>NC_138886.1:106673043-107873043 GCF_965194825.1 Balaenoptera physalus | reverse complement strand
CCCAAATGCACTAGCTGAGGGTGCATCCTATTCCAGAGAACCAGGCCTACACTCACCTTCTTCCCAGTCTCTAGTTCTTGCAGAAACTGGTTCCAAGATTCTTCCGTCCAGACATTGTCTGCTTTCTCCCGGTGTCTGGACACCTGCATAGGGGTGGGTAGGCATCAGCTTGAGTAGAGAGGTACTGGGACACTGGCCAGGCTCAAAAAGCAGGCTTTCAGGCCACTGTCCCACCCCATCAGTGCCCTCCTAAGGATTCTGGGCTCTTCTGGCTGCACAGGCCCCAAGCTGAAAAAAAAGCCTTATCTGTGCTATTGCAGCAGAGGGCCTGGCCAAAGAGTGTGGTGGCGGGAGAAGTGGGGAGCGGGGGGACGGGGGGTGGGGATGGAGGGGGCGGGGAGGGCGGTGGGGGGATGCTGGGCGAGCTACCTGATTTGGGGTCTGGTGCAGGGAAGAGGATGCTCCAGCATTGCGATTGAAGGTGTTTCTAAGAAACTCTTCAGAGACATCCCAGCTTCTTCTAAAAAAAGGGAAGGACATCTCTTCAGTTTCCTTTTAGGGAAACTGAGGCATGCGTGAGCACACAATTCTGGGGAGGGAGCTGCACCCCCTCCCCACCTGCCTCCGGGCTGTGGAAGCAGTGTTAAATAGTAAAACGTTATAAGCTCCGAGTTCGAATCCCAGCTGGCCCCACCACTTAGCTGTGTCACCTTTTGGCAAGTTAATGAATTCTCAGAGTCTCTGATTCGACGCCTATAATATGAGAATGATTCCCACCATCATAAGGGTGTGGTAAAGCTTAGGTGGGGGAACATATGTGAGACACCCAGGAGAAGGGCTGACACACACATCTGCTCCAGGAGTGGCCAGTCCCTTTCCTGCTGGCCTTGGTGGAAAACCTCGCATTTGTATTCTGTCTGGCCCCGTGACTGTGTGTATATATGTTTGTGCAGCTTCGATGAAGCTGGTCGCCATGACTAAGTGCCTTGCACCAGTGCCCAATGGTGTGGGACTACGTCTTAGTCCCAGGAAAACCCAGGACAGGGCAAAGAGCCTGCAGGCCTGACCCTGGAGCTCTGGGCAAGTTACTTCTGATCCGTGGGCCTCAGTTCCCTGGGGTGCTGGATCGGTGATGTCATCTGTCACATTTGCCTTAGTTCCCCTCCAGGGCTTCCTTCTTGGCTGGCTGAAATGTTCCAGCCTCTGCTGAGTTTGAATGTTTCCACCAAGTGGAACCATTGTACCAAGCTTATCGAATGATGGAATGTCTGACAGGAGGGTCAGTATTTGTTGGCTGTAACTATGACTCCATTCTCTATTTTAGAAAGAACATCAGTAATAACACTGATAATGAGAATGGAATACATTGTTCCTAATTTAAGGAAGCTCCAGTCATAATTAAGCCTGTATAATAATAATGTTTGTGGAGACTTGCAATGTACCTTGATCTTCACGACCACCCTCTGATGCCCACTTAACAGATGGGGCTAGTGAGGCGTAGACTGGTTACCTCGGTCAAGGTCACATGGCTAGTGGGAGCACACCGGCTTTAATCCAGAACTCTGGGTCCAAATCTTGACCAAATCTTGTTCAAATCTTAGTCTCTACCTTATCGATGATGCCAAGAGCCACAGCCCAGTTAAGACCATGCTGATGAGGTCACGCCCTCCCCATAAAGGAATCAGAAACTCATTGATTACTCCGTGACAGAGAAGCTCCTGATTCTTAAGGTTGGGCTGAGCTCCTACAGGGCCCTGCAGCCCGGGCTGGGCTCATGTGGTTTGCACAGAGAAAAGGAACTCCGTCCTTGACCTATCTGGAGGGTTCCTCTCTCAGCGGCATCTGGGAGAAAGCTTGGGATCCTCTATGCCCCTTGTTTTCTTCCAGGCTTCAGAGTGGATGGCCACAGGTCCCAGGTCCACGCCTAGTCATGGGCTGCCCCGCTCTCCACCCCATATGATGAGTGGATCTTTGGGGTGATGAGTTCCTGCTGCCAACCACAAAGGCATCACAGGCGGTCCTGACCAGGAATGGTGCAAAGTCCATCCCTGCCCGCCATTCCCCTTTGGCTCTGGTGGGGAGGGGAGGATCTGGAGCAGTGGGGACCCTGAGAAGGGGCGGAGCCATGGAGGGGAGCCAGCCGCCCTGCTCCAAGACTGTGCCAGCTGTGGCCACCAGGGGGCGCCAGTCCCCACAAGGAAGCCAGCGCCCCTCTGCAGCTCCTCCCCACGTTGGCTCACCCGCTCACAGACGACGTCAGGTCTGGCCTGGCAGCAGGTCTTTGCTGGGGCCCTGGATGCCTTGAGTCTGCTGAGGTGTCACAGGAAGAAGCCACTGAAAGTGGGAGAAAACAAGCAGGGGTGGTGGGAGGTGAGAGCTGGGGTTGAGGGCGCCTGGGTGACCCTTGAAGGTTCTGGCCCACACCCACCCGTGCTCCTGGATGGCTGGCGGGAATGGGGGTGATAGTCTGGACCACGAAATATGGGCTTGGGGCCAAGAGCTTTACATTCTTTACTGAACCTTCAAAACATCTCTGGGGTGTTCCCGTTGTACACGTGACGAAACAGAGGCCCAGAGAAATCATGGCCAGGGCTAGGCATTCGCCGGACAGTGAAGCGGAGGCTCTTAATTACCATCTACCAGGGCATTTGGAGCTCGCAGAAATGGGCTGTACAAACTTCTCAAGCTGAGCTCAGCCAACTGGGGAGCCCCAAAGCCAGGTGTGGCTGCAGGGAGGGGCAGACGCAGGCGCCGGGCTGGGGTAGGACACCCGCACCCCCTCACCTTTGGGTGTTTCCTCGAAGGTCCGGTCCAGCTGCAGGTCTGTGGGAGCAGAAAGGACCAGGTCAGGGCTGGGGCAACAAGCGAGGATGGGGAGCCCCATGAGGCTGCCCCAGAGGCTCCCAGCACCACTCCTGCCTAGAGCAGGGGCCAAGGGGCTGAGTCAGAGCCTGAAGAATGTCCCGAGGGAGGGAAGGAATTAGGTTTCTGGGAGGGCTTGAAATGCCTCTGACCGACTTAGGGCCTGAGCGAGCCAATGGGGTCAGTGGCCTCGCCCAAACCCTCCTGCCCTTCCCTCCCGGCGTTCCCACACACCCTCTCCCTGACCTTTGCAGACCTGCCCTCACCAGGTCAGTTTGGGGAATCCCACTTCCCCTTCGCCCTCTTTCCCTTTCTGCACCCTCTTCTAAATGCCTGTCCTTCCCCCTTTGCCCAGACCCACTCCTCAAGGTGCTCAGGACTTTCTGGGGCCTCCTAGGAAAAGCTACTGACCAGCCAACCCACTTGATCCCCTTGGCACGAAGACACACAGTTCCGACCTTAAACGCAAACCAAAACGCCCCTCTCCGGATCCCACACCTTCCTCCAGCTCCTGGAGTTTTCTGCTTTCCTTTGCAGCAAACTGCCGGCCATAAGGAACTCAGTGTCTCCAGTTCCCCTTCCCGATAAGCAGGCTTTCAGCCTGAGCCACCCTCATCTAGGACCCCAGTGACCTCCGCCTTACCAGATCAAAGGGCAGTCCGGCTTGACCATCAACAGCATCTGTCACAGTGGATCACTTCCTCCTTTTGAAATTCCTTTTCACTTGGCTTCAGGGAGACCACTCTGGTTTTCCTCCTGCCTCCCGGGCTGCCCCTTCCCAGGCTGCACAGCTGATGCCTGCCCATCTCTCAAACCAACTGCTTCAGGGCTCAGTCCCTGGGCCTCTGTCTCTCTGTCTCCCTGGGTGATCTGGTCTAGTCTTCTACCTTAAAGATCACTGTCTATTCCAGGGACTCATAACCTTAGCTGCACGTCGGAGTTACTTGGGGGAACCTTGAAATCAAAATCTCTTTGAGTGGGTCCCGGGTATTAACATCTGCAGCTTAGGCCTCGCCTCTGAACTGCAAACTTGTATATCAGCTGCCACTTCGGGTGAACCATATCGAAAACTGAACGCCCCTTAGACCTGCACCTCTCTCAGCCTCCCCTGTGTGTACGTGCATTTATAAAGGGCAACTCCATCGACTCACTCAGGTTTAAAGTCATCCCTGACTCGCCTCTTTCAATCCATCAGCAAATTCCCATGACTCTGTCTCCGGAATCCCATCAAGCCCGCTGCTACTGCCCTGGTCCAAGACTCTTTAGCCTGGATTCAAGCCAGGCCTCCTGACTGGTCCCCCACCTCCGCCCAGCCCCACCTCTTCCCCGCCTGGCAGCCACAGGGAGCCTGTTCAGCCATCACTTGTCAGAGCCTGTCACTCACTCTTCTGCCCAGAGCCTGTGGGTGGCTCCCAGTTCTCGCAGAGTAAAAGCCAAAGGCTCTGGGCCACCGGATCCCAGCACCTCTGTGATCCATCTCCTAACACGTGTCCCTCTCACTGTGGTCCAGCCCCTCCCTGCGGCTCCAGAACATGCCCGGCCTGCTCTGCCTCTGGGTCCCTGGTGCTCCCCAAGCGGCAACGCTCCTTCCCCAGCCCTGCAGGGCCAACTCCTTCACACCCTTAGCTCTCCGCTCAGATGCCACTGCTCAGGGGCCTTTCCTGACCAGCCTGTGTGAGGTGGCAGCATCCCTGCACTGGGCACTCCCCCGGCTTTTTTTCCCTAGCCCTTACCACCACCTGCCATGTTAAATACTTATCTGTTTATTCTGTGACCCCCCACCTCTGCCTTAAGCTTCGCTAGGGCAGAGACATTCTATTTTGCTCCCTGTTTTGTCTTCAGCACCTAGAATAGTGCCCAGCACACAGCAAGCGCTCAACAGTTGGTTAAGGGACTGACTGAACAAATGCGTGACCTCGTGGCTTCCCAGGCCCTCAGAGGACACCGGGGACAGTGTCTGGTCATTTTCCCCCGAGTACAGGGAGGAGATTGGCGGCTCCTTCCTTTGGCCTGTTTTAGCAACCACTCATCACAGAGGCTGGGGTGGGTGGAGAGACTTCCCTGGGCAGGTAAGTTCCCTTTTCTACCCCTTACTCCCCAAGCCCCAGGGGTCCGAGCCCACATAGGCAGAGAGAGGCCTCTGGAAGGGTGTCTCACCCGGCATTTTCCGGTGAATCTGCTGGAACATTCTCCGGTACCAGTCCCTGGGGCTGTCAACACTCTGGGATCAGAGAAGGCAAAGTCAGGCTACCCTCCCAATGTCAAACCACAGAAGTTTTCTCCTCCCTGAGTCCTTTCTCTGGCCACCCTTGAAGCCCCAGCGGGTGGGCTGTTGTGACATCTTTAACAACCATAACTTCGTGTAGCATGTTATGTTTGAATAAGATATATGGAAGGAGCTCCACCAGTGATGGTCCCTAAGTTGTGAGATCTGGGGTAGTTTACATTTTTTTCTCTTAGCTTTTCTGTATTTCTGATGATTCCACACAGAACATGTGTTTCTATGTAATGAAAAATAAAGGCAACAGTATCGGTGGGGGGATGGGGATGGGGTGGGAACGGTATTTCACATCCTCTGCCTCACCTGTGACGCAAAAGAACCCTGGGAGGCAGAAGGGTATGTTACCAACTTGAGTTTCACTTGAGGGTGAGGAGGTGGAGAACTAGAGGAGGCGACTGGCTCAGGACAGGCCTGGGGGTGGAGGAAGGGCAGGTCCTCCGCACCCGGACCCCACCCCCGGGATCCTCCCACACCTGCCACCCCTTGAGGCCTTCTCACTCAGGACTCTCCCGTTCACCCATTCAGCCGGTAACTTACTCAGCACCTGTTTCACGAGTGCCGTGCCAGGCCCTGGGGCCGTGAAAATGAGGGGGGTGGGTCCCTGCCAGGGTCAACCCTTACACTAGTGGCGCTCTACCACTGAGAATCTGGCGGGCAGTCTAGAACCCCCCCAAAAAACCACTGTGCAACTCAGACATGCAAGTGCCTGTAATTTTATGGGGCTCATGATCCCCCAAACCCATCATGGCTGAACCCCTGCTTTAGTCTGGCACGGCTTGGGTACAGCCTTTGTTGTCAGAGGTGGAGCTCAGCGTGGGCCCCTGGGCCCCATCGATCAGTGGCCCCAGCCCTGGACTCACAGATCGGGGTGCGATAGGCATGCCGCTCTCATCCACAGGCCCGATTCCCTCATACTTGACCCAGCGCTTGTTCAGACGTTTGCTATCCTTGGTCCACGTGGCTGACCAGTTCTGGGGATGCTGGGAGGCAGGGGTCTTCTGGTTCCCAGAAGGCCGGCTCCCAGGACCTGGCCAGGTCTGATACCAGGCAGGGTCTGTGGGGCACGTACAGGGGAGCTTTAGCAAAGGGCAGGGGTCCCACCTGGGCTTGTTTGTCCCTTAGCTCCTCAGAAAACTGATCCCCGTGGGTTCAAAAGTTTCAACATCTCCTTGTTTGTCTGAGTTGACGACGCAGATTCTCCAAATGTCCCCATCCCCAGCAGGACCCCAGGCCTCTGTTTATTTTGTAGTTAAAGTGAATGAAAATGGATTTTATCTTGAGAAATCTGTGCCCGTCCCCACCCCACCCTGCTTTGCTGGGGATGTCCTAAAAGTTTTCAGAATGAGAGCCGGAATCGTCACTTGCAGAGGATGCTGGGGGGAGACAATCCAGGTGAGGAGGCAGTGGGGTGTGGCAGAAAAGGCCCTGGGGCTGGGGGCGAAGACTGAAACCAGACCTGGGCTCTGCCACCTACCGGCTGTGTGACCATGGGCACAGCAATCAACCTCTCAGTGCCTGTTTCCACTTCTGTAAAATGAGGGTAGTCATGGCAGAGATGTAGGGAGATCTAGTGTGTATGACTGTATTCAGGACAGTGCCTGACACACAAGTCAACAGGCAAGGGACAGAAACTCATTCACCAGAACTTTCAGCCCCCAGGTGTAACAACGTAAGGGCTTCAGGGCAGGATGGAAGAGGGTTTGAATCTCAGTTCAGCCTCTGTGACTGAACATCCCTGAGACTCAGGTTCTTCACTGGGAAGATGTTGATAATCACACCTTACCTTGTCAGGATACCAAGGGATGACGTGAGATAAGGCCTGTAAAGGGCCTTTACAGTGCCCAGAATGTTCTACGTGCTTAACAGCTATTTGTTAAATGAATGAACTACTTGACACAGGGCCTGCCTCAAGGGACTGCTCAGTAAAGGTTGCCACCCTCCTCAGGAGAGGGGCCCTTGGGGTGGGCCTGCACCCAGGAGGTCCCAGGATCTCCCAGACCCCGTGGCCCAGGCGGGGCTGACTCACAGGATCCCAGGAGCTGGCAGGCTCCCAGAGCTGCTTCTCCGGCCTTCTGCTGGGCTGCCAAGTACAGACTGGAGCAGCCCTTAGGGGGCCTGTCTTGAGTTCAGCCCCACCCCTTCCATAGCCAACATACGCTCGCATTCCTTCACCCTCCATCCCCAGTCCAAGCTATCTCCTGGCCATCTGGAGGTCCCCCGGGCCCCTAAGGCTATGTCCCCTGCACATGGCCTTCCCCTGACACTGGGTGGGGCAGGGAGGGGAAGGGATGTGTCAGCCTGGTCTCTCCCACAGCAGTTTCCCTCTCACAGGCCAGCGGGCTCACACGGGAGGGGCAGTTAGTTAGCTGAGCTAACTGGCCCCAGGCCCTCGAGAGGCCTCCATCTACCTCCTGCCCCTCCAGTCTGACCCAGGGTGGAGCCAGAAGGCAGGGCCCAGGAAGCTCTGACCCCCACCTCCACGGCGCTCCTGGAGCAGGTTTTCCTGAGCAGACCCACCTGGGTGCCTGGAAGCATCTCTCCTCGGTGGGAAGTACCCATTGCACACGGTCCTGGGCGCAGGGTCATGGAACTGGAAATTAAGGGTGTTGGAGCCACCATTCCGGATCACGGGCACCTGTGGGGAGGGGCCGGGAGCGGCAGGCAGCTCAGGCCCCGAGGGCTCTGCAGACGGGTGGGAGGGATGGCTGCTAGGGCACAGCCATACCCCATGGGGACGGCTTGACCCTTTCCAGGAAACCAGCGAGGCTCTCTGGAGCTATCACCTACCTCCTTCCCTCCCTCCATCCCTTTAACCCTCCCGCTCCCCCACCTGTCCTGAGAGCCCCCCACCCACTACAGGCCCCCAGTAACCCTCTCCCTCGCTGTTTCACTCACCCGTGTCCCCCGGGGGGATGACCCTTCACGGGCCCGGAGGTGGCTGGGGATGAAGTCATCCAGGCTGAGCGCAGCTGGGAGGCTGCGGGCTGGGGCCTGCATGCTTGGGTCAAGGCCGGGGGACCCCGGGTGTACCAGCTGCTCCTCTGCGTGTCCTCTGTGGGGAAGGGAGGGGGAAGGGAGAGCCCTGCTGGGTCCAGGCTGTCTGTGCCCTCTGGGCCCGACCTCGGGGTCGGGCCAGCTGGGTGGGAGCTCACGGACTCGGGAGAAAGGCCACTGCGGGCACCCACCTGCAGGCTGCCCGGGCCGGCTCCCAGAGACACAATGGGCCGCTTGTTAGGCCTCGGGCAGGAGCTCCGGGTGGGAGTGGGGGAGGGGAGGCCGGGAGGAGGGGAGGATGGCCGGGAGCGCGCCTGCTGGCCAGCCCCTCTGGGGCTCTCAGTGCACAACTCGGCCCTCTCCCCCAGAGCGAAAGCAGAGGGAACTGGGGCAGCTGGCAGGGAAGGGCCTGGGCACTGGGACTTTGTTTCAGTTCCCTCAGCCACTCCCAGCCCCTGTGTGGGCATCTGCTTGCCAGCGGGCACAAGGGGCTACTCAGGCGTGGGGGAGAGGCCCCGGACCACGGTGAGGCCACCCGCCCACTGCCCAACTGGGCCAAGGTTCCTGGGAGGTGGAGCGCGCTGGGCATTTCCAGGCCGCGGGAACCATTCCTTCTGAGCTCAGAGGAGTATCAGCTCTCTTCTTCGGCCTCTTCGCTCGGACTGAAGCCTCAGAGGGCTCCGGGTGCCCGTGAGGGGTGGGGCGGGGAGCCGAGCCGCGGGGGAGCAGGAAGGTGGACCTGCTCCCGGGCAGGCGGTGCTGAGTGTCACGCACACGCACGCACACGCACAGATGTGCGCACACGCCCCGCTTTCTCCTATACCTCCAGGCTGTTTTCTGAACAGAGGGTCTTCCTGGGAGTACCATACCTGACTGGTCAACTGGGTTCTTCTGCCCCGGGCAAAGGTTAGGTCAGGGGAGAGGGCTCCCGGCAGCCGGGAGAGGAGCCGGTGGGGCTTTTCCATCAGAGAGCTCACCTGTCCCGCCTCACCTGTCCTATTGGACATGGCCAGAGGCTGAGCCAACCTCTGCCACCTTCCGGCGCTGGACCAGTTCTGGCACTTTTGTTGAGAGTTAAGGCTTGCGCGTGCCTGTGGGGTCTGGGGACTCACAGGAGGGCGGCGAGGGCCTTGTGAGGTGCTGTGTGTGCGGGGTGGAGTGTAAGCACAGTGCTCCAAATGTGACTTGTGCAGGGGGTACCATGGGGGGGTCATGTGAGCAGCATGGGGGGTGTGGGTACAGAGGGGGCCAGCTGAATAGTAGGCGGGGGTGTGCAGTGGAGGTGTGTGTGTGCAGTGGAGGTGTGTGTGTGCAGTGCAGGTGTGTGTATGCAATGGAGGTGTGTGTGTGTAGTGGAGGTGTGTGTGTGCAGTGCAGGTGTGTGTATGCAATGGAGGTGTGTGTGTGTGTGTGCAGTGTGTGTGTGTAGTGGTGTGTGTGTGCAGTGGGGGTGTGTGTGTGCAGTGGAGGGGTGTGTGTGTAGTGTGTGTGCGCAGTGTGTGTGTGTGCAGTGGGTGTGTGTGCGTGCAGTGGAGGTGTGTGTGTAGTGGGTGTGTGTGCGTGCAGTGGGTGTGTGTGTGTATAGTGGTTGTGTGTGTGTGCAGTGGGTGTGTGTGCGCAGCGGAGGTGTGTGTGTGTAGCAGAGGTATGTGTGTGTAGTGGGGGTGTGTGTGTGTGCAGTGTGTGCGTGTGTGTGTGCAGTGGAGGGGTGTGTGTGTAGTGGGTGTGTGTGCAGTGGGGGTGTGTGTGCAGTGGAGGTGTGTGTGTAGTGGAGGTGTGTGTGTGCAGTGGAGGTGTGTGTGTAGTGGGTGTGTGTGCGCAGTGGGTGTGTGTGCACAGTGTGTGTGTGTGTGCAGTGCGGGTGTGTGTGCAGTGGGGGGGTGTGTGTGCAGTGGAAGTGTGTGTGCAGTGGAGGTGTGTTGTGCAGTGGGTGTGTGTGTGCAGTGGAGGTGTGTGTGTGCAGTGGGGGTTTGTGTGTGCAGTGGGGGGCTCATATGAGCAGCACAAGTGTGGAGGCCAGAGGGGATGAAGGTGCAATGGGGGCTGTGATTACCGCTGTACCCAGTTCCTGCTCAGCCATGGGGGGGAGTGCGGTGCTGCAGGGTACACACTAGGCTGGGGGCAGCTCCCTGACTCTAGTCTGAGTGGGGATTCTCTCTGACATTCGAAAAGACCTGCTGAGGACGCAGCTTTTCCGGGCCCACCTCTGGCTGTGAGGGGAGTAGAGGGCTGAGGCTGGAGGAGGGGCCGCTCACCAGCTGGATCCAATTAGGACTCCTACCAAAAGCGAAACAGGCAGACACACCCCTGTTCCCGCTGCTCTCCCTCCCCTTGCGGGGGAAATTGAGGCGGGGGAGAGTGGGAGATCCGAGGGCTGGACCAGGCTGGTTCCTAGCCGCAGCCCCTCCCCCGCCAGCTGGCCACCGGAGGCCAAGTTGCGAGGTCAGCACTGGCAGTCCTGCCCATCAGCTGACCCAGCCTGCTTTCCTCTCCCTGCGGCCCACCCTGCTGTGTTCACTGAGAAGGGCCCTCCAGTAGGAAGGGGCGGGCAGGAGCTCTGCCCACACCACCTGCTTTTCCAGGGGCTGCTGATCCTTGGTGGCCCAGCCTGACCCTCCCCAACACAGCTCCCCGGGGGCGCACGTCTCAGGATATGCAGGGGTGGGTGGGGAAGCGTGGGCTGAGTTTCCCTCCTGGCGGCTGTACCAGGAGACGATAAGGAGGACTTCTCGCAGGGAAGATGGAGGCACGGGAGTCAATGGGTCCAGCATCTGGCAGGGGACAGGGGCGCCAGGAAGTTCCTGGGGTCCTCCCAGAATCCAGGCAGCCTTTCACCCTGGCAGCCAGCTCCAAAGGGCTGGAAGAGGTGAGGTAGCCCTGCTGTAGTTGGCAGACTGCTTCCTCCCTCTAAGTACTGCCCTGACCTTGGGGGCCTGGCCCTAGGCGCACTCCGGGGTATTTTCCAGCTACAAGACCACGTGGACAAGGACAGGTGTTCTCGAATGTCACCTTATCTGGATTGAGGGGGGACTTCTCACCTCTCTCCTCCCCGGAGTTTGGGACCAGGACCCCGGGGGAGGGGCTCCTTGCCTTCCCCTCGTGTTGGATGCGGTTCCCTCCTCGACTGCGCCCCCCCCGCCCCCCGCCGCGTCTCCTCTCCACCGCTTCGCCTTCCCGGCACCTACCTTCCCAGGCGAGCAGGTGGCGGGGACTGCGGACGCCCGAGAGGACAGGAGCATCTCCGCGCGGCTCCTGCCTGGCGCAGCCGCGACGGGCCCTCGGGGAGGGAGGGCGGGCAGGGAGAAGTCCGGGCTGTGCCGTCCGCCCTCGTGACCGGGTCAGGACGGGCTCCGCGAGGCCGGGCCCCAGAGGAGGAAGAGGGGGATCGACGGAGCCGGAGTTGGGGGAGGGGGGCGAGGGCGCGCGCTGGGGGGAAGGACCGTGAGAGGCGCGCGCGCGCGGCGGAATGTGTCTCCCTGCGATCTGGTCAGTGGGCCGGGCTGGGGTGGAGGGCGGGGGCTCGGGCCGCCCGGTCCGGGGTGGGCAAGTGCTCCCCGTCGGGGCGCGGGCGGGCGGGAGGGCCACGGGGACGGCGTGGGCCCTGCCGGGGGCCGGGCCGGCCGCGAGGCGGCGCCGGGAGGAACCGCCCAGGGTCCCCGGGGAGCCCTCTCCGGTTTCCCAGCTGCTTCCCCGGCCCCCACCGCAGGGCGGGGGCCAGCGAGCGCCACTCAGAGTTTCCAGCGACATTTCCAGCGGGTGGGAAGGGAGCCGCTGCACGGCGGAGCCAGGACAGAGGGCAGGAATGATTAAAGAACCCGGGTGAGCCAGCAACTGATACGGAGCCGGCGGCCTCGGAAACGGGACCGGGATGCAGACAGGCTGGGGCCGAGATAAAGGCGCCGCACAGGCAGAGTGGCCTAGCGGGCCGAGTTTAGGCCCTGCCGCCTCTCTGCCCACTTGGGGAGAGAGTTTGTGATTGCGTGAGCGCGCGTCCGGGCGAGTGCAAACACACACACATGCGTGCGTGCACGGGCAAACGGGCGGATGCTCACACACGTGCAAGGCCCGCGGAGGACAGCGCGGGAGGAAATCGGCCTAAAGCAGCGACCCGCTGGGCGTGCCGCGCCCCTGAAGAGGACGAGGGCGGGGTCCCTTTGGCGGTGATGGGGTTACCAGGGTCTTGGTGTTCCCATACACCGTCCTTGTTTTGATCTTGCTGCTTTTCCGCTGTTCCCGCCGCTCTGACAACGGGTCCCAAGAGCCCGCGCGCGCCAATTGGCTCCCAACCCCTCTGGCCATCCCATCTTCCCCTTCTCCCTCAAGCCTCTGTGCCGGCATAGGGCCTGTTACAGCGAGGGTACTTAATGAATGCTTACTGCTAGTGGACAGACTCTGGGGTACGTACCACTTCTTAGCCCCTGGCTTGGCTCTGGGACCCCAAGCCAACCAGATAGCAAATACCTGCTGGACAATCTCAGATTTATTTTGGGAGTGATCAGTTATAGATTATGAAAATATGAAAACATTTATCGCAGATCTACCGGGAGTTAGATTGGTGCCCTAAGGTCACCATGCACTTCAGAGTGTTTCCCAAGCACATCATTCAACTCAAAAGTTGAGAAGAAAGGGAATGAAGAAAGATGAAACCATATTTTTAAATCCCTACCATCACTGATGCTATCAGCTATATCTTTCCCCAGTTCAGGTAAAAGAGCTATCCGGGTTGTGGTGAACCAGCTTGAAACAATCTCACATGCGAAAAGCAGAAGGAGAGGCTTAGGTTGAGAAGAGGCTTGAGAGAGAGAGGCATGCCACCTAGCTTCCAGTGTCTGCAGGGCTGTCAGTGTGGCAACAGACTGGCTGCATACTCCGAAGCAGATCCGAGGTCTCCAAGAAAGAGATTTCAGAGGTTCCAAGTCTGCCACTTGTGGGGCATCTTCGTAAAGGCAACTATCGCACTGAGTAAGGGAACTGAACCAGATCCCCTTTAAGGCCCCTTCCAAGAATCTCTGATTCACCAGGAAAGCTGAAGGGATGGGGATGGGATGGGTAGCCCCTGCCCACGGAAGTCAGCATCAGAAAGGAGGGAGGAGCTCTGGGACCACCTGAGGGCAGGCAGCAGTGCATCTCCCCTCTCCTAAAGCTTGGATACCTGCCCACCCCTAGGCGCCATCCTCTTCCCTCCCTCAGGGACAAAGTATGTGCCTGCCTCCCCGTCACCAGTTGTTTTCCCCACCTGTCAGGATCCTCGCGATTAAGGGCCACATCTCTTTCACGTTCTTCCTTGTTCTCCAAAGATGGTGAAGCTGACAATCTTCCAACTGCAGGAATCCTGGCCATACCCCCTCTCACCAGCAGTGAGCTTCTCTTATTCTCTAGGGCTCTGACCTGGACTCCAAGATAAATATTTAATGTAGAGGGTGCAGCTGAGCCGACAAAGGTCCCGACTTCCTGTTTCTCACAAGGGGAGGTGGCAGCCACGGGCGAGGAGCTGGGGACTGCCTACCAGCCTCATCTCTATGGGAATGGGGAGTCCGGTAAACAGCTTTGTAGGAGGAGGTGGGGTAGGCCCCGCTGGAGACCTGAGCCTTCCTCCTAAGCTGCTTTGACTCCTTCCCGTCCGCTTAGGCCCTGCTGGGCTTATCACCTTCTCTCTCAGGTCAGAACCTGCTTTGCCCTGGCACCACTGGAAATAACTCTCCCTCTCAAGAGTCACAGGCTGTGTGCTTGGACCAAGGAGGAGCTATAACAGGATCCCTCCAACACACAGCCTCACAGGAGAGAGGATGAGAGATTGGTGGGAGCACAGAGCCTAAGGAACCTGGACCGACTCCTCCTTTTCTGCCCATGTTCAGGGAGAAGAATCCCTCCTCTTTGAAAAGTGGGAGATTAAAGGAAAAAGAGCAGCGAAATCCAGAGATTCAGCCAAAAACCAGGTGTCTGATTTCTCTGCTCCTCCCTCCAGCCTCAGCTCTGCATACTGCTGGCCTGACCGGGCAGAGAGCTGGCATGGCTTAGGGAGAAGCTGAGGATAGGGAAGGCCGTGCTAGGTGACCTAGCTGTTGTCAACAACAGAGCAGATTCCTTTCATCCCAATGCACTATCTCCTCTGGCCAACTCCCTTATCGCCTGACAGGGACCTCTGTCCCTGTGACTCTTCCCCATCTCTGGCACGGTCTTTTGTCAGGGGACTGCCTCTGCCTTCTCAGGGCCACCTGAGCCATAGTAAACACTGTTACATAACTGCTGTGTTTTTTTTTTCTAGCTATCTGATCCTGGTCGCAGCGGGCCCTACCCTCACCCTGCTCCTTGAGGCCGCCACCTTTTGTTCCACGGATTATCCCCCAGTGGCCCCCGTGTCAACTCAGGTCCGTCCACGCCCACCACACTCCAGGATGATTAGCCCAGAGACTACCAATAGATGTTGTGGCTCTTCACACGGAGGGGGAGAGGAGGGTTGGCTGTTCATACAGGAATGCGGGTCGCTCTGAACACCAGCCTCCGTCACCAAGAGGAAGGATGAATGGAAAGAGCACTTAGGTAGCTTTTTACTTAAGTGAGTAGGGTGAGCAGAGAATTCAGTTTCATTTCTCCAATGGGAAAAAGGAAGCCAGAGATCCCAGAAGACGTAAACCTGAACTCTCAGTTCTTGAGGAGTGTCTGTGTCTGGTGCTGGGGGTCTGGCGTTCGAATGTCACCCTCAGATCGACCCTGAGCAGGCAAGTGGCTCCCGAGCTCTGTGCCTCAGTCCCCCCAACGTTAGACAAAGGAAGAGCATCTGCTATTCCTTCTTTTCTCCTCCAAAGGAATGAGCGAACTCTTGTATATTCTTTAGTTAGGCTATGAGCAGGTGTTTAATTTGTGCTCTCAGAAGAGTGTTTTCTTCCCACCAGGGATACTGAGCAAAGCAGACCCGAATGGATTATCAAAGAAAGCACAGTCCCTTTTGAGGATTTTGGACTTCTCTACAGGGGAAGACCACAGTGACCCATTAGTGAGGAACTGAAACCAAGTCACATCAGAGACATGAGTACAGATCTGGACTGTTTCATCTCCTGGGCTCCATCCCTTTCTCCTGGGTCCACTCCTGATTCCAGCTCTTGCTAATGTTGCCAGCCAAGTTCTACCCAAGGTCCTCATCAGGCCAAACACTCATGGGAACAGGAGCAAGAGAAGGGGAACACAAGGGACCCACTGTGGGTCTTGGAAGACCCTCTGAAGCTGACAATGGCATGGCCTAACCCAAGTGTTTTGGTATAATTGCTGTAAAGCAAGGGATCTCTGTGAGTGAAAAGATACCCATTACAGGTCACAGATGGTCAGTGCTGGAGCCTGGCAGCCAGGGTGAGTGGATCCCCATGGGATACAGGATGAGGCCTTCAGGCCCGCCTGGCACACAGATCTTTCCATAGCACACACATGATGTAACAGCAGTCTATTCAAGGTTCTCAGTCAGCCACATCCAAACCCCGAAGGCTGGGAGAGAACTCAGCCTTTGGTCCAATTATCTAGTCTATCTTCAAGGAGGCCTTTACACTGACATCACACCACCGACTGTTCTCTGTCTCCCTCCTTTCATAGATGAGCAAACAAGCACAATGTGCAGATGGGGTGTCTTTGAGAAGAACTGAGCTGGATGGACCTCTTTTAGTTCTCAGGAGAGAAAGAAAGAGCAAGTGGCTGTCAGCTCTTCAGAAAGCAGATTTTATAAGGGAAAGATAAATAAGCGATGACCTCAGAGGGAAAACCCAGCCAAGTTAACTCAGCCACAAAGAAGGGCACACAGACCAGGAGCTGGAAAACTAGGTCTGCATCACCCTTTCCTAGCAGGTAAACTGAGATAAGGAAGATAAGACGGCTTGATTTGCTGGCCAGTGGACACCACGAGGTCTGGCCTCCAAACAAAGAATGACCTTGTCTTCCCACCTCCTTGAATTCTAAAATGAACCTTCTCCTGAACTGCAGCAACGTTAAAAAGGATAATTTACCATTATTAATCCACTGTAGCAAAATTGAACCAACTTTCTTTCTAAAACCTGAAAGTTGTGATAAAAAAACAAAAAGACCAGGCGATTACACATAGCAGGCAAGAAAGTACGGATTGGATCTAGATGTAGTGAGAGGTAAATATGAATTTGCATTTGAGTTCTTAATTTCCAGGCTTAAATTTTTTCTTTTTTTCATGACTCTGAAATAAGGGCAAATATGACCTCGTTTTACTGAAGGTTTAGCTGAGGTATAAGGACATTGCTAAGTTAGGATGCTATTGGGATAAACAAAGATCCCAAAATGCACACTTAACTCATTTGGAATGAGAAATATGGGCTCGTTTTCGAGCCCGCATGTGGCCCTTGGTGTGTCTGTACCAATGGTGAAATTGCCTTACTTAAGCCTGGCTTGTCCTGATTTAGACTTTCTGCCTCTACTGCCATAGCTCATAGAATCCCCTCACTGATGCATTTTCCTCTCTAAAGAGCCTATCCCCTAACCCCCACCTGCCCAGAGGAGTTATTTTTCCTTGTGAGTCCACAGCACCTCATGGTATTTCTACTTTCCAGAGGAATCAAAGGCTGGTCTGACACTTCCTTTCTTGGGGGGTTCAACTCCACATTCAATTCCTCTCTGGCTTCTTCTTCTTCAGCTTCTCCCAAGATGGAATATATCTGTGTCTATTATTAGGACCATGTGCAAAGTTATTAAATTGCTATAATAAAATTTATTTTTATCTTTTGTAAAGACTGTACATTTTCTGGGATGTCTTTCTTCCTTTTCCTCAAGTAGCGGCCTCTGCCGGAGAAACCACAGAAGGAGCTGGGACTTGAGCGTGAGTTTGTGGTGGGCAAAGTGCCAGGAACGAGGCCAGGGCAAGGGAATGGGTTCTGAGTGGGAGAAACAGAACCACCACCGTAGCCAGCAAAGCAGATTGAAACTAGGGAGCTGAAGAGGTGAAGAAAAGAGGTTCCTTTTATCGTGATGGGATTCCTTTCCTTGAGGGGAGAATTCCTTGGCATTGTCAGAGACCAGACCAGACATCAAACATCAGGCTTTCTCTTGACTTCTGGAATTACTGAATGGGTAAGAGCCAAATACAAGTGTGTTCCACAAGGAAATAAAGGAAAGACACAGGGAGCCAATAAAGTTATCATTTAATTTCTTCTTTTTTTCAAGATGACTTCCAATGTACAGTAAGAAAGTTTTAACAAGTTAATTTCTTGTTCACAAAAAAGACTTATGGTTTCTGCCAATAAATAACATTTCCACCATTTGCCTTAACATAACCGAAAGCAAGAAAAAGCCAGTAATCTCTAAGCACAAGCAAATAATTCATCATTCAGAGAAGCCTTAAAAAAATCACACCACTAGCTAGTCTCATGTGTCTGACCCCCTCATTTAGGAAGCAAAACCAGGATCCTTTCTTGGAAAATGCCTGCTGACATTTCTATTAGGAAACAGAGCTTTTGGTCACAGTGCACTGAGAAAGGAAAAGTGGGGCGTTCATGATGGTATCTTCAAAAAGTTTCTTTGACAGACAAAACCCGCATCTTTATTGCCACAAATCAAAATCTACAGTAGAGCTCCTTCTTATTACATGCACTTCACTTTAACATGAACACACACACACACACACAAAAGTTATCTGGAGACAGCTATGTTAAGGGAGTGAAGGGAATCGGGGCAAGAACTTACAGGAAGGCAGTGCACGTGGCCCTCCTTTAGAGCTGCTCAGAGGGACAATCCACATCCACGTCCTCACTTCTTGATCTTACACCACCTCGGCTTGTCATGAGGGCGTAGAAGACGAGAAGATGCATAACCCCGTCTTGGGCAAAGGTGTTATTTAGCAAGTCTTGCCAAGGTTGATGGGGCGTGAGGCCACGGCCTCCCGGGAGGGAATACAGTCTCCAGTATCGTCTTTATACCTTTGTGACTGCATAGATGAAGGCAGCTAACCCTGACCCCATTCACTTTGGCTGGCTAGACATAGGCAGGTCAGGTCACAAGTCTCAAAGTAATATAGGTTTCCTCTTTCACACTCAGTCAGTGGCACAAAGCTCTACTGTGAATACAGTTCTCTGCTGGACTCAAGATAAGAGTAACAACCCTGTTTTTCGACTACACAACTTTCTTGCTCTATGCGCATCTGCCCTTTCTTACGGCTTTCCTATGAGTGTTTGATCACAGCAGTGCTGAAGAGGGGCTGCGGCATTACAGTGCTTCGGAGGTGTCCTCCAGGTAATCCAAACCCTCCTCCAGCTATTGCTGGGCTCCCTAGACTGCCCTTTACTCTCTGCTATAGCAGATTTCAGAAAAGATACGGACCTGGGTGCCAGACAAGGTGGTATCCATGTTTATGACCACAGGTGATTTAGGAAATTGGAGCCTCATTCCCACAACTGGGGCTCTGGGTTCACGCGCCCTCTGAAGTCTTTTCTCCCGGGGTAGGGAAAGCTGAATAATGCTTTGAAAAACACTTCGGTTCCACTGTTACTGTAACAACTGTAATAAATATTGGAGATTCTAGAATGATATCTCAACAAGTCTTTCTGGGTACGAAAGTAATTTTCAATACAAAAACTGGAGGAAAAAAACCTGATAATTAATACAAAGAAAAACTATGAATCAGTCAATCTGGTACAAGTTCTTCCTAAACCATTTTAACTGATTGGTCACCCAGATCGGTCAGGATGAACGTAACTCTCAAGAGCTTGAGTTTTATGTTTATAGATATGGTACAGTCAGAACTTCTGGAGATCAGCTACAATATCTACATAAAACAAGGGAGGGTAGAGGGAACAGATTTCAGCCTTACTTAATCCAAGAGGCCAGAGGGACTATTGAGTAATGACCATGAGCAATAAGTCTGGCTGTATCTCATGTAGGCATGGTTTGCAATATTTTTCTTACAGAGAGCAGCTGCCTCAAACTTTTTTGTTTTGTTTTGTTTTTTAATCTTTTGGCCGCACCCCAAGGCATGTGGGATCTTAGTTCCCCGACCAGGGATCGAACCCACGTCCCCTGTGTTGGAAGTGTGGAGTCTTAACCACTGGACCACCAGGGAAGTCCCAAACTTTGTGTTTTAAAATTACTCAGAAGAGGATCTAAGGGACAATGCCAAGGCCCCAAGTTATCCAATTTGAAGAAATCCCACCCTTGCTCCATAATGATATTAAATAATAATAATCTGTTTACAAAACAATTAAGAGCTTTTCTTTTCCTATTTTGAATAGTGTCATGAAGTCAGTTATCCTGTTATCAGGATAAGAAAGCAAATCTTTGCTATTGAGAAAAACTTGATTCATGGAACTGCAAATGTTCTGCAGAACAGAAAAGGCAATGTAAATATAGATAAAAGGGTATGAAAAATACTGATATTCCTGGAGAGTCTGATGCTTCTATCCCTAGGCAAGAAGCCACATCATGCCCATCCATAAGCCATTTTCACTTTGCTGGTCAATATCTAGTCAAAAAAGGCCAGCGAATCAGCAATGTCTGTACCCATAACCTAAGTGTTACCTTGAGGTTTTAAAGAAAACAGGCTGCTTTTGTTTTAGCATTCCGTCTCTCTCTCTCACACACACACACACACACACACACATGCACATGCACACACACACGGCTTATTCTTTTACTTTTCCTCTAAATATTCAGAACACAGAGATTAAAAAAAGATGTATGTTTTGAACTTGTATTAGATGAGTTCTAAAATTTTTATTAACAAGAACTGTCATCTGATCAATTTGTAACTTCATATGACGTGGATGTAAACAAAATTGGGAAAACCGGTCTTCGGGAAGTGTCATTTCTAAACTGGTATTTCAGAAAAGTTTACAAAGGAGCCCTCTGACGCGTGCCCCCCACCCCCATGAGAGAAGTTGAATAAGGTCTCTGTGGACTTTAAAGTGAAGGAGAACAAGAGAAAAGTATTTCTAGTATCTTTAGAACATGCAGGGGGAAGATTTAGTAAAAACAGAAGAGGCTTTGAAAACAGCAACACCACAGAGCGCTGACAGCAGTCAAAATGTTTGTTTGAAATGATGGCCCCAGGCAGACTATCAGGCCCCAGGTAGTTTTATGGCAAACTCAGGGCAGGCCACCCGCCATCTTGGAAGCTACTGTTCAGATTAAAACATTAAAAAATATGTTAAAACCCTCCAATGAAGTCTAAAGGGAAGAACAAGTGCTGTTATATCAATATATTCCTAAGGTTCATGCCTTCTATTATTTATTTATTTTTTTTACCTTTTAAAAAATTTTTTATCTATTTTAATTATTTATTTTTGACTGCGTTGGGTCTTCGTTGCTGCACACGGGCTTTCTCTAGTTGCAGCGAGCGGGGGCTACTCTTCATTGCGGTGCACGGGCTTCTCATTGCGGTGGCTTCTCTTGTTGCGGAGCACGGGCTCTAGGTGTGCAGGCTTCAGTAGTTGTGGCACGTGGGCTCAGTAGTTGTGGCTCATGGGCTCTACAGCGCAGGCTCAGTAGTTGTGGCGCACGGGCTTAGTTGCTCCGCGGCATGTGGGATCTTCCCGGACCAGGGCTCGAACGCGTGTCCCCTGCATTGGCAGGCGGATTCTTAACCCCTGCGCCACCAGGTAAGCCCCAGTTCACGCCTTCTAAACTGTCTTGAATCACAGGTACAAATGCATATACAGCTGCACTGCCTGCCGGTCTGGCTTTAAGAAGCTACTTGTAGGACCTCCCTGGTGGTGCAGTGGTTAAGAATCCACCTGCCAATGCAGGGGACACGGGTTCGAGCCCAGGTCCGGGAAGATCCCACATGCCGCGGAGCAACTAGGCCCGTGCGCCATAACTACTGAGCCTGCGCTCTAGAGCCCATGAGCCACAACTACTGAAGCCCACGCGCCTAGAGCCCGTGCTCCACAACAAGAGAAGCCACTGCAATGAGAAGCCTGCGCACCGCAACGAAGAGTAGCCCCTGCTCGCCGCAACTAGAGAAAGCCCACGTGCAGCAACCAAGACCCAACGCAGCCAAAAATAAATAAATAAATTAATTAATTAAAAAAAAAAAAAGCTACTTGTACCAGACACACTCACCACACAACTTTCTAAAGGGCTGAAATACACACCCCAGCTTTCTACAGAACATAAGAAATGCCTTTACCTTTAGAATTCAACAGGATCTTCAAACCTAACTTCCTTCCAGAGCTGCTGCTATGCTCTTTTAAACCCCCTCAAATTTTCTTGAATCGTGACCACTTAACTCTCTACTCCGGCTGAACCTTCAACAGCTCAAAAGGTACCTGTAAAATACATCTTTTCGCATGGCTCTGTCAAGGAAAATTGCTTTATCGTACTACTTCATTTTGGGAAGAAAATGAAGACCTTCCTAAGTAATTGTCTCTTTTTTTTTTCCTAATACTATTTTTTGCTTGTAAGTATTTGTAGTAACTATTTCACTACTTGCCTGCTGATTGAAGCCCTTAAGATTGAAGCCCACGGTTTCTACCTGTGGACTGCGTATGTATAACAATAGCCTCAATGGAAAAGAGAAAGTAATCAGGGATTCCCATCTATCAACCCTGTCCTGTGAACTGACTGTCACATTAGGTGAGATTCCAAAACAGCGGCCCTTTCCCTATTGGGATTGGGGGAGGGAGGAGTATGAGGATATCCAGGTGATGAATTCCTTTTTGATTATAAAGAAATGATGATCAGTAAAGACAGCTACTGGAGACTCTTTCTCTCCTCTTTCAAAGGTTTTACTCACAACCCAATAAGAGATCTTTTATCTCCTTCCCAATATCCTTCCTATCTTTTTTGTTAACAGAGCAATCTACGCCCCCAGATTCCAATCTCCAAAATGCTTTGATCTCTGTCATGAACAAGTTGGGAACTGTTCGCAAGGCATAGGAAAACAGAGATAGATGGGCTAAATCCTCATTCTTCTAATAAAATTATGTTTTGTTTTGAGCCGTACCACACGGCTTGTGGGATCCTAGTTCCCTGACCAGGGATTGAACCTGGGCCCTCAGCAGTGAAAGCCTAGAGTCCTAACCACTGGACTGCCAGGGAATTCCCTGAAATTATGTTTTTTGAAAAAAGGTTTCTGGTGTCCTTGAAGCTCCAAACATAAAGTACCACTGTCTGGGATACTTGCTTTAATGCTGGACTCCTACATCCCAAATGACATTAAGGAATTCCACAAATATGCCCTTTGGTGTAGTGTGGCCCAGACATGCACATTCACTACAAGGCTGACCAATGAGTATTATGACATGGCACCTGTCATCAGGCTAAACCAAAATCAGGAGCCTAAGGATCCCTGAAATTTCCTTCACTAGTTGGTTGTGACTTGAAAAACTAAGGAAAGATTATGCAAACCTTGTATTTGATCACTTGTTTTTGTATTCCAAAATATGCTGACAGAGACTGACACACAGTTCAACATAATGAGTGTTGACAAATGGAGGAGCATTCCAGTAATTGATAGACAGGAAATCCTCACTCATCCAATGCCCTTTAGCAAGACTTCCAGTTCACAGGGGTACCATTTTAACCTAGTCAGTTTCCATTACCCCAGGTGGTTTCAAAAATGCTGACACAGAAAAACAGACGGACGACGGGGAGGATAGATGTGAGAGCCGATGCAGTAACACAGAAGGGCATAAACACTTCTTACCATCGAAGGTTCTACAGAGGGCATTTATAAAATATTTAGAAATGTCGCTTCCTTTGTAGATGGGGTAAATCACCTAGTGTTCAAAAATAAAAGCAAAACGATCTAGCAACAGTTAAGAAACCTCCAAAGTTCTAAGCGAAGTTTAAACCAATCATGCCCATGGTTAGATGAACAAATTTTAAGTAATTCTACGAAAATCCCTCATTATTTTTTATTTTGCCGTACTAGAATACACTGAGTAATTGAGAGTCCAGAAGAAAGTAGGTTATTATGGAAAACATTTCCCTTGGCCCTTAAAATCACTGGGTTTGGGTTATTCACTTAGGAGTTCTACTATAATCAAGTTTTCCATAAGAAGAGAAGTTTTAACCACTGAAATCTAAGAGATCTTCTTCAATGGTACCCTGTAGAAAGGAAAAAAAAACCAAAAGAAAGAAAAGAAAAAACCCTTTTGTGTTTGAAAAATGATTAGTCTGAAATGAAAGATGTTACCCTCCAAAAACAAGAGAAAAGGCTGGCTAGTTCAAGTCAGAAACCCAGGGTAGAGGTTTCCAAGGCCCTTTTATTAGGGGAAGGTCCCCTTTATAGCACAAGATTTCACTATGTATCAGACAATCAGATCAGTTCCTAAAAATTAGGGGGGAAAAAAAAGGAAAAACAAAACACATTCACTTTTTATGTATATATTAAACATAAATTAAAAGAATTTATAAAATGGTCACCTTTCTTACAGAGTAAATGCAGTGTATTATGAATGCACCTCCAGGTTTAAGTTGTTTCAGTTGTTTTTGTTTTGTTTTCCAATAATAAATAAATAAAATTGATTGTTAAGTCTTGGATCCACCTGTGCCACAGCAGGGCTCTGAGTCATTACTGGCTCTTCTCCCCTTGTCACTCCTGTGCGCAGCGTTTGGTTGGACCAATTTCACCGGCCCATCAAAGTACTGGCTATCTTTGCGGGGTGGCATCCGCTCATTAATTCGGTCCAGACCTCGGGCTTCTTCAAAACTCCGGATCCTGTGCTGAAGCGAGAACCCTCTGATGGCTACAGAAAAACAGGAAAGGGAGGAGCTCAATTAGACAGTAAAGCGACCAGCTTTAAGTTTCTTAGCATACAGCAACCTCCTAGAGAAAAAGACAGAAGGGTGGCTGTGGAGCACATGTCTGGTGAAGGGACTGAGCAATATTTGATTTCAATTAGCCTGGTCTGAAGCTACTGCTTCCTTAAGGCCCAAAGGGCCACGGAAACTGTGAAAGTCATTTTCATAGCTCAATTAATCATAGCAGAAGTAGACCTGACAAAAAGCCCCAATACATTTGAAAGAGTCTCTTATGGGCCAGAAACGTGCTCAGTGAGAGAGAAAAAAGGCAACACTAGAGTAACAGAACAAGTTAAGCAGAGTAGCTGCTCTAACACAAACATCACACAGACCACACAAAAAAGTTTGTTTAGAAGGAGAGCTTTTTATCTTGCACAACCAGGAGCTGAACGTAAGTTAAAAGCCATCTAAAAAATAGTTCCTAGATATTTTCTTTCTGATTGAACTTTTGTGTCACCAAGGAAAGGCATTCCCATTGTGAACCATCTTATCTAACAGAACGATTAAATTTACAACACAAGTTTATCGATTCCAATGGTTTTCATCCTCAGAATTCATAGATAATTTGTTACTTAAAATTTGTTTTCATAGAAACAAAGATAATTTAGCTTGACTGACTTAGGGCAAAATCAAACTAACTCCTATCTACTTTTGCCTCCACTTCTGATGTCCTTTGGAATCATTAGATAAAGAGGCTGATGGTTTGAATTTCTGATAATCAAATGGATGCCTCTTGGATATGGAAGGGCTATGAGATTACACCGTTTGAACCCCCATGACCAGCTGCTTAAGCTTCAGTCATTGCATTAAAACTGAGAGAGCCCAGAAAGGACTTCAGCTGTGGAGAAGGTCATTTAAATTAATGCAAGTACAGGACGCAAAGGAAATACTTTGTGAGCACGCCTAGAGATATCTCTCCCTTTCCTCACTGTTACAGTTCTGGTGATGCAATAATAAAAGATTTCGAATGTTGACAAAGCTTTTAAAACTAGTAGACAGACACATGATCACATCTATCATAGGAATATGGCCATACCTTCCCGGGCCTCTACCGCTTCTACTGTGGCTGTAAGAGGCAGGAGCAGTGGCATGCAAAAATGAAGGCAGAAAAAGAGTGAGTAAACCAACAGCACCGCTGCCAGCACAGACATCCCGGCGTCCCACCTTTAAGCCTATTCCCGTCCCTAATAAAAGTCGACTAGTTAGAGAAGCGACAGGATTACTGCGAAAAACTAAATTGGGGGGAAATATGAGGTGGGGAGAGTTTCTAAGATTGTTCACATTGCGAGTGGCACGAGAGCCTTTTAGCTAATGTCATCCATGGCTAAGGCAATGGGGCCAATCAAGCTGACTAGAAGAAACAAGAGTTACGACGTTTTCCTCATTTTAAATAGCCAGCTGCTAATTTACGTCTTAACATTCACGTATCAAAATATGTCCAGTCAAATCATTTAATATTACAACTGTTCTTTAGTTTGTGATAGTTCAGATGGTATTAGATGAGTAGCTGCTGTGTCCTATTAAAAAAAGTTATTTAAAAGTATTTCTTAATGATTTCAAGCAACTTGTGTGGGGTCCAACTGTCCTTAATGAAAAAGAGTGGCCGTTGAATAACAGACTGGCATTTGGAAGGAGAGAAAAATGGGTTATAAGTGAGGGGTTATTTCTTTTCCGGGAGTGGAGTACTAAGCTGGCAAAGGCATAAATCTATTCAATTCTGAATACAAATTCATGTACCACCTGGGAGGAGAGACACAGCAGAGGCTGACATTTCCAACCCACATGGCTTCCATTCGCTGTGCAAGAGAGCAGGCCAGTTACTAAGAAGGCCCTCTTCTCCTTCACTTTTGGAAAAGGAAGCTATTTAAAAATTAGTATCAACAGGTAAACTTTCTTGCATCTTCTTTTTAAGACAGTAAAAGCGCTAACATATGAAAAGGTTACCAGTTGTAGCAAGAAAGATCTTATTAGGAGAACCCTGTTAGTTCCTCCAATACTAATTTTTTAAAAGAAGGCAGGGAAGAATAATGAACAGTAACAGTTTGCTGTTCCTGAGGCTTTTTATATCAATCAGAGAGGAGAAACTGGAAGAACTGAAAATTAACTTCCCAAGGCAATGGGGAAAATGGAAACTTGGAATCAACTTATCAACTGCTTACATTTGTCAACCATGTGTTGGCATGTGTTAAAGCAATGTCACACCCTCTCAAATCTCCTCACATAGAACAAACAAACTTTCACAAGAAAATGATAGTGCCTTCAAACAGTACATCACAAAAGCAACTGTTAAGAAGTGGGAGAACAAAGCTTTACCTGAAATTGTATACACAGTGTTGGTTTAATTAGAATTTAAAAGCTATGTCTGTGGCAAAACGTGTACTAGTATCACATTGTTTTGGGTCCTCCTAGAATTGCTTTTTGCATTGGGTATTAAGATAGCCTGCACTGAAGGACATTCCTTATAAGAAACAGTCATATAAAACTGAGAAACTGTTTTTTTTTTTTTCCTTTACTGAAATATACTTTACTGAATGAGATTTCTCTACTGAAATATAATTCACATAACCATAAAATTCACTTGTTCAAAGTGTATAATTCAATGATTTTAAGAGTTGTGCAGCCATTACCACAATCTATGGTTAGAACATTTTCATCACCCCCCAAAACCCCGTTTCCCTCCCTCATCCCTTCCCCTAACTTTACAGTCAACCACTAAAGTACTTTCCGTCTCTACAGATTTGCCTGTTCTAGACATTTCGCATAAGTGGAATCATATAATATGTGGTTTTAGTGACTGGCTTCTTTCACTTGGCATAATGTTTTCAAGGTTTATTCATGTTGAGGATTGTATCAGTACATAATTCCTTTTTATGACTGAATAGTATTCCATTGTATGAATATACCACATTTTGTTTATCCATTCATCAGGTGATAGACATTTGTGTTGTTTCCACTTATTGGCTATTACAGAGCATGTTACCATGAACATTTGTGTACAAGTTTTTGTGTGGCTATGTTTTCATTTCTCTGGGTATGTAACTAGGAGTGTAACTGCTGGGTCATATGATTAACTGTATGTTTACTCATCTAAGAAACTGCCAGATTGGTTTCCAATGTGCTGCTCCATTTTACATCCCCACCAGCAGTGTATGAGGGTCCTAATTTCTCTCCATTCTTACCAACACTTGTTTCTATCTGCCTTTTTGATTACAACTATCCAGTGGGCTTAAAGTGGTATCTCATTGTGGTTAATGTCTAATGATGTGGAACATCTTTTCACATGCTTATTGGCCATTTGTATGTCTTCTTTGGAAAAATGTCTATTCAATTTTTTACCCATTTTAATTGGGTTATTTGCCTTTTTATTATTCAGTTACAAGAATTCTTTACAGTTTCTAGATACTAGCCTCTTATCAGATGTATGCTTTGTAAATATTTTCACCCATGCTGTGGGTTGTGTTTTCACTTTCTTGATGGTTCCATTTTCAGCACAAAACTTTTAAAACTTTTGATGGAGTCCAATTTATAACTGACCTGTTTTTTATCTTATGGTCTTTCCTCTTTATTTTGGCTACTAGGAAACTTGGAGTCAAATTTGTGACTATTGGCTTTCACTGGTTTCTTTTCCTTTGTGCTCCAATTTCCAAGCATATTTATTTCCCTTCACTGTGTTAGATGTACACTGTAACTTACTCAAATCCCCCTTGGAACAAGGTGGGGTATAAATGAATGTAGGCTATAAGGCCATATAGGATGGGATATTGTTGGTTGAAGGCTCTCCAAGTAAAGTTACACGAACAATAAAAGATCTTTTACAGCTAATGCTCCAGTTTGCCAGTGAACCTGTGGAACTGAGACTCTGATGGGAAAATGACAAATAAACTCAGTTCTTGTCAATCAATAAGAGAGAATAAGAAGCTCTAAAAAGTTGGCTGAAGATAGACCAAGGATTATAAACAACAAATCTCCAAATAACACATCCATAAAATTCTCTTTGCTACTTATCCCAGATTTGCAGATTTACTCTTTCAAATCAAGGTCTAGAAAAATTTCATTCAGATTAAAACAACAACTCTGTGAATCAGCAAATTTCCAAAACTTTTCAAGAAAGGATGTATAGGATGTTCCTTTTTTCTTTACCCATATTACTACCCATTAACTCTAAAATGCTTTGTCAGAGCTGCTCTCAGAATATTTCACATGACTAATAAGCAAAGTAATGACAAAAGTATTTTGCTTACAAGAAACTGTACATCTGAGAGGAAAAATTAAATCTGAAACAGTTTACTGATTCTTCCTATGAAACTACAGAAGTTAAGAAAATTAATTCTATACTTCCAAGGAGAAAATGTTCACTATTCCTTATAAATAACTAAACTCTAATATTTCAGTATTCAATTTGAAAGAGAAGGAGGAAATCAATCCTATAAAAAGAAGAGGGGGAAAGGGGGCTGTTCCTATTAATCAATAGCCCTGGAATGTTCACAAAATGCAAAGAATTCCTATAAGAGGCAGGGTGACAAGGAAAAGAAAAACTTAAGTAGAAGCAATTCAAAAAACAAGGGGGGCAAAAATGCAGTGAAATTCTACTTTAAGTTGTTAATGCCTCAACTCCAGTTTTCATGCCTAGAATTAGTCATCCAATGATTTGATCTCACATTTCTTCCCCTTGCTTGACCAGATCTGTTTATTCTGACAAATATCAACCTTTTCATTCCTGGGTTCCATAAAGCCCTCTCCTTAAAGTCAACACCCACGTAATTTTCAGAACTGACACTTTGGTTGAAGAGGTGACTGAGGCACTGTTGTAGGATATGGTTTGCAGGCAAAGAGGCAAACTCCCTTTCTGATTGAGAAACTCTAATCCCCCAAAATTAAGGTATAAAACACACAAGTGAGGCATATGATGTGCATAAATCTGAAGTGTACTGCTTAATACATTTTTATATATGCATGCACTTGTGTAACTACCACCTAGATAGTGATATAGAACTTTCCCACTACTCCAGAAGTCCCCTGTGCTCTTCTGGGTCCATATGCTCCCACCAGAGGACGTGCCATTCTGACTTCTTTTACCATTGATGAGCCTGCCAGTTCCTTTTTTTGTTGTTGTTGCTTGTGTTTCTGAGAACAGAAAGCACAAATACCTATCGAGTGTTTCACTTCAGTGCCTGGGATACGGTGAAGCTCTTTTTTATAAAAAATTAATTATTTAGTTTTGGCTGCGCTGGGTCTTCGTTGCTGTGCGCGGGCTTTCTCTAGTTGTGGCGAGCGGGGTCTACTCTTCTCTGCAGTGCGCAGGATTCTCATTGCGGTGGATTCTCTTATTGCGGAGTACGGACTCTAGGCGCGCGGGCTTCAGTAGTTGCAGTATGCGGGCTCAGCAGCTGTGGCTCACGGGCTTAGCTGCTCCACGGCATGGGGGATCTTCCTGGACCAGGACTCGAAACCATGTCCCCTGCGTTGACAGGCGGATTTTTAACCACTGTGCCACCAGGGAAGTCCCAGTTCTTTTTTTTTTTTTTTTTTTTGAAAACAGAAAAATAATTTATTCCAAAAGATAGCAGAAATAAATTCATCCTAAAAATATACTTTGGCATAATTCTAGTGGGACAGATCTTCCCTCTGAACATGTTCTCCTATTGACCGCCCCACTGGAGTCTTCCTGTCTTGTAACAGTTCTTTAAACACTTTGCTGATTCCTATGTAGTGAGCAGGCAGGAGCCACCTTCAAATCCACAGGTTCCAAAGAGAGAGTCATATATGTCTCAGAAGAACAGCATTTTCTATCTCAGAAGAGTGCATAGACGTTTTATGGAGCCTGCACAGTTTAAGTAGGTACATAATTCATCAAAGTATAAAAAAGGTGACGGGGAAAAAATACTGCATTGTAGAATAAGATGTTCAAATGTGCTGTGAATGTTTAAGGCAGCTGATGGCCAAAATAGGCGAGTCAAGGAAGGTGGTCTAGGTGTGGAGGTGATTTAACATCTCTTCATGACTAGAGATAACCGCAAACTGAACAGGTCACCAACAAGGTGATGATAACTCCCAGCTGGGACCCTCAGGGATGAACCAGGGCTCCAAGAAGCTGACGAAGCCCCAGAACACGCGCATCATGATGAGAGGCACCGCGAGGCCCATATACGCCACGGCTGCTGCGCCGCCGCCTCACTTTGATCCCACCCAGAAATGTTAGTCTGCCTGTTCTTGCACATCATATAAATCAGACAGTCTGTGCTCTTCTCGGTGTAGCTTTTTTAGTTTACCATGATGTCTGTGAGATTCAACCATGTTTTTGCATGTATTCATAATGTTATTTTTTATTGCTGAGTAAATTCCATTGTATAAATATAACACAATTTATCTATTCTACTATTGATGGACATTTGGTTGTTTCCCATTTTGGACTATTATAAGTAAAGCTAAGGTGAGCATTCTTATGCACATCCTTCGGTGGACATATGCACTAATTTCTCTTCGATAGAAACCAGGCATGGGGGCTTCCCTGGTGGCGCAGTGGTTAAGAATCTGTCTGCCAATGCAGGGGACATGGGCTCGAGCCCTGGTCCGGGAAGACCCCACATGCCACAGAGCAACTGGGTCCGTGAGCCACAATTACTGAGCCCGCGTGCCTAGAGCCCGTGCTCCACAACAAGAGAAGCCACTGCAATGAGAAGCCCGCGCACCGCGACGAAGAGTAGCCCCCGCTTGCCGCAACTAGAGAAAGCCTGCACGCAGCAACAAAGACCCAACGCAGCCAAAAATAAAATAAAATAAACAAAAAAAAAACAGGCATGGAATTGCTGGGTTGTAGGGCAGACATATGTTTTGCATTATTGCCCAACAGTTTTCCAAAGTGGTTGAACCAATTTACAAACCCACCAGCAATGTATCTAGTTTTAGTTCTCCACAAACTCATCAACACTTGGTATTGTCACACTTTTAAATTTTAGCCATTCTAGAGAATATGTAGTGGTATCTCACTGTGGTTTTATATCCATTTCCCAGATGAGTAACTATTTTAAGCACCTTTTCATATGCTTTTTGGCCATTTTAATACCCTCTTTTGTGAAGTGTCTGTTAAAATCTTTTGACCATTAAAAAAATTTGGTTGTTTTGTGTTTTTCTTATTGAGTTGTACTTTTTTTTTGCCACAGTGTGCGGCATGCGGGATCTTAGTTCCCCGACCAGGGATCGAACCCGTGCCCCTTGTGATGGAAGCGTGGAGTCTTAACCAGTGGACCACCAGGAAGTCCCTGAGTTGCAGTTCTTTATAGACTCTGAAAATAAGTCCTTTGTCAGACATATGTACTGCAAAAATCTTCTCCCGGTTTATGGTTTGTCTTTTTCCTTTCTTAATCATGAATTTCTGTGAATACACGTTCTTAATTTTCATGAAAGTCATTAATTCAATTTTTCTTTTAAGGTTAGTATGTTTTGTGTCATATTTAAGGACTCTTTATCTACCCCAATGCCTAGTTTCTATACTTTCTTCTGGGAGTTTTACTGTTTTAGATTTTACATTTAAGTTATAATTCATTTTGATTTAGTTTTTGTGTATGGAGATCCATTTTCCCCCAGAGATAGATATCCAATTGCTTTAGTACCGTTTATTGAAAGAAGCCCTAAGTTTCAATTTGACATTGACTGCTAGGTAACGGGAGCACACCTTCCATGAAAGGAGCATTTCTCATACTCACCTGTCTCAATAGTCTGCTTTCCTCCTGAGAGTACACCCAAAGGAAGCGTACCTGTAGGAGTCAGGCCCTTGAGAGTCAGCACACTCTCACTCTCTTCCCTGCAAAGGAAGATCAAAGCCCTGGGTTAATGCTAGGGTGTCTACCACTCAGTACCTACAAAGATACTTGAAAGAAGTTAAGAAAAGGTGCGCAGAGATGGAGGATAGGTTCTCCTTCTCCCTACCCCTTCCCTGACCCAAAGAAAGGGATGTTTTCTGTAAATATTCCAATTAACAACAATTAGCCAGGTCTTGCTTTTCAATTAAAGCCATTTAATAGTCAGGTGCTGTTCTAATGTTTTCCATATATTACCCCATATAATCCTCCAAAGAACCTTGTAAGGCAGATCTGCTATTATCACTCTTTTACAGACCAGGAAAATGAGGCACAAGATCACACAGCTGAGAAGATGTAGAGCCAGGATCTGAACACAGGCAATCTGGCTCCAGAATCCACACTAAATCACTGCACTCCCTGCACTGTATCTAAGCTCATACCAAATAAATGTTTGCCAGGTATTTCTAGGCACTTCAACATGTAGGTCTGATTCAAACTGTACTCAACCCAAAGACCAACAGTTCTAATACCAAACTCCAATTCTAAAAACACTGTTCTGAAATCAACTTCTCAGTTACTCTCAAAATGCTTTTATCCCACACTGTAATGACAGAGTTATCCTTACCGAAGAATTGAAAAGACCCGTGCCATCTTCCCAATGGCTCTGATTTTATTCTTGATGATCTCCTTTCGAACTGTAGTGCCTCCTTAGAGAATACAAAGAATAAGTGAGTTAAAGGAATATGTTAACAGGTTAGTTTTAAAAAATGCAGGATGAAGCATCTTTCTAAGTTTAATAAATTGTTTTTAAAAAAGAAATCAAGGCCTAAGTTTGTTTAAACAAACCAAAGTCCCAGGAAGTTGTAAGGAGCAAGAGAAAAAAAAAATAACCCAGAAGAGAGAAAAAAAAAAGATGATGTAAAAAATGGAGGGGCCACAAAAAAGACAGACTGAGTGGATCTATGAGGTAGGAATTTATTTGTGGTTCTGAAATGTAGAACACAGGGAAGAATGAAATACACACATATAAACAAAGACAGTTGCTACAGCAAAGATCTCTTTTGAGAATGCTGTGGGCCACCTCAGGATGCAGGGTTTGGCCTGCCAAATGACAAGTGATGACTTGAGCAGTTGTCTTCTGCACGTAAACACAACACACAGCTAGCTCTCCTGAACTTAGTGAGAGCTGCTTTCATTTTAAAATCCTCACTTACAAACTGGTGAGTTATTTCCTACCATAGACAACTGTGCAGTATAAATTACGATGATGGGTAAGGTATTTTATAAAGCAACACCAAAAAAGTTAACGTTAAGACTTTATAGCCTTTTCTCATCCAAGATTTAGGAAACAGCTCACACATGAGAAGCCAATGTCCAGGCATGCATCAGGTGACCGCATTCAAACGTCAGAAACTAAGAAATGTGGCCTCTCCTTCCTCGCCCCCCAGCTCTAAATATCCGGCAGGATCATACAGCAGGGTTCAGAGGAAACATATACATTGAAACAGAAAGGGAGGATGGAGGGCCTGTCTGAAATTATTCAACTACAACTAAAAAAGTCTAATTAATAGATTGTGGTGGGACAGACAGCAAGTAGTAAGCTCATAGCACATTTTGGTCAGATACCTTTCTGATAGCTTGAAATGTAGTGATCTTCAGGGAGAAGAGACACCAAGAAACAAGGAGATGAAAATAGAAATATGGGAAGAGAAATTTAAGTTTGCATGGAAGAGAGAAAAGAAAAAATCAAAGCAAAATGCAATGAGAGAAGCAGGCTTTTATCTTTATCAGCTCAGAAGAGACATCCTTGGTATCATGATAGAATATTAAATTACAGATTTCTTGCCAGGAGTTTTTCTATTTCTTAAAAGTTTTACATTAATTCACATCTATTATTTTCCAACATACTCTATCCCCATAGATCATGAAAATAAAATTAGACAAAGAAAAAGATACTATTTGTGGAACAAATAATGCTGAAAACAATGAATAAAAACAAAGGACAGAATGAACAGCTTACAAATCTCTTAATAAGAGCATCATGTTTTTATATAATGGATTCAATATCTTCTCATATCTTTCTAGAGATATTACAGTTTTTCCATTTTTAAGTTTTATATTTTCTTCAGAATCTCAAGTTCATTTGAGTTGCTTTTTGCTGTTTTTGTTGTTGTCTCTCTTAGAGACTTTCCCGAGGAGTCCTATAATCCTTGGTGCCTGCTCCTCATTAAGAATGAGGAACTAGAAAGCTTTCAGAGTTGGTAGGTGGGCTGCTGACTTGGAGCTTTACATACACAGAATGACCAGGGTGGGTCTTTGTTAGGGAATTCTCTGTATCAGTACTGAGGATGCATATGGTCACTTAATTCACCTGTTTTTGGCAAAGTATCGATGCCCTCAGTTGTATCCTGGTCCAGAAATTCTTTGGTTTACGCTTTTTAGAGGTTAGCCTCCAGTCTTGGAGAAGAGGCAGCTAGGACTTTAGCTGCCTTTCAAACAGCTTTTACATACTCATTTTAGCTCAGCCCCCATCTCCCTCCTCCCCTCAACTCAAGGTCCCCAATTCTAGCAACTGGTGTAGGCTACCAATTCCTTTGCTTTTTGAGGATTCTGTACTGGAACTCGGTATTCCCCATTACTAAACCGGGCTTTAGCTTTCTTGAATCAGCCAAGTCAGTAATACTAATTCATTTGTTTTCCAGCTTCCAAAATCCCTACAGAAATCTCCACATTTTTGTAGGCTTATAAATTTGTAAAAATCTCTTTTATCGTGAAGTATGATAAACATACAGAAAAGTACACAAAACAAATGTATAACTCAATGATTTATTAAAAGCAAATGGCCATATAACCAGTCAGGACAATAAACAGAACCCTGCCAGCACCCCAGATTCCCCACCTTGGGCACTTCCTAATAATTAGAGTCTCCCTCTTCCCAAAGAAAATCATTCTCTTGACTTCTATTGAAATCACTTTCTTGCTCTTCTTTATAGTTTTATCATTTAAGCATGTATCCACAAGTACAAGTTTTAATTTTTTTTAAATTTTATGTAATTGGAACAATCAAATAAAGTATTTTTGTGCCTGGCTTCTTTTGCTCAACATTATGTTTGTAAGACGCATCCATGTTTTCCCTGTTCCTGTAGTTCACTGTCATTATTGTATACAATTCCACTATATGAATATGCCACAACTTATTTATCCTTTCTACTGTCAGTGGTCATTTGGGCTGATTCCAGTTTTTGGCTATGTTGAATTCAGCTGCTGTGAATATTCCAGTGCATTTCTCTTTGCTGCACATATTTCTCTTAAGTACATTCCTATAATTAGAATGCTCAGTTATAGGGTATGTATATGTTCAACTCGGGATAACAGTTTAGCATTATCTACTAAAGTGGATGTACCAATTTACATTTCAATATATGAGCATTCCTGTTGCTACACATTCTGGCCAACACTTGATGTTATTCATCTTCACTTTTAGCCAATTTGGTAGGTGTGTAGAATCATCCATTGTGGTTTTAATTTGCATTTTCATGATGACTAATGTGGTTGAATAACTCTTCATATTTTTACTGGCCATTTGGATATCCTCATTTGTGAAGTGCTCATTCAAGTCTCACCTCACTGATCTGTAGTTCTTTATATATTCTGCATGAGCCATTTTTTGGTTATGTAGCAAATATCCTCTCCCACTCTGTAGCTTGTCTTTTCACACTCTTTTTTACAATTTTAATCTAATTTTATTTATTTTTTTCCACCCCGCCGCATGCAGGGTCTTAGTTTCCTGACCAGGGATCGAACCCGTGCCCCCTGCAGTGGAAGCACAGAGTCTTAACCACTGGACTGCCATGGAAGTCCCTTCACACTCTTTAAATAGAGTCTTTTGATAAATACAAGTTCTAATTTTTTAATGTAGTCCAATAGTTTCCTGTATCGTTAGTGCTTTTTGTGTCCTGTTCAAGAAATTTTCCTCTACCTCAAGGTCATGAACACATTCTATATTATAAATACTAGAAGCTTTATTGTTTTGCCTATCATATTTGAATGTATTAATCCATCTGGAATTTATTTTTGTTTGGAATATGATAGGGGTCAGGTTTAATTTTTTTCTCAAATAGATATCCCCAAACCATACCAATACCATCATTTTCCTATTACTCTGCAGTGCCACCTCTAGTGTAAATCAAGTGTCTGTATATATGTGGATCTATTTCTGGATTCTCTGTTCTGTTTCATTGCTTGTCTGTACTTGCACTAACAATTCTAGTTAATTTAGCTTTGTAATAAATCTTGATATCCTATAGAACAAGTTCTCTCACCGTATGTTTCTGTAAGACTTTAACTATTTCCATGTGAATTTCAGAAACTATCCTTAGTATTTCCATATAAGTTTTAGGGTCAAATTGTCTGTTAATATTTGACTTTGTATTGAATCTGTAGATCAATTTGGGAATAACATATCTTTATAATATTGAGTCTTCCAATAATCTATGAACATGTTATTTCTTTCTACTTATTTAGATGTCCTTTAATTTTTCTAATAATGTTTTACAGTTTGTTGCTTAGAGGTATCACACATCATCTGTTAGATTTATTGTTAGGAATGACATTGTCAATGGCATCTTTTTAAAAATTTCATTTTGTTTGTTGCTGGTAAATAGAAATACAAATGATTTTTGCTTTTTGACTTTGTATCCAGCAGCTCTGTTGCATCTGCTTATTGATTCACATAAATATCTATAGACTCTTTTAAATTTCCTCTATACACAATCATATTGTCTATAAATGATGATCGTTTTGTTTCTTCCTTCCCAATCTTTATACCTTGCATTTCTTTTTCTTGCCTTATTGTACTGGCTATAACTTCTAATATGATATTGTAAAGAAGTATGGATAGCTGGCATGTTTGTCTATTCCCAGTCACTAAGGAAAGCTTTCAATATTTCACATATGATGTTCGTTATAGATTTTCACAGATATGTTTGTTTGTCAGATTAAAGAATTCCTTTCTAAGCCTAGTTTAAGAGATCTACTGTAAATGAAACATGAATCTTACCCAATGCTGTTTCTACATCTGATGAGGTAATGATTTTTCTCAATTTTTTTCTTAATGTAGTGAATTATACTGATTGACTGAGTTCTTAAATAAAATTTTTTTATTTTAGAATAGTTTTAGATGTATAGAAACGTTAAGATAGCATAGAGAACTCCCTAGTACCCCTCTCCCAGTTTCCACTATTATTAATATCTTACATTAGTATATGCTGAATGAATTTTGAATGTTAAATCTTCAAACATTTTATTTGAGTAAGTTATATTCTTCTAGAAATCTACCCATATCATCTAAGTTTTAAATTATACTGGTATAAATTTATTCTTGTTATTTTTCTTAATATCTATAGGATTTATAGTGATGTCTCCTTTTTCAGTTCTGTCATTGGTTATTTTTGTCTTATCTTTTTTACTTCATAAGTTTTGCCAGGGATTTATCAATTTTATTAGTCTCTTGAAAAGAGTACATTCTGGTTTTACTGCTCCTCTATGCTATATTTTATTTATTTATTTATTTTTGGGGGCTGCACCGCACAGCTTGTGGGATCTTAGTTCCCTGACCAGGGATCGAACCTGGGCCCTCAGCTGTGAAAGCGTGGAGTCCTAACCACTGGACCACCAGGGAATTCCCTATATTTTATTTTCTGTTTTCTTATGCTGCTCTTAACGTTTTATTTCATTCCACCTCCTTTCTTTAGGTTTAATGTGCTATCCATTTTTTTCCCCTTAACTTCCTGAGATAGATGTTGATTTTTCACCTTTCTTCTTTTCCAATTTATGCATTTAAGGCTATAAATTTTCCTCTATGCATGGCTTTAGATGCATCCCTCAAGTTTTGTTGTTCTATTTTTTTCTTTCAATTTATATCATTTTGTATTTAAGCACTGATTTTACAAAATGTGGTACAAAGGTGAACTAAATTTACTACTTAATTTGTTCATGTAAATTGCCTTCAAAATACATGGCAGCTAAGATGTGTATAAAATTTTACATACATTTGGAAGAAATCACATAGAAACAGTTGCTTTTTCAACAAACTTGGCTAGTTTCACATCCCTTTTGGTCAGTCCCCCACAGACATGTGAGGTGAGGGGCGTATGGACCTTGTTGTACACACTGAACCATTCTGGGTGATGATTCATCTTCTCTGCTTGTAGGGTAACTTGAGACATAAAGCCAGATGCCTGATTACAATATTTGAAAGAGAACTCCTTGTAGATGGCACCTCTCTCACTTAATTCTGACCATCCTGCTGCTTTAAGGTCAAGTATAACTCGGTTCCCCTCCTCTGCTGTCAACCAGTGAACATCTGCTGAGGTTCTGGTTCCAGCCCCAAACCCAGGCCTGCCTGGTGCACTGCCTGCCCTCAAGTTTTAATATGTACTGCTTTTTATTTTCATTCAGTTCAAAATATTTTGAAATTTTCATTGGGATATATGACCCATGGGTATTTCATTTCACTTCATTTCATTTTATTTTATTTTAATTTTTGACTGCTCCATGTGGCATGCAGGATCTTAGTTCCCCGACCAGGGATTGAACCCGCATCCTCAGCAGTGAAAGCGTGAAGTCCTAACTACTGGGCTGCCAGGGAATTCCCCATCTTATTTTTGTTTTAGCGTTTATTTCATGTAATATTAATCTATCTACAACAGCTTTTCTTTGGTTAGTATTTGGACTATATATTTATTCTCCTTTTACTTTCAAATTTTCTGTATCTTTATGTTTTAGATCTGTCTCTTATAAACCATCATAAAATGTTTTTTTAAAAAATCTTACCTGACAATCTGTCTTTTATTCATTTACACTTAATGAAGTTGCTGATAAATTTATCAACATAATTTATTCTATTTGTCCTAGTGTTATAGGTACCTTCCCTCCTTTCTTGCCTTCTAGGTTATTTTTTTTATCATGCCATTTTTTCTATAACTTAAAGGTTACATACTTTTTAAAAAGCCCTCCTTTCTTGAAAATTACTCTTACACCATGCATCTCTTACTTATCAAAGTATAATGTTAACAGGTACTTTTCTCCTCTCCCCAGATAATATAGCATCCTCACACACTTTAACTCCATCCCACTGCCGACTATTATTGTCATATATTTTAATTCTGTCTTTTAAATCCAACAAAAATTATTATTGTTTAATAAGGTCTAAATTCACTTGATTTACCCACATATTTTCTACTATTTGTACTCTTTATTTCTTCCTGACTCTCCAAGCTTCCGTCTGGTATTTTCCTTCTGTTTGAATAATATTCTTTAGAATTTCATTTAGTGTGGGTCTCCTGGTAATTCTCTTAGTACCTTTTTTAAAAGGAGGAATAGCTGAAAAATGTTTATTTCTTCTTCATTTTTGAAGGGTATTTCTGCTAGGTATAGAATTCTAGATGTACCAATTATTATCTTTCAGTGCTTTGAATATGTCATTCCATGGTTTCCTGCTTCCATTGTTTCCACTGAGAATCTACTGTCAGTTTAATTGTTCTCTTTTGAAAGTAATCGATTTTTTTTTTTCCTGGCTGCTTTAAGATTTTTTTCTTTGTCTTTCATCTGAAGCACTTTTACTATGATGTGCTTAGATAGTGTTTTCTTTGTATTCATTCTGCTTTGGTTTGGGGGACTTCTTCAATCTGTGGCTTAATTTGTCAGTTTTAGAAAAATTTCAATCCATTATCTCTTCAAATACTGGTTCTACCCCATTCTCTGTCTCTTCTCTAGGATTCCAAACACACAGGTGATATCTATTCACTATATCCTCATGTCACTTATACTTTTTGGGGTATTTTATTTCTTCTCTTCGTGATTTAGTCTAGGTTGTTTCTTCTGACCTATATTCTAGTTCATTTATTCTTTGTTTAGCTTTACTGAACCTGCTGTTAATTCATCTGCTGTGTTTTTTATTTTTCATTCCTAGAATTTTCTTTTTGTGCTTTATCAACTCTGCTACATCCCTTTTTATAATTCACAGTTCTCTGCCAAAATTTTTAATCTAGTCTTTTATGTTCTTGAACAGTTAGCATTGTTTTATTTTTTAGAATAGTTATTTTAAAGTTTGGTCTGATAAAGCCAGTGTCTGGAGAACCTGAGGGTCTGTTTTTATTTTTTGCTCTGTCTGCTGGTTCTCATTCATTTTGTTATGTCTCCTCATATGCCTAGTTATTTTTGGTTGTGAGCCATGTATTATATTTGAAAGACAGTTTGCAGTAGTTTAAAGTTCCACAAAATGTTATCTTAGCCTAAAGAGGTTTGCTTTTGCCAGATGCTTGGGACTACCTTATTTAAATTTCAGAGATTGAAATGACTTGAAGACAGGCTGTAGTCCCTTCCAGGGCATTCTATTTCCAGTTCACCTTTACTCTTACATAGATGCAACCTTTGGGGGTCCCAAACCAATGAGCAGAAGCTTACCAGCACTCAACTCATCTTTGGCAAGTCATGAACCCCAACTTTTTTTAGCTTCTATCAAGAGGGCTGGTCAACCTCTCAGCCCCCTCTTTTGATATTCATGAATGTCTTTAGGAGAAAATTGGTCCCGTACGTAACCAAATGTCTTACCTCTCTGGATTTATGCCTTTTTCCAGATCTCTACTTGGTAATTCTTTATTACTTTCTTAGTTTTCTGAATGCCTTTGAAGCAACTTTTTAAAATATTTTGTCTAGCTTTTCTAGTTGTCTTAAGAGTCAGGATTGATTTAAACTATCTGTCTGGCATTACTAAAGTGAAAATCCTTAGTTTATATCACTTAGATAAAACCAAAGTTGTACTGTAGTTTTAGTGTGGTTTCAGGAAGGAATGGAACTAGAAGTGTGTTCACTAAGTGTTCACTAAGTGTGTTCACTAAGTGTTCACTTAACCTAAAGGTTATTCTTCATTTCCTTTCAGAAAAAAAGTTTTAAAATCCTGTATCAGCTTATACCCACACACCTTGTAAAAAATGGGAATAAGAGGATTCTATCCATTTACTTTTGTACTTAACACCTAATACACTTTCCATAGCAGCACCAACAGCCCTACTCCATTCTTTTATTTTTTTAATAGTTGTACTTCATACCACAAATATTTACCTACTATGCTCATTGCACTATACTTGGCTTTAAGGTGATAATGGTAAGCAAGAACGAATTTTATCCCAGCACTCAGCGAATTTACTGTTGAGTGACTTAACAGTATTAAGTCACTTATTAAATACATTAATATATTAATCTTGTAACAGTATAAATAAATGTAAAATCACAACTCTATCAAATGCTAAGAAGTTAGCAGCACTGATATGAGAGCATGACAGGGGTGTTGGATCTAGTCAGGGAGATCAGAAATATCTTCCATGACGAAGTTACAATAAGCTGAATAGGAACTAACTAGAAGAGAAGGGGAGAAGAAAGGAGGCTTACAGAAGGGAAATAATATTCCATGTGGAGAATCTATCATATGGATATATCGTGATTGATTTACCCAGCTCTCCACTGAGGGATATTTAGATTGTTTGACTCTTTTGCTACTACAGATGATACTTCAATAAATATATCCATATATAACTTTGGGCATAATTTAGTAGGCATGTCCTTATGATAATCAAGGATACATACACACAATAGAGTTAATACATACAATAGAGTTCACAGTAATTTCCATTTCCACTTAGATTTAAATATAAAATTTACTAGATGTATTTCTTACATATTTCATCCTTTCCTAACTTAAATTCTTTGTTTTAATTTTCACTTGGCTGCACTATTTTCTCAAGAACTGCTTCCCTGCAGTGATCTCCTATCCCATTCATAAAGGTAAACACAAGCTATGCTCCATCTGCTCTGCACCTTCAATGTGGAATCTGAAGCATAAGTATGTATAGGACTCTCGTCTATATTCTCAAAGTAAGCTAGGCTTTCTCCACTATGTACATAGCTCATCCTCACAGCTGAGTGAATCACCTTAGCATAAGCTTGGGGAGAATGAGACGGTCAGAGGTTTGTGCTAAGGTGCTACCATCTCTCCAGAATCTTCACATTCTCAGATAAGTTAGGACCTATCTTTAAAATCAAACCTCCTGAAACATATTAGGGAAAAAATACTTGGCTATGTATACCACAAAATGTAACTATATAAATATCTCTCACAGGCCAATAAGAAGAAAAACAAACAAACATGCACGTAACAGCAGAAAAGTGGGCAAAATATATGAATTGACAACTCATAATAAAGAAATAAAGGTGGTCAATAAATACAAGAAAAAAACTTCATTAGTCATCATAAAAATAAATATTTAAGTTAAAAAAAACAGCAGACTATAAAAATTATAGTAAATAGTATTGGAGAGAACACTGTGAACTATGCATCACATACACAAAATGTAAACTGTTATAGCTTTTCTAGGTCATCTGTATCCAATTTAAAACTGTAAGTACTAATTGACACAAATTTTCAATTTCTAGAAATTTATCCTATGGAAATAATCAAGAAAGTGTTAATTTTCATTTCCTAGTATTGTTCTCCTTTCTTTCATACCACATATCAATACTTGACTCATATGCATTGTTTGTTTGTTTTCCCACCACCAGAATATAAGCTTTTTGAGAGCTTAGGACCTATACAATTGTTGGCACATATAAGGCGTATAATAAACATTGGTTGTTGAACAGAACAGGCAAAGATTTATCTATAAAAATTTTCAAAACTGTGGGGTTTTAAAAGAAAATTGGGAAAAAATCCAATATCCAACAGCAGGGGATTGGATAAAACAAAGAATGACTCACATGGATAACTATGTAACCATTAAAAAGTAGTCTACAAAAAACCCAGGAAATGTTTGTGAAACTATCACATGACTTCATCTTTGTTTAAAAGAAAAAAGAGGAAAAAAAGACACTAATACAGTATTTATATCAAGATGTTAACAGTGGATATCTATGAGATGGTAGGATTACGGGTGACTTTTTTTTCTTATTTATGGTTTCCTGTATTTTTCAAATTTTATTTTTCTACAATGAGCAGAATTCTTTTTTTAATTAGACAAAGAAAATTATTCACAACAAACTAAAACCAAAACCAAAACTTCTTCGTTTCTGATTCAAAGGAGGAAAAGGCAAGTTTACCTTCAATTTCATCATCGGAAATCAATTCATCATCAGAGCATATGTTGAGAATGTTAACCAGCATCTCTGTGACTAGATGATAAGACAAAATAACCAAAAATTTATATAATTAATAAGGTACTTTCTCTAAAATGATGTGGATATATAAACATACGTGTTAAATAAACATAGATAAAAATGATTTGTCATTTTGCTATTCAGAGTAGCTGTAAGGAACAGCATTAAATGCAGACCTTCAAGTTTATATAGATTTGGGGGAGATTACTTGCTCCAGTTAAAGTATGGAGTCTTTGATGATTCCATTGCATAATAACTACTTGATTTCATTAGACTGCTGCCAGAGCCTTTTCTTCACTGATATGCATATGAAAGGATTTCCTCCCATTTTACAGAGAAGTTAAGCCACCAGGCCTATGTACAACAGGCTTATATATTTGCATAGCTTATTTGTATAGGTGCACAAATAAAATTCCAAGAAAAATAATTCCTATTTAAATCTCTTTATCGCTGCAGAAATCACTGAAGGAATGGTTATTTTATTGTTACTTATGTTATTTTAACATCTTGATTATAGGACGACAGCTATTTTAAATTGATATTTAGAATAAGAAAAGCATAATCAACTAGAATTACAATTTAAAAACCAATTAAGTGCCACTTAAAAATCTTTGTAGAGAACAATGAAAATAGAAAACATTTCTGATAACTTTAAGAAAAACATTTCTGAACCATCAGGGGACTCATGCAAATATAAGGGTGCCCAGTCACTAGTTAGGACAATTGATGGTCCAGATGCTTTAGTTCTCTTACCTTTTTCCCCAACAAAAGGCAAAGACCACGTGAAAACATCCATAAAGTTTGGAAGCCAGTATGGGTGTGGAGAACAGTTAAACTGCCTGATATTCATGACATTGTTTTCATATTTTAACACAGCAGCTAAAAAGGAAAAAGGAGGAAAGTCTGGCACAGAGGAAAATGACATGGCAACTGGTACACTTTGTACAGCTGTGTACCTACTACACAGAACTCAAGAACTTACTTTCCATTTATAAATTCAAGACAGATGGAAAATCTTAAAGCATGTTATATAGTTCATTCTTTTAAGAATTATCCCAAGAAACAAAGTTATCTGAAGAGCTCTTATATATAATAAAAGTACAAAAGAAACTAAGCTCTGAAACTTCAAAGGGTCTTGCACAGTAACTATCTATAGAAATCTCAGATTCCACATGAGAAAAATTTCATCATAATTTCCCTTTATAGGCCAAGTGGTTACAATTACAACTTTCCTCTGAGGGCAAACATTTCTCATTAAATGAACACAGCCTGTTTTCCTAGTCATTAGCCAGAGCCAAAGATTTTATAAACTTTTTAAGAGTTTATAACATAGCAGTTATTAATTCATAGTGGGGGATACAGATAGATGGTAAACTTGGAGCAATTTAATAAGGTTCAAAGTAGATTAAATCATCTCTGCATACAGTATGTGAAGAAAAAAATGCCCGTCTCTCCTATACACAGTATATTGCTCACACTCTATAAATGTTTAATATTAACCAGTTCATATATATATATGTTCATATATATGGCACACATACTTTGGTACCAAACTGATTTTCTCTATATTTAAAACTTTTAAAAATCCAATCCCTTAGTTTTCATCACCAGCAATGCAATGTGGTTTGCATTATTCTCTTAATTATTCTTACTATGATCATAAATAGAATAGGGTATAATAGTTCTCTAGAAATGACAGTTATAGGTCATCTCCTGATTCCTGTCTCTTTGCTTATTGCAGGATAGCCTAGTATTCTCAAAATTAAAGTCACTGGATGTTTAAAATGTACACCATAGATTATAAAGAAGATATATGAAAATAGGATTTTCAGCTTTTAAGAAGCTTCTAATACTGGTTACAATGTACATGTCCCATTATTTTCAAGTATATGTATTTTACTTAGGTTAGATGAATATATAAATATTCAACAACTCCCTCAATCTACACAAGAAAAAGAGGTGGGAGGTGGACACAAAAGTAGAAATAGAGATGTTTAAAAATCATGACTTAAAGGTCTTTCACGTAACCAGTGGAACTAAGAAATGCCTGTTGGTACCAATAAGTCTAAAGAATATACAAGAAAGAAAAACAACAGTAAAAGAAAGAGAAGAAGGAAAGGGGGATAGAGTTGCCTTTTTCAAGAAAAGAGGTACTTGTGTGGTGAATAACTGAGTACCACCAGAGATTATTTTAGATGCCACATCCCCCCCTCCCCCCGGCCAAAGGTTAAGAAACAACCAAGGAAAATAAGATTGTTTCAAGGTAAAGTATGTTACCAATTATGTCAAAGCCAACAAAAACCTCAGAATCAACTGTGACTTTAACAGTTTACTAAAGGAATAATCAAGAACAAGACCAGATTAGAATATGGCAAAGAATGAACTGGCAGTTAGTAAGCTAGTAAAGTGATTGCTGATTTAGATGACAGGTTTCAGATTAGCACACTGATAAATCCACTGGGCAATCAATAGACACTTTTTTTTTTTTTTTTTTTTTTGGCCAACACTGTGCAGCTTGTAGGATCTTGGTTCTCCGACCAGGGATTGAACCCAGGCCCCTGGCAGTGAAAGCGCCGAGTCCTAACCACTGGACTGCCAGGGAATTCCCTCAATAGACACTTTTAATAGTAAGGTTAATAAAGGAAGTAAGAAGGGAAAGTCTTCATCATAGATAAGAGGACTAGGGACACTGTCCTTGAGGAAGTTTGACAACATAAGTGGCACATACCATTCATAAGGGAGGAAACGAGAACAAAAACTAAGTCTCTAATGTATTGGAAATATTAGGAAAAAGGAAATAAGAAAGAATGGAGTTAGGGAGAAGCAGAGTATTATAGGATAGCTAAGACTCAGAAAAGATTGACGAGTAGCAAAAAGAAAATATAAGACTGGAAGAGAATTTAAGTCAAAGAAATGCCTTTTTAAAATGGATAGCAAGTCACTAAGGACATCCAGAGATAACTGTTCCAGAACAGATTGAAATGAGATGTGCCATTTCATAGTCTACTCTGAAATAGAGGAAGTAGTAAATATATTGTGGACCTCTTTTAAACTTCTCTCCCAAACTGCATATACAAGATATGACTATAAAGTAATGAGACTTAAGAAACCACCAACGACAAACACACCAGACCTTATATATCAGATGAGTGTGGTCCTTTGCTGTAATCACACCAGGCACAATAACAGTAGAATGTTATAGTAGTAGAGCAATTTATAGTTTGACCAATGCTTTTAATATTCATTTTGATTTTTCCAACTTATCTCCAACAAGCCTATATCACAGTTATTTTAAGGACAAACTGAGGCTCAGAGAAGTATCTCATTAACTGTGAATTTAAAAGTGAAGCAGGACTAGACTAGGATTTCTGACTCCTAGCTCAGTGCTCTTATCAATATACCTTGCTGCCTTACTGTAAATTTAATCCAAAAATGCTGCCATCACTCAAAACGTTTCTGGAACTCCTCTTTTGGAATTGCCTCCAGAGCCATTTTATAAGCAACACAAGAAAAACCAGTCTCATTACCTTATAATCATACCTTGTTCCTGACCCCAAATGGTATCGTCTAGCTTGATCACTCACCTTATTCATCAGTCTTGACTCCGAATGACTTTTGGCTGTTCCAAAAATCAAATCCACCCTCAAAGGACGAAGGTTTCCCGTCATTGAGGATAATCAAAAGAATGTGTCGCAGACTCTGAAGGCAATGCCAAAAGAGGAGTTCCAAAAATGTTTGAACAACGGGCAGCATTGTTGGAATAAGTGTATAACCTTCCAAGGTAACTACCTTGAAGGGACAATACTCACTTGGATATATTTGTTCTGGCATGTTTGTTTAAAAGTTCTATTATTTTATAGTCATACAACAAAATAGTTACAGAGGCATGTTACAGAGGAAGTTTTTAAGTAGACCACTGCCCTGATACAAAACTTATGAACTAGGAATCATAAAAGTTAAATTTAAAAAAATGACTAAAATAGACTAAAAGTCTTAGAAGTAGAATTTCTGGATCAAAAGGCATGTGTATATCCAATTATCTTTTTTTATATGGGAAACTGAGGTTAAGAAAGATTATATGACTTACCTAAAGTCACACTATTAGTTTCTGGCAGGGCTTGGACTAAAATGAAGATTTTTCTGACTTTTTGTAGAGTATTCATTCTAACTGTATCATTTCTTAAGAGCAAAAACAGCTTAACGGACAGACATTAAAACACTAAACAGTGACATTTTATTGAGGTACTGTTATAAATAAATTAAATTCACCAAAACAAATAATTTATGCTGACTGTTCTAACCTGAACCTGAAGTAATTTATTCTTCTTATATTTTGATTCAGTAGTACAAATCAGACCTATTGTAATCATTATTTATACTCACAAAGAGCCCAATAATCCTTAGGAGATGAAAACCAAGCAGAAGCCTAAATTCTAAGTTTCTTGGCCTTTGTTTCAATTAAGACCCTTTTTTTTCTTATTTAAAATTTATATATATTCAGAAAATTACCTATGCACATACATATTAAACTAGAGCTCACATTTACTCACTCACAAATTCAAACTCAAATATTGCTGGTCTCCTTTACCTTTATTGTTATAGACATCTAGGTAATTGGGGGCAGAGAAAATAGTAATGAGTGATGGAAAGCCTGTCGTTTGGCTCTTCCTGTACATTCGATACCTGGAAGAGAAATGACAGCCCGTCTGTCTTGATGTTAAAGGCAAAAACTCTGCAGTGCTGTTTGGTACAGTTGGTTGTTTTTTTTGTTTGTTTTTTTTTTGGCCACGCCACACCACAAGCAGGATCTTACTTCCCTGACCAGGGACTGAACCCGTGCCTCCCTGCAGTGGAACGTGGAGTCTTAACCACTGGACCACCAGGGAAGTCATGGTACAGTTTTAATATAACTTACCCAGCATCTTGGGCTTCATGGGCTCTGATTATTGATAACAGATTATTATTCTGCAAAAATTCACAAACTGCAGGGTAACTGAAAAAGAAAACACAAATCCAGAATTAAAACACTTGTTTTTTAATAGGAGGAAGGGGAAAAGTCAAGATGAAATGAGTTGAATTTGTTTCAAAATTATAGGTTTTCATTATCACTGAACTTTTATTAATAGCTTAGCAATCATCACTCTTGTTTTTTTTCCATGTCACTGATATTCCTCATTCCAGATCAAGGACACAGATAATAGACAACCCTAGGACAGAAGCAGAGCTCCCCCACCTTTTTTTTTTTCTTAACCCACAAGAATAATAATACAACACCAAAACTTTTCTTGGTATCTTGATATAAAAAAAAGTATCACAGCAGTGTGTGTGTGTGTGTGTGTGTGTGTGTGTAGTAGGTGCTAAAAACTGAACACACAATTTTCAAATTGTCAAACTGTTAGAAAAGTTAAAGAACCTACTTATAGCTTCACAGGTAATATCAATATCAAGATGATATTATGCAGGAATATTTCAGGAGCAAATACAAATACTATATCCAACCTTATTCAAATGAAAGGTATGATATTTGCATCTCTCCTATCGTATTCTTTTAGCACTAGTACCTTTCTGAATGGCAAATGTTTGATACAAAGAACTGCAGAATACAAAATTATCCTGGAATTAACCAAGTGTTAATTATTTAATTTATGTTTAATCTTTCTTTCTTATTATGTTCATTAGAAAAAAATAAGTTTTAAAATAGGCTGCACATTCACGTGGCATAAAATTAAAAGATATAAAAAGTTATACAGTGAAATGTCTCCCTCCATCTTACCTCTATCTTCCAGCTACCCTGGAAGCAACCAATGTTCTTGGTTTCTTTGAGTGCCCTTTCAGAGATACCATATTCAATTTCAAGCAATTATGCACACACACATGCACACCCCCCCTTTTAGAAATGTCATCAGATGGTACACATAGCTTTTTACTATGTCTTTTTTTTCACTTTAAACTAGTGATTATTCCAATCAGTATATAAAGGATTTGTTTTCTTTTTTTCATTTTTAAAAAACAGCCTCATTGCATTGTCTGGTACATTCCATTGCCTGGATGTACAAGCATTTATTTAACTAGTCTCCTATTGAACGTTTAGGTTGTTTAAAATCATCATCATAAATAATGCAACAATGAAAAACTTGTACATGCATTTTACATGTTTTCAAGTACAGTTGATTCCTATCATTTGCAGTAGCTGTGTTCTATAAAGTTGCTGCAAAAACTGAGTTAGTGAATACTGAACCAGTGCTCCTAGGGGAAATACAGGGTTACGGTTATGTGAGCCTCTGGTCACAGCGTTTTCGTCAACTAATCAACACATAACCTTGTTTTATGTGTGTTTCTGTGTAAAGTCACCTTATTTAATGTACATTGTTGATTCATTAACATGGGACTCATGGCCAACAGTGCCATAACTCATTCCTGAATGGAGCTTATATAACACATCACAGCCTTCTTGCACATAGGAACACTAGATAGCACTTCAGCAGTATGCTTGGGGCATTTTAAACAGCAAAACACCAACAAAAAATGTGGGAAATGTTTCACTAAATAGACCACAAAAAGAATACTTGCTTACAGTGTGAGAGCTGAAACAAGAGGCAGAGCCGCTGCACGTTCAGCCTCAGCCGGAACGTGCATAGGGTGGCTCAAACTTTCCGTTGCTCTGTACACTTGAATGTCTGTGAATGACTGCAAGTGTTGTGAGTACTGATTCCAGGGTTACAAATAAATCTTAGCAACTAGGCAAATTTGCAACTCAGAATTCGTGAATAATGAGGACTGACTGTATAGCCACAGGATTACATTTTAGAAGTAGAAATTCTGGAACAAAATCCATGGCCATTTATAATTGAGAGATGTTGTCAAGCTCACTGCCATAGAAATTGCACCAGTTTACAATGTGCTAAAAATAAAAAAGTTTTATGTTCTTTATTTTAAGCAATGTAAAGAGAAGTAAAATTTAAATGACTTCATCATATTAGTCACTGCTAAAGTTGGCAGAATGGAATGAAAAAAGTTTACTTAGAAGAATGTTAAAACTATGGCAAAACTGAGGCTTCCTTTTCTGTGCAGGATTTCATTTAATGAATGCATTATCTTAGGCAATTATCAAAGATTTTTCAGGGTACTAAATACAGGTATTATTTATCAGAATAAAATATTGGGATTTTTTAAAAAATTCAGGCTTCAAACTTCCCCGAATCTCCCTAGTTTGGAGTGGCAAAGCACAATGAAAGCTCACATATGAGATTTAAGACAACAACCAACTTCCAGGAAATGTCCTGGGCTTAGTTCACAATGTCCTGTTCTTTTTATATCTTTGCCAATACCAGTGGTTCCAAAAGCTGGAGAGCTTTTTAAAAAAAATAACAGGATTCCCTTGTCTCAGGCTTACTGAATCAGAATCTCTGAGGGAAGAGCCAAGAAATCTTTATTTTTAAAAAAGTCAGGGGGCTTCCCTGGTGGCGCAGTGGTTGAGAATCTGCCTGCTAATGCAGGGGACACGGGTTCGAGCCCTGGTCTGGGAAGATCCCACATGCCGCGGAGCAACTGGGCCTGTGAGCCACAACTACTGAGCCTGCGCGTCTGGAGCCTGTGCTCCGCAACAAGAGAGGCCGCGACAGTGAGAGGCCCGCGCACCGCGACGAAGAGTGGCCCCCGCTTGCCACAACTAGAGAAGGCCCTCGCACAGAAACGAAGACCCAACACAGCCAAAAATAAATAATTAATTAATTAATTAATTAATTTTAAAAAAAAAAGTCAATAGATGATGTTTGGGAACAAATAAGCTAGATCATTTAGGGTCAGACAACAATATTTAAGCACTGCAAGATGTTTTATTCAGTCGTGTTCAGTATATTACACTTATTAGGGCATAACACCTAGTAAAATATAAAAAACAAAACAAACAGAGTTTTCTGCCTTCAATTAATTAAAAAATTAAATAGAAGTCCCTGAGCTACACCAATTCAAGATACAAAACATGCAGTTAAAAGAAATGCGATAATATATGTTACAATTTCCTTTCTCTAATTTTCTAACTGAGGATTAGCTTACCTGTAAAAGTAAGAGCACCCTCGGACCGTGTTGTGGGTGTAGTGCTCCAAGGTCTTTTCACTGCCATAATCCTCTGAGGGGTCAGACCAAAGCAGGTCACACACTGGCCCAAAGGCTGGAGGTTCTCTAAACCTGTCTAACTAGAAGACACGTAAAAGCCAAAAGAAGAAAAATCATGAAAGCAAAAGGACTTTTGGAAAATGGTATGGGTCAAAAAACACCCTTCCACCCATAAGAATGTATTAGGAGAGTGGGCAGTAAGCCCCTAAAGAACTTTCCTTTAGGAAGGAAATGAACATTTAATAAATGTAGATACAATTTTTATTTGTTTTTGGTATTAAATTTTAATAAATATCCCTATCCCAACAGTAGAAAAGGACCTCCTTACATCCTAATCTTAAAAGCGGTGCTCATTTAATTTGAATGTGAAATCAATCACTATAGAAATACACTGTTTATTAGAAAGACCCTGTAAAGTTTATTTCAATTGCCTAGGTGAGCCAATGTTACCATGAGAGCAGGAAGGGTTTTGCAATGGTTCTGTTCATTGTTTATCTCATTCCAATGGAGATTTCTTTATTTTAAAGAATGCTAGTTTTATTTTGCAAAAGGCTTTCATCCTTTCCATTCTATTCAGCGGAGGCATTTCAACATAAGTTATTAACTCAAGCGTTTAGCCACTGCTGCTTTGGTTAACGCATGAAAACCAAGAGAAAACAAGTAACTAGGATAACTGAATGCCAAGAAGAGGACCTCTACTAAGTGAAAGGGGAGCTTTTTATTAATACAATTGATTCAGAATTGTAAAATTCAAGATTTACTATGTAAAAGAGAAATGTTGTTTATTTAATAACAACACGGCAGCAGAAAAGGCTGTGCATACAGGCATACCCTCTTACCTTGAGGATAGTAACTTTAATTCAGAGAAAACAGTTTTACAAACAGAAAATTTTTTAGTTTCAGTATCTATATAAGAGAGGTAAGAGAATACAAGGTAGAGAAGAGAAGATGGTGATGTAGAACAATATAAGTGAAAAAAAGACTGATTACCTCTTCTCAGTCATGAAGATATACAATCCTGAAAATCATAATTACCAACTAAGGCAAGTGTAGCAATTAAACTCTATCATCTGAAATGTCAAAGTCAATGAATTTCAGAGCTGGGAGAGTCCTCAGACCATCCATTTCAACGTCCTCATTTTACAGAGAAGAAATTCTAAGAGGTTAAGTGATTTGGTAAAGGTTACACAATTAATGGCAGTACAGGGATTAGAACCCTGGCTTCCTTCCTTCCTTATTGCTGCATAATTTAAAGTTTCAGGGTTATACTCAAAATATGTTTCTAGTTGGTAAAAGCACAGACTTCATTAAAAATTAGACATTTTCTGGGCTTCCCTGGTGGAGCAGTGGTTAAGAATCCGCCTGCCAGGGGACACGGGTTCGAACCCTGCTCCAGGAAGATCCCACATGCCGCGGAGCAACTAAGCCCGTGCGCCATAACTACTGAGCCTGCGCTCTAGAGCCCGCGAGCCACAACTACTGAGCCCACATGCCACAACTACTGAAGCCTGCATGCCTAGAGCCCGTACTCCGCAACAAGAGAAGCCACCACAATGAGAAGCCTGCGCACGGCAAAGAGGAGTGGCCCCCGCTCGCTGCAACTGGAGAAAGCCCGTGCGCAGCAACTAAGACCCAATGCAGCCAAAAATAAATAAATAAAATAAATAAATTTATTAAAAAAAAGTTAGACATTTTCTGGAAGATATACAGGAAAATGTTAACAGTAGTTACTGCCCAATGACAAGATCACAGGTGATTTCCATTTTCTTACTTTTAATTATCTGTATTTAAAATTTTCAGCAATAAAGACATATTAGTTGACTGTAATAAAAAACAAAATTAAAAGCATATTTACTCCATGAGACTAACGAAAGATTACTTACTTTCCGAATGTCATCTAAACAAGTAATTTCAGGTGACATTCCTCCATGTACACACAGAAACTGCTGGTTTAAGAGGGCAGCAAGAGGAAGACAGTCAAATGTTTCCATACACGCATCATATACCTGTTCAGAATATTTGATTCGACCTATCAAAAAAGGAAAAACAAAGGAAGAGAGTTAAAATTTATCATACATGAAAAAGGATATATTCCAGTTGATTATGAAGCTACTCCAAAGCCATTTGTTCCAGGCAAACTTGAAAACACAATCATCTTTGTAAAGATATTTCTGAAAAGTTGTGGATAAAGGGCAAACAAAATCTCCCTCTTTTTCTACAAGTGTGACCTTGGATTAACTTTCTAGCTCTGTTGTCCTGGAAACCTGATAAGGAGAATGTAATCAGCTGTGTTATTAGGCAACATTTCTTATGGTAAAAATTACCCAATTACCTGGCGGAAGCTATAGCTTTGGGCTTCTTTGAGTGCGGTGACTCGGTGACTCGTAAGGTATGTCCCTCGTGGGACCCTGGAAGCTATGCCAATAAAGCTTTTACAAGAGATACTGGCACTTGTGATGCATGAGGCTTCTAAGCCAGGGTAGCTCCCTAATCTGCCCAGTGTGGATACTGTTTCCTTGCACCTGAGCTGTGACTAGGAGAGGGTGGGAGAAAGGGAGGCAAAAGGCAGAAAAGCTCCAGGCTGTGGCATGTGCTTCTATGAGGACTATTCCATGAAAAGGGATGCCTGATGCTGCCCTTCCTGAACTGTACTCTTCTAGGATGGATGCCATGTATGCCCCATGGTCTCTCGTGAGTCTGAATATTTTGTTGGGTCTAAAAAGACTTCCTGGTGGTAATGAAGATATATAAATAGAAACTGAAGTTTTGGGCGTCATCAATAAGATGTCAATAATATTTTTGCTCATGATTTTTAAGGTCTTCAAGCAAATTATGTCCTGATTTTATTTTATGTAAAAACGTTCATCTCAGTGAACTGTATTTTGATGTGGTTGTCATTTTGAGGCTACAGAACAAAAAAACACTCCAGTGGGCAGACAGTGGGTTGGTTTCCACAATTATCTAAAAAGAACAGGTCATGAAATAATAGTTGGCAGATGGCTTTAGTTTAAAGAGAAAGGGAATGTTTTCTTCTTTGGCCTTGGGTTCAAAAAGCCAATATGCTAGGAGGTGCATATTGGTAGAGACGGCCACAAGTTATACAGGCGGGCAGCCCTACAGAACTGTGAGCTCCTTCTCTTCCAAGATTCTGTGAAGATGAGACAAAGCCTACAGGGCCCAGAGAACAACACTATAGCAAGTGAGTCAGATTATCTAGCTGGTAATTATTTCTGTGTTTATTTTCTTCTTGTAATCTCCATGCTTTTAGAAAAGACATGTTCAAGTATCAGAGCCTGGTCTTGGCAAGGCTTTGGGGAATAATATGAAGGGTGATGTGTCCAGATTTGGGCCAGAGTGCAGTACATGGGTAGCAGGAATGACTGGAGAGAGATCCCTAAAGGGAAGGTGTAACCAGTGGACCACACTTAAGGTGCTTCATCCCTGAAGGTGAAGACTGTCTATTGCCAATACTGATCAGGATTTGAGGGCATTAAGGGAGGCTATGAGTTCCTTTATAAACTTTTAGAGCATTCTGTATTACCACAAAGGCAGTTAAGATCATCTATTTCACAATATATGCTAACTCTATTATGACATCCAAGTTAATAAGAGCCATGTCTTCTGCATCTTCGTATCTCCTTGCAATTACATGCTTATATTCTGCTTTGTATCTGAGCACTACACGTTTGGCTATCTCAGAAGTACACCCAGCACTGGCCAAAAAAGTGTGTTAAAGGAAAAAAAATCAAGGGAAAAAAACCCTTTCATTTGTGGCCAGTGACTGACTTTTTCTCCTGTAAATCCATGGAGCCAGAGTTCCCCCTGTTGCCAACATCAATAAGGAATTCCTTTGTAAGAGTCCTAAGGTTGCATATAGGCAGGGATTTTAATTAGTTATTAATTCATGCTCCAAATACTATTTTACATCAATAAAATGCCTTTCAACCCAAAGAATGACTCAGAAGAGTTCCTTAGCCTACTTCCAGAAGTCTACCAAGTCTGGAGAAAGACAGAAAGTAATACAGTGTCTTAATCCATTTTGTAAATTAAAACAGGAAGTCACAAATCAAATTAAACAAAGCACACAACCAAAATGGGTTACAGAATGTTACCATTTTTATTTTCTTAAAGTCTATGAATATGTATATAAATACCAACATTTTTATTTTCTGAGGGATTAGATTGAAGATGACTTAGTTTAGCTGTATTTTCTAGGATGGATATATAATCCTTGTGTAGTAATATTTATTATTATATCAACTTTAATATTGAAATCTGTTGAAGGCTCACAATGTACCTGTGCCATCAATGCGTTAAGTGTTCAACACAGTGGAATGGAGTCTGGAACCTGACTGCCTGGATTCGAACCTCAGCTCTGCCACTTACTAGCAATAGTACTTCGGACGAATTACTTGACTCTCTGTGCCTTTACTTCCTCATCTATAATATAGGCCTAATAATAATACCCACCTACATTACAAGGTTGCTGTGAGGATTAAATGAATTCACATATGTAAAATGCTTTGAATAATGTGTGGCACAAAGTTGGTTCTATATAAGTGTTAACCAATAAAATTACCTTATTTTATCCTCACTGAAACCCTGTGAAGTAGGTACATTACCTTCATTAAAAAGCTGAGGAAACTGGGCTCACTTGTCCAAAGGTGCAACTAGTAAGTGGCAGAACTAGAACTTGAACCTGTTCATGCTCTTAACATGATGCAATACTCCTCCCAATCATTATTTTTAAATTAAATATTTAGTAGGAGAATCTAAAGAGCCAAATATATAATTACCAAAGGTGAAATTAGCTGACTCAAGTGTTTTATTTTCATGATAAATTGTAAGATATATCCCATAATGAAGGAAACATGCACCTCAGTCATAGGATCACACTGATACAAGTTCTAACTAGTATCAATAATATAACATTAACAAAACAAAATTCTCAACAATATTCTTGGAAAGTAATTTTGAGAGTCAGCACTATTTGCAGGAAACCATGACCCGGTCTAAACAGTGATGATATATTTGTTTTAATTTTTATTTGCTTTCATTATTTTTTTAAAACAAAGGTAATAGGTTCAAAAAAAAAAAGGTTCAGAATTAGTGCCTCCTCTCCCTCTTTGCAGGTAACTAGCTTCCTGGGTGTCTTTATAAAGATATTCTACGCATACATATGCAGATATGTATATTTATTCCATTTTCACAACATCGTTTTGTTTTTTTAGATAAATGTAGAATATGTGCACTGTTTTCACTTGCTCTTTGGATTTCTTTTTTTTAATAAATTTATTTATTTTATTTATTTTACTTTTGGCTGCGTTGAGTCTTCGTTGCTGCATGCGGGCTTTTCTCTGGTTGCAGCGAGCGGGGGCTACTCTTTGTTGCGGTGTGCAGGCCTCTCATTGCGGTGGCTTCTGTTGTTGCAGAGCATGGGCTCTAGGCACGCGGGCTTCAGTAGTTGTGGCTCGCGGGCTCAGTAGTTGTGCCGCACAGGCTTAGTTGCTCCGCTGCTTGAACCCGTGTCTCCTGCATTGGCAGGTGGATTCTTAACCACTGCGCCACCAGGGAAGCCCCTTTTTGGACTTTTTTTTTCTTTTTTGGCTGCGCTGTGCAGCACGAGGGATCTTATTTCCCGGATCAGGGATTGAACCCAGGCACCTGACAGTGAGAGCACGGAGTCCTAACCACTGCACCGCCAGGGAATTCCCGTTTTTTGGACTTACTAACATATTTTGGAGATCATGCCACATTGTTATATGAAGAGTTTTGCTATTTTTTTAATATCTATATAATATTTCACTTTATGGATATACCACAATCTAACCACACCAATCTCTTGCTACTATAAGTAATGAACAATGGCAAACATTTGTTTATTTCAAAAAAAAAATCAACTTGTCATAACAATACTGTTTTCATTAGCAAAATTACAGGAGTTTCTGGAACCTCCTGTAATTTCAGTAAGCTGTTTAACTACACATCAAAAAAGAGGCCCTTGGAAATAAGAAATTAATTTACTTTAGAAATATGGACCCAGAGCTATGAGATGGAATCATAAAACCACTAGGTTTCTTGCTTTCCAAGTATATAACAATAAAGAAATGTTTTTGCCAAGATAAATGATATGTCAAAAATTAACTGTTATACTTTGCGACTCAAATTATCTCTGGATTTGAAAGAAATAAAAAAAAATCTCTGCAATATAAAGCACTTTAAAACTTGATATAAGAAAAGAAAAGCCTCCACCTGCCCCTCCTAGAAATATTAACAAGATTGCAGCTGCACAATTTGGAACTAAGCATCACTTAACAGTAATTATAAGGTGCTGATTCTAAATGCCACAGTGGCCCTTTAAGAAAGATCAGCTTATCAGTAAAAACACTCATGCAAAGTGGCACACATGCTCTTTCCTTATATAGGAACAAAATTTGAAATTGTACTTGAATTTGTGTGCTTATTCCAAGATTTATTAACATTTCAGATGCAGCATTAGAATGAAACAGGAGTATCTTGGCAGATAAGAGAAAAAGAAAGAAACATGGTTTAACTAAATTAAAGCATGTGAAAAGCAAAGAAAAACCTGAGATAAGAAATCCTGTGCAAAATGACACACTCAAAATGTTTCCCAAACCTATTGTTCTATCTTCTGAAAACAGTCTGAACCAATTATACTAATCAAAAAAAGAACTTTGAAAAAACAGAGGAATAATTAGAATGTTACCGAAAAAACATGAATCTTAATTCAAAGGCATCCATACACAGCTTTTTCTTCATTATTTATCTATTGCTAAATATTGAGCATTCCAGGGCCTTTGTTAACTGCTTGATAGGCACTGTTTAATTTTCCCAGGTAAAGAAATAGAGGTGTAATGAGGACCACCCTAATATTTGGCTTAGAAAAACAATGCAAAATATTTCCAATTTTTAAAGTACTTGGTGAAGTGGTTCTCAAATGACAAACAGTAGATACTTTCCAAGCCTCTGGAAGAGGTGTTCTTAACCAGCAGTGTGCTACAGAATTACCTGGGATGCTTTAAAAAGCCTTTTAAATGCTTGGGCCCCAAATGGATAATTTGAAAGTTACCAGTTTAAAAAATTGTTATAACAGTATTATATAGTGGTGATGAAAAGCTAATTCAAGGAGTCCTATGGGAAGATAAAAAATTAAAAGTACTAGTCCTCCTGATCCAGCTCCCCACAGGTAATCACTGGTCCCAAGTACTTCTGCACCTTATATATTTTTAATTTACAAAGGAGATCACACTATACGTGTTCTGCAAATGGCTTCCATCACCTAACAATATATCTGAACAGCTATCCATATCAGTACATCTAGATCCACCTTGATCTTACAACAGCTGCCTAGCATTCCATTTTTTAGATACATTATCCCTTATTTAAGCAGTCCTTTATTGACATTTAGATTCTTTTCTTTTTTTTTGCTATTACAATTAACACTATAATGAACATCCTTATACATCCGTATCTTCTTATCTTTTTGAGCATATAGTGTGGTAGGAAGAATTCTAAAATGACCTGCAATGACCTATACCTTTGTATAATCTGTGCCCATTTGAGTGGGTGGATCTTGGAAATACGCTGAGATTCCCATGATTATGTATCATTATGGCAAAAGGGAGATTCTCCTGGGTGGGCCTGACCTAATCAGGTGAGCCTCTGAAAAGCAGAGGGTTTTCTCCAGCTCGCTGATCACAGAAGAGGAAGGCAGAGAGATGCATTTGGGCTCTAGAAACTGAGGGCAGTCTCTAGCCAACAGCTAGCAGGAAAATAGGGACCTTAATCCTACAGTCAATAAGGACCACCAACAACTAGTGAGCTTGGAAGACACCAAGCTCCAAATGAGAACACAGCCCTTGGTGACACCTTAATTTTGGCCCAGTGAGACCCTGAGCAGCAAATTTAGCCATACTGTGCCTGGACTTCTGACCTGCAGTAACTGTGAGATAACAAATGTGCTGTTTTAAGCAGCTAAATTTGTGGTAATTTGTTACGCAGTATTAAAAAAAAAAGATACAGGGCTTCCCTGGTGGTGCAGCGGTTAAGAATCCACCTGCCAATGCAGGGGACACGGGTTCGAGCCCAGGAAGATCCCACATGCTGCGGAGCAACTAAGCCCGTGCGCCACAACTGAAGCCTGCGCGCCTAGAGCCCGTGCTCCACAACAAGAGAAGCCACCGCAATGAGAAGCCCGTGCACCGCAACGAAGAGTAGTCCCCGCTCTCCGCGACTAGAGAAAGCCTGGGTGCAGCAACAAAGATCCAACGCAGCCAAAAATAAATAAAAATAAAATAAATAAATTTTTTAAAAAAAGATACAATCTGCATGATAAATTCTTAGAAGCCAAACTGCTGGGTCAGAAATTTTTACGGATATTCCAAAATTACTCTTTAAGTACTTTACACCAATTTAAACACTCACCAACAGTAGATCTAATTTTTTTAAACTTCCTGGTTAATTACTGATTTAAAGTGTTTATTTCAATAAGTTCCAAGGCCTGGAATGATCTATATCTTGCCCATTTGTAGCTGACTTTTCTCTCAGAGGGAGTTTTAAGTGTTCACACTCTAAAATTTCTTTCAGTAAGAAAGACCTTTCCTTCCAGGCGTTACTAGGAGGAAGGCTGTCATCACAACTGCTAACTGTAATGCAGGAAGCTACTGGTAACAAGAGTTAATATGAACATTGGGAACATTCTCAAATTGTTTCTCAAATTGTAAGCAGAGGGATTTTGTGGCAGCTGAATAAACTCTGAGTCTCTGAAAACAAATTTAAAAGTTTTTATCAACTTTGAATATTCTTTTAGTAATAAAACTTCAAATATAATATATTCCTCCAAGATGATAATCCGAAGAGAAATCTGAATAGGACACAAAGTAAAATCCATGATCAAAATATCAATTATATGAACAATAAAGGTGGTTTTTTTTGGCCACACCACATGTCAGGTGGGATCTTAGTTCCCTGACCAGGGATGGAACCCTCGCCCCATCGCAGTGGAAGTGCAGTCTTAACCAGTCGACCGCCAGGGAAGTCCCAAAGCATTTTTATATATTCAGGATTATGGGGGGAAAGAGGTAGACTTTAGAGCTCGACAAGAGATTATTTTAGCTTTCTTATTTTATAAAGAATATACTAACACTTCAGAAATCAAAAAAGGTATAATTCTGTTTTTTATTTCAGTATTTTCCTTTCACTATAACAATACAAAAATTCCATGTAGTATAAACTGATATATAATTTTTTTGAGTGCTAGAGTATGTACCAAAAGTCTTTAAAATGTTCATGCCCTGACACCTAGTAATTCTTTTCTGAGAGTCTATCCTAAAGATATAAATCACAAAGGATCATTCATTCAACAATTTAATTCAACCAATATTTGTTAAGCATCTACTATGACTTATTAGATAGATAGTGTTCTGGAAGAACAACAGAGAACAAAACACGTCCCTGCTGTCATGCAGCTTAAATTCTGGTGGGAGAGAAAGACAATAAATAAATAAATATATTAAAAAAATATAAATTTTATATATATAGGATATATTAAAAATTCAGGTATTGATAGATACTATGGGGGAAAAAAGCAGGGTATGAGAATAAAGTGATGAGATTTTAATTTAGGAAAAGCAACCAGGGAAGAAAATCTCTGAGGCTATGACACGAATGAAGTAAGGATGTAGGTCTTCTAAGCAGATAGACACCTGGGGAAACGAGATGATAAGTGTAAATGTCCTGAGGCAAGTTCTCCCAAACAAGCCCAATATAGTCACCATCATGCTGCATGTTACTTAGAGCCAATTGTGAGTACCTAGATTCTGGTCAAAGAAATCTGTGAGGTTTTTGTTTTTGTTTTTGCTTTGCCTCACGGCTTGAGGCTTTGCAGGATCTTAGTTGGGCCTCGTGGAAGTGGAAGTGGAAGCACGGCATCCTAACCACTGGACCACCAGGGAATTCCCTGTTTTTGTTTTTTTAAATCAGCTTGTAATGTTTTGAGTTTCAAAAAAATTCTACCTTTAATAATAAATTTTTTTTTTACTATTACAGTATTATTTATAGTTGGAATCAACCTAAGTGTCCTACAGTTGCTACTAAATTGGCCACACACATGATAGTACATTCACAAGATGGAATACTTTAAAAACATTAATATTATATTTTAAAGTCATGTTAAAAAATATTTAATAAAATGGAAAAATGTTATTACATAACATGAAAAGAGCAATTTATTAAACAGTACATATACTATGAGCCCAATTTTATTGCAAAAATATATACAGTTGGCTTTCCATATCCACATGTTCTGCGTCTATGGATTCAACCAACTGAGGAACTAAAATATTTGGGGGAAAAAAAATTCCAGAAAGTTCCAACATGCAAAACTTAAATTTGCAGTGGGCCAGCAACTATTTACATAATATTTACATTGTATTTACAACTATTTACATAGCATTTGTATTAGGTATTATGAATAATCTAGAGATGACTTAAAGTATACAGGAGAATGTATGAAGGTTATATGGAAATACTACACCATTTTAGATAAGAGACTTGAGAATCTGCGGATGTGGGTATCTGTGGGGGTCCTGGAACCAATTCCTGGGACATCAAGGGAGGATTGTATGGATATAGAAATATCTGAACTATTTCATGATAGGTTTTTATGTATACAGAAAAGAATAGAAGACTATATACCAAATAGTGAGATAATAGTGATTAATTTTTTTTTTTTTTTTAGAAATTCACGTTCTTTTATTTATTTATTTATTTATTTATGGCTGTGTTGGGTCTTCGTTTCTGTGCGAGGGCTTTCTCTAGTTGTGGCAAGTGGGGACCACTCTTCATTGCGGTGAGCGGGCCTCTCACCATCGCGGCCTCTCTTGTTGCGGAGCACAGGCTCCAGACGCGCAGGCTCAGTAATTGTGGCTCACGGGCCCAGTTGCTCCGTGGCATGTGGGATCTTCCCAGATCAGGGCTCGAACCCGTGTCCCCTGCATTGGCAGGCAGATTCTCAACCACTGCGCCACCAGGGAAGCCCCATTAGTGATTAATTTTAAGTGGTGTAATTGTGGACAATTCATATCTTTGGACTTTTTAACGTTTTCCAAATATCCTAAATGTATTACTTATAGACGCGGGGGGATACTCAAAAGTTATTTTCAAAACAAGTGTTAAAAAGTGGAATCTAGGTTCTCACCAGAAAACAAAACAAAACAAAACAAAACAAAAACAGAACAGGAAGCATTTGAGGTCCATTAGTTTCTTTTCTTTGTGTTTAATTCGCTGGGACTGGCTAAAGGATAACTTAAAAAGTTCTGGAGGAGTGATTATACTTACATTCCTGTTTGAAGGTGAAATATTCTGTAAGATGCCTGCATTCATGATTTCCTCGAAGCAGAAACAATGTTTTGGGATGATTAATCTTTAAACTCCATAAAAACAGCACACACTACAAGACAAACACAAGGATAAAATTTTTATTTTTGACCACAATAGCACATAAAGACAATTTATACAAATTCAAATGACTTGTTATAATGGCGTACCTCATTGACATTCCCAAGTTGAAACATGAAGAATTCCAGCTTTTGAGTGTGTTGTGCTGTTGCCCTAGAATTTGTCTTTTTTGTTGTTTTTAGTTTTGTGGGTTTTTTTTTTTTGGCTGCGCCACATGGCATGTGGGATCTTAGTTCCCGGACCAGGGATTGAACCCGTGCCCCCTGCAGTGGAAGCTCAGAGTCCCAACCACTAGACCTCCAGGGAACTCCCTGCCCTAGAATTTGAAAGAATGTAAGAGAGTAGCCTTCATAGAAATCTCTTCTTAATTTCTGTTCCCATGTTCCATCCAAATATCTAGATCTCTACGATAAAGTCACCCACACACATACCTTAGTCCTAAAACCTGTATTTTATTTAGTGGAGAAACAGTAGAGACATTTCCACTAAAATCAGGAACAAGGCAAGGATATCCACTAATACCACTACTATTCAACACTGTAATAGAGGTATTAGCCAACTGAATTAGACAAATCAGTTAGAGGCTTAAGAATGAGTAAAGAAAAAAAAAAACTATCTCTATTTGCAGATGATATAATAGCATACCTGATAAACTCCAGAAAAATCAATGATACAACTAACTAAACTAATAAAAAATCCAGTAACATGGAAGGATATAAAATTAACATACAAAATCAATAGCCTTCATATACACAAACAATAAGTGGGACACAATGGTAGACAAAACTCCATTTACAATAGCAGCAAAGAAGATTAACTACACAGGAATAAATTTAACAAGAAATGTACAAAACTCATACCAGGAAAAAGTTAAAAAAAACACTCCTGAAAGACACAAAAGTAGACATGAACAAATGGAAAGACATTCCCTGTTTTTGGATAGGATGATTCAGCATTAAAAGATTACAGTTCTTGGGACTTCCCTGGCAGCCCAGTGGTTAAGCCTCTGCGCTCCCACTGGAGGGGGCGAGGGTTCCATCCCTGGTCGGGGAACTAAGATCCCACATGCTGCACAGCGCAGCCAAAAAAAAAGAAAAAAGAAAAGATTACAGTTCTTCCTAGTTTATAAACCCATTACATTTCCAATAAAAATACCATAAGCTATTTTATGGAGTTAGACAAGTTGATAATAAAATTTATATGGCAAAATAAACATGTAAGAACAGCCAGGAAACAGCCAGAAAAACACTGAAAAAGATGGTTAAAACATACTATAAACTTTCTAAATTAAAATAGTGGTCCTGGCACATATGTAGATAAACATACCAGTGGAAAAAAATGGGTCAGAAATTAATGCACGTACATATAAAAATTTGAGATATAAGAAAGGTGGCATCCTAAATCACTGGAGAAATGATGAGCTTCTTAATAAATGTCTCTGGGACAACTGGTGCTATTTCAAAAAAAAAAATTCCATCCATATCTCACATAATGAATAATAACAAATGGATAAGGGATCTAAATATCAAAATGCAACCATACAAGTTCTAGAAGAAACCATGTAGGTGAGTTTTCTTTAGCCTTAGTGTAGGGAAAACTTTAAAACTAATGACTAAAAGTCCAAAGGCAAAAAAAGAAAAGATGGGTAAGTTTGACTACATAAAAATAATTTGCATGGTATAAAACAATTTGGCAAGAGCTGACAAAACCACATATACATTTAACTTTTGACCACATCTAGGAGCCTACCCTGAAGATACACTTCCAACAATAAGAAAATACATACACACAGGTTGCAGTGTTGTTTGTAACAACAAAATATTTGAAACAACCTAAATGACCATACAAAGGAGAGAGGCTGAGCAAATTATGATACATCCACACAATGAAGTACTATGAAGCTATGAAAAAACACGTGAGAAAGATCTCTCTATAAACTGATTTGGGGCAATTTCTAGGATACACTGTTAAGAAAAAAGCAAAATGAAAGAGTATCTACAGTATGCTACTGTTTATGTAATAAAGAAGGGGTATAAGAAAAACATATATTAGCTGCTCATTTGTGCATAAGAAATAAGGGAAGGATAAATCATAAACTAAAGAGACTGGTTACCTAGAGCAGGCATAGAGGAAATGGGTGGAAAGAAGTGGGGACTGGGAACAGGTTAGGAGGGATGAGGCCAGAGTGACACTTCTCAAAGCATACCTCTTTGGATAGGTTTGACCTCTAGAACCACAGTAATTAAAATTATTTGGGTATTAAAATTACTCAAAATAAGTATTTAAATCAACCAGTATGTGACAGAAACCCCAAATATAATATGAACAGTAACAAATGAGCCTAACTGTATTATAAATGGATAACAAAGTAACAAAGAAAGGGATGGGATGGGGGAGAACTAACCCAAGTTACATATGTATATAATATATAATATATATATACACACACTATATATAACCAAGATACATACATACATATATATATATATATATATATATATATATATATATATATATATATATATAGTGTATGTGTGTGTGTATATATATATATATATATATATACACGCATACATATATATCTCCTAGCTCCTGCTGAGAGGGCCTAGGACCTCAAAATCACTATGTGTATTGATTTGGGGATTACAAATAAATTTTAGTAGGGAGGCATATATACAAATACAGAATCCGTGAATAATGAAAATCAATCATATAGTCTAATCATCAAATATACATATCTCATTCATATACAGCTTCAAAACATAAGCAAAAATTGACAGGACTATTGTGAGAAACAGGTAAATCAATAACTGTAGCTGGAGATTTTGACGCAAACCCAAAAGTAAATCATAGTTCAAGCAAACAAAAATAATCAAACTTATAGAGAACAAGTGAACAAGTACAGAATGCATTATTTTCAAGTATATATGGGATAGTCACAAAAATCTACTGGGTACCACAATAAATTCCAAAGGGAGTCTCAATAAATTCCAAAGAATGAATATTATTCAGATTATGTTCTCTAATTAAATTACACTAATTAGAATCAGTAACAAAATACTAACTCTAAAAAAATCCCACATGACTGGAAACAAAAAACATACTGCTTCATTGTCTTAGGGTTTAAAGATAATTCTTTAAAAAATGCTGAATGATAATAAAAAAAATACATGTCAAAATCTGTGGGACCCAGATAAAGCAGCACTTAAAGGGCAATGTACATTAATAAGTACATTTATTTTTTAAAACAGATATGCAAATATGTTTGTATATGCTTAACCTATCTCTGAAATGTCATACAAGAAACTCTTAACAGGGATTGTATGGGTGGAATGGCTAATATATGAGAAGATGCTCAGTGTCATTAGTAATTAAAGAAATATTAATTGAAATGACAATAAGATACTACTTTATCATTTTGGTAAATATTAGAAAATGAGATAAAACCAAATTCTGGAAGAGGGACATGAGGAAATATGAACTCTTAGGTGCTACTGGTAGGAGTATAGACTGGTACAGCTGTTCTGAAGAGTGATCTGCAATAATCAGTTCAAGTATTATATGAAGGTAGGTACCCTTTTCCCTAGCAATCCCACTCTTGTTCATAAACCATAGAGAAACTAAAACATGGGACCATAAGTGGATTTATATAAGGGTGTGCCTCACAGCAGTGTTCACGATAGAAAGAAACTGGAGGCAACCTAGTGTCCACCACTGAGAACAGAGAACTAAAATGTCATAGATGTATACTATGGGATACTATGGAGCAGACAGAAACCCAGATAGATCTTAAAAACATACTGATATGTAAAAACCAAAATCAACAGAAAGAGAGCTACAGCAGTGATTCTCAGGGTGGTCACATTCATCTCAAAGTGTGGTACATCAGCATCACACAGGAACTTGTTAGAATATACATTCTCAGGGTCTATCCCAGACCTAAAGAATCAGAAATTCTGGGGTGGGGTCCAGCAATCTGTTTTTGAACAAGCCCTGAAGGTAATTATGATGCATGCTAAAGTTTGAGAACGACTGAATAGCACCATAACATTTATGTAAAATTAAAATACTTTTCCCACAAAAATGTTATATATTAAAAAATTAATAATAATATATATATTCTGAGGCATATACTACATACAATAGAAACATGTATAGTTGGGAGAGGGAGTAAGGAAAATAGAGGTCACAGATAAGAAAAACAAAACAAAATAATAGAGGGACTTAGAAAAGACTAGTAATAAATGTGCCATGACCTTAAGAGCTTAATTCAACCAAGATTTCCCACCTTTTTGAAAGGAAAGACTTCAAAATCCTGAATCCAAATGCTTCTCAAAATGCCTACTCTAAGTCACCAACATCTCCTGCCTATGCTTACAGGATGAGATTACTAACTAGTCTTTCTGGGCTCCCATAGTCAGTCCACCACATAACAGCCAGAGTAATTGTTTTAAAACATAAATGTGAATATATCACTGCCATGCTTAACAAACAAATAAACAAACAAAAAAGCTCTAATGGCTTCCCACTGCATTCAGAATAAAACCCAAACTCTACCATGGTTTGCAAGGCCTGACATCACGTAAACCCTGCCTATGTCTCTGATACACTGTCTACATTTTCCCCTTACTCATTCTGTCTAGCCATGCTGACCTTGTTTCTATTCCTGGGCTGCCTTAGGCTTGCTCCTTCCTCAGAGCTTTTACACTTGATATGCCCTTTGCCTGGAATGTACTCACCCCCCTCCCCCTCCATCTACGCATGGCTCATTCCCTCAGGTCATTCAAGTTTTTGTTCAAATATTACCTCTTCAGATAGGACTTCCCTGATCTCCAACTAAATTAGCTACTCCTGTCCCCCTTTTGTCCCTTCCCCTGATTTGATTTTCATAGACACTAAGCAAATACAAGATGCCATCTCTCTCACTAGAAAACACAATAGGGACTTCCCTGGTGTCGCAGTGGTTAAGACTCCGCGCTCCCAATGCAGGGGGCCCGAGTTCCATCCCTGGTCAGGAACTAGATCCCACATGCATGCCACAACTAAGAAGCCTGACTGCCGCAACTAAGGAGCCCACCTGCCACAACTAACACCCGGCACAACCAAATAAATAAATAAATAAATATTTTTTTAAAAAAAACAGAACAATAAAGGACTTGGCTTTGCTTGTTTATCTCCACATCCCCAGAATTTAACAGTGTCTCTCAACTTAGGTACTATTAACAAGCATAATTCTTTGTTGCAGGATGTTCTGTATTCCTGAACCCTGCTCATTAAATGCCAGTAGAACTTCTCAATTATTGTGACAAACCATTCATATGTCATTGTACATAATTATGAGTACATCTGCAGTATAGTTTCTCAAAAATGAAATTGTTGGATCAAAATAATGTACATTTTGAGACAGACCGTGCAAAATAAACATTATAAAATGTAAATATATAGACACATACAAATATAATTGGATGGCTTTTTCCTTTTTTGTGTTGACTTTCGTTTTCAACATATCAAATTTCACAAAATATTCCAAGGAAAAATTACATTAAATTCATATATAAACATAGAAAGCACTTTCTCTTTTCCTACTTACCTTTCCCAACCAAGAACATGATATATCTTTTGAATTGTTTGGTCTTTATCTCTGCCTCCTGAAATGACCAACTAAAACTTTTTGAAGTAATGAGCTATAATGCTCATCCACACTACAGTGTAATTTGGTTGATATACTTCTCAGCCTCTAATCTCAAGTTTTATTTCCTCGTATTATACATCAGGATGCAACTGTACAATTACCTTGTACACATCAATTAAAGGTCATGATTATCAGAAGATCTGTTCGATACTCAATTACCTTTTGTATTTCTATGTGAACAGAATTTTTACTCCATCTCAAGAATCATTTCTATATGTCAACAATTGTTCATTAGTTGTCCATCTGATAACATTTACATCACCTAAACATCTGATAACATTTTCTCTTTGGTGGCTCCTGTGCATTTAGTACAACACATCCTATGCTGAAAATGTTCCCTTTAATCCTTTCTCTTATTACAAAATCAACGAAAGGAAACTAAAATTTAGCTTCCCCTACCACAGAGGAAGTACTTTATAATGGGTGCAAATGAAGAAGGAATATCAAAAGGCTCAGACAAAAGTGAAACTTTACTATTCTGTTTTATCAGTCACATTTGGACCAGTCCCTGGTGTACTACCAAAGCCCACGTTGCTTCAGGAAAGATCAATGCTTGCTCTGGGCATGGAAAAAAAAAAAAATCATCATGCCTTGATTCTCTCATACAGGCTCAAGGAAAGAGAAATTATTAAGTATGGAAGAGAAAATAAAGTTCTGTGAAAACGATTTGGCAATACACATCAAAAGTCTTAAAAATGCTCACACTCTTAAAAATGCTGATTCTATTATAAGAATCCAATCTAAGGAAATATCAGAAATGCTATTAAAGATGTATTCAAAAAGATGTTAATTGCGGCAATATGCAGAATGGAAACAACTGGAAAACAACCTTGTACCACTTACAGTACAAGTGATACAATATCCAATTAACTGCTGCTTAAGCCATAAAGACATTTAAACATCTCAGAAAACAAGCAGTCTGGGGGTAAGATGTCTAGGTTTAGTGTACCAGCTCAACATCTTCACCAAGAAATCATGCCCTCTCTCCCTCTTTGATCTGCTATTCACAGCAGGTCTGCTTTTCATTCTTAGTTATAGCACCTCCTCATGGTCACAAAATGGCTGCTACAGTACACACACTCACATTTGACATGATATAGTGGAATGGGGGTCCAAAAGCTTTCACCTTGCAAGAGTCTTCATCTGGAAAGAAAAAATTTCAAAACAACACACACAAACAACAACGACAACACAACGTGCAGAAGTCCCTTTATATATTACTGGGCAAAAGAGGATCTCATGTTTATCCTGGATTAATCACTGGTAACAGGGAATGGATTGCCATGACTAGTTCAAACCAACCAGAATTCATTCCCTTGGGCTGGGATAAGGGCCTTCCCTCCCTGAAATTAAAAGTTCTCCTTGAGAACTTTTAAATAGGTTCAGTCTGCAATGTTACAGTCTGCAAGTATGATCTTCACCCACCCCAGGTACCTATTTAGTTCTCCCTGACAACCCCCAATCCCATTTATCTGAACAAAACAGGGATTTGATAGTAAGGAAGAAGGAGAAAAAAGGTAGGCAAATAAGCAGTACCTGCTACAAACCAAATTATCCAAAGAGAAATGGTGAAATAAATTACAGTATTTATACCATTAATCATGCTTTTGGAGAAATTTTAATGATAGAGAAAAGTGCTCTCAGTACAATGATGGTGGGGTGGGGGAAAGACTACAAAAGAGAATGCACACAACGATCTCAACTTTCTTTAAAAAATATACACATGTAAAAGAAGAAAAAGACTGAGGAAATATAACAAAATGTTAACAGTAATTTCATTATAATTCATTTACAACTTCATTTATAAGAATTTTTGTTTTCTTAGATTCTGCATCTCCCAATTTTTCTACAAAAAAATGACTATTTATAACAAAAAATTATAATAGGGACCCCATTACCTTATTTTCATCTGTTTGACAAAAACATCACACTCATGCTTATCAAGGACATTGATAAAAATTTATTGTTCAAGTATATACTTGTATCATGTTAGACTAAGTTGTAGCTTACAGAAATCTATAATCTTAGTGGTCTGTAAGTGGCTTCCAACTAACACGAGATATATCCTACAGTTCAGTTTTAAAACTGGTATAATACAGCACTGTCAATTTAAAGTTTTGATTCATTTATCTCTTAATCTGTTCCAGAAAAACGCTTTGTTAGCCAAACATCAAATAACAGGATAAAGCCAAATACAAACTATGATTTATTAACATTCATTCAGTCAACAAATATTGAGTGCCTACTATGTGTCAGGCACTGTGCTCAGTCCTAATATGAAGAATATTGCTAATAATTAAATAAGTACTTTCGGGGACTTCCCTGGTGGTCCAGTGGGTAAGACTCCATGCTCCCAAGGCAGGGGGCCTGGGTTCGACCCCTGGTTGGGGAACTAGATCCCGCATGCGTGCCGCAACTAAGAGTTCACATACTACAACTGAGAAGCCCACATGCTGCAACTAAGAAGTCTGCATGCCACAACTAAAAGATCCCGCATGTTGCAACAAAGACCTGGCGCAGCCAAAATAGATAAATAAATATTAAAATAAATAAATAAATAAGTAGTTTCATATCGTACTGAACGATCTATTCATAAGTATATCTTTACTATTAGACTGTCAGCTCCCATAGAGACCATGAATCCTACTCATTATTTGATGCTCAGAGCCTGCCATAAAGTTGACACTCAGGAAACATTTGTTGATGAGTGACAGAAAAAATACGTTAACACAAAATATTCTGAATATGGCATATGTGTACAAAAATCATTGTGGGTTTTTGTGTGTGTGTGTGTACTGTGAATATATTGATGCATTGAAACTATTATTAAAGTATGTGAGTTAGTAATTAGAGGATGATTTGGCACAATATTTATCCTTTTAAAAAGTTATTTCATTAAATAAAATTAATTAAAAATTCAGTAAGTTCTGTATTCTTTTCTTCAGCCTCTAAAACTTCCTCATGCTACTAAACACACAAAGAACTAAGCATTCAATGTGTCTTTCAAACACCCATACTTTTGACATACTGTCTATTAAAATAGGATGTGGATAGGAATATGGGAAGCTTTTAATGTTACAGTCTGCAAGTATGATCTCCACCCATCCCAGGTACCTATTTAGAAATCTTGGGAATTTACTGAGCAGCAGGGAGAATGTGCTTATTTCCTTAGCTCCTATCATTAACTTTCGTCCTCATAGATGACACTAAATGAATTTGAGACACTGGCAAGATAACACTGAACTTTTCTGATTCATGAATTTAGACTGTCTATCTAACTAAAGAGTAAGATATATTTCTCTTGTCGTTTATTTTTCTGGCAGCTTTAGTACCACAGCTGCTTTTTGGTTGAGTACCAGGTGAGATAGTTGACTTGTATTTAGGAGTGATGCTGCATGAACAATAAACCTTTAACCACCAGAAACACACATAGTACAGTGAGGGTCCCACACTACGAGGGAGAGGCAGAACTAAAGACTGCAAGAACAGCAAGCAGACTCAATTTCTCATCTCATGCTTATTCTGGCGATATTATAAATTCGATTACCTGCACTATTTCAAAAGTTACTTCTCTTTTATTTGCCAAGCACGTACAGCTGAATCAACGGACATTAAATATGAATGTACTGTGGTTCCACTGTATTCAAGTCATTCTGTTAGGTTTTGAAATAGTTTTATCTTTTGTACATAAAAGCTTATACTTTGTTTTAAATCTAACCATTTTCCTGTCATCATACAATTTTCAAAATATATAAATTGTGAGTTTTCATTAACTTCATTAACTGTAATCATTTTTTCCTTCAATAAACATGTACTTCTTTGTGCAACGGTATCATAAATTATTCCTACAAGAGGCTAAGTGCCTGATTATTCAGCATTGGCAGTTAATCTAAGCGTTCAATGTAGCTCAGCAGCTTATAGTTTTATAATTAAGGTGAGCTAACCCAAACCCCACTTAGGGTGAATAGCAATTTATGTCATTTATATACAGCCTGTACACTATCTACAAAGAGGAAAGGTTGGTAAACACTTAAGTTATTTGCAAAGCAGGGTTAACATAGCCTTCTATATGTCAGATTTTTACTGGCTAATAAAAGGAATAGTTCTTTTTATATCAATTAAAACGTATCTCTATCACTTTAATTATTGAAAGTAACAAAGTTTATAAATTCTGCCAGTGTTCTCATTTTAATTTCTTCTACTGAAGAATGGAAAGAAATTTTTTTAGAAAGATAATATGATAGTTCCAATACATCCAGTTTAATATTTACCTCTATACTGAAATAGCCTCTGTCCACATAGTCACCCAGAAAGAGGTAGCGTGTATTACTAGGTGATCCTCCAACTTCAAACAACTTCATCAGGTCAAAAAATTGTCCATGAATGTCACCACATACTAGGAAAAAAAACAGACCTAGGGTGAGGTGAAAAATTATGTCTTAGAAGAGAAAGGGCATTACACCAATAGGACCACAGTTTAACTTTTAACTTAAATCAGTCTACTTTTGACTGGACTGCTCGATAATTGCAGGCAATCTATCAATACAAAATAGTCCTACTGGAAATATTAGACATTTTAAATTGTATTTCTTCAATGAATAACAAACATACTAAATAATCCTAAGACTGCTCACAATTCCTAGAATAATTATCACACATTTTAGTTGGTTATTTGTAATCACTTCTCAAATTAGCTCAAATCTAAGTACCACCATGCGAATACTCTCATACCTGTGATTGGAGCATCTACTTCTATCATAGTCTTCTCTTGTCTCAGGATGGCAGCCCCATCATTGATTATCTTTAAGGCTACTTCCTCTTCCAGTCGCCCTTCCTTCACCAAATGGTTTTTCAAAACATCAATTTTAGGTTTCCCATTCTCAAATACTTCCTTCAAAGTAAGCCGCTGTGTTGGAGGAAAGGGGACAGCTAGGAAGAGAGAAAAAAAATTTTTAAACAGTTAAAGGTATAGAGAAAAACCATAAACACATTACTTTTATGTAACAAATTACACCTAATGCATCACCATGATTTCACATCCACAGCACCAGAACTACACGGGGAAAAAAAATCGAAGATATTATATATTATAGATGATCGATTCTAATTTTTTAAAAGGCCACAGTTAAAGTCAAAGTCATTTAAAAGATATATGTGTGTGTGCGTGTATAAATTATGTTATACATATAAAGATGAAAGACTTGAAGTTGATTCAGTAGGTAAGCTAAAAGTGAGACAAGGGACTAGATGATATGAGTATCTTTTATCTATGGAAAAGGTGTTAAAAATGGAACTATGGTTTAAAAAAATGAAGGAAAAGAAATCACAACACTAAAAGGGCATTTATTTCTTCCAAAGAACAGACCTAATGAAACCATGTCTTGGAAGTTTGACTTCAGTTCCTGATCAAGGGAATCATAGATGTTTTTTATGTATGTACGTATGTATTATTAAAAGGTAGTTGCTTAAAATATTACTGATAACAAGAACACAACTAACAGGATGGAGCTCTTCCACAGAATTACTTGCTATAGTAACAGAGCATAAACTTGAGAAAAATAGGTATGGCAGGTCTACCTGTGTTTTCTAATCTCGAAATGCTAACAACTAACTTCAGTCTACACTGGATATAAAGTTTATATACAACATCATGGTAAATTAGCAACTTGAAGAGAAACAAATTTTTGACATTTTAAAATTGGCTATCACCTCTTCTTTTACTTATCTTATAATGTAGTCTATTTTAGATTCCCTGTGACCTAATAGCCACAAGTCTATAAACCATAAGTTTTAAAGGAGGGATTCATTTCAATTTGTGGTTACTGTCTGGTGATTCCACTTCTAGCTTTATGGAAGTATTATTAAGAACCAAGTTGAAATCTACAGGCACTTAAACAATTTTAGAGTTGATCTAGCCATTCCATTTTGTTTTTTTTACAAGAAAGTCCTATGATAAGTTTTGTAATGTTCTTAGCTATAATTTGACTCATTTTGACTATTCAAAGCCCATTGAAAATATCATAGTAGCTATCCAACCAGCAAATATTATCCTGAGATAGGGGACCATATACATCCCAGTTTACTCAGGACAGTCCTAGATTTCAGCTGCTCTCCTAGTATAATTGTTAATAGCATCCCCTTTCCCTCTTAAAACTGTCTCAATTTAAAGGACAAATTAGTCTTAATTTGTGTAATTCATATGGAATATCAATATACTATTTTAGTAGGATAATCTAAATCTAAAATAAGACAAAAATAAAATATTATGATGAGTCTTTTATTCATTCATCTGGTGAGTCTATAAGACAGGGTGAAGGTTAGTCCTGAACAAGTTTACTTAAATTTTTACTCAATTGTTTTTAATTGCCCACTTTGTAAATCAAAGAAATTGGTCAAAAAACTAAAAACAAGATGAAATAATACAAAATCAAATATGTTGGAAATGACAATAACGTATCATAACAGAGGTAGTATGAGAGACAAGAGATCCACAGACATTATTTGACTTCTACCAGTAGTATTATTATTTACTAATAAAAATCACTTTCTTCCTATCTCATTTGTAATCAGAGAACAGTTTGCAAAACAGGAAACCCGTTTTTCTTATATATCATAAAAGTTATGTAAGTAGAGATGACAACAACCTAAAGAGCTCCTGAGGAAGAAATTTAGAAAGATATTTTTTCTTTCTCTCAAATTCTTCAGTTGTAATTTATTTAAAACAAGTAAACGAGTCAGTTAAATGAAAGTAAGGATGAAATGGATCAAGGGGATTATGCCTAGCTAAGAGAAATGGGACACAGCTGAGCCAGGAACACTAAGAGGAATTAAGATTGGCTTGGGACAACATGCATAAAAGAAAGTTCCAGGAGAGTTCTAAGTTTTTAGGTAAGGGTTACTATTTTTTTTTTGAATTTTTGAATTTTATTTTATTTATTTTTTTATACAGCAGGTTCTTATTAGTCATCAATTTTATACACATCAGTGTATACATGTCAATCTCAATCGCCCAATTCAGCACACTACCATCCCCACCCCACCACGGCTTTCCCCCCTTGGTGTCCATACATTTGTTCTCTACATCTGTGTCTCAACTTCTGCCCTGCAAACTGGTTCATCTGTCCCATTTTTCTAGGTTCCACATACATGCGTTAATATACGATATTTGTTTTTCTCTTTCTGACTTACTTCACTCTGTATGACAGTCTCTAGATCCATCCACGTCTCAACAAATGACTCAATTTCATTCCTTTTCATGGCTGAGTAATAGTCCGTTGTATGTATGTACCACAACTTCTTTATCCATTTGTCTGTCGATGGGCATTTAGGTTGCTTCCATGACCTACCTGGCTATTGTAAATAGTGCTGCAATGAACACTGGGGTGCATGCGTCTTTTTAAATTATGGTTTTCTCTGGGTATATGCCCAGTGGTGGGACTGGTGGATCATATGGTAATTCTATTTTTAGTTTTTTAAGGAACCTCCATACTGTTCTCCACAGCGGCTGTATCAATTTACATTCTCACCAACAGTGCAAGAGGGTTCCCTTTTCTCCACACCCTCTCCAGCATTTGTTGTTTGTAGATTTTCTGATGATGCCCTTTCTAACTGGTGTGAGGTGATACCTCATTGTAGTTTTGATTTGCATTTCTCTAATAATTAGTGATGTTGAGCAGCTTTCCATGTGCTTCTTGGCCATCTGTATATCTTCTTTGGAGAAATGTCTATTTAGGTCCTCTGCCCAGTTTTGGATTGGGTTGTTTGCTTCTTTAATATTGAGCTGCATGAGCTGTTTATATACTTTGGAGATTAATCCTTTGTCCGTTGATTCGTTTGCAAATATTTTCTCCCATCCTGAGGGTTGTCTTTTCGTCTTGTTTATGGTTTCCTTTGCTGTGCAAAAGCTTTTACATTTCATTAGGTCCCATTTGTTTATTTTTGTTTTTATTTCCATTTCTCTAGGAGGTGGATCAAAAAAGATCTTGCTGTGATTTATGTCAAAGAGTGTTCTTCCTATGTTTTCCTCTAAGAGTTTTATAGTGTCCGGTCTTACATTTAGGTCGCAAATCCATTTTGAGTTTATTTTTGTGTATGGTGTTAGGGAGTGTTCTAATTTCATTCTTTTACATGTAGCTGTCCAGTTTTCCCAGCACCACTTATTGAAGAGACTGTCTTTTCTCCATTGTATATCCTTGCCTCCTTTGTCGTAGATTAGTTGACCATAGGTGCGTGGGTTTATCTCTGGGCTTTCTATCTTGTTCCATTGATCTATGTTTCTGTTTTTGTGCCAGTACCATATTGTCTTGATCACTGTAGCTTTGTAGTATAGTCTGAAGTCAGGGAGTCTGATTCCTCCAGCTCTGTTTCTTTCCCTCAAGACTGCTTTGGCTATTCGGGGTCTTTTGTGCCTCCATACAAATTTTAAGATTTTTTGTTCTAGTTCTGTAAAAAATGCCATTGGTAATTTGATAGGGATTGCATTGAATCTGTAGATTGCTTTGGGTAGTATAGTCATTTTTACAATACTGATTCTTCCAATCCAAGAACATGGAATATCTCTCCATCTGTTGGTATCATCTTTAATTTCTTTCATCATTGTCTCATGGTTTTCTGCATACAGGTCTTTTGTCTCCCTAGGTAGGTTTATTCCAAGGTATTTTATTCTTTTTGTTGCAATGGTAAATGGGAGTGTTTCCTTAATTTCTCTTTCAGAGTTTTCATCATTAGTGTATAGGAATGCAAGAGATTTCTGTGCATTAATTGTGTATCCTGCAACTTTACCAAATTCATTGATTAGCTCTAGTAGTCTTCTGGTGGCATTTTTAGGATTCTCTATATATAGTATCATGACATCTGCAAACAGTGAGAGTTTTGCTTCTTTTCCAATTTGTATTCCTCTTATTTATTTTTCTTTTCTGATTGCCATGGCTAGGACTTCCAAAACTATGTTGAATAATAGTGGTGAGAGCGGACATCCTTGTCTTGTTCCTGATCTTAGAGGAAATGCTTTCAGTTTTTCACCATTGAGAATGATGTTTGCTGTGGGTTTGTCGTACATGGCCTTTATTATGTTGAGGTAGGTTCCCTCTATGCCCACTTTCTGGAGAGTTTTTATCATAAATGGTAAGGGTTATTTTAAAAATCAATATCCTTCAAATCAGAAAAAAAGAATCTTCAACTTTAAAGGAGTGGGTCTTACCTCCCTCCAAGTTACCCCTAGCTAAGTTTAGAGCCCTGAATTCCATTTCCCTTCTTGTACTGGATAGTTCTATACATACGATAGTTGAGATTCATTCACAGAAGACTGGGAAGAGCCACAATCCAGAGAAGACTAAAGGAAATCGAGGTAAGTTTGCTAATGAAAGGAAACAGTAGAAACTTTCCAAGTAAACTTTAAACCTCTGTTTAAAAAAATATGCCCCAGACACAGAGTGACCATATGTCTGAGTATCCTAGTTTATTTATTTTGTCCTGATGTAATTATTAATAATGCTTCCTTTTACTCTCAAGTATCCTGATTTAAACAACCTATCCAGGAACAAAATTAATCAGAATCAACTGATCAGAGGCATTTGTTTAGAACATAGATTCTTAGGTCTCATACGTGTGGAATCAGGATCTTTGGAGATCTACACAGGCATCCGCATGGCTAACAGGTACCCCAGGCAATTCTCATGCCCACTAATCTCAGATAATCAGCACCTGCATTCCCAGTCATCACATAGTCATAGTTTACTGGTCTTCATGTCCCTTGCCCCAGCCCCTATGTGGCCACATGAATACATGGAGTTCAGAATTTCTGAGTGAAAAACAGAGGATCTAGAGTAGTGCTTTGTAAACTGTCTGTTGGAAATGCCCCCACCCCAGCACCAACAAGTGGAAAACTATACTTCGTAAAATGCAATAAAAATAAATTACTAGAAAAATGATCACATGCATAGATGTTGTGCCAATGTCAAGCTGCTATAAAAGTTTTTAAATGCTCACTCTCTGTATTTACTGCAGTTAGTAACAATTCGTGGACAGACATTGGTCCACGGACCACACTTCTGAGTAACACGGGTTTGGATAAACGTGGATTTGGGGGAACAAGAATAAGATAGGGCTTCCCTGGTGGCGCAGTGGTTGAGAGTCTGCCTGCCGGTGCGGGGGACACAGGTTCGAGCCCTGGTCTGGGAGGATCCCACGTGCCGCGGAGCAACTAGGCCCGTGAGCCACAATTACTGAGCCTGCGCGTCTGGAGCCTGTGCTCCGCAACAAGAGAGGCCGCGACAGTGAGAGGCCCGCGCACCGCGATGAAGAGTGGCCCCCGCTTGCCGCAACTAGAGAAAGCCCTCGCACAGAAACGAAGACCCAACACAGCCAAAAATAAATGAATAAATAAATAAAAATTAAAAAAAAAAAAAAAAAGAATAAGACTAGAATCAAAACTTGAACACTATGTATATACATGTCTCTAAGCCCAAGTTTGGAGATTTTATTATGTCTAATGTATACAAAAGATGATGTTCAACTGGCTTCACTACTCACTTCACAGTGGATGATAATCTTTTTCTAAACCCAAATCTCTGACAAGTTCATTTCAAACTGCCTTTAATGGCACACAGGATTTCACTAATAAGAAATACAGCTTAAACACTTGGACTCTGAAGTTGTAGCTTCTAACATCTTACCCATGCTTTAAACTATGAAGTATTTGAACTGTAACACAGAGGTTCAGTTCTTGCATCCTTTCAAATTATAAATAAACCACTCACCACCACACACGGAAGTTTCCCTTCGTTTCTGTGGCTGTGTGTTGCCTCTTTAAATATTCCATTTATAAAGCTGTCATCCTTCCAAAATCATGTCTTAGCACAATTTTTCAAATTTCAAAGAAAAGATACTCAAGTGATTACAAGGCTAATAAGCAATTCCAGACATTTTATTTGTTCAAAAAATTAAATAGGCATTTTTAAATAAAAGAATCAAAATGTCAGTAGTGTCAGCGCTCAAGTTACTGCTTTATTGGTTTCTTCATATTGTCACTTGGGGTTCCTGGTTTCTTCATTTTTAATATAGGCATGTTATTTTATAAACTATAATCATTACCAACAAGAAAGTAGGGTTAACAGAGGGATTAAAGAGTCTCAAAACATGAGCATAGAGTTAAAAATATTTTTGGCTATGAATCAAAAGGCCATTTACCCAGAAATGTGATAATTTAGGGGTTATAAAACTACAGTACTTTTTTTTAAGAGTAGAGGAGGTTCTTGTTACTTAAAGATGATTGATTGGTGCTAGAAAAGGCCACTTAAAGTGTATCCACATTAAAAAAAAAACAACAACAGTCATTCTAACAGGTCTGAGGTGATATCTTGCTATGATTTTAATTTGCATTTCTCTGATGATTAGTGATGTTGAGCACCTTTTCATGTACCTGTTGGCCATCTGCAGTGTCTTCTTTGGGAAAATGTCTATTCAGTTCCTCTTTCCATTTTTAAATTGGATTGTTTGGGTTTTTTGCTATTGAGTTGTATGAGTTTATTATATACTTTGGATATTAACCTCTTATCGGACATATGATTTATAAATACTTTCTCCCATTCTGTAGGTTGCCTTTTCACTTGGTTGATGGTTTCTTTTTCTCTGCAGAAGTTTTTTAGTTTGATGTAGTCCCACTTATTTTTGCTTTTGTTGCTTGTGCTTTTGATGTCATACCCCCAAAATTGTCACCAAGACCAATGTCAAACAGCCTTTTCCCTATGTTTCCTTCTAGGAGTTTTACAGTTTCAGGTCTTATGTTTAAGTCTTTAATCCATTTTGAGTTAATTTTTGTGAGTGGTCTAATTTCATTCTTCTGCACTGTAGTTATACAATTTTCCCAACACCATTTATTGAAGAGATTATCCTTTCCCCCATTGAGTATTCTTGGCTCCCTTGTCAAATATTAGTTGACTGTATATGTGAAGGTTTATTTCTGAGCTCTTGATTCTGTTCCATTGGCCTGTGTGTCTGTTTTTATTTTATGCCAATACCATACCGTTTTGACTACTAGAGGTTTGCAGTATAGTTTGAAATCAGGAAGTACGATGCCTCAAACTTTGTTATTCTTCCTCCAGATTGCTTTGGTTATTCAGGGTTTTTTGTGGCTCCACACAAACTTTAGGATTGTTTTTTCTATTTCTGTGAAAAAAAAAATTGGCATTTTGATAGGAATTGCATTGAATCTCCAGACAACTTTGGGTAGTATAGACATTTTAATAATATTAATTCTTCTGATCTATGAATATAGGATGTCTTTCCATTTGTTTATGTCTTCTTCAATTTCATCAAAATCTTGTAGTTTTCAGTGTACAGATCTTTCACCTCCTTGACTAAATTTATTCCTAAGTATTTTATTGTTCTTGATGTTACTGTAAATGGAATTGTTTTATTTTTTTCAGATATTGCATTGTTAGTGTATAGCAACACAAGTTATTTCTGTATGTTGATTTTGTATCCTGAAACAACCAAATTTGTTTATTAGTTCTAACAGTTTTTTGTTTGTTTTTTGTTTTGGTGGAGTCTTTAGGATTTTCTCTATATAAGACCATGTCATCTGCCAACTAAGACAATTTTACATCTTACTCTCTGATCTGGATTGACTGATTGATTTTCTTACCTGATTGCTCTGGCTAGGACTTCCAGTACTATGTTAAATAAGAATGGTGAGAGTAAGCACCCTTGTCTTACTCCTAATCTTAGAGGAAAAGTTTTCAACCTTTCACTGATGAATATGATGTTGGCTGTGGGCTGGTCATATATGGCCTTTATTAAGTTGAGGTATGTTCCTTCTATATGCAATTTGTTGCAAGAAAAGATGTTGTATTTTGTCAAATGCTTTTTTTGCATCTATTGAGATGATCCTATGATTTTATCTTTTATCCCATTAATGTGATGTATATCACATTTGTTGATTTGCATATGTTGACTACCCTTGCATCCTAGGGATAAATATCACTTGATTGTGGTGAATGATCTTTCTAACATGTTGTTAATTAGGTTTGCTAATATTCTGTTGAGAAGTTTTGCATCTCTATTCATCAGGGATACTGGTCTGCAGTTTTCTTTTCTTATAGTTTCCTAATCTGGCCTTTGTATCAGAGTAATGCTGGCCTCAAAAAAAATGAGTTTGGGAGCATTCCCTCCCCCTCAGTTTTTTGGAAGAGTTTGAGAAGGATTCGTATGAATTCTTTTTTAAAATATTTGATAGATTTCACCAATGAAACCATCTGATCTTGGGTTTTTCTTTGTTGGGAGGTTTTAGATTACTGATTCAGTCTCCTTATTTGTTATTGGTCTGTTCAGAGTTTTCCACTTCTTCATAATTCAGTCTTCATAGGTTAAATGTGTCTAGAAATTTATCTATTTCTTCTAGGTTACCCAATTTGTAGTGGATAATTGTTCACAGTAGTCTCTTATAATCCTTTATATTTCTGTGGTATCAGTTGTAATGTCTCCTTTTATCATTTCTTAATTTATTTATTTGTCTTTTCTCTTTTTTTCTCAGTCTAAAGTCTGTCAATTATGTTAATCATTTCAAAAACCAATTCTTAATTCTGTTCATCTTTTCTATTGTTTTCCTGGTCCCTATTTCACTTACTTCTACTCTTATCTTTGTTATTTCAGTGGTGAAAGCTGCTGGGTTATCTGTTGAGCTGGTTGCCATGAACCTCAATCACTCCCACTGCATATCTGCCATGGTAGCCCCTTCATTCTACTCAATTCTCTGCTCAAATGTTACTTCTTCAGAGATCTCTTCCCTATTTTATCCAAACAAAACAAAACCTCTTCCCTAGACACTGGTCAGCAGAAAAGGTTTGGTTCTTCATCAATTTCTAATTAAGTACTTCGAGGTATATATTATGTGCACACTATTGCTGAGACATATAGAAACTAAGTCTGAGCCAGATATCAACTGTTGAATTCTACAATTATGCCACCAAATGTTCATTTCAGATATGGTTTGCTCAACCCTTCATCCTAAAATTCTTTCCTCCTCAAAGTGTAGTCTGGGGATCAAAAATATCAAAATCACCCAGGAGCTTGTTAGAAATGCAGGATATCTCGCTTAGCTCAGATATACTGAAATCAGAATCTGCATTTTAACAAGATGCTCAGGTGCACATTAAGAAGCACTACTATAATTTACTGATTTTTAACTCCAATTGTACATTAGAATAACCTAGGGAGTTTCTGAAAATATAATGCCCTCATCCATTTCTAGAAATCTGGATTCAATTGGTTTTAGATTAGTGTCCCAGAAACTGGTAGTTTCAAAAAGCTCTCCAGGTAATCCTAATGTGCAGCCTAATGTGCAGATTGAGAACCAATGTTCTAAGTTAAATGATAAATGCATTTTTTCCTAATTTCATATCATTCTAAATTCTTGTATTTTTCTCAATTCATCCTTCTTAACTCTAGAGCTACACTGTCTAATAAGGTAGCTACTAGCCACATGTGGCCATTTAGACTTAAATTTAAACTAATTAAAATTAAATAAAATTTAAAATTTAGTTCCTCAGTTGCACTGACCACATTTCAATGCTCAATAACCTCATGTGCTCAATGACTGCCATATTGGAGAGCATAAATACACAACATTTCTATCAGTTTAGAAAGTTATATCGAACAGCACTGCTCTATAGTATTTATTCAAAAAATGAACCAGCATTAACAAGTTAATCTGAACAAACAACTAGTGCAGTGAGTAATAAATAAATAAATGCACCATTGAAATAGGAAAGTAACATGTAAGATTCTAAAAGCAGTTAAAATTAATGAAACTTAAGAATGATCCAAGAATAAAAGAGTATTTGGGCTAAATGCAGACCAAAAGTTGGCATTTTTATAATTGGTGCCCTAGGCTATCTGTGCAACAAATTCTTTCTTTTAGTGCTCCAAAATCAAACTAGTTTAAAGAAAAAAGTTTTAAGAAATTTGAAAAACATTTCAAAAATTAGAAAATTGGGGGGGATACCCTACATAAATTTTCATTAATAGCACATATTAAACTAAAAGCAGATAGCTACATGTTAAGCACGACTGCATTAATAAGCCTAGGGGCAGCAAAATGTGTTAGATAACCTTTCCAATTCTGAGCTACTATGAATAACGTTGCTATGAACATTCTTCTATCTGTGTTATGGTGGATGTAAGCACCCCTTTCACCCAGGATTGGGACTGCAAGGTTAGGGGGGTAGGCATAGGTTTCATCAAACAGTTCACCAGAGTCATAAAATTTTACTCACACCAGCAAGGTGTGAGGGTTCCAATTACTCCTTGCCAACACTTAGTATTGGTCACTTTTAAATTTTACTCCATTATAGTGAGTGTCTACTTCTATCTCTTTGTGGTTCTAATTTACATTTCATTGGTGAATAGTGATGCTGAGCACGCTTCCACTTGTTTATTGGCTATCTGGCTATCTTCCTTTTGGGACATGCCTAACCAACCAATTCTTTTGTCCATTTAAAAATTTATTCAATATATTTTTTCCATTGACTGATAAAAGTTCTTATATATTCTGAGTATGCCCTTTATCAGATATATGCTTTTTTTCTTAATCATCTTTACATAGCATACAATTCAATGAATTTTGACAATCATTACAACAGAACTGACTGTGTAACAATTCTAGGAGAACGCTAGGAGAGAGCAAAGAACAGAAATGAAACTGATAAAAATAAAGTATATAATATGTAAGACAAACTGGAGAAGTTCTTTTGGAATACAAAGGAAAAGGACAAATATGAAAATGGTGAGAGACAATGACATACATAGAATAGAGGACGGAGAGCCAAAATAAGAGGTTAATGATATTCCTGAAAAACTAAACTAGAACAAATATAACAGGAAAAATACTCAAAATAAATTAGAAAACTTTTCTGAGCTATATAGAAAGGTTTGTTTAAACACATTGAATTGCTGCATTTCAGGAAGAACTAATCAAGAGGCACATTCTCGAAAAAATTTTGAATTATATAAGGATAAAGAAAAAATTTAAGTCATGGTGGTCTACAGTTTTTTTTCTAGAATATTAGATTTCTAACATCACTGGAATATGTGTAGAATTCTAAGGAGAAAAGGTTGTAACTTGTAAGTTACAGCCAAATACTTTATATGTGAAGGTCATAGAAAGACATTCACAAAATCAAAGGGACTCAGAAAATATATCACCTACATAGCCTTCTTGAAAGAAAATTACCTCAACACTTACTGTAGGTAATGTTCTGTTTTCTTGATTTGAATACTGGCTACACAAGTATGTTTCCTTCGTGGAAATTTATCAAGCTGTACACTTAGGATCTGTGCACTTTTGTATATTATACGTCAATAATTTTTAAAAAACCTTTTTAATGCAAAAACACTTGAGCCTAGCTGACCCCAGTCAGAGTTGAATTAAAATTAAGGAAAAAACTGCAGAAGTCATGATACCAAAGATTTTCAAGTCTAGCTTTATTCACTTTGAACCCCAGACTCAGAAGTCCAGGTTGATTTAAGGAAGGTTATGTAACTCAGAGATCAAACTTCCACTCATGTGCAAATTCTCTGTTTCAGTTCCTTCCCAATCCTAAGAAATGTGTTTCTAGAATGATTTTTTTCACCCCACTGTTAAAACAGAATAATTCTTGACATGGTTGATGACCACATCCAAATCACATTTTGGACACTTTGCAAGGAACATTACAAAACAAAATATTTGCCTTTACCTCACCTCTCTCCTCAAAAACAGAAGGATAGTAAGTAATAAAACAAACTATTTTCATTACCAAGTAACTCAAATAATGATTTCCTGTATTCTTTAAAAATTCATATAGCGAGTGCCCAGTCTATCAATGTTTCAGCAGGGAAATACTGCCCGATATCAGTCTGCACCTTCAGCTGAGACATTCTGGCATTCTAGTCAGTATGAGAAGCCAAGAGAAGAGGGGAAAGGAGGCACATGGTGCTCTCTTTCACTCTCTAAGTCTGGAATGTTCTTTAAAGACCTCTTTTCAATGCATTTTCTTCTCCTGAGCTGCTGTTCCCCACAGGGAGGCCAGAGCCATGGTATCTTGTCTCAAAAAGCAAGAGGGAAGAAGAGCCAATGGAAACGCTGATGTCCTTGGTCCACTGATGATATTAAAATATGAGGTATAGTGAAAACTCAGATGTCAGGGACCCTGAGGCAGTGAGTCAATTTGAACAGCCAATGGAATGCTTTCTCTATTTTTTTCCCCCATAAGATACTGATCATAAATAAACGTATATGTACATACACACGTAAAATTTTAAAAATAAAAGGCATATTTATGAATCTAAAATTCACACAGAATTAAAGAAGTCACTTTTAAAGGTTAGGATACAAAAAACTCATAGGTGATAAGTAATATGCCAAATACCTTTTATTTAAAATTGACAAGTGGTCCAGTGTTTAACTCTGTTTAAAAATAAATCCATACAATATGATCTAAATTGTGACTAAATAATGCATTAGAAAAGGCAGTAAGAAAATATACTCAAGTATTAGTGTTAGGTAACAAGATTCTAAATTATCTTATTCTTCCTACTTGCCTATTTTTAAACTTTCTCCGATTACCCTGTATCACTTTTATAATCAGAAAAAAATGTATATAAGAAGTCAGTATACAATTATTTTGTACACTATATGATCAAAATGATATTCTTTTAAGTGAACAATAAAAATTGGAAGAAAAGGATGAAAGTATAAGCAAGAGTGTTTGGACTACAGACAGCTTTTTTTTTTTCCTATCTGCTCTGCCCTACATTTTTCCAAGTTTTTATTAAAAACTTTATTAAAAGAAAAGTAACAGATGCCAAGGGCAAAAAAAAAGGCAATCCCATTGGCAATAACTTTCCCTATGTTAATCCGTTTTATACATAGATAAGACTTTTCTCAAATCAGCAGAGCTATACCCCAAACTGACTCTTACCAGCAACATTAAAATTTAAGTTACACCTATAAACAACCAAGAGTTACTAAGATGACAAAGAGGAAATTCTGTGGCTTATGCTTCAAAACACACAAAGGCACTGTGGTTAGCAGAAGGCAGACCCCACAAGATGCCTGGTCCATGGTATACACACACCTTCTCCCAGTTACTCCATCAAACAATTATCTAGGTACTGCTGGAAGGAAGTCTGCAAGCATAATTAAGGTCCCATATCAGGTGACCTTAAAATAGGGAGACTGTCCAGGTGCACCTGACCTAATCACAGAAGACCTTTTAATCTGGATCTAGAGGTCAGATAAAGGAGTTCAGAGAGCTGAAGCATGAGAGGGATTTGATGTGCAATTTCTCCATTGTTAGCTTGAAGATAGAGCAGGCCACAGAGCAAGGAATGAAGGCAGACTCTAGGAGCTGGGAGTGGCCCCCAGCTAAAAATAAGGACTTCACTCCTACCACCACAAGGAACTGCCAACAATCTGAATGTGCTAAAGATCAGATTCTTCCCCCAGCCTCATGTAAACTCAGCCTAGTAGGCACTTTGATTTCAGCCTTTGAGCCCTGAGAAGATAAGTCTATGCCACGAATGTACCTCTGACCCACAGAACTAGGAGCTAAAAAGACATTGTTTTAAGCCACTAAGTTTGTGGTAATTTGTTACACAGCAATAGAAAACTAATACTGAATCCTTGAAGTCAAAGTTTTTTCCTAAAGCTGTTCATTACAAATATACTTTTATACACATAAGAAACTAACACCAGCAGCCTCTCAGAATCAAAACAGAAGTCCCAACTTATAACTGTACTATGACTCATAAAACAGATGAAGTGAACCAAACCAAACCACAACATGCATCACAGACTATCTAAGCTCCAATTCTTTTTAATACCAGATGCTTCAGATCCATATATTTCAAGATAAGACCTCAGGCAAACTAATAACAGTAACTCTGCATAGACACTAGATCTGATCTAACACTAGAACTTCATGAGTTCTAGCAACTCATCTAGTCTACAAATTCTAACTAGTCCTTGCCCAGATTACAAACTTCCACCCTAAAATCCAACAATAGTCCTTCATCTAACAACAGTATCCAATGAGTAGCCTTTCCTAACTGCCTCCCCCTATAGAGAAGATCCCTATTTCCTCTAGTTCTCTCTGCTTGTTGCAGCAAGTTAAATAAACCTAACTTTTTTTTCTTTAACTATAAATAAATCCTTCAGCTGACCTTGTTTCTGGGGAGACCCATGACTTTGTAACAGTGTGCACATATGAGGCCACTTGATTTCCACCTGCTCAAGGCCACGCTGCCTACTGGAGTGAGTTACCTGATCTTCAATAATTTTCTCAAGCACTTCAGGGTTGACGTGATACATGGGTCCTCTGACTTTCAGTCTTATCAGATTGTTCTGTTCAGGAGTGAAATCTGGCTTCTATCTAATTAACAGCATTCCTATCATCTGTCTGCTTGTTCAGTATCTTGAGTGTCATTCATCTATACGAGGAAGCCCATAGGCAGAGGACAGACTAGGACCTAATAAGTGTATTTTCCAGCCAGCCCCAAAGGCCGACAAATTCAGAAGGTCTCATTAGACCAGTATCTTTAGGCAAACTCTGCATTGGCAAACTCTCAATTTTTCTAAAACTTCCTAAGGACCTTCCTTAGTCCTTACAATCCTGAGAAGTGTTTTGCTTACTTCTGTCTAGCTGGGGCTGAGGCTCTGATCGGCCCTCAACTGATGACGGCTTATCCTTGGTGTCACTTCATGTCTTCTGGAGACATGTGGTTGCAAAAGTGCCATCCTTAACAATCGTTGCAGGTCACATGGTGTTTTCTCAGTCTGAATCTTTGCCTCCTCTGTGCCTCCTCTATCTGCTTCCTTCACATTTTCAGATTATGAATATACTCAATAAACGGCATAATTTCCCCAAGGAAAAATTTCAAATTACAAATGGCCTCTTGGGGACCTTTTTTTTTTTTTAATTTATTTTTGGCTGCGTTGGGTCTTCGTTGCTGCGCGTGGGCTTTCTCTAGTTGTGGCGAGTGGGGGGCTACTCTTCATTGCGGTGCACGGGCTTCTCTTGATACGGAGCACAGGCTCTAGGCGCATGGGCTTCAGTAGTTGTGGCTCGCGGGCTCTAGAGTGCAGGCTCAGTAGTTGTGGCACACGGGCTCAGTAGTTGTGTCTCGCGGGCTCTCGAGCACAGGCTCAGTAGTTGTGGCACACGGGCTTAGTTGCTCCGCAGCATGTAGGATCTTCTCACACCAGGGCTTGAACCCATGTTCCCTGCATTGGCAGGTGGATTCTTAACCACTGCGCCACCAGGGGAGTCCTCTTGGGGAACTTTTAACATGAACAAAATTGTTTATTTGAGAGGCACCTTAAAACAAGATAGGAAACAGAATTCTAAATACCCAGTGGTCTGCATTCTTTAATATGAGGAGGCTTCCAAATGCAATTCAAATTCTAAAAGTGCCTCCCTGAAAGACTTCCCAAACCCCAGGAAAAAAGAACATTTATTGAAGAAATCAGGCTTATGTAGGCTTCCCCGATCTCTAGCAATTAGTCCTTATTTTGATGTGCCTAGGAGATACAAAACCTGGAAAAGACTAATTGGCCTCACCCTAAAGAGAATTTAGAGATTAATTAATCCTTAAGAAACAAGGAAAGCCCTTACAATTTGTAACTCTCTGGAAGTTATAAGATTACTCATTTCTAACGCCCTCAGAATTTCCCTCTCATTTAACCTTTAACTCTTTTTATATATATATATTTTTAATATTTATTTATTTGGCTGCGTCAGATCTTAGTTGCGGCAGGTGGGACCTTCATTGCGGCATGTGGGGTCTTTCATTGCGGCATGCGGGCTTCTCTCTACTTGTGGCGCACGGGCTCAGTAGTTGCAGCTCGCGGGTATAGTTGCCCTGTGGCATGTGGGATCCCAGTTCCCCGACCAGGGATTGAACCCATGTCCCCTGCATTGGAAGGCGGATTCCTAACCACTGGACCACAGGGAAGTCCCTCAACCTTTAACTCTTAACAATGTCTTCCGTTATTGATTTTGAATGAATGTAAAAGAATGTGTGTGAAGACAGGGGAATGTGAATGTATGGTATCAGATGTGTTTTTGCTGAACTAGAAATAAAGAGAATAATTTTGTCTTAAAATAAGAAATGTCTGTCTCACCACAAAAAAGAAATGGTAATTATATGGTGTTACACGTTGTTAGCTAATGCTATTGTGGTAATCATTTTGCAAAATATATCAAATCAACACGTTGTACCTTAAACTCACACAATGTTATATGTCAATTGTATCTCAATAAAGCTGGGGGAAAAAGAGAAATTTCTGGTCGTGCCAAAATGTGACAGAATATAGTGAAAGACAAATGAGACAGCATACCATAAGGGTAGACAGTATGAGAATTAGTATACTTTATTTGTCTGGGTTTGTAGTAGCTACGAAAACCAAACCAGACCAAACCAAACAAAAAAAACCTTTGAAGGGAGAAAGAAAATACGTTAAAATTTCTGACAAAACTGGTCAGATGTGAGGGGTTTTTCATAAGGAATAACGGCTTATAAACCCTTTTAATGCAAATTCTTTCATGAATAATAAACAGAGTAAAACTAGAATTTGATTTTCTTTCTGTTAAAAGAGCAAAGTTATTCTGTGCCTAGGGAAGACATTCCTTAAATCATCAAAATATTCTATTAACTCTGTGCTTTTTGACAAACTCATAAATCTTTTTTTTTAAGTTCCTTACTTTTGGAAACAAGTTGACATTCCTAATAAACACTGTCACTTATTGTTGTGCTTTTAAAGATACTGCCTGTAACTACTTCTCACCTTTGGATAGTCACAGCTAATATTTTGTCACATAACAATTCTCTTTGATTTTGTTCTTCTCCAAATTCAGAATAATAAAACTGTGAAGATGTTTCTCACACCTACAATATCTTTGGGTTTACACTAAATGACCATTAGGTTACACAAAGACTTGATCCTTTACCTTATTAAAAATATTTTTGAAGGATTACAGAAATTATTAGCTCTGTTTGGCATTCTCCAACTTTTAATTAACTCAAACTATTGTGAGAGCTCTTTGCTTTATTAAAATGGGGTAAAAAAGAAAAAAAAACTGATGAATGAAAAGAGTTCAGCCTTCCTAAGTTAATCATGTGTAAGTAAAATGTGTTAAAAGTAGATATGCTTCAATGTTTGTACATCTTTCAGGTTAAAGATACATTTATATACAAAGACTGACACAATAGCTGTCTACAAAAAGATTTTATCTCTAGGTTTAAATAAGCTTGTATTGGTGAAATTCTTAATACATTTTATAGGATAAATCAAAGGCCTGGAGGTGTGTCAATGTCCCCTCTGTTCAGAACATATTCTTACTTTCAGAATAATCAATGACTGACTCCTTACAAAACTGATTATGTACTTTAACAGAAGATTCCACTCTCTTCCATTCTGATAAGGCTGGTTAATAATAATAAATTAACTAAAACCTACAGACTCAACATCAACAAGTAGTTTCTGCTTCTTCCTTACATTCACCTAAAGCTCCCAGTGAAAATCTAAAGATCAAGAATTGAGCCTTGTGGAGATGTGTCAAAAGAACTTCTGTAAAGGTATGTATCATGTACTTGTAACTATTAACACTACAGAGAACAAATTAATTATGTGCATTACTGACATCATTGCTATGGTCAGACACTGTGTCTGAGTTAGATTTCCAGAATTGTTTTGGTCCAAAAGCAGAAGATAATGTGAATAGACCATTTACGGCCAAGATCAACAGAACACAATCTCTCAGACGCCAGAAGCCACTGATTACCATGCAGTTTCCATGATTTTGCCCTTTATTCTCTTGGCTATTTCTTCTCTCTATGCTGGTTCAAGATTCTAGACTGTCAATAAACACCCTGCCCTTTATTCTTAGTACTACCAAGACCTTTATCCTTGATAATCACCAAATGCAAGACTAATTCTTCAGACCCAGGCAAAGGTGAATAATCCATATCCAAATTAAAGGGGAAAAAATGATTTGGTTACCAAAGGAAGATCCAGATAGATATGGGATATATGGGACATTATTTCAAACTTTAATAATAATTCTTGTTTGAGGTTTTGTCTGCTACAGATGCCATGTGTGTGATCTCCAGAGTCTTAAATGCTGCAGTCAGCCATTATCATGCCAGGTGATTCAAAAAACAATCATCTAAGAAAAAGAAAAAAATGGCTTGGTGCTTACAGAGGTCAAAATTACTACCATCAAAAGCTTGATAAACACTCACATCCTATCTAACAAAGATACAGATCTTGATTGATCACTTACCCTAAATAGTAAATCCTCAGGCTTAGTTAACAAATGATCAGAAGCAAAGAGTAAAAATCGAAACAGAAACTACAAATTGCTCCCAAACACTCAGAAAAACACTATGACTTAAAAGTCAGATAGGGCCTCCCTGGTGGCACAGGGCTTAAGAATCCGCCTGCCAATGCAGGGGACGTGAGTTCGAGCCCTGGTCCAGGAAGATCCCACATGCCGTGGAGCAACTAAGCCTGTGCACCGCAACTACTGAGCCTGTGCTCTAGAGCCTGCGAGCCACAACTACTGAGCCCACATGCCACAGCTACTGAAGCCTGCGCGCCTAGAGCCCGTGCTCCGCAACAAGAGAAGCCACCGCAATGAGAAGCCCTTGCACTGCAACGAAGAGTAGCCCTGCTCGCCGCAGCTAGAGAAAGCCCACGCACAGCAACAGACCCAACACAGCCAAAAATAAAATAAATAAAATTTTTTTAAAAAATAAGGATTTACTGTATAGCACAGGGAACTATATTTAATATCTTATAATAACCTATAATGGGAAATAATATAAATATATATATATTATATATAACTGAATCACTTTGTTAGACACCTGAAACTAACAAAATATTGTAAATCAACTATACTTCAATGTAAAAATTTTTTAAAAACGAAAGAGCACAAAACACAATAACTACCATAAAAACAAAAACAAATTTCTTAGAATGCCATCAACCAAAGATAACCACTGTTAAAATTCTGGTGTGTATCTTAATATTTTTAATATGGAAATATATTATTTTATAATCAGTTGTAGTATACAATCTAGTAATCTGTCTTCTGGAAAATATTCCAGAATCCTTCACTGGTAATCTGTCTTTTGAATTTTGTATTACACTACTAAAATTTTCTCACACCAACAAACATTCTTCTATAATATAATTCTCAAAGTTTGCATCATGGAAATAATATAATTCACCTAATTAATCTGCTATTATTAAACACTGCAGTTATTCTTATTTTTTATTTTTGCTATTATGAATAATGTGGGAACAAATATCTTTGTCCATACATCTATAATCTCACATGTTCATTGGCCATTTGAATTTATTCATTTATAAATTATCTATACACATCATATCCTTTGCTCATTTCTTTTGTCCGTGTGATTTGCAGTACTTTAATAAGTATAAAAGATGACTAAAAATACACCTATGTACTGAAGCTAGCCATAAAGTGCAAATATTTTATCCCTAAAGCATATTTTTAAAAGGAGGCATTTCAACTCTAGGTAATATTTTAAAGTAAATTGTATCCTTCTAAAGCAAACTACTAATCCCTAGTTCAGAGGGAGTCTCTATTTATTTCCTTCCTTCAGGTTTTCAATTCAATTTTGCAGTAGTCTATCAACCTGCAATCTTGTTTTAGCCAAAGTAAGTCATCTGCACTAAATCCTGTGTTAATTTTAGGGTACAGCTTCCATAACTTCTTTTTTAAAAATAAGCTTTATTAAGGTATACTTAGGTACAATAAACTGTATCCACTGAAGTGTACAATTCGATAAAATTTGACGTCTCTATTTGTCAAACCACAACCATGATCAAGATATAAAACATTTCTATTACTCCTGAAGAATCCTCTCCTCTGCCTCCAGCATCAGGCAACCACTGATCTGTCACTACACATAAATTTGCACTTTCTAGTTTTATATGAATGGAACTGTCCAGTGTATAGTCTTTTGTGTCTGGTATTTTTCATAAGCATAATGATTTTGTGATTCACCTGTGCTATTGCATATATCAGCAGTTTGTATCTTTTTATTGCTGAGTAGTACTCCATTGTGAGGATATACCATATGGTTATTCATTTACCTGTTGATTATTTCCTGGTTTTGGCTGTTATGACTAAAGCTGCTATAAACATTTGTGTATAAATCTTATTTTCACTTCTCTTGGGTAAATAGCTAGGGGTGGAATGCCAGGGATGTATGACAGGTGTATAATTAACATATGAGGAGACTATCAAGCAATTTTCCCAAGTAGTTTTACAACTTTACATTCCCACCAGCAGTGCCTCAGAGTTCCAGTCACTCCACATCCTTGTTAAAACTTGGTAATTGTCTTTTTAATTTCAGCCATTCTAATGGGTGTGTAGTGGTAGTTCATTGCGGTTTTAATTTGTACTTCTCTAATAGTTAATGATGTCAAATATCCTCTTGTATGCTACTGGCTATTTGTTATATCTTCATTTGTGACTTGTCTGTTCAAATCTTTTGTCCATTTTAAAATTCTGCTGGTTGGCATATTAGTGAATTGTAAGTTCTTTATATATTCTTGACACAAGTCCTTTGTAAGACACATAGAGTGTGAATATTTTCTCCCAGTCCATGGCTTGTCTTTTCATTCTCTTAACAAAACATATTTAGAAGAACAAAAGATTTTAATTTTGACAATGTCCAATTATCAGTTTTTATAGTTCATGCGTTTTGTGACTTAAGAAAAGTTTGTCCACCCCAAGGTCACAAAGATTTCTTCTATGTTTTCTTCTAGAAGTTTATAAAAATGGTAAGGTTTAGCTTTTACATTTAAGTCTATGATGCATTATTAATTAAGTTTTGTGTAGGGTATGTGTCAGATTTCACTTTTTTCCATATGGATATCCAGTTGTTCCAACACCATTTGTTGTAAAGTTTTTCTTTTCACTCCTGAGTTGCTTTGTCAAAAATCAAGTGACTATTTATGTGTGGGTATATTTCTGGACTCTACTCCTTTCCATTTATCTATAAATCTACCCTTTTACCTTTACCACACTGTCTTGATTACTGTAGCTTTATAGTGAGTCTTGAAATCAGGTAATGTGAGTCCTTCAACCTCGTTCTTCCCTTTTAAAATTGGTTTACTTACTATTTACAGTAGCCAAGTCATGGAAGCAACCTAAATGCCCATCAACAGATGAATGGATAAAGATATGGTACATGCACACACACACACACACGATGGATACTACTCAGCTATGAAAAAGAATGAAATAATGCCATTTGCAGCAACATGAATGGACCTAGAGATAATCATACTAAGTGAAGTCAGAAAGAGAAAGACAAATATATGATATCACTTACATGTGGAATCTAAAATATGATACAAATGAATTTATTTACAAAACAGAAGCAGACACACAGAAAATGAACTTAGGGTTACAAAAGTGGGAAGGGGGGATAAACTAGGAGTTTGGGAGTAGCAGATACAAACTACTATGTATAAAACAGATAAATAAGGTCTTACTGTATAGCACAGGGAACTATACTCAAAATCTTGTAATAAACCATAATAGAAAAGAATATGAAAAAGAATATATACATAATATATATGTATAACTGAAAAACTTTGCTGTACACCAGAAACTAAATTGTAACTCAACTATAATTAAAAATTAAAAAAAAAAAAGTCCTCAATTGTCCTCCCCCTACAAAAAATAAATAAATAAAATAATTGGTTTGCTTATTCTCAGCCTTTCTTATTTTCATATAAATTTTAGAATCAGCTTACCAATTGCTATTAAAAAATCCTTTTAGGGGACTTCCCTGGTGGCGCAGTAGTTAACAATCTGCCTGCCAATGTAGGGGACACGGGTTCGATCCTTGGTCTGGGAAGATTCCCACATGCCGCGAAGCAACTTAGCCCGTGCGCCACAACTACTCAGCTCTGTGCTCCAGAGCCCGCAAGCCACAACTATGAAGCCCACGCGCCTAGAGGCCGTGCTCTGCAACAAGAGAAGCCACTGCAATGAGAAGCCTGTGCACCGCTACAAAGAGTGGCCCCTGCTCGCCGCAACTAGAGAAAGCCCGTGCGCAGCAACGAAGACCCAATGCAGCCAAAAATTAAAAAATAAACTTATTAAAAAAAAAAATCCTTTTATGATTTTGATTGAGATTGCATTGTATCTATAAATCAGTTTGGGGAACTGACATCTTAACTATATTGTATGGTCTGATTCATGAACATGATATAACTCTCCCTATATTTAGGTTTTAAATTTCTCCTAGCAATGTCCTGTGGTTTTCAGTAAAGAGATCTGACATATTTTTGTCAAATTTATTCCTAAGTATTTTACGTTTTTTGGTTGATATTCTAAGTAAAATTTTTAAAAATTTCATTTATGAATTGTTTGCTGATGGTACATAAAAATGCAATTGATTTTTGTATATTCACTTTGCTTCCCTTGACCTTGCTAAATTCAATTACTAATGATTATTTTGTAGATTCCTTTGTATTTTCTATATAAACAATCTTGCAGTTTGCAAATGAGACGGTTTTACTTCTTTTCAATCTGTGTGCCTTTTAGTTTAATTTCTTGCCTTATTTCAATAGCTAGGACTATTAGTTATAATGTTGAACAGAAGTGGCAGGAAAGGCCATCCTTATATTATTCCTAATCTTAGGCGAAAGACATCCAATAGTTTACCATTAAGTATGACATTAGCTATAGGTTTTTCATAGAAGATCATCAGTTAAGGAAGTTTCCCCTATTCCTAGTTTTCTAGAGGTATGTTTGTTTAAATCATGAATGGGGTGTTGAATTTTTGTCAAAGTTTTTCTGAATTTATTGCAGTAATCATATACATTTTCTCCTTTATTCTGTTAATATGTAGATTATATTCATTGATTTTCAAATGTTAACACAACTTTGCATTCCTGGGATAAACACTACTTGGTAATAATGTGTTATTCTTCTTATTAATAAATTTGCTAATACAAGTTAGCTAAAGTCTCTGATGCTAAATTATTTATGTTGTGCTAAGTTGTCAAAAGTATCTAAAAAATGCTTTTCAATATAGGTTTCAGATTTCAACTTTCGTAACTGGGGTCGCAATAATAATAGTGACCATAATGTTTATTGGTTGCGTACTAACTACATAACAGGCATTATGCTAAGGGCTTTACATACATAGTCTCATCTAACCTAATAACACTCTATGAAGTATTACTACCTCCATTTGACAGATGTGGAAACCAAGGTTTAGGGAAGTTAGAAACTTTGTCCAAAATCTCACAACTAGTAACTGGAGGAGCTGGAATTTGACCCCATGTCAACTGATTCCAGAGACTAAGTTCTTCTGCTATAGTGCTTCACCAAATAATCTGTAATACTTTTTCTTAATACATAAATCAAAGTAAAATAAGACAGGTTAGAATGAAAATAATCTCTCTGAGAAGCCACTAAAATTTAAGTTCAAATGAGACCTACGTAGACATAAGACAAATAACATTCATACACAAGATATGAGCAAAAGCAAAAGAATTTTACACAATCCAGGATTTTACACAATTCTAGAGTTTACAGAATTCATGGTTATACAATGTTACTAACTGAAAAATAAAACATTCAATACCTGGATAGATCTAAATTCCTATATCTAGCCTTCCTAAAATCCTGGATAACAGTGATGTTTGTTAAAACCTGAAGTTCTGAAATCTATAGCAGAAAAAGAACTGGAAGGGTTCTTTGAGGGAAATTCAAAAATACTAGGGAGGTAATTATATTCTAAGTTAAATAATTCAATATTTATCTGGCATCTACTACATGCTCATACTGTGTAGGTAAGGTATAGCTTATATAATTTTAACATATGGATTCTACCTTAAAGAAATTTATGTTCTTTTTAAGTAGACAAAATAATTCATATAAAACAAGATGTAATATCAACACAGAACAGTTAAGCAATACACTGTACGGTACAGACTGTATGGAAGATTATAAAGGGGATTATCAGTAGATGGCTACAGAAATCAAGGAAGGGCATCAGAAAGTTGAAATTTGAGCTGGGTCTTCTGGAAGTTACAAAGCCACTTTCTCATTTTTGGGTATTTGTTATAGAAGCACTCCACTCTTGGCACCAAAATAAAATAAATAGAAGGTATACTAAAAGGGAGAAAAGAGGAAATTCCAGACACATATGTAATATACTACATGTATACAAATTTTAATGAAATATTTCAAAAAATAATTTTATATAAAATGGTATAGGAAATAATACAAATATTACAAACACCCATGTACCTGCCATGTAGATTTAAAATATTAAGTTTGTCATACCTGTTTCAAATATTTTTCAAGACCTAAAATGTTACAGATATAATTGAAGAGATCCTTCATCCTTTTCCTTCATCCCAGGGGTAATTAGTACCTTTAGGTACTTGTGTATCCTTCCCACATGTATATAATTTTTTGTTATAAATATATCTATGCACAATATTAAAATTTTTACATATGTGGTGTCATACTGTGTATCATTTTTTTAAAAATTAATTAATTTATTTATTATTTATTTTTGGCTGTGTTGGGTCTTTGTTGTTGCACATGGGCTTTCTGTAGTTGTGGCAAGCGGGGGCTACTCTTCGTTGTGGTGTGCGGGCTTCTCATTGCGGTGGCTTCTCTTGTTGCGGAGCACGGGCTCTAGGCGAGCGGGCTCCGTAGTTGTGGCTCACGGTCTCTAGAGCACAGGCTCAGTAGTTGTGGCGCATGGGCTTAGTTGCTCTGTGGCATGTGGGATCTTCCCGGACCAGGGCTCAAACCCATGTCACCAGCATTGGCAGGCAGATTCTTAACTTCTGCGCCACCAGGGAAGTTCCTGTGTATCCTTTTGTAACTTTCATTTTTATATTCAACATTGCTTTCCAGATTTATCTGGAATGAGGCCAAGGTACTCATGTTTTCTTCATGTTTTTTTTAAGCTCCACAGGTGATTCTGGTTGGTAACCAGAGTTCAGAATCATCATTCTAAGTCTATATATATTTAGCCAAGAAAGTTTTCAGTTCTCCCAAACTGCTAACACATTTTAACCTAGTTTTTACCATGAGTCAGGTGCTGTTAGATTACCTGTATTGCAATAAAAGTTATTTTACAATGCTTCCAACTCAGAAGCAAAAACCCAATCAAATCAGGTTTGCACATGATTCAAAACAATAACCAAACTATAAAAATGAGTTTCTGAAGGGGATGGGTGTGGCTACAAAGGGGTAGTAACACAAGAGTCTTGTGGTGATGATACAGTTGAGTATCTTGATTGTGGTGGTAGCTATACACATGTGAAAGTGCACAGAGCTACACACACACACACACACACACATAAACACACAAGTCCATGTATAACTGGTGAAACTTGAATAAGCTATCTGGATTGCGCCAATGTCAATTTCTTGATTTTGCTATATAGTACTGTGGTAGTGTGGGATACTGACATTGTGGAACAGACCTAGGGGAGGATGTATAGGACTTTCCTGTACCTTTCTTTGCAGTATCCTGTGACTCTATAATCATCAAAATAAAAATTTAATAAATTTTTAAAACTAAGTTCCTAAAGTACACTGAAGAAATTCTGCAGCCTTTTCATGGTCAAATTCAATTCAATTCAGTATATGGCTTCAATATACATCCAATACATAAATGACACATATTTTCATACGTCTAACATCTGATGCAGAACTGCGTTAAAGAGAAAGACCACATTGGTGACGACCACTTTAATCCTACAGTAAGTATAAGATAACCCTTAAAAGTTATTGGCCTATAAGCTATTATTTTTAGATTACTGTGTGGTCTTATCCTCACGGGACACTAGGATTTACCTAAATAGCTATCTCTGTTCACTCTAAATAACCCTGCTTTCATTCCTATTTTAAGCCAGCAAGCCTGCCCTACTTTTGCAGACTTATTTCCTAATCTACTCACCTGCGTTTCCAATCATGAACCAGTTAAACACTGCTTAAGAGGTTATATTAGATATTATTAGTGAAAGTCATATGTACCTTTCAGGTCCTTTCATAACTGATCAGAACAAATAATTTTATTTCAGTAATCTGAAATAGCTCCTTCAGATTATTCCCTCTGTTCTTTGATAGTCACAGAACTCACTAGCCTGACAGAAACAATAACTTTATAGTGATCATATGTGTTCAATAAAACAATGCACAATAGTAAAAAACAACTAACTTGCTTTCATGAATAAATCCACCAATTACTGTTATTACTCTGGCCATTCATTAAAACTATCTTATTTTATTTTTAAACTTCCACAAAGCCTTAGGTCACAAGAATAAAATGTACCTAGGCATACACACAAAAAAACACAAATTAAGTCTTACCTCTTTAGGCCACTGATCAACCATTAAAGTTTAAACCTGAAAGGACTATCAATTTATAGAGTGAAGGAGCAAACATTTCTTACGAGATATAGTCTACAGTTTAGTCATCTGCTCTTCCCGGTAGTTACTAGTCATAGGAAGCTCCGCAGTTCTAATTTTCTGTCACATTTTTGGGAGGTTATCATATGCTATACTGAGTACTTTTCAAGACAGTATTTAAGCTTCTGAGTATAACCAGAAACGTGTTGCTTGTAGTAGGAACTCATGAAATATCCGTTTCTGAATACATGATTTCCAAAATTCTATCTATATTATAGAAAAGGAAATTTTCACCATTTTTATTAAGGATTTTACCTTTAAGTCCTTTCAAAAGCTAAGGAGATTAAGGTTGGAAAATATAAAATATAACACTGTTAAACTATCATTGCAGATATGCCACTTAAAGTCAAACAGACCTGCTGTCAGATCTCACCAAGATTCAAGAAGAATTCATTTAATAAAGAACAGCTAACATTTATTAAGCACCCACTATGGGCACTATGCTAAGCACTCTACATAATATTGTACAATATGAAATACAATCTTTAAATTCTGAGGTAGGTACTGTTATCTCCCATTTTAAACTTGAAGCAAGGAAAACAAATGACAAAAGTCACACAACTAGTAATGAGCAGCGCCTGTGCTCTTCCCTACACCGTCTTCAATAAAATAAGCTTCTTATGCTTTCACTTAAACAATTACTAAGCGGATATGTGCTAGGCACTGTATTCAACATTAAGAACACACAGTTCTTGGACTTCCTTGGAGGTCCAGTGGTTAAGACTCCACGCTTCCAATGCAGGGAGCATGGGTTTGATCCCTGGTTGGGGAACTAAGATCCCACACACCCCACGGTGCGGCCAGATAAATAAATAAAATACAATTAAAATATTTAAAGAAATTTGTAAAGCAATGAGACTGCTCATGGGAGCACATGGGAGGCAATATCTAATTCTTCTTCTGATGATGATAGCAGCTAACATGTACTGAGCACTTACTATGTGCCTGTCACTGCACTTTGTGGAGTTTATTTCATCCTTACAACTATCCTGCAAGCTAAGTTTTATTATCCCTCTTCCTCAAATAGGGAAACGGAGGTAAAACAAAGTTAAGTGATTTGTCCAAGGTCACACAGATACCAAAAGAGGCAGAATTTGAATCCAGGTTCACCTGACTTCAAAGCCCATGTTCTAAAACCATTACTCATACAACGTCCTAGTAAAGGAGAAAAAGCTTCTCAGGTGTCCTCTTGGCTAAATCTTGAAAGATAGATAGGAGCTAGTCAAGTTGGGGGACAAGATTCTTCAGAGAAGTAATGCAAAGAGCCCATTCACAGATACAACACGACATGGCATTCTAGGGAACCACAAGGAGTAGGAAAGTAGGTTTGGGAATGGGGGTGTGAAACGAGGAGGAACTAACACAAGGCTAGAGGTTTAGCACGAAGGAACTTCTATATCAACAAAGTTACAGTTTATCCTATGGGCTGGAAACGTTCATGAAGGATTTCAAGCACATGAATGATCCTTTACATTATCCAAAGATCATGATGGCAACATGGAGATTAGATTAAATAGCCTTAGCAAGTGGCTACTGCAATAGTACAAGCAAGAAGTAGGAGAGGGAGATGAAGCAGAAGTTTATGCAGAAACCAGAAGTCCACAGAACTGATTCTGGTAGAACGGGATATGAAGTGAAAGGGATAGGAGAGTCTGGCCTGACTCCCAGGCTTGTCATGTGAGCCAGTGACTAAATGGGTAAGTGGTATGATTAACAGGGATGGGAAATATACTTAGGAAATGCTTTCCATCTTCTCTCCTTATTAGTGCTTTTTAATATTTATTTTATTCCTCTACCGCCTTACTCACTTGAATCTCTCCAAAAAGCAAGTCTGTCACCATATCTGTTTGGGTAATGTTTGAATTTTCCATAATTTTGGATTACATTTATAAGCCAACTAAGCCTCAGTTGTTTGTTTGTTTTTAACACATAGCCATCAAAATAATCTTGCTATCTCCTTAATAATGGGATCTGATCACTGATAGTTTTCTGTCAACTGTCAACTGATCACTGATAGTTTACAGCTATTCCTCTTCCTTCTCCTTTTCTTCATTTAACCTCTTCCCATTCTCTGACACTTCTAGTTTACCCACCCTCTCAACTCCTTAGTCAAGTATACTTGCTTTCTCCATCCTTACTTCTGCATGTTCTTCCAAGACCCATCATGTAGCTGCAACAACCTCTTTTCCTACTAAGCAAGTTGCCTCCACGCCACATCAGCTATAATATACTTTAAAACTCATGTTCTTCTCTTTAGCTTGCCTTCACTAAGCCACCACTGAATCCTCATATATGATAGTGCCTTTCCTGAGTCTAGTTATGTAAGGCATTTCTTAACTGTACTCTTTTTTCTCTCAACTTTATATTTTGAAAAACTGAAACCCTATTAAAAAGTGAAAGAATAGTAAAATGAATATCCATTTGCTCTTTACCCATATTCACCATGGTAAACATTTTGCCACTTTTGCTTTCTCTCTTAACAAGTACATTTTTTTTTTCCTGAACCATATGAAAACAAATTGCAGATATCATGACATTTCAACTTAAATACTTCATCGGGTATTACCTAAGAATAAGAACATTCTCCTTTATAACCACAATACCATATCACACACCCAAGACATTTCCCATTGATATACTATATCTAATATATACTCCATATTCAAATTTCCCCAGTTGTCCCCAAAATGTCCTCTATGACTTTTTTCATTTTCCCAATCCAGGCTTGGCACTGTACTTGTCATTTCTCTTTCATCTTCTCTCATCTAGAATAGTCCTCTTGCCTTTTTATTTTTCATCACTTTGACATTTTTTAAAATAAAATTAAAAATATAGCTCTGCAATACCATTAGCCACATTTCAAATGATCAATAGCCACATTTGACTAGTGCCTACTCTACTGGACAGTGTGGAGAACACTGTTGCCATTGTTATAAGATCTATTGGACAGCAATGCCACAGAATTCTACCATTAAAATTGATGTTTACTGTTATCACTTTGACACTTTTGAAGAGTTCAGACCATTTGTCTTGTAGAAAGTCCCATAAACTGGATTTGTCTGATCATTTACTATAACTAGATACAGGGTAAACATCTTTAGCAAGGATTCCATTGGCAATTCTTGAATGCATTCTTAAATTATCTCCTAGTGTTTACTTCATTCAGAATTTCACTCTCTTGGGCTGACATTGTCTAGACACTGCACAAAAACATCATGAATTCTTAGTATTCAATAAATCTAATAATGATCATCAAAGATACACATTCCCTTGGCCAGCTAATATAGCATATTTTTCTGTCACCCAGTCTAGAGAGCCTAATTACCAAGTTATACCCTCTTCTAATAATAAACAAAGACTCAAGAAACTAAAAGATTTCATGATAAAAGTCTAGTTTGCCAACAAAATAAAACTGAATATAGGGAACTAAAAGTTCTCTCTGCATACATCTGAATAATTAGGTAGACTATAAAGATAACTAAGTCAGATATCACTTAGGTTAGGTTGAAATTTTTAGACCTCAGTTTTGCAATTTCAAATGAAGCTAAAATTTAACATGAAAACTTTAAAACAGAGTGTTATATTCTATTAGTGATTGCACCAAAGGATGAAAAGATTAAAAGACACCTCTTTATTGCCATTAGTAGCAGCAAAGCTCTGAAATGACCACAAATATGAGAATTAGTTGAATAATTCTGTCTCTCATAGACGTATGTCTAAAAATTAGCTTTTCCCCAAAATGTCACTTTAATGGAAAAATACTCTATTACCAAATACTGCTTAGGAAAAGTGTTTAATTCTTTTTTTAAAAAATTTTATTGAAGTATAGTTGATTTACAATGTTGTGTTTAATTTCTGCTGTACAGCAAAGTGACTCAGTTATACATATATATATTCTTTTTCATATTCTTTTCCATTATAGTTTATCACAGGATATTGAATATAGTCCCCTGTGTTAATTAATTCTTTAATTCACTTTAAGTAATGAGTCCTTAGCACTTGTCTCTCCAATAATTCAATAGCTTTTTTTTTTTTTAATTTTACAGTAAAATGTGATAATGTTACTTTATGGAAGAAAGCTTTATTACCAAATGGCTGATATACATAAGGCTTCAGTCACAACCATTATCATATGGGTAAAAAAGAACACCTTATTCCTGCTTGGAAAAAAAAAAATTAAGTGTTTAAATTAAGATGTCCTTTCTGAGGTTTGAGACTTTCACTCAGAGGTGTGAATCTCAAAGAGCATCAATTTCCAGTGTTTAAATATTATAGTTTGTACAATGAGATATCATCTCACACCAGTCAGAATGGCCATCATCAAAAAATCTATAAACAGTAAATGCTGGAGAGGGTGTGGAGAAAAAGGAACCCTCTTGCACTGTTGGTGGGAATGTAAATTGATACAGCCACTATGGAGAACAGTATGGAGGTTCCTTAAAAAACTAAAAATAGAACTACCATATGACCCAGCAATCCCACTACTGGGCATATACCCTGAGAAAACCGTAATTCAAAAAGAGTCATGCACCACAATGTTCACTGCAGCTCTATTTACAATAGCCAGGACATGGAACCAACCTAAGTGTCCATCGACAGATGAATGGATAAAGAAGATGTGGCACATATATACAACGTAATATTACTCAGCCATAAAAAGAAACGAAATTGAGTTATTTGTAGTGAGGTGGATGGACTTATAGTCTGTCATACAGAATGAAGTAAGTCAGAAAGAGGAAAACAAATACCGTATGCTAACACATATATATGGAATCTAAAAAAAAAAAAAAAAGGTCATGAAGAACCTAGGGGCAGGACGGGAATAAAGACGCAGACCTACTAGAGAATGGACTTGAGGACTCTGGGAGAGGGAAGGGTAAGGTGGGACAAAGTGAGAGAGTGGCATGGACATATATACACTACCAAATGTAAAACCGATAGCTAGTGGGAAGCAGCCCCATAGCACAGGGAGATCAGCTCGGTGCTTTGTGACCACCTAGAGGGGTGGCATAGGGAGGGTGGGAGGGAGGGAGACGCAAGAGGGAAGAGATACAGGGATATACATATATGTATAGCTGATTCACTTTCTTATAAAGCAGAAACTAACAGACCATTGTAAAGCAATTATACTCCAATAAAAATGTAAAAAAAAAAAAAGAAATGTATACACCAAAAAAAATAAATAAATAAATATTATAGTTTGGCAGTTGTTAATTACAATGGTAAACTAAGTATAACTTAAATAATGTTGACAAATTCAACAGATGTGTGCTATATGACTTGCTCACATTGAATATTTATACTTGAAAATGTTTCTTCTGGGTTGGCATTGTATCAAATGACTGAAAATATAAAGGACCAAAATATGAATACAAGCACTTTCAAATCATTTTCATGCTGATTGAAACCAATATGAAAGAATTTAGGTAAAATTACAATATTTATGTTAAAATAATATGAGATATTTGCAGAATAAAAGGTTTAATATATGTCATCCATTTTCCTTTTAATTTAAAATATACCAGTAGATGGAAATACAGTTGACCCTTGAATAAAGAGGGGGTTAGAGGTGCTAACCTTCCACACAGTAGAAAATCCAAGTACATCTTACAATCAGCCCTCTGTACATACATGGGTGGTTCCCCCATACCCAAAGTTCCTCCCTATCCATGGTTCCACATCCTCAGATTCAACCATCCTTGGATCATGTAGTACTGTAGTATTTACTATTGAAAAAAAATCCACGTATAAGTGGGCCCACAGTTCAAACCTGTATTGTTCAAGGGTCAACTGTATTGAAAAGTATTAATGAAAGTACAGTAATGAAAAGTATTAAGAATAGTAGTTTCTGGAAGGAAGGAATATGAAGGCTTTGTTTTCTTCCCTTTTGCCTTTCAAGTTTTATAATTAGCAGGGTTAAGCTTACATTTAAAAGAAAAAAATTTTTTTTAATCCTTGGTAAATCCGTTCTCATAATATGAAAAATGGAGAGAGGGGACAGAGGGCAAATAAATGAGGTATAGGTACCAGAGACTGAAATGGGGTTCAGGATATACTTGTGGAAATAGCCATTTCTGTCCATACTACTCTTCCTAAAATTTTTTAAGAAAGCTATAGCCACACTATTCCGAGTGCCAGGATATTAAAGAACCAGCAGCCTTCAATGTGTGCTACAAATGGCAGTACATTCTACATTTGAATTCCAAGAGAATGGGAGAACTCTATCAGCATCCTCCTGAAAAGAAGTCTGGAGCTTCCCTAGTGGTGCAGTGGTTAAGAATCCCCCTGCCAATGCAGGGACACGGGTTTGAGCCCTGGTCCGGGAAGTTCCTGCATACCACAGAGCAACTAAGCCCGTGCACCACAACTACCAAGCCTGCGCTCTAGAGCCCGCGAGCCACAACTACTGAAGCCCGCGTACCTAGAGCCCATGCTCCGCAACAAGAGAAGCCACCGCAATGAGAAGCCCGTGCACCGCAAGGAAGAGTAGCCCCTCTCACCACAACTAGAGGAAGCCCACGCGCAGCAACAAAGACCCAACACTGCCAAAAATAAATAAATAAAATAAATAAATTTATTTTTAAAATAAATAAAAATAAAGTGCACATACATTTGTAAGTTGAGAAGGTGTACTGAATTGCTTTCTTGAAAAACTCCACTAAGTGGCAGAATACCTACTGAATATTGGTTGCTGTATTTTGCTGTTTGTCATTAAAACTTATCTGTCCATATTCTAGAAAATATTTATATTTTAATAAAGAAGATAGATCGCAGTCAGATGTTTCCATTCTTGAAAGAAAACAGGTAATATAAATCATAACAATGTCAAGAATATAAACAAAGAAGAAGGGGGTGTGAACATTGTTGTTTCATATATAGACAACTAAGCACAGACTGGGCATCCTTCTAACTCTTGGGAAGCTAAATTGAGAGTACCATTTCTTTCTTTTTCTTTACCTCTTTTTTGAGAACTTCCAGTTGTACAGTGTTTAACATATGGGGATCAAATGTATCTATACTTTAAGATATTCTAAATATGGATAATTTCTAACCTAGGAAAACATGTAGTTTAAGTAAGCGAAAAGAAAAGTTCAGGAAAATGTTTTTCTTGTAATGCTTCATTTGGCATTTGATTTATTAATTTAAAGTTTTATTTAAATGCTTATTAAAAGTATGTGATTTATAGTATATAGAAAATAGCCACAAGAAAAAATAGAAAATTACTATATTTTGTCTTGTTCTACCACTCTTTGTCTAGTATGTGTACATGAATGTTCTAATGTATCATAATTTTTCATTTTCATTTAAAAATCTAATGTCCCCAATTCTATTCAGTTTTAAACTATAACAACTTTAACTTCGTATTTTGTAAAGGGCTAAAAGTATGATTTAAACTACAGATGGATATTATATTTTAATCCTAAATGAAAGATAATGTAAATAATAAGCATAGATCTGATTTGAATAAAGATTTTTAAATAGTAAAAATAAATAAATAAAGTGCACAATTCAATGATTTAAAAAAAAAAAAGAAGTCTTACTTCTGTTAAAACCCATTTGGCCGGGGCTTCCCAGGTGGTGCAGTGGTTGAGAATCTGCCTGCCGATGCAAGGGACACGGGTTCGAGCCCTGGTCTGGGAGGATCCCACATGCCGCGGAGCAACTAGGCCCGTGAGCCACAACTGCTGAGCCTGCGCGTCTGGAGCCTGTGCTCCGCAACAAGAGAGGCCGCGATAGTGAGAGGCCCGCGCACCGCGATGAAGAGTGGCCCCCGCTTGCCTCAACTGGAGAAAGCCCTCGCACAGAAAACAAAGAAAACAAAGTTTTCTTGTCACCAATCCTGGTTTCCTTTCTCCTTCTAATTACCAGAATGAAAAAATAAAAGTATTTTAATAGTTTTCCCCACTTACAACTAACCCCTTTATTCAGACCCAACACAGCCAAAAATAAATAAATAAATAAATAAATAATAATCAGAAAATTACAGGAAAAAAAAAAAACCCATTCGGCCACCAAAGAGCAAACTCAGACAATGGATTCTCTATATTTGTTATGTAATGCCTAGTGAAATTTCCTTGTTGCTTCCGAAAAGATTCAGCCTACAAGAATAAACTTTTTATAAAAATCACTGTCAAAGAAAAAAAATTCCTTCAAACAGGAAAAGAAACTTGGAAACCAGAAAAAAAAAATCAAGCCGAAAGATTTTCAAAATGCAATTATTTGAGTTTCTCATTTTCTGCTCCAGATACGAGTAGTGATGCCCCCAGTGTATATGGACTGTTCTGGAGGCTCACACAAATTTTAATTTTTAAAACAAAGAAGAAGCAAATGAGCACCAGTTGGGAGTACATTACAGATGGCTCTCCATAAACATTTAATGAATGAGGGAAATCATAAGAATGTTTATATTTTTAAACACAAAATAAATACCTTCAACTGCTAGAGAAGAAACCAGCTGCCAGGGAAGTACTAGACAGACTGTATTATTGGTTTGTACGCTGTTATCCATGGGATTCCACCCAGATATCCTTTATATTGTAGAAGAGGTATTTTCCTGACTAGGAACAGTTTCCTAACTTATAATTTCATATGCTTTCTGATTCTGATATTTTTTGAATGTTAATGATTTCTCTATTATCCACTTGTAAAGTAGCTGATCTATTCTCACACTACTATCATGTTTCATAATACTACCTTGTCTTAAGCTTTTCACACCCGTTATGTCATTTGCGTGGCTGAGATGCTTGACAAAGAAGGTATTATTAACCCTATTTTGCAGATGAGATTATTGAAGCAAAAAAGAGAGAGTTTAAGTAAAAAGGCAAGGTTAAAAAAAAAGGCAAGGTCACAAGTAAGCCAGAGAAGTAGGAGTAAAACCTCCAATCTAGTCCTTCATTTTAGGAAGGTTGCTGTTTAAAAGGCACAAAATACAAATCACTCCCACCCACCCACTCTTCTCCAAGATTTGCTCAAGCAAAACAATTAAGTAGAACTTAAAGTTAACAGGAAATGACAAAACCAAGAATAACTGGGGTGTGGTCTCACCTCTGAAAAAGATTTCCAGCTGTGAATAAATGCAAACAACTCTGGCCAGAAAAGATAACATTAGATCAGGATTTAGAAACCAGTACAGTACAACCGGACCTTAGCTATATATACAGTGACACCTTACTTTCTTAGAATAAACCTCAATATTTCAAACTCAGGAAAACCCAGAAAAAAAGCAACTTAAGTCACCAAGAAGCCAAAATTGCTGTGTTCAAGTTCTTATACTAAAGTTTTTATATACGAGACAAATCCACACATTCTAAGCGCTTGAAATCATTTATGTTTCATTTTTTTAAGGGTAATCTTATAATATGCAGTAATTTATAAAATTTCACCAAAAAACAAATTTGAATCATATAGACTATGAGGGTATTCACTTAACTGTGGGCATGCCTAGCAATAAGCCAGCACCTGCATTTTAGCTACATTTTATTTTACTTTACTTTTATATTTAAGGGTCTGAAAGGGTCATTTAAAAATTTCCTTGATATCTTACGGCACGTTACGGTAGAAATTACATACTACAATGGCGATCAGAATTTGAGATTCATGAAGGTCTGAGGACTACCACTAAGCTTCACTCAGATCCTATTTATTCTGACTTGACACACTATTCTGGTTTATCTGGTTTCCCTGCCTACTTCAGCTTAGAAGTGGCAGATTAGAAGGGCATATTTTGACAGATAGAGAGCAGTACTGCAGCAGATAAACTAAGAACAGACAAAAGCACTAAACTGGTACAGCAGTGAGGAGTCATTTTAGCAAAGGAGGAAAATGCCAACACCCTTATACAGCAGAATGCACCAGCCATATTAACTGCATAGGACAGAAATTAATGTACAAAATGACCTTGATTTATCAAAAAAGATTATGTTTAGTAGATTCTGAATCTTAAGAGAGGGTTATATACTCTTCATGGGTTATATACTATAAAGACTGACATTAAAATGGTCAAAAGAATTCAGCAGTTAAAGGGCTGTCAGTTCTATGAACAATTCTCTTAAATCCCTAATGATACCACACAAATGCTGAGTAGATAAATCTCAAAAACCTCATTACATTTAGTAAATATTGTATAGTGTAGATAATTAACATTTATGATCAACACTTATGATGATGACTTTTTAGGGGGGAAAACTACATTACACACTAAAATTACATATTGCAGACAATCAACATTTATGATGCTTAATGTTTTTAGGGGGAAAAAAAAAACCTGTTATACACTAAAATTCTCTCCCTTCATTGAACATTCAATAATTTTTCTCCACTTAAAAAAAAAGTTTTCTTGTCACCAATCCTGGTTTCCTTTCTCCTTCTAATTACCAGAATGAAAAAATAAAAGTATTTTAATAGTTTTCCCCACTTACAACTAACCCCTTTATTCAGAGGTCACTAACACACCTGGTCTCGGTATATTCCCTTCTTACAAAATAGTGCTTTCAAACCGAGTATTAAAACTCAGAGAGAAGACTTGTCTTATGTCTGAACAAAAGAGGCACATAAATTAGTGGTTATGTTTAAAGCACTATTCTTAGTTTAAGGGCAGAAACAACTACAATGTAAAACCCTGTATGTATTAGTAAGGAACACTTTAGTTTATTTTGGACATCTGAAACAGAGAACATCATTCTCCAAGTCTCTATGGCCAAAAGGAAAATAAAACACCAACAATCATGTCAAGAGATCTGTAGATCCCTTTCAAATATCACAATATGAATTTATTTGCATTTATTTCACTATATTGTTTCTTTTACTAACAGCAGTGACTTGTGATGATCTGAAGAAAGTGGGCTAAAAGGTACGTGGTATCCATCCTTAAAAAAAGGGTGGGGAAGTTGCAAGAAAGATCTGATCCTACAGAAGAGGAGCGGCAGAAAGATCTGACTTGCAAGCGTCTACTCAACTCCCTACCCACATCACCCTAGATGGCTTCCCCCAGGTAAGAGCCTAGAAAAGAGGAATCGTTTCTTTTTAAAAATATGTGGATCCAGACTCTTCGGGGGTGGTGGGAGAAGAAGTCGCCACCCTGCCTGGAAATCCGACACTGCGGGAGATAAATAAGCAATCTCCAGCTAGCTACTGGTCCAGGTGCAACAGAAAACGCCCGGCGCCCCCGCGGGGGGAGCCCCGGTGGGGATCCCGGCCTCCCGTCTCCCACACCCCCTCCAGGTCCTCCTCCGGGATGGGCGCCGCCAGGGACCCCGCCGCCCTCCCGCCTCCTGTCCTCGGCTCCCTCCCTCCGGCCCCGAGCCTTCGCCCGGCCGGGGGCCGTTTCCCGCGGGTCTACTGGAAGGCCCGGCCCGCTTGGCACCTTTGATGACGCGTTCCGTGGTGGAGAGGTGGAGGTTCCTCCCGGACATGGTCCCCTCGGCCTCCTCCCGGTCCAGGAGACCGCCAGACGTGCGCCTCCGCCTTCGCCTCCAGCGGTCTCGGCTCCCCGGGGCCGGTCAGTCAGCCGTGCCCCGGCCCGGCTCCTCAGGGCGGCCCAGGCACCAGAAGGAGGCGGCCGCGGCAGCCCGGCCTCGAACCCCACGGACAGGATGCGGGCCCACCGGCCGCTCCCTCCTGAGGCGCGGAGTCGCGAGCGCCCGCGACCGCAGTTGAGGGAGGCAACCCCAGCGGCTGCGGCTGTGCGCGGCCCGGCCCCGCGTGCGCGCGCGCGCGTTCCCGCTCGCCGCCCTCCCAGCTTCCCGGCGGCCCGCGCGCCGCCGCCGCCGTCGCCGCCGCGCTGAGGCCCAGCGCGCGGCCCCGCTGCCTCAGCCGGCTCGGCCGCCTGACCTCCCACTCCCGGGCAGTCGGCGACCCCGGCTTTACCCTTCGCGCGGAGGCTCTCGGCCCGCGCGGCCGCCCTCCGCGCACGCGCGCTTCCTTCCGCTTCAGCTTCCGACAGTCGTTTTCCCTTCTCTGCCTGCCCCTCCTGCAGTTGACTCCTTCGCGGCTGCCTGCGCTGCCCGGGCCGGGAGCACCTAACAGCGGCCCCTCGGTCCTGCACCAAAAGCCCCAGTGGAGCAGCGGCCATCTTGTGACCCGGCCCGAGCGACCCAGCAGCCTCTCGGCGGAGCAGTGCACCTCCTGTCCGCTTGGGGCCACCTTGCAGGGAGCCCTTGCCCTCCCAGACCTTCCCCACGGGTGACCTCCCTCCCTTTCCTCGGGGTCTCCCCCCCACTCTGTCTAGGAGTCGTTATCAATTTGATCAGGCTCCGTCCCACAGTTTACCCTCCCCCCAGTCAGCAAACCCATTTAAACCCCTGGTTTAAGTTGTCACATTTGTCGAGGGCGGTTAGTATAGTAAGAAGGACGTTCGCGTCCATCCTAATTCTTATCCAGTAGTGCGCGGGGAGGGGCGGTTTCCGAGTGGGTGGGTAAGACCCTCCGCTAGGCGCCGTGGCCTCCTCTCTGCCTTTGCACTCGTCAGAAAGGGGACGGCAGCCAGCTCCATGGAGCCCCTGGGCCAGACCTCCTCTGTGCAAGGAACTGACCTTTTCATAAGTTCTGCGTGTCACCTACACAGCTAGAAGCAATCCCTTCTTCCCCTTTGACGCAGTGACACAGTACCTGCCTCCCCCGGTCATCCTTACTGTGGAACACGATGGGCAAGTCTCCGTAGAGTCAGCAATCTGGCTCCTCTCCAGGTTAAAAACTGACCTTTTCTCTCCTTAAATTGTAAGCCTAGAATAGGAACTGTCTTCCCTCATCGAGTATAGTGCCTGGTAAAGTCAAAAGTATTTTGATTTTAGCCGTGATAGTGGAATATTGAAACTGAGATCCAAGGAAGTATATGCAAATTACAGGCAAACCGGTCTTAACAGTTACTGTGGTGGCCAATGAGTAGTCATAGGTGGCTCTGTACATTTAAATTAAATAAAATTAAAATATTCATTTCTTTAAGTGCACTAGCCACATAAGTGCTCGATAGCTACCTGTGGTTAGTGGCTAACTAATTGGATGTGGTAGAATAGGACACTTCCATCATAGCAGAAAGTTCTTTTGTACAGCTTCCAGGTAAAAGATTATAGGAGTTAAACCAAATCTCCTTTAATATAGATTTATGTATTGGGAGGAGATCTGGGGATACACACTGGAGTCAGACCCTGAATTATGCCTTGCAGTTTTGACCTAAGGCCATTCATAGCAATCCCAGCAAGGCAGGAGCACCTGAAGGAGCTGAATAGATTTTGGTTCTGTTTTCTTGGGTCTTGACTTCAGGCTTCCACCCAAGAGAATTGTTCAGATATCCTGAGGAAGTTCTTCACTTAGGAAGTAATCAGAGCTCCACACGTCTATCAAACAGAGCAAATTTCTAATGGTCAAAAATAAATTGGTCCCTGCAGCGTAGTAGAGGCTAAAAGTCATCTGGAGAACATAAACAGGATGGCTAAAAACAAAGAGTTTAGGAAAACATTGCAAACCAATGTGAAGAGATGGATTATCCAATAATAGTTGTGGAAGAAGTAACCAACTATCCGGATCTCAGATATATCCTTGTTTTTTTGGCCACACTGGGCAGCATGCAGGATCTTAGTTCCCCAACCAGGGATCGAACCTATGCCCTCTGCAGTGGAAGCACAGAGTCTTAACCACTGCACCACCAGGGAAGTCCCTGGGTCTCAAATTGGAGCCACTCCTTAACACCAAACTTCATAAGTAATAAAATATGAGAATTAAAACAAGATGGTATTTTTCACATAGCAAAATGGAAAACAAAAAGGTGACACTCTTGGTAGAATTATAAATTAGCACAATCTCTCTGGAAAGGGATTTCGCAGTATCAATCAAAGAAGATATATGTATGGCCAATGAAAAGATTCTCAACATTGTTAGTCACCAGGGAAATGCAAAATAAACCATACTGAGATACCACTTTACTAGCCTAGTAGAAGAGCTAAAATTAAAGACTCTCGGTCTTCCCTGATGGCACAGTGGTTAAGAATGCAGGGGACACGGTTTCGAGCTGTGGTCCGGGAAGATCCCACATGCCGCGGAGCAACTAAGCCCGTGCGCTACAACTACTGAGCCCACGTGCCCCAACTACTGAAGCCCACCCACCTAGAGCCTGTGCTCCGCAACAAGAGAAGCCACCGCAATGAGAAGCCCGCGCACCGCAATGAAGAGTAGCCCCCACTCGCCGCAACTAGAGAAAGCCCACGTGCAGCAACGAAGATCCAACGCAGCCAAAAATAATTAACTAATCAATTAATTAATTTTAAAAAATGACTCTCAACACGGAAGTGTTGGCAAGGATGGGAGCAACTCTCCTACATCGCTGGTGGGAGAGTAAAATGCTACAACTACTTTGGAAGTTTCTTGTAAAGTTAAATATACACCTACTCTATGATTCAGTAATTCTACTCTTGGGTATTTTACCCAACAGCAATAATTACCCAAACAGTAGAATACTACTCAGCTAATAAAAAGGAAATAATTACTGATGCATGCAACAGTATGGATGAATCTCAAAAACATTATGGTGAACAAAAGAAACAAGACACAAAATAGTACATACTATGATTTCATTTGCATAGGAAAATGTTTAAATGAAGTATGAAATTGGATGCAACATTATGCTTTATGCAAAATCATACTTTAGACGGAAAGATATTGGCTATCACGAGAAAAGCCTCAGGGGATAACGAAAAGTGAAAAAGTACAGTATGGACCCCATATTATTAACAGACAAGCTAATGTATGCATAAAAATGCTAGAAGGAACTATTAATATGTTCACTCATTGAATAAATATTAATTAGGTGCCAACTGTTCCAGGCACTGTGCTAGGTAGTAGGGTTACAGTGATGAACTAAAATCAACACAGTTCTTACCACCATGGAGCATTAGCTGATGAGGAAAAAACTGTTAACAGTAGCCATCTCTTGGTGGTATGATTAAAAGTCACTTATAAAAAAACAATTAATTTTCTGTATTTTACAGATTTCCTTTGGTGAGAAAGTATTACTTTATAACTAGGAGAAAAAAATATTTAAATGCTCTTTTCTTTCAAAGGCCTGTTGTCCACGCCTATTTCCAGTAGCATTAAATATTCATTTGGGGAACTTTCTGAGAGCCTTCTCTGATCAAAACAAAACATCTAGAACCACTCAATGAAAACATAAAAAGAAGAAAACTCTCATTAAGCTCCCTTCCCAAACAATTTTTTTAAATGAATAAGGCTTAAATGCACTAGTGGTGGTGGTAATGTTTTTAGTCATCACATCAATAGCTCCTGGCAACAACTGGAGGGTTCTATTTCACTCAGCTTGTACAGGTATCCACCTGGCCTGGGTCAGTTGCATTTTCATTTAATTGATGAATTTGATTCTCTTTCCTTTTACTTTCTGCATTGGTCAGAATTGACTACTTAAAACTATCAAGATTCATGCTAAATTGGCAATTCTACTAATTTCTTCAAATCTAGGTTTCCATGTTAGAGGGCTTGTGAGACTTGGTATATTTCCTTATGACACTCCCTAAGCACTTCATAAACCTTAATTAATGACTAACTCTTCTGAGAAATAATTACGAATGCTTTTAATTTAACAAAAGCACAGGGAATCCTAGTTTCCACTGTTGTACAAAAGTAACCTGGCTTCAGTTTCTACGTGTATGAAGCCATTAAATATTAAACTTCTGTGTTAAATGCAGAGAACTGCAGAATATTTTTAAAACTGCAATAAAATAGAAAAAGGTATTTTATAGTGTATAATCTCTAATTTTATATGAAAAAGCACTACATAAATGTTTTTATTAGTAATATATATTGTATGGACATTGTATACTATATTTTACTCATATCTTCCTATGAGTGCATTTAATTTTGATTAAATTACCTCAGAATGGACTCCTCCCACCACAGTTGAGGTCTAAAAAAAATTAGCGACTCCATATTAAAAAAATATTTTTTTTGCAATTGGAAAAACATGGCCTAAAGCAACATTCTACCAATCATAGCCTGATATCAAATTTATAATCTCTTTAGACTTGTTTTGTTTTGTTTTGGCTTTGCCGTGTGGCTCATGGGATCTCAGTTCCCTGACCAGAGATTGAACCTGGGCCCTCAGCAGTGAAAGCGTGGAGTCCTAACCACTGGGCCACCAGGGAATTCCCCCCTTTAGACTCTTGTAAGTAAAAAATGCAAATGAAAGTTTTGCTGACTGGTAAATATATATTTACAGGTTGATATTCAGGCCATTTGGGGGGTAATATGCAAAGCTCTTAACAGTGTGTTATCCCTTGGTCTTCCTGGGAGAACCCAATACTATAACTGTGACAAGGATTGGGGAGCCCCAAAGCTGCCATCACCCCCTATTACTTTTGTTTAAATCCTTAAGAAGTAGGAGAGAAAATGGTGGCAGTCATTGCTGGCTACATAATACAGTACAGTCTAGGAGAACAGAATTTAATAGCTGTCTCATACCTGGGCTCCAGCAGTCCACAGCATTCCTTCGTTGCTGTAGGTAAACATCACAGGCATTCATCAAGTTGCTTGGGCCACAGATTTAGAGTTGGGGGCCAGGCAGAGAGGGACGCTCAATCCCTCACACACCATATCCTGTAAACCTACTCCCCCTACAGTCCATTTTTCCATACAACAGATCTTTCTCAACTTAAGTCTGATTTTTATCATTCCTCTGCTTAAAACCCTCAAGTGTCTCCTTTTTTCCCGAAAGTGATCTACTTCTTAGTAGACTTCTGTCTACTTCTTTGAACTCAGCTCAAACCTCTTCCCTTACATCCACTACAATTCAAACATAGTGGCCTTGTTTATACTGTATATACTGCAATTTATACAAATAACCTCAAACAGACCAAGCTCACTTCTGTCCCAGAGCTCTTGCATTTGCTGTACCACAGGGTTTCAAATCATTCCCTCCCCATCCAGGTCCAAACTATAAATGAAATAAAGGTTTTGAGTATATTTTTAAGTGCTTTGGGGTATGTGTGAGAAATGTGTAGGAAAGCATATATTTTTCAGTTTCTCAAAGGAATCCAGACAATAAAATGTTAATGACCACTGGTATAGAGTTTTAATTTATGAAGTGCTTTCTTATACATTTACTTCTCATTACGTTTATGCAGGTAGATAGTATAGAAATGATCATTTCTACCTCGTAGATAGACATTGAGGTGTGAAGAGGTTAAACATATCAGAGTTCACACAGCCAGTCAGCGATGGAATTGACACAAATCCATTCTTTTGGACTCAAAATCCTGTGCCCTTTTGGCTGAAGACCAAGACATAGTCCATTCTTGCTTATCTTCATTTGCTTCAAAAACATCAAAGTTAAACATTTTTCTAAGGGCTTTCTTATTTAAACTAGCTTATAAGGCTGCATTAGGGCTTCCCTGGTGGCGCAGTGGTTGAGAATCTGCCTGCCAATGCAGGGGACACGGGTTCGAGCCCTGGTCTGGGAAGATCCCACATGCCGCGGAGCAACTGGGCCCGTGAGCCACAACTACTGAGCCTGCGCGCCTGGAGCCTGTGCTCCGCAACAAGAGAGGCCGCGATAGTGAGAAGCCCGCACACCGCGACGAAGAGTGGCCCCCTCTTGCCGCAACTAGAGAAAGCCCTCCTCGCACAGAAACGAAAACCCAACACAGCCAAAAATAAAAATAAAAAAATAGAATGTAAAGGATGTACCAAGGTTTAAAAAAAAAAAAAAAAAGGCTGCATTAAAATTTTCAATGAAAAAAATTTTATCATCAGCTGGATCAAGGCAGTTTTCAAGCAAAAATTTAATGTATGAACAAAGGAATGCTAAAGAGTTTTCTGTTAAGCTAAGTAGAGCATAATTGGGGAAATAGCTTTGCAGGAATAAATTTAGCATACCTTAAAACCAAATGAAAATAATGTTGAGCTCTCTAATGTTTAGATTTTACCTACCCTTTTAATTAGCATACATAACTGAACCATCTATCCTGAAAAATCAATTTAATCTAATTTTTTTAAAAGTTAGTTTTCCCAGAAAAGAAAAATCTAAATTTAATCTCTTTCTCCTGCTCATGCAGTTTTCAAGAGAAATGGGATGGGGGGGATCTACATTATTTGGAGAATTACCACAAAACATTTAAACCATGTGAATTTGGCAGCAAAGATATTTCGTCTCAAGGGCCATGCCTGTGTAATGACCTATATGGGAAAAGAATCTAAAAAGGAATGGATATATGTACAACTGATTCACTTTGCTGTACAGCAGAAACTAACACAACATTGTAAATCGACTATACTCCAATCAAAAAAAAAAAAGGGGAGGGTATGCCTGTAGGATACAACCAGACACCAGCTTCAAAAGAGCTTGCTTCATTAACCTCAAGAACTTAAAGGGAACATGTCACTTGAAAGAATCTCCTATTCTGGGAGGATACAGTAGATCAAAGAGACTTTTTTCCTTCCTTATGAGCATCTATAATTAAAGACCTAATCTTTTATTTTAAGGAAGAAAAAAATGTGTCCTTTATTGAAGTAGTTGTTTTCTTTTCCTTAAAACCCACGAGGTTAACATCATGTTTTGGAAGGAATTTCCTTTTAACCGGCCTGGGTGTCATTCTTAGATTTTGGTGCATATAAAAATGTTAGCCTAGCAGCATGTCTGCCTGGCGTCTTGGGACCTGCCACCTTCCCTGGACAATGTGAAGCCCAGTACCCAATCCCCACCGCCTGCAGAGGCCCAGCTTCATGCACAGCAAGGGCAGCAAAAGGAAGGACAGCCTGGAAGGGAGAAGTACGAATCCATCCACTTACAGGGTGTGTCCACAGCTAGGTGCAGGCAGCGATAACCATGGTATCCAGGATTTCTCCAATGAGGACCAGTTCAAGTTCCACTATGGGGTTCGAGGGCCTCCCCTGGGCAGCTGCAGTGCCCATAGGTGTGGCAGTGGACACCGATGGAGACATTTTCAAGGCAGACTATGACAACCATTGGGTCAGCATCTTTTCTTCTGAGGGCAAGTTCAAGACCAAGATTGGAGCTGGTTGCCTCATAGGCCCCAAGGGAGTAGCCATAGAAGTGAATGGACATATCATTGTGTTTGACAAGTTGCTGCCTCTTTACCTTCTGGCCCAGTGGCAAGCTGGTTGGCCATTTTGGGGGCCATGAGGCCACTGACCAACACTTTGCAGGGCCCCATCTTGTGAACATGAATGAGATTGTAGCGATAGATTTCCATAACCATTCCATGAAGGTGGACGGGGCTGGCAGAGTTCCTCTTCAGGTTTGGCTCCCACAGGAGGGCAACGGGCGGTTCAACGCCCCCACGGGAGTAGCTGTGGATTCCAGCAGCAGCACCCTTGTGGCTGACCAGGGCAGCGCGGCACCCAGGCGTTGCACGGCTCTGGGTCCTTCCTGTCCTCGTATCAAGTCTGCAGAGCCATCGCAGCACCCACGGAGCCTGGCACTGACCTCCGATGCCCCCGTCGTGGTGGCGGCCTATGTTGGTGTCAACGAAAATAATCAATTAACAATCTATAATAGGAATAGAAGAGTTTTTTTGAGCCAAACTGAGGACTACAGCTTCAAGACAGCATCTCAGATAACTGAGGAACTGTTCCAGAGAAGCATGGTTTTCAGCAGTTTTATATGTTGTCAGAACAAAGAACATTAAACAAGTCAGGGATACATTCCTTCAAGGTTAAAAAAAAGATCAGCACTACACAGCGAGTCAGTATGACCTTGGCATCTGGGAAAGGAGTCTTATCATTGAAGGAGTATCAGCATTGGTGTCCCAGGAAGGGAGACATCTAATCTTTACTTTTAACATGGACATTCTTTACTTTCTGCCAATGTACCCTTTTCTTAATAATTAAAGCAGATGAGGCCTATGCTACACCAGTAGCGGCATGGAGGCCCGGTCTAGCTCACGCAGGGATGTACCTAGGGGTGACTGGACAAGAGGCTCTGGCCAGAATCTGGCAGCCCTGAACGTGGGTTGTGGGCATGGGTGCCCTGGTGCCTTCCTCTTCCCCATCTCCCAACCCCAGGGTTGCTCTTTATTTACTCGTTTCTTGCTTTTAACTGGGTGGGCCTAGACTGTGGTCTCAATGATGTCTGCAAAGCTTCCCCCTACCCTTTTTACACACCTCCCCCGTCCCCTCAATCTGCTCCCCACTCCCCCAGCCTGGGGCGGAACAGCCTCGTACTCCAGGGCACAAGGCCCTCTGATGGTCTGTTTGCCACCCTTCACACAAAGACAGCAATACCCCATCTCTTTAATGAAATGAGTTCACACAAAAAGCCAAATGTAGGACGACGTGTATTTTAAGAGCACATTTCACATTTAGAATTACCTCATCAAAACATTTCTTTCCAGGGGCCTCTGCTAGCAATTTCCTGATGGTTTTCTATTACATACGTATATTTATAACAACCTGTGGATTATTGCCTAAGTTCATTCTTAGGCAACCTCAATAGAGAAGCAAACCACAGATGGAGGAAAAAAAAAAAAAAAATCCAGAGCCTAATGGAAGAAAGAACTACTTCTTGGCTTCTGATTGCCAGAATTAGAACACTTTTAGGTTATTCCTTAACTGTAACTGATGCCACTGTTTCGGGATCCCATCCACTGCTAGGATCTAAGATTGCTGTTATACGGGAAGGGCAGTCTGTTAACTCCCTTCCTTCATTTAAAATAAACCTTGAAGAAACATCTGGCAAGAATTGTGATGTTGAAAATACTTTTTTGGCTGACAGATCTAAACATACTTAGCTGTGAGATGATAAGGACCTATGGATCTTTTCCAACCACCATTTTTTTCTTATATTTAAATGGAATATAATTCAGTTTATTCCAGAAGGATGAAAAGGATTCACTTCTGCTGGGATTCAAACCTATCATTCTTGAGAAGTCCACGTGTATCGCACTGGATCATTAAGAGTACAAAAATCTTTAAAATAGATGAGCATTTTGTTTTCCCACGAATCAAAAATCCTGTGTCCATGTTTGGTGTCTTCATTATTTCTCGAAATGGATTTTGCTCAAATCAGATCTCAGCATCACTGAATGGTAAAGAAGAGTGTGCAGAAACAACTTGATAGGAGAAGGGCATTCACCTTCCACCAAAAATGTCCTGAATGGCTTAGCTGGTTAGCAGTATTACAAAGAGATGGCTGAGATCAAAGTTTTAATCTTCTTAGTGACCTGCTTACTCTGCTTAGCTCTATTCTATACTGGCCACAAATTCACCTCTCAAATTTCTGTTTCTAAATAAAGAAGGACCAGGAAACAAGGCATTAGCAAAACCAACACCAAACACAGGAAAACACAACAGGAACTGCTGCCAGTGGAAAAGGAGCCCTTCCATCAACACAGAACTTGCAGGCATTTCATTTCGTCTTTTCATTCATTCTTTCTGTGTGGCAGGTGCTGGTATCACAGAAAGAAACCAGGTATATTGCCTCTACCCAGAAGGAACTCGGTTTATAAAGAACAAGAGAGATTACAGTGCAAGTCCAGTAACTGAGTTGTGAACAGGGAGGCACTAATTCCAGCCTGGGCAGGCTCTCCAGAGGTGGCACAAGCCGAAGGACAGAGCGACTATCATTTTGAACAGCTGTAGCAGACGTTAGTCCAATATAGTAGCTACTTAATGAAATTTAAAATACCAACAGGAGGGGCTTCCCTGGTGGTCACAGTGGTTAAGAACCCGCCTGCCAATGCAGGGGACACGGGTTCGAGCCCTGGTCCGGGAAGATCCCACATGCCATGGAGCAACTAAGCCCGTGCGCCACAACTACTGAGCCCACGTGCTGCAACTACTGAAGCCCGCACGGCCTAGAGCCCGTGCTCCGCAACAAGAGAAGTCACCGCAATGAGAAGGCTGCACACCTCAATGAAGAGTAGCCCCCGCTCACCACAACTAGAGAAAGCCCGCGCGCAGCAACGAAGACCCAATGCAACCAAATATAACTAATAAATAAATTAATTAATTAAAAAATAAATAAAAATCTTTAAAAAAATAAATAAACAAAAAAAATAAAATACCAGCAGGAGCCACTTAATATATTATTCTTGAGTTTTAAAAAAATGGGAGGACTGAGCAACAGGCATTTGGGAATCTCTAGTGTATGTATTAATAAGATGGCATCAATTCTTTTACCCCACTGCTCGTTTTTGTTGTCGAAGATAAACAACAGATTCCTGGCCCTTTGAATAAATTGAAATAAGAACAGGTTTAGAATTTTAAGTCTCAGGACAGAACGTTTCCCTATAAGACATACAGGAGCTGTGGTTTAAATGAACCAAGTGTACTCTCCAAGCTTCAAATCATGGATTTATACAAGTGAAAACAGTGTGACAGAAAGCTCTTCTTAGGAAACACCACAGTTCTTCCATCACTGATGAAGTCATGGGCTCCATTAAAAGATAAGTTAATCATTTAAAGTGAGTATGTTATGCTATTTGAGGTTCCTTCTAAAACCCCTCTCCAAAGGTAAGCTAGACCAGTAAAATGAAGCTTTATAAGTTAGCAAGACACCACCCCCATCTTGTGTTCAACAGTCTTCATTACACCCACGTTATTGCCAAAGATGACACTCGCAATTCAACAGTTACAGAATATAGCTTTATTTATAGAATCTTACAAATAAAAACATTTACAGTCCACATAACTTAAGTTATTTTTTTTTCTAATTTATCCTCATAACACCTGAGTTATTTAAAAAAATACTGTGATGGAATTGCAGAACTGTAAAAGGAAATATGAGTAATAAAAATCTAACCTCTCTCTTTTGCAAAAATCAGACAACTTTTCGTTTTTTAAGCAGATTTCCAACGTATTACCATCTCCACATTACCATGTGGAAGAGGACTTACTAAAAACAGGTCTTAGGATACCCGAACAGAGAAGCCTTCTTTTTAAAACCCAGGGTGAAGGACCAATGAAGGAAAGACCTAAGTTGACACTAGACACAAAAACCTTTGGGGCAAGGACAGAAGGCAACCTGCAAGCCAGGGTGAGGGTGAGAAGCAGCAGAACCCCTGCTCCTGGGTCACTGCTCCTGCACGTGACACATACTTTCCTTGTTATCCTTAATGGGAGCCGGTCCACGCAGGGAAAGGGAGGGTGAAGATGCTAATGCCAGAGGTGAAAAAGGTCCTCAGAACTCGCTACTCCTCAGACTTCTAATATGTACAAATGCTTAAAACAGCAAATCCAACACTTCAAAAAGAAATGGCCACATTTTCAATTGAGGAAAACCTGTTGCCAATGGCAACACATAATCAGTTGCACGATTTCAGTGTCTCCACCCCTAAGCTCAAACTAGGACTGGCCTCTGGACCAATTAGTTTGAAGAGAATTTCCCTTTGAGGCAGCTGTCTGTGAAAGGAAAGTTAGTTCTTAATATAGGTGTGCAAGAGAAGGGAAGGCACCCTGCTACTTCGTATTTTATTTTTTAATTTGCTCAAGGTTACATTTTTGAGCTCTTCTCCTAAAACTAGAAACCCACTAACTCTTACTTAGGATTCTACTCCAAGAATAACAGTATTTGTAAGGAATGACAGATCTATAGGGGATGCTAAAATTATAAATTTAATACATCCATGTGAATTAAGGGAAGCAAAATCTTCTGAAGTCCTAAGGTTTGAGTGTTATTTCCTGCTAGCTCCTGCAAGCAGTTTGAGGGAAATCAAACAGAAAAGACAAAGAATCGTTTTAAAACAGTAACAATGACAATATAAAAAGTTAGATTCCAACATTCAAGGAATTGGTTCTTTGGTAAAAACTGGACCATAATCCTACCAGGAGTCTGTCGTGATAGTTCATCTAGAATCGTGAGAACTGAGTTTTCCTTCTTCTTCTGCCCATTCTCAAATCTATCAAAGTCAATAGGCAAGATGAGAAAAACTTATAAAGCATCACCAGCGGTTTTCCCGCTCATGTTCTTTTCAAGAATAGTCCTGGTTTGACGGATGTTTCCCAAGGGGCTGGGGAGGGGGGGCGGGGAAAAAAGCCAGAGTAGATGCTGCTTTTAACTACCATAGAGTGGAAAGTTTTCCTGTCAGAACGGAAAAACTAACGGGTGGTGGCGACGGACCAGGACTCGTCAGCCACGTGCACAAGTCAGTTTGTGAACACAGCCCCTGGGCTGCGACTGTGGGCACCACTGAGGAAGGCTTCTGGAGAGGTCGGCTCCCCAGAGTGGCTAAAGAATCTCACATTATCAATATGATAATAATAAAGCAATTCACCTAGTGAACCTGGAGATTAGCTCCCCTCGAAGCCACAGCTCTGAGGAGAGGGCTCCACGGAGCCGGCGGCTGGCCTACGGTCTCACACACAAGTCTATCAATCCGTTTTTCTGAAGAGAGTTAGAACAATTCCTATTCAATTCAATACAGGATTCGCCCTTGCTTGTCTGGGGTGAGGGAGGAAGGGGGAGCCCCAGACGGTGCAGCAGAACCCATGGGTCCTCTATTCTGCAAACCCCAGGGATGCCCCCATCCAAGCTCTGGACCTTCCATCTCAGAGTTCTATCACTGTTACTTATGGAATTAGTAAACCCTAAATGTTGCCTGCACTGATTCCGTTTCTGATTACCCTTGTCAAGAAGACCACAAGCTGCACTCCAGTTCTGTAAGTCAGCTTGCCACCCGTCAGCACAACTGTTGACCAGGGAGGTAAATCTGTGCAGTCTGCCCTCTGACATGGGCATCGTCAATGTGCTTAGAATGTGCTTCCAGGGAGTCTCCCAGGAGATGCGGGTGGGGAAAGGGGGGTAGAAATCACAGCAAAGCCAACGGATTTCTCACAGGTCTCTTTTCTCTGCCCTCCAGTCTGCCAGTGTTCATCCAAAAGGAGGGGAGGTTCAGGCAACAGAACCTACCTGCTGGCTCACCTGGACGGCCACGAAACACCAGGTGCAGAACCGGTGCCAAGCATCCCAGTGGGAACAGGTTAACCATCCTGACAAGACACACACCCCCATCTCAGGGTGATCCTTGCCTCTCCCTCCCGCCCTACTCATCTGTTTCCAGCTTTCAGTTCTCTTTGAAAGAATAGGCAACTGAACAGATTTTGAAAAAATAAGAGGGATTCCTGTCTTCTATACCTTTTCTGTAAAAATAGGCGGATTCGCTTAAAAATGGGTCACCTTGAGGCCGAGGAAACACATTTAGATTTATGGGTCCCAAACTATAGATTCACCTCCTGATATTTCTAACCAAGTTGTGAGCCCTGGCTATCTTTTTTGCATTGTCGGGCAAAGGATTCAAAATGTCTCAGTGCTGGTTGGAAGAGAAAGAGGCCAGGGTAACCAGAGAAAAAAGTTAGTCTTGTCTTTTAAGCTGCATTCAGTTCCAGAATCACTCTGAGAAAGAAGAGGAAAGGGAGAGAGGCACTACCTAGAGGCTGGTTACCAGGGCAGCTTATTCCTAGGATACAGCATTTTAAAAACAGCTAACATTTGAATGCAGGAATACAGTCTCCATGTCACAGTTTTTAATAGAACTGCCTCTTCCGAGGTGCTTCCTGGATGAGGAGTCCTCGGGCCAGGGATCGGCAGCCAAGGGCCAGACTGCCAATCCCGCCGGCTCCTGGCAAGGCCCTACCCGATCTGGATCTGTCCCGAATACATAGTGAGGACCAGCATGATGCTGAAACCAGTCAAGAGGCCCAGGTTCTGGATGGCAAAGGGGATCAAGACACTGCCCTTCCTTTCATCCTCTTGGCAGACCTCGTTCATCTCAGGGAACTGAGGAAGAAGAAAAAAACACGAGAGAGCTGCAGTTCCTTTCTTAACCTTTAAGTGCAGGACAATTCAGTCATATATATATTACCTAACAATTATTACAACACTTACTATTATTATATTTTTATATTATAAGGCCACCACAATCATTAGTATAAATATATGATTATAATAAAGATATATAACATACGATTGGTTTAGAAAGAAAATCAACAGCAATAACTTCTAGAACTTAAACGTTAGAGCCTTTCTCCAAGGTGGTTACCACTACTTTACAGCTATGGAAGTGAAACAAAGTACTATACATGCATGTAACCCTGGATGTGTTTAGATGCGGACTAAAAATAACCACTTTGATAAAAATTACTGTGATCTTTAAAAACACTTCGAAAGGTCTTTTTGCTATCAGAATGTTGTCACTTGTTTGGGAAACTCAGCAACCATGTTAAGGGGCCAGCATGGAATGGAACTAAGCATTGCCATGACTCAAGGCCTCTTGCTGCTGGCCAGCAAGGCAGGTGACAAAAATACCCTAACCCCAGGGAGGGCCACCCACCGGAGGAGAGAATCTAAGATGTTTCCATGGGCTGAGGATGGACCATGGTGGTCAGTGCTCTCATCATCTCATCAAAAATACTACTTTCCCTTATAAAGCAGAAACTAACACACCATTGTAAAGCAATTATACTCCAATAAAGATGTTATAAAAAAAAAAAAAAAAAAACAACTACTTTCCGGGACTGCTCTGCTGGTGCAGTGGTTAAGACTCTGCGCTCCCAATGCAGGGGGCCCAGGTTCGTTCCCTGCTCAGGAAACTAGATCCCACATGTCACAACTAAGGAGCCCGCCTGCTGCAACTAAGACCCAGCATGACCAAGTAAATAAATAAATATTTAAAAAAGACAAAAACAAAAAACTGCTTTCCGAGGATATGGAAAATAAATCATGCAAACCTGCCAAAGAACATGTCATGCCAACAAGGAAGGAAATCAACCTTGTTAGTTAGAAAGATGCAACAAATCAGGTATTAAACTAGCAAACGCAAAACTACTTAAATGGTTATACCGAATGTTAGCGGGTACAATGTACACTTTCAGACACTGCTAATGATGTAAATTAAAGAAGGGTAAGCTTTTTAGAAAGCAATTTGGCGATATATAGTAAAACCTCAAACCACGCATCCCTTCTGAACCAGCAATTCTTGTTCTGGAGAAGGTAAATCCTCTCATCAAATACTACTGCTAATGAGAAAAGGATGCTTTTAAAGAGTATGCCACATGAAAAATGTCTAGGATGTATTAAGTAAAAAAAAAAAGAAACCAGGGTATAAAATTGTGTACTCCATGTGATTAGTTATTTAAAAACAAACACAATGCACTGAGATGAAAAAGAAACAAACCCAAGTGTTGTTGTTTTGGGGGAGAATAATTATGGGTAATTTCCTCTCCTTCCTTCCCTCCCTCCCCCCCATTCTTTATCTATAAGTGTCTATTCTGTAATACTTTTTTTTTTTTTTTTTCCCTATTCTGTAATACTTAAAGTAAGGACCCTGGAGTTGAGATACATCATTTTCTTTAACGACATATGCTAAAGGAACATAGGCCTTTCATCCTTTAAAATCTAATGTTCCCTTAAAAGGCATTGAACAGTACACTGTTATTTACAAATCGTGTGGCATGTGACTTGATTCCTCAATAAAGTTATTATTGGTGGCTCAGCGGTTAAGAATCTGCCTGCCAATGCAGCGGACACAGGTTCAATCCCTGGTCCAGGAAGATCCCACATGCCCTAGAGCAACTAAGCCCGTGCGCCACAACTACTGAGCCTGAGCTCTAGAGCCCACGAACCACAACTACTGAGCCCACATGTTCTAGGGCCCGCGTGCCTAGAGCCCGTGCTCCACAACAAGAGACGCCACTGCAACGAGAAGCCCGCACACCGCAACAAAGAGTAGCCCCCGCTTGCCGCAACTAGAGAAAGCCCGCGCACAGCAACAAAGACCCAATGCAGCCAAAAATAAATAAATAAATAAATTTATTTAAAAAAAAAACAAAAACAAAAAAACTAACTAATGCCCCTTAGCTGTCCTCCCAATCCAATGAATTTCATAACCCGATCCAGTTTTGCCTACAAGGCATTAAAACTATGGAAGACTTACCATATCAGCCAGAGAAATATACAAGAACATTCCTCCAGCCAGGGCAAAGATCCAGTTGGCAGAGAAGTGGCTGCCAGCTAAGATGCCGAAGGCCAGGCCCACGTAACAGCAGCAGGCAGAGAGGAAGTTGAAGAAGAGAGCCTGTTGGATGCTCATGCCGGCATTGAGCAGGATGACAAAGTCTCCTATGGTGGGGACAACAAGAGGGGAGGGTGTGGACAGAAGATTCATACTAGGTCGTGGGACACACAACTTGATGAGGACATGCTTAAACGCTGGATGGAGTGTGGGTGAAAATCAAGATGGCCCCAGACTGGAGATCACGGTGACAAGACTAGGGCCCCCTTCACCACCACGCCGAGGGGCTGTCTCCATCTGCGAGGCTGGGAGTGTACATCCAGCCTAGAGGCTGAAAACAATGCACAGGATTTTCAAAAGAGAAAACCATCTAGCAATGGCCTCATTTCTCTTTTGATTGATGGTGAAACAGAAGGAGCTTCCTTCCTCAAAACTGCAATGAATGGTATTTTTCGAAAACAAAATCGAGACTGAGAGAAGTTAAAGTAATTTGCCCAAAGTCACAAGCCGATAAGTGGCAAAGCCAGGACATGACCTTGAGTGTCTGAGCCTCCAAAAAGTCTAGGCTTTTTACACTCTCCCTCTGATAAAACCAAGGACCTTCCAACCCCTGGTTCATCTATTTCTTCTACCCACCAGACTTCTAACATACATCTCAGCCTTTGGAAGATTAATAGGATGTAAGAGATAACCTATATTGAGCACTTAGAATAGTGTATGGCACGCAGTAAGTCCTTTTCACTACTTTTTCCTTTTGTTTCTTACGATAAATCAATGAGGAAGGTACCAGTATTAAGCCCAGTGTAGAGGTGAGGAAACAGCCACAGGTTCTGGGACTTTGGGGAAACAACCATCCCAGTAAAAAATGCCATCATTTCCATTGATCAATTTTCTTTCTTTCTTTCTTTTTTTGGCCACGCTGCGCAGCATGCGGGATCTTAGCTCCCTGACCAGGGGTCGAACCCATGCCCCCTGCAGTGGAAGCGTGGAGTCTTAACCATTAGAAAGCCAGGGAAGTCCCGTCCAATGATCAATTTTCAATTATTAATTCAGCTGTTGAGAATTAGTGGTTGGATTTCACATAGCATAGACAATGTGTTAATTAATTATAATGTGTGTTCTGAAGTGGGGGGAGGAGTCGGCACAAGCGGAAGGGGCTGGGGGGCGGGGTGTCAGCACACTTACCTAGCTCGTGTGGGAACTCCTCGCAGAGGATGGCCACCGAGGTGCTGATGCCTTGGAAGACAGACACGGTGAAGGAGGCACCGATAGCCAGGCCATCGATGAAATTATGGAGGCCGTCGCTCAGGGTGATCATCCAGGCCAGTGTGCCGATGTCAGAGTAGCGGACACCTTTCAGCCAGTAGCAGGCGCTCTGGGAAGCCTGCAGGTCCTGCAAGAAAGCCCCCCTGTCAAAGGGTGGACGACGGACCTTCAAGGTAGGCCCGAGTCATCAAGGCCATTACCGCTTAAGGGCCCCTGCCTGCCCAGCAGTGGATGGCCCACTGACCTGGACAGAGAGGGAGCCCACGATGACCTTCTCGTCCATCACAGGGCCCTTCCCGTCCAGCTCGCCACTGCAGCGCTGAGGAATCATGTGGTCCAGATCTCCGTTCTGCAGCTTCTCCGTCACCCCCTCCTCCTGGTCCTTCTGGGAAGGGAGCGTCTCAGAGGCATAATGACTGTGTCCGTGATGATGCTGGAGGGACCACAGGGAGGGGTCGGGTCAGTGCAACGCTCACCAAAACCACCCACCCAGCAGGAGCTCCAAACACCGGGGAGACCTCACTCCCACCATCCAAGAAAACACAGGCAGGCGATAGGACAGAAACCTAGGGCAAGGTGTTGGAGAAAGCTGAATCGAAGGGCATGTGGTGCTGCCAAGGGACGGACCTCAGAGGAGTGACCTCAGGGACAACACTCATTCCTGCCAGGAGGCACAGCAAAGAGCGTTTAGAGCTGCTCCTCGCAATGGCTGATGATTCGCCCTCACCCACTGCTAATACCCTCCTGAGGTGAAGTGAGATAGCTACTCAGGAAATAGTTCGTGGGTTGGAATCCACGGCGGGAGGGTCCAGGTAAGCTCACTGGATTGGCACTGAGGTAACACCACTACCGGACACATTTCTGAGATGGATGCTCTCCCTAGAGGCACTTCTTTTACCAACGATCAGGCCTCACCTCATTTTTCTGCCTAAGAAGCATCTTCAAGACCTTCTCTGTGAAAAAGAAGAGATAAAAGCCCCCAAACACCACTGCAGACTTGGAGACATAATAATCTTCCAGAGGGTTGAAACCAAAAGCCTGTGGACCCAAGAAAACAAAATGAGTTTAAGAATATAGAAAATCTTCACTGGTCCCCTCTCATCTCTTTCGCCACTTGACTCTAGGAAAGGAAGAGGCCGGGATAACTCTGCCATGTACTCAATCCCTTTCCAGCAAAAATCTAGCCCTTGATGTTTCCCTCATGTCACATCACCAGACCTGCTGGGTTCTCTCTAGCTTATTTTCTGATGCAAAAGACAGATCGTCTTTAGAATTTTACTCTCAGGAAGAACAGCCTTGGATGTGGCTTTCTACTTTTAATGAGGATTCTGTCTTCATTTCTCCTGGTGCTTTGCTACAAGGGCAGACTCTGCCGGCAGATTCCATCTTTAAGGAGGAGACACTCGTGTTTGTTTTCATCGTTATATAGCGTTCCTGGCTGATCTGCCTGTAAACACACAGGGAGATGGTACAGTTATACTTTCTAAAATGGGAAATCCTTTCTCCAGTTAAATAGTAAGAATTGCGGCATCTTCCTGACCGCAGACCTCCCAGTGACCACAAAACCAAGAAAGCAGACTGGGTGACTGCACGTGTCAATTCTGGGGGTTTTGTCTTGGTTTCTGGAAACTTCACTTATTATGGCCAAAAGGAAGAAAGAAAAAAGACTCCATTGGGAAGCAGACAGGAGTAGAAATCTGGAGAATTGCATTCTTGGTGATGCTCCTGACTTGTGCAGGGGGCCCTTGGGAAAGTGTCTGCTGACCTGCTCCTAAGTTTTCTGATAGGAAATGGGCCTCTCGAATAAACGCCAGACTTCTCATGAATGGGTCCCAGATAAAAGACCATCAGTACCAGGAACTCCGGGCTGCTTAAAAGCTAAGTGTTTTTCTTTTCTATTTTAAAGGGACGAAATGCAATCTCTTAGTGTAGTTTTCTAAGAGACATTAAAGGTCAAGTTCTAGAAGAGAAATTACTCATTCTGGCCAACTTTCCAGGAGAGTCAAATCATCTTAAGGAAAAGTGGAGTGAAAAGAGGCAACTAACAGTTCTCCACAAAAAGCACTAAGATATGAGCTCTTGTGCAGGTCAGATTCTGTATCTGTTAAATGGGTACAACATTCCTTGTTTCCTACACATCACAGAGGTGATCTAAGGATCAACTCAGAAAACACAAAACCGCATCTCGGAAAACAAAGTGCTATAAGGAGCCCGGGGCGTCATCTTTCTGCTTCACCTCCGGCTCATCCAGGCCTGTCAGACTACCCACAGTGAAGCGCCTCAGGATTCCTGCCATCAGCAGGTCTACGCAGAGACCACACGGGATCAGAAACTCCTCCAAGGCCCTTGTAAGTCTTACAGACACTGGGCTCCTCCTCTCTCATGAAGGGTTTCCTGGTTAGCCCAGGCGAAGGGGCAAAGGTGCCATCAACATGTGTGAGGCCAGACTGGTGGGTTCTCTCTAGCTTATTTTCTTTCTTTTCTTCTTCTTTTTTTTTTTTGCCAACAGCAAAACTTTACTGCACACCTATTATATAAAGGCCCTTCCATGGATTAGGAGCTCATTATTTAATCCTCATACCTCTCTAGCTTATTTTCTGATGCAAAAGACAGATTGTCTTTAGAATTTAATGCCCTACAGAGGAGAAGTGAGCTTTTCATTGAGACCTATGGATTCTGTTTTTGGTGCCAAAAGCTCCAAATTGGGAGCCATAACGTGACCTAACTACACTACCTCTCTCCACCCAACAGATAGTGAGCACCAGGTGTTTAAGAAACATTAACTCACATAACCCTCACGGCATCACCCTGAGGTCCGCCCTTATTACTCTTCCCGTTTTACATATGAGGAAACGGAAGCACAGAGAGGTCAGGTGACTTGCCCAAGGGCACAGAACTTGTGGCCGGTGGAGCTGGGATTTAAACCAGCTCTCAAACCTTCTCTAAGCTGCCTCTCCTCGCTCGTGCCTACGTCCTAGCTTCACTTTCCAAAAGGAGAGGACCTCCTCTCTAGGCCTTCTGTGGAGACGGAGGGCCCTCCCACTGTGTCCCGCCATCCCCCAGGAGGCGGCGTGCTCCTGTGCAAGGGCCCTGGCTTGCCATACCTCGGGGATGAGCTGGAAGAGGGCGTTGGAGTAGAGGGTTCCAATCGCCAGAGCTATGAAGTAGAGCAGCAGCCTCTTGTAAAAAGTCTTCTTCATGAAGGGCACCACGCTGGCCCCCATCAGGGAGCAGAGGGAGATGACGGTCACACAGAGGAGACCGTACCCCCAGACTGCCGGGGAGGGGGAGCCAGCCCCACCCAGGACAGGGACAAGGGCGAACGCCCCACGGCACAGCCGCCGCCATTCAGGGAGAGAGGTGGAGAGGGTGGGAGGTAGAGTGGGAGGGGGTTTTGGTGGATATTAACAAAGGAGGCAAAACAAGACAAATCAGAGAGACAAGCAGGGAGGGAGAGAGAAACAGAACATTTGTTAGTGATTCAAGTCCGATGAAATTTCCTTCAATCAGCTCAGGAGAAACGGGGAGGAACTCGAGGTGGCCTTGGAACCCTGCATCTCTCGCCCCTGCTGAGTCCCACCTGCTGGCTGCTGTGCCTGGCAGGGCAGGTCCTGCCTTGGCCCGTAGCCGAGGCGTGCTCATGCCTAGCCAGGGGCTGCCCAGCAGACTTTGGACTCGAGAGCTCTATGGAACAGGAAACCAGAGCAAGGGGAAGAGACCGATCGACCGTTGGGCTGCCGTGTTGGCACGTCTGACCCTCGCTATGCAGGCACATGGGACACTCCCCGCACCCGGTCTGCTCTGTGCAGGACTCAACAAAGTCGGACGTGCAGGGCAGAAGGGACGGACAAGTAAGGCCCGATGGCCACAAAATCCATTCTCTTAACATCTCAGGTTTTGTTGCCTTTTTTTTTTTTTTTCCTATGACCTTGTTTTGTTTTTTGTTTTTGTTTTCGGCTATGCCCCGAAACTTGCAGGATCTCAGTTCCCCGACCAGGGAATGAACCTGGGCCATGGCACAGGAAACCCGGAATCCTAACCACTAGGCCACCAGGGAACTCCCTCAGGTTTTGCTTTATTTGTTTGTTTCCATTTGCTTTGAGAGGGCTGCAGTGTAGAGAAGAGAGTTCCAAGATCACCCCGTCAAAAAATATTTCCTCTACCATTTCCCAGCGTCACACACTCCGGGCAGGACAAAAGTGAGCCAGGATGAGGCCTCCCCTGTGAGCCCAGGGGCGGAGTATGTACCATTATTGTATTCCCATTCAACAGGCAACACAGCACTTCATTTCCAATCTTGAAAAAAAATTAATAAATTTAATTTCTGGAGCTGAAAAAAAAGTAGCCCAAGATGAGGCCTGCCCTGAGAAGTGCTTGCTAGATTCATGTGGAATTCTGATATAGCATCAAGATGGTTCACCTTAAACCAGATTTCTCCCCTCATCATGAAGAGGGAAGAGGCAAGGCAAGGCTGGGCATCCCATAGAGTCTTTTGATTGGGAAAGGGCAGGCAGCTGCCTATGGAAGGCGGCCATCAACATTCCCAAAGAAGGTCCACACATCACCCATCGCCCCACTGCACGTCCTTGCCTGAGCTGACAGGTGGGCAGACTGTCACCTTGGGTCTTATTTTTTTTAGCTCCTCAGTGGTTACAATTAAAGAACAAAATCAACAAACATTTCAGAACAGTCAAGTAAGGGTACCAGGAAGTCAGTCCTATCAGGAAAAAGTCAAGATGCAAGGTGTGAAGGACGGTGGGTCCCTCTCCTTAATTTGGTAATTTTGATTTCGCTTTTTTCATTAAATAGTCTTGATGCTATGTTTGGCCCTCTATACTGTGGATTAGGGCCTGCTTAAAAAAAAAGGATCACATACGTTTTAGGTCAATACAACTTTTCAGTCAGTAACCCCTTTCCTTCCACCTCATTCCAGGTGGATCATCTCTTGGTGGCCACACCTGAGTATGGCCAGGTCCTCTACTTAGAACAGAGGCGGGGTCCGGAGGACCAAGGGCAGGGAGAGCCACCACCGGCTGCTTTCCTTCCCAGTCCTGCCGACAGGGCTTAGGAAAGGCACTGACTGGGGAAGGAGGCTGACAGGTCCCCAGCATGGGGGACAAGCGCTGAGAGCCTTGCATCTGACATCCCCTGAAGAGGCCAGAGGCAAACCTGGGTGCCCCAGGAGTGAGAGGAGGCCCTTGAGATCCAGAGGCAGAAGTCATTTGCATCCCTTGACATGAGGAAGAAGTTAATGTTTCAGGTGGCGGCTGTCAGGTGCCTTGGAGCACAGGGGCGGGGCGAGGACGCCCCAGGGAGAGAGGACGCGCACGCTTCTTTGCTACTGCACCTCTGGGATGAGCTGGAAGAGCGCGTTAGAGAGCAGCGTTCCAATGGACAGGGCGATGAAGTAAGTGAGCACACGGCTGAAAAACGCTTTCTCCGTGCACGGCAGGACGAGCACTCCCAGGAGAGAGGCCAGGTTAATCAGTGAGACACTGAGGAAGCCAAAGCCCCACACTGTGGAGGAACAAGAACAGACGAGGGCCTCCATTACTGAGGGTGGAGGTACTCTTGCTGCCGGGGGGCAGCCCGTTCTGAACTCAGAGGCAATCGGGGCAGATAGAGATCCGCCAACCCATCAGTAAATGCTTGTTGAGTCCACCTCTTGCTGGGTGCTGTGGAGAAGCCTAAAAATATACAGCAAAGCTGCTATCCAAAAGCAGCTTACCTTTCAGACGGAGGAGCAGATGAAAACATGAAAGGCCATAGACCATAGGAGTTAAATAACGACAGCAGGAAACGACGTGGGGTGTGACACAGGTGGCACATGCTAGGTACCAAGTGCCAGGCCGCTCACACCAGCATGATAGGACGGCAGAAGGTCGATCCAGGCCCAAGGGAGCCGTGTGCACACACAGGCCATGGTGAACCACCGCGGCTGGAGCAGGGGTACCGGGCAGGGGAGGGGGAGGAGGATGAAGTGGGCCGAGGGCAGACTGCGAAAGGCCTTAAGTGCTAAACTCAAAAAATCAAGGTGTTGGCCCCCTGGTAGTTTAATGAAAACCAAAACGGAAAAGTGACCAAAAAGAGCACCTCGAGGCTGGTCCAAAAGCCCCACGACGGCACGCTCACCAGCCACGCTGCCCGGCCTGGCAATGTGCTGGACCGGTCTTGGGAGCACACGAGATACCGGTATAGTCATTACTCCAACTCGCCCCTCCCGACGATGATAAGAGGATGATAAGCGGCCAAACATTCAGCGGGCAGCTCTATCTGATCAGCCCGGCGGTCCTCGTGCGGACAAGCACGGACCAGGCCCTGCCTTCCCGTGCCGGCTCACCTTCAACTGAGCTGGGCCTCCCCTCTTCCGTCTGCTCGTTCTCCTCGTTCTCCTGGTTCTCGGAGGAGCAGGCCCGGGAATCCAGCTGCTGGAGGATGGTGGGGCAGAACTCCTGGAACTCACGCCCCCCAATCCGCAACTGGTCGCTGAGGTTGTGGGCAGCAAAGAGGTCTCCAGAACTGAAGCACTGAAACCAAGTGGGAGAGGCAGAAAGCCTCTTAGGACCCAAAGTCACACCTTGCCCCTGATGAGCCTTCCCAGACGGAAAATAGAAGATACAACTGTCCAAATTTCACGGAACCTGCAGACTAATTTCCAAGGATGAGAGTAAAGTGGTCCCTAAACTTGAAAGACTGATAAGTAATCTTAGAGATCAGCCACCCATACATACCTTCCACTCACCCATCTGTAAATGGCTACCCAGAAGTTCTGGGAACAACTGAATTCCAATCATTATGACCAGGGTGTGGCTTCTGGAAAACATGCCTCTATGTGCATACCTGAAGATACAGCTTCTCCCAGATACCAAATCTGGCCACATTACAACAGCCCAGGGAGCTATTACAGTAAAATGCAGATTTCACATACTTCTCCAGAGCTATTGAGCACAGGTGTCTAAGGGGAACAGTAGTCTCCTGGACCATATACAGTAATGTCCCCAGCCTGCAGGATGTGTTGGCAGAGATTGGGGAAGGAAGCGGGGGAAATCTGAAGACTCAGGGTCTGCCATGGAGCAAGTGTGGGCTACCCAGTGGGCATGAGCTCTCAGTTCCCTTGGGAGGCATCAGGTTAAGTGGTTCTCACACACCGTTCCCGTGAAACACTGCCATTTTACTTCTAATTAGACAGTTACACATCGGTCTTTCGCTGAGTTTGGTTTTACGTGGCTCTGTCTCTGAGGGAGCCAGCCCTCTGGGAGTGCCGACGAGTGAGGGTTTCTGGGCCTACAAAGCTGGGGGCTGGGACATCCCTGGCAGTCCAGTGGTTAAGACTTCGCCTTCCAATGCAGGGGGTGCGGGTTCAATCCCTGGTCAGGGAGGCTGGGATCCCACATGCCTCGCGGCCAGAAAACCAAAAAACATAAAACTGAAGCAATATTGTAACAAATTCAATAAAGACTTTAAAAATGGTCCACATCAAAAAAATCTTAAAAAAAAAAAAATGCTGGGGGCTGGACTCGGTGACCCCAAGATCCTGCTGCTGAGCCGGAAGGCCTCTGGGGTCAGGCTGCACGAGCCCCCGCCAAGGCAGCCGCCCCTCCGACTCAGATGTGCACCACGCCCCCGTGGTTCTGCATACACGCCACATGGCCCCCCCCTCCCAACCCTGGCCACTCGGTCTCTCCAAACTCTGCTCTCCTTCAAGGCGAAGCTCCAGGACACCCCACACAGAAGCTTCCTTGACCATCTCGTGCACACTCACCCGCTTCTCTCATTTCTGAATCCTATAATGACTATCCAAGCCACAGCATCTAGCGCTTCATTTGAATATCAGTTAACTCTGTTCTTGGTTGGCTGAGCTCCCCATCTTAACAGTAAACTCCCTTAACATGACTCATTTTTCTCTCTTTCTCACAACACTCAGCACAGGGAACAAAGTAGACAGATAAAGACGTTGCTGGCTGACTTATATTTGGCTGCCACATACAGCCTCAGACTCTGATTAGCCAAGATGATATGGAAGACAGAACAGAGAACCAGGAGCCAAAAGACCTGAGTCTTAATCCTGGTCCCTCCAGAACTCACTGTGGATCCCTTAGTATCTCAGTATATACAGGATATAGTGAAGATCTGCCACTTGCACATAGAGGTACTTTGAGGCTCACCTAGGATAATGGGCAAAGGGCTTTGCAGAAACTCTCTTAGAAATATTAGCTGACCCGGGAGCTCCAGCTTACCAGCAGTTCCAGGAGATCCCAGTGCAGCTCTGAGGAAGGGTCTGGAGGGCTGAGAGCCCCTACTTCATGGCTGCCCTTTGCTAAGGGCTTCAAAACACCCATGTAGGAGGTCGGGAGGCGCTGCTGGAGACTCAGACTAGCTGATCCCGACCGCGGGGGAAGAAGCGGCCCCTCTGCTCTGTCATCAAGGCTCGCCTGCCCCCAACTAGATTGGGAACCTTGAAAGGACAGAGACGGTGCTGGGCAGAGCCAGGAGCCTTACCGTCGAGAGGTTCCTCGGTCCCTGCACGGACTGGGAGACGTTGTCCCGGCCCACTCCCACATCCAGGTGGTTGAGCAGGGCCTTCAGCTGCTGCAGGGTGAGGCTGTCGCCCTCCCCGTAGCGATGCATGAGGTTCTGCAAGAAAGAGGCTGCGCCGATGGCGGGTGTCCCCACGGACACAGCGTGAACCTCAGGAGCGGCTGTCCACACGCCGAGCAGAGCCAGCAGGAGGCAGCTGGGGAGGGCTGGGTGCAGCAGCTTCATGGTGACAGGTGAGGCTGCAAGAGGAGAAGGCCAGGTGAGGGCAAGGCTTAGGACACCCATCCTCTCCTTCCACACCTGACCCGTCAGCTGCGCTCCAAACCCGAGGGTCTCTCTTCAGACTCAATCCAGTTGGTATCAAAACTGACCCTTCACTCCTTCTCTAATGCCTCTGCCTAGCTTTTGAGAAAAATCCTTCTTTTGAAACAGAAAATAAAATAAGAACAAATTCAATAGGTTTGACCAAATTTGAAAAGAAAAAAGTATAGAAAAACTATGGGTGTTTAAAGTCTTTATCTTTTTAGAGATACTGAAATCATCATGGATTAAATATCTTACTTGGGATTTGCTTCAAAATATCCAAGGAGTGGATATTTGCATTAGAGTATAGATGAGACAAGACTGGGCATGAGTTGATAATTGTTGGAACTGAGTGATGGGTAGGTGGGAATCCATGATACTATTCTCTCTACTTTTGTATATGTTTGAAATTCTCCAAAGAAAAATCTAAAAAAAAACCCTGAACACTACCACTTAAAGAGGGGGGATAAAAAACAGACCGGGAAAAATATACACCATCAAACACGCCAAAGGATTATTTCTATACTACCTAAATTAGGGAACCAACATGAAAAATACTCAGTCTCCCTGGCTTGTTAAGAATACAAATTTAAAAGATGGAGGGTGCTACTTTGCTACTTATTAAAATAGCAAAACACATTTTTTAAAAAAGATATAAAACCAAATGTTAGTGAGGTTAAACAACAGAATAACATACTTCTGGGGGCTGTATACATAATATGACTCTGGACAAGTTATATGACAATAAATGTATTTAAATCCTTTAATAACTCTACTTCTAGAATTTACACTAAGAGAAGCAATCCAAAAATAAAAAGGCTATTGGCAGAAAGATGTGTTGTGGTCAAGTGGATTATATCAATTTCACGCAATAGTATGCAGCTATAAAAAGGAGAATCGTGAGTTTAATGTTAAATAAAGAAGCAGAACAATTATGTAATCAGAGTTAAGAACTGAGAAGGAACAAAGAAAAAAATGAAAGCTTCCAGTAGCAGGATGGATGATTTTTCTTTTGTTAATCATTTCCCTTAGTATAGTTATAATTTAATTTGTGAATAAACAAATACCAGGAGGGGAAAATGAGCCTCCTATTTAATCCAGGCCCAGGAGCCCAGGCACTGCAGTTACTCCCATGCCTCCCCGGGGCACCCGGGGCTCTGGCATGATGCCTCACGTGGGTCACTCCATCTTCCGGACCTTGCCTGGGACAGAGGAACCAGAGCAAAGTGGTTAAGAGCAGGCTTACTTGCATCCTGACTCTGCCGTTTACCAGCTGTGTGATCTTGGGCGAGTTATTTAACCAGAGTCAACATTCTACAATCACCCAGAGCGGTGATAGAGCGTACCATGGCCTTTACGGTCAGGAAGACCTGGCTTGAATTTCCACACTGCTGCTTCCCAGAAGTGACCTTGGCCAAGTTACGTAGCCTCTCTCTCCGCACCTCCGTTTTCTCATCTATAAAATTTGTACCCACCTCATTGGACTCTTGTGAAGATTTAACGACAGGAACTTTGGCAATGGACTAGACTCAAGAAAGCACTCGATAAAACATGGCTATGATTATTATAAGACATAATTGGCAAGGTTCCTCCACTTTGACTCCCTCTCAGATATTAAGCTGCCAATGGAAGCATAGTGGCCGACTTTACTCCACGCCTACATCGCACAGGTCCCCGACCACAAGCATGCCCGGGACATTCCAGGCTTTAGGTTCCACACGTGGGGCACGCACAGCATCTGGAGACGTTTATACCATCACTCTTCAGTGAATATACTTTGAGTCACACAAATGAATGGATTAGGCATCAGCCAAAACGATAGTCTGTACAAGTGCTACTTGGAGACTAAAAACTCTCAAATCTCCACCAAGACCCAAAAGTTAACCTATAGTGAGTAGGGTGGATCTTATCCAAAACAGCTAAACTCCACTGTACAAAGAAAGCTGTTCTCCGCCCGACCACACTGTGACTTGTCTAAGGCGTGTGCTGTACTGTTAAAACAAAGGGGAGGAGGGCTGCATGGGTTTAGGAAAGGGGGGGGCAAAGAGATGGGGACAGCAGCGAGCAGTCCCAGTGTGACCTTACTTGAAGCACCTGACACTCGCTGATTCCTTTAAGAGAAGGCAGGACATTTATCCCCACATAACAGATGAGGAAACTGGGGTTTGGGGATTAGGGAACGTGGTCCATGACCAGCAAGTAGACCAGAAATCGAATTTTTCATGAACTGCAGGCAGGTCTGAACGACACTAAAGTCAGGGCACTCTTAAGCCACTGTCCCCTCTGTGTGGAGACACACACATACATGCCCCAGGTCCCATGCAGAAGCCACCAAAGCCCGCGTGTCTCTGGGCAGATCCACCCCAGTTTCTACCAGTCCCAGCAGGCACCCCAAATCTAGGCGTAAGATGCCCTGAAGACCTGTGGAGGAAACCCCCCAAGTGTGTAACACAGACAGGCTGTGTTACAGGGTTCCCTCTGCAGAATCACTTCAACAAAACAAGCAATCAAATTCATCTGCAGCAACTTCAGAACACTCACAAACAAGAGACATGCAAAAACACTTCAAGGCTGAGACACCTGGGGTACTTACAGCTGTACCCGGGCAGGCATTCACGTCAAGGTAAGCATCGACTCGGCGTGTGCTCTTCAGTGACCCAGGGGCCCCTGGGCCCCTCCAACGGCAGCTGGGAGTGGGTGGGGCGGAGCCCTCCCACCTGGCCCTCACTCCAGACACGATGCCCACCCCACCCCACCCCGGAGAGGCAGAGGAGAATCTAGAAACAGCTGGAGGGCGGTAAGGAGTCCTGGTCCAGGGATCCTGGACACGTTAAAGACACTTCAAATCCAAGTGACCCTGGCTTTTTTGGCAGACATGAAAGGGGAGCTTTCTGCTCCAAAGGAGATGCAAGTCATTCTTAGGGAAAAAAAGAAAGTTTATAGGGGATTCTTTGGAGGAAAGAAAGAAGACAGGAAGAGGACACGTACAGCTCCAGAGCAGCGGGATGGTGAGGCTGGGCAGCGGTCCTCGCCTCCAGCTCCAGCTGCAGGAGGAAGCCCAAACCCGTTCTATTAAGTCCATGGAAATGGGCGGCCCCGGGGTGGGCCGTTCCCCCCGGGGAGCTGAGCCAGCCGCCCTCAAGGCCACCTTCCTTCCAGGAGGAGTAAGAAGAGCCCAAGGGGCCAGGCATTAAAAACAAGCTGCCGACAGACAAAAGCTCGAGTATGCTGTTGGCTCAGAGGACCAGGCTCCCCCACTAAAGAGAAGCTGGAGTCTTCTCCACCCCTTTGTTCACCTGGCTCAGGTTCCAAGAAGTAAATTATTTTAGTGCCTTATGTCTGTCTTCAAGGTTGGCTCAGAGGACCAGGCTCCCCCACTAAAGAGAAGCTGGAGTCTTCTCCACCCCTTTGTTCACCTGGCTCAGGTTCCAAGAAGTAAATTATTTTAGTGCCTTATGTCTGTCTTCAAGGCGCCAGACCCAACCCTCCCCGGGGCGGGGTCGGGTGCGGGGTGAGGTGAGAGTCGACAGGAGATGCTTTTGCTCTGGACCCTCTGTGGAGCTTCAGAAGTGCCTTCCTACCTTGGAGGCTCCTAAATCAGATTCCACCTGCCTGTGGTCCCTTCACTTGGCTCAGAAATATCTCATCCTGGAAGTGGCACTTCTGTCCCGTGGACATAACTTTACTCTTACATTTACCATGCTGCATTTTTTCCATGCCCACCCCCTGTCTCAGAGATGAGCAAACATTTACTTCTCTTCGTGGGGACAGAGTAGTGACTTTCCGTGACGCCTGGTCCAGGGACTGGACATTGATGTGAGCAGAACGGGCAACAGAGACCCAGGGGGTCTGGGAGCCGCTGGGCCTCCCAACACCCACTCTCTTCCCTGACCACGAGGTGGCCAGACAGCCCACCGTTCTCCCTCTCGGATTCCTCTGGGCCGAGGAATGGAACGCGGAAGGTAAGATCTAACGCTCCAGAGACAAACATGGCTGAGGCACAGCGGTTTCCAAGGCCAACTGGTAAGTCACGGGAAATGGGCAAAGGATGTGTGTGGGACCCTACCTCCTCTGTGCAGCACCGTATGCCTACTCTGCGCCCCCTCAAAGCACGGGCTATGTGGGAGCACAGTGAATGGGAAGACTCGAACTCTTCAGCTGCAATGCTGGTCAGCGGCAGGCCAAGGCGTGGCGTGTGTGCAAGGGCAGTCTGAATTGGGCTTTTGCAAAGCACTTGAGTTAAAACTGAGAAAAGACTGATGGTCCACACTAGAGAATGACCACGGGGGTCAGAGGGGTGGATAAGGAGGTGCAGGTGAGGGGGCAGGGGAAAAGGAGAGGCTACAGTGACATGAATGATGGCTCCCGAAGGCCTTGGCTGCACTACTCACTGGCCTTAGTGAATCATCTTAAGCCTTCTCCTCAACTGTCTCCTCCCCACTTGAAATCCAAATGATGTAAAAAGAGGCATCAAGTTCTCTTATATTCCTTTTGGGGACAGACAGCAGGGGGTCTCTGAGGTACCTGTGCTCTCAGTACCCAACTAACTACCACAAGGCAGCTGCCACCCCCCTGGGGGCTCTCTCCCCACAGCTCATTGCTGCAGAGGACTGTCAAATAGACTGGTCTTCCTCCAGCCCCCATCCCCTCCCCATTCTAAGGCTGTGACCCATCAGCCTAATAGGAATGTCTCCCCGGTGGACACTCCCCACGAAAGGTTAACCAGTGAGGGGTAAAACAGACACACATGGTCTGGGTGAGCCAAGGGGGCAACTTCCAGAGCCTACCTCAGGAGAGGTGTATAAAAATCCCTGAAACTTGCAGACCGAAGACAAAGCCAGGCCTCAGGGTGGAGGTGGAGGCCCTGAGGACTCAAAAATCCTGGCCTTTGTCTTCCCTGCCGTGGGTGCTGGTAACTAGGAAAAGTGCAGCTCTGGCAACAGAAGGACCACTGGGCTTGGTGGGAGAAGTCCAATCTGTACCTCACTGATCTCACTAGGTCGCCTTCCTTATATTGGAAAGAGGAAAACAAATCCACAGAGCTTTCTTTGAGTACTAAGAAAGATAAGGTATGTTGAAACACTATATAAAAATAAAGATTTCTGAATTAAGATGGAGAACTGAAATGGCAGCATTTTCCTTCAACTGATAACTAACTTTTGAGTTAAAAAAAAAAAAAATAGTAAAAAGCAAGCCAAAAAAAAAAAAAAAAAAAAGTCACCCACAGCAAGCAAACAAGGAAAGAGACATAATCTGGTATAATAACTTCCAAACCAGAGGCAAGGAAAGGAATGCAGGAGGCACCACACGTGGCTAGTCTCCCAGCCCTGGCCCGGCCCCAGGAGGATTCTCACTAAACCACCCCAGATCTGAAGAGAGGCAGATTGCCGCCAAGTCTTCCTGCCCTTCCACTGGGGAGTAGTGGGAAAAGGTGCTGGGAAACAAAGAAACAGGTGGCAGGGGAACAAGAACAATGGGCTGACTCTCTCTGAGGGAAATAAGGGCTGCAAGGCTGCAGGCTGAACTGGGGAAGCTGTCCAATTCCAGTGGGTCCTCCTGCCCCTCCAACAGCACCTCCCCAGTCCAGGGCCGCCACCGGGGCCACCACCACAGTCGCAGAACACAGGCCCGATCCATGCCCTCCACCCCCAACTCAGGCTACAGAGAACACGCCACAAATACCCAGTACTCGGCACTGCTGTCACTGGGGTGGGGGACAAACCAGCCTCAAAGTGGTGGGAAGAAAGTCACTGCCTTATTTTAGAGCCAAAAGAGCCAAAAGGCACTAGCATGAATATGACGAGAAGAAACAGCAGGCCAACCATGCGGAGACAAAGATGTCGATGGAAAGGAAAACATCACTCCAGAGACAGCAATCCCTCAAAACTGCCCACTCTGTGGAATAACTCAATTAGAACATGCGCACAATAAAACCAGGGCTCAGAGGTGGGGCTGTAAAACAAAAGGAGATGCAGGCTTACCCAAAAAAGACCAACAAAACATCACTGAAGAACTAATACATAGATTATAATGAACGGAGAACAGAATTCTGCCAGAAATTTCAAATAGAGATACTGACAAAAGAAGGTTTGAGATAAGCACAGTGAATGCGGATGGAAAAGACAAATTAAAGCACATAGTGACAACATGACACCAACGCCAGGATAACTGGTGTTCCTGAAGTAGAGAGCCTGAGACTGGAATAAAAAATATGTTCAAAGATAAAAAACACATGATTTCCCTGAAATGAAAGGAAAAACAGAATCTGATGATTGCAATAATACACTGTATTCCACAAAAATTTCATGCAGAAGGCTCAACACTGGGACACTGCCTAGCGAAGTTACCAAACTTAAAAAGAAGACTTTTGCAGGTATCCAGAAGAAACTCCCCCGTCCCATAATATTTTCTTCCAAAAACTGTGAAATGTACTAAAACTTCTCTTAAGTGGCAGAAAATTCAGACTGCCCTCACCTTCTCCATAGCAACATTTAGCATCAGAAGAAATGCAACAGTGTTTACATAATTCTGAGAGAAAGAAAATATGAACCAATGAATATTATTCCCAGCTGTGATGTCGTACAAATTGGTAAAGACAACAGGCAGAAATTCTCAAGCATGAAATAAGTCAGAGACTTCAGTCCCCTTTCTAGGGGGGAAGAAAATGACATGATAATGAAATGCAGCTAATTAGTAGAAAAATAAAATGAAGGCTCAGGAATGCAAAAACCATGGGTAAGCATTAAAACCCTTCAAATAAGAAATAATTAAAAACTATGGGGATTACAGTTATAGGACAGAATCTAAATGTTATAATCATGGACAATTTAATAATATAATTAATACAATCAAGAGATGGAAAGAAAGGAGATGAGAAAAAAATGTGAAAATGCTAATGTCCTGGGACTTCCCTGGTGGTGCAGTGGTTAAGAATCCGCCTGCTAATGCAGGAGACACGGGTTCGAGCCCTGGTCTGGGAAGATCCCACATGCCGCGGGCAACTAGCCCGTGTGCCACAACTATTGAGCCTGCGTGCTGCAACTACTGAAGCCTGCGCACCTAGAACCCATGCTCCGCAGCAAGAGAAGCCACCGCAATGAGAAGCCCGCGCACCACAACGAAGACCCAATGCAGCCAAAAAAAGAAAAAAAAGCGAATGTCCTCATTTTTCATAGCAGAGTCAATAAATACCATCTAAAATGGAAACAAGTAATTATAGATATGACTCACAAGCTTTTTTTTTTAGCCTTTTTGGGGTCTTTTAGGAAATCATCTCTCTTGTGAAAGACACATTTCTTCATAGTTTAATAATTCCTTTAATTTTACTATAGTTTCTTTTTCTTTGGTTACATTCAGGGAAGTTTTAATACTTTTTTATAGGAGTATTTAATTTTTATTGGAGTATAGTTGATTTACAATGTTGTGTTAGTTTCAGGTGTACAGCAAAATGAATCAGTTATATATGTATATATATATATGTATGTATATATATTCTTTTTCAGACTCTTTTCCCATATACGTTATTACAGAATATTGAGTAGCGTTCCCTATGCTATACAGTAGGTCTTTATTAGTTATCTATTTTATATATAGTAGTATGTATATGTTTATCCCAATCTCCTAATTTGTCACTTGCTCCTACGTTTTGGAGTATTTATATCTATTTCTCTATATGCATTTATCTGTGAGCATGTCTGGAAGGTTGTCTGGAATAATGTTCACCTAATATTAGTGATGACTATTTCTGAGTGGTGGGATTTGGAGTGTTTTGTTTTGTTTTGTTTTTAACCTTTTTAAATGCATCATTGATGTGTCCCAATGGGTTGTGTAGGTACAACAATATAAGAAAACATGGGTGATTTTTTTTATAATCAGGGAGTTAGGGAGAACTTTCTAAGTATGGGACAAAACCTAGAAGCTGTAAAATTAATAATTGGACTACACAAACTGCCAAGTGTTCTATAAACAATTAGTGTACTCCCAGCACTCATGGTCAAACTAACAAAGATACAGTTCTCTGTGTAAGTCCCCATAGACACCGTGAGAAAACCAACAGTCTCTCAGCATGGTACTCAAGTACATACCCCCCTACAGGCTCTCTGGAGTCCAAAAAGCTTTGAGAAAAACTACCAAGCCTATGGTCCTCCCCGCCCACCAAATGAACATTGTCCAAGATGCCACTCTCCTCTCGGACAAGATGAAACTCCCTCCCAAGTATAGTGCAAATATCACGGCCTGAAAGCAAGTCCTCGGCCTTGCCCAACAGGCCCAGGGCTCAACAGGCCCAGGGCTCAACGGGCCCATTCTTCTCCTGCTTCCCTAGGCCCTCCCTCCTAACTGCTCTCCCACATACCCTAAAAGGATGTGCTCTCTCCTCTTCCAGCTCGCACTTCCAGAATCTTAGCCTCAGGCTTTGGCTCAACCAAAGGCCACCCAGGGTGGGAGATTTCCACTGACGGCGTAGGAGAGCTGGCAGGGAGGAGGGCAGTGGGGGTACCTGGAACTGGTGACCCACTTACTATACTGTCCTCATGAAACCTCACATCACTAGGAGAGGCAGGATGAGAAAACTTAAAAAAAAAAAAAAAAAAAAAGAGTGGTGACCCAGAAGCAGAGAACAAAATTAGAACCACTAGCCTGCTGTTCATGGACCAATATTTACTGAGCCCCCATTGTGCGAGTCACTGCCCGTGGGAGGGAGGTTGGGAAGGGCAGAGGCCAGCGGCGTCAGGGCCCTGAGCAGCCAGCACAGGCGGCTGGGATGGCTGATTTAGCCACATGCTGAGCCCTGAGGGCTGGACCAGCAGGGGAGAGTTGTGCATCTGCCAGGCTCCACCGTCCCAGCGGAGCCTGGGCTTGCCAGAGCAAGGAAACCTTCCAAAACCAACTGAGTCAGGAAACCCGGTAAGCAGGAGCCTGCAGGTCTCCCCCTACCAGAGGCCAGGGCAAGAGTCACCTCTATTCTCATTCATCCATCAACATTTCCCAGACACTCCATTGCAAAATTCTGACCTATTGTCCCTCTAAGTCCACTCCTGTTTGTCAGACCACGGGGCCCGGCATGTGGCTTGGGAAACAAGGTACTCACATCCACCACTTACGTCACCCATTTGAAGCAAAACTTCCCAACTTGTTATTCAGGGTCAAATAAATAAGTAAAATGTATGATCTAGCGGCTAAATCAGACAGCATGATGAGTTGGGCAGGCCTGGGTTCAAACTTGGGGCCTGCCACTAACCTACCATATGCCCCCAGCACAATTAGGCTATGAAATGTCCAGGCTCTCAGGGGCATTCTGATAAACGAGAGAGAGCTTAAAGGTCATACATAGCACAGCGTGTACTTGGGTCTGTTCCTTCTGTTCCTTGTCCTCCAAGCTCTCAGGCCAATCCCCTCACCTAGACCTGAACCTGCCTATTCTTGGATTACCTCCTCTTCCAGAAAGCCTTCTGGGGCTACCCTTTGAGCACTGATCTCCAGCTACTTTAGACTCCTAATGACCTGGTCTCCCAGGGAGCCTTCCAGACAGATTTTTGTTCCTTGAAGGCAAGGGGGTCCTCCCCTTATGCTTCCCCATAACATAGTGTCTGGACCAGTGCTGGGCACACGAGTGGGGAGAAGCAGAGAATTTCTGCTGGAAGATGCCAAGTCCAACCTCCCATCTAACTGATGTCTGCTGGCATCGCCCCTACAGCTTGATGAGGAACAGGTAGCTCAGTGCCTCCTTCCACAGACATTCTAACCCACCCACTACCACAGCTCCCCACCCCGCCCCGGGGCCTTCAGACATTCCCCAAAGTCAGATGTCCAGACCACTTATTACCCTAGACTAAACAATCCCCATTCCTTCAATTTTGTTTATATTCATTGAACAAAAGGCTAGCTACACCTGCCGGACTTTAAAAAACTCAGTCCAAGAGTTCATTCATTCAATACATATTCATTGCCTACCGGTTTCATACCGGGAATAATGCTAGGGAATGCCTAGTACCTGCCCTCACAGAGCAGGGAAAGCAAACAATTCAACAAGCAACTTACAAGAACAATGATGACAAGGGTTGTGTATTGATCCGGGTTCAGTTAGGCAATCTAAGCAGAAAGAGATTTTGTGTAACATATTAAATGGCCCAGAGAATCATGGGAAGAGCTGAAGAAACAGACTCTAGACTGAGTGTCCAGGAGCTACTCCCAAAATCACAGTGCAGAGCCAGTCGGCCAAGGAGCTGCTGCCCCCCGCCACCATCAGGAAGCTACGGCACAAGGAAGCTGCCTGCTCCAGGATTATGCTGCAACTGCCATGATCCACACCAGCAAATGGATGTCCCAGGGTCCATCCTGAGGAAGAGGATATCCACATATTTAAGACTAGATGGAGTGTAGCTAATTGGCAGAATGCATGTCACATTGGGAATTCCAGTGAAAGGATGTCTGGAAAATATTGTTTTTTGATTCTCTACTTTTAGTAGCTTGGACCATAATTTATTATCCGAAGTAACGCACTTGATAGTGAAAGGAGGCGCTATTAGTAAACACACCAGGACAACAAGAGTAAACCACAGGGTTGCCTCAGCGTGGATGCCTGGGGAACAAGCCAAACAAACCGTCTGCCACAGGTCACGACGAGGAGCACAGGAAGCTTGGAGAACACAGCAGGGCGGTCAAGTCTAGTGTCAGGGGTCAGGGGAGGCCTCCAGAAAGAGATATTATTTTAGCTGAGACCTCGAGGGCGTGTAAAAGTGGGCCAGGTGAAGCTGACAGGGTGGGGATGGGGCGGAATGTTCCAGAAAGATGCAGCTTCCTGTGGAATGCCTCGGCCAAGATGCTGCCTCTAAGAACTTAAGAGCCCAGGTGTGCACAAGAGGATGTGGCAGGGGCCAGGGCAGGCACAGGCCTATAGGCCACGTGAAGGTGGCTAGACCCCATCTGGAGGGCAGTGGGGATCATTTTCAGCAGAGGTACCACCAGATCTGTGTTTTTAGTATACTGGTCTGGCTGCAGTGTGGAGAATAGACTGGAGGTGCACAAGAACAGAAGCCAGGAGCCCAGGTAGGAGGTTCCCTGGGTTCCAGGTGGGAGAACACAGCACCCAGTCTGGTCTAAAGAGCAAGGCTTCTTTTCCCCAGGTTCGATCCAGCCTGGGGTGCTTCCCTGCCCCTTGGGGCTGCTGGCCCCACAGTTTTCCATTAAAGACCTGCAGAGGCTCTTCTTTAGTGGTTACCAGGAGAGAAACAAGCCACATCACTGTCCTGGTAACCATAAGCATCAGAGTGAGTTGGAAAAGACCGCCCTCCACCGCCCCCCCCATCATTTCCTCAATCAGGCTGAGACCTCAACTCTCTTGCTATAGCAGGAGGGTCATTCATAAACGCCAACTCCAACTCCCAGGCAGCAACGCTGTGTGGGCAGACTGTGCCACCGAGGGCCTCTCACCAGAAGTCCCAAAATGGCTAAGAAGAGTCCTCTGAGAAGGGAGGTGGGCTCTTTCCAGACAGTGACCCCTTACAAGACCCTGGGCTACAGGAGGCAGAGGCACGCTTGGTTTTCCTGGTGCAGGGAACCTCTCTCTACTAGAAGCCAGGCCTGAGGAGAGCTCCACTGCTCTGCCTGCAGCAAAGACTCTCCCTGCCCTGCCGCCAGCCCACCCATCCCCCTCCCTCCGTGTCCTGCTGCACCACTATCTCCCCCATTTAAACCCTCCCATCCTTAAGCCAGCGCAAGCCTCCCCCACTCCTCCTCAAAGATTCTGACCGCACCATCTCTTCAGCTGAGATGCTGAACTGGGAGTGATAATTTCTCTAGGAAAGTAGTTCTCAGAGTGTGGTCCCCGGACCAGCACCATCACCATCACCCGGGAACCTGTTGGAAATACAAATTCTCAGCCCCACCCGAATCTGCTGAATCAGAGACTCCAGATGGGGTCCAGCAATCTTGTGTTTGAGGAAGCTCTCCAGGTGATCCCGATGCACACGGAGGTCTGAGGACCACTGTTCTCCGGGGAAGGTTGTTAGATTACCAGATTTCTTCACCAGAGAGGGCAAGGACCACTGCTGTGCAGTGGCAGCCCCTTCCCTCAGTTACCGCACATGAGCACATGGCCAGGGCCCAGGTAGGAAGGCACAGGCTTCATCTTGGGCCTTATATTTACCAGCATGAGTCATAAACGAGCCCTACTCTCAGGAGAAAGAGGGTTATTGGGAAAAAGAGGAAAAAGCCCGTATTTCCAAACCAGAGACAGGAAGGTGGCAAGAAACAGAGGGAGATTGAGTAATTACATGCCTGAATCATAATTCCTCCATCTTCCCTCCCATTTCCCAAACCTCCCACATGGTTCATTCCCTGGCCCAAGGTCACTGGCAGTCATCATGAGATTACTGAGGTGAAAGGCCTTCCCTCATCCTCTGCTTCCTCAGCATGGGCCTCACCACGTGACAGGAGCGCCCCTCTTCTCGGGCTTCAGGAGGAGAAACCACTGCAGTGCACCACCCGCACTAGTCACTTACACCCACTCCATTCCATCCTGTCCCCTCCGAGGATCGTGCTAAAATACCTACCTTCCATCACTTCCCCTACCCAACAGCAAAGTTGAGTCCCTCTGCCTGGCAGGCAAGGCTCCCTCCAACTAGGCTCCCATCACCTTTCACCCTCAGCTGCCACTACTCTCTGGCCGGGACCCTGGGCTCCACCTGAGACGTCTGCCCCTGCTCCCTTTCACCCCTGCACCCTCCTGTCTCCACATGGCCCACAGGACCAGGATGGGAAAGGCTGATTAACATATGGTAGAAACATCAGTCAGAAAGCTGAATGTAGTCCGAATGTGTTCCAAGCACTCTCTCCACAAGTGTGAAGGGCCTGGATGTGTTGTGTTTTTTTTTTAAAAAGGATGAACTGCAGGAAAAAGCACCATCTCTGGTCCACCCCAAATCCTCCTCAGCACAAGTCCTACCCCATCCTCCTCTCAATCCTACCACTCTGTCTCAATGGTGTACTGTCTCACAATGACACTCCTAACACTTTCAGTTAACTTTCTTGGTTGTTTCATAACAATCCTAGGAAGTTGGTAGGATCTAAATAAATACTTGCTGCTCGAATATGTAAATACAAATGCATATGTAAACAGACATACCTTCACTTCTCCAAAGGGTGCAGGATGGCTGGGATACACTGCACTGGAGATGCAGTATTTAGGGCCAAGGGCTCAAGGGCAGGAATGCACAAGTGTCTTCTCAAAGCTCCCTCTTGCCAAAGGTGCTAAGGACCGCATAAGGACCCCGATACTTTGCCCTTCTGCTTCCTCATCTCTGCCCGGCCAGAGCTCTAGAGAGGGGCTGTCAAAGCACACTCAGATGGATTCCAGAGCAAAGGCAATCACGTTTCTGGCTATCATCCTCAGATACAGATCAGGGACAGCAAAAGACCCACATGGACAAGCTCCCCTTTCTCAGGTTAAAATACCCCTCAAGGCAGCAGTCTCTAGACAACATGGTGCCATAAGTGACTTCCCTTAACAACACGATGTATTTCCACTTGCCCTCCCCCTCCACCCCCCCCACAAACTGCTTGCCCATTAAAAAGGGATCAACATTCTAACCAGACTTAAAGGCTTACCCTCTCCTGCCAACACCAACCCCAAGGGGCAATCAGAATGCCACCTGGAAAGGGTTTCTGATTTTTAGCTTGCAACTCAGACATCCTCTAGTTTCGGTGACTTTCAGCTCCAAACAGAAAGGAAAAAAAAAAAGACAGATACAAGAATTCTTGCGGCAGCACTATTCACAGTAACAAAAACTTTGGAAGCAACCCAAAAGCCCATCAGCAGAAGAGTGGATAAACAAACTACGAACTTTCACACTGGAATAGTATAAACCAAAGTGAATGAACTACAGCAACATTAGCACTGAGTGTATATTACAAGTTTTCAATAACTGCCTTTTTGGGTGCTACTCACAAGACCAATTCATTCCTCAAGACCTCTCCTCCAGAAGACTGGAAGGACTGTCTGAATCTGAAGACAGGAAATCTGAGTGAAGGAAATGTCGAAATGCTGGTTGAAATAAAAATACTAAAATAAAATAAAATCTCTTAACCAGGCTTCCAGCTTCCACTGAGCACTTACCCCCAAACTGTCTGAGTCCCTTCTCTCTCTTTTTAAGTGTAACATATATACACGTGAAGTGCCCAAGTCTTAAGTGTATAGCTCAATAAAAGAGTCACCCTTTTAAAGTACAAATCTGATCACAGCACTTCCTTTGCTTTGAACCCACGATGGCTTCTCAGTACAAGTGGAATCAAATCTGGGACTTTCCTGGCGGTCCATGGTTAAGACTCCGCGCTTCTACTACAGGGGGCACGGGTTCGATCCCTGGTTGGGGAACTAAGATCCTGTGTGCCGCAGCCAAACAAAACTAAACAACAAAACAACAAATGAATCAAATCTAAACCACTTTTCCTAGCCTATAAGTCACTGTGAGGTCTGGCCCTTGCTAACCCCACTGACCTCACCAGGATCCAGCCACCCTGGCCTTCTTTCTGTTCCTTTAGCACACTAAGCGCATTCTGACCTCAGGGCCTTTGCACTTGCTGTTCCCTCTGCTGAGAATGCCCTTCCCCTAGATCTTCATATCAAGTCTCAGCTCAAAGGTCACCTTCTCAAAGCGGAGGGCCATCTGGTTTCAAAAAAAGAAGCCTACTCCCAAGTCATTCAGAATCCCAACACCCTGTTTTATTTTTCTTACCATATATCACTATTTCACAGAGTCTTCTTTCTTTTGTTTTTTTTTTTTACATATTTATTATCTATCTCCTCCTACTGACTGTAAACTGCACAATGGTGGAGACTCACGCCTATTTTCTTCCCTGAGCCTGGAGGAGTGAGTGCCTGGCACCGGGAGAGCCCCCAAAGGATATCTGCTGAATGATGTATTAATTTCCCACGACCCCCTTGTCCAGGGCCCCCGAGTTTAGAACCTTACTGTTCTTTGATCTCAAACCCCAGTCGAACTATTAGCAATTATAGGGGGAGGGACACCCTCTCCTGCAGCTTCAAGAGAGCTGAAGACCCCCAGAGAGCCAGAGAAGTCTGTCTGGAGTTGGAATATAAAACATAAGGTAAAAAAATAAAATAAAATAAAGTAGAACATAAGGTGGGGTGGGAGACCCAAAAGTAAGATGGTGGGAGAGGCACAGACAGGCAGCCTTCCTTTCCCATCCTGGAAGCAAACGTGCCGAGGACAGGCGACCATCTGATCGCCCTGCCGAAAATTCCACGTTAACTTTTCCCCGTGGCAGGGAGAGAAAAGGAAAGGAAACCCCGCAAGTAGAGGCTGCTTCTAGAATTTCTCAGCTGGTCATGGAAACTCTGAGTCCCGGTCCCGCTGCTCACAATCTCTCTCAATGTGCCAACTGCACATATCCTGAAGTGCGGGGGGCGGGGAGGGGCTCGTGGCCGCTGCCAAAAAGAGGCACTGGTGTGAGTAGCCAAGGTCACAGGCAGAATCAGGCCAGCAGAGCGGTGCACGCCATGGTTTACCCATGCTCAAGGCCTCTGCCATGGGAAGCACCTCCACGGTGTCTGGTGGATGGCAGGGGGCGGCCGAGGCGGGAGGAACAGGAACGGGGACAGAATCTGTTCCTAGGGCTGGTCAGGCTGTCCCAGAGGGCACTTTGGCTGGTGGCCCGAGTCTGGGGGAGCAGGCGACTTTGTACTTTTTGCGCTTTTCTGGGAAAGGTGATGAGAACAGATGTGGCTTGCTACCCTGGGAAACTCCCCAGGGACCTGGTATCCTGAGAACTTGCCCAGCCTCTCAGAGGGGAAATGGTCAGCACTGAAATATACATACGCTAATCAATGTCACTGGCCCGCCTTCAGGAAGCAGGGGGAGAGGAGGAGAGGCAGGGAGGGAGTCCAGGGCCTTCTGCCGCTGGCTCATCCCTGGTAGAGAAAGCCGGGCCAGCTTCCCTGCAGGCCAGCACGGCTCCACCTCGCCCCAAGCCTCACGTACTCTGTGCTCTGAGAAAAGCGAGTCCCGGGGGCTGGCCGGGAGCCCTCTCGTTTCCAGGAAAGGAGGAGGGTAGCCGGCAGTAGAGCCTGCTCCCTGGGATTTGCAGGGCTCTCCTGACTAGCAGGACACACGTGCCCCACCTCCCTTTCTCCCATACAAACCAAACTTTCAGGCTTCCAGTAAAAGTGAGAATAAAACAGTGGGTTTGAGACTTACTAGAGAGTGAACTTGAGGATATGGGGAGGGGGAGGGGTAAGATGTGACAGGGTGAGACAGTGGCATGGACATATATACACTACCAAACGTAAAATAGATAGCTAGTGGGAAGCAGCCGCATAGCACAGGGAGATCAGCTCGGTGCTTTGTGACCACCTAGAGGGGTGGGATAGGGAGGGTGGGAGGGAGGGAGGCGCAAGAGGGAAGAGATATGGGAACATATGTATATGCATAACTGATTCACTTTGTTATAAAGCAGAAACTAACACACCATTGTAAAGCAATTATACTCCAATAAAGATGGTAAAAAATGAAAAAAACAAAAAAAAACAGTGGGTTTGGGTTTGGGTCTGGGTTCGGGTCTGCCCTCCCCCGCCTTTGGGAGAACAACCCAGAAATCCTGGGAGCCAGGGGGTAGTTAGTATGCAAGGCCTTCAGGTGAGCTGGCTGCCTCCCCGCACCCACCCAGCCCCACCTGCCAGCAGGGCACAGGGAAAGACCCCAAGGGGGGAAGGGGGCCTTCCTAGAAGGAAAGGAATAAGTGAGATCCAGGAGCAAGTTGGCCCAGGGCCAGTCCCTGCCCCCAGGGCTGCAGTCAACAAATATTTATTAAGAACTTACTACATTGAGATTGACATATATACACTAATATGTATAAAATGGATAACTAATAAGAACCTGCTGTATAAAAAAATAAAATAAAATTCAAAACTTTTTAAAAATAAAAAATAAATATAAATAATAAAAATTAAAAATTAAAAAAAGAACTCACTACACAATTTGTTAAACTACCCTTCTGAGATTTAACTAATTTACTACTCCTACTACCTGTGGGTAAGGATGCCAGCTTCATAAGATTCTCACCAACGCTGAGCATTAAAATAGGATTCCATCTTTGCCAAATAGGTTAAAAACCATTTTCATCATTCTTTTAATTTGCATTCCTTTGATTACCAGTGTGGCTAAACACAGCTTCAGGTTTACTAACATTTATACTTCTTCTTTTACAAATTGCCTGTCACCCTCCTTTGCCCATTTTTGCTGACCCCCATTTAACTTTTTTTTTTATTGGTGTACTTAAGAGTTCATCATATGGTAAAAATATTAACCTTTTGTCACATGTTACAGATACTCTTCCTAATTAGTCATTTGTCCTTTAATTTCGTTAACTGGTCTTACTGACAAAATTTTTAAGTAAAGTCAAATATATCCCACTTTTCCTATAAGGTTTCTGCTTTTAATATCATGCTTGGAAAACCCTTTCTCACCCTGAAATTACAGAAATATATACCTATTTCTTATTGCATTAAAAAAATTTAAATCTCTAAGTCATCTACAACTTAATTTGACATAGCGTGACAAAGAGAATCTAACTTAAAAAAAAATAGCCAATTATCCCAATGTTTTTTAATGAACAGTCTATTGTCCTTGTAAACCTCAACTGTGGAGTCTATAAAAGGTAAGAACCAGAGGTGAAGTCAACTACATCCTTTGTGCTAAGAAAGGCCACAGGTGGCTGTTCTGCCGGTGAAATCTAAGTGCAGGGCTGTGGTGCCATCTCTTTCCCTTCCTCCCTACTGCTCAGAGGTACAGGCTCGACTACCACAAGAAGGAAGTCCTATGTGCTAAGGATGGCACAACAGAAAGATCCATTGAAGACAGCCTGGGTTCCTGCAGGCACCACTGAGCAGGAACCCAGCCTCCCACGGTTAATCGCCAGATGCTTTACATGCTATCTGCCCAAACCAGCCTTGAGTGGACTCTGGTATTTGCATCTGAACACTGCTGTAACTCATCCACAATCCTTTCTTCCCTAATTTTATAATAATAAGAATTGCTAGGATTTACTGGCGTCTGCCAGGTACTGTGCTAAGCAATTTGTTTTCATTATCTCATTTACTCTTCTCAACAACCTTATTAGATTCCACAGTACTTCCCTAATTATAAGTATCAATGACAGCTTTTCAGAGCAGAAAAAGATACTGCATTAAATGTACACATCACTGAGACACCTCCCTATTTCAGAAACATGAAAATAAAACAAACAAGCATTTTAAAAGTGAGGAAATATGGTATCAATCCCATTTTACAGATGCGGATACTGAGGCTAAGAAGACTTGCTCAAAATCACACCACAACTAGTAATAAATAATACCATTGTTGTTTGCTAAATTCCTACATGTACTGAGGTCTGTTTCTGGACGTTTCTGGTCTGTTCTATTTATCTATCCTGTGTCAATGTCACATTTAATTTTTTATTTTTAATTTTTTCTGGTAAAGCAAGTTCAACTTCACTATTTTCTTTTAAAAATTGTGCTTGGCTCTTCTTACACATTCATTCTTTCAGAAAAAAACTTTTAAAGTCATCTTATATGAAAAGACAACCCTCAGAATGGGAGAAAATATTTGCAAACGAAGCAACTGACAAGGGATTAATCTCCAAAGTATACAAGCAGCTCATGCAGCTCAATATCAAAAAAACAAACAACCCAATCCAAAAATGGGAAGAAGACCTAAATAGACATTTCTCCAAAGAAGATATACAGATTGCCAACAAACTCATGAAAGGATGCTCAACATCACTAATCATTAGAGAAATGCAAATCAAAACTACAATGAGGTATCACCTCACACCAGTCAGAATGGCCAACATCAAAAAATCTACAAACAATAAATGCTGGAGAGGGTGTGGAGAAAAGGGAACCCTCTTGCACTGCTGGTGGGAATGTAAATTGATACAGCCACTATGGAGAACAGTATGGAGGTTCCTTAAAAAACTAAAAATAGAACTACCATATGACCCAGCAATCCCACTACTGGGCATATACCCTGAGAAAAGCATAATTCAAAGAGTCATGTACCACAGTGTTCACTGCACCTCTATTTACAATGGCCAGGACATGGAAGCAACCTAAGTGTCCATCGACAGATGAATGGATAAAGAAGACGTGGCACATATATACACTGGAATATTACTCAGTCATAAAAAGAAACGAAATTGAGTTATTTGTAGCGAGGTGGATGGACCTAGAGACTGTCATACAGAGTGAAGTAAGTCAGAAAGAGAAAAACAAATACTGGATGCTAACACATATATATGGATTCTTAAAAAAAATACTGGTCATGAAGAACCTAGGGGCAAGACAGGAATAAAGACACAGACCTACTAGAGAATGGACTTGAGGACACGGGGAGGGGGAAGGGTAAGCTGGGACAAAGTGAGAGAGTGGCATGGACATATATACACTACCAAATGTAAAACAGATACCTAGTGGGAAGCAGCCGCATAGCACAGGGAGATCAGCTCGGTGCTTTGTGCCCACCTAGAGGAACAGGATAGGGAGAGTGGGAGGGAGATGCAAGAGGGAGGAGATATGGGGATGTATGTATATGCATAGCTGATTCACTTTGTTATACAGCAGAAACTAATACACCATTGTAAAGCAATTATACTCCAATAAAGATGTTAAAAAAATAAATAAATAAAGTCATCTTATAAAGTCCCAATACTGTGGAAATTCATCCCATGGAAATTATCCTGAATGGGGGTATTCAGCTTTAAGGAATTTGATAGAAGTATATATTCAACAACAAATATCTATCAAGTACAAACTTTTGTGGGCACAGGGAATACAGCAATGACCAAAAAGACAAAAATCCCTACCCTCCTGGAGTTTGCATTCCTTCAGGGCTCATAACAGTGAAAAACTGCAAGCAATCTAAACATACAATAGAAGGGGATTGCTAAAGTAAGGTAATCCATACAATAAAATATATGTAGTTCAAGTCAGAGATTAAGAGTTTAGGGTCTGAATGCACAGACCTCAGTGCGGATCCTGAATCTGTATTTACTAGCTTCAAGGCTTTGAGTCAACTCACTACTTCAAGACTTATTTTCCTCCTACATGAAAACAAAGCTAGGGCTTCCCTGGTGGCGCAGTGGTTGAGAATCCGCCTGCCAATGCAGGGGACACGGGTTCGAGCCCTGGGCTGGGAAGATCCCACATGCCGCGGAGCGGCTGGGCCCGTGAGCCACAATTACTGAGCCTGCGCGTCTGGAGCCTGTGCTCCGCAACAAGAGAGGCCGTGATAGTGAGAGGCCCGCGCACCGCGATGAAGAGTAGCCCCCCGCTTGCAACAACTGGAGAAAGCCCTCGCACAGAAACAAAGACCCAACACAGCCATAAAGAAATAAATTAAAAAAAAAAAAAATTCCCCAAGTTTAAAAAAAAAAAAAAGAAAACAAAGCTACTAGGTCTCTCCCTCAGAGCAACTGAGAAAATTAAATGAGATACTGAGTATAAATACAGTGCCTGATACACAGTAATTGCTCAATAAATGTTAGTATTTGGTGAAACAACAAAGGATTAATCTCCAAAATATACAAACAGCTCAGGGAGCTCAATATCAAAAAAAACAAACAATCCAGTTAAAAAATGGGCCAAAGACGTAATTAGACATTTCACCAAGGAGGACATACAGATGGCCAAGAGGCACATGAAAAGATGCTCAACATCACTAATTATTAGAGAAATACAAAATCAAAATTACAATGAAGTATCACCTCACGCTGGTCAGAATGGCCATTATCAAAAAAGCTAGAAACAATAAATGCTGGAAAAGGTGTGGTGAAAAGGGAACCCTCCTACACTGTTGGTGGGAATGTAGATTGATACAACCACTATGGAGAACAGTATGGAGGTTCCTTAAAAAACTAAAAATAGAACTACCATATGACCCAGCAATCCCACTACTGGGCATATACCCTGAGAAAACAATAATTCAAAAAGAGTCATGTACCACAATGTTCATTGCAGCTCTATTTACAATAGCCAGGACATGGAAGCAACCTAAGTGTCCATCATCGGATGAATGGATAAAGAAGATGTGGCACATATATATAATGGAATATTACTCAGCCATAAAAAGAAACGAAATTGGGTTATTTGTAGTGAGGTGGATGGAGTTAGAGTCTGTCATACAGAGTGAAGTAAGTCAGAAAGAGAAAAATACCGTACGCTAACGCATATATATGGAAACCAAAAAAAAAAATAATGGTACTAATGAACCTAGTTGCAGGGCAGGAATAAAGAGGGAGACACAGAAAATGGACTTGAGGACATGGGGTGGGAGGGCGAAGCTGGGGCAAAGTGAGGGTAGCATCAACATATATACACTACCGAATGTAAAACAGTTGGCTGGTGGGAAGCAGCAGCATAGCACAGGGAGATCCGCTCAGTGCTTTGCGATGACCTAAGGGGTGGGATAGGGAGGATGGGAGGGAGGCTCAAGAGGGAGGGGATATGGGGACATGTGTATGCATATGGCTGACACACTCTGTTGTGCAACAGAAACTAACACGGTATTGTGAAGCAATTATACTCCAATAAAGAGCTATTAAAAAAAAAAGTATTTGGGGGAATAATAACATGGAAAGATGTTCACATGTTAAGTGAAAAAAAAAAGAGTCTACAGAACTATGTACAGCAGACCAGTTTTCCTTAAAATGTATGCATTCATAGAAAAAATTAAAAATATATAACAAACTGTTATTTCTTGGTGGTGGGTTTAATGGTAACTTCTGTTATCTTTTTATTAGTCTATAGTTTCTACAATGAACTTGCATTACTTTAAGAAGAAGGTTAAGGGAGTTTCCTGGTGCTCTAGTGGTTAGGATTTGGCGTGCTTTCACTGCTGTGGCTAGGGTTCAATCCCTGGTCGGGGGAACTGAGATCCTGCAAGTTGTGCAGGGCAGCCAAAAAAAAAAGAAGAAGAAAGTTCATTTTAGAGTTCAATTAGGAAATGGGAAAGGCTTTTTTTAAAAAAATTATTTTATTTTGATTCCTTTTTTTTAAATTAATTAATTTATTTATTTTTGGCTGCGTTGGGTCTTCATTGCTGCACATGGGCTTTCTCTAGTTGCAGAGAGCGGGGGCTACTCTTCGTTGTGGTGCGCGGGCTTCTCATTGCAGTGGCTCCTCTTGTTGCGGAGCACGGGCTCTAGAGCGCAGGCTCAGTAATTGTGGCGCATGGGCTTAGTTGCTCTGCGGCATGTGGGGTCTTCCCGGACCAGGGCCTCGAACCCGTGTCTCCTGCGTTGGCAGGCGGATTCTTAACCACTGTGCCACCAGGGAAGCCCGGGAAAGGCTTAATGATGACCAAGTGGAAGCCTCTTCTCTCCCCTTTTTAAAGATCTTCACTTAGAGTCTGGAGGTGGATTCCAGTCCTAATCTGCTGTGGGCTGGACTTCAAGTGTGCCTGGTCCCCCAACCTGGCCGCCCCAGTGAGCAGGGCCTCACCTCAGTTCTCCTGAATCAGAGCTTCCTGGGTGAGATCCAGGTATCCGTACACGCAGTTCTGACAGATCAACCTGGCTCTTGTCTGGGGCACTGGTCTGACATTTCAGTCTAGTCAGGACTGCTGGACTAGACACAGACTAGCTCCGACACTCTGTGATTTACAGAAACTCTTTGAAGTCAGTTCCCCCTCTCTGTCAAATGGGTACTACAATCTCTGCCCTGCCCTTCCTACAGGGAAACTAACACTCAGTGAGAACTGCTTGCACAGAGACGAATTGTTGGCATTGCAAAGTGTCTAGAATGTAGGGACTCTGAAGCCAGAGTCCTCAATCATTTATACCCACGTGGTTCTCAGATCTGTGTCAACACGAGGGGAGCAGGCAGCCTGAGGCTGGGCCCTTGCCTCCTCAACAGCCAGGCCTGCTCTCTGACTCTGGTCGAAAAACAAATCTCCCTTCTCTTTTGCAGCTCTGTGAACCACAGTTTACAAAGGACAGTTCCCCCAATCCTGAGCGTAGTGGGTTGAATAATACACCCCCAAATCCCACATCTACCCAAAACCTCAGAATGGAACCTTATTGAAAAATACGGTCTTTGCAGATATAATGATTTAAGGATCTCAGAGATGAAGTCATCGTGTATTTAGGGTAGTCCCTAAATCCAATGATTACTATGTTTATAAGATAAAGGAGAGGGAGATTTGGACACAGAGACACACAAAGGAGAAGACCATGTGAAGACAGAGGCAGAGATGGGAGTGATGCTGCCACAAGCCAAGGAACACTTGGAGCCACCAGAAGCTGGAACAGGCAAGGAAGGATTCCCCCTAGAGCCTTCAGAGTGAATGTGGCCTTGTTGACCCCTTGATTTCGACCTTCTGACCTCCGTATCTAATAAATTTCTGTTGTTTTAAGCCACAGAGTGTGGTCATTTGTTAGGGTGGCCTTAGGAAACTAATACTTTGATGCTGGAATTAAGGCTCGATAACTTTTATCTGAGACTCTCTTGCTATGGCTGGCAAAATTCCAAGATGGCCCCCAATGACCCTTGTCTTTGTGTATGGGCAGGACCTGAAAATGAGATATCATTCCTGTTATTAGGTTACATTATCTGCCAAAAGGGATTTTGCTGGTATCAGCTGACCAAATTAGTTGACCTTAAGATAGAGAAATGATCCTGTATGGGTCAGAACTAATCAGGTGATAGGCTCCACCTGGCGAAAGGGATTTGAACCAGAGAAGGATTCAACATGAGAGTAACTTTTCCAGTGTGGAAGTCCAGCAGACCCCGATTTAACCAAGTGATCCAGGAAAACATCACTAGTAATGAGACATCAACATCATAAATGCCTTGATACGATGCTCTTAAAAGGATGCAACATCATTTTTGTGATATTCTTGCTAAAAATGCATGACCTTATTCTAAGGAAGAAAGATAGAGGAACGGTTACAGATTGAAGGAGACTAAAGAGAAATAACAGCTAAATGCAACATGGGATGGCAGACTGGATCCTGGGACAGAAGAAAGACATCAGCAAAAATACTGGTAAAATTTAAATAAGGCCTGTAGTTTAAAGTTTTGTACCAACGTTGATTTCCTGTTCTTGATAATTATACTATGGGGTGAGGGATATAAAGGAACTCTGCTATATTCTTTGCAACTTTTAAGTCTAAAATTAGTTTTTTAAAAAAGGTTTAAAATGAAAGGAAATGATTGAGCAGATTAACAGAGGTTGCCTCAGGGCCACAGGATTAGACTTTTCCCATACTTCTTTATACTTGTCAGTAAGTATGCATTACTCTCGATAATCAGGGGCAGGAGGTTGGATGGAGTAAGTGGACTGGTGCAAAGGATGTAGATTTGGGGCCACTGGAGTTGCTCTGGATAAGAGCAGGCTGGACCCCAAGACACCGCTGCTGAAACGAGCATCAAGTCTTTGATAGAGAAACAGCTAAGACTTAGAGAATATTGGTACCTTAGACCCCAGAGCCCTTCAAAATAACTGGATCCAACCTAAATTTCTAGCCATGTCACTTGCTCTTTCCTCTATCAGCCACTCTGACCTAGGGTGACCACCCCTGCCCCAGGAATATACATCTCAGTGCCATTATTCACACAACTCCCCCGGCCAGGACCCCTCCTTCTCTTCTTAGCTTTCAAAACTTTGCTCAATTCCACCTCTAGGAAGCCTTCCCAGACCATTCCTGCCCCCAGTCGCCTTGCCTTCTACCGGCCTCTTTAAGTATCTCTTGTCTGTTCCACTCAAAGGAGCTTAACAAATGCCACAGATAGCATGTTAAGTTTCCATAGGTACTCAGCTCATCCCCACACATATTTTACAAGCCTCTTTGGAACAGAGAGTGTTTGCCTGTCTTCACGGAGCGGGAGCTCTCTTAGCTGAGCTCTGCTGGCTGGGCCCATCCCTGCGGCAAAGAGGCCCCCTCTGCTGTCACCAGTCCAGGATTCATTGACCAAGAGTCTGTTGTGTCTCTTCCCAAACTTTTTTTTTTTAAAATAAATTTATTTATTTATTTTTGGCTGTGTTGGGTCTTCGTTGCTGCATGCGGGCTTTCTCCAGTTGCGGCGGGTGCTACTCTTCGTTGCAGTTGGCAGGCTTCTCATTGTGGTGGCTTCTTTTGTTGCAGAGCTCGGGCTCTACAGTGCAGGCTCAGTAGGTGTGGTGCACGGGGCTCAGTTGCTTCGCAGCATGTGGGATCTTCCCGGACCAGGGATCAAACCCGTGTCCCCTGCATTGGCAGGCAGATTCTTAACCACCGTACCACCAGGGAAGTCCATTCCCAAACTTCTTTATGCCAGTTGTTTGTTTTTATGATTCTAAATTAATTAAATAGTAACAAATATAAATGGAGAAAAAGTTTTGATTTCTACAAAAATGTAACTAAGTGATCTAGAAGAGCAATTCTGAAATTGTGGTCTTAGATGACACCTAGGGTCACTGAGACTGTTTCAGGTCTGCAAGGTAAAAACTAGTTTTATTATAAAATTAAGATGTTAAAAGCTTTTTCACTCTCATTTTTGAGGCTACGTGAAGTGTGATGAATGTGTGCCTATGCAGTCTTAAGTTTTCTGAAAATTTCTAAGGTAGACGTTTAGGGTATAAATATGTGTGTTCTCAGAGATTAACTCAGTTTGTTTTCAGAGATTAACTCGGTTTGTCCACTGAGTATTTACCAGCAAATGTATGCTATACCTATTTTAACCTGTTATCTCATTATTATCTAATAAATCATTATTTTGAAATCCTGAAGATGCACAAAAATGTAAAAATAATGCCACTTTTTTGACTTTCTTTTATTTTGGAAAGTTATTTTTCATAAAAATATGCCTTTTATGTTAACATGTAATGACCTTTATTTTATTCATTTAAAATAGTGAATGAACTACTTTTTATATGTTTTAATTTTTAACATGGTAAATAATAGATATAGCCAGTAAATGAAAGACATTAAGGAATCCTAGGATCAAAAAGTCTGAGAACTGCTTATCTAGAAAGATGTGTTACAAATGGAAAAAAAAAAAAGATTAAATTAGGTGTGTGCATTAAAAAAGTAGGATTCTGCACATGGACTGGTTTGCAAATGTCTTAAATTCTTGCTCTATTATTATTTTTTAATGGAGACTAATTAACAGATGTATATATCCTGTCACCCAGCAATCTCACTTCTGAGAATTTCTTCTGTAGTCATACACATAGGAAATGTCATTTGTAAAGTTATTCACTGTAGCACTGTACATAATGACAAAATACTGGAAACAACCCAAGTTGGGGGAGAGAGGGAGGCAACATATGTTGGTTTAAAAATTACTTTTGCTTTCCTATTCTGGAATAATATGCAGCTATGGTAAAGGAATAATAAAAGTATTTCTGTGCCGATGGAGAAAGATCTAGAATAGTTGCTAGGTGAAAAAAGCAAGGTGCTAAACAATGCCTAAAATGTTAACTTATAGCATTTGTAAAAATGGGGTGGGGTGGGCAGAGGTGAGACTTTTCACTGTATGGGGTTGAGGGGGGAATGTGTGGTTGCTTTTTCAACTTTTTTATCCTCCTGATCTTTGAACTATGTGAATATATAGCCTAGTGAAAAAATTTTTTTCCATTAAAAATTTTTTTCTTCCAGTTTTATTGAGATATAATTGACATATGGTGAAAAAAATTTGATAAAAGAAAAGAAACAAAAAAATCACAGGTGTGATTTTTATATACAAACAATTTGCAAGTTTAATTAGGGGACCTAGAGACCCAAAGAAAAAGGCTTAGCCCTAAATCAAGCTTTGGCAAATAAAGATATATGCACATTGGGGGTGGGGGAATTGGATGAAGGCAGCCAAAAGGTACAAACTTCCAGTTATAAGAAAAATAAGTACTAGGGAAGTAATGTACAGCACGGTAAATATAATTAACACTGCTGTAGGTTATATACGAAAGTTGAGAGTTAAATCCTAAGAGTTCTCATCACAAGGAAAACAAATTTGTTTCTATTTCTTTAATCTTTTATCTCTATGAGATGCTGTATGTTTATTAAATTTATTGTGGCACTCACTTCATAACTGTATATAAATCAAACCATTATGCTGTACACCTTAAACTTACACAGTGCTGTATGTCAGTTATATCTCAATAAAACTGGAAGAAAAAAATGCATGCACATGTTTTTAAGGAAAAATGAATTGTTTGAAACATGGATTTTTTAAAAAATTCCCAACGTTTAGCTGACATTTTTTATTAATTACTAATTCTGAGTGCATTGAGTAAGAGTCTCTAGGGACCCAATGGTAATAAATTGGGTCAGTCACATTCTCATTCCGCCAAACCCCAGGACTCTCCTGGGCCTGAGGCTGGAGGAACGTTAGGAGGCCCGGTGATACAGTCAGATCTGAGGCAGGGAATTTGGTTTCCCACATAGGGGCATGCCAAGTGCTCTCTCCAGGCTGATTCTGTGGCCACCTTCCCTCCCACATGGGGCTCTCCCTCTGGATCTCACCCGGGGCCCAACAAGGGGTCCCCCCTGGGAGCCTCGATGGCCACAGTAAGGGTGAGAACAAGGCAGCTGGGCCTCGGAGACCTTGTGGTGAGGTTGCCCTGCTTGCCCCCAGGAGGGCACGAGGCCCCTGGCTGGCGGTAGACTCTGGACTCCTTATCTGCAGGCATTCTGCCAGCCCGCCAGCCTCGAGGTCAGCAAAGTCCCATTTGTAGACATCGAGAGTCCTGCCTGGGGCCCCATCATCATGACCCTTCCTCAGCCACTCCCCACCCTCCTATGTCTCCAGGGAGTCAGGAAGAGAGGGGTGAAGACTCCTCCAGAAGAAATTTCTATCCACACAAGCAGAGAACTTCCCAAATAAGCACAGGGACAACTGGCTCCTTTTTCTTCATGTTTTCAAGGAAAAGTCTAGGATTATCAGCAATTTTATCATCACACTTAGGAATAAAAACTGCACCTTTCTTTGGTCCTCTCAATCAAGCCTCTTGGCCGCTAGCAAACAATGTGACTTGGAAACACCAGTTAACCTCTCTAGATCCAGTTTCTTTAGTTGTAAAACAAAGGGCCTAGACTCGAAGATTCCCAAAGTCCCGCCAGTTCAATATCCTATCATGGGTGGTTCTGCAAAACGCTTAAGCATTATTTTCTGCAGGCATCAAGTACGAAAAGGCTGAATTATTCTGGAGGAGATCCCAATTTCCAGACATATACATCTGTTCATGGCACTACCACTTAGATCGCAAGATCCTGTAAATATTGGACATGGATTGACGGTCCTCCTGCAACTGAGGGAGGAGTGAACAGGTAAGGAAGAGAAGAAGAAGGTGGAAAGGGTTTGAAAACCGAACCAGTCCAGTGACTGAGAATTTACTGTGCGTGCGCATGCGCGAACACACACGCACGCATGCGCCCGGATACACACATAGTGTTGGTCCTTCCCGCCTATTATCAGCCCAGAAAAGGAGTATCTCCGTTACCTGAAAGAATCAGAGTAGCTCCCAAAACCAAAGGTGGAAAAAAAGTCTTTGTGGGACAGTGAATATGTGGAACAATCCCTGACAGGCCACTGAAAAGAGGCCTACCCGGAAAGGCATGGAAATTGCATCCATGTTCCCAAGGAGGTGACGAATCAACCCTACATCTGGGCTCATACCATTCCTACAACCCAACCTACCTATCAGCTCCTGGGACCCCCTAAATAATCCACTCCATCCCAGAGATGATGATGATAATGATGATGTAGATGATCACAAACCTCTACTCTGCTCCAGGCACAACCACAACATGATGCACAGCAGTGAGGACAGGTCTACAGAAGTTAAGAAATGTCTCCTGCTGGAGAGTGATGGGGCCAGGATGTGAACAGATTTACCTGGCTCAAAAGCCTGGAATTCTCCTGTCACCTTATACCATCTCTAGTAGAGTGCTGTCTTCTCTGAACTTGAACAAACACAACAGTGTGACCTCTCTTGTGTCTTATTCTTTATGTATGAATGTTCTTTCTCCCCCCCAACAAGTGTCTCCAGGAGCCAGGCCCCATCCCCTCTTTGCACTCTCCAGTGGCCAGGTGCAGAGCCAAACACAGACCAGGCACTGTGTATTTACATACTTAAGTGATGAAATACTGAGAGCCACGGGGCCCTGGTACCTCAACGTAGTCTTCTTGCCTAAATGACAAGGCCAATCATTCTGTTTGGTGCTCTCTAGTCACACCTGCAACCCAGGAAGAGCACCACTAGTCTATATAGTGGCTATCACACAATTTATGAAAAACTCACCTCTGAGCCTCCAACAGGAAATGGAATATGCAGTTTTTAATTTCAGGTGCTAAAAGTTATGATTCTCGACATTCTTTTTCTTGCTTCATCAAGTTTCTCTCAGTTTTTATGGCTCTTGTTTTAAGAGTTAAGGATTAATCGTAGATGCTATGGGTAAGAGTCCACAGATCTAATCTGACTCCTTCTTCCAGACACAGGGCAAGTTAGGAACAGAGCTGGGACAGAGACCAGGAAGCCAGGCCAGTACCCACCACATTACCACCACCATTTCCCAGCAGACGACCTAACTGGCCTGGGGTTCCTAGGAAAGAGTGACTCCAGACAAAACCAAGCCCAGGGAGGCTCCAGGAGGAAGGGTCAGGTCAAAGCTGCTCCTCCCCCCACCCTTTCTTAGGCCCCCAGGAGAGCCCTCAGCCACTCTCCAAATCATGCTCACATACTCACGGACACCCAGGCCCTAGCAGACTCTAGATCCTCAAAACTGAAGCCACAAGCCAGAGCTGCAGAAAATTTCTTGACTCAATTGGACCCCAGGATCACACTATAGACTGCTTAGATGGTATTTTTTCCCATTGCCCTAACCCACCAAGAGAGGGCAGCCTGAGCCAGACCACCTAACCCGGTCGGTAGCGACCAAAAATAGCTAAAAAGCCATGCCCTCGGGATAAGAGGTCGCAGTTTAGTTAGTCCCTCCTTTGCCATCCTCCAGCTCCTGCTCCGGGCCGGCCGGAAGATACGGGTCATTTATCTCCAGCTGGGAGGTGGTCTGGCCAGGGTCGGGTGAGGGACTCAGTTCCTGAAAAGCAAAGTCCAGACACCAGTGCAGCATCAGAGCCGCCCCGAGAGCTGCCCACCAGATTTGCCCATCTACTCTCTTTTTCTGAGCTCGAGTTCATGGGCTCCAGGAAACCTCTCAGTCTTTTAGTGCGGCTATCGACATCCTGCTCCGGCTCCCACATCCCGCGCTCTCCAGCCAAAGGCACCGTAGCTGCGCCTTCTCTTCCCTCGCCACCAAGTAACCCTCGTTGTGGCACCGCGGCCAGGTAGCCAGGTGTCGCCTCCATCCAGCGTCCCGGTCCGCATGCGGGTGCGCCGGAGTGACTTCCGAAACCGCGGCCGGGCTCGGGGTCCTCGGCGCAGCCGTACCCCCACCCCCACCCAGTGACCCCGAGCCCCGGAGGCGCACTGCTCCCGCGCGCGATGCCCCATCCCCAGGGCACGGAGCCGCCCCTCCCACACGCCCTCCCCACCTCACCTGAAGCTGGGCGGACGCCACCTGGCCCGGCGCACCCTCACAAACCAGGCCCTCGGGCGGCCCGAAGCGACAGCAGCAGCGGCAGCAGCAGCGCAGCTAGGTCGGCGTGCCCGCGCAGGGAGGCCGCCTGCCCTCACCCCCCGGCCTGCGTCCTTCCCCCGCGCGGCGCGCATGCCCCGCTATATACCCTGCGCGTCACGGCCGGGCCCGCCCCCGCTCTCGCCCCGCCCCGCCCCCGCCCCACCCCACTCTCCCCAGGGCCTGCCACGTGGGGCCCTGGCTGGCTGTAGGGCTACGTGTGTGAGCTGGCTGCCAGCCGCCCGCTAGACCCGACCAGCGCTTGGCTCGCCCAGGCTTGCGGGGCGAGCCAGCGCCCTTCTGCGCCTAGCCCGCCGAGAGCCTAGCTTCATCTCGTAGCCCTGCCGCGAATTCCATCCCACAGGCTCCTCCTTCCTCTGGAAACCTCCCATTAAGACCTTTCCCTCCTGATGTGGGAAGTTCTCACAACCCGGCCTCCATCTCCTCGGAGTAACACTGCTACCCACCTCATATGTATATATATATCTTAACACTTCTGATTAATGTAAAAAGCTCGATTCTGAAATACTCCCTGGGAGGGGACGTACCCATAGATAATGTTTTTTCTGCATTTTCCCACCAGGCGAAAGAACAAAAAATTCCTGTTCGAGTTCTAAATAAGCCATATTATATACTCACTTTCGAATTAGATGTCGCACCACATATTGCTTAACCGAAAGCTGGGAGAAATGTTAATTTTTGTGTGAGGAGTGTCCTAGGAGTCTTTTCTGATGTGGAGTAGTTCTATTGAGATGGATATCAAGCCTCGGAAATGCAAATTTCTTGAGAAAATAAGCCACCAATTAAATTCCCATTGTTCTGTTCTGCTGGACGTCACGATTATTTCCTCTGCAGCTAAGCCAGCTGCCACCTCGGTCTATGGGACCCAAAGGAAGGGCTTTCTAAGCAGAATTGTAGCCTGTTAGTACCCAAGTCCCTGTTCCAGCTCAATGACTGGTGCTCAGCCGACACCAAGTGTCTCTGTATTTGCACAGGGAAGGGGGACCACATCCCACTCTGCAAGTCCTGGGGAAAGGAAGGCCCATGATGGCAGTGCTTGTGATGAAAAGCAAGCAGAAAATCCCTGGAGTGGGTGGCAGGAAGAATCCAGGCCTCAGTGGCAGCCTGTTCCTCCTTAGGAGGAAGGTAGAGAGGGAAAAAGAGAGAAAGCACTGAAGCAAAGCCAGAGCAGGCCAGATTGTTTATGCCACTCTTGAAGAGACTAGCTGGGCCGTGGGTTTTTCTAAAATTTAATTATCCTCACCCTGCAATTACAGTGCTCCAGTTGAGTAAGAGGTGGGGTGATATTCCTCTCATTTTCCAAGAGATTTCAAAGTAATTGTATCTCTTGCACAATCTCCCTCAGAGCCCCTTCATCTTTGTAATAACCCTTTATATTTGTCTTTCTTGGTTAAACTCGAGTATTTTTCAGACATTATGTCATTCATTTGGGACTCTCAACCCCAAATCCAATGGGCTGTCAGAAATGGCCCAGTCTCTACCATGCCTTCCTTTTCTTGAAGTTCTGGAAAAGGAATGAGAAACTTACCCAGTGATTAAGTAAAACAAGCATGCTTCTAACACACGGAGCTCTGAAAAGTTTGAAGCCCATAAATACACATTACAAAGAGGTGTTAAACTCTTCTTAAAAAACTGAGGTCTAAAAGCAATCCCAAAGGCTCTTCCAGGCAATGTGTCAATACTATAAACAGGGGGGAAGGTACCTTCAGAGAAACGGGAGGGGAGGCAGGACAAGACACCCCACCACAGGCCCTATCACAGCATTCTCACTTGTTTGCAACCAGCAAGGGGTAGAGCTGCCAAAGTCCACCAGAGCTGATAAGCTATCAGTAATCCATTAGGGAATTCAATTAATTATTAACACAGCTAAAAATCAAAAGGTCTTAACTCTCCATAGCCACCCCCACACAAAATTCTTTAGGTATACCCAAAGTCCTGCCTTGTCCCACGGTCTTTCCTGCCTAGTGACAGGTTTGGAGCCCCAATTCTATTTTTCTCTCTACCTAATATAGCCCTTTCTCCTCTTATTTCCCCATTTCCACTTGTTAAAGTTCTAACTCTTCAAAGCCACCTCCCTTCTGAAAGATTCTTGATTCTCCTGAAGCGTATTTGACCTACCTTTTCAAACTCTTTTTACTGTAACCCACAGTAAAAAATATTTTACACTGCATCTCCAGTACAAATAACAACATAGCGAACAAAAATCTTACAAAACTTCCTTAGTATAGTCAACGTTCTGATATTTTATATTGTTTCAATTTTTAAAAAGTGGTAACAAACCCACTAAATTGATTTCATTGGATCATGATTCACAGAAATAAAACATTTTATATGGTTTATGTACTTGCTTTTCCCCTTAAAAATTATTTCATTTCCATCTCTAACCTCTTTACTGGACCTTAATCTGTCTTGCTTACCAAAGATTTCTGTATATACCTGCATCCCCTAACATAACATCTTGCACATAACAGATGCTCAATAAAATATTAGTTGGATGAATGAACAGGTCAGCTCACTAAAAGTTTGATGTTGGGCAATAGTTAAGGAAGTAAACATAAAAATCTGACATTTTCATGACTGCTATTTCTCTTCTGACAAGATGCCACAGCCGCCTGCCTTTTCAAAAGATATGCAGACAGATTTCTTGTAGCTGAAGTGAGTGGAACAGCCTTGAGAAAGAAGCCAGGGAAATGAGACCCTGGCCCAGAGTGTACAAAGTGGGACTGGGGACTCGAAATCAAAGCCCACTCTGGTGTGTTGACAAGGTAGACAACTTGATCAGCAGGGTGGGGCAAAGATCCCCCTTCCACCCCCCAGCTATCACGCGAGCTCTAGAGAGACTGAAGAGAGAAACAAATGGTGAGGTTTCTAAGACACTTTAAGGGGAAAAATGAGTTTTCTATGTTTCGGCATGTCTTAACGAATTCAAGAGGATCAGAAGGAATGTGAAGGTTCTAGTTTACCCAAAATCATGTCAGAGGACTAGCACCCCACACTCTGTCAGACAAAAGAAAACATCTTTAGAAGCCACATTCGTCATTTCTGTTATCATCCGATGGTTTCAGCAGGCAAAAAAAGAAAACTGGGAAAAATAACACTTGGTTCAGTAGCAAGTTATCTATAGGAATTTGTTCATTTCATCTAAGATACCTAATTTGTTGGCACTTAATTGTTCATAGTATTCCTTTATAATCCTTTTAATTTCTGTAAGGTTAGTAGTCCTCTCTTTTCTTTTTTTTTCCCCTGGCCAATCTAGCTAAAGGTTTGCCAATTCTGTTAATCTAAGGAACCAACTTCTGGTTTTGCTGATTTTCTGTATTATTTTTCTATTCTCTATCTCATTAATTTCTGCTCTGATCTTTATTAGAAAATTTCGTTATTTTGGTCATCTTTTTATGTATTTATTTATTTATTTTTGGCCGCGTTGGGTCTTCACTGCTGCCCGCAGGCTTTCTCTAGCTGCAGCAAGCGGGGGCTACTCTTCGATGTGGTGCGTGGGCTTCTCACTGCAGTGGCTTCTCTTACTGCGGAGCAAGGGCCCTAGGCGCACAGGCTTCAGTAGTTGTGGCAGGCGGGCTTCAGTAGTCGTGGCACGCGGGCTCAGTAGTTGTGGCGCACGGGCTTAGTTGCTCCACAGCATGTGGGATCTTCCCAGACCAGGGCTCGAACCCGTGTCCCCTGCATTGGCAGGCGGATTCTTAACCACTGCGCCACCAGGGAAGTCCCAGTCCTCATCTTTGAATGAATGTTTAGATGGGAACAGAATTCCAAGTTGACTCTGCATTTTTAAGTTATTATTCCTTTTGTCTTAATCATCTGTTGTGGTTGATAACAAGTCTGCTGCCAGTCTAATTCTTTTATAAGCAATCTCTCTGGTTGTTTTTAAGATGCTGTCTTTGGGGCTTCCCTGGTGGCGCAGTCGTTGAGAATCTGCCTGCCAATGCAGGGGACACGGGTTCAAGCCCTGGTCTGGGAAGACCCCACATGCCGCGGAGCAACTAGGCCCGTGAGCCACAATTACTGAGCCTGCGCGTCTGGAGCCTGTGCTCCGCAACAAGAGAGGCCTCGATAGTGAGAGGCCCGCGCACCGCGATGAAGAGTGGCCCCCGCTTGCAACAACTGGAGAAAGCCCTCGCACAGAAACGAAGACCCAACACAGCCATAAATAAATAAATAAATAAATAAATAATTAAAAAAAAAATGTTAAAGATTCTGTCTTTGGTGTTCTGTAGTTTCACTACAGTACATCTAGGAGTGGTTGTGCTTTTATCCTCAATGAGTTTCTTCAGGTAGAGGATTCATATTTGTCTCTCATTCTGGAAAGCTCTGTCTTCATATCGTCCATAATTGTGTGGCTTATTCTATTTTAACCTGCAGGAACTCCTATTAGACCTTCTCATTCTCTCCTGTATCTTCTCTTCCATAGTTCCCATTTATACCTCTGTGTGCTGCAATCCAGTTGATTAGTTGTTTCTCCAGGGCTCTGGGCTCTCACCAGTCTGGGCCAATCTTCATGGTAATTTGTCAGCATGTGGTCCTTCCACATGCTAATATGAATTCAGGCTGCACACACCTGTCTGTGGCCCAAGCTTGGGGATTTCTCATAAATGCCTTTTGTCTAACTTTCTTGCTGCTGCCCCAGGATGGTTGGCACGGACCTTCTACTCTACTCCCCTTCCAGGCTCCAGCTCTCTATCTAGGAGAATTCACCCCAGCAATCCTGCACCTCATAAGGTCTAACACTGCATCTTCTATCCTTATCTGAAATGAAAAAGCTCAGTGCTCCTGTCCCTGCATTTTGTCCATAACCCTGGGATGCTGTGTTGGCATCAACTGTAACCACTCTGGCTTCCCTTTCTTTCTTGTGCCTCAGTATCTTCCCTCCTTCCTCCTTCCCTACCATCTCTCTCTCTTCCCTCGTTCCATTTCCTGAAAATCCAGCTACTTAACATAAAAAAATTTTTTTTTTCTATTTCGGCCAACCTTCGTCAGTATGGTCAGCTCAAGTCTGCTGTGTTGCCAGAAGTCTCCCGTACTCATTCTTCTCCTTTCTTTTTGTGCCACGCAGCTTGGGGGATTCTCAGTTCCCTAACCAGGGATCCAGGGATTGAACCCCAGCCAGGGCAGTGAAGGCGCCGAATCCTAACCTCTAGACCAGCAAGGAACACCTACACTTACTCATTCTTAAAAATATGTATGTATTTTTTAGAATAGCTTTAGGTTCACAGTACCGTTTGCAGAGGGTAAAGATTTCCCGTATACGTACAGCCTCCCCCATTATCAACATCCCCCACAAGAATGGTACATGTGTTACAATTAGTGAACCTACATCAACTTATCATAATCACCTAAAGTCCCAGTTTACATCAGGGTTCATGCTTAGTGTTTCACAGTCTATGGGTTTACACAAATATATAATGACATGTATCCACCAATACAATATCATACAGAATAGTTTCCTTGCCCTAAAAATCCTCTGTGCTCTGCCCATTCATCCCTCCTCTCCCCTAACCCCTGACCCTTTCACTGTCTCTATAGTTTTTACCTTTTCCAGAATGTTATATAGTTGGAATCATACAGTATGTAACCTTTTCAGATTGGCTTCTTTCACTCAGTAATATGCATTTAAGTTTCCTGCAGGTCTTTCCAATAGCTTGATAGCTCATTGCTTTTTAGCACTGAATAATATTCCATTGTCTTGTCGTACCATAGTTTATCTATTCACCTACTGATGGACACCTTGGTTGCTTACAAGTTTTGGCAATTATGGATAAAGCTGCTTTAAACATTCATGTGTAGGTTTCTGTGTGGACAAAAGTTGTAAACTCATTTGGGCAAATACCAAGCAGTGTGATTGCTTGATCATATGATAAGAATATGTTTAGTTTTGTAAGAAACTACCAAACCGTCTTCCAAAGCGGCTATACTATTTCACATTCCCTCAGGCAACGATGAGTTCATGTTGTTCCACATCCTCACCAGCATTTGGTGTTGTCAGTGTTTTGGATTTTGGCTATTCTAATAGGTGTGCAGTGGTATCTCATTTTAATTTGTAATTCTCTAATGACATATGATGTGGAGCATCAACACATGATGTTTGAGCCCTGGTCCGGGAAGATCCCACATGCCACGGAGCAACTAAGCCTGTATGCCACAACTACTGAGCCTGCGCTCTAGAGCCCACGTGCCACAACCACTGAAGCCCACGCGCCTAGAGCCCGTGCTCCACAACAAGAGAAGCCACCGCAATGAGAAGCCCGTGCACCGCGACAAAGAGTAGCCCCCGCTCGCCGCCAACTAGAGAAAGCCCGCGCAGCAACAAAGACCCAATGCAGCCAATAAATAAATAAATAAAATTTTTTTAAAAAGAAATTTTTTTTTAATTTTAAAAAATTAAAAAAAAAGAAATTGGGTTCTTTCTAGAATGAGTTCAAGAAGCACTGCACCATTTAAGATGGAGTTTCTAAATAAATAGAAAAGGACGTAGTGGTGAGGCAAGCAGCCAGGGTGCTTTGGGAAGGTATTTTTAAAGGTTACATACACGCCATGAGGTACATGCAAAGAAGGGCAAGCATTAGGAAAAGGTGAGAAGGGAGGGCCACCCTTAGGAGCTGGGTCTCACTTAGGCTAACAGAAATTGTCTGATGGGAAAAGAGATTTTTGAAAACAAGACAAAACACACACACACACACACACACACACACACACACACACACACACACACACACAGTTGCCTCATTTGTCCCAGAAGTAAGACTGTTAGCGTCTTTTCCAAAAAATCTTACTGCCAGATCTCAGTGAAATTACCTGGGTACTAATACTGGAGCTGCATCCAGCATGCCTAGTAACAAATTAATAATTTTAACAAGTGTTACAGCTCTACAAAGGAAAAGAACTATATCAATATCATATGTCAATGACATTATTTCAAACACAACTACACATTTATACAAATTTGTTTTTATTTATTTCCCACCCCATGACCCAGTCATTTCACATTAAGACTGAAAAAACAAGACAAGAAAACCGGAATAAAAAGTGAAATTTTTGTATTATATTCAAGTATTTGTCTTTTCTGATTATATAAGAGAAAATGAGTATTAGGAAATCTAACTTCAAAAGAGAAATTCAAAATGCTTCCAAAGAGAATCAGAGACTGTTAAGCCAAAAACCAGTGATCCAATGTGTCTGACTCCATGGTGTTTAAATCCCAGGTCTCAGCCTTCCTCTGTCCCTCACTCCAAATGGAACCGAAGCGCACTTGAGACCACTGACACCCAGAACCGCTCAGCCTCTGCGAACGCAACGCTTGCTCAGTTTTCTTCTAAAGATTTTTAAGCTGAAGTTTCTCTTCTCACACACTGTCATATAAAATAGGGATTTCTGCTTCATCCCCTCCCTGCCATCATACCAAAAAATAAATAAATGCAAATGTGAAAAGATTAAATGTAACTGTCTTTTAAAACCCAGGTAAAGCAAGATATGACTGAATTAGCCCTGAAGGGACTGGAAATTTTTTAAACGGGGAAAAATAAACACACAAAAACAGTGCTTCCCCAAAACACTGAAACCCACAGACACAGTAACAACTTTCTAAGCTGAAACGTCTGGACTTTGGAAGGAGTGTCATGTTTCCCGAAGCCAACTTCTAGAAATCGTAACATGGATTCAGAAAAATTCCTAACAAAATGAGCCAACAGCCGGGAAGAGGGTATTGAGCAAGGGAAATGAGTGATTCAATTTGCAAACATATCAACAGAAAAGAAGGTGACACACTGGGGAGAAAGGGTCAAGAAAAGCTCATGCCCCATTATGAACCTTCCAAGCTGCTGAATTTCACAGGTTCTGATGCTTAATTTTAAAAAAACTGAAACTTACTAAAGATCAGTAACCGGAGCAAAGCTGTCTTTGTGCCTGAGTGTGTGTATATGCGGCGGGGAGGGAGGTAGGAAGAAATCAACATGGCACGCTATAAAGCAACTGAAATATACAGAAAAAACTGCATTTGGCCTCTCTTAGGAGGCCAAGGAATAGCTAAACACCTCTTTCAAAGCCAGCTCAAGTCACGTGTCATCAACTCAACCCCTAGAGAAGATTAGGTAAGCAAGGACCTGACTATCCCACCAGCTGGTTTTACTACATGCCTTTCACATTTTCCAGCAATAGGCATATCTTGAAAAACCTTGCCTTCTTACCTTTCCCAGTTGCCCAAATAAAGTAGTTCTCTACTTTAAGAAACTTGCAAAGACTTCATTCATTATCACCTCTGGCACCAGAAATGGGAACTGTTTATTAGTAAACAGAGTTTGTAAGTGCAATCGCTACTTCTGCGGGTTTCTACAGCTCAAATTGGCTTTGGAGGCTCCTAAAGGGTCCCCTGTCTTCACCCACCCCATCTACACAGTAGCAGACTACCCCCCATGTGCTCTACAAAGGCAACAAGACAATTTCTAGCTGATCCTTAGGGTGGAACCTGCTTCTTGGTGATATCAGGTTTAAAAGAGAAAAGGAAAAAAAGGTATCTTATTCTACTGGGTTGGTGAAGGGGAAAACACCAACACAAAACCCCTTTCAGTCACTGTTAATCCTGCACAGCTGAGTTCACAGCTGAGTTCAGAAGTCTGATTGCTCTGACCAGCCCATGTCCTGATTGTCCAGTCACAGGAAGAACAGGTTCTCACACAGCTGGATGGCTGGTTCATGATGCAAGATTTGTCCTGACAGGAAAGCTAGCTTGTGGGCATACTTGCAAGGAGCTGGAACTCTAATGGTACCAGGCCAATTCCAGTACATGTGGCACAGTTTGAAAGTCAACCTGTAGGCCAAGAAGAAAACATGATCCTTTTCACTTTCCGTCTTCAATTTGGAGCACATTATGTACTTCTGGGTGTGTGACACAGCATACTTACCAGCAAACTGGGGGACTGAGGAACATATGATGCAACTTTTGGGAATCATTATTTTTAAGAGGAATTGTATCTATTTCCACTATTTGTAAGTCAAGAGGGCATGGGGAAATTCCCACTTTAGGTGCTCCTCTTTTTATATCAAAACAAGGAAAACAGCAAGGAGAACATGTTTTTGTTTTTGGGGTTTTTTTTGCCTCAAGAAAAAGCTGCAGAAAGGTAAGTACCCCAGCAAAGTATTTATATAATCTGAGCACAAGAGTAATGCATCTCAAACCTGGCTGTGTGTCATGATCATTAGAAGCAGTTTTTAAAAATGCGAATGCCTCAGAATGCTTGGAGTTCGTGAAGCCTGGGTGTATTTTTTGAAAGGTCTCCAAGTAATTTTAGTGTACAACAAGGATTATCAGTCGCACCTCAAAAAGATACCATTATCATGAAAGACAAGAAGAAACTCAAGGGGTAAATATTCCTGGCAGTGGGCAGTATTTGTCTTTTCTGATTATATAAGAGAAAATGAGTATTAGGAAATCCAACTTCAAAAGATAAATTCAAAATGCTTCCAAAGAGAATCAGAAAATTATTAAGCCAAAAACCAGTGATCCAGTTTGTTTAATTCAGTGGTTTTAAAATTCCAGGTCTTAGCCTTAGCTCACTGGCCAGAATTATTTACAAGTGAGGAGGAGGTTAGTGGTCAGCTCACCTCTGCATATGATCAGGGCTCAGGTGTGCAGTGTTGAGAACACAAACATAATGGGTAGGAATGCCACAACCCTGTCGTACATGATGGGCAAGAAGGTAGAAGTCCACCCTACAAAGGAAAAAGTACAAAGTAATGGTAGAGTTGGATTTGGCCAGAGCTGGAAAAGATCTTGGAGATCATTCTAGCTCCTTCACCTAAGGCTCAGAGAGGTCAAATGACTGGATCAAGGACATACAAGGACCAAACTAGGCTGAGAATTCAGGTCTCCTGACTCAACAGGCTATTTAAGAATGGTGGTAGAAATGACATCTGTGTGCAGACGGTTAAGCATGCATAGTCTTAGGAAGAGACTGTATGTTCAATATTTTATACTTAAGAGGTAAAAGCTTCATTGTTGGTTTGTGTGTTTTTAAATAGTTTTTAAAATTTTACTTTTTAACAGTAAAATCTCTGATTCCATTCCACATCTCTCTAGGCAACCTCCCCATTCCAATACCCAGGGAACAGATAACTTCTCCAACCTATTCTTGTGAAATAACTGTGTCTCGCCCACTTACCACTCACAGCTTGTTATTGTATGATCTACCACAGTGCCGGGGGAGGGAGTCACAAAGTGCTCGGTAGAAGACCGGTACACATTGGTGCTGATTTTCTTCTGAACTACAAATACCACCATCTTGGGATGATAATTCTCAAAAGCTTCAAAACACTTCTGTAGCTGAGGAATCTCATAGCTGGCAATTGTCTTTAGTTGGCCATCAGACACTCCATCACGGTACACCACAATCTTCTCTGGGAGACAGTGGTTCACCTGAAACAACACGCTGCTGAGGTGAACTGTGTGGCCCTGGGGCTAATGACCACAGGCAGAGAAACGCTCACTCAGCAAACAACCTGGAGACACGGCAGTAGGTCCCTTTGACAGCTGGGCCCAAAGCCATCATGTTGGAAGGGCAGGGAGAAGCAGCTTCTAGTCATTTCTAGACTTCCTCAGGGCAGTAAAACAGGTCTGGTACACCAAAGGTGTTATAAAATATGAAACCAAATAAGCAAGCTCTGAGTCATATATATACGGCTTATACTGAAACGGTGTGAAAAAAAGTTAAAAGGAAGGAAAATTATGGGCTGAATCAATCTTCCTACTACTTGGATTTAACACTAACTACTGTCTAGGCAAAAAACAAGGTGAACTGCTGCAGAAATTCTAACATATAACTGCACATCCCACAGATCCACCATCCTCACGTTTCTGTGTATTAGCAACATCCAAAGTTGCTGACAAATGAAAGGGGATCCTTTACTAAATATTATCCTACCATCAGGTATAGTGTGAAACATTCTTAATATAACTAAGTAAATAGCAGTCCTGGTAAATTGTCCGTGGATCCAAATCAAATTAAATGCTGGCTTGAATCAGTTTTTTGTTTTTTTGTTTCTTGGGTTTTTAAAAATTATTTATTTATTTATTTATTTATTTATTTATTTATGGCTGTGCTGGGTCTTCGTTTCTGTGTGAGGGCTTTCTCTAGTTGCGGCAAGTGGGGGCCACTCGTCATCACGGTGCGCGGGCCTCTCACTATCGCGGCCTCTCTTGTTGCAGAGCACAGCCTCCAGATGCGCAGGCTCAGTAATTGTGGCTCACGGGCCTAGCTGCTCTGCGGCATGTGGGATCTTCCCAGACCAGGGCTTGAACCCATGTCCCCTGCATTGGCAGGCAGATTCTCAACCACTGCGCCACCAGGGAAACCCCTTGAATCGGTTTTGAAAAATAATTTTTTCCCCATTTAGAGAATATAATTATGTTCTAGTTGTATGTGACTTCAATAATTTTAAAAAATAAGCTGTTTCATTTTAAACTAGAAGTTTTCTTTAAAGTGCTTTGGTTTAGGGACTTCCCTGGCGGTCCAGTGGTTAGGACTCCATGCTTCCACTGCAGGGGGCATGGGTTCGATCCCTGGTTGGTGAACTAAGATCCCACATGCCATGTGGCATGGCCAAAGAAATACATAAATAAATAAAGTGCTTTGGTTTAATTCAGTTAGTGACAGTTTGATTCTGATTTTGGTTCATCCTAGGTTTTTGTTCACAATTCCCCTCAAAACCTTAACTTATCATTGAATTAGATAGGCTTATACTACATATTCTTTATAGGTTACTCTACATGAAAATTTAAGTTTCATTTCAAAGAACCCTTTTTAATAATAAATAATCACCTAGCATCTTTTTGGAGTTTAAGTTTAAAATTCAAATATTTTATAAATGTCCCTTTTTTCTGAGACCCCACAAGTACTGTATTTACAAACATGTGATTCATCTTCACATTCCAAGATTGGAATTATTCCCCCAGCTGTACTTTTTTGTTTTTATGTTGTTTTTGGCTGTCTAGCATCTATTCCACCTCTTTTTGCTAACAGCATTTTAAGTGTCCTCCTGCCTCCAACAGGATACATTGGAATTCGTGTGATTATTAATCAAGGTACCTTCCCCTAATCCAGGGCTTCTCAACCTCAACACTACTGACATGTAGGGCCAGTGGATTCTTTTTATTGGGGGCTGACACTAGAGGATGTTTAGCAGCATTCCTGGCCTCTACCCACTAGATACCAGTAGCAATCTCTCTCAGTTATAACCAAAAATGTCTTCAGGCTGCCCATTGGGGGAACAAAACTGCCCCAGCAGAACACTCCTCCCTCAGTCTGACTCTTTGACAGAGAGTAAGAAACACCTGGAGATTTTCCCTTTGTGGTGGTGCTTCTTCAGGATCCCTGCTTCTGGAACCCTATCCATTTCCCAGCTTGACGCTCAACCTTCCCACGAATCCTCTGAGACTCTCCATGATCTTACCAATTAATCCCCATTTTGCTTAAGTTAGCACATTTCTGTGACTTCCCAAAGACCCCTAACTGATACGTTGTGTAAAAGGGTGGGTAACAAAGGCACTTGGATCTGGAAGAAAACCTGATTTCACAGATGAGGAAACAGAGAAGAATTACACTGGATCTGGGGTCAGGAGACCTGGGACTGAGTCTGAATGTGCTGCTCCTCAGCTATGCTCTTGAAGACTCAGTTTCCTCACTTGAAAAATGGATGTAAATGACCACCTTACTTTTCTTCTTCTCAGGGTTAAGAGGGATAAAGTGTGTATATATATGTATATAATTTTTTTAAGCTACACACAAAAGTTGAGAACAAACTAGATCAAGGAAATACAGATATTCTGAAGCACAGGGAAGGGATCTAACAAGATCAATGGAGTGAGAAATAGAATCAAATTCGTCTGAAGTATTCACTGATATTACCTCTTTCTTTAAAATCTGTTAACCAACTACTGAGTGTGAGACATTATACTTGGCCCTATGTAAGATTCCAGTAGAAGTGAAAGGCATGATTCCTGTTATTAAGGAGCTTTCAAATCTAATAATAACAGTCAACAATGGTAACTTTTCTAGGTCATCTAGTCCATTCTCCTCATTTCATAAATGATAAGACTATGATGTAGGGGGGTCAAAATATGAGACAAATCACAATACTGAAACATAAACATTAAATATACATTATTAAATCACTTCAGTACTAGGGTGAATACATGAAACAATAAATTAATGAAAGCAGGACTGTGCTTGTTGGCTTGCTATCCCTAGCACTGAATACAACGGTGAGGGTCAAGTAGAAAATAAGTATCTGCTGGAAGTTTGAGATGTTCTTTTATGTGTGATTCCATTCATTCACTGAACAAACACTTAATGCCCACTAGATATGAGCCACTGTGCTAGTCTCAGAAAATTTAAAAATTATCTTGATACCTTCCAAATATTAGTGGAACTCAAATTAACACTGGGGAGACAGACACAAAGTAAATACTCTCAATACATTACAAATAACATAACAAAGAATATAAATAAAATGCTATGGGAACAGAGAAGTATAAGACATTTGTTCTCTAGAGGAAAAAGTGAATATTATGCCTCAGTGAAAGAACTAGCAGACAATTCAGTCAGCAAGAAGGGTAAAGGATTCCAGGTAGCACTGCAATGTATTGAATACTACAACATGGGTGAACTCTGAAGACATTATGCTAAGTGAAATAAACCAGTCACAAAAAGACAAATACAGTATGATTCCACGTGTATGAGATACTCAGGGGAGTCAAAATCAGAGACAGGAGGTAGAAGGGTGGTGGCAACGGGCTAGGGGGAGGGGAGCATGGGGAATTACTGTTTTAAGGGGACAGAGTTTCAGTTTTACAAGATAAAAAAAAGAGTTATGGAGATGGATGATGATGATGACTGCCCAACATTTTGAATGTATTTAATATCACTGAAATGTTATACTTAAAAATGGTTAAGATGGTAAATTTTATGTTATGTGTATTTTACTCAATTAAAAAAATTGGGGGAAAAAAAGAGGGAAGAGGCCAGGCAAGCTACTAGAAATGGCAGGTGCAGAAAGGGCAGGCTGAAGTCTGGAAGAGTCCCCAAATAATCACTTGCTCAAGATAACTCTCCACCCTAAGATCCTCCCAATTGTGCCAAGAAAAGGGAAGTGAAGGTGGAACTGAAAAGCAGAAAGAACCTATACTCTCACACATTGTAAACTGGCTGCCTGAAACTTCTGATTCCAAAGGCAATACCGTGGCCCACTCCCTTCTGTCTCCAGGGTCGAACACTAGTCAGACCAGTCCAGCAATATGAAGTCAGAGCCAGAGCCAGAGCCAGAGCCACAGGAGAAGCAAAAGGGCTGAATTAACTACAGCTGAGTTTAATCTTCTCAAAGCTCAGGCCAAATAACAGATGAACTCAACATTAAGTGATTACTAATCATGAGAGCTAAAGCTAAGGCAAGTGTCAAGAACGTAGCTTGGTTTTGATTTTCACACATGAGTGGAAGGCAACACTGGCACTCAGACTCACATGTTAGGTTTCAGTGGCCCATGAGACATCCAAGTACTAGAGGGGCCACGCAGGCAGCTGAAGATGTGGTCTAGGAGCTCAGATGAAGGGTATGGGCCACAGAGTGATTCTCAATGTGTGCTCTGGGCTCCAGTGCTTCCCCTTAGATGTTTTAGGGAGTCCACAGAGTCAAAACTAATTTCACAATACTACTACTACATTACTTGCCATTTTCACTCTAATTCGCTCATAAATATCCAGTAGAATTTTCCAGAAAGTAAATGATGTGTGACACTGCAATAACTTAAATGTAGGATATTCACTTGCCTTTTACTAACCCAAACATTAAAGCCATTCGCCAAAATGTAAAACATCACCGAACATTTTGAAAGTAATCTTTAATTTAAAATGTTATTTATGGGACTTCCCTGGTGGCACAGTGGTTAAGAACCCGCCTGCCAATGCAGAGAACATGGGTTCGAGTCCTGGTCTGGGAAGATCCCACATGCCACGGAGCAACTAAGCCAGTGCGCCACAACTACTGAGCCTGCGCTCTAGAGCCCGCGAGCCACAACTACTGAGCTCACGTGCCACAACAACTGAAGCCCGTGCGCCCAGAGCCCATGCTCTGCAACAAGAGAAGCCACTGCAATGAGAAGCCCGCACACCGCAACGAGAAGCCCACGCACCACAACGAAGAGTAGCCCCCACTCGCCGCAACTAGAGAAAGCCCACGCACAGCACTGAAGACCCAACGCAGCCATAAATAAATAAATAAATAAATTACAATAAAAAATAAAAAATAAAATAAAATGTTATTTATGTTATTAACTATATTGAGCTTATTATTTTAAAGTAAATTAAAAAACATTAAAAAGTTCTGTTTTAACTTCTAATACGGTAATTATTGATGTATACCTATACAAACAAAAAACTCAATAATATTTAAGAAGGTAAAGATTTCCTTAGACCAAAAAATTTGAGAACTGGACTAGAAATATAAATCTAAATACAGATATTAAATAAAACCACAGATGAGATTAAGCTTGCCAGCAAGGCTTCAGGTGGTGGACCAGGATTTCTAAGAAACCCTGCCACTGAGGACAACTGGAAAAGCTGGACAAAATATAAAAACATCTACCTGAAGGCAGCATCAGAGGAAGGATGGGGGCCCAGAGAAATAAGCCAGCCTTTTGAACCTGTTTTTCCCCGGCAGCATGTGTTGATTTTGCTGATTCCACAAGGGTAGGTAAGCTAGACGGATGTTTGGGAGTGGTGCTTTTTTTTAAATCACAGCTTTATTGAGCTATAATTTGCTATACCATAAAAGACACTCTCTTAAGGTATAAAAGTCAAAAGTTTTACATTTATCGAATTTCGCAACCATCACCGCTATCTAATTTTAGAACATATACATCACCCCAAAAGGTAATCTCATACCCATTAGCAGTCATTTCCCATCGCCCCCCCAACCCCAACTCCTGGAACACACTAACATACTTTGTTTCTTTGGATTAGCCTATTTTGGACAAACAGAATCATGTAATATGTGGTCTTTTGTGACTAACTATTTCACTGAGCATAATGTTTTCACAGTTCACCCATGTTGTATCAGTCCTTCATTCCCTTATGTTGCCAAATGACATTACATTACAGGCTACATCACATTTGTCCATTCATCGATCGTATGGGTTATTTCCAGTTTTGGCTATTATGAATAATACTGCTATGAACATTCATATACAAGTTCTGTGTGGACATATGTTTTCAATTCTCTTGGTTTATTATACCTAGGAGTAGAATTGCTGGGTCATATGGTAACTCTATGTTTAACATCCTGACGAAATAACAAACTGTTTTTCAAAGAAGCTCTACCATTTTACATTCCCACCAGCAATGTATGAGGGTTCCAATTTCTCCACATCCTTGACAACACTCTTATTATCTTTTTTATTTTAGCCATCCTAGTGTGTGTGAGGTGGTATCTCATTGTGTGTGCATGCTTTTAAACAGAGACTTTATTTTTCAGACGAGTTTTAAGTTAACAAAAAACTTGAGGCCATAGTACAGAGTTCCCATATACACCTTCCCCACCAACCATACACATAGTTTCCCCTGTTGTTACCATATTACATTAGGGTGGTGCATTTGTTACAACTGATAAATATTGATATATTATTAACTAAAGTCCACAGTTTATATTCGCATTCACTCTCTTGTATATTCTATAGGCTTTAAGAAATGCATGTCATTTATCTACCATTATAGTAATTTTACAGCCCTAAAAACCCCCTGTGCTCCCTATTTATACTTCCCTTCCTCACCCTCCCAAACCTCTGGCAATCACTGATCTTTTTACTGTGTCCATAGTTTTGTGTCTTTTCCTGAATGTCCCATAGTTGGAATCATATAGTATGTAGCCTTTTCAGATTGGCTTTTTCCACTTAGTTACATGCATTTAAGATTCCTCCATATCTTCCCATGGCTCGATAGCTCATTTCTGTTTACTGCTGAGTATTTAATTGTCTGGATGTACCACAGATTATCTGTCCATTCACCTACTGAAGAACATCTTCGTTGCTTCCAGTTTGGGCAATTATAAATAAAGCTGCTATAAAAATCTTTGTGCAGGTTTTTGTGTGGACATATGTTTTCAACTCATTTGGGTAAATACTAAGGAGTGTGATTGCTGAATTGTATGGTAAGAGTATGTTTAGTTTTGTAAGAAACTACCAAACTGCCTTCCAAAGTGGCTGTACCATTTCACATTCCCTCAGGCAATGATGAGAGTTCCCATTGCTCCACATCCTCACTAGCATTTGGTGTTGTCAGTGTTTTAGATTTTGGCCATTCTAATAGATGTGTAGTGGTATCTTGTTGTTTTAATTTGCCATTCCCTAATGTTATATTGCGTATCTTTTCATATGCTTATTTGCCATCTGTATATCTTCTTTGGTGAGAAGTCTGTTCAAGTCTTTTGCCCATCTTTTAATTAGGTTGTTTTCTTATTGAGATTTTAAGAGTTCTTTGTATATTTTAGGTAACAGTATTTTATCAGATACATGTTTTGCAAATATTTTCTCCCAGTCTGTAGCTTATTTTCATTCTCTTAGTGTCTCTCACAGAAGTTTCACAGAAGTTTTTTTTTTTAATTAAGTCCTGTTTATCAGTTCTTTCTTTCATGGATAGTGCTTTGGTATCAAAAAGTCATCACCAAACCCAAGGTCACCAAGATTTTCTATGTTATCTTCTATACCTTTTACACTTTTGCATTTTAAAGGTAAGTTTGTGATAATTTTGAGTTAATTTTTGTGAAAGGTATATGGTCTGGGTATAGTTTTCATTTCTGTTTTGTTTGCATGTGGATGGGCAGCTGTTCCAGCACCATTTGTTGAAAAGATTCTCCTTTTCCAGTGAAGTGGCCCATGATCTTTTATCAAAGATCACTGGAATCTATTTGTATAGGTCTACTTCTGGGCTCTCAATTCTGTTTCCTTGACATGTCTATTTTTCTTTTTGTCAATACCACACCACCTATATTACTGTAGCTTCATAGTAACTCTTTGAGTAACAGAAGTCCTCTGATTTGGTTCTTCTTAAGTACTGTGTTGGCTACCCTGTCTTTTACCTTTCTATTTAAACTTTACAATCTGTTTGTAAATATCTGCAAAGTAACTTGCTGGGATTTTGACTAGGGCTACAGTGAATCGATAGATCAAATTGGGAAGAACTGACATCTTAACAATATTGAGTCCTCCTATCAATGAACATGGGATATCTATTTATTTAGATATTTGATATTTTTCATTAGAGTTTCAGAGTTTTCTTCATGTAAATCTTATATAAACTTTGTTAGACATATCTAATGTTTCATTTTTTGGTGCTAATACAAATGGTATTGTTTTTAATTTCAAATTCCAATTGTTCATTGCTGATATATAGAAAAGGAATTGATTTTGTGGGTTTTTTCAGCAATTTAATTTTGTATATTTATTTTGTATCCTGCAACCTTGTAATTCCGGCAGAGTTTTTTTGTTGTTGATTTCTCGAGATGTATACATAGACATCATGCTACCCGCAAAGTTTTTTTTCCTCCTTTTTGACTGTATAACTTTTACTTCCTTTTGTCTTTTTGCATTAGCTAGGACTTCCAGTATGATGCTGAATAGGAGTGATGAGAGAAGAAATAACTGTCTTGTTCTTGATCTTAGGGGAAAAGTATCTAGTTTCTCACAATTAAGTACAAGGTTAGCTGCAGGATTTTTGTAGATGTTCTGTATTAAGTTTATGAAGTTCCCCTTATACTCCTAGTCTGCTGGGAGGTTTGTTGTTGTTTTTTGTTTGCTTGTTTTTTTTTGTTTTTTTAGTCACGAATGGGAGTTGACTTTTGTCAAATGCTTTTTCTGCATCTATTGACGTGATAGGATTTTTCTTCTTTAGCCTATTGATGTGACAGACCACACTGATTTTCAAATGCTGAACCAGCCCTGTATAACTGGAATACAAACCACTTGGTAGTTGTATCCTTTTTAAGGGTTGCTGTAATAACCACAAACTGGGTTGCTTAGAACAACAGAAATATATTCTCTCACAGTTCTGGAGGGCAGAAGTCCAGAACTGTGGTATCAGCAGGTCCACATGCTTCCTCCAAAGGCCCTAGGAAAGAATACTTCCTTGCCTATTCTAGCTTCTGGTGGTTTCTGGCAATCCTTAGTGTTTCTTGGCTTGTAGATACATCACTCCAATCTCTGCTTCCACCTTTCCAGTGCCTTCTCCTGTGTGTCTGTGTCTCTGCTCCTTCACATGACCTTCTATGACTCTGACCAAACTTCCCTCTTCTTATAAGAATACGTCATTGGCTTAGGGCCCACCCTAATCCAGTCTAACCTCATTTTAACCTGACTGAATCTGCAAAGACCCTATTTCCAGATGACGTCACATTCACAGGATCCAGGTGGACATGAATTTGGAGAGGCAGTATTCAACTCAGAACAGTTATGGTGTATAATTCTTTTTATGCATTATTAGATTTGCTTTACTAATATTTTGTTGAAGATCTTTGCATCTATAATCATGAGAAATATTGATCTGTAGCTTCCTTTATTGTAATGCCTTTATCTGGTTTTCATGTGAAGTGGTACCTCATTGTGATTTTGATTTCCACTTCCCTAATGACTAATGATTTAACCTCTCTTCATGTGCTTGTCATCTATTTGTATATGCTCTTTGGAGAAATGTCTATTCAAATGTTTGCCTGTTTTTATGCTGGGTTATTTGTCTCTTTGTTTTTCAGTTGTATATTCTGGAAACTATACCTGTACTAGATATATCAGATGAATGATTCTGTCCCATTCCATGGGTTGTCTTTCCACTTTCTTGCACTTTGAAGCACAAAATATTTTAAATTTGATGAAGTCTGATTTATGTTTTTCTTTACTTGCTTTTTTCTTTCAGTATCATATCTAATAAACTGTTGTCTGTTAAATGGTCACAAAGACATAAACCTATGCCATCATCTAGAGTTTTATAGTTTTAGTTCCTACATTTACGTCTTTGATCCATTTGGAGTTATTTTTTATATATTGTGTGAGGCAAGGATCCAACTTCATTCTTTTGCATGTGGATATCCAGTACTCCCTGCGCCATTTCCTGAAAAGACTATGCTTTCTTACCGCTGAATGTCACCCTTGCAGAAATCAGTTTACCATAAGCACACAGGTTTACTTCTGGACTCTCAACTGATTTCTACATCTCTTTCCATTTCAGTACCAGACTGTCTTGTTTATTCTAGCTTTGTAGTAAGTTTTGAATTCAGAAAGTATGAGTCCTTCAATTTTCTTCTTTTTCAAAATTGTTTTGCCTATTCTGGAATTTTTTACATTTCCATATGAATTTGAAAATCAATTTGTCCATTTCTACAAAAAAAGAATGTTAGACTTTTGATATGTATTTCCTTGAATCTGTAGATTAATTTAAGGAGTACTACCATCTTAACAATATTAAGTCTTGAATATGGGTTGTCTTTCCTTTTGTTTAGGTCTTCTTCAATTCTTTCAACAATGTTCTGCAGTGTTCAGAGTATTTTTTGCACTTCTTTTGTTAAACATTTTCCTACACAGTTCTCTTTTATGCTGTTATAAATGTTATAAATTTTAATTTCATTTCTGGATTGATCATTGCTAGTATAAAGAAATAGTTGATTATTGTACAGCAGTCTTGTATCCTCAACCTTGCTGAACTCTTTTACTAGCTACAATAGTGTGTGTGTATTCTTTAGGGTTTTCTATATGTAAGATAATGTCAAATAGAAACAGACATAGTTTAACTTCTTCCTTTCCAGTCTGGATGTCTTCTGCAGTTTTCTTGGGATATTTTTGTTTAGCTTTAGTATCAAGGTAATATTGGCCTTATGGTATGAACTGGGAAGTGTTCCCTCCTTTCCTATTTTTTGGAAGAGTTTGTGAAAGAGTATTAATTCTTTAAATATTCTGTATAACTAAAAAGTTTTGATAGTTTGTGCCTTTCTTGGAGTTTGTCCATTTCACTTAGGTTATCTAATTTCTTGGCATACAGCCGTTCATAGTGTTTTCTCAAAATCCTTTTTTTATTTCTGTAAGGTCAGTAGTGATGTCTTTTTCATTCCAGATTTTAGTATCTGATCTTCTCTTTTTCATGGGTGGTCTAGCTAAAGGCTTATCAATTCTGTTGATCTTTTCAAATAATCAATTTTTGGTTTATTGATTTTCTCTGTTGTTTTTCAATTTTCCATTTCATTTCTCTATGCTATAATCTCTATCAATTCCTTCTTTCTTGCTTTGAGTTTAGTTTGCTCTTCTTTTTCTAGTTTCTTAAGGTGGAACTTGGGCTGTTTGGAGATTTTTCTTCTTTTTTATTATAGGTGTTTACAGCTATAAATTTTCCTTCTAAGCACTTCTTTACATACATCCACAAGTTTTGGTATGTTTTGTTTTTATTTTCATTTATCTCAAAGCGTTTTCTAATTTCCCTTTTGATTTCTTCTTTGACCTCTTGGTTACTTGGGAGTATTGTTTAATTTCCATATAGTTGTGACTTTCCCAAATGTCTCACGTATTAAATTCTAATTTCATTCTATTGTGGTTTCAGAACACATTTTGCATGATTTTAAACCTTTAAGATGGACTGAGTCTTGTTTTATAACCTGACATATGTTCTATCATGGAGAACGTGCCACACACATTTGAGAAGAATGTATGTTCTGTTGTTGTGTGTTCTGTAGATGTCTGTTAGGCTGAGTTGGATCACAGAGTTGTTCAAGTATTTTATTTCCTTGTTGATCTTATTTCTAACTGTTCTATCCATTATTGAAAATGAAGTTTTGAAATCTCCATCTATTACTGTAGAATTGTCTATTTCTTTCACTTATGTTAGTTTTTGTTTCATATATTTTTGGATGTATGTTGTTAGTTTCATATGTTTATATTTTATGACTTCCTCATGGATTGACCCTTTTGCCATTACGAAATGTCCTTTCTTGTCTTTAGTAACAATTGTTATCTTAAAGTCTGTTTTGCCTGTTATTAGTATAGCTACTCCAGCTCTCTTTTGGTTTATCTTGTTCCATTCGTTTACTTTCAACCTCCTGTGTCTTTGAAACTAAAATATGTCTCTTGGAGAAAGCACATCTTCATATTTTCACTTAATCCAAGTTGCTAATCTCTACCTTTGGTGTTTAGTCCATTTACATTTAATGTAATTACGGATACGGTAAGATTTACATCTGCCATTTTACTATTTGTTTTCCACATGCCTTATATCTTTTTTGTCCCTCTATTCTTCCTCAACTGCCTTAATTTGTATTAAATAGACATTTTCTAGTTACCATATTAATTCCCTTGCCGTTCCTTTTCTTTTATTTTTCTGAGTTATTTTCTTAAGTGTTTCACCTGGGGATTACAGTTAACATATTAACTTATAACAATCTCATTTGGTCAGTTAATACAAAATTGTTTTTAAAGATTTAAAAGATTTAAAGATTCTTTTAAAGATTTAAACCACTGGTGGCGCAGTGGTTAAGAATCCGCCTACCAATGCAGGGGACACGGGTTTGAGCCCTGGTTCAGGAAGATCCCAAATGCCACAGAGCAACTAAGCTTGTGCGCCACAACTACTGAGCCTGCGCTCTATAGCCCATGAGCCACAACTACTGAGCCTGTGTGCCACAGCTACTGAAGCCCGCGTACCTAGAGCCCGTGCTCCGCAACGAGAAGCCACCACAGTGAGAAGCCCATGCACCACAATGAAGAGTAGCCCCCGCTCGCCACAACTAGAGAAAGCCCCCCACATGCAGCAGTGAAGACCCAATGCAGCCAAAAATAAATACATTTATTTTTTTTAAATGATGATTTATTTATTTTTTTATTTATTTAATTTATTGTTGGCTCTGTTGGGTCTTAGATGTGGGATCTGTCATTGCACCAGTGCACGGGCTCTTCGTTGTGGTACACGGACTTCTCTCTACTTGTGGTGTGCAGGTTTTCTCTTCTCTAGTTGTGGCACACAGGCTCCAGGGCATGTGGGCTCTGCAGCTGTGGCATGTGGGTTCCAGAGCACATGGGGTCTGTAGTTTGCGGCATATGGGCTCTAGTTGAGGTGTGTGTGAGCTCAGTAGTTGTGGCAAGTGGGCTTAGCTGCCCTGTGGCATGTAGGATCTTAGTTCCCTGACCAGGGATAGAACCTGCGTCCCCTGCATTGTAAGGCAAATTCTTTACCACTGGACCACCACGGAAGTCCCAATACAAAATTAATTTTGGTATTATTCAAAAACTTTGCTCCTATATGGCTCCATTCCCTCCCCTCTCCTTTGTGCCTTTACTGTCATACAAATTATATCTTTATACATTGTATGCACATCCACTTAGATTTATAATTACCACTTTATGCACTTGTCTCTTAAGACACAGACTAGAAGAAAAATTACAAACAAAAATATATTTTTGCTCTCTTTATGTTTACCTCTATAGTTACCTTTCCTGGTGGTACTTACTTCTTCAGGTGGATACAAATTACTGTCTAGTGTCATTTCATTTCTACCTGAAGGACTCCCTTAAGTATTTCTTGTAGGACAGGTCTGCTAGTGACAAATTCCCCTAGTTTTTATCTGAGAGTCTTACTTTCTCCATTAAAAAAAAAATGAGATGTAAATCACATAAAATTCACTATTTCAAAGAGTATAATTCAGTGGTTTTAGTATACTCACAAAGTTATATACCTATCAACACTACCTAATTCCATAATATTTTCAACACCCCAAAAAGAACCCTATACCCATTAGCAGTTACTCCCTATTCCTGCCAGCATCCTCAGTGCCTGGAAACCAGTAATCTCTTTTCTGTCTCCACAAATTTTCCTATTCTGGATATTTCATAGAAATGGAATAATATAAATATGTGGCTTTTTATGTCTAGCTTCTTTCACTGAGCATAATATTACTGTCAAGGTTTCTCCTTTATTTCTGAACAGCAGCTTTTCTGGATATACAATTCTTATTCAACTTTCTTTTTCTTCCAGCATTTGGAATATGTCATCCCATTGCCTTCTGGCCTCCATGATTTCTGATGAGAAGTCAGCTCTTAATCTTACTGAAGACGCCTTGAACATAACGAGCAGCTTTCTCTTGGTGCTTTCAAGATGCCCTCTTTGTCTTTTAGCAGTCTTACTTGGTTGTGTCTAGGTATGGGTATCTTTGAGTTTTTCCTACTTAGTGTTCGTTAGGCTTCTTGGATGAATTGATTACTTTCTTCATTAATTTTGGAAATTTTTGGCTATTATTCCTTCCAATGTCCTTTGTTCCCAGTTCTCTCTCACTACTCCCCTTCTGGGAATCACATTATGTTTATACTGCTATGGCTGATGGTGTCCCACAGATCTCTGAGCCTCTGTTAATTTTCCTTATTTTTTTCTTTCTTTTCTTCACACTGAATAATCTCAACTGACCTATCTTCAAATTTGCTAGTTATCTCTTCTGCTTAATCCAATCTGATGTTAGGCCCCTCTACTGAAATTTTCATTTATTACATTTTAGAAGTCCAGAATTTCTATATGATTCTTTAAATTTTTTAAAAAATTTATTTATTCAGACATAATCCACACACCATATAATTCATCAATTTAAAGTGTAAAATACAATGTTTTTTAGTATACCCCCAGATATGTACAACCATCACCACAATCGATTTTAGAACATTTTCATCACCTCAACAAGAAGCCCCACACTCTTAAACTACCACCACTCTACCCACCTCCTATTCTCTCCCCAACTTAGCCCTAAGCAACCACTGACCTACTTTCTGTTTCTGTAAACTTCCCTGTTCTGAACATTTCTTATGAATGGAATCATATAAAATGTGGTCTTTTATGACTGGCTTCTTTCACTTAGCATAACATTTCCAAGGTCCAAGTATTGCTTGCTATTTGTTTCACCTGCTCTACATTCTTTTCCTTTCTTCCTTAAAAAAATTTTTATTTTCTCTTCTCTCATCGTGATTGTTACATAACTCTTTTTTTATTCTTTTAGTGGCTACCCTAGAAATTACAACATAGCTCTTTAGTGTATCAAAGTGTAATATAAATTAGTACTTTCACCTTTTCCTCAACAATTCAAGAAACTAAAGGCATTGGAACTTCATTTACTTCTTCCAGATATATGTGCTATTATTGTCATCAATTTGAAATTTATACACACAAATGAATATATACCCACTCAAAAACATTATATTATTATTTTAGATGGTAGGTATTCATTTAAATTTTTCCCCATACTTGGCACTTTTATTCCTGTATTTATTCCTTTGACCATTTCTAAGTGTTTTCTGGGATAATTTTCCTTGTAGGTGAAAAATGCTCTTTTGTATTTTCCTTCAGTGTAAATCTGCCGGTGACAAGCGTTCTCAATTTTTTATTTGCCAAAAAATGTCTTTTTTCACCTTATTAGAAGTTACTTTTAGTGGATATTGGATTCTATGTTGGTAGTTTTTTTCAGCATTTTGTAGCTATTATTATCTTGTGGCTTAAATTGTTTCTTTTGACTAGTTCACTATTAGTCAATTTGTTGTTCCTTGAAGGTAACCTCTTTTATTTTCCTTTGACTTGCCTTAATATGTATATATATATTTGTCTTTACTTTCAACAGTTTTATTATAATGTGCCTAAGTGTACTTTTCTTTTTATATCTTGCTTGGGATTTGTTGGATTTCTCATATCTGTGACTTAATGTCTTCTAACACTTTTGGAATATACTTTACCATTGTTTTTCTGCCCTCTGCTCTCTCTAACCTCCTTCTGGACCACTTATGTGTATAATATATTTTAACTCCATAACTCCCATGTCTGTTGCCTTGTTGTATTTTCTAACCCTCCGTATCTCAGTGCAGTTTATTTTCTTCTTACCTATCTTTCAATTGTCTCTTGAAATTTCCTCAATTAAGTCTAAACTACTGTTGCCCACTGTTATGCACAGAGCTGTGTTTCTCCAAAATTTGTGTTGAAGTCCTAACCTGGCATACCCAAAATGTGACTGTATTTGGAAATAGATATTTAGAGAGGTTATTCAGTTTAAATAAGGTCACTGGGGTGGGCCCTAATCAAATATGACTGGTGTCTTTCTAAGAAGAGGAGACTGGGACATAGACACACATGGAGTAAAGACCATGTGACACAGAGAGAAGACAGCCATCTATAAGACAAGGAGAGAGGCCTCAGGAGAATCCAACCCTGCCAGCACAGCATCCTGATCTTGGACTTCCCATCCCACAGATCTGTGAGGAAATAAATTTTTATTGTTTAAGCCGTTGTTCCGGCAGCCCTAGCAACCTAATACACCCATTCACTAAGTGTTTAATTTTGGTTATCATAATTTTTAGTTGTAGAAATTTCAATTTTTCCCCACAGTTTCCAATTCTTTGCTAAAATTCTTAATGTTGTCTTCCATTTCTCTGAACTTAAGTGTAGCTATTTTAAAATGTGTCTGACTATTCATCTATCTGAATCCTCTGTGTATCTGGATCAATTATCTGTTGACTTTCTTAGTTTTTCAGTCCCTTCATTTTCTCTCGTGTTGTTGGTTGTTATTTATTGATTGCTAGATATTGCAGAAAAATTTGATACCCAGGATAATGTTATCTTCCTTCAGAGGGTTTTTATTTGCTTTTGGCAAGTGGGCAGTAAAACTAGCAGTCAGAGTTCACCTGAATCCATATGCAAGGACTAGTATCATTCAGAGTTGATCTACCTATAGCTCTTCTTTACTCCTAGTTTGCAGCTCTTCAGATTCACAGCCCAAATAGTGGGGAGAAGACTCACGACTACCACTGACTTGGGGGCCCTGGCCTCCAGCTTTTGATCCCTAAAGACTTCAAAAGTGCTCCACAGCTTTTCAATGTTTCAGCTGCCTCTTCCAGAATTAGCATATGTCCCTAAAGAAGAAGAACCCAAATGCAGCTCTCATCATCTCTCTGGGTTTCTGTCATTTTGTATCTTCACCTACTTATTCTTCTTTGCTTCATTAACTTCTCAATTAAATTCAAGTAGCCATACATATATATATGTATGTATACTCATGTGTGTATATGTACATATGTATATACATATATACACATGTATATATTTAAAAATATATACACATATGTGCATACATGTGTGTATAATATACATATATTCCTTTTTAAAAATTGCCAAACATAGCACAGACGTACCTCATTTTATTGTGCTTCACTTTATTGCACTTCGCAGATACTGCATTTTTTTTTACAAATTAAAGTTTTGTGTCACCCTGTGTTGAGCAAGTCTATCAGTGCCATTTTTCCAACACATTATTTTTTAATTAAGACATGCACTTTTGTTCATTGCACACTTAATAGACTATAGTATAGCATAAACCCAACATTTATATGCCCTGGGAAACTAAAAAATTTGTGACTCACTTTAGTGCAGTACTAGCTTTACTGTGGTAGTCTGGAACTGGACCCCCAATATCTCTGAGGTATGCCTGTATTTACAGTATTGTTAATAGAAATTACATGGTGCCTGGAATGATATTGTTCATACGGAGAAGACTCAAGTTTGTTTCTTCCAGGTGTCTGGAGTATTTGCACTATGAGAAACTTGGAAACACTAGCACGCTGGATCATCATATCTGATTCAAAAATTTAAAATAATTCAAAGATGAGCTGTAGTTTGCTTTCAATCACCCTTATTCCTAGAATGTAGCCCTTTGGGGCCCTAAAACAAAATGATGGAGGTTTTCTAGTGCAATCTATCCTTAGTGGGTTCTAAACTCTAATCACTGTCCACCTAGAAAAGCACTTGCACTTAACAAAAGCAGACTGTCAAAAGCACTCTTCAAGAAATATTTCTTGAATGAGAAAGTAAGGACCTCCAAAAATCTGTTCAACCATAAAAGCAACAAGCACACTGCACAAATGGTCAAAATCAACTTTTTTGGAACTGTGGAAACTAACCAGAGGCTTAAAACAATCTGAACAGCATTTATTCAATAAAATTGGCTGAATCTTGACCTTTGTGGTGCTTTAACTTACACTATTCATATTCCCCTTTCTCTGCAGTAGCTGTGACACCTGCAGCCTCACTACCATGGTAACTGTGAAAATAATCTAGCAATCACTGGAAGGTGCAGAACATTCAAGGCATTTGAAGAAATCTTTGTCTTATCATTAGCTGATCACTAAGCTAAACTAAGGGGAGATTTCAGTGGCTACACACAGTTTAGATTACAAAGATTACAGAATCAGGCCAGGGAAGTCATCAAAGAGCAACAACAACAAGCCCTGGGGGTGGAGATTTGATTTGCAGAGTTGCCAACATTATATTAAAAATGTCTAGGGACTCCCTGGTGGTCCAGTGGTTAAGAATCCTCCTTCCAATGCAGGGGACGCAGGCTGGATCCCTGGTCGAGGAACTAAGATCCCACATGCCACAGGGCAACTGAGCCCACGTGCTCTGGAGCCCATGCGCCACAACTAGAGAGAAGGCTGCGTGCCACAATGAACGATCCTGATGCCGCAATGAAAGGTCCTGCATGCTGCAATGAAGATCCCGCATGCCACAACTAAGACCTGAGGCAGCCAAATAAATAAATAAATAGTTTAAAAAAGAAAGAAATGTAGCTTTAAAAAAAACTTTTTTTTTTTTTATGGCTGTGTTGGGTCTTAACTTCTGTGCAAGGGCTTTCTCCAGTTGTGGGGAGCGGGGGCCACTCTTCATCGCAGTGCGCAGGCCTCTCACTATCGTGGCCTCTCTTGTGGAGCGCAGGCTCAGTAATTGTGGCTCACGGGCCCAGCCGCTCTGCGGCACGCGGGATCTTCCCAGACCAGGGCTCGAACCTGTGTCCCCTGCATTGGCAGGCAGTTTCTCAACCACTGAGCCACCAGGGAAGCCCAAAAAAAAAACTTTTTTTAATAAAAATAAATATGTCTAGCTTTCAATAAAAAATTATGAAACATGCCAAGAAATAGTAAACTATAGCCCATTCACATGAAAAAAAAGTAGTTAATAGAAACTGCACAGGGAGAAGCCCGGACATCGGTTACATTAGACAAAGACTTTAAACCAACCATTTTCGTTTTATTTTATTTATTTTTTAAATTATTTACTTATTTATATTTATGTTTGGCTGCATTGGGTCTTTGTTGCTGCGTGCACGCTTTTCTCTAGTTGCTGCTAGCAGGAGCTACTCTTCATTGCAGTGCACGGGCTTCTCACCGTGGTGGTTCTCTTGTTGCAGAGCATGGGCTCTAGGTGCACAGGCTTCAGCAGTTGTGGTATGTGGGCTCAGTAGTTGTGGCTTGTGGGCTCTAGAGCGCAGGCTCAGTAGTTGTGGCGCACAGGCTTAGCTGCTCCGCGGCATGTGGGATCTTCCCGGACCAGGGCTCGAACCTGTGTCTCCTGCATTGGCAGGCGGATTCTTAACCACTGCACCACCAGAGAAGCCCCCAACCATTTTTCAATAATGTTCAAAGATCCAAAGAAAACTACATCTAAAGACCTTAAGGAAAATCTCACGAAGTAAAGACTACCAATAAAGATAGAAATTGTAAGAAAGAACCAAACAAAAATTTTGGAATCAGAAAGTATAAGTGAAATGAAAAATTCACCAGAGGGGCTTAAGAGCAGATTTGATCAGGCAGAAGGAATAATCAGTGAACTAAAAGATAAATCAATCAAGATTATCCAGGGGCTTCCCTGGTGGCGCAGTGGTTGAGAGTCTGCCTGCCAATGCAGGGGACACGGGTTCGAGCCGTGGTCTGGGAAGATCCCACATGCCGCAGAGTAGCTGGGCCCGTGAGCCACAATTACTGAGCCTGCGCGTCTGGAGCCTGTGCTCCGCAACAAGAGAGGCCGCGATAGTGAGAGGCCCGCGCACCGCGATGAAGAGTGGCCCCCGCTTGTCACAACTAGAGAAAGCCCTCGCACAGAAACGAAGACCCAACACAGCCATAAATAAATAAATAAATAAATAAATAAATAAATAAATAAATAAATAAATAAATAAATAAAAGATTATCCACTGTGAGAAACAGAAAGAAAAAAAGGAAGAAAAATGAATGCAGCCTCTGAGACCTGTGAGACACCATCAAGCATAACAATATACGAATAACTGGAGTCTCAGTAGCAGGGGAGAGAGAGAAAGGGGCAAAAGAGTGTTCGAAGAAATAGTGGACCAAAAATTCCCAAATTTGATTCAAAAGTTAACTGACACATTCAAGAAGACTAAAACATACCAATTAGGATAAACTCAAACTTGATCTACAACATCAGCCCTTCCCTGGGTCTCCAACCTGCTGGCCTACCCTGCAGATTTTGGACTTGCCAGCCTCCATAAATCACATGAGCCAATTCCTCAAAATACACACATACACACACACACACACACACACACACACACACACACACACACACACACATACACACAGACACACACTCCCCGTATTGATCTGTCTCTCTGGAAACCCTAATATAAAATTAGCACAGGACTTCCCTGGTGGCACAGTGGTTAAGAATCCACCTGCCAATGCAGGAGACACGGGTTCAAGCCCTGGTCCGGGAATATACCACATGCCACGGAGCAGCTAAGCCCTTGCGCCACAACTATTGAAGCCCACGTGCCTAGAGCCCATGCTCCGCAACAAAAGAAGCCACTGCAATGAGAAGCCCGCCACTGCAACAAAGAGTAGCCCCCGCTCACTGCAACTAGAGAAAGCCCATGCACGGCAACAAAGACCCAACACAGCCAAAGATTAATTAATTAATTAAAATAAAATAAAATAAAATTAGCACAGAGAAAGAGGGACACCATAGTACCAGAAAGGAACAAATTTTTTGTGTACTACTGAAATCAATTTCGTATTAACATGAATGAGACTGTTATAAACTTAATATGCAGAAAAAGCATTTGATAAAAATCCAACACACTTTCACTATAAAAACACTCAGCCAATTACGAACAGAAAGAAACTTCCTTAACATGATAAAGTGAGTCTATGAAACACCCACAGCTAACATCATACTCAATGGTGAAAGACTTAAAACTATCCCCCTAAGATCAGGAAAAAGACAAGGATGCCTGTTTTTACCACTGCTATTAAATATTGTACTGGAAGTTCCAGTCAGAGCAACTACGCAGGACAAATAGATAAAAGGCATCGAAACTGGAAAAAAAGAAGTATGACTATTCTGATTTGCATATAACATGATTCTATATATAGAAAAATCCCAAAGAATTGAGGAAAAAAATCTACTAAAGCTAGTTAAGTTCAGAAAAGTTGCAGGGTTAAAGATTAACACACAAAACAATTATGTTTCTATACATCAGCAATGAACAATCTAAAAATGAAATTAGAACTATTCCATACGCAGCAGCCTTCAAAAGAATAAAATACCTGAAAAACAGGGAAAGGACTCAAAAGGACTTCTCCAAACAAGTTATACAAATGGACAGTAAGCACAGGAAAAGATGTACAACATCATTAGTCATTAAGGAAATGCAAGTTAAAGCCATAATGAGATACCACTTCACAAGAGTTACAATTAAAAAAAGGAAAATAAGATGTGTTGGCAAGGATGTGGAGGAGCTGGAACCCTTCTATATTGCTGATAGGAATGTGAAATGGTGCATCCACTGTGGAAAACAGTTTGAGGGTTCCTCAAAAAGTTAAACAAAGAATTACCATATGACCCAGCAATTTCACTCTGAGGTATATCCCTGAAAAAACTGAAAATAGGTACTCAAACTAATACATATACAGGCATGTTCACAGCCTGTATTATTCACATTATTCACAATAGTCAAAAGGTGGGAATAGTACAAATGTCCATCAATGATGAATGGATAAACATACAATAGAACATTATTCATCCATAAAAAAGAACAAACTAATAATATAGTCTACAATTTAGACGAACCTTATAAACATGATCAATAAAAGAAGGCAAACACAAAAGATCATGTATTTTATGATTATCTCTATATAATATACACAAATCCACAGAAAGAAAGCAGATTAGATGTTACCAGGAAGTAGGGAGAAGGGTGAATGGGGAGTAACTACCTCCTTCCAGGATCAGAAAGTAGTTACCAGCAAGCAGATATCTTGGTGTGTCTGCTCGAGCGGTACCTGGGTCCATGAAATGAATGGACACTGAGGGCTGTAGCAGTGAAGAAATGGGCTAAATCTAGACATATTTTTCTCATACCCTCTGAAGTGCAAAATTCCAATAAACTGTTCTGTCTGCCAAGAGAACAGAGAATGCAGATGGCTCTGGGGGCAGATTCCCTGAGGGGAAGGCCCCGCACACAGTGGCAAATTGGACTGACTCTGCAGCTCCAGGAGATTACAAATTGTTCCTGACAGAAACAGACACCTATTCTGGACTGGGTTTTGCATATCTGCTGGTAGATACAAATTCTCAAAATACTATAAAAGAACTAAAACAGAAGACACTATACCAATCTGGACTGCCAAGTCACATTTCCTCAGACCAAGGAACACACTTTCATCCCCAGAGTAACAGTTTGACAGAAAATTAGAATGAGCAACTGAAACATTTATTGTTTAAAATGAAGGGAATAAAGGTGTGAAGGGCTAGCTTACATGACTTTATGAGTGTGTACTCATACTCAACATGACAGGGGCCAAAGGGAATGTCCCCACTAGATAAACTCCTCTCCTTTTCTGGGGGATCTAAAGAACAAGGGGTGGGGAAGGATGCTGCTATGACAATACTTTTTTTTTGTTTTCCCCCACATGACGTTAACCCTCTTTTTCACTACCTGATGCAGTGGTTCTCGGACCAGGACTGCAACTTTGGGTGCTAGAAGCTGGGATGAACCATGCATTCATTTGCTAGAGCTGCCATAACAAAGTACCACTAACTGAAGTGTACTGTTCCACCATGCTGGAGTCTAAAGTTTGACATCAAAGTGTTGGCAGGGTTGTTTCCTTCTGAGGGCTGTGACAGAGAATCTATCGTTCTATGACTCCTGGTGGCCTCATGTGTTCCTTGGCTTGTAGATGGTGCTCTCCCTGTGTCTTCACATTGTCTTTCCTCTATGTGTGTGTGTCTCTGTGTCCAAATCTCCTCTTTTCATAAGAACACAGCCATACTGGATTAGGGCCCACTCTAAAGACCTCATCTTAACTTGATTATCTGCCAAGACACTCTTTCCAAAAAAGGTTACATTCACTGGTACTGGGGTTAGGACTTCAATATCTTTTTAAGGGGGCACAATTCAACCCATAACAATCCCTAAGCAAGAAACTGTAATTAGAGTTCCTAAGGGCCTGACGGGGTGGACTGTGCCTTCACCCCCTCAGGCAAAATTGAGGTTCACAGGACACGCATCTATATTGCCTAGGAGGTGAGATAGCCCACTCGTTCTGACCTATGTAATCCTACCCTGTGTGGATGGCAGTGGACTGAGGGGGAGGCAATTGCTAGACTAGTATTGCTGGCAGCATCCTAGACCAGCACAGTGGCTAAACCTAATGTTCCATTTAAAGGTGGAAAAGTTTGGGTATAAATACAGAGAAGGAAGAATGGTAGTTGAGGATAAAGGAATGAATAAATGGTTGTGCAATGAGGAAAATACAATATTACATTGGTGCCTTAAAAGACGCTCAGAGCAAGAGATGACATTGTCTGTTAGCTCAAGTATACCAATGTCTGAAATGGCGAATGAACTGCTGCTTTCAGAACCTGACAATGTTGAATGGAAGCCTGCAAACTTAAGTGGCATGGCTCTGGGAGATATTTTGGTCTTACAATATAATGATGAACTGAACTAATTATTCATGCCTGCGTGGGTCTCTAGTAATGTGCCACTGTTGACTCTTGTATTTCAGGTTAGGTCTACTACCACCCTGCATCATGATGTAGGGTGACCTTGTTGGTAAGATTCAACTAACCTTGTTGGTAAGATTCAACTATACCATGTAAATAAGTCTTATGATAATACCAATATTGATAAGCAAATATATTGGGAAATTGGGTTATAGCCTCCTCAGGATGTAATATAAATGGAAAAATTACTGGCCTGAAGAAAGAACAGGACTAGCTAACCACCAGCTAACTTCTATGCTAAAGAGTTTTGCACAGTTTATTGTAAGGTACAAACTGCCTTATAATAGATGAAGGGGGGAAAGAGTAATTAGTACAGAAATATCAGAATATATGTAATGGCCTTATAGAGCATATCAGTTGTTTCTTTAAGTCTACCTCTACCTCATACTGGCTCCTCCAAAAGTCAGGCATATCCACAATGATACTACTACCTGGCTTACAGAATGCAGTGGAAGTGACGCTACATGGCTTTCAAGACTAAGGTATACAAGGCAACACGTTTTCTACCTGGCTCTCTCAATCTCTTGGAATGCTCAAGCTCTGAACCCAGCCACCATGCTGTGAGGAAGCCCAAACTAGCTCATGTGAAAAGACCACATGAAGGGGCCCAAATGGAGAGGAACTGGAGCCCACTGTGCCCTGTCCAACTTCCTGACAGTGAACATCATAAATGCTCACTGCATGTCACTAAGTTTTAGGGTAATTTACTACAGAGCCATCCATAACCAAACAGTGCTCAAGTAATTTACAACCCAGAGGGAGAGATAAATAAGGATACAAACAACTAATAAAAGGCAGGATGTGATAATCACTACACAGAATGTTAACAGAGGGCCTTGGGAGAGGACCATAAAGAAATAAGTCTAGCTAAGGGATGGAGCAGAGGAGGGGAAATGAGAAATGTTTCACAGAAGTAATCTTTGAGCTAGGGCTGAATAGACATACACAACTTTGCAGGCAAACAACAGCAACAACAAGAAGGAAGGTGTGGGTGGGACTTGGTAACAAAGTAGCATATCACATGGACCTCTATAGGGACAAAAATTTAACTTCTGGTTTACACAATCTCTAATACTGAAACAGTACCAAACTATTGGAAGGACACTACAGGAAACATTATTCTAAAATGAAACAAGGTGGAGTTCTAGAGATTAACTTTAATCATGTGAAATCATTAAATTTCTTGCTGTTTAATCTCTATGCAAAGGGCTAACACTGAACCCTAAGAAATGAAAGCCACTTATCAGTGCTTCCTTTGATGTACTGGCCAAGGCAAAACCCAGTACCTTGCTTGCTCATTGTTCCAGACCCAATATCAGCTTAATGACAGCAATTCTCCATGGTTAGCATTCTTTGGAGTTCTAGGGGTGATTTTCAGGGAGGCACTGGTCTTGAGCCTAAATGAAAAGAACCAGCGTCTAATGACAGCCATAAAAAGCTGAGAAAATTAATAAGCTGCTTTAATGACTAAAATTTACCCTGACTTTCCTGATAAGGGCCTGAAGATTATACACACAGGCATTAGGCTGACAACCAGGGAAATAATCATAAATTACCAAACCAAATCAAAGCATTCAGCTCTTTAAGCTGCTCTGTACAAGTAGAAGCCTGAAAACAGTCCTTCTGAGCTGCCTGTCAGTCTGTTTAGGAAACTCACCTTCGATTTGGGATCCCTCTCACTAAATCAGACTTCCTCTTAAAGTGATCAGGAAGGTAGTCCTTAAAAACCCTGATACTTTAGAACTGCTGTTCTCCTCACCTCATAGAACTTTTTTAAGGAGCCCACCAGGCACAGCTTCAGGCTATCCACAATCTCCTGATGAGGCATCTGGAATACCACTCGTGAATACCATTTTGTGAGGGTGCTGGGGCAGAGGCAGTTAGAGAGAGAGAGAGAGAAAGATGAACACACACTCACAAAGGAAGGCCCACAGCTGAATGTCAGCATACACAGGCTTCTCCATGCACAAGTATCCAGCAAACACATTTATGTTACATGTAAAAACACGCACTGATGTAGGGAAAAGATACATGTAAGCCAGCTACAGAATATAAAAACACAGGCATAATTGTGGATATCTGCTACAAAACTGCTTCCAATTGAAAAAATTTAACAACCTAGATATCCACCAACAGAGGACTAGTTAAATAAATAGTGCTATAGCATATAATAAATTCCATGCAGCAGTTAAAAAGAATTGATGGAGATTTATTTGCATCAATACGGGAAAATGACCAAAATATACAGTTTAAGTACATAAAAGAAGATGAGGAACAGTATACACAGTAATGTGCCACTTGTATGTGTATACCAGCTACCTATATGTTAATATGTGCATGAAAGAGTACCTAAAAGTATATATATACTCCAAATCTTTGGTGGCGGTTAATAAAAGATAGACCATGAGGAATTTTCACTTTCTAAATTTCTGGAGATTTTTGCATGAGCGTGCTTTATTTTTACAATCAGAAAAAACAAACAAAACCCCTCATTTCTAGTGAAAAAACCCACCACCAGCAAGACACAGACCCCATTCTCAAAGAGGTTTACATTGTAGCCAGGGAACAAACTTACACATGTGATAAGAGATTGTAAAAATTAATACCATAGGAAGATAGAGAAGGAAGAATTTCAGTATACTTTTACTATAATATTAAATATTCAAAAATTTTTTCTGGATTTACAGTTAGATTAGGCATTAAAATAAGGTAACCAAACACAATGGAGCCAGGAGTGGTACTTACAGACTGATGCTTGAGACAAAGCCAACCACGGAGCGCATGCCTCTGCTGGGGTTGTGGTAAACATCCACCCCGATCACCATTAATTGTTTCTGGGTTAGAAAACAAAAACAAACCGAAACATCCAAGCAATACCTCACCCCATCTTTAATTGTTATCTGAACCCCAAAGCAACATATGAAAATAAGTTCTGGGAAAGGAAGAGAAAGAGTGCAATCAACTTGATATTTTTTAAACGCTATGAACAAAGTCAGAGATCGTCAAGACCAGGGATTGGCAAACTTTCGGTAAAGGACTAAAAAGTAAATACCTTAGGCTTTGTGAGCCACACCGTCTCTGGAGGAACTATTCAATTCTGCCATTACAGCACACAAGCAGCCACAGGTAGTACATAAAGGAGTGTGGCTACATTCCAATAAAAATTCATTTAAGGACACTGAAAACTGAATTTCATATAATTTTCATGTGTCTGGAGATACTAGTCTTTTTTTTTTTAAATGATTACTTTTTTTTTAAATTTATTTTTATTTATTTATTTATTTATTATTTTTGGCTGTGTTGGGTCTTCGTTTCTGTGCGAGGGCTTTCTCTACTTGCGGCAAGCGGGGGCCACTCTTCATCATGGTGCGCGGGCCTCTCACCATCGTGGCCTCTCTTGTTGCGGAGCACAGGCTCCAGACGCGCAGCCTCAGTAGTTGTGGCTCACGGGCCCAGTTGCTCCGCGGCATGTGGGATCTTCCCAGACCAGGGCTCGAACCCGTGTCCCCTGCATTAGCAGGCAGATTCTCAACCACTGCGCCACCAGGGAAGCCCTGGAGATATTAGTCTTATTTTTATTTTTTTCAACCACTTAAAAATGTGAAAACTGTTCTAAGCTTGTGGGCTATACAAAAACAAGCAATGAACCACTCAGACTATAAGCACTGAGAATGAGGAAAGTTCTAGGAGGAAAATTACGAAAATAGCTAGGTAGGACTCTCTGGGATGCTGAATTGAATGAAGACATATCTCAGCATCACTCACCAGAGGAATATTCACTCCCCAGAGCTCACCACCCAATTTACAGTTAATCTGGAGTAAAATTTTCTGCGCCACACTCTGAAGCCTGGTGGGCTGGCCAATGGTTCGGATATTGATGACCTGTAATAGAGGGGAAAGAGGACACTATCAACCTTTCAAACAATGTAAACAATTCTAGAGCAAGTACTACATTTGTTTAAGAAACTCCAGCTGGCAGATAATACACTTTGTACTAACAGTTCTAATTCTAGGGTTTCTAGTCAGGCATGTTGTGTGTGTGTGCACACACATGACACAAATCAAAACCAAAAAACGAGCCAACAAAAACTTTCAAAAAGATCTCATGCAGATTAAAAAAAAATTTAACCTCCGTAGGAAAACCAGCTTTCTCCTTTCAAAGGGAAGCCTATACTCTCAGAACCCGGTCATGTGAAACCACCTGGCGACTCACCTATGAACAAGCAAAAGTGCTCATGTGGGAACATGAAAGCAGCATTTACAAAGAACGTCTGCTATTAGCCAGGTTACTGTAACAGGAAAGTTTCACCAGATGCATCTACATATGCTGGCTTCTAATAGTTACTTCAGTCCCTCTTTTCCAAGCCTCAAGGGAGGCTAGAGTTTCCCTCTGTGCCTCCTGCCCAGTTTCCACTCACCTGCGAGGGCACGGGAGTCTGCACACAGCACAGCTTTTTAATGGCCCCGTAGAGGTCGTCACGTGTGCCCATGATGATGCAAACAACCATCTGTATCTTCCCCTTGAGGAGATAAAGTATATATCAGTCAGGCTTTGGAACTCTGAGAGGACCTTGATAGGGCTTCAGTCAGGGGCAGTTCAAGAGTCTGCAAAGCCATAGGACCTTTAGGGTAAAGAGGGGACTGAGACAAAGATGGTGGACATTACAACAGAGAAAAAGGTCCTTGAACCTGAGTGAGCATTTGCTGGGTTCCAGGCTTCTTTGCTTAGCTACATAACATGTTACCGTAAGTTACCTAGAGCTGGTCCTGATTACCTGATTAATTTATTAGGACACTTAAGATCCCTGGAAAAGAACCAGGCTTAAAAATATGCAAGGGTTTCTTATTAGTTGATGCTTTCAATGCACTATAATGTTTTTTGCCACTCTCTTTAGTAAACTAAGCACCTTATTACATTCATGCCATAGAACTTTAACTAGGAAACACAGGATACAACACCAGGAGAAAGGATTCAGAGCCAAATGCAGAGGAAATGAAGCTACTGCCAAATCCGTAAGTAGATCTTCCTAACTTTCTGATTAGGAGAGAGAATGATATTGCCAGCAGAATATCTTATATCGGCTATCTTATATCGGCATCTTCTACCTCTCACTGCTTAAGAGATCTGATATTAAGAACAGAGGATCCTTCAAAATCTGAATAAAGAAAAGTAGCACACAAGTGAAATAAAGTTGCCAACGCTTTATGACAGAAACAGAAATCAACAGTATGCTATTCCAAATCAAGATTAATTTTAAATGAAGACTTCTCAGAGGACACATGTTCCAGCAATCAGATCAAAGAACTTCCGAAGTCACATAGAACATGGGCTGCATGCTGGGAGCCTGTGGGCTGGATCTAGGAAACAGATGTGGTTTTTTAGTCCCTATAATGATTCACAAGTCTTTTTTAAAATTAACATTTAAACATAGGTAGGTGTACACATATGCAAATCTAGACTTTTGGCTTCTATTGAAAAATAAACAAACTAAAAATCAATTTGACAATGCTGGGCTGTTATGTGCAGTCATGGGGTTTACTCTCTTTAGTTCCCTAGAGTCCCCTCCTGGCCCACTTCACTCCCGTAGACATCTGAGTTTATGACCCTGAAACAAAGAGAATAATAAAACAGAATGCCCTAAAGATGGCAGAGAGATAGCAAGACCAATAGGAGTCAACATTATGAATGCAACTCATACCCATGCTACGTGAAGATTGTTGGCAGTGCACTCTCATAAAGAGAACAGGCCAACTCATGAGATGGGGGAGCTGAGGTACTCAGCTGGGTTTTTCTTTTGAAAGCAGGGCAGACTTTATCAATGATCAGGCCCGGGGGAGGCCACGGCAGAGTAAGAAGGCATGGCAAATCAGGAAGAAAATACAAAGAAAGAGAGAACATGAGTGTGCTGCTACAAGATGACACACCCAGAGCGGTGGATGAACAGAGAATGTCATGACTGACCTGTGTTCTAGTCAATACTAGAATATCAATTCTAGTATTGATCTCACAAGAACTGACTCTTCAATTCAAGGACTAGTTATTTCCAAAAACTTTTGGTCTGCTTTTTTTTTTTTTTTTTTATGATTAATTAAATTTATTTTTGGCTGCGTTGAGTCTTCGTTGCTGCGCGCGGGCTTTCTCTAGTTGTGGCGAGCAGGGGCTACTCTTCGTTGCGGTGCGCAGGCTTCTCATTGCGGTGGCTTCTCTTGTTGCGGAGCACGGGCTCCAGGTGCGCGGGCTTCAGTAGTTGTGGCACGCGGGCTCAGCAGTTGTGGCTCACAGGCTTAGTTGCTCCGCAGCATGTGGGACCTTCCTGGACCAGGGCTCGAACCCGTGTCCCCTGCATCGGCAGGCAGACTCTCAACCACTGCGCCACCAGGGAAGCCCTTGGTCTGCTTTTTTTCCCTCCTTAATCTTCTTCCTGTTTTATGTACGAACAGATAAGAACTGCAGGCCTGAACTACTGAGTTGTGAACACTATGACCTGCTCAGCTCCAGTAGTCCCGTTCGACTATCTGGACCAAGCTGATGGGCCCACTCCCAAGTTCATCACTGGAGCAATTTGAATCTTGAGCCAGACCAGACTGTGACAGCTCAGTACTGAATCGTGCAAGACGGCACCTGGCCCAGGAAACTGCTTTCTGAGCACAACATGTTCTATATAGATAACAAATTGAAGTTAAGTCAGCTATTATCTCAGCCAATTACGTGAGGAACAGAACGCTGGAGTGAGTGAGAGTGCCAACAAAGGAGGAGAGAAGCGAAACCAACCAAAGGGCATGACGACTACTTTGTTAATTCGGTATTTCATGTGCACATGAGTAAGATACAGATTCCTGGACATCATCAACAGCAGACCAATAACCAAGATAATTTAAAATCAAGTATTCAAGCATTTCAGAATGGACATCCTGAAAATTTACTCAAATTAATTTATTACCTCAACTCCCAGCATGGATTGAATGGTTCTGACATAGGTCTCTATGCGATCATCCTTCAGTTCCACCCAGGCTGGTGGGCTCATGCGTATGCCAATGGGGCCAGCTACCTTCTCTAACATGTTCACCAGTTCTCGGGCTTGATTCATTGCTCTCTTTGGGTAAAACAGTGCCCAGAAATGCATGGGGACCTAGGAGCAACAACAAGCTATTTTTAGTACTTCCCACAACTTCCCCAACACTCCAACTTCATATCAGGAGATGTTATTCTAAAGAACAAATTGCTTTTCACTCTCTCTGCTTGAGTCCTGTCTTATCTAATGCCGATTACTAATGCAGATGTGTGTGATAAGTAAATTGTGGCACAGTCTCACAATGGAATACTACACAGCAATGAGAATCGAAGATCTGTAACTATACCTAACAGTATGGAGAAACTTACCAAACAAGGCTGAAGAAATGAAGTCAGACATGACAGAATATATACAGTGTGGTTTCATGTATATATTAAGTACAAACACAGCTGAAAAAAATCAATGCTGTTAGAGGTCAGAATAGTGGCCATTTCTGGGTTGTGTAAGGGTGCCAGGTAGGTAGTAATTAGGAGCATGGGGGTGGGGCTTCTGGGGCACTGGTAAAGTTCTGTTTCTTAACCCTCAGTGTTGATTACACAGGTTTATTTAACTTGTAAAAATTCATCAAGTTATATACATAAGTGTACTTTTTCTTTAAATATATTTCAAAAAAAAGTTTTAGAAACAAATGCGTGTACTTTATGCATGGCCATAGTGACCAGGTGAGCCAAAAACATATAAAAATAATTATATACCATTCTGTTCTTTGGTTGCCTTGGTGGGAAACTGTTTTAATTTTATTTCTTTCAGGGAAACCCTAGGGAAAAAGAGGAAGGAAAGAGAAAAGAAGAAGGAAGAACAAAGAGAGAGTGGGTAATAGGCTGGCACTGAATGAATTACCACGGCAGTTTATTTCCTTGTCCTAAGTCTATGGTCAAGCAAAGGGCTTCCCTCTACCAACTCATCAACTCGCTCTTGTTCAAAGGGCCTCTGTTTAGCAAATAATTCAGGATGGGAATTCAGTTGGTACTTCTTCTCAAAAAGAGGACACTAAATAATTCCTGCTTCCTAATTTCCACACTTCTAGGAATACTGGACCTCTCTTTACCACCTCACAAGTCACTTACAGTTAAGATGGAAAGGTCTCTGGTTACTTCCTTAATCCAGTTTAGTTCCTGAGATGTGATAAATGATGTATTCCTTAAGTTAATTCTTTCCATTGGCAGAACACGTCCTTCAATCTAAACAGAAAATAAAGTGCCTATGACATGAACCATCTGTAAACACTATTTAGAAAAACACTGATACTGTTCTGGGGCCTGGTCAACTCTACCATATAGACCTGTCCCTGTCATAACTTCTGAAAATGGTAGAAAAATGCAACTGTTAGCAGTAAGAGTCCACGTCAATAAAACTCTGGACACACATACAGGTGAATTTTGATAGGCGCTGCTCTTTAATTATTGAAGCTTCCAACATAGTCCCCAAGAAAGGAATCAGAAAACACTGTCTCTTTAGAACCAGGGAATTCATGCAAAATGCCTATAAATACAAGGTGAACAGGAAAATAATCTTTAAGAAGATTTTAAGGGAAAAATTTAAGTAGAAAATCAGAGAATATTTCTTAATAAGGCTGCACATAAACTACTATTATACTTTATACAAAAGAAAAGCAGGAAAAAAAAGCATAAATATAATGAAAGACCAAATTAAAGTTAATAATAATGAATCAATTAGATCTAAATATCCAAAAATAAGAAGATAACTAAGTTGATGACATATCAATATGATGGATATTTGCCATTATTAAAATAACTTTCTAAGTGCATTTAATATAATCCTGTTTTTGCAAAAAATAAATAGTAATGTATGCATTATAAAAACTGAATGAGTCCACATTGAGTAATGAGTATCTCTGGGGGAATATGTAATTATGTAGGATTTTTACTTTTTATGAGCTCTACTCCTTGCTTTCTTAAAAAAGTAACAAAATACTTATTTTACCTATAATCAAAAAAATTTTTAATGATTTTCTTAATATTATAAAAGTTTAACACAAAGAATAACAATTGCTTTAGCATTGTTGCAATTGTAGCAATTGTATTAGCAAGAATGTTCACCTTTGCTTATGAAAGTAAAAAACTGAACCTTTCTACAAGGCAGTTGGTAATATATAATAAAAAGTACTAAAAACATAAATGTCCTCTGACCTAACAATTACACTTCCATAAATTTGACCATGAAAATAAACATCATGTGCAAAGATTTAGTTACAAGGATGTTCACAGATTCACTATTTATAACAGGAAAATACTAAATTCAATTTGAATGTAAAAGAATAGGAAATTATTAATAAAATGAATATCTGTTAGCCATTAAAATATTTAGAAAAATATTAAATGACATGGAAAAAAAATTCTAAATAAACTGAGTAAAAAAAAAAAAAAAAAAAGGAAACCATCTGAAAACATGCTGCATGTGATTGTGTGCGTACACATACACACAGACAAAAAACACTGAAGGATATGTACCAAAATGTTAACAGTGGTTATTCTGATACAGCATGATTATGGATAAACTCTTCTCTTCTCTGGCTTAAGTTTTCTGACTCTTCAAATAATATTTAATAACATGAACACATGTTCAAGATATAATAATAAATGAAAAAGAAGATGCAAAACCATATATAGTTATAAGCACAATTTTTTAAGAAAAGATTCATCCTGGGCTTCCCTGGTGGCCCAGTGGTTAAGAATCCGCCTGCCAATGCAGGAGACACGGGTTTGAGCCCTGGTCTGGGAAAACCCCACATGCTGCAGAGCAACTAAGCCCATGCACCACAACTCCTGAGCCTGCGCTCTAGAGCCCGCGAGCCACAACTACTGAAGCCCGCATGCCCTAGAGCCTATGCTCTGCAACAATGGAAGCCACCGCAAGGAACAGCCTGCTCACCACAACGAAGAGTAGCTCCTGCTCACCACAACTAGAGAAAGCCCACGCTCAGCAACGAAGACCCAATGCAGCCAAAAATAAATTAAATAAGTAAATAAACTTACAAAAAAAATTAAAAAGAAAAAAGAAAAAAGAAAAGATTCATCCTCACAGAAAAAAAGTTTAGGGAAACAAAATATTTTGAAAATAATATTATCTTTTATGTGTCTAAAATAAATCACTAAGATATTATCTTTGGGTGATGAAACTACAGATGTTTTTATTTCCTTCTTTACATTTTCTACAGTACCCACATTTTCCTTATTGACTTTCCATTACTTTTATTTAAAAAAAAAAAAAGAAAAAAGAAACAGTTTTTAACAAGGAGTCAATTCAGAGTGCAAGAGAACTAGAGAAAAGATAGAATTAATTATTTTGGTATAACCTAGAAAGAAAATTAAAAGTAATAAAAGCTAATATTTACTGAGCACTTGCTATGTGTCAGATATGATGCTGAAGATTTTACCACTTAATTCCTTTAACTCAGTCATTATCTTTATTTCACAGATAAAGAAACTAAGAGATACTAAGCAATTTGTTCCAAGTAACCAAGATGGCAAGTGGTAGAACTAAGATTCAAAGCCAAGGACTTCACCGCCACCTCATGCTGCCTCTGCACTATGGCTCACGCTGCACAAAATACAACAGAATGGACTCAGGCAAATTGCAGGCAGAAAGGGCCATGCGAAAATTAAAATGTACAAGTCTGAGACTTTATGCCTATGGAAAGAATGAGAGTAGTACATTCAAAGAAACACAATTATTGGGAAAGATAGAGAAAAACTTAGGGGGAAAAAAGGAAAAAGACATAGAGAACTTTAAGAATAATTTGGGTTGGAAAACTAAAAATGAGGTGAATTTTAAGTCAATATTCCTTTTGCTTGACTGGAAATTAACAGCTCAGATCCTGGGAAATACAAAAGAAAATCTGTAAGAGATACTAGCAAATTAAGTCAAGAAAGTTCAAGTATTATGACTAGGACCAAAAAAAAAAAAAAGTGTAATTATAAAGCAAAAACTGCAAAATAAAGACAAGATATGAAGTTATCACCTAGTCTCACAAAGCTCTAAAATCTTTGGTTAATGCTGTTTCCTACCATCATATTTTCTGGTTTACCTTATGTACATCCTTCTGCAGATAGAGTCCCCAACGTGTCAGTTCACTGTTGGCTGTCTCATTTTTTGAAATTCTCTGTAGCAAGCATTTCAAAGCATTATGGTGCTGTTTGGGGCTCAGGTTGATCTGCTGGGTCAAATCCTAAGTAGAATCAAAATGGAGATACTAAGTTATTACTTTCTCCAGTATGAGGTTAAATAAACCCTAATGTATAACAAATTTCCATAGAAAACCTCCTTCCCATTGAAATCTATAGAAATTTTAAAATATCTCCAAGGACTTTAATAAATATCTCATGAATGTGAATGAAGTATAAGGTTAAAATTTTAACCATAAAAGAATTGGCTTTTTTTTATTGAAATATAGTTGATTTATAATGTTGTGTTAAGTTCTGCTGTACAGCAAAGTGATTCAGTTATACATATACATACATACTTAAAAGTAAGTATTTAAAATTGTCATTGTTTTTTTCTTATGACATCTAAATCTTATTCTTTTTCTCAAAGCCATGTAAGGGGGCTTGATTACATCTATTTAATATCTAGGGGGGGGGAAATGCCCTATGCCAGGCATGCAGGCAAACATAATGGAATGGAAAAACACATCCAGTCTTACACTTTATGTCATATGATACTAGCCACTTAATGTCACCGTAAGACACTTGTTAGGTCCAGTGTGTGGCCCATAATAGGTGTTTTCTAAATATTTATTGTTGAATGAATATCTAATAGGTGTGTATGAAGATTCTGAATCACGTAAGTGAGTTCTTTCTTCATTCTTCTGGGACTAATGAACTGTGCAGCTGTTGCTCCCTGTGTGGCAGTCATTAGGGCAGTGAGTCTACGGGGCTATACAGATAGATAGATAGATAATAAAATCATTACGTTACTGAGAGTTGTAAGGAAGGAGCCTTGACCTACATACTAAAAGCAGAAGTATCAGAAGGTAAACATGAAAGACATTTCTTACAGAAATTCATTTTAGCTCTTTATGTTACTAAAAACAATACGTGGCATCTGAGACAGGGCCGGGGTTCCAAAACTAGGACAGACAAGGACTGAGAGGCAGCAGAGCAGTGTGAGGGTGGAAAGCCCCAAGCAGACAGTGTGGAGGTGAAGCCCTTGGGGTCCGGACCCACGCTGCTGCACACATCTCTGCCTCCCAGCTATTTCCTACAAGACTGTGCCCAACATGAGACTTCCAGGACACCTCGAGCCCCACAGTGTAAACTTCTATCCTTTAATTTCATCCTCTCACTTGTTGACTTTTTGCTACATTATCTCCTCCTCCCTTCAAATAAACTGAAGGTTTACAGAAATGTTAAAAAAATTCAGTGCTCTCAAAGAACCTCATTTATGGTCATATGACCAGCTTACAGTCATCCATCTGATCGGCGAGGGTGATGCCAGAACTATTTGTTTCCTTTTACCTTATAATCCAGTCGTTCTACTATTGTAACAACATTCCAAAGAAAGTTCTGATCGGTTTTTTCACAGTGTGTGGGAAGGGACACAGATTATGCTTTATACAGAGGAAAAATGAACCTGCCCAGATGACGTGGAAACCTGGCCCAGTTCTAGCTATATCTGCTATCAGAAAGGTCTTCGGTTCAAAGCAGGCACTTCTCACCCTCATGGCTCTAAAGTCCTTCTTCATCTTCTCAGGGATTCCAGTCATGAAGGAAAGCTCAGGCAGCAGCAGGATTTCGCCTTTTAGCAGCTTTGAGGAGAGAACGGAGGGAAAGCAAGGCAGTAAAAGAGGATCTTCTTCCCCTGACCAGTGCAAGACCTCCCAGGCCCAGAGCTGGTCTTGCAGGTGTATCACTGGCACACTAAGGAACACAAAACCCCAGAGAAGAGGGCAGGAAACACTACAAGTGTTTTACCCTTTTCTCCCTCAAGTCACGATAGCCTGTTGTATTAGGTAAAGAGAAAAATATTCAAATTGTCAAAAGGAGAGAAGAAACTAGAAAAACGAAAAGTTTTGTTCCACTTCGGCCTCCAGATAAGCTGAGACAATACCTCCTATCAAGCTGGTGTCTCTGTCTCATCTTAACCTATTGATCTTCAGTCTCTACTCTGAAGACAGAGGAGTCAGGTACTGAGGCACTTTTCCCTGGCCCCCAGTTCTGTTAAAATGTCTGTAACTTCCCTAATGGACCCAGTGTTTTCATCTTCTTTAGCAGTAAATTCTCCTTATTCCTTAACCTAACTCGCTCTATGGATGTTTAGTTCCTCACTAAGGGGACTGCAAAAGCAACTCTGGCTAGAGGAGACAGACAAAACCCTACACAGCTTTCCCCAACCACACTGTAATTGTAGCTCCACTGTAATCATAGGTCCCACGGCTCCCGGGGCTGATGGGTGGAGAACTTAGATGGAAGCATCGGCCTGACACCCTGCCCCCCACCTCCAACTCACCATCCCTTGGTTATTCTGTCGCTCACTGGGCCTGTGGATCAGCAGCGGCTGGTCCTTTTCCTTTATTGTGATCCCATAGTTTTTGCTAGAGCCGAACAGAGGCAGGGGAAAAAGTCAGAAGCAGCATCACCACTCTTACAGCACCACAGTCAAAGTGTTAACCAGGACTGAGGTACACAATCTGCATTATACCCTTGTCAAGGATCCATCAGAAACTCACCATAGCATATACATAACTGGAAAAAGCAGGCTCAAGTTAACGTTGCAATTAAATAGAGGAGAAATAGGATAACAGTCCAGGAAAGAATTTGTTTAAAAACTGTATCAGGTTAAAGGGCTTAGGTAACTAGAAAGGCAAAATGATAGTCAAATGATTAATGACTTGAATTTAATCTCTCTAAACAGACTTGTAACCAAAACAGCAAAGGAAGCACAATTCGAAGTCCTGAGATTAATTTATGAAATAACTTCCAAAAAGTACTGAAAGAAATAAAACTGTAAGGGTAGCAAATTCACATCAAATCCCACAAATGAGCTCATCAATCTTGGATGCATTACCAATCCAATTATTTTTGAAGTGTCCTGCTGTGTGCCACTCCTGCTGGAGAACAGGAGACTATGGCCCCAACCCGCAGGCCCAAGCCCAGTCTCTTCCCTCTACCTGTAGTATTCCAAGAATGTAATCTCCTTCCCATCAGACATCGTGAAGCTATCTTTTGGAGTCTTATTCCAATCCACATCATCAATACGATAGGTACGATTGTTGTATCGGGTTATGACAATACTGCCAACCAGAAGCTTGGTGCACTCGTCCTGGAAGTCTTCTTTGTTCTGTTGGTACATGGCATGCCTTTGGAAAGAGACAAAAGACCTTTGGATCATATGCAGTACACACAGAGCAGCATGAAAGGCATAGGGGATGCAAATAAGTACTTTAGGGTTACAATCGCAACTATATAGCACCAAAAGGCTCCAGCTGTCTCTTTTAAGAGATAGGACCCTCATCTCTTTTCTTTTTAACACTACCCAAAAAAAGTGAAAGGATAAAAATGAAATTAAAAACAGCAACTATAAATTGATAAAATTCACTGTATTCCTTAAAATACGGTACACTAATCATCAAAATAATTTGTATCGTTATTAGGAGATAGTCTACAGAGGAACAATAAAACATTCTTTAAACTATATTTGCCCTTTCTAGCCGAAGGAAGAAATTACAACTACCTATCAGAAGACACCACTGGTGAAGATGCTAAATATGAAGAGATGAAAAGACTCACCACAGACAAATGTACTCTCGAGGCAACCTCTATAACAGTGCCATGAACAAGGTAACAACAGAAACTCACAGAAAGCATGTCTGAGCATGCACAGGGAGTCAAGGAAAGTTTACAGAGGCAGGTGATACTTGAAGGAGCAACCTGCCAGGCAGAGACGCCATGGCAGCTGGTAAGTAACACCCTAGGCAGAGGCATAGGTATGCAGGGGACAATCAGGGATCTGGGACTGGGGCGAGCAAGGAGGTGAAAAAGGGTCAGAAGATGGTCAATGTAGGCTGAAGACAGACAGGGACCAGATATGAATTCCTCTGTGGGTCAGAGCATGGACTCGTCTATGGGCCAGTGTCAACTAGGGTACATTCTTCAGGAACACTGGTCCCTTGAGAGGTCTTGAGGTGGGGTGAAAAAGGTTCCACAATCAAAAAAGTTGAGTCCATTCTGCATAATATAACCCCTTCTTAGAGGTTCACAACATACATTACCACATCAGGCTGATAAAAAGGAGAAACATATTTAGTTTCATTTACCTACAAATTTATTGAACCACAGACTCCTCCTTCCCTTTTCCCTTTTAGCTCACTGAACATCTATTACCGTCTATTACCATCATTACCATTACATCTATTAACATCCATTGCAGGCAATTAGTATCCTGCAGAACTTGCTGCAGTAAGGGATGAAAAACCATCAGAAACTTGAAACAATTCAACACTGACTACAGACCCTGGAGCCAAAGCCTGGGTTCAAATCTTGGCTCTGCCACTTAGCAGCACGTGAGACCCTGAGCAAGTTATTTAACCTCCTTGTGCCTCAGTTTCCCTGTGTGAAAGTGGAGTCAGAAAAAACCACCTAACTCACAGTGTTGCTGAGAGAACTCCATGACTTTATACACATAAAGCACTTAGAACATTAAGTTGTTTTGAAATAAGGTTAGAGATTTTATCTCAGATAGTTTCATGGATTTTTGCTTCCTATTTGCACAGTTTTATTCATCAATACATCTTATGCTTGTCTAACTCACTATTGTCTAGTAAATGCATGCAACATTGTAGAAAACTTAATTATAAGTATTTTTAATCAAAACCTTCAACTATGTTAATGGTTCCATAATACTATTTCACTAAGTGGAGGGTACATTAATTCACTGGTTTTACTTTTTAAATAATAGTTCTATTGTTTCACTCTTACAAATAATTCTGGATGAACATCTTTTATAAAGATTCTTCTATACTTAAAATTGCTTCTTTGAGACAGATTTCCCATAAGTGAAATCACTAGATTAAAAGATTAGAACTGGACTTCCCTGGTGGTGCAATGGTTAAGAATCCGCCTGCCAGTGCAGGGGACACGGGTTCGAGCCCTGGTCTGGGAAGATCCCACATGCCGCAGAGCAACTGGGCCCGTGAGCCACAACTACTGAGCCTGTGCTCTAGAGCCCACAAACCACAACTACTGAGCCCGCGTGCCACAACTACTGAAGCCCGAGCACCTAGAGCCCGTGCTCCGCAACGAGAAGCCACCGCAATGAGAAGCCCGCGCACAGCAACAAAGACCCAACGTAGCCAAAAATAAATAAATAAATAAATAAATAAATTAAAAAATAAATAAATAAATAAAAGATTAGAACTTTAAGATTCTTGTAATGAAAGCCTAGTGGCATTAAAAATTATCTTTTTAAAAAATTTTCTTACTTTTAAATAATTATAAAATCAAAGGAAGCTGTAAAATTTGTACAGAGAACTTCATGTATGGAATTGGCACTGGTTATAATATCATTAACTGGACTGCAGACCTTATTCCGTTTTCACCATTTCTTGCACACATTGACTTGTGTGTGTGTGTCTGTGTGTGTGGTTCTATGCAATTTTATCTCACTGATAGGTTTGTGTAGCTACCACCACAATCAGTCACAGAACTGTTCCATATCATCATAAAGGGAACTATTTCATGCCATTCCATCATGGTCACACTCCTTCCCCTTCCCTGTGCCCTGGAAGCCACAGATCTGTTTTCTACTATAGTTTTGTCATTTTGAGAATGCCATACAAATGGAACTTTATTATGCAACCTTTTGAGATTGACATTTTCCACTAAGCGTAATGCCCCTGAGATCCATCCAGGTTGTTGTATCAACGGCGCATTTGTTTTTAATGCTGAGTAGTATTCCACTGTATGGAGGTACTAGAGTTTAACCATTAACCTGCTGAAGGCCATTTTGGTTGTTTCCACTTTTTTGCTATTACAAATAAAAGCTGCTATGAACATCTATCTGTGTATCAGTTTTGTGTGAACTTAAATTTTCATTTTTCTGGGAAAAATGCCCAAGTGTGTGACTGTGGGGTCATATGGTTAAGTGCATGCTTAGTTTTATAAGTATATGCTTAGTTTTATAAGAAACTGCCAAAAAATTCTCTGGCATAGCTGAACCATTTTACATTCCCACACAAAGTACATGAGGGACAGTTTCTCTACATCCTTACCAGTATTTGGTATTTTCACTAGTTTTTATTTTAGTTACTCTAATAGATGTATACTGGTATCTCACTGTAGTTATAATTTGCATTTCCCTAATGGCTAATGATGTTGAACACCTTTCCATGTACGTATTTACCTTACAAATCAGCTCTTTGGTAAAATGTCAGTTCATATCTTTTGCCCAATTTTTAATGGATCATTGTTTTTCTTTAATCTTTACCATGGTTTTGCTTTAAAAGTGTTATATGTTGCTTATAAAATAAAAGTGTTACTATAAAAAAACAGAAACTGAACATGGTTTGTAATCTATTCGTGAGAGACCCACTTTCCCTCAGCTTTTCTTAAATTTGTGAATACTAATAATTTCCCCCCGAAGTGTATAATCATACCAGATACACTGTTTTGCAACCTGATTTTTAACTTAATATAGTTTAGATAGTCTTCCATGTAAATACAAATACATAAGGTTCTTAAAACAAAGGACTACTTTTAAACAAATTATTTTAGATCTCAAAGAACTGACATTTGCCAGTTTTGGTTTTGATTTATGAAGAGAATCTGGTACAGGAAGAACCTATGGACATACCAATATAATAATGATCATAAGAAATTTAAAATTTAGGTGTAATAATGACATTATGGTTATGTTTTAAAGAGAGAGTCAATTTAGGAGATAAATACTGAAATATCTGTGAAAGAAATAAGATGTCCAGGATTTGCTTCAAAATAATTAAGTTTAGTGGGAAAAAGTGGTAGAAGACCACATGAAACAGGCTGTTCATGAATTAATAATTGTTGAATCTATAAAATAGGAATGAGGGGGTTTATTATACTATTCTCTCTATTTTTGCAAATGTTTAAAATTTTTCATAACTAAACTCTTTTAAACATAAAAAATACGAAGAAAAAAGAAAAACAAAAAAATAAATTAAAAGTATATAATAATAATTAAAACATAAATACAAACACTGGAAAGAGGGAAAAATAAACTCAACACTAAGTTTTCTAGAAAAGAAAAAAGCATGTATAAAATAAAAAATATTTTAACAGTAATTCTTATTTTTAATGATATTCAAAAGACTACTGAATTTATGAAAGGACAATAATTTGAAAGCAGTAGAGATTGCTTTAATGAAAAATAAAGCGGGGCTAGAGATTGCTTTAATGAAAAATAAAGCGGGGCTTCCCTGGTGGTACAGTGGTTAAGAATCTACCTGCCAATGCAGGGGACCCAGGTTTGAGCCCTGGTCCAGGAAGATCCCACATGCCGCGGACCAACTAAGCCACAACTACTGAGCCTGCCCTCTAGAGCCGACAAGCCACAACTACTGAGCCTGCGTGCCACAACTACTGAAGCCCGCATGCCTAGAGCTTGTGCTCTGCAACAAGAGAAGCCACCGCAATGAGAAGCCTGTGCACTGCAATGAAGAGTAGCCCCCCTGCTTGACGCAACTAGAGAAAGCCCGCGCACAGCAACGAAGACCCAATGCAGCCAAAATAAATAAATAGATAAATAAATTTATTAAAAATATAAATAAATCAAGAGTGCCAACCATTAGAAATTTTAGCAAAGGTAACAGAGGCAGCAAATCTTGGCCTAGAAAATCAAATTTATGAATTAAAAATTGGGCTTAAGAAGTTGTTTTAAGCAACCTAAATGTCCATTGACAGATGAATGGATAAAGAAGATGTGGTACATATATACAATGGAATATTACTCAGCCATTAAAAAGAATGAAATAATGCCATTTATAGCAACATGGACGGACCTGAAGATGATCATACTTAAGTGAAGTCCGACAGAGAAAGACAAATGTGAGATACTGCTTATATGCAGAATCTAAAAAAGACAGATACAAATGAACTGATTTACAAAACAGAATCAGACACACAGACTTACAGAACAAATTTATGGCTACCAGGGTGGAGGGCTGTGGGGGAGGAATAGATTGGGAGTTTGGGATTGACATGTACACCCTGTTATATTTAAAATAAAATGCCTTTCCATGAAAAAAAAAAAGAAATTGTTTTAGTACTCTGAGGAAATAAAGAGATGAGTATGATAAAATGAAGGATATCCAGACACAGAAGACAAGTCTAAGGGATAAAAGATAAATACAAAATAATTTACAGAAGGGAAACAAAGAAAATTTTTTTAAAAGCTGAAGAAAGAGTTGGGTCCAGTTGAAAGAGCTCAAAAAATGGCTGGCAAATTAATGTAAAGGAACCTGAATCTGAAAGTTCTGAAAAAATTTACATTTCAAATATAAAAAGGGGTGATAAGTAAGGGGTTTCTTTTGTGGGGGGTGATGAAAATGTTCTAGAATAAGATAGTAACCTTATTTAGCTTTCACCATTTTTTACATACAGTGATTTGTATATATACTAAAAAACAGTGAATTTTAAAAGTGACTAATTTTATGGCATGTTAATTATACCTCAATAACAAAAACTGAAATTAAAAAAAGGACCTCTCATTACAGCAGTATGAAGATGTCAGCAATTCCTTTCTATAAAAATCAAGTATAAAACTAGACAAAATTATCAAAAACAAACATTTTAATACACTGGAAATCAACCAAAGACAGACAACAAATTGAGAAGCATTTTTTTTTTAAACACCTAAAGTTTCTGGTAAGAACAGCAGAAATTTGTGACCTTGCCTGAGACAGTCCCCATCTTTTCTATCCCACCCCTTCAGTCACTGAGAAAGGGTAGTTTTACTGGCCTGAGTGGGAAAATACAACCTGAGGATGGAGTGGAAATGGATAGCAAGCCAGCTACCAATGGTAATGGGGAAAACCAAAGTTTTGCTAGTCCAAGGTTGTACCCCAAGTACAAGGAGCAGAGTAGCTAGAAATTTAACGAATAGATTCTGGAAATCAGAAAGCAATAGAAGGGTTTAAGATAAGCTCACCACACATCTTTGGCTGACTAGGAAACTTACATATGCTCAGGAGAAAGCCAGGAGAGACTTGCTAAAAGTGAAAGCCAAGACACATGTGAGAACTACCCATAACTTTGAGTTTTTCAACCCCACACACAGATTCATCATCAGAGAATGAAAGCCTTATGGGTTCAACCTATAAGGTACAACCTCTACCCAAATTATTGCCTGAACCTCTAAACTATACAAAGGTGTGATCCCAAGGAATAGGCTAAAATATCAAAATAAGAATAGAAAAATTGAGCAGAAACATCAGCAGCTGCACTCCACAGAGGATACAGAGTCCACAGTTTAAGTATGAACGAGTCATAATTTTTCAAAACTCAGAAAAATAAAACAAGATCCAGATTTGCTACAATATGTTATCTGAAATGTTTACTTTTCAATTACAAATTATTAAATGTGCAAAGAAACAGGAAAGCATGGCCAATAATCATGAAAAAAAGCAGTCAACAGAAACTTATACAAGAGGGTTTACATGATGGACTTTGCACACAAAGAATTCAAAGCAGCTATTATAAGTATGTTCAAATAACTAAAGGAAAATACAACAAATTGACAAATAGGGCACATCTCGATAGAGAAACAGAAACTGAAAAAAAAAAAAAACAGGAGAAGGAGGAGGGGAAACGGAAGGGAAGAAGGAGGAGGAGGGGGAGAGGGAGGGGGAAGGGAAAAAGAAACTGTAAAGTTGGAAAATACAATCAAAATGAAAAATTGTTAAGATGAACTCACCAGCAGATTTGAAATGGCAGAATAAATAGCCAACAACATAAAGATAGATCAATAGAAAGTACTCAATGCAAAGAAGACAGAGAAAGATATTAAAGACAAATGACACAAAATCTTATGAGACAATATAAAGAGTGCCAACATAAATATACTGAGAGTCCCAGAAGGCGGACAAGAGAGGAAAGAAAAATATTAAAACAAACAGTGGCCTAAAACTTCCCAAATTTGATTAAAGAAATTACTTATAAATCCATAACCTCAATGAATCTTAAGTATGACAAACACAGTGAGAACCACACCTAAACACATCATGGACAACCTGCCAAAATCCAAAGCCAAAGAGAAAAATCTTGATAGCAGCAAGAGAAAAATGACGCATCATATACAGGAGAACAACAATATGGTTAAAAACCTACTTCTCGGGCTTCCCTGGTGGTGCAGTGGTTAAGAATCCGCCTGCCTATGTAGGCGACATGGGCTTGAGCCCTGGTCCAGGAATATCCCACATGCCGTGGAGCAACTAAGCCTGTGTGCCACAACTGCTGAGCCTGAGCTATAGAGTTCACGAGCCACAACTACTGAGCCCAGCCCACGTGCCACAACTACTGAAGCCTGCGCCCCTAGAGCCCATGCTCTGCAGCAAGAGAAGCCACTGCAATGAGAAGCCCCCGCACAGCAACGAAGACCCAACGCACCCAAAAATAAATAAATAAACAAACAAACAAACATCTGAAACAATGGAGGCCAGAAGGCAGTGTAATGACATGCTCAAAGGGCAGGAAAGGGCAGGAAAAAAAAAATGTCTAACAGAAAAATCTATATCCATTTTTTTTTTTTGACCATGCCTTGCGGCTTATGGGATTTTAGTTTCCTGACCAGGGATCGAACCTGGGCCCTCAGCAGTGAGAGCATGGAGTCCTAACCACTGGACCTCCAGGGAATTCCCAAAACTATTTTTCAAAAATGAAAATGAAGAAGGCAGTCACAAAGGACCATATACTGTATGATTCCTATATGAAATGTCCAGAACAGGTAAATCTATAGATATAGAAAATAGGTTAGTGGTTGCCTAGAACTAGGGAGGGAAATTTGATAGGGAGTAGGGGTGGATAATGGCTAAGGGGTGTAGGGTTTCTTCTGGGGGTAATGGAAATGTTCTAAAATTGACTGTAGTGATGGATGCATAATGAATATACTAAAAGCCATTAATGGTATCCTTTAAATGAATGAACTGTATGGTATATAGTTAAATCTCAATAAAGCTGTTTAAAAAAATTGAAGGTGACATAAAATCATTCTCAGGTAAACAAAAACTAAGAGAACATATTGCTGGAAGACCTGCTCTACAGGAAATACTAAAGGAAGTCCCTCAGGCTAAAAGAAAACAATACCAGATGGCAACCTGGATCCACAGGAAGGAAGAATACTGGAAATGATATATATGTAGGTAAATATAAAAAGACTATATATGAATATATTTTTTCTTCATTTCTTAAAAAATCATAAGACTGTTTACATTGATTGTTTAAAGCAATAACTAAAATACTGTACTGTTGGGTTTATAACATATATACTCTGTGTGTGTGTGTGTGTGTGTGTGTGTGTGTGTGTGTGTATGCATAAAGAAGGGAGAAATATGGAATTATACTGGAGCAAAATTTCTATGTTTTACTGGAATTATGTATTAATGTAAAATAGACTATGATACGTGTAAGATACTTACTGAAGTCCTTAGAACAAACACACACACACAGTCAACAGAGGAATTTAAATGGTACACTAAAAAATATTTAACACAAAAGAAGGCAATAAAGAAGGAATGAAGGGGAAAAAAAGACAGGAGACATACAGAAAACAAATAGCAAATGACAGACATACAGCCAACAATGTGAATACTAATGTTTAATATAAAGGTATTAAACAGGGCTTCCCTGGGGGCACAGTGGTTAAGAATCTGCCTGCCAATGCAGGGGACACGGGTTCGAGCCCTGGTCCGGGAAGATCCCACATGCCGCGGAGCAACTAAGCCCGTGCACCACAACTACTGAGCCTGCGCTCCAGAGCCCATGAGCCACAACTACTGAGCCAGCGTGCCACAACTACTGAAGCCCACGCACCTAGAGCCCGTGCTCTGCAAAAAGAGAAGCCACTGCAATGAGAAATCCACACACCGCATCGAAGAGTAGTCCCCGCTCACCACAACTAGAGAAAGCCCGTGCGCAGCAACAAAGACCCAAGGCAGTCATAAATAAATAAATAAATAAATTTATCTAAAAAAAAGTGTTAAACAGGCCAATCCAAAAGCAGAGATTGTCAGACTGGATTAAAAGCCCAAAATCCAGATATATGCTGTCTACAAGATACACATTTTATATTCAAAGACATAAACAGGTTGAAAATAGAGGAACAGAAAATATATACCAAACAGTAACCATAAAAAAGCTAGATTGGCTACATTAATGTCAGACAAAATAGACTTCAAGACAAAATCATTACTAGAGACGAAGAGGCACATTTCACAATGATAAAGGGGTTAACACATCAGTAAGACATAGCAATTATAAATATACATATTTATGTAAATATAGATGTGTGTGTGTATCCAAAGGAAAATATCCGAAGGAAAAACTGACAATTTAAAGAAGAATTAAACAACTTGACAAGATTTCAATATCCCTCTCTTAGTAATTGATACCATAAGTAGAAAATGAGGAAAGATATGGAAGACTTGAACAACACTATTAAACCAACTGAACCTAACTGACGTATATAAAAAAGTCCACCCAAAAACAGCAGAATGCATATCCTTTTCAATTACAAATGGAACCTTCTCTAGGACAGATTCTATACTAGGCCATAAAACAAGTTTCAGTAAAATTAAAACACCTGAAATAATACAAAATACGTTCTCCAAATACATCAGAATAAGACTAGAAACTAAAAACAGAGAGAATAGGAAATATCCAAATATCAAGAAATTAAACTTCACCCTCTAAATAATTCAAAGAAGGCAGCACAAGAGAAATTAGGAAATATCTCAAACTAAAAGAAAACAAAAAAACCAATATATCAAAATATCATGAGTTATAGCTAATGCAGCGGTCAGAGGGAAGTTTATAGCTTTAAATTATCTGAGAAAGAAAGGCAGAAATAAACCTACATGTTTATGATAAAGGTGTCATAGGTAAATTATAAGAAAGGAAAGTCTTTTTCAAGAAACAGTGTTATGATAATTGGGTATTTATATGCAACAAAATGAACTTAGACCACTATCTCATACTGTCCACAAAAGTTAACTCAGAATGGATCACAGACTTAAATGTAACAGCTAAACAATATGCCTCTTAAAATAAAACACAGAAAATCTTTATGACCTTGAGTTAGGCAACAATTTCTTAGATATGACACCAAAAACACAATCCATGAAAGAAAAAACTAATAATAGACTTCATCAAAATAAAAATGCTCTATCCTTAAAAGACACCATTAATAAAAATGAAAAGACAGCCACAGACTGAGAGAAAAGTTTTGCAAATAATGTATCTTGATAAAGGGATTATATTTCTCACATATAAGAATTCTTACACAACTCAGTGAAAAAATAACACCAAAAAAAATAGGCGAAAATTTTGAACAGACATTTCATCGAAGTAGGTAAATGAATGGCAAATAAGCACAGGAAAAGATGCTCAACATCATTAGTCACTAGGGAAATGCAAATTAAAACCACGATATTCTGTAATAACCTAAATGGGAAAAGAATTTGAAAAAGAATAGATACATGTATATGTATAACTGAATCACTTTGTTGTACACCTGAAATTAACACAACATTGTTAATCAACTGTACTCCAATATAAAATAAAAATTTTAAAAAAACCTTTAGAAAGCATTAAAATTAAACACAGGATCTTAAATGTTCTTACCGCAAAAAGAAATAAAATAAAACAAAATAAAACCACAACAGGATACCACTATACTGATCAGATTTTCTAATATTAAAAAGACTGACTGGGCTTCCCTGGTGGCGCAGTGGTTGAGAATCTGCCTGCCAATGCAGGGGACATGGGTTCGAGCCCTGGTCTGGGAAGATCCCATATGCCGCGGAGCAACTAGGCCCGCGAGCCACAATCACTGAGCCTGCGCGTCTGGAGCCTGTGCTCCGCAACAAGAGAGGCCACGATAATGAGAGGCCCGCGCACCGTGATGAAGAGTGGCCTCCACTTGCCACAACTAGAGAAAGCCCTCGCACAGAAACACAGACCCAACACAGCCATAAATAATAAATAAATTAAAAAAAAAAAAAAAAAGACTGACTATATCAAGTGTTGGTGAGAACGTAGAACAAACTGAAATCTCATACACTGCTGGTGGGAATGTAAAATGGTACAGCTACTTTGGAACACAGTTTCTTAGAAAGTTAAATGTACACCTATCACATGACCCACCATTCCACTTTCCAGGTATTAACTAAGAGAAATAAAAGTATGTGTCCATTGAAAGACTTGTGCCCTAATATTTACAGCAACTTTATGTGTAATAGCCAACAAGTGGGAACAACAGGTGAGTAGATTTTAAAAACCATGGTATATTCATACAAAAGAATACTACTCAGCAATAAAAAAGGAACAAACTTTTGATACATACAACTAAGTACATACTGGGATTTTCCTGGCAGTCCAGTGGTTAGGACTCTGTGCTGTCACTGCTGAGGGCCTGGGTTCAATTCCTGGTCGGGGAACTAAGATCCCACAAGCCACGTGGCATGTCAAAAAAAAAAAAGTATATACTATATGATTCCATTTATATAAAATTCTAGAAAATGAAAACTAATCTCTAGTGTCAGAGAGAAGATCAGCATTTGCTGCCCACAGGGCAGAAGAAAAGTAAAAGTGAGAAGAGGTTTCAAAGAAACAGGAGTAAATTTTGAGACGACAATGGATATGTTCATTTTCTTCATTATGATGTGTCATAGATACAAAAATATGTCAAAACTCATCAAAGTGTATACTTTAAATGTGTGCAGTTTACTGTGTGTCAACTGTGCCTTAACAAATGTGAAAAACAGAAATAATAGAATAAAGGAGCCAGAACTAGACTGAAATACAGATTAGGACTGAGTACACAGTAATTACTGGTGGCATTTCAAATTAGTGAGAAAAAAAAGGATCATTAAAAAATGGATAGAGACAAATGAAAATGAAACCGCAACTTTACAAAATGTATGGGATAAAGCAAATGCAGTTCTAAGATGGAGGTTCATAGTGATACAGGTCTTCCTCAAGAAACAAGAAAAATCTCAAATAAACAACCTAACCTACCACCTAAAAGGATTAGAAAAAGAAGAATAAACAAAGCCCAAAGTCAGCAGAAGGAAGAAAATAATAAAGATCTGAGAGGAAATAAATAAAATAGAGATAAAAAAACAATAGAGGGATCTCCCTGGTGGCACAGTGGATAAGAATCCGCCTGCCAATGCAGGGGACACAGGTTCAATCCCTGGTCCAGGAAGACCCCACGTGCCACGGAGTAACTAAGCCCGTGCCCCACAGCTACTGAGCCTGCGCTCTAGAGCCCACGAGCCACAACTACCTAGCCTGTGCGCCACAACTACTGAAGCCCGCATGCCTAGAGCCCATGTTCCACAACAAGAAAAGCCACTGCAAGGAGAAGCCTGCACACTGCAATGAAGAGTAGCCCCTGCTCGCCACAACTAGAGAAAGCCTACGTACAGCAATGAAGACCTAATGCAGCCAAAAATTAATAAGCAAATAAATTTATATATAAAAAAATAAGAAACAATTTAAACAGACTGATCACTAGAAGTGAAATTGAATCTGTAATTTAAAAAACTCCCTGCAAACAAAATTCCAGGACCAGACTGCTTCACTGGGGAATTCTTTCCAACTTATAAAGAACTTATACCTATCCTTCTCAAGCTACTCCAAAAAAATTGAAGAGGAGGGAACACTCCCATAATCATTCTACGAGGCAACCATTACCCTGATACCAAAACCAGACAAAGACACTACAAAAAAACAAAATTACAGGCCAATACCTTTGATGAATATAGATGCAAAAATCCTCAACAAAATATTAGCAAACAAAATCCAACAATATATAAAAAGGATCATACACTATGACCAAGCTGGATTCATTCCAGGGTCAGAAGGATGGTTCAATATACGCAAATGAATCAATGGGATACACCACATTAACCAAAAGAAAGCCAAAAACCACATGATCATCTCAATAGACACAGAAAAAGTATTTGAAAAAATTCAACATCCATTCATGATAAAACTGCTCATCAAAGTGGTACAGAGGGAATATATCTCAACATAATAAAGGTCATTTACAACAAACCCACAGCCAACATAATACTCAATGGTATTGAGCTGAAAGCCTTTTCACTAAATTCAGGAACAAGACAAGGGTGCCCACTCTCACTGCTTACATTCAACATAATATCGGAAGTCCTAGCCATAGCAATCAGACAAGAAAAATAAATAAAAGGTATCCAAATTGGAAGGGAAGAAGTAAAACTGTCTCTACCTGCAGATGATATGATACTCCATTTTCAGAATGCTAAAGTCTCCACACAAAAACTATCAGAACTAATATATGAAGTGAGCAAGGTAGCAGGGTATAAGATCAATACACAGACATCTGTTGCATTACACATACTAATAATGAAATATCAGAAGCAGAAACTAAAAAAACAACCTCTTTTAAAATTACGTCAAAAAAAAGGTAAAACAGCTAGGAATAAACTTAACCAAGGAGGTGAAAGACCTACACTCTGAAAACTATAAAATAATGAAAAAGGAAATTAAAGATAATTCAAAGAAAATGGAAAGCTATCCCATGCTCTTGGACTAGAAGAATTAATATTGTTAAAGTGGCCATACTACTCAAAGCAACCTACAGATTTAATGCAATTCCTATCAAAATACCCATAACATTTTTCACAGAACTAGAACAAATGATCCTAAAATTTATATGAAACCACAAAAGACCCCAAACTGCCAAAGCAATCTTGAGAAAAAAGAACAAGCTGGGGTATCACCCTCCCAGACCTGAGACTATACTACAAAGCTACAGTAATCAAAACAGTGTGACACTGGCACAAAAACAGACTGTAGATCAATAAACATAGATCAATAGATCAGAGAGCCAATAACCCCATGCAGTTAGAGTCAATTAATCTATGACAAAGGAAGCAAGAATATACAATGGAGAAAAGACAGTCTCTTCAACAATGGTGTTGGGGAAAACTGGCCTACATGGAAAACAATGAAATTAGAACACTTTCTCACACCATATACAAAAAAAAACCTCAAAATGGTTTAAAGATCTAAATGTAAGACATGACACCATAAAACTCCTAGAAGAGAACACAGGTGAAACTTTGACATAAATTGTAGCAATATTTTCTTAGATCAGTCTCCCAAGGCAAAAAAATAAATAAATAAAAGCAAAAATAAAGAAATGGGACCTAATCAAACTTAAAAGCTTTTGCACAGCAAAGGAAACCATCAACAATACATATAGACAACCTACAGAATGGGAGAAAACATATGCAAACAATGCTACTGCCAAGTGATTAATTTCCAATATACAAACAGCTCAATATGAAAAAAATAAACAATCTTATCAAAAAATGGGAAGAGCTAAATAGACATTTCTCCAAAGAAGACATACAGATGACATGACAACAGACACATGAAAAGATGCTCAAAATCATTAATTATCAGAGAAATGCAAATGAAAACTACAATGAGGTATCACCTCACTCTGGTCAGAATGGCCATCATCAAAAAGTCTATAAATAATAAATGCTGGAGAGTGTGTGGAGAAAAACGCACCCTCTTCTACACTGTTGGTGGGAATGTAAATTGGTTCAGCCACTATGGAGAACAGTATGGAGGTTCCTTAAAAAACTAGAAATGGAACTACCATATAATCAAGCAATTCCAATCCTGGGTATATATCCAGAAAAAAACAAACACTCTAATTTGAAAAGATACATTTACCCTAATGTTCATAGCGGCACTATTTTCAATAGCCAAGACAAGGAAACAACCCAAATTCCCATTAACAGATGATTGGTTTAAGAAGATGTAGTATATATACACAATGGAAAAATACTCAGCCATAAAAAAGAATGAAATATTGCCATCTGCAGCGATAAGGATGCACCTAGAGAATATTACACTTAGTGAAGTAAGTCAGGCAGAGAAACATAAATCACTTGTATACGGAATCTAAAAAAATATACAAATGCATCTATATACAAAACAGAAACAGACTCACAGACATAGAAAACAAACTTTCGGGTACCAAAGGGGAGAGAGAGGGGGAGAGGAACAAATTAGGAGTATGAGGTTAACAGATACAAACTACTATACATAAAATAGATAAGCAACAAGAATTTACTGTATAGCACAGGGAATTATACCTAATATCTTGTAATAACTTATAATGGACTATAATCTGCAAAAAAGAAGAATCACTATGCTGTACACCTGAAACTAACACAATACTGTAAATCAACTATACTTCAATTTTAAAAAAAGAAAAGAAAAAAATAAATAGAATAATTTCCTAAATCATTTAAAAAATAAAATTCTTTATGAATTTAAAATTAATATGTAGAGGCTGCCCTGGCAGCACAGTGGTTAAGAATCCACCTGCCAATGCAGGGGAAATGGGTTCGAGCTCTGGTCCAGGAAGATCCCACATGCCATGGAGCAACAAAGCCCGTGCGCCACAACTACTGAGCCTGCGCTCTAGAGCCCATGCTCCACAACAAGAGAAGCCACCGCAATGAGAAGCCCGCGCACCACAACGAAGAGTAGTCCCCACTCGCTGCAACTAGAGAAAGCCCGCGCGCAGCAACGAAGACCCAACACAACCAAGAATAAATAAATAAAATAAATTTTTAAAATATTTTTAAAAATTAATATGTAAAAAATTAAACAATAAAACTGGATGAAAACGCAGATATTCATACACTCTTGGGAATAAAAAAAATCCCCGCAAACTTCAGAAAAGATGGATTGTTCTGTAGTAATGGTAACAAGTAGTCATAAGAACCAATTTTAAACCTGCTTAATTAATCTACATCAACTCACCTCAGAAAACACACTTTTGCAAGCCAACTCAACCACTGTCATCCCCTTGTTTCTGGAAATGAGGGAATGATAATCCAATAAGCATCCCACCAAGCGCTAATCAACTGATAGTCTCACCTGAGCAACAATGCTTTTACAGACGATGTTGACCTACTTGGCCCGTTGTAAGTCTGCAGTCCTGAACTACACACTTCTCAAATACAGTACTCTATATAAGATCAACAGTCTCTTACTGTAGTAAGCAGTAAATCAGCTTTCTCTAAGAGGTCTCATCATCCTTTGGTAATTCTGGAGGTCTCAGCAAGATAACTGTGAACTCTTCCCAGGCAACACTCCAGGGAGTCTCAAACCAATAGATGCACTCATTGGGCCCCTTATGCTTAATTCCACTGTCCTTCAGATCTGCTGCCAATTTAGTCAATCCCAACAACCATCTGAGGTCTAACTAGTTTCATTAGACTCTGGTTGCTTTAATAATATTGACCTTTCAGTTTAAAAGTGCATTATCTGGTATATAATTAGACCTAGCTCTCTGTACAAGGTTTTTAGGCTTTTTGTTTTGAAGATATACTACTTGAAAATATTTTTGCTATTAAACTGATTATTCTTCATTTGCTTATTTTACTTTTGCTATTACTTGTCAATATGCATAAAGTCTTCTTTCATTTGTTTTTGTTTTGTCCTGGATTTCCTTGTCTCTGTTAAATAAATGTACAAGGGAGTGTTCTATACGGAATGGATAGAGGCATAAGCCAGATAAGTCTTGAAACCAAGCCAACCTACTCCTGAGACATTATGGTTGGAGGTCCATTAGATCAGCGACCAAGTTGTAAAAAAGCAAATTTCTCAAATGTCATGAAGGCACTCCTTGTCTTGTCAATTTGTGAAAGAAGGAGACTTTATTTATTTAGTTCAAATTCCAGGGTCAATGATAGTTGGGTCACTGATCTCATGGCCCCTTCCTATCTGTGGTTGGAACCTGAGATACGGTTCACAAACACACATCCTTAGACGACCTTAGCGCTTCTTTCTCTTGTTTGTCATGGGTTTGCTAATGTCAAAGTCTCAACATCTCCCTGTTTCTGATATAAAGACAACTACAATCCTAACTCTTGCACTTTCCTTGATAAATAGAAAAAAAAATTTTTTGAGTTAAAGTTAAAATGCCCAAAGTGCACATGTGACATTCTCCAGTATAGATCACATGCTAAATCATAAAACAAACCTCAATAAAAGGACAGAAATATACAAAGTAAGTCCTCTGACAACCACAGAATGAAATTAGAAATAAATAACAGGAAGAAATTTGGGAAGTACACAAGTATGTGGAAATTAAACAACATATTACCCTAGATAATCAATGGGTCAAACAAGACATAACAAGGGAAATTAAAATACTTTGAATTAGATGAAAATGAAAACACAACATAATCAAACTTACGGGATACAGCTAAAGCAATACTTACAGGAGAATTTATAGCTGTAAATTCCTACATTAAAAAGAAAAAATATCTCAAACAAATAACCTAAACTTCTACCTTGAGACACTGGAAAAAGAAGAGCAAACTAAACCTGAAACAAGCAGAAGATGAGATGACAGGGGGCTGGGAGCCCATGAGTAACTTCAGGATTGGCGATGGTCCCCAGAAAGACTAAGGCATAACCTAGTCTTTCAGTTCCATAACTTAGAACTTTCAGCCCCACCCCTCAATTTCTGGGGAGGGGAGAGGGGGCTGCAGATTGAACTTGGTCACCAAAGACCAATGATCTAACCAATAATGCCTACATAACAGAACCTCCATAAAAACCTCTAACTGATGGGTTTGGGGGAGCTTCTTGATTGCTCAATTCATGGAAGTGCTGGGAGGGTGGGTGTGCCTGGAGAGAGCATGGAAGCCCCCAACCCCCTATTCTCCTCCACTGCTCCAAGCATTTCTTCCATTTGGCTCTTCCTGAGTTTGCACCCTTTATAATGAACCAGTAGTAGTAAGTTTTAAAACATTTAAAAATAAAGCAAGCAGAAGGAAGGAAATAATAAATATGAGTGGAAAGTAATGAAACAGGGACATCAACAAAACCAAACGCTGGTTTTTTTAAGAGGTCAACAACACTGACAAACCTTTAGCTAGACCACCTATGAAAAAAAGGAGACCCAGATTGCTAAAATCAGGAATGAAAGAGGGGACATCACTACTGGCCTCACAGAAATAAAAAGGATTATAAGGGAATACTTTGAACAAAAGTATGCCAACAAATTAGATCCCTTTAAATGAAATGGATAAATTCCTAGAAAGTCATAAACTACCAAAACTGACCCAAGAATAAATTAAAAATGTGAAGAAACCTCTAACAAGACAATGAATTAGTAATTGAAAAGCTGAACACAAAGAAAAACCCAAGCCCAGATGGCTTCACTGCTGAATTTCTACTGAGCATTCAAAGAAGAATGAATACCCATCCTTTACAACTCTTCAAAAAAATAGAACAGGGAGGGAATACTTCCCATTTTTTTCTATAAGGTCAGTATTACCCAGATATCAAAACCAGACAAAGGCATCACAAGAAAACTACAGACCAATACCTCTTATGAATATAGACACAAAAATTCCCAACAAAATACAAGCAAACCAAATCCAGCAACATAGGAAAAGAATTAAACAATATGACCAAGTGGGATTTATCCCAAGAATGTAAGGTTGATTTAACATCCAAAACTCAATTTAAAAATCAGATAGAATTTTTAAAGTGGTCATCTCTATAGACACAGGAAAAGCAGTCAACAAAATCCAATAGCCTTTCATGATAAAAACACTCATCAAACTAAGAATAAAAAGGAACTTCCGGGCTTCCCTGGTGGCGCAGTGGTTGAGAATCTGCCTGCTAATGCAGGGGACATGGGTTCGAGCCCTGGTCTGGGAAGATCCCACATGCCGCGGAGCAACTAGGCCCGTGAGCCACGACTACTGAGCCTGCGCGTCTGGAGCCTGTGCTCTCCAACAAGAGAGGCCACGATAGTGAGAGGCCCGCGTACCGCGATGAAGAGGGGCCCCCGCTTGCCGCAACTAGAGAAAGCCCTCGCACAGAAACGAACACCCAACACAGCCAAAAATAAATAAATAAAAATAAATTTAAAAAAAAAAAAAAAAAAAAAAAAAAGGAACTTCCTCAACTTGATAAAGGGCATCTTCAAAAACCCATAACTAACGTCATACTTAATAATGAAAGACTGGATGCTTTTCCCCCCTAAAATCAGAACAGGAAAAGGATGTCCACTCTCACCACTTCTATTCAGCATTGTACTAGAGGTCCCAGCAGGGCAATTCAGCAAGAAAAAAATAAAAGACATCCATATTGGAAAGGAAGAAGTAAAAATATCTCTATTTTCAGATGACATGATCTCTTATATAGAAAATTCCAAGGTATCCATGAAAGAACTATTAGAATAAATGAATTCAAAGAGGCTGAAGGATAAAAGATCAATATACAAAAATCAACTGTATTTCTACACACTTGGAATGAACAATCCAAAAATGAAATTTAAAAATTCAATTTACAAAATCCTCAAAAAGACTAAAATACCTGTACTTAGGAATAAATGTGAAACTTATACTCTGAAAACTACAAAACACTGTTTAAAGAAATTAAAGAAGATCTAAATAAATGGAAAAACTCTGTGTTCATAGATCAGAAGACTTAATATTGTTAAGATGGCAATACTCTTCAAATTAATCTACTGATTCAACAGATCCCTATCAGAATCCCAGTTGACATACTGGTGGAGTTTGACAAGCTGATTCTAGAATTCATATAGAGTTCAAGAGATCCAGAATTGTCAAAACAATCTTGAAAAAGAACAAGGTTGGAAGACTGGTATTTCCCAATTTCAAAACTTAATACAAAGTAACAGTAATAAGACAGTGTGGCACTGGATTAAAGATAGTCATATAAACCAGTGGAACAGAACCGAGAGTCCAGAAATAAACCCATGTGTTGAACTGATTTTCAACAAAGGTGTCAAGAACATTCAGTGGAGGAAAAACCTAAATATAAGAGCTAAAACTGTAAAACTCTTAGAAGAAAACATACGGGTAAATCTTTACGACCTCAGATTTTGCAATGGATTTTTACATGACACCAGGAACACAAGCAGCAAAAGAGAAAACAGATAAACTGGACTTCATGAGATTGAAAATTTTTGTGTTTCAAATGACATTATCAAGAAACTGAAGAAAACCTACAGAATAAGAAAAAATTTCCAAATCATGTATCTGGTAAGAGACTTGTATCTTGAATGTATAAAGAAATCTTGCAACTCAATAATAAAAAGGCAAATGACTCAATTTAAAAAGCAGGCAAAGGATGTGAATAGACATTTCTTCAAAGAAGATACACAAATAGCCAATAAGCACATAAACAGATTTTCAACATCATTAATCATCAGGGAAATGCAAATCAAAACCACACCATTTCCTATCCACTTGGATGATTAGAATCATAAACACAGATAATAATAAGTGTTGATGAGGATATGGACAAATCAGAACCCTCACACACTGCTGATGGGAATGTAAAACAGTACAGCCACTTTGGAAAACAGTCTGGCGGTTCCTCAAATGGTGAAACATAAAGCTAACACATGATCCAGCAATTCCACTTGTAGGTATCTACAGAAGAGAGATGAAAACATAAGTCTGCAAGAAACACTTGCATGTGAATGTTCATAGCAGCATTATTCGTAATAGCCCCCGAAGTGAAAACAACTCAAATGTCTGTCTATAAACGAATGTATAAAACAAAATAAGATACAACCATTCAATGCAATATTATTCAGCCACTGAAAAGGAATGAAGTACCTATACAAGCCACAACACGTATAAACCCTGAAAACATTGCTAAGTGAAAGATTATTACACATATATTATGTGATCCTATTTACATGAAATGTCCAGAATAGGCCAATCTATAGATACAGAAAGTATATCAGTGGTTGCCTATGTCTGGGGGAAAATGAGGGAATTAAGAAGTGATGGCTAAGGGGTGCAGGATTTCTTTTTCTTTTTTTGAATAAATTTATTTATTTTATTTATTTTTGGCTGCGTTGGGTCTTTGTTGCTGCGCACGGGCTTTTCTCTAGTTGTGGCGAGCGAGGGCTACTCTTTGTTGTGGCGCGCAGGCTTCTCATTGCGGTGGCTTCTCTTGCTGTGGAGCACGGGCTCTAGGCACGCGGGCTTCAGTAGTTGTGGCTCACAGGCTTAGCTGCTCCGCAGCATGTGGGATCTTCCCAGACCGGGGCTCGAACCCGTGTCCCCTGCATTGGCAGGCGGATTCTTAACCACTGTGCCACTTAGGGAGGCCCTAGGATTTTTTTGAGGCCATGAAAATGTTCTAAAATTGACTGTTCAGATGGACGTACAGCTATGTGAATATAATTAAGCCACAGTTAAAATGGATGAATTGAATGGTATGTGAATCATGTCTTAATAAAGCTGTTAAAAAAGATCACACATGTTAATTACTTCACAATTTCAGTGGGTCAGTAATTTGGGTGTGGCTTAGTTGGGTGCCTCTGGTTCTGCATCTTGCACAAGGCTGCAAGCAAGGTGTCAACCAGGGATGCAGACATCTCAAGCCTCAACTGAAGGAGGATCTGGTTCTAAGCTCACTTCATTGGGGTGCGCCACAACCTGGCAGCTGGCTTCCCCAGGCTGAGTGACCTGAGACAGCAAGAGAGAGCGCCCAAGACAGACACCATAGTCTGTTTATAATCTCACTTCAGAAGTGACATCCATTGACACCAAAAGCAAAGGCAACAAAGGCAAAATTAACAAGTAGGACTACATCAAACCAAAAAGCGTGGGACTTCCCTGGTGGCGCAGTGGTTAAGAATCCGCCTGCCAATGCAGGCGACACGGGTTCAATCCCTGGTCCGGGAAGATCCCACATGCCTGGAGCAAATAAGCCCGTGCGCCACAACTACCGAGCCTGCGCTCTAGAGCCCGTGAGCCGCAACTACTGAAGCCCGCACGCCTAGAGCCCATGCCCCGCAACAAGAGAAGCCACTGCAATGAGAAGCCCGCGCACCGCAACGAAGAGTAGCCCCCGCTCACCACAACTAGAGAAAGCCCATGCACAGCAACAAAGACCCAACGCAGCCAAAAATAAATAAAATAAATAATTTTTTTTTAAAAACCCACCCATTTCTCTTAAAAAAAAAACAAACCCAAAAGCTTCTGCACAGCAAAGGAAACCATCAACAAAATGAAAAGACAACCTACAAAATGGGAGAAAGTATTTGCAAATCACATATCTGATAAGGGGTTAATATCCAACATATATAAAAAACTCACATAACTCAATAGCAAAAAAAAAGCAAACAATCTGATTTAAGACTGGGCAAAGAATCTGAACAGATATTCTTCCAAAGAAGACATACAGATGGCCAACAGGTACATGAAAACGTGCTCAACATCACTAATCATCAAGGAAATGCAAATCAAAACCACGAGATCACCTCACACCTGTTAGAATGGCTATTATCAACAATACAAGAAACAAGAGTTGGTGAGGATGTGCAGAAAAGGGAACCCTTATACACTTTGCTGGGAATGTAAATTGGTGCAGCCACTATGAAAAACAGTATGGAGGGTCCTCAAAAAACTAAAAACAGAACTACCATATGATTCAGCAATTCCACTTCTGGGAATTTATCTGAAGGAAATAAAAACACCAACTCAAAAAGATATATGCACTCCCATATTTGCTGCATTATTTACAAAAGCCAAGACCTGGAAGCATCCTAAGTGCCCATGAATAGATGAATGGAAAAAGAAAATTTATATATATGTATACACACACACACACACACACACACAATGCAATATTATTCAGCTATAAAGAAAAGAAGGAAATCCTGCCATTTGTGACAACACGAATGGACCTCAAGGGCATTTATGTTAAGTGAAATAAGGCAGACAGAGAAAGACAAATACTGTATGATTTCATGTATGTGTAAAATCTAACAGAAAGGAAGGGAGGGAGAGAGGGAGGGAGGGAGAGAGGGAGGGAGGAAAGGAGGGAGGGAGGGAAGAAGGAAGGAAGAAGGGAAGAAGGAAAAACACCATAATGCATAGCGCAATAAAATGATGTATGCCTGAATAGCGAGACTGCTGAAAACCAAAGGCCAAAAAAAAAAAAAAAGATATAATACCTTAAAAAAAAAAAAAAAGATAAGTCATTAGCAGATTCCACACTAAAGGAAATACTACAGGGGGTTCTTCAAGCAAAGGGAAAATAAGATAGAATCCTAAGAGATGCAGAAGAAATGAAGAACCAATAAAATTTCAGAATACTGGAGTACAGAGGGGCTCCCAAAACTCCCAAGGGAGCATTTGGGAGAAACACAGATTCTGGAATCAGAAATCAGAATGGAAGATGGCAGAGACGGAAGACTCTGAGCTCACCTCCTCTCATGGACACACCAATATTACAACTATTTACAGAGCACTAGTGATGAGAAAGACCAGAATCTACCAGAAAATATCTTCTACAACTGACAATATAAAGAAGGGAGCACAATGAGATGGGTAGGAGGAATGGAGTTCTGATATAATCAAGTCCCATACCCCTGGGTGGGTGGCCCACAAACAGGAGGATAATTACAACTGCAGAGGTTCTCCCCAAGGAGTGAAGGTCTGAGCCCTGCACTGGGCTTCCCTGCACAAGGGTCCTACACCAGGAAGATGAGCACCCAGGATGTTTCGCTTAGAAGGCCAGTGGGGCTTATCTTCAGGCGATCCAAGGGGCTGTGGGGAATAGAGACTCCACTCTTAAAGGGCTCACACAAAATCTCACATACTCTAGGAGCCAGGGCAGAAGCAGTAATTTGAAAGGAGCCTGGACCAGACATACCTTCTGATCTGGAGAGTCTCCCAGAGAGGCAGGAAGCAACTGCAGCTCACACTAGGCACATGGACACTGGCAGCATTTTGGGGAGCTTGTTTTATCGCATGAACACTGGTGCTGGTAAGCACCACTTTGGAATCCTCCCTCTAGCTTGTTAGCCTCAGGACCCAACCCCACACCTCACCCACCAGCCTGTAGGCACCAGTACTGGGACGCCTCAGACCTGGCAACTACCCAGGCAGGGAAACAGCCACATCCACCAGCAGGCAGGCTACCTTAAGACCTGCCTGAGCTCACAGCCACCACTGGACATGACCTTCTCCACCAGATGGCCTATGACCTGGCTCCACACACCAGTGAGCCAGCACTATCCCTAGGACCCCCTGGGCCCCATTCCTGCATACCAGCAGGCTGACACCAGCCCCAGGAAGTCCTGGGCCCCAGCCCTACCCACTAGCAGGCCAACACCAGCTCTAAGATACCTTGGACTCTTCAGCCAACCACTCCGGGATCCAGTCCCACTCACCAATAGGCTGGCATTGGCCTTAGGACACCCCAGAACCTGCAGTCAGCTGTGTCAGGAACCAGCCCCAATCATCTGGGAACACCAGTCTCACACACACCCATTCCAGAAGCCAGCTGTGCTCACCAGTGAGCCAGCACTCATCCCAGGACACCCTGGAGTTCCACAGCCAGCCACCTTGTGACTGGTCATGCCAATCAGAGGCTGGCAGCCTCTGCACAATGCAGGGCCTGGCAACCAACTGGACCAGGGCCAACCACGCCTACCAGACCACCCACAATAGTCAGTCCACCACAACTGAAGGACCCATGCAGCCCACATGGGGACACCCATAGGGCATATAGCTCTGGTGACCAGAGGGGACCAAGCTGCTGGGACACACAGAATGTCTCCAAAAAAAGCCACTCCACCGAAGTCAGGAAATATAACCAACCTACCAGATACATAGAAATAAAAACAGCAAGTTAGGCAAAATGAGGCGACAGAGGAACATGGACCAAATGAAGGAACAAGATAAAACCAGAAGAACTAAGTGAAGTGCAGACAGGCAATCCACCCAGTAAATAGTTCAAGGTAATGACCATAAAGATGATCAAAGAACTCAGTAGAAGAATGGATGAACAGAGTGAGAAGTTTAAAAATGAGTTAGAATACATAAAGGAAAACCAAAAGGAGCTGAAGAATACAGTAACTGAGATGAAATATACAATAGACGGAATCAACAGTAGCTTAAATGATACAGAGAAATGGATCAGCAAGCTATAAGTCTGAGTAGTGCAAATCACTGAAGCTGAACCAAAAAAAAGCAAAAAGAATAAAAAGAAATGAGGACAATTTAAGAGACCTCTGGGACAACATCAATTGCAATAACATTCGCATTATAGGGGCCCCAGAAGGAGAAGAGAGAAAGAAAGGGGGCAGAGAACATATCTTAACACATAATAGCTGAAAATCCCCCTAATGTGGGAAAGGAAACAGACATCCAGGTCCAGGAAGCACCAGAGAGTCCCAAACAAGATCAACCCAAAGAGGACCATACCAAGACACACTGTAATTAAAATGGCAAAAATTAAAGATAAAAAGAGAATACTAAAAGCAGTAAGGGAAAAGCAACAAGGTACATACAAAGGAACTCCCGTAAGGTTATCAACTGACTTTTCAGCAGAAACTCTGCAAGCCAGAAGGGAGTGGCACAGGAGACACTGCTTTGGGAAACAACCCCGGTGTTCTCCTTACTTGCTGCAAGTAATAATAAATCCTTCCCTCTCCCAGAAAAAAAAAAAGGGGGGGAGTGGCATAATATATTTAAAGTGATGAAAGGGGAAAATCTAAAACCAAGAACACTCTGACCAGCAAGGCTCTTGTTCAGATTTGATGGAGAGATCAAAAGCTTTATAGACAAGCAAAAGCTAAAAGAGTTCAGCGCCACCAAACCAGCTTTACAAGAAATGTTAAAGGGATTTCTCTAAGCAAAAAAGAAAAAGCCACAACTAGAAACATGAAAATTATGAAAGAAGAAAGCTCACTGGTAAAGGTAAATATACAGTAAAAGTAGTAAATCAACCACATACAAAGCTAGTAGGAAGGTTAAAAGACAAAAGCAGTAAAATCAGCTATATCCACAATAAGTAGTTAAGTGATACACAAAACAAAAACATAAAAATATGATATCAAAAACAGTAATCATTGGGGGAGAGGAGTAAAAAATGCAGAGTTATTAAAATGTGTTTGAAATTAAGACAGCAGCAACTTAAAATAATCATATATATAATCATATATATAAACCTCATGATAAACACAAACCAAAAATCCATAATAGATATACACAAAAAAGAAAAAGGAATCCAAACATAACACTAAAGATAGTCATTAAATCACAAGGGAAGAGAACAAAAGCAGAAAAAAGTAACAAAAAAGAACTACAAAAACAACGCAAAACAATTAACAGAATGGCAATATGTACATACCTACCAATAATTACTTTAAATGTAAAGGCACCAAATGATCCAATCAAAAGACAGAGGAGCTCAGTGGATACAAAAACAAGACCCATATATACGTTGCTTACAAGACACTCACTTTAGATCTACAGACATACATAGACTGAAAGTGAGACGATGGAAAAGTATTCTGTGCAAACGGAAATCAAAAGAAAGCCAGGGTAGCAATACATATATCAGACAAAACAGACTTTAAAACAGACTGTTAAAAGAGACAAAGAAGAACACTACATAATGATCAAGGGATCAAGCCAAGGAGAAGATAAAACAATTATAAATATATATGCAACCAACATGGGAGCACCTAAACACATAAAAAAAATATGAACAGACATAAAGGGAGAAATTGGCAGTAACACGATAACAGTAGGGGATTTTAACACCCCACGTACATCAATGGACACATCATCCAGAAAGAAAATTAGTAAGGAAACACTGGCCTTAAATGACACATTACACCTGATGAACTTAATAGATATATATAGAACATTCCATCCAAGAGCAGCAGAATACACATTCTTTTCAAGTGTATATGGAACATTCTCCAGGGTAGATCACATGCTAGGCTACAGAACAATTCTCAGTAAATTTAAGAAAACTGAAATCATATCAAGCATATTTTCTGACTATAACACTATGAGAATAAAAATCAACTACAAAGAAAAAAAACTGCAAAAAACCAAACACGTAGAGGCTAAACAATAAGCTACTAAAAAAGGCGTCACTGAAGAAATTTTAAAAATACCTGGAGACAAATGAAAAAAAACCACAATGATCCAAAATCTATGGGACATGGCAAAAGTAGTTCTAACAGGAAAGTTTATAGTGATACAAGCCTATCTCAAGAAACAAGAAAAATCTCAAAGAAACAACCTAACCCTACACCTAAAGGAACTAGAAAAAGAAGAACAGACAAAACCCAAAGTTAGTAGAAGGAGAGAAACCATAAAGAACACAGCAGAAATAAACTAAATAGAGACTAAAAAGGCAACAGAAAGGATTAATGAAACTAAGAGCTGGTTCTCTGAAAAGATAAACAAAAGTGATAAACCTTTAGCTAGACACATCAAGAAAAAAAAGAGTGCCCAGATCAATAAAATCAGAAGTGAAAAAGAAGTTACACCATCCCCACAGAAATACAAAGGATTACAAGAGATTATTACAAACAACTATGTGAATAAAATGGACAACATAGATGAAATAGACAAATTCCTAGAAATGTACAATTTCCCAAGACTGAACCAGGAAGCAATGGACAATCTGAGCAGACCAATTACCAGTAATGAAATTTCAATAATAAAAAAACTCACAACAAACAAAAGTCCAGGACCAGATGGCTTCACAGGTGAATTCTACCAAAAATTTATATAAGAGTTAACACCTATCCTTCCCAAATTGCTGCAAAAACTTGCAAAGGAAGGCAAATTCTGAACTCATTCTATAAGGCCAGTATCACCCTGATACCAAATCCACACACGATATCCCCAAAAAAGAAAATTATAGGCCAATATCACTGAAAAATGTAGATACAAAAATTCTCAACAAGATATTAGCAAACTGAATTCAACAATACATTAAAAGGATGTATATACCATGATCAAGTGGGTTTATTCCAGGGATGGTTCAATATCCACAAGTCAATCAGTGTGACACACCACATTAACAAACTGAAGAATAAAAATCATATGATCATCTCAGTAGATGCAGAAAAAGCTTTTGACAAAATTCAACACCCACTTATGATAAAAACTCTCTAGAAAGTAGGCACAGAGGGAACCTACCTCAACACAATAAAGGCCATATATGACAAACCCACAGCCACCATTGTTCTCAATGGTGAAAAACTGAAACCATTTCCTCTAAGATCAGGAACAAGACAAGGTTGCCCACTCTCACCACTATTATTCAACATAGTTTTGGAAGTCCTAGCCACAGCAATCAGAGAAGAAAAAGAAATAAAAGGAATCCAAATCAGAAAAGAAGAAGTAAAACTGTAACTGTCTGCAGATGACATGATACTATACATAGAGAACCCTAAAGATGCTACCAGAAAACTACCAGAGCTAATCAATGAATTTGGTAAGTAGCAGGATACAAAATTAATGCACAGAAATCTCTCGCATTCCTATACACTAATGATGAAAAATCTGAAAGAGAAATTAAGGAAACACTCCCATTTACCACTGCCAACAAAAAGAATAAAATACCTAAGAATAAACCTACCTAAAGAGACAAAAGACCTGTATGCAGAAAACTATAAGACACTGATGAAAGAAATTAAAGATGATACAAACAGATGGAGAGATATACTATGTTCTTGGAGAGGAAGAATCAACATTGTGAAAATGACTATACTACCCAAAGCAATCTACAGATTCAATGGAATCCCTATCAAACTACCAATGGCATTTTTCACAGAACTAGAACAAAAAATTTCACCATTTGTATGGAAACACAAAAGACCCCAAATAGCCAAAGCAATCTTGAGAAAGAAAAATGGAGCTGGAGGAATCAGGCTCCTGGACTTCAGACTATACTACAAAGCTACAGTAATCAAGACAGTATAGTACTGGCACAAAAACAGAAATAAAGATCAGTGGAACAGGATAGAAAGCCCACAGATAAACCCACGCACATATGGTCACTTTATCTTTGATAAAGGAGGCAAGAACATACAATGGAGAAAAGACATCCTCTTCAATAATTGATGCTCGGAAAACTGGCCAGCTACATGTCAAAGAATGAAATTAGAACATTCCCGAACACCATACACAAAAATAAACTCAAAATGGATTAAAGACCTAAATGTAAGGCCAGATGCTATAAAACTCTTAGCGGAAAACAGAGGCAGAACACTCTATGACATAAATCACAGCAAGGGACAATCACAAATGGGACCTAATGAAACTTAAAAGCTCTTGCACAGCAAAGGAAGCCATAAACAAGACGAAAAGACAGCCCTCAGAATGGGAGAAAATATTTGCAAACAGAGCAACTGACAAAGGAATAATCTCCAAAATATACAAGCAGCTCATGCAGTTCAACATCAAAAAAAACAAACAACTCAATCCAAAAATGGACAGAAGACCTAAATAGACATTTCTCCAAAGAAGATATGCAGATTGCCAAGAAACACATGAAAAGATGCTCAACATCACTAATCATTAGAGAAATGCAAATCAAAACTACAATGAGGTATCACCTCACACTGGGCAGAATGGCCATCATCAAAAAAACTACAAACAATAAATGCTGGGGAGGGTGTGGAGAAAAGGGAACCCTCTTGCACTGTTAGGTGGGAATGTAAGTTGATACAGCCACTATGGAGAACAGCATGGAGGTTCCTTAAAAAACTAAAAATAGAACTACCATATGATCCAGCAATCCCACTACTGGGCATATACCCTGAGAAAACCATAATTCAAAAACAGTCATGTACCACAATGTTTATTGCAGCACTATTTACAATAGCCAGGACACGGAAGTGTCCATCGACAGATGAATGGATAAAGAAGGTGTGGCACATGTATACAATGGTATATTACTCAGCCATAAAAAGAAACGAAATTGAGTTCTTTGTAGTGAGGTGGATGGACCTAGAGTCTGTCATACAGAGTGAAGGAAGTCAGAAAGAGAAAAACAAATATCATATGCTAACACATATATATGGAATCTAAAAAAAAAATTGGTTCTGATGAACCTAGGGGCAGGACAGGAATAAAGACACAGACATAGAAAATAGACTTGAGGACACGGGGAGGGGGAAGGGTAAGCTGGGACGAAGTGAGAGAATAGCACTGACATATATACACTACCAAATGTAAAACAGATAGTTAGTGGGAAGCAGCTGCATCGCACAGGGAGATCTGCTCAGTGCTTTACGACCACCTAGAGGGGAGGGATAAGGAGGGTGGGAGGCAGATGCAAGAGGAAGCAGATATGGGGATATACGTATACATATAGCTGATTCATTTTGTTATACAGCAGGAACTAACACAACACTGTAAAGCAATTATACTCCAATAAAGATGTTAAAAAAAACACAGAAAATACAATGAGATAGCACCTCACACTTGTCAAAATGGCTATCATCAAAAAGACCACAGATGGGGCTTCCCTGGTGGTGCAGTGGTTAAGAATCTGCCTGCCGATGCAGGCGACACGTGCTCGAGCCCTGGTCCAGGAACATCCCACATGCCGCAGAGCAACTAAGCCTGAGCGCCACAACTACTGAGCCACAACTACTGAGCCTGCGCTCTAGAGCCCACGAGCCACAACTACTGAAGCCCGTGTGCCACAACTACTGAAGCCCGTGTGCCTAGAGCCCGTGCTCCGCAACAAGACAAGCCACTGCAGTGAGAAGCCCACGCACAACAAAGAGTAGCCCCCACTTGCCGTAACTAGAGAGAGCCTGCGTGTAGCAAAGAAGACCCAATGCAGCCAAAAATAATAAATAAATAAAATAAATTTAAAAAAGAAAAAAAAAGACCACAGATAACAAATGTTGGCAAGGATGTGGAGAAAAGGGAACCTCTGTACACTGTTGGTGAGAATATAAATTTGTGCAGCCTCTGAGGAAAACAGTATTGAGGTTCCTCAAAAAACTAAAAATATATCATATGAGCCAGCAATTCCACTCCTGGGTACATATCCAAAGAAAACACGAATTCATAAAGATGCATGCACACCACTGTTCACAACAGCATTATTATTATTATTATTATTTACAATAGCCAAGATATGGAAGTAACCTAAGTGTCCATGAACAAATGAATGGATAAGGAAGAACTGAGATACATACATACACATACACACACACATACACACACAAGCGCGCGTGCACACGCACGCACACACACACTGGAATACTACTTAGCCATGAAAAAAGAATTAAATTTTGCCATTTGCAACAATATGGATGGACCTGGAGGGTATTATGCTTAGTGAAATAAGTCAGAGAAAGACAAATACTGCATTTTATCACTTACATGTGGAATCTAAAAAAACAGACTAGTGAATATAACAAAAAAGAAAGAGACTCACAGTTAGAACAAACTAGCAGTTACCAGTGGGTAGAGGGAAGGGGGGAGGGCAAGATAAGGATATGGGATTAAGGGGGTCCAAACTATTATGTACAAAATAAATAAGCTACAAGGATATACCATACAGCACAGGGAACATAGTCAATATTTTATAATAATTTTAAATGGAGTATAATCTATAATAATTTTGAATCACTTCGTTGTACATCTGAAACTAATATAATATTGTAAATCAACTATACCTCAATAAAAAATAAACTTAATTTCAAAAAAGAAATCAGAATGGCTTTAGATTTTTTCAACAGTAAGTCTGAAAGCAAAAAGAAAATGGAGCAAAACTGCAGTGGCATTTTCTGGAGAGCTCAACAAAAATATTCTGAAATTAATCTGGAAAATAAATGTGAAAAATAGTTATAGGAAAGAAAAAGGAAGATAGTGGATATAAGAGCAAGGTGGAAGGACTTGCCTTACCAATACTAAAATATAGTACTAACCATAACAATTTTTTAGAAGTGTAGTACCTACACAGCATTTAACATATCAAATCTAAAATTAAAATATGAAAAAAAGAAGGGATGAAGCAATATTAAAATCAAGTTTGGGCTTGCTCAAAAGGTACAAGTAAGGTAAAAAAGATATAAGGATGGTGTAAGAGGTGGTTGTTTACTCATCTACAGAATGAAAAAGTGGAAAAATTCAGAAGTAAGGTGTATTCAAATACAGCGTTACTATGAGAATACCCAAAGAGTTAAATTTAAATAAGGAAATAGTCTCACTGTGAAAGAATATGTGAACATGAATAAAGATTATACTGAAGAGAAAAAAAAAACAAAGGAACCATGATTTTTAAATTCCAAGGGAAAATTATCTCCAATCTCAAATTTTATGCCCAATCAAACTAAGGTAAAATAAAGAGATTTCAAACACGTAAGAGCTGAGAAACAAGAGAGTAAACCAGAAGGAAGTCGTCATGGAATCGAACTACAGGATACCTGTGGTGAGAGGGAAAGCGAGTCTTCAACACAGTGAAGGGGAACCCCAGACAGTAACTATCAGCTACGCTGGAGAGCAACCAGTCCAAACTGAAGCCACTCAGGTTTTCACAGAGATTTCTAAGATGATACTGAATTCTGTGGGTCGTTAAATGCATTATTGAGAACTTAATAGCAACATATGAAACCTAACCTTCTTTGTTCATTACCCTTTGAGAAATAAGCCAACCATTCTTTTTTTTCTTTTTATGGAAGTATAGTTGATTTACAATGTTGTGTTAGATTCTGGTGTACAGCAAAGTGATTCAGTTATATATATATGTACATATTCTTTTTCATATTCTTTTCCATTGTGGTTTATTGCAGGACACTGAATAGAGTTCCCTGTGCTATACAGTAGGACCTCTGTTTTATGTATAGTGGTTGGAATCTGCTAGTCCCAAACTCCTAATTTACCCCTCCCCTACCCCCGTTCCTCTTTGGTAACCGTAAGTTTGTTTTCTATGTCTGAGTCTATTTTCTTTTGTAAATAAGTTCATTTGTGTCACATTTTAGATTCCACATATAAGTGATATCATATGGTATTTGTTTTTCTCTTTCTGACTTACTTCACTTATAGGATAATCTCTAGGTCCCTCCATGTTGCTGCAAACGGCATTAATTCATTATTTCTTATGGCTGAGTAGTACTCCATGGTGTGTATGTGGTATGTGCGTGTGTATACACATATATATACACACACACACATTTTCTTTATCCATTCATGTCTCAATGGACATTTAGGTAGCCAAGCATTCCTGATTAGAAATGCAGCAGCTTTTAGCCTTAAGACCTAACTTCCAGGAAAATAACTGCTCTTCTGTGGTTTCCAGTGGTTCATAACAACATAAAGTGCACAGGGAAAGAAAGGTGGCAAAGTCCCAAGTGTGTAACCGCTGCAAGGCTGCAAGGGAAAACTAAGAAGTGCAGAGCCCCACACCTGAGTCATGCTCTCCAAGGCTGAGTGCTAGGCACTACAGCCAGACTAGGACCAGGACCATGAACACCTCAGGGTCTCGTATGTAACATAATGGGGTTATGTCTGACTTAGGACTTCTGTCTTGGAGAACAGGAGCTCAAAGCTAGATATAATTTGATTTAAATAATCCAAGAAATATGATTTTTGGGGGGAGGGGGGAGGGGACAGGGAGGATGAAACTGACAAAATACCTAGTGTCTGAATGTACGGTGAGATTACACAAATGGATGTGAATCTGAAGTTGAATTAATAGTAAGTACATATAAAATTATGCACTTCGAAAAATTTTTTAAAAGACAATTTTTATATCCAAGATAATTGTGCAGAAAACAAAAATAATCATAGTACATACTACATAGCTCACCTATAGTTTCTGTGTAGTCATAATATGACTAAAACTTTAATAAAAGTAAAACTTTAATAAAAATAAATTTCAATAAATGAAAAGACACGCCATATTTATGAATAGGAAGCCTCACTAAACACTCTCCCTAGTCAATATCAATCAAATTGCCAATTGACTTTTTGTCTTATTTTCACTAAATTATTCAAAGTTTCACATGAAAGAGTAAGGGGGGGTACAGAATAAAAATTCTGAAAACAGAATTCCTCGACAAATATTAAAACCTAATAAAACTGCAATAATTAAAACAGTATCACACTGGTTTTAACCAGTGGTTCAAAATGAAATATTCAGAAATAAATCCAAGTATTTTAGCATTTGATAAAGATAGTGATTTAAATCTAAAGAAAAATGTTTTTCAATAAATTGTGTAACCGTACCAAAACAATCATGATGATCCTAACATCACACCAAGTTCCAGAAGGTTTAAAACATTGGAAATTAAAACAAGCAGACCTTTCTAAGTAGAAAAACAAAGACAGTAACCATAAAGAAAGAAAGAGCAAATTTAAAGACATTATTTTTATTTAATAAACATTCTTGAACACTTACTACAGGCTAGGAATAAACTACGTCTGGGTGTACCATGTGAGAGAAAGAGAGATGGTCCCTACCATCAAGGAGAGAGAGTCTAGGAGAAACAAAATAAATAATTACAAACTCAGTCAAAAAAGTCTGAGTCATCCTTAACCTCTCTCTTTCTCTCGCACTCCACCACCCAGTTGGGAAATCGACTGAACACTACTTTGAGAACATATCCAGAGGCCAACCACTTCTCACCATCTTTACTGCTGCCACCCCCTCATTTCTCCACTGGATTACTACAAGAGCTTCCTGGCTGGTCTCCCCACTTCTACCCCATCCCACCAAGCCTATTCTCCACGCAGTAAGTAACAAGAGGGATCCTTTCACAACTTAAGTCACATCGTGTCACTCGTTGGCTACAAGCCCTATGTTTCACTCACACTAAAACCGAAACTCTTGCCAACAGACTTACAAAGCTCTGTATCCTCAGCTCTTCCTTCCATCTACTCCATCCTTCCACTGCCCTCACCTCACTTGCTCTGCTCTAGCCACGCTGGCTTCCCTGCTGCTCCTTGAAGAGCCAGGCATATTTCTGGCTTAGGCCTTTACCTCAGCTGTCCCTCTAACAAGAATTCCCTTAGCCCATATATTTACCTGGCTAACTCCCTCACCTGTTCCAAGTGTTGGTTCAAATGAGCTTGACATGTTACTGAAATGACAGCTCTCTCCCCTTTCCATCCCACCCCTAGTACTCCTGATCTCTCCTGCCCTGTGTTCTACCTTTTCTTTCCTCCATACCTCTTATCACTTGTAGTACCCTATGCAATTTACTTATCATGCTTATTATTTACTATTTATCTCACCTGACTACAATGCAAACTCCATGAGGAGAGGGATCTTTGTTTTGTTAACTGATAAGTTCCAAAACTCTGGTACAAACTGGAGCTCTATAAATATATGTTGATGGAATGAATGAATTTATCAGATAAGCAAAGATTCATAAGCTTCCTAACACCCAGTAGTTATACATAGCTGGTGAGAAAATAAACTAAGTAAATTTTCTAGAGGGTCATCGGTCAATATATATTTAAACATCTTATTATAGTAAATATTTCAAGTCTTTAAAATGTTCAGCCTTTTCATTAAGTAATTCCACTTTTGGGTACACAACCTAAAAAAATCATAGATGCACACAGATTTATGTATAAGATAGGATTTCATGTAACGATTACAAATTATACACATCTATATTTACTACAGTAAATATTTACTAGAGTAATACACTTAAACAAGAACTCAGGGTATGTGTATATTAAACCAAGTCTTCGTAACCGGAGACTTAACATACATTCCTCCTCAGTCTAAGTGCAGCAGGTCTCTATCCAGATGCCTATTCTGGTAGGACTCACAGAAAGAGCACATCAATTCAGCATTCTCAATCTATTCTACAATTTAAAACCCAAATGGAACAATGGCTTATCTGTATTTATTACCAGCTATTACTGAACTTCTCAGAAAATTGTTAGTTTGTTAAACGTAGATGCCACCATCCACTCACATGACGTCCAGCACAGAATCATTCCGAATGACCTTATGGGAGACATCAGCTAGCAGGAAAAGACCTCCATCTGTCCTCCGGATGCTAGCTGCATAGCCCGGCCAGATCTGCAATCTGAAGACATAGGTGGCATTTACGCTGCGGTTCTAATAAGAACCACAGATATTTCCATGCCACCATTTGAGGCAATACTTTGAGCAGATACTGCCCCTCCCCAATAACAATGAGAAAGCAACAGGAAACAAATTAAGTCAACATCATTGTGAACTTACTAAAAACCTAAATTATGGAAAATAATTAACTCATAAACTGTACTCACTATCATAAAATACTAATACGGTGATTGCAATGAAAATTTCCAGAACATTCAAAAGTGAGGAAGAAGAAAACACCACCAACCTGTGTTGCTGTAGTACCATAGCACTTGTAGGGTCAAAGAAGTTTCTCCCCACCAGCTTCATATCTAAAAGTTTCATTACCCTGAAATAAAGAGCAAGAATGGGTTTTCTAGTAGAAGAATTAAAAATAATTAAGTTCAATTGCTCTTAGCTAAATTTTCCTTTGGAAGCCTAAAAGAGCAGAAACGTTGATGCTTTGCACAATATACCTTTTATGCTGAGAACACTCTTGCCAAAAGAAAAATAAAAATTACCAAAGTATTTATCTTGCAGTATATGCAACTGACTGCAGATTTTTCTACTAACTAGGTAACCAAAAATCAAGTTGACTTCCCAAGCTCAATTTACATTACTTTTCCCCATTAACTAAACAGAGCACAAGAAAGTCCATTTCTAAATTTGTGAATATCAGTCAGGCTAGGAAGTTATGTTTGTTTCTGGCAGTTCAGCTTACTAAGTAGAAATCAGGTTCTATGTTTCATTTTTAAAAAGGTGGTTTGGGAATAACAGTTTTATGAAAATTTGGGAGTCTGCAGAAAAGTTAAAAAATTATGAGCTGTCTGTATCCAAAAATTCAAAAGACTGGGAAAAATTCTAGCAAAAATTTTTACATGCTACCTCTTCAAGTAGCCCCATCACTGACACCATTAAATATGTACCATAAACATTTGCTTTTAAAGTTCCTGAATGAATGGAAGGAAACTATCTCCCTCTATCCAGCTACTTCAAACCTACTTTCATATACCCAAATCTGGACAATCACTTGAGATAACTTTTAATAAGTTAGCCTTAATGTCATCCATTTATTTATTAAATGTTTCCAAACTCATCTATATATGCACTATATTTTAATACCATTCAAGCTTCTTGAAGAGCTTTGTTACAAATACAAGACTGAGGTTAAAGAAAGTAAGACTTCAGCCGTTTCTCACCGACGGAAAACAACATTGTAGAACGGAATGCACAAGTCAGAACAGGGCTCCAGGATCTTTGTCAACTGAATCTTAATGGTGATCTCGGCACTGTCAGTTTTCCTTTGACTTTTTAACTCAAGAACCTAACAAATAAACATATGCAAGTAAAGAAAAACGACAACACTACCAAGCGCTATCTAATCCAACTGTGTTCTAGAACACTATAATATCATAAACATGTTTTATTCTTTACTGTTACTTTGCTGTCCACACTAGACAAAATCACAGCATGACAAGTAGGATTTACGAAAGGATTTGGTAAGCGAAACCCAATGGAGAACTAGCAACAGAGCTCTTTAAATTTGCAATCTTGAACTATTCTTTGTCACTGAGGTCCAAGGCTTCCAACCACTCCTCTTAAGAGAGAAGGGACTAGAAAGAACTCAAATGTAAAAGTTTCTCAGTTTGCAATTTCTTTGTTATGGAGAAGTCTGCCTTTCCTCTCAGAATAGGAAAGTACAACTCAAATGTTCAGGGACACTATGATTTCCCACCACCCATGCTTCGTCCCAAAGTGCACTTCCTATTTGGTCTCACTTGTTGAAGCTTAACAGGCAGATAGAGAATGGATCCATCGAAAGCAGTGATGTTTCCGGTGACAGCTCGATGGTCCTTCAACATGCCAAACCTCATGCTTTTGCACTCCACATTGGGGCTAGAAAATGATAAAGACGATTTTATTTCAGTTTGACTTTACAGCTGTGCGGTAGGTCTGTTAGAGACGCAGTCACTTATGACTACTGCTCCATCTAGTGGTCACATTAAAAAATTGAAATACATCTGACTAAAAACAGAACTCTGACCCAAGGATACTGGCTCACAAAATAAAAACAATCCATAATTCCACCCCCCAAACACAACTGCCTTATCATGTCAGTGTACATTCTTCGAGAGTTTAGACCAGAGGGTCAGAAAACTTTTATGGAAAGATTTTACAGGTCATATGGTCTCTGCTACAACTACTCAACTCTGCTAACATAGCACAAAAGCCTCGTAGACAATATGTAAACCAATAAGTATGGCTATGTTCCAGCGAAACTTTATTACAAAAACAGGCAGTGGGCCAGATTTACCCAGCAGGCCTGCCACAGTTTGCTAATCCCTGCTCTAGTGTCTATAGAAATATACACTCTTTTAAAAATATATTTTAAAAAAATATAGGATTTTACTCTAACCATTTTTCACTCACAGCAATTTCAACTTTTTATCGATTGACTGTCACAAATCTTACAGCTTTGAAAAAGTCCAGTAGCTACTTTGTACAATGATTGTCCCATTAGATCACAGTAACACACAACCTATTCTACAACTTCAAAGTTTAAACAAATCCAAGGCTAAAAAGGGTCAAGCATGTTCAAGTACATGAAGAAAGATAACATCAACAAAAAAATCAAGCGGTAATCCAATATAGTCATCGCCAAAACTAAGCACTCACATGCTAACATCACATTTCAAAATGCTTCTTCTAAAAAATTCACAAATACATGGCATTATGCCCAAGACACTATATTTAAATTTGTCTTTTTAGAGCCCCATGATGTCAAGGAATCTACAGGATGACCAGTCACTGTAATACATCCTCTCGGTATTCTCTCATCCTCTTCACATTATGGCTTCAAAGGTCCGCATCTACAATCTCGAAATTTATAGAATCCATGTCTTCTCCACAGCCTGGTCAATGCAGAGACCCGTGAGGAGTCTCACACTCCTTTCTGTTTCATCATTAGTTGTCAATCCATTTCCAGAGCAAGTACTCTTCCCTCTCATTAACACCCATCTCCATCCCTTACATTCCAGAACAGGCCCATTCCCACCACCTTCCCCTCTTGCTAGTTCAATTTCACCCAGTTTCCTGACTCCTTCTCTTCACTTGTCATATGTGTTCACCTCCAGTTTCTTACCTCACGGAAACCTTTAAAGCAATTTTCATTCCATTTCTCATTCCTCTTACATACTTTTAAAATAAGTGGCCAATCCACTGGCTATTTCTCATGGCCCAGGCTCTCCTTTGTTCTTTTAATCTCGTTTTTTCCCCCATACACTAATAAAGCTACTAGAAAATCACCAAGGGTGCCTCTTGAAAGCAAATTCAATAACTTTTTTCCCTGTGGCCAGAGTCAACCACCTCCCCGTCATTGAATGGGTCCTTCTTTCTGGCTTTATAACCTGTCTTCAGGGTATTTTTCCCCTAACTGTTCCTTTCTTCTCTCTTTCATTCCACTTCTTCTTCTTGTACCAATTAATAGCTGTGCTTCAAAAATTCAGTCTTCCATCTTCCTATTTTCTCCATAAATATTCCAGAACACTCATTTATTTTCACAATTCCAGCTAATAACCTCCAGCTAATGGCTCTCCTGAGATTTTAAAAAAGAACACAGACTAATATAAATTCTTAACTTTTAAAGAAGTATGATAAATCCTAAAGTCACTGATATAAAATTAAAGTTATTTTCTCTGGTTTTTTCACCCTCAAATTTAACCCTAGACTATCACTGGAGAGCCATCAAATGCTGGTATAGCACTCATGCAGGGAGGATCCAGGTATCGTGGGGTGTGTATCTGATACCATTGTGTGTGTGTGGGGGGGGGTTTCTTTAAGAAGAGGAATACAAAATTACAGATACAAGATAAGTTAAAAAGGTTATGAAGGGATCTATGCAAGTACAAGGCCCTGAACTTAAGTTTCATTAACTTCACAGAAAATCCACCTCTAACCTCATGCATAAAATTGCACCTATTAAGTTAAAATCTGGATTGGTAATATAGCTAAACACACACAAAAAATGTTAACTTTAAACTTATTGCAAGGATCTGAATATATGAATTACTGCAGGGGGAGCTGCATCAGGAGTTATACAGAAAAACAATTCAGTTATTCCTGTGGAACTACTTCATTACTGCTCTCTAAGAAGTGAACAATACGGGGGGAAAAAAAGCTGTGAATACCTGAAAGTCACATGATATTGATAAACTGCTTCATTATGACACTGTATTTTGATAAGGTTCAATCCCAAAGATTCAGGTGTTCCTTTTGATCCTTGCTTCACAAAAGGCTCTCTAGAAAATAAAAATAAAAAACAAAAGCACCCACATATGCCAAAACCAACAAATAATCCATGCCACAAAAATACAAAGAAAGAAAAGGAAAGGAAAGATAGATTGGGGGAAGTAGTATTTCACACTCTGCTTACAGGTACACAGACCAAGAATCAAGACATACAAACGAAGCTTTGAAAGCCAGAAGGTAAATTCTTAGCAATCTCTAATTAGAGAAGCAAGGTCACCCTATTTGTCCTAGTAATATCACTGGAACAACTAGGCCAGCTAACTAAGAACATAAGAATTAGTTCTATAGAGAAAAATGAACTGCTGCAATGTATTTCCTAGATAATTTCCTTATCTTCAACATGACAAAGAATTATCTATGTCTGAATTGGGAAGGAAATGAAAAGCCATGAGTAGACTCTAGATAGATACATACTATCATCACTAACCCCATTTCACCTCACCAGGAATTGCCCCACCTCTGTCATTCTCCCCACTGGCAAAAACACAAAACAACCCTGCAGTACCTACCACCCAAGGAGGACTTTAGACACAACAGAACAGAGTTTGCAATACTATGCGAAGCCCTCCTCCACATCATCACCAAGCAGGGAAGGCAGCACTCCTGACTTACTTTTCCTTGTGTTCTGCAGTCCCCAGTGGAGGGCGATCCAGGGAGTGCAGCGGGGCCGGGGGCAGAGGTGGCGGAGATGACAGCTGGGCAGGATCCTGAGGATTCAGGCTGAGAGCACCGGGAGCCTTGTATGCTCCTCTGCCTATACCACCAGCTGCTCTTCCCATCGGTAGTAAAAAGGCATCCAAATTCCCTCTTCCAAGCATTCTGAAATGTTGAAAGGAGGCAAATCAGAACTTTCTCAATCATGCTTCTATCTATGCCCCATCTAAATGAGTCCCCCAAATCTACATTCTCTTCCTGGAGGAGTCAGCAAAAGGGACCCAAGCATTGGGATTCTCTCCAAATCCAATATGCCAACATGACTCATTCATCAATTGTTATTAATATTGACTCTCAGGGCCAACGTCCATAGCAGAAATTGAGATGGAAGTTTGACCCACCTGGGTTAAAGAACCACTACCATCAGGCTGAGTTCTTAAGAGGACAAACAGGGTGGTGAACTGTGCAGTGGAGTACTGCTTTTACCCTCGTCCAAAGACTGACTGCATCAGTAGCTGCTGACTACTCTTGGAAAATACCCATTCTTACCAGGAAACCATGCATTGCTTCTTTGTGAGATAATACAACCCACTTTAGAGTTTCTCTCTAGACTCAGAGATATTTCACCTGAATTTGATGGCTACCCAAGAAGGCAACTTTACCCACCTATTCCAACCAACAGAGGCCTCTGCCATCTTGCTATCTCCAGATGCCAACACTGAAGGATCCAGAAAAGTGGGATGGGGTTCTTCTTTGTCCTTGCGTGCCATACTGGTAGACAAGCCTCGACCTAAAATGCCTCTACCTAAACGGAAGGGTCAAACCCCAGCTGTAACCGTGAGCTGAACATTTTATAAAGAACAGTAATTTTTCTGAAGATAAACTGTGTGAATTTAAGAACAAAGCAAACATATATAACACCACGTTTTCTCAAGTTAGTTTTCCACATACCTAAAGGAGGCATTTCCTGTTCCACAGGGGTCCGGGACACTGTTTCAAGGTCCAGTCCTCGGAACATTGAGACCAAACCCACAGATTCCTACAGAAAGTCAAAGAATAAAGTTATTCTAAGATGTAGTTTAAAACCCCAGAAACACTGTTGGTTTTCTTCAAGTCTTGGTAAATAATAAAAATCATCCTCTTCAAATTCTATAAATGTTACAAGAATAAAAATACCTTATAAAAATTGTTTAAATCCTTATGGTCTTAAAAAAAAACACTTCTGTCGGACTTCCCTGGTGGCACAGTGGTTAAGAATCCGCCTGCCAATGCAGGGGACACGGGTTCGATCCCTGGTCCGGGAAGATCCCACATACCGCGGAGCAACTAAGCCCGTGCGCTACAACTACTGAGCCTGCGCTCTGGAGCCCACAAGCCACAACTACTGAAGCCCGCGCACCTAGAGCCCGTGATCTGCAACAGAAGAAGCCACCGCAATGAGAAGCCCATGCACCAAAACAAAGAGCAGCCCTCGCTCGCTGCAACTAGAGAAAGCCCACGTGCAGCAACGAAGACCCAATGCAGCCAAAAATAAATACATTTATGTAAAAAAAAAAAAAACCCACTTATGTCATATTAGGTTTTCAAGCATAAACAGTTACAGTTCATGATTTGATATACAGTGTAACAAATGCAACAGAATTATTTTTCTAGTTCATTTCCTGTACACCTAAGGTAAGAGAGAACAAGTGTACTAGCTAATAAATTTTCCCAAAAAATGGATCATTTAAGGGTATCAGAATTTTGGGTTTTTTTTAAACAACCTCAACAAAACTTGCTACTGTTTTCCTGTAGCAGTCTTGGAAGTTCACTACTGTTACACCAATTAGAGTTGCCACATATAGACTCAAGCAATCCATTTGAGTAAAAATACAGGATTACTGTCAATAACGTTTCTTCTTACAGAACATTACATCTGACATTGTCAACCTACTTAAAATTGTCATAACTGCACTATTAGGTTCTTCCTGTATTTGCTAACTCTTTATTCTTTGAGATTAATTATAGACAAATACCATTCTTAAAATTACTATATAATTAGGAGATTAAGAATGCATGTCCATGCGAGTATACACACAGCACTAACAATAGCTGAAGATCCTCTTTTTCTTTAAGATTTAGGCAAAGAGCCTTCTGAAAGGAACCATTCTTAACAATTATGACCTTAGAGGCAAGAGTGGCTGCTAATACCATAGAGTCAAACCCAGAGTGGAAATCTAAACACCCACAAAAAAACAAAAGACTGTACCTTTAAACCTATCATTTATGTATGCATATATTTATATTTATAGAAGCTAGAGAACTAAGGCATTTACCCAGGTCCATCTAACATTCATTACGAGGCCCTTTTTCTAGACTTGCAACTCAAGAATTTGAAATATATTCCAAGAGGCAACCACTTGTTCAAGGGGAAAAAAAAACAAACCCTTGCTTTCATATAGGGCTTCCCAGTTTCCTAAATACCTTGAAATCCCTTATTTGCCCTGATGATAAGCTGTATGCTGCTACTATGTAGGCAGACACGGTCTTACCTTTTGCACTGGCCCACTCTGTGGGCCTGGCTCCTCTCGCTTTCCAAATACATGGCCTCTGCCTGCAGGTCCTGCCCTGCCCAGAGCTGGGTCCAAACGTTTTGGAGCCTGTTGCCAAGAGCCCGGCATCCGCACAGACTGAGATGGGTGCACAGGAGACGGGCCCCTGAAGGGTGGTCTGACAGGATCCATTGCAAGGCTGCAGAGGACACAGGTGTCCATTTGTTCTGGTTAATTATCTGCCATCATTTTATAATTTAAATGATTCCCAACTGTTTTCCTTTTCCTTCAAGACAGACTCACAAAGCATTTAAAAAAAAAAAAAAAAAAGCTACTTTGGATCAGACCAGTGATACAACCAGCCTCCTATATTATGTTCACTCCAAAAGCTTCTGTTTAGCCCAGAATATTCTAAACACTCTCCATCAGCAATCTCTTAAAGGCCAAGCCCTCCTTGAATTTACTTATATTTTCTACCCAAACGGCCTCTTAGAGAACTCAGTCCTGTAAGTTAACTACCAGTTGTAGACGGAAACGCTTTTTATGTATGGGCATGATTTTGCTTTATAAGTAAGTTTATAGTTAACATAGCCATATCATAAAATTTTTTTGTCCATAAATATTTATGGGTTTTGCTTTGTTTTGGGCCACTCTTCTACCAGAGTCCTAATATTTTTCCAGTCTATTTTCACATTAAACTTTTCCATCTCCTCCTTGGTTCCTTAGCTGCTTCTCTGAATCTTTATCCAATTCCTTTCTATAAAACTCTTCTTTCAAACTCTACCAGAACTGAGGTCTCCAGGGTACAGAACGCTTTCTGGTTTCAGCCTATGATTCCTGCCGAGTCTCACAGGTGACATTTAACACCTTCCCCCCCCACCCCACAAGGTAACCAGGGATGATGCTCTTCTTGCCCCTCAAGTCTCAGACTCACTAAGCTTCTTCAAACTCACTTCATTATCTGTAGACTTCAGGACTCCTTCTTTCAGGGGCTCCCTTCATTGTCTGGACTCACCCCTGATCCCTGAAGAATCTTTTGTAACCAATAAGTAAGCCTCTTCTTAACTTTTGCAAATGTGTCTTAAGTATTAGCTACAGAGAAATCAGGCCATGCATATAAGGAAAAGACTGACACACAATTCCTAAGTCAACTATAGGTGAAGGCAGTTCAGGATCTGGCAAAAATTTTTTAAATAAATTATTATCTTTTACACTAAAATGGGAGGATATGCCTCCCTTACCCAAAGGCTACTACAGTTCTCCCCTTTAATTGTTTAAACTCCTTTTCAGTTAGCTTGGCCTCTTGACTCACACCTTCTCGCCACCACTGGAAGAAACCAGAACAATCAGTAGCCTAACTGGTACACACTGAGAGGCACTGTAACACCTACCAATTACAGGATTTCTGGAATCCTCTTCTTTCTCCACCCCTCCTCACCTCCACCATCACTTCTACAGATTCAGGCCCTCCCTTAATGTGGATTTTCTCCTTTGCTTAGTTAGCAGGTGGCTGGCTGACTATAAGGTACAAGTGAGGAGAGTCCAAGGACAGGCAGGTCCCAGGACCGGCGAGGCCTACGTTCCCCACCCCTCCAGGTGCAAGCTCCGGGCTGGGGCATATAGACTGGGCCTAACCAGAAAAGAGGTTCCTGAAGGCAAATACTACACCCCTTCCACCCTGGAGAAAGCATCATTCCCCAAACCAAAACTCCCCTGGGCGTCCTGCCCACCCTTTGTGTGCGAGTAACACTCACGCCCGCCCAAACCCCTCTCCCCATCAGCGTCCCCTCGCTCTCCAGGCACCACCTTCCCACCTCTCCGAGGTCCTGCGTTCCTCCTACCCCCCCACCCCCCAGCCTCAAATAACCACTCCCCGCCCCCGCCCCCGGCCCAGGCTCCGCCCAGGGGCCCACAGCCCCTCGCGGCTACCCAGGGATATGGGGTGAGAAGACAGGGGAGGGTCCGAGTGGGCCAGAGGGGCCCCCGTTCACCAGCAAGAGCTTGAGCGAAAGCGCACCTGGCCTGTAGCAGAGCGACCTCGGCTTCCCCGGCCTTCCACACCTGCGTCCCCTCCTCTCACCAGCATTCGAGCCCTCGCGCAGCTCAGCGGGGCCTCAAGAGAACCCTGCACTACAGCGCTCGCGCAGCGCCACGAGCCCACATGTTCCAGACCCCAAGTTCCCGTCCTCTCGCGGGGCCTCAGGGGATGAACCCATTGGCCAAACGACGTGCCACTCACAAGAGCCAGCGGTCTCATTGGCTCTTCTGTAAAGAGTGCCTCCCTCTCCCGTTCCAGCAGCTTCGCTCTATCACTAGGTTCATCCGAAAGGGGTGCTCCAAGTGGGGGTCCAGAAGTTAGGAGTGAAGCTAAGCATTAAAATGTGTTACGTTTTTAAGATCCTGACTCCCATGCCGTGGGCAACTCCTGTAAACAGAGTTAGCTTACACGCTCATGTAGAGACTGACTTGCCCCATCCTTCCCAGTTAGAGGATATAAGGATGTGGCTGATGAATAGGAAAGAGCTTGAGTTGACGTTCAAACACCTAATTACGTGATCTCTAATCCTCACTGTACTTATATATAAAACTGGAAGAAAATCATCCATTCATAGGATTGTATGGAAATGTACATACTTTAATGAGATGATGCGTGTAAAATACCTGGCACAAGGAGAAGATTGCCTGCAATAAATTTTGCCTATCGTTATTATTTATTGATGCCTGAATCTGTGAGCCAAGAAGAGCTTTCTTCAAACTATGTAAAAGCATTGGTGGTTAACTCTGCAGCTACGGTATATTTTCCAAATAAATAAAGATTTCTCTCCCTCTCCAATCATTTTGACAAATAACTGCACCACTCTCCAACCCCAAGTTTTCTGAGGTGGTTGGGATCAAGCTTCCAGAGACCTTGGCTGATGTTGTAGAGATATGTAAATACTCTATATGGAATAGGGCTAGACGCGGCTTTTCCAAGCCTCAGATATCTCATACCTCGTTTTAATCCATACAATCAAGGACTCTCCTCTCCTTCCCAAAACAGAATAGTTTGAAAATTATTGGAGCAGGAGAATTTCCAAAGCGGGAATCTAATTGGCGGGATACCCCTTCCCTCTTTGTATATGTTGTTTGTTTAACATTATATGTGAGTTCTTCTACCTCACAGCCTTCCTACTTTACAATGTTACAATGTTATGTTATAATAACATGGATACTGAATTCTGTTGTTCATGCCAACATTTAGTAGCAAGTGCACTCAAAAATAGTTATACAAACTGTTTTGTAACCTTGGTAAAGTCCCAGTTCCCTGTCCTTATATGTACTCTGACCAAACCTTGCATGAAAGATTAATTCCATACCTAGGAAACAATATTTCAGCAGCTCTTTACAACAGCAATTCTCAGATAATTTTCTGAAGCTGTCAGTTTTTGAATCTAAACCGAGCACCATTACAAAGGATATACACATTGGGTTCCCTAGATTTCTATACATGTCATGCAAGAGTAGACAGGATATAGAAATACCCTGTACAATATTTCTAGCCAACCCACACATAATGAATACTAGTTATTTCACCAAAGGAAAATCCACATAGTCTCAGTGTTGACTGGAAATTAAGATAGTTGAAGCTCTCTAAATTGTGGACATCTGCTTAGAAGCTTTCAAAAGCTAATCAACCTCTCCTGGAGTTTACATTCCCCAACAGGACACTCAGTTGTTAATTAACCATACCTAGGATATTGATTTAAAAGAGCACACACATATTGTACTGTTTAAAGTATTTAAAATTAAATTACAGATGATATTTTCATAACACCAAATTCTGTCTACTTGGCCTTGCCAGGCTTTAAAATTCAGGGTGAGTATGGCCCTGTCACTATAAACAATCTGGATTTTCCCAGGCAGTCATGACATCAAAGAGTCTGGCCCTTTGTCCCCAGTAAGTATTTCCATTCTGACCATAAATCCTGATTTGTTGTTGTTATTGTTGTTGAGAAAATAAAGTCACCAGAGCCACAGCAAGACTAATGGCAGAAAATGACATTACCTGTTTGGCCTAGAAACTACAGGGAGGATTTAATTGAAATTGGACCTACATTTATAGTACCTATGGGTTCCAGGCAGAGGTAAACACAGATCCTCCCAGGAGAAATACACCCTCCACCTGGCACTCAAAATTTCCACACAGGAACTCACAAGAAAAAATAAATCACAAAACACATTAGGGTCAATAAAATGGGTGAACTGTTTTGATTGTTTGTTGGGTTGTTTTGTTTAAATTAATTTTAAAAACACACGTTAGGCTCAATAAGAAGACAAACAACGCAATTTTTTAAATGGGCAACAGATATGAACTGATCTTTCACCAAAGAAGATATACAAATGGGTAAAAATCACATGAAAATGTGCTCAACACCATTAGTCATTACGGAAATGCAAACAGACAAACAAAAACACAGTAAGATATTTCACACCCACTAGAATGGCTATAATAAATAGGACAGATAATAACTGTGATAGTTACTTTTATATATCAGTTTGGCCAACAGGTACCCAGATATTTGGTCAGACATTATTCTGTGTTTCTTGGAGGGTGTTTTGGATGAAATTAACATTTGAATTGGGAGACGGGGTAAAACAGACTGCCCTCTCTATTGTGGATGGCCTCATCCAATCAATTGAAGGCCTAACTAGGACAAGAAGGCTTACCCTCTCTGGATTAAGAGAGAATTTTTCTCACCTGACTGCCATTGAACTGAAATATCAGCTTTTTCCTGCCTTCTGACTCAAACGAAAGCATTGGCTCTTCTGGGTCTTAAGTCTGCAAGCCTTCAGATTGGAACACCACCACTGGCTCTCCCGGTTTTCAGGCCTTTGGATTTGGACTAGAACTACACCATTGGCTCTCCTGCAACTCCACTGAAGATCTTGGGATTTGTCAACCTCCATAATCACATATTATAATTCCTTAGTAGAAAGTGTATGTATATATAAATAAATAAATAAATAAATAAAAATATGTGTGTGTGTATATATATATATATATATATATATATATATATATATATAAAATCTCCTAATGGTTCTGTTTCACTGGAGAACCCTGACTAATACAGATTGTGGTACCATGAAGTAGGGTGCTGATGTAAAAAATACATAAAAATGTGGAAGTGGTTTTGGAGCTGGGTGATGGGTATAATTGGAAGACTTTTGAGGTACATGGTAGAAAAAGCCTAGATTTCCTTGAAGGGACTCTTGGTAGAAATATGGATGTTAAAGGTGCTTCTGGTGAGGTCTCAGACAGAAATGAGGAACATGTTATTGGAAACTGGGAGAAAGGTCATCCTTGTTATAAACTGGGAAAGAACTGGCTGAATTGTAGTCTTGTGCTTTGTGGAAGGTAGAACTCACAAGCAATGAACTTGGATATGTAGCTAAGGAGATATCTAAGCAAACTGTTGAGGCGTGACCTGGCCTCTCCTGCCTGCTTATAGTAAAATGTAAGAGGAGAAAGATAAATTGAAAGAAAGATTAAGCAAAAAAGAATCAGAGTTTGAAGATTTGGGAAGTTCTCAGCCTATCTATAGTGCAAAAGTGAGAAAGCTTGTTCTGGAGAGAACACCCAAGGGTGTGGCTAGACAATCACTCTATTAAGAGATTATCCATGGTTAACTATGGAGTTAATCAGCTATCTCAGCAGAAGCTAGAAGCAAAAATAAGATTATGTTGAACAGCAGCAGAGACACTGCCAGTTTGGACCAAAGGGAACAGAGACTGGATGAAATAAAGGAAGGCTTTCTAAAGGATGGCTTTTGGACTTCTGGGATTCTACAGGACAGGACAATAGAGCGATTCAACATGCTTAATCCTTTAAGAAAAGGGAAGAATAACCCCAAAGGTGATTCAGCCATCACCAGTGCTGCCACTGTCACCACAAGCCTATGTGACAAAGCTATTTCCTCTTCATAGCTTCACAGCCGGAGAGGAATATTGCTCCAGGATGAATCATACCTCAAGTCTCACCAATATCTGATTTAGATGATGTCTAGATGAGATTTTGGACTTGGAATTAATGCTGGAGTAGATTAAAACTTTTGGAGCTATTGGGATGGGGTGAATGTATTTTGAATGTGAGAAGGACATGAATTTGGCGGGACCGGACGGCAGGATGTTATGAACTGAATTTTGTCCCCCCAAGAGTCATATGTTGAAACCTAACCCCCAACGTCACTGTATTTGGAGCAGAGCCTCTGGGGAGGTAACTAAGGTTAAATGAAGTCATAAGGGTAGGGCCCAACTCATAGCATTGGTGTCCTTAGAAGAAGAGACACCAGAGATCTCTTTCTTTCCCTGTGAGCAAAGAGGAAAGGCCATGTGAAAACACAATACTACAAGAAGGTGGCTGTCTACAAGTCAGGAAGATGAGCCCTCACCAGAAACCAAATTTGCCAGCGCCTTGGTCATGGACTTCTAGCCTCCAGAACTGTGAGAAAATAAATGTCTGTTGTTTAAGCCACCTTGTCTGCAGTATTTTGTAATGGCAGCCCTAGCTGATTAATGCAATAATAAAGTCAGCAAGGATGTTGTGCTGTAAGTGCCTGACATTAAGCTTTTTTTTCATTGTAATTCAAGTGCCTGATATTAAGCTTCTCATTGCCAAGACACCCGTTTCAAAGACGTCCATCTCAAATAAACATGCTGCCATCTAAATAACTAGATAAGGAACCAGGACACCTCCACCCACGAAGTTCCCCTTTTAGAAAGCCCTGGGTGACGCTGACCTCTTGAGTGCTCCTGCTTTTTCCTCCCCATGCCCTAATTCCTGCTCTTGGGATTCATTCATTCATTCATTTATTTTGGGTGGCGGGGCCTGCAGGTTTTATTTCTTGACTGGTCCACGGGGTGGTAGGCAGTTGCACTACAGGCCACCTCACCGGGCCCCTGGCTCTGGCTGTGTCTGCCTGCTTCTGCTCCTGCTGTTGTTGGAGCAGCCGGGGCTCTGACTCAAACTCCTTCATGCGCTCCCCGTAGTCCATGTGCTCGCAGTAGTCCCAGTTGTGCTGTCGTGCTTGCAGGCCAGGAAGTCGGGGAATGTGACAGCTTACACCTGAGAAGCCCGATGAGGTAGTCAGCGCAGTAGTCAGGCTGATGAAGCACCAGCTGCGCCTTGCTCCACCTGCAGCTGAGGGGCTACCATCCCATGCTCCTTGCACCTGTGGAAGCCATAGTCAGATGGGAAGGTGGGCATCTGGAGGGGGTCAGGCTCGCCCAGTGCATCACTCAGCTAGCGCCTGGCCAGGTGGCCCCCCCCCATGTCTGCTGTTGCTGCAGGTTCCTGTGGGAGTCCATGCTCCTAGGTTTTAAATTCACCAATGAAGAGTGAACCTGCAAAACCCTAGCCACCCTACTCTCAACCTTAATAAAGGCAGAACTGCAGATTCTCACTTTCTATCTGTCTCTGTGTCTGTCTCTGTCTCTGTATCTCTGTGTCTCTGTGTCTCTGTCTCTCTGTTTCTCTCTCTGTCTCTGTGTCTCTGTCTCTGTCTTTCTCTGTGTCTGTGTCTTTCTCTCTGTGTGTTTCTGTCTCTGTCTCTCTCTCTCTCTCTTCTGTCTCTGTCTGTCTGTCTGTCTGTCTCTCTGTCTCTCTCTCTCTCTCTCTCTATATATATATGTATATATTTCCCCATGACCTTGCTGTGTGGCCCTCAGGCATGCCATGTACCCTCCAGCACTTGATTTTTCAAAGTTCCCTGATGGTTGCTGCTGTGGTGCATCCTGCAGTCATAATAAGAACCCAACGGCCAGTCCAGCCACAGCAGTGGCTCAGGTCATATAAGCAGATAGGTTAGGGGGTGCACCACTTTGGAAAACATTTGGCAATTTCTCAAAAAGTTAAACAAAAAATTTCCTAGGAACCAAGAGTTCCACTTCTTAGTAACTACCTAAGAGGAATGAAAACATATGCTCCCACAAAACTTGCATGCATACATTCATAGCATCAATTGTTATGAGAGCCAAAACCTGAAAACCAATTAAATGCTCATCAACTGGTGAATGGATAAGCAAAATGTAGTGTGTTCATACAATGGACAGATTCAGCATTAAAAAGGAACAAACTACTATGCTATGCCATGGAGGAACCTCAAAACATGTTATAAGATGAAGCCAGACACAAGAAACCATATATTGTATGATTCCATTTATATGAAAAGTCTAGAAAAGACAAATGTATAGAGACAGAATGTAGACAAGTGGTTGTCTGGGGCTGGAAGTGGGAATGAGGATGAACTGTTAATGGGCCTGAGGGATTTTATTAGGGTGATAACAATGTTCTAAAACTGATTTGTGGTGATGTCTACACCACTCATTAAATTTACCAAAAATTATTGAATACTCTAATAGGGTAAGTTTTATGATATGTAAAATAGATCTTAATAAAACCTCCTTTAAAAACATTAGCAAACAAGCAGAAACTACAGTGAACAGAACCAGATCCACAAAGATTTCAAAAAAAGAATCACTGGACCCAGAATATAAATAAATCTTGAATACGTTTTAAGAAATAAAGGTGGCAATTAAAACCATGAGTAAGAGCAAAGGTTATCAAAATCGACTAGGCAGATTTGAAAAAGAACCAAAATAGGACTTCTACAAATGAGTAATATAAAAATTGAAATTAAATGTTCAGAATAAAAGTTACACAAGAAAAAAGACACAGCTGAAGGAAGACGTTGTGAATTAGAAGATAAATCTGGTGGTGCAGCGGTTGGGAGTCCGCCTGCCAATGCAGGGGACGTGGGTTCGAGCCCTGGTCTGGGAGGATCCCACATGCCGCAGAGCAACAAGGCCCGTGTGCCACAACTACTGAGCCTGCGCTCTAGAGCCCGCGAGCCACAACTACTGAACCCGTGTGCCACAACTACTGAAGCCCATGTGCCTAGAGCCCATGCTCCACAAGAGAAGCCACCACAATGAGAAGCCTGCACACCACAACGAAGAGTAGCCCCCGCTCGCTGCAACCAGAGAAAAGCCTGAGCGTAGCGGCAAAGAGCCAACGCAGCCAAAAATAAAATAAATAAAATAAAATAAATTTTTTAAAAAAAGATAAATCTGAAGTATTTACCCATACTGTAGAACAGAGGTACCAAAAAAAAAAAAAAGTAAAATATGAAAAAGAGGTTGAGAGACATGGAGAATAGAGTTAGAATAAAAGGTCCCATAGAGTTTGAGAAGGAGAGTATATGGAGAAAAGAGGAAAGACAATATTTAAAGAAGTAATAACAAAATTTTCAGAATCAGTGAAAGATACAAATCTTTAGAATCAGGAAGCCCAGTGAATCTCAAATAGAAAAGTAAAAAGAAATCTACGCTTAGCACATCATAGCTGTACTGCAGAATATCAAAACTAAAGAAAAGATTTAAAAAAACAGTCAGAGAAAAAACACATTTCCTATAAATGAATGAAAATTGGCTCAATAGAAAAGGCCTGGGGACTTTCCTGGTGGTCCAGTGGTTGAGAATCCTCCTTCCAAAGCAGGGGATGCGGGTTCGACCCCTGGTCTGGAAACTAAGATCCCACATGCCACAGGGCAACTAAGCCCGTGCGCCACAACTAGGGAGAAGACTGCATGCCACGGCAAAAGATCCCGTGTGCCGCAACTAAGACCTGACGCAGCCAATATAAATAAATAAATATTTTTTAAAAAGAAAAAGAAAAAGCCTGGAAGACATTGGCACGCGCACACACACACACACACACACATCTCCACAGGCCTGAAAGTTTAAGGGAAAAAAAGAACTGTCAACCTAGAAAATGCATATCCAGTGAAATTTTCTTCCTAGAACAATAGTAAAATAAAGCATTTTAGGACAAACACAGAGATTTACCTCTAATAAACGCTCTGTAAAGGACTTTCCAAACACTAAAATGCAGAAAAATGACCCCAGAGGGAAAGTCTGAGATGAAAAAAGGAATCATAAGTAAAGTAGTTGATTGAATAAAGTAATAATAATAATGTATAAGAGGAGGATGGCTTATCCTAGATTCCTCAGGAGGCAGAGACTGAGACAAAGGTTTAGCACAAGGATCTTATTGGAAAGTGTGATCCCAAGGAACAGGAGTGAGGAATGGAGGGAGAGAGAATGATGCAGGGAGGGAGAGAAAATTCATTCAAGGATGCATTACCGGGACTTCCCTGCGGGTCCAGTGGTTCAGACTCTGTACTTCCACTGCAGGGGGCGCGGGTTCGATCCCTGGTCAGGAAAATAAGATTCCCAAGTTTGTCACCGCTACAGAGTTCTGGTTGCTCCATCTCTGGGGACCATTTGAGAAGCCATAGGAAGTACACGTCAAGACTACTAGTCCTGGGACTTCCCTGGTGGCACAGTGGTTAAGACTCCGTGCTCCCAATGCAGGGGGCCTGGGTTTGATCCCTGGTCCAGGAACTAGATCCCACATGCATGCCACAACTAAGAGTTCGCATGCCACAACTAAGGAGCTGGCGAGCCACAGCTGGGGAGCCCACAAGCCGCAACTAAGGCTCGACGCAACTAAATAAATAAATAAATAAATATTAAAAAAAAAAAAAAGACTACTAGTCCTGCAGGATGTTACCTGGGGGAGTTGGGGGGATGCATGTATCCATTGACTCTCTCCTCTCCCTTGGTCAAAGGCTCACCTCAAGGAGTATTAACCCCTTATACTTTCTAGGTGCACCACGATGTTCCCATGCTACTCCATGCCTTGGCATCAAAACAGAAGCCTCGGGCTTCCCTGGTGGCGCAGTGGTTGAGAATCTGCCTGCCACTGCAGGGGACACGGGTTCGAGCCCTGGTCTGGGAGGATCCCACATGCCGCGGAGCGGCTGGGCCCGTGAGCCACAATTACTGAGCCTGCGCGTCTGGAGCCTGTGCTCCGCAACAAGAGAGGCCGCGATGGTGAGAGGCCCGCGCGCCGCGATGAAGAGTGGCCCCCGCTTGCCACAAGTAGAGAAAGCCCTCGCACAGAAACGAAGACCCAACACAGCCATAAATAAATAAATAAATAAATTAATTAATTAAAAAACAAAACAAAACAAAAACAGAAGCCTCAGGGCAGAAAGCAGGAGGTGCACAGGGCAAGCCTGAGGCTAGGCATTATCAGCTTGTATCCCTGTAGACCTGGTGAGCGCTCACAGAAAACCGTTCACCATAGTACTGGCTATATAAAGGGACAGGTAAGACCGAGAGGATCTGTAATGGAGCATAAGAGGTCTCCAATACAGTGAAATTTAAAAAAAAATGATAGAGCTAACTGCCTTGCCGTGGTGGTCCGGAAACTCAGAGTCATGAGCGTGACCCCCTGAGGCATTCATCTGTTCACCCCTTGGCATCAACTTATTGTTCCTACTCTTGTTTTCCCTTTACCTTCATTTCCTTACATATTTGTTAAAGTCTTCTTGCACTACAAAATTTGTTAGAACATGTCAGAACTTCTTGGAGAAAGGCAGATTATAAATAATTAATGAAGCTTGACTTCTCAAAAAAAAAAAAATGATAGAGCTAAGAGGATAAGAAAAATAGCATATAAGTCAGGAGGGAGGTAATTAGAATAAAAGCATTATAAGGTTCTGGAGGAGGGTAATAATAATTAACTCTACACTCTCTCAGCATGCATATTAAATTTTTTAAATATATATTTAAAATATTTTAATTGAGGTATAATTGACATATAATGGTATATTAGTTTCAGGTGCACAACGTAAGGATTCAATATTTGTATACTTTGCAAAATACTCACCACAATAAATCTAGTTAACATCCATCACCTTACACAATTACAAAAAATTTTGTGTGTCATGAGAACTTTTAAGATTTACTCTCTCAGTAGGCTTAAAATCCCTTATCAGAAATCCTTGGGGCCACGTACATTTCAGAATTCAGGAAATTTTAAATTTTAAAAAGATAATTAAATTGTACATTGTATACCTCCCCTAGAATGGTCTGAGACAGCACAAATAATCAAACACTTATATTTATGCAGTAAAACATATGAATAGGGCTTCCCTGGTGGCGCAGTGGTTGAGAGTCTGCCTGCTAATGCAGGGCACACAGGTTCGAGCCCTGGTCTGGGAGGATCCCACATGCCGCAGAGCAACTAGGCCCGTGAGCCACAACTACTGAGCCTGCGCGTCTGGAGCCTGTGCTCCGCAAAAAGAGAGGCCGCGATAGTGAGAGGCCCGCGCACCGCGATGAAGAGTGGCCCCCGCTTGCCGCAACTAGAGGAAGCCCTCGCACAGAAACAAAGACCCAACACAGCCAAAAAAATAAATAAATAATAATTAGAAATACATACATCTTTAAAAAAAAAAAAAAGAGTTTTGCTGCAAAGGGAAGTAGAGAAAAGAGATGATAATTGGAGATGAATGCAACCTCAAAGGAAAATTTGTTTTCAAGATGGATCCCTAAGAGCCTATTTGGATCATGTGAGACTGACCTAATAGAGGGAAATAGATGTGTGTGTAGGGGGTTGCTGGAACACTAACCTTTGAGTAGGTAAGAGGGATGGAATCTAGGGCTCCTGTGGAGGGTCTGATCTCCGGGAGGAGGGCAGACTGTTCATCCATAGTATCAGGCCAGACTGTGCACCTGCACACAGCTGCAAACAGACAGATGCAGTAGTGGGAACACGTGGTGTTCTTTCTGACTGCTTCTATTTTCTTACTGCGATAAGAAGCAGGATCACCAGCTGAGAGTGAGGAGAGGTGTTGGAGGTGTGAGAGCACAGTACTCTCTGGGGAGTGGGAGGAGTAAATGGACAAGGAAAATGTACTAGATTATTGGTCTTAAAGTGAGATGATTCAGCTTGGTGTCAGGTGCTTCTCCAGCCAGGTTTAAGCCCTCAGGAGAGATGCAGAGTAGGCAGAGGTTTAGATTTACCCAGAAGTGGGCTTTTGTCCTATGAGTAAAACAGGAGAGAGGGGCAAGGACACTGAGAGTGTATGCAAGGAAGTGGTTATAACAACAGCACACGATATCTGTGCTGGCAGTTGAGGGTTTGCTTACACAAGTGATGTAAATTGGAAGCTCTTCTCTGTCACAATTGAGACCAGTAGATGTTCAGTTATTCTTAAAGTAAGTGAAATAGATGTGCCAGAGGCTGCTGGTTGATCCTTAGTATCCAGTTTCCTTCTTTCATGACAATGAATCTTGATTTTTAGGAGGGTACCTGCTCATTCCAGATCAAGACCACATTTCTCAGCCTCCTTGGAGGCTGAGGCTGTGTCACTACTTTCTGGACAACGGTGTGTACAATCACCCCTCCATATCCCAGGGGAATTGGCTCCAGGACCCCCTGCTGATATCTAAATCCATGGATGCTCAAGGCCCTTACAGTCAGCTCAAGTCCCTTCCATATCCCCACATAAGTGGACCCATACAGTTCAAACCTGTGTTGTTCAAGGGTCAACTGTAATCATAAACGTTATGGGACAGCTCTTAGGTGTCTTCCTTAAAGAAGATATAATATTGAATACGTGCCCTGTCATCTGGCAAGGGGTGGGGGGATGGGGAAGTATGTAAACCTTTCATTCATCTGGCTGCCAGGGGTGGGGATGCAATGAACAGAGGTCTGGTTTCAATCTAGAAGTTGAGGATAAGAGCCACACCCTAGACACCATGGGAAGGTAAGCTGGAAGGAGCGGAGACCCTTGGGGCTCTGTAGAGCAGAGCTGCCACACCAGTTCAGACTGTGCATCTTTAGATTTTTATGAGAGACAAAAGTCTATTTGGTTAAGCCACTGTTATTTTGGGGCTCTATTTCTCTTAGCTGAACCTAATCTTAACTGATATTTTGGGGAAAATTTGTAAGACAAGAAATGTATCTATTTTAAATATTTTAACTTAATACTTATAAATGGACAGTCATCCCCTTTTGGTGTAGGGACAAGTCCTTTTCTTTGAGCATGGGTCCACTGATTAGCATTCCATGAAAACTACACACACCTACAATGCACTGCTAAGATCACCAGTTTTGATATCTCCAAAAGCAGAATGTGAAGTCAAAGCACTAGAGAACTTGCGGAGAAATGTGAATGCAGAATTACTTTAGATAATTATGATTGCCCCCCTAACTTAATTCAATGGTAGTATTTAGTGACTCACGTTTATTCTTTCCAAAGCATTTACCTTGGTTTACACAGAAGTAAGAACTTTATTTTAGCACTTATTATTTCATCAGTTTATATACTTAAATTATGTACTTACCTTATTTTCATCAGAAATAACTTCCTTCTAATCCTCATATTTTATTAGTTTATACCATGTTTAACTGAACTATGTAAGTACAATAGTGAACACAACTGGCAAAAGCAAGCTTGGGAAAAACACAACTGACTTTGGGAAAGCATATAACCCAACCGCGGGTGCAGCGTGTTCTTTACACATCAACCCCCTTTGATGCCTGACAGAGGGAAGAGAGAAAACATTAGTTATCTACCCTGAAGGTCAGCTGAGTACAGGTCAGGTCTCTACTCAGCATCTTTTTACATTTACATAGTTCAAAACCAGAATCTTGATTATACATTAACTTTACAAATGCACAAGCAACTCTTACACAGTGTTGATGGGCATGTGGGCAGGTGCAAGCATTCTGGGGGGCGTTATCTACCAAAAGCCTTAAAGATGGCATAGAATTTGACACTTTTAATGTCAAAAAAGCCATTTTCAATTTAAAAACACCCTAAGGAAATAATGAGGATATCAGAAACAATTTAACTACAAAATTGTTTATCACATTTTTAAAATCGTGAAAAATTGGAAAAACCAAAATTGTCCAGCAATCAGGGAATATTTGGGTCAATTTTGATAGTCCAAAGATGCATTCTAATGTGGCCATTAATGTTATGTTGTACAGTGTAAGAGCTGTTTCCAAAAGAATTCCTGTATTATCTTGCCCTGGGAAAATGCGTGAGTCACAGAGTACAGTCAGTGTTAGGTATTGTGTTTTCATTTGGAGTATACTGTTTTGAGGAAATGAATCAGAGAACTTTGTATTGGCAGCACGACATGGCCACAGAAAGCTTTACCTTCAAATTTTGGATCCTTAAGCCAACTCTGCTGAATGTGGTTGAACATAGACGTATCAACCACCACTTAATAAAGTGCCAGCCTGGATTACCGGGGCTAGAAGGGGGATGCTACATTTCCCAAAATCGCTTGCGCGAGGATGCTGGGTGTGAGTTAGGTTCTACCAATTGATTTGAGAGGTGGAAGTACGGCCCACCTTCCTACTGCTTTGGCTGTTTGAGTCTGCTCTTTCACACCCCACATCTACTCTATCAGCAGATCGAGGTGGCTCTACCTTTGCAATAAGTATCTAGCATCCAACCACTTCCCAACACCTCCACCATTAACCCTGGTCCAAGCCACTGCCGGCTGTTGCCTGGGTTAATGTAGCAGCCTCCAAACTGGTGCCTCTGCTTCTACCCTTGTCTCAACCCAGCAGCTAATGGGAGCCTTTTGAAACCTAAGACACTTGCAACAGCTAATCATTTCCCTTAGAATAAAGCCAAAGTCCTTACGATGGTTTCGAAGCCCTGCAGGACCTGGGCTGCCCACCCCACCTCTGATGCTGTTCCCCCTCTTACTGCGTCAGCTCCTAGCTGTCCCCACTGCCTACTGACCCTGCTGCTTCACTTCAAACATTTTTTCAACGAAGCCTACCCTACTTACTGTGATACTACCACCCATAGACTCCCCTTATCCTTTTAAAAGAAAATTCGCAAGCACTCATCACCTTCTAAATACTACGTAACTTACTTATTGTCTGTCTCCCTCACTAGAATGCAAGTTCTACCAGGACAGAGACCTTTCTGTTTTGTCACTGACAAATCCTACGCTTGAACTGTACCTAGCACACAGAGGGCGCTCAGCACGTGGGGGGTTTTCTTCAGGTGTTCCAGAGTGCAACCTTTAGCTCTGTGGTTCTCCAGGCAGTTGAGACTGCGGACATTTCCTGATCCCTAGATTGCAGCCGTGCAGTGTGTCCTCATAGCTCGATCCTGGTCCTTCGCCTTCCTGATTCTAGCAGAGGGTGTCGCTCCCCTGGTACATCAGTTCTCTACGGTCCTGAATCGTGGAGACTCAACCTATGCCTCACTCTCCCAGCTTTCCAATGAGTCTAAAAATACTTACCTTCCTGTATTAAACTTTTCTGCTTAGAGTACCTAGAATGGTTTCTATTTCTCCACTGAATCCTGAAAAGTAGACAAGATAAAACCGTTGGGCCAATGATGATCAACACTGCATTTTTCCCAACTGACGGGGTCTTAAACGTAAATGAGCCAAATAGAAGGAAGTCTAACCTCTGCCTCAGCTTTCGGGGAGTTGGACCAGTGACTGCTCCAATGGAAGGGGACAGAAGAAACGCTTCGGAAGAGCTGAGTCAGAAGTTGGCCACACAGAGAGGTTCCTAGAATTGGCATTCTATCTCCATTTTTTCAGATGATGCCCTTGAGACCTAAGCCCACTCCAGTTCCGACCCTCCATCAGTAGAACTTTGGCAGCTGAACCACAGTCCAAGAGCAGCTGTCAACATGGCATCTGTCACTATAGCTGTGGCCATCTTAAGAGGGGGATGCCCCAACTGTGGAAGCATCCTGCACTAGGCTGGGGGTGGGATGGATAGGCAATGGACGTCACTTTTTTCACCGTGACTATACCTAGGAAATAAGCCTCTTCCTTTGAAGAGCCAAGTGTGAGTGATCAATTGGACCATGTGGGTAGGTCTGGGAGGATTAAAGGGCGCTGCCTCTGATATTTTCAGCTAGATCAGAAGTAACTGAAGTACAAGATGCTTACTATTAACATGGAAGAACTGTATTTTTGAGTGAGATGAAATGTGATAAAACAGCATGTTTATGTCATTACATGTAAAATACACAATTTTGTAGTCTGAAAGAATATGCACTAAAATGTTAAAACTGGTTTATTTAGTAGAATAAAAGGTAATTGAACATTAAAAAACATTCTACCTAGATATAGAGTTTAGTACAATAGACAGTATTTTTTAATCATGGTGGCAACTATCATGGGCTGTTTATACCTAACTGCCATTCCCGTTTCTTCCCTAACAAAACCCTGTCTCAAAGGCAACAAGACGTCAGTGGTCCACCCAAGGGTGGTTATGTGGTCCGCTCTATCAGAGAGACATAGGGGCAAGTCTCTTTGGGCCTCTGAAGGATACTCCTCCCTGATATGAGCAGAATGAGGAGAAAGTTCCTTTACTGCTGTCTACTTTGCTTCCTGCTTTGGCTCTGGACACTGTCATTTGAAGAAATGATGCTGAGTTGTTACAGCCACTTTGTAACACCAAGGATGGCAGAACAAATGCATCCAAGAAAATCTTGATGTTTTGGCTGCCACCCAACTCTGGAACCATCTATCTCCAGACTGCCCGTTACATGAGATAATTAAACATTCTTATTGCTTACGTCACTGTCAGTCTAGTTTTCTGTTACTTGTGCTGATCAGGTCCTGACAGAAGCACTTTTCTGTCTGGCATGAAATAAATGCTTTATGTCCACTGTAATTTAAAAGCAACCCTATTAAAAAGCTACTATTATCTCATTTTTACAGAAAATGAATAAAACTGAGCTTAGGGAGGATAAATGATTTTCCCCAATGTTATACTGGTGGAGTTAGATTCAAACCCCACCCTGACTCTAAGGCCCACACTCTGTCACTTAATCATGTAATTAAGAAATGAACAAGCCTACAGCTCGCTTTCGGCATCTTAACAAAATGCATACACACAGATGCAGGTAGTAATAAATTTGCATCCATTTGCACTCATACATGAATTTGGCTTTGGGCTTTTTACTCCTGTTATTTGCATTTATTTGTTGGTAGAAATGTATGCTTTGGAGGCTTGGCCAAGAAAGCAGACTTGCCTCGTCTTTTTGCCACACTTTTATTGACGATGTTCAATCTGTGTATCAGGAATGTAGAGACAGGTCGTGGGGACTCTGATGCAGGGTCATAATGGTCGATCCCCAAGATACTTGAAATGGCGAAGTGGTGAACGTTAAAGTGGTACACACTCTTCCTCAAGCTTCCGTGGAGGAGTCAAAGAACTAAAGACTGCAAAACACCAAACATCTAACAAGGCAGGGCCTTTGAGTTAGCCGGGAAAAGCAGAAGAGTGTTTTTGAACCAAAGTAACCAAGAGAAAGAGAGGATTACAATGGAGACTCACTGGCAGCGCATTAGCTGTGGAAAAGGAGAAGCAGCAAACACTGAAGCTCAGAGAACAAAAAAGGAGTTGGTTCATCAAAGCTCAGCATTAGACCAAACAGGACTTCCATGGCACACGTCTCCAAGACCCTTTCTGCTCACCTGTCCTCTATAGTGAGAACAGAGACCAGAACAGCACCATCCAACGGAGCTCACGTGAGCTCTCAGCTACAGAAGGGGCGATGTGGGGATTACACAGTCAATCCTGCCTCCTAGCTGCTGGCTAGGCAGCTTGAGGGGCTCGGTGGAGAAGAAGCCCCAGTGGTGATGAATAAAAAACAGGCTCAAGGAACAGAAAGAAGGCGAGAATAAAGGAAGGCATACGCTTCCAAAACCTCTCGGGCCACCTAAGTTAAGAGGTGTCTGTGTGGTTCACACCTGTCCCAGAGGTGGTCTGCTAAGCTCACAGCAAAGGGAGCTGCGTTGCCGGTGTCTCATGACCACGGACACTGCAACAGGAGGCCTTCCCCAACCTCAGAGGTGCCTCCCCAACCCTGCCCTGCAGACGAGGGACGAGGAAAGAGAAGCTGCTCCTTAGGGACCACACACTGGAAGGGTCAAGAGTGTGGTGAGCTGCTGAAAGGAACAAGACCACAGACCAATGAACTACAAGGCCAGCGCGGCCAGTGGCAGTGGAATCCAAGCTGATGCCAGGGCAGGAGACAGAGGTGGGCCTCTCAAATTCAAAGTGAGGCCATTATTCAATAAATCTCTACTTACTATCTCAGCCAGGGTTGTTTTTCAGCAGTATTTGACTCGGTGTGGTGATAATTCTCCAGGAGTGGTCACAGGTTTCTTCTGAGAAAAAGTGGAAGCAGCTACTCTTCCAGTAGCTGCTACTGGAAGAGTAGCAGCTACTTACTGCAGGAGTGAGGGTGGAGGGAGTCCTGGGACCACCATGTCACCCGAAGGCATCTGTAGGGCACTGGGAGGAGTGAGTCTCTGACTTTGTCACTTCTGATGGCACCTACAGCTAGGGCCTCGCAGCAATAAACAGGAAGCACCTGCCTAGGAGTGCTTAGGAAAAAAAGGGCATAGAAGGGCCCAAACCCAAACCGTCAGAGCATCACGCTGTGGGGACAGGACACGGAGTAAGAATGTGGGATGAAGCAGCTCCATTCACTATCTGAGATTCTCAGAATCTCTCTTTTGTTTGAAAATAGATTCAGTCGAAGGGAAACTAAACTAACATTTATTGAGCTCCTACTGTGTATGTCTGGCCTTGTGCAAGTTTTCATCGACAGTATTCCACTGCATCCTCATGCCAACCCTGTGAGGTAGGTATGGTCCTCATTTTTGTCAGATGAGGAATATGAGGCTCAGAAACGTTAGGTAGTTTGTCCAGTCACACAAGTAGTAATGGACAGAGCTGGGGCTGAGTCTCAGATTCGGAAGTCCCTGCTCTCTCTCTGGCAACGCCTCTTGGGGGGAAGGAGGGAGCAGCAGCTGTCCGTACACTTCCTACCCTGAGAACAAAGACGTCACCAGAGAAGGAGCCTGTCCTTTCCCAGACCGTGCCCCCGCTCCACCTGGGGAGGATGCAGTCAGTTGAAGAGCTAAGCCATAAATATAAAAATAAATAGCAGGGACAAGCCCCCCAGCAGCGAGGGTGTGCAGTCTCCGTGCTGTGGGAAGGTCACTGCGCCGTTCACAGCTGCTGCGGGAAGGAGCCATGTGCGGAAAACTGGGACAGTGGCTGGAGTGGGTGGGCTAAACAGGCGCCTTCTGGGTTGAACAGATTTGAGAACAAAACGTCTGGAGCAGGCAGCAGCCGTGGACACAATCACCACCATCCTCCATCTGCTCATTTTACCGGTGTCTGTGATCCAACAGGGATTCAAAATTGGGAGAACATACAAGTTTGTGCTTTACGTGTCCCAGGACTGTCATGTCACCCGTCCTACTGTCTCCAAGGCCCACGGACACCAGCTCCTGCCCATCAAGAGAGACAGAGATTAGAACCAAAACCGCACAGCCTATCACTCGCTCAGTCCCGTGATTTTAACGTGATAATCCCAAGAACCCTTCCCCTATATTCAGCACCAAGTCCTCAACACTCCTCAATGCCTTGAAGAGCCTCCGTCCCAACCCAGCAGGCTCTCACCTGCAGGAAAGAGCAGGTGGTCCCCATGGTCACGTCCAGAGTCACCTTGCCCAGGAGGAGCTGCACCTTCCCTGACTTGCGGATGAGCAGCTTGCCGACCTGACCCTCTGTCAGGTCAGCCAGGGTACAAGCATTCTCTGCCAGCCTGGCTTCCTGTGAAGACAATGAGGGGATGGAAACTGGGTAAGGAGCCGTTCCCTCCATCCTTTAGTTCCCCAGACAGGGCCTTTTCCTGGGGCTGCCTGACACTGGTCAAAAAACAAAACAAAACCACAGCAAACATAAATAAATGGACAAAATATCAGTAACTGATAAAGCTGGGTGATGGTATATGAAAGTTTATGTTCTCTCATTTGTACACATTCAAAATATTTCATTGTGAAAAACACACATACAACTGGGATTGAAGTACAAAGCCCCAAGGCCCTCACGGGCAGAAACAACAAATGCATATTATTCTCTCATTTCAGCGTGGGTGGCACACCTTTGTTTCCCCCTACAGGTGGCTCTTTCCCCTCCTGGTCCCCTGCATCTTCACAGAACTCAGTCGTGAACATACCCGGTCTTTCTCCTGCTTTATAACCACCATCTGTCCGTCCTCGCTCTGCACCTCTGTCTTGATAGGCTTGACGTCCTGAGTGGGCGGCTGGCCAGGGAGTGAGTCTGGCAGCTGCAGGAACAGCAGCTCCTCCTCCTGCGTGAGGCTCAGCTCCCTGAGCAGCTCTGCCACGGACACGTCCTTCGGGAGGCCCGGGGTCTTCCTGGCTGCTCTGGAAGAAGCCTTCATCCTGGCCTCCTCTTCCTCATCTCGCGGCTCCTCTTTCACTGCCCGAGATAACGGAAGTGGAAGGGCTGTCAGTGGCCAGCCCCCATGCCATCTCACTGCACCCATCCCTTCGGCCTGGTCTGCTCCACTGTCACTCAGCCAGGAAGCTGGAAGGAAACTCTGCTTTGAAAGAGGGATCCAGGAGCTGTGGGACTTATTTAAAAAGGAGTATCGCAGGCTGGGCCCACCGATCCCCGTCAGCATGAACCCGCTGAGCGTGCTCAGGTCCTGTGGAGTGGGAGAGAACCGGCTTAGCAGCAGCGGTCCGGGAAACTCGCTCTTGGGGGACGGCTGGAGAAAAGGAGACAAGATGTTAACTGACACAGAGTACCTTTCACAGCAGGCACGTCCACCTCCATGTCCTCTTCCTTGGGGCCAGCCAGCCAAGGTTTAACATCTGGTTCTTCATTCTCTTCCTTAAAAAGCCAGCCCGAGTGAGCCAGCGGCAGCTGCACAGGCATGTTTCGAGTGTCATTCCTCAGCCCAGGGTCATCGATGAACTGCCAAAGAAAAGTCGGGGGTCACATGGCGGGGCCAGCATACACTAATACCTGGAGTGCAGTCCACCTTAGTCCTTTTCTAATCGAAGATTCCCGCCGCTCACCAGGCTTCCGGGACATCAGAGAGCTCTGCATCCCCCGACTCTGTTCCCCTGAAGCGCTTTTCATCACGCAAAGAAGCCCCATCCCCCCAGCCTGCTGGTACCTACATCATCCTTCTCCAGCATACGCAGAATCTGTTTTGTTTCTTCATCTGTCTCCCTCTTCTCCTTTTTGATGTTGATGATGTGAGAGGGCCCCACGTCCGACATATCCACCGTCTTATCCCAGTTCCCTGTGGGAAACCACCCAGCTCACCAGGAGTAAGGAAGGGGCCAACAGCAAGGAACACTAAACTGGGAGCAAGCAGGGGAATGCCACCGCCCTTGCCCTTCTCTTGAGCAGTCTGAACTGAAATCCACCAATTCCTTCCTCCCGGAGCCCCGGCAGCTTTGTACCCTTTTTCTTCATCATTTCAGCTGGGCCCTGCTCAAAGATAGAGTGGGACTGGATCACTTCTGGGCGCCCCCGGCCCCGTCCATGGCCCTCTCGCTGTCGGTCTCTATCCCTATCACGCTTCTCCTTCTTGACAGTTACTTCTTCCTTGGTCCTGGAAAAGACACTGGATTAAGGAAAACCACTCACTTCCCCTGCCTCCGAGAACTGGTCTTACTTTCCCATACACTCCGCTCCACATGAGCCAACGACTACATCATGAGAAGCAGAACACCCAATCTTAAGTCTAGCACCTTTTTCACTTCCTTGCTGAAGCAGAGTCCTTTCAGTTTACTGTACTTTACCTTTTTGTTTGAGAGTGTATGTTAGAACTATAACTCAAAAGTTGAATTATAGAGACTGCCCCAAAATGTGGATTTTTTGGTATTGACTGAGAGTAGGAAAGCTGCATTGCAAAAGAACTTAAGGGAAAACCTGATACATCTTTGCCCAAACTACTGGCTCTCAACTCTAGCTATAAAAGATAATCACTCTGTTTCATTGCAAACAAGTTAAACCACTATTTTAGGGATGGACTCCCAGGCACCTGTATTTTTTTAAAGCTTGCACACTAGAATCACCTGGGAGCCAGGGTTGAAAGTCACTACTGAAAAGAACTAAATCTACAAATTTAAATTTCTGAGGCACATACTTAATTATTTCCCCAAAGGCCCAAATTCAGAACAAGTAAATAAGGGGCAAGTATTCAGAAGGCCTAGCTACTTACTCTTCCTTGACCTTCCGACTGATGATATTTGGGGTGAAGGTTTTCTGAAAGTAAAATACAGGAGTCACTGATTTGGTAAATTCTGATCCCAAAGTACAGAGGAAAATAAAAACTTCCAAAGGGGCATCTTCTGTGGACAAAGACCAACATGGCTCTCTTCTGCACATTCCACACTGTTGTCAAAGATTTACAGAAAGGGACATGTGTTTGAAAAGGAGGAATGTCATGTCATGGTGACAGTGGAGTTACACATAGAAGAAAAGGGGCATCAAACAACATTTAAATAGCAGCCTCAGCTTCTTCCCCCCCTGGAAGGAGAGAGCCCTCAGGGCTTCTAATAGCAAAGCAATTTACCTAACCTCACCCCTTGTCTTCAAACTGCTATAGAGACCAGACAGTATCATAGGGAAAGGGCTCTAGCAGCAAGGCGCAAGTAGGGAAGACAGATCTGCCAGCACTCACAAACACAGGATCGGGTTAGACTGCCACCAGAATTTCCAAAGGTAAACTTTGGTCTTCAAAAACTGGCTGCTTTATGGGCTTCCCTTGTGGCGCAGTGGTTGAGAATCTGCCTGCCAATGCAGGGGACACGGGTTCGAGCCCTGGTCTGGGAGGATCCCACATGCCGCGGAGCAACTGGGCCCGTGAGCCACAATTACTGAGCCTGCGCGTCTGGAGCCTGTGCTCCGCAACAAGAGAGGCCGCGACAGTGAGAGGCCCGCGCACCGCGATGAAGAGTGGCCCCCGCTCGCCACAACTAGAGAAAGCCCTCACAGAAACAAAGACCCAACACAGCCAAAAATAAATAAATAAATAAATAATAAATAAAAAAAAAAATTAAAAAAAAAAAAAAAAAAAAAACTGGCTGCTTTATGCTGTCATCCTCCCCATCTTCTTTAAGGGCTACCCTTTACATCTACAGTCATAAACATAATAGGAAAGGACCCAGAGCCTCTAATACCATGCCTAAGAATCATAATACTTCGGATCAGAAGTTTGCACACTGGGATCCAGGTCAAATTCAGAACTCTCTTAAATTGAAGGCAAAGTTTATGTCTGCGTGGCTTTCATGGGTTTGTTAAAGGTATCCAAGACACACACAAAAACGAAATAAACACTGCTCAAGATTCTCCGCTCTTCAGTCATCTCTAAGAGCCATGTCAACATTTTGTACCCAGTATCTTGATTTGAAGGTAGGGTAGGCTCCCCAGAAATTGTAGGCGTAAGTCTGAGGACAAGATTCCTGAGGCCCAACACCACGCTAGGCCCTACAGGAACATCAGTCAAACCCCCCAGGTGCCTGGAATTCAGGGTAGTTGGGTTTCTTTAGAAAGGTGCCGTCGGGTACCTTCTTGACTCCCCCGAGGGTGAGATCCCTGGAGCGGATGGAGGGAAGGCGACCCGGGGTGAGGGAAGGCGCCGGCCTCCGCCCGATAAGCCCCCGCGCCCCAGAAAGGAGGGGTCGGGGCCCTCCTGGAGCACTGGGCTCGCCCGCGGCGTTTCCTTCTGACATGGTGCCTGAGAGAGAAGGAGGAAAGGGGTAACGAAGTCACTCGAGGGGGAGGACACGCGGACCCTGGGCGGAACCCCACCCACGTGGCCTCCCGCCCCCCGTCAGCGCGTCCCTCCCGCAGCGTCTCAGCTCCTCCCCCTCCCACGTGGCGAGACTCCCCAGACCACCGCTGCCAGACCCCTTGGCTCGCCGTCTCCCCAGGCTCCCGACCAGGCACGAGGCAACGACGCACCCCAGCGCACCCAGGCTGCAGCTCCGCACCACGCACGTCCCGACTTCACCTCCGAGGCGACCCGCGGTCGACCCCGGACCTCGGCGCCGGGCGGAAGTCTGCGTGGCACGGCGCGGGCGCCGCCATCTTGTCTCGGGGCGGAAGTGAGGTCGGTGGGCGGGGCCGAGCCACAGTATTTATCCGGCGGCGCCTAGCTCCCCTCCGCCTTCTCTTCCCGGTTCTTCCCGGAGTCGGGAAAAGCTGGGTTGAGAGGGCGAAAAAGGAAGCGGGGAATGGTCTAGGTCACGCCACGCTGCAGCGCTCGGGGGGTCTTGGCTGGCGGCGTGAGGTGGGGGCGCCAGCTCAGGGTCTGGGGACCGGGTGGCCGCCTGGATGCAACGTGGGAGTTCGCCGCTGCGGAGCCGTGGGGTCGAAGCTTGGGTTGGGGCGGGGGACGCGGGGCAGAGAGCGAGACCCCGACTCAGAGTCAGGGAGCTCTGGGCTGGGCCGGGCCGAGCCTCGACTGCCAGCTCGCTGGTGACCTTGGAGTGGTCACTGCACCTCCGGGCTGCATCCTCGCCCTTGTTCGGGGGTCCCTTCCCCGGACTCCTGGTGGGATCCTGGGGTTGGGCTGTGGGCATAGCGCTGGAGCAACTGCAGCGGATGAATCGGGTGCCTAATGGCACCTGCCCTGGGCTCGTGACTGTGGGCCCTTGTATGCACTCTTGTTCCCACCCTGGAACCTGAAAAACGAAGTTTGTTCTGTTGGTTCTGAGGGACAGATTTAAAGAACTTTTATCGTGACTTCGACATCTGTAATTTAACATAAAAAAATGTCCTTTACTGTCGTTCCCCACCCCCAAACCATGTAAAAACCATGTAATTACAGATAGCTTGAGGGAAGGAAAACATTTGTTAGAATTTCACACAGCATAACTATTAAAACTTATGTAATATATTACAATCCCCCTCACAGAGATTTCATATTGTACCACAATTTTGAATCCTCCCTTTTCAAATAACGTTTGTTGCTTTGTTGATGCATCAAACGACTGCATAATTCTTGGGTGGCTATGTCACAATTTGTCTGTGTTCCTGTTTGGACACTTAAATTGTTTCTTTTCCCTATTGTAAATACCACTGTAGTGAACATCTGGTGCCTTTAAAGTTTTTTCTTCTTCTGGATTATATTCCTAGAACAAATTTCCAGACTTCTGATAACTGGCCAAAAGAAGACATACTTTATTTTTTTTAAGTAAAATTTTTTAATTTTGAGATAATAGTAGATAACACGTGCAGCTGTAAGAAACAATGCGGAGATCCCAAGTACCTTTTACTCAGGTTCCCCAATAGTATCATATTGTAAAACTATAGTACACTATCACAACCAGAATATCTACATTGATAGGCAAAATACAAGACATTTCCATTACCACAAGGATCCTCTAGTGCCCTTTTACAGCCACACTTCCCTCCCTCCCACACATCCCTGGCAGCTGCTAATCTGTTCTCTATCTTATAATTTTGTTATTTCCAGAGTGGAAATCATTCAAAGATGGAATAATACAATATGTGACTTCTTGGGATTGCTTTGTTCACTCAGCATAATTCCCTGGAGATTATCCAAGTTGTTGCATGTATCATGCACGTATAATTCCTTTTTATTGCTGAATATCCATGGTTTGTTTAACTATTCATCCTTTGAAGAACATCTGGGTTGTTTTCAGTTTGGGGCTATCACAAATAAAGCTGCTATGAACACACATGTACAGGTTTTTGTGTAAGTTTTTCTTTCTCTGGGATAAATGCCCACAAGTGCAATTGTTGGGTTGAATGATAGTTGTATGCTTAATTTTATCAGAAACTGCCAAACTGTTTCCACAGTGGCTGTACCATTTGGAACATGCACATTTTATAGTTGTTCATCCATTTTGCTGAATTGCTTTCAAAAAGGGTTGTGCTGATATGCATCACCAGTAAGAAAATGTATACATAAATGTATGTCATATATAAGAATATATATAACATTTTGCCACATTCTTTTGAGTATCGGCTCTTAAAATTTTTTTAATTTTTGTCAATTTAATAATATATTAATATTTTGTGGTATTGGTTTCTAAACCAGACTTTTTTCAACTTCTTTTCTCCATATTGGTTTTATATAACTAAACCTAAACAAAGGAAAACTCTTCCTGTCCCTTACAGAGCTACGCATAGCAGCTCTTAGCTTCTGACTGGGGCACTAGATAAAACTGCTTTGATTTCATTCTCTGGGCTTTGAGGTCCAGCAGCTTTCTAGCAGCTCCTAGGTTTTTGTTTTATTTTGTTTTTTACAAAGGTACTTATTCATTGTAGAAAATTTGGAAATTTTTAAAAAGCATCTATATATATATATAGAGAGAGAGAGAGACACACACACATACACATAATGGAATACTACTCATCCATAAAAAAGAATGAAAATTTGCCATTTGCAGCAACATGGACGGACTTGGAGGGCATTATTGCTAAGTGAAATAAGTAAGAGAAAGATAAATACCATATGATATCACTTATATGTGGAATGTAAAAAACACAACAAACTAGTGAATGTAACAAAAAAGAAGAAGATTCACATATATAGAGAACAAACTAGTAGTTACCAGTGGGAAGAGGGAAGTGGGGAATGGTCAATCTGGGAGTAGGGGTACAATAGTAGGTACAAACTATTAGGTGTAAAATAAGCTACAAGGATATCTTGTACAACAATGGGAATACAGCCAATATTTTATAATAACTGTAAATGGAGTATAATAACTATAAATGAAGTATAACAACTCAACATCAAAAAAAAAGCAAACAACCCGATTAAAAAATGGACAGAAGAACTGAATAGACATTTTTCCAAAGAAGAAATGCAGATGGCCAACAGGCACATGAAAAGATGCTCAAAACTACTAATTATGAGAGATGCAAATCAAAACCACAATGAGATATCACCTCACACCTGTCAGAATGGCTATTATCAAAGTCTACAAATAACAAATGTTGGCGAGGATGTGGAGAAAAGGGAACCTTTGTACACTGTTCTTGGGAATGTAAATTGTCGCAGCCACTGTGGAAAACAGTATGGAGGTTTCTTAAAAAACTAAAAATAGAACTACCAGATGACCCAGCAATTCCACTCCTGGGTATATATCTGAAAAAAAAACACTTATTGAAAAGATAGGTGCACCCCAATGTTCATAGCAGCATTATTTACAATTGCCAAGACAAGGAAACAAACTAAGTGTCCATCAAGAGATGAATGGATAAAGAAGATGTGGTATATATATACAATGGAATACTACTCAGCCATAAAGAAGAACGAAAATTTGCCATTTGCAGCAACATGGGTGGACTTGGAGGGCATTGTGCTAAATGAAATAAGTCAGACAGAGAAAGACAAATACTGTGTGATATCACTTATATGTGGAATCTAAAAAATACAACAAGCTAGTGAATATAACAAAAAAGGAGCAGATTCACATATATAAAGAACAAACTAGTGGTTACCAGTGGGGGTGGGGGAGGGACAATATAGGGGTGTGGCAGTGGGAGGTACAAACTATTGGGTGTAAGATAGGCTCAAGGATGTATTGTACAGCACAGGGAATGTAGCCAATATTTTGTAATAATTGTAAATGGAAAGTAACCTTTAAAAATTATATCAAAATTAAAAATTGAAACATTTTATATATGGTTCTATAATCTGCTTTTTTCTCTTAATATACTATAAACACTTCTGAGTTATTAAATATTCTAAATTATGGTTTTTTAAATTTATTTATTTTTGGCTGTGTTGGGTCTTTGTTGCTGTGCGCGCGCTTTCTCTAATTGCAAGTGGAGGCTACTCTTCGTTGAGGCACGCAGGCTTCTCATTGCGGTGGCTTCTCTTGTTGCGGAGCATGGGCCTTAGGCACGCAGGCTTCAGTAGTGTGGCTCCCAGGCTCTAGAGCACAGGCTCAGTAGTTGTGACGCACAGGCTTAGTTGCTCCGCGGCATGTGGGATCTTACTGGACCAGGGCTCGAACCCATGTCCCCTGCATTGGCAGGCGGATCCTTAACCACTGTGCCACCAGGGAAGCCCTAAATTATGGTTTTTAATGACTAAATATTATTCCAAATTGTTGTCTTGCATCATACTTTACTTAACCAGTTTCCTTACTGCAATACTTCTTGGATTTCCGCAGCCCTTTTCAGGCTGAAAGGACAAGAGGAAAGAATACTTAAGCCTTCTACCTTTAACATTTTGGGGTTTACTTCCTAACAACAATTATTATAATTTCCCATTAAGAGTACTCTCCAATTTTCCCTCTAATCAGGCTGATATACTTTCGGCACCATCCTGCTTTCCTTATTTGCTCCAGCACCTCCCTCTTCATTTTCTCTGGACGAGTGTTCATTCTCTTATCTAGCCTCAAAAGAAAGTTGTAAATCATTACTAGCCAAACCATGGGCAATCATATCTGTGATTCTAGCAGACCTTAATTTGTTATTAATAACATTGCATTTGGGGCTTCTCTGGTGGTGCAGTGGTTGAGAATCTGCCTGCCAATGCAGGGGACACGGGTTCGAGCCCTGGTCTGGGAAGATCCCACATGCTGCGGAGCAACTAAGCCCGTGTGCCACAACTACTGAGCCCGCGCGTCTGGAGCCTGTGCTCTGCAACAAGAGAGGCCGCGATAGTGAGAGGCCCGCGCACTGCGATTAAGAGTGGCCCCCGCTTGCCGCAACTAGAGGAAGCCCTCGCACAGAAACGAAGACCCAACACAGCCAATAAATAAATAAATAAATAAAATTAAAAAAAAAAAAGAGGAGTCTCTTTAAAAAAAAAAAATAACATTGCATTTTAGTTTTACACATTTCATAGTAAAGACAATAATCTCATTTTTGTCTGATAACTTAATGAAACTAATAATCAAAGTCTTTAAGAACAGTTTTTTGGAGTCTAAATGCAGATTTCAGAAGATATAAACTGATTCTTTCGAAAGCCTGTTCCTGTGAATTCTTGATGGCATTGGAAATGCTAAATGAATAAAGAACACTTCGAACACACATCAGTAGAATAAAAGGAATATGTGGTCTGAAAATGTTATCCAAGTTCAAGCTATTACATGTTTTCTATGAATAATTTATCCTAATTCGTTTGCATCATTTTGCAGCCGTTTATTTGCTGGTGCCTCCTCATCTCCTTGACCTCGAAACACTGGAGAGCTGTAGGATTCAGTTCTCAGAACTCTTCCCTTTCTTCTCTATACTTGCTCCCTTTGCAATGGTCCAGTTTCTCAGCTTTGACCTATGTGCTGTGTGCTGACAACTCCTCAATGCTTATCTCATCTGGACCTCTCTGAACTCCAGATATGTATCTCTGCCTATCCCACACCTCCACTTGGATGTCTGCCAGGCATCTCCAACCTATATCCACATCCAAACTCTTCATCTTCCTCCTCAAACTACTCCAGAGTGTTCCCAATCTCAGTACCTGGCAGCTCCATCCCTCCTAGGAGTTGAAGTCCAAAATCTTGGGGTTATTCTTGACTCTTTTCTCTTTCTCATGCGATACCTCTAACACATCAGCTCTTCCAGATATATACCACTTCTCACCGCCTTCACTGACATTCCACCTTGGTCCAGGCCACCTCTAATGAGGAGGCTGTGATTATTGTAATAGCCTCCTAACAGGCATCCCTGTTTCCACCTGGACGCCCTCAGCCACGTCTCAACAGAGCATAATTAACATATTTCACATCAGGTCAGTCTCTGCTCTAAACTGCCCAGTGGCTTCCCATTTCGCAGTACAAACCAGAGGTTTTAGACCGGCCTACACAGCCCTGCATAATCTGTCCCTCCACCTACCACCTCCCTGTCCTCAACTCCTACCACCCTCCGCTTGCTCCCTCTTCTTCCGCTGCACTGGTTCCCTTGCTGTATCTGGAACAACCTGGCATGCTCCCGCTTCAGGGCCTGTGCTTTAGGACCTCCGCTCTTGCTAACGGGAATGCTCTTCCCCCACGTAATTCTGTATGGCTCCCTCCCTCCCTTCAGGCTTTTTAGCCCAAAGTCACCTTTTTCAGGCCTTCTCTGATGGCCTTGTTTAAAATTGTAACTTCCCATTCCCCCATGACATTCCCTATCCCTATGTACTGACTTATTTTTCTCCATAGCACTTATCACCACCTAATAGAGAGTTTGTTTACTGTCTGTCTTCCCCTTACCAGAAAGTAAATCCCTAAGAGCAGGGATTTCTTTTTCCCTTCCTCCCACTACATATCCTCGTTGCCTAAAACATCACCTGATATGTAGTGAAGCACCCAATACATTTTTGTTGAATGAATGGATTCCAGTTTGTGGTGAGACCAAGTAGCCCATCTAGATGTGCATTAGAAAAACAAGGGTTGGGACCTCCCTGGCGGTCCAGTGGTTAAGACTTCGCCTTCCAATGCCGGGGGTGCGGGTTCAATCCCTGGTTGGGGAGGTAAGAACCCACATGCCTTGCAGTCAAAAAACCAAAACAGAAGCAATATTGTAACAAATTCAATAAAGACTTTTAAAATGGTCCACATCCAAAAAAAAAAAAAAAATCTTGAAAAAAAAAAAGAAAAGAAAAATAAGGGTGGATTGTTTCTAGGTGGATTGTATCTGTAATTTAACTTTGGCACCATTGATGTAAAAGCCATCTTTGCCTTGCATTTTCCTATGTCTTCTCTATAGGTTCTTTCCTATGCAACTCTCTAAATAGAGTGAGTGTGGAGGGAAGCCTTTCCAGCCTGAGGAGTTCACGTATTCAGTATGTGTTGTCCCAGGTGTCTTGCCATGCTGTGCCCAGGGGTGTTCCATAGTTCCTACGTTATGATGGTCCACTTCAGGTATAGTTTAGTGACTATTCCAGTACCTTCATTCTATCTGATTAGTCCTTCCCCTTCTCATTTCACTTGTGATTCTTTCTTCATTGTTCTTAATCTTCTTCCCTTGAACTTTCTTCTGCCCCTCCAACGTTTCATTAGCGTCTCTTCTAATAGCTTTTCAGAGTCCTTAAATATAATTCGGTATTTTTCCATGTCTTAAAGTTGTTACATATTTAAGTTTAAAAAAGCTAAAAAACATATTGTATTCTTTAGTTGAATGAATACTCAGGAATGTGTCCAGATTTTAGAATTAATGTTCTTTAGTAAATTCGAAATAGGTGACTGGTGAGGGTTGTAGGAAGTCTAAACATAATTTTGAACAGGTAACGAAAATAAGCACTGAGAAATCCACTCAGTTCTGATAAACAGTCACTGCCCATTCCTGTCATTGTTGACACTTGTAAATGAACAAGGTGGTGTTTTGGTTTTTTTTTAGTTTTTTTTTTCGTTACTTTAATTAATTTATTTATTTTTATTTTTGGCTGTGTTGGGTCTTCATTTCTGTGCGAGGGCTTTCTCTAGTTGAGGCGAGCGGGGGCCACTCTTCATCGCGGTGTGTGGGCCTCTCACTGTCGTGGCCTCTCTTGTTGCGGAGCACAGGCTCCAGACACGCAGGCTCAGGAGTTGTGGCTCACGGGCCCAGTTGCTCCGTGGCATGTGGGATCTTCCCAGACCAGGGCTCGAACCCGTGTCCCCTGCACTGGCAGGCAGATTCTCAACCACTGCACCACCAGGGAAGCCCAACAAGGTGGTTTTTATGGGCTGTCTGGATGTGTCTGCATTCATTGGCCCCTGAGATCTCCACACTTAGTTCAACCATGGGGAAACAGACATAAACATTTTGAGTCTAAAAAGTGCATGAGCAATGTTAAGACTGTAGATTTTTTTCACTTATAGACTCATTGTCTCTTACCTCAGACTCTGTATTTGCTCTGTGTCCTTCTACCACGAAGAACCCAGCCTTTGTACTCAGACCTGATTTGACTCTAGCTTGACTTCTTATGGATCGAGTCTCATTTCCCACTATCCGCCTTTGAAAATGGGGTTGATAGATCCACCCCTCAAGGTCGTTGTGAGAATCGCATGCCTAGCACTGTGTCTTGGTGCTTAATAGACGCTTTTGTTATAATTGTAATCATAGCTTAGACATAATATTTAACATGGAAACTTCCAAGCATGCACAAAAGTGGAGACAATAGCTTATTGAATCTCAAAGTGCCCGGCTTCAATAATTATCCACCCATGCTGATCTTTCATATACACACCCCATGTTCCCCAGAGATTATCTTGAAACAAATCACAGATATGATGTTATTCATCCATAAATATTAGAATGTGTATCGTTGAAGGATATTCTCTTAAAAGAATAACCCTAAAACATTATCAGAACTAATAATTCCTAAATATTATCAAAGATCCAGTTAGTATTCACATTTTAACTGCTGTGAAATCAGTATCCAAATAAGGTCCCTTTATATTTATTATACCTCTTAATATAATCAGTATCCAAATAAGGTCCCTTTATATTTATTATACCTCTTAATATTTTACTGGAAAAAATAATTAAAGCGTGGGAAGAGATTTTGCTGCAAGAATGTCCCTGGCAGTGTTGTTTAGAATGGAGAAAAAGTAAACTAAGTTAATCAGAGGAGATGGGAATTGGCTCCAAAGAAGTAGAACATATTTACATCTTGTCTGTCTTTCTGTAACTGTGGGTTTTGGTCCACAGGCTGCAGGATTGTAGTTTTTCTTGCTTCTGCTGTCTGTCCTCTGGTGGTTGAGGCTATCTAAGAGGCTTAATCTAGAACATATTTAAATTTAAAACAATACTGTAGGGAATTCCCTGGTGGTCCAGTGGTTAGGACTTGGTGCTTTCACTACCGTAGGCCCAGGTTGAATCCCTGGTCAGGGAACTAAGAGAGGTGTGACCAAAAGAAACAAAAGAACAAAAAAACAACTGTAGAAAGACTATGTAATGAACAGAAAAAGTATTGGTAAGTGAAAGAAGCAGGTTATAAAACAGTATTTATACTTTCTATTTTTGCTAATAAAGTATATATCATATACGCCTATTTCTGAATGGTGAGGAAACCAGCAATTTTAATTCTCTCAAATTTTAGAATTAATTCTTCTCCTCTTTCTACAATGATCACGTATGGCTTGTGTAATAAAAAGTTATTTTAAAAAAAAATGCAGCCGTAGTGCATCTTGGCAGTTGTTTGGTTTCATCCGGAGTTAGTTATATTTGGCTCGTCATGCTTTCTTCTTACCATGTGCTTTCTCATGTGATCTGCAGAGAAGTCCTCTGAGGCAAGAGGAGGCAGGAGCTCTGAGAGGGTTTGTGTCTTCACTTGACACTAGCGCCCAGCTCCACAAAAGTGCATTCAGATAGCAACAGTTCTCTGCTTGGGACACGTGATCTCGTGCGGTCTCTGCGTGCCATCCTGTGAAGGTGGGAGGCGGGGGTGTGCTGAGACTCGTCTTCCTTTACAGATGGGGAAACTGAGTTGCTGTCCTCAGGTGGGTTGTAGGGCCAGGTGTCGGTCCAGATGTCTGATGCTGGCCATGACCATGAGATGACACGGTGCATCTCTTCGGAGTTTCAACTTCTCAGTGTAGGTGTGTGAGGAGCGGGACCTACTCATGTTTGGCCAAGGGACGGCTCTCCGAGGCCCTCACCCAGGGCCTGCCGGCTGTGTCTGCTGTGTCTGCACCAGGACCTCCCCACCTTCCACCACGCTGCTGCTTCCGCCTCCTCCTCTTGGCTGTGCTCCACCTGCTCTCTGGAGCTGGTCCTCCCTCCTTTTGTGCATCCACATCTGTACCCTCAACTTAGCTGTATACGCCTTGTTCTCTAATCGGGTCTCTAAATGTCCATCTTTTCTCCCCTAAAAGACAGTGGGCTCTTTGCAGGCAGGCACGGTCAGTAATGATGGTGATGATATCAGCTGTGATGCGTGACGGGGCACATCTGGTGGATCAGCCAGAGCTTTGAGATTTATGATGTGATTTCTCATTCAGTGATGACAACAAACCTGTGTTATTATCCCACTTGACGGATGGAGAAACTGAAGCTCTGAGAGGTTGAGTAACTTGTCTGAGGTCACCCAGCTAGAAAGTGACAGAGCAAGAATTCTGACCGTATCTGTCTGACTGCAAAGCCTGTGCTTTTCCACACTGTACATACTCTTTGTCACTGTTTGCTTGACTCAGATTTCCTGGAGTGCTATTCATGGTGGCATCCTCAGGGTCCTCATTTCTGGGTGGCAGAAAAGCTTCCTGTTGTTAAGACAGCAGATAGTAATCTCTCTGGTCAAGGTATCCAGGGCTTGGCTCCTCTGAGCCCAGGTGGTTGGCTGGGATGAGAACACTCCAAGCTCTGTGTGTCCCTCCCACCCCCACTTTCTTGCCTCTGCTCTTCCTTCACTGCCCCACAACTTCTTTCTCTTGTTTTCTTTTCCCCCTGGGGAACTTAAGTAGCCAGACATTCTCCCTTGACGATCAGGGGGCCCTGGAGCTGCAGGTCTGATATCTCTTGATAGAGTTGGTAAGAAAATGGAGCCACAGATCAGCAAAAGGCCCTGAAGAGAGAATCCAGACTGTAGACAGAAGCCCCCTCCTGCCCGCCTGCAGCTCACATACCCCGTGTGAACCCTTCCCCTTCACAGCCCCCCTCTCCATCCGCCAATCAGAATCCTTGCTTTGGAGCTCCTGAGCCCTTAGGCTAAGCCCCACCCCTCTCCCAGCATCCTGAAGTTTAGGGGCTGCCTTCAAGTGAGAGATTTCCAAGCAGGGGTGTGCTGGAGGGACTTCTTGTGAGGGCAGCTTGTCCTGGAAGAATGGGGGAAAGGTGATCACTGCCACTGTCTCCAAGGACATCGCTGTAGCTCCCTGGGAGACCCTCTGCCCTTTCCCCCTCCCACCGGCCCAGGCGAGCAGGGACCAAGCTTGCTTATTGTCACCTGACGCTGGGCAGCCACTGATCCCATTGGTGGAGCCAGATTCGGTCTGGCTCTTTCGTTCTTTCTCGCCTTCTCTGCCTCTCTCTCCTCCACGCCGCCGCTTTGATTTTGCTCTTGTTTCTCTCCTGGCGCTCGGCTGGGAACATCGCCTCTCAGGGGGCAGCAGCGTTGTGCTGCAGAGCCAGGGAGGAGCTGCCTGCGGGGCATGGAAGAAGCCTCCTTGGCAGCTGAGAGAGGAGCCAGGGGAGCGAGAGAGCGCTGCTGCCTTTGACCCAGGCGTCCGGCTGCTGCCCCTCAGCCTGGGGAGACTGTCCACGCAGAGGTCTCTCCCCTCCCTCCCTTCCAGATCTTCCTCTGCAGAGCCCGGTGGAGCCAGGTGAGCGTCCTTCCTCCCCAGAGGATTGATCGTGCTGTCAATCCCGAGAGGGACTCGGGTGGCCAGGGCCTAGGAGCTGGGAGCGTCAGGGTCCTGCCACTGCCCGAGGTGCCCACCTGGATAGCCGGGGCTGACGACCTCCTCCCCTTTCCCCCAGGCCCTTGGCAAAGGGGTTCACAGCTGGATCCAGTCCCTGGGGCACCACAGTCACCCCATGACCATTCTGCTGCAGTCAGCGATGCCAACGGGGACAGCGGGGTGGGGGGATGCGTTCCCTCTGGCGTGTGGTGGCTGTTCGGAATGGGCATGGGCCGGGGGTATCGGTGTGTTCAGCACGAGTGCCTGCTTGCTTGAGTACATAGTTCTGTCTGCCTGCACTTATGCTCACGTGTGGCGGGTCTGGGAACATACATGTACATGTGAGGTCCGTGGGGGGGATCAGTTATCTGAGCAGCCTGGGGGCTGTGTGGGCGGGCGTTGGTGTGAGGCAGTATATTTATGGGGTGGACATCTCACTTGTCATATGTGTGGGAGTGCATTTTGTTGGGGGGCTGACTGCATGCGACCAGAGGGTTTCTAGGTGGGGAGGCGCAACTCCAGAGCAGAAGGGGGATGGAGGTGGGGAGAGCAGACAGAAGCCTCTGTCCGTGGGCAGGCCCGCGTGCGTAGGTGCTCAAACCTGTTGGCATGTGAAGGATCAGGGCTGGCAGAGCCTGGCAGAGACGAACATGTTTTCAAAGTCTGTGGCTTTGAGCCTGGAGAAGCCGTGAGAGAGAACGCCAGAATACGGGCAGAGGTTGAGGTTGTCGTGTTGCAGAGGTTGATGTGTGTGCGAATGCACACGTGTGTGCAAGCAGGCGGAGGGGTAGCGTGCCTCTGTGGAGGCGGCACGCATGCATGTTGGTGACTGTGGCCTCCTTTCTTCCCCAAATATGGCTTGTGGGAAGGCGTGTGTGCCTACGTGTGTGTGTGTGTGAGAGCCTGCGGAGGTGAACATGCGTGGGTCTGTGTGGAGGTGACAGCTTGTGGAGGGACAACTGTGGGACATTCTTAGAACGTGGAAGGTGGCGGAGGGTACCTGAGTGCGTAGGTGAGTGTGTGGGACGAGGATGTCTGAGGAGGCGTGTGCAGCCGTGTGTGGCAGGTGTGGGTGGGCATACCCAGTGCATCTGTGTGCGTGCGTGTGCGCCTGCCTGTGTGTGGGTGTGTAAATGCTTGTCTTGGGGTGGATTACATGGGACCGTGGGTGTTTCTCAGGTGCTGTCTCAGCCTGTCCCTCAAACCCTGCCCTTCTCCAGCATCTGGGCTTGGAGACCCAGGTGCACGCCCATCCTTGGTCCACTCGGCTTCATTGTTCTCCCAGTGTCACTCACTGCCTCCCCCCAAGCTAGCATGGGGGAGTGATCTGAGCTCTCCTAGAACTGGAGAGAGGAAAGGAGGAGCCAGGTCCTGGAGACCCCTGCCACCAAACACGGCTACCCCTGCTGCCCCTGCCTCTGGGAAGACTCTGAGGAGAGGAGTACGGGGACAGGAATAGGTGTCCCCCCACAGGCTAGGCATAGACTGCCTCCCATGCGGCTGGGAGGTGGCCACTCAGGCCCTCTGGGGTGGCTGTGTGTCCGTGTTGGTGTGTGTTGGTGCATGTGTGTGTGTGGGTGCATGTGGGGGGCACACATGTGTCTCCCGGGGGAGCTCCTCACTGGGAGCCCGAGGGAATGGCAACTCCCCCCTGCTCCACACCTGTCCCCAGGAATTACCAGCTGGTTTATTATCATACAGTTGTTTCTAGACACCGATCCCATTCTGTTTGATTTCGGGGTGGACCTGGTAGCACCCCTGTGCTTATTCACCATAGGATTCCCCATACGCGAAGCCACTGGCATTTGGCTGAACTTCACAACAGGCAGGCACACACTTTAGGGTGGGAAGCTAAGATGAAACAAGGATTCAGGTGACAGCCTGGGACAGGTGAGGGCCATCACCCATCTCCTTCGCCCTGTGCCTGCCGCCCAGGCAGCCCAGGGGTTAATTTAGAGGTGCCAGTCTCCGGAGCAGGCTTAATTGACAGGAAAGTGTGGGTTGGACCTTCTGGGAGCTATAAATAGAAGTACCTGCTTTCAAAGGCACAAGGTACCCTCACCCTTAGCGCCTGGGTGAGGAAGAGGGGAGGGGGAGAAAAGGAGATGACACTCCAGAAATCTGAGGTGTGCTGGGCTGGGCTTGAGGCAGGCATGAGCTCGATGCGGTAATGAGCACACGCCCCAGGACAGAGTCCAACCACATTCACGTTCTTATCCCAGAGACAGTCACTCCCCCTTCCTCTCACTCCCCACCCTGTTCCCCGGAGCTCCAGTGAGCCAGGCCAAAGTCAAGGCCAGAGTCAGCTCGTCCTGGCTAAAGCACAGTTGAGAGTAATGGTGGTGTGGTCCTTTCACACCTGGAACAGCAGCCAGGGGTAGAAGCAAAGGAGTGAGAGAGGGAGGTGAGAGAAAAAGCAATTCCTTGAAAGGGAAGGATGGAAGGAGGAAAAATAAATAGCGGTAAAACCACATGCACCTGTGCACACACACACCACATGTGTCTCACACACACACAGACACACACACACACACACACACACACAAGGGGACACAACCTTAGCTTCCTGATAAAGAGCTTGGGCCCTGGAATCAGACAGACCTGAGTTCAAATCATTTTGCAGCTGTGTGACCTTTGACATCTTAGTACCACCCCCCACCCCACCAACCTCAGCCACTTCATCTGTAAAATGGGGATAATAATAGTACCTACCTATTGTGAGGCTTGCATGAGATGATGTTTGTGAAATTATTAGCACGTAGTTGGCCTGCAAGAGATGTAAAGGTAAAAACTAGTAATGTAAGAGTCAAGCGACAGAGGATCTGCTGAAAGAAAAAGAACGAGAGTTGAAATGTTACAGGTGGAAGAGAACCGTGGCCCTGCTGTCCCCTCCCACCACCAGTGGATTCACGTCATCTCAGTGGCACTCGTACTCCCAGCCCCGAGTTGTGGTGACCCTTGCTGAGTCACCCCCAGGGACGAGGGGGCCTGAACCCGAGAGCCCTGGCATCCTGGGCCTCTTGGCTGCCAGCGCCCGCTGCCTGCCTCACCCTCACACCCTGCTCCCGGCGGGTGCTTCCTGCCGCTTCTCCACCGCCTCGCACTGCTCTCTCCACCCCACCCCTTTCTCTTTTCACGCCTGCTGGCTGAGGGCCCCCCTCCTTGGCTCCATCTGCTGCAAATCTGTCCTGCCCCACGTTTGAAGCATTCCCACTGCCTCCGCCACCTGTCAGGTGCCATCTGCTCTGCAGACACCTCCCAGGAGAGCCAAGAGCCCCCGAGGGGGCCACCCCAGCCCACCTTCGGCCCCACCCCTCCAGTCCTCCTCGTGCAATCTTCCCGTCAGATCTGATGAGGCAGGTGCAATCGATGGCTCCTCAAGGTTCCACCTTGCAAGTGATGTTGGGAGCAAGACATTCTAGAAGATTCCGTGGCGGGGAGGGAGGTGCTGAGTCTTCCTCTCTCCTCAGTCCACACAGAAGCCAAACCAGTGGGGAGCATGGAGCTGCTGTCCACGCCCCACAGCATCGAGGTCAGCAACATCACCTGTGACTCCTTTCGCATCTCCTGGGCCATGGAGAACAGTGACCTGGAGAGGGTCACCCACTACTTCATTGACCTGAACAAGAAAGAGAATAAGAACTCCAACAAGTTCAAGCACCGGGTGAGTGCAGGGTGCCCAGAGCGCCTCCTCCGAGCCCCTGCTCTTGAAGGGGGGCAGGATAACAGAACGCCTAGAGGGGACAGTTGGGAGTCGGAGAGGCCCGACTCCAGTCCAGCTCTTACTGTGTAATCTTGGGGAAGTTGTTTAACCTCTCTCCTCCACTGGTAAAAAGGGAATAATAATAATGCCAGGGAGAGGCTTCATCGAGGTAATTGTCTGCGTGGTATTTGGCTTCGGCCCAGCACACAGCAAACACCCTCATCGGCATCATGACTGGACATTCACATGGGGTGGGAAAACCCAGGGTGCGGCCACAGACACGTCACACCTGGGGATGGCGTCTCAGGGGTCCGACAAAGCCCCCGACTGAGAAAGCAGCCTTATTGTTGACCTGGTGGGCAACGTGGGCCGTGGGCAGGGTTGTGCCCCTTTGCTTGGTCCTCAGGCCCCTGTGATCCTCTTTGTCTCCGACCCTCTGGCCTATTCTTTGCTGGGTTTAGAAAAGGGATGGCGAGTCCTGCACTGGCTGGGATGTCTTTCCCTGGGTTAGAGCCGGCGTGGGGGAGGGTGGGAGGAAGGCTCCCATCTTCTCAAGCTGGCAGAGAGGCGGGGGGAAGAGTGAGGTGGGAAGGAGCTGCTTCCCACGACGACTGTGTCTTGTGGGTTACTCACCCTCTCTCTCTTTGGAACTGGCTCTCCAATCTGGGTGTCTTTTGGCAGGCCAGTTGCCACGGTGACGTGAATGTTCACCACCACCCCCTTAACCCTCCCCCCCAAAGAAGAAGGCATATTTTCCCTTCCTCCCTGGCTTCTCAGCATTTGCCGTTGCCGTGGAGACGGCACTGCAGTGTGCAGAGCTCTCGAAGTCTCCCTCGGAAAAGAAGGTCTCGCCGCCCTCAACTTTGCGGGCCTCCACCCCAGTGGTCTTTCTCCTCATTTCCCAAGAGAACAGGCATCAGGAGTTAAGGGGGTGGAGGCCAGGGAGTGTCTGTATGGCCTTCCCAATGGCCACGGCTTGCTTCTGTGGCAAAATGGTGGCCAGGGCACCGAGCCATTGAATCCTTGAGGCTCTGGCTCTCCTCAGCAGGAAGGCGGCCATCTGGGGGAGCGGGAGGTCTGGGGGAATGCCAAGAGTGGACGTGACCCCCAATTTGACTCTCGGCTCTCTGTCCGCGCCCCATTTCTCAGGATGTCCCCACCAAGCTCGTGGCCAAGGCCGTGCCGCTGCCCATGACGGTGAGAGGCCACTGGTTCCTGAGCCCCCGCACGGAGTACAGTGTGGCAGTGCAGACCGCCGTGAAGCAGAGCGACGGGGAGTACCTCGTGTCTGGCTGGAGCGAGACGGTCGAGTTCTGCACTGGGGGTGAGCCCCTGCTGTCCGGCTGCTTTGGCACATCTGGTTTAGTGATGGTCAGGAGGGGACTTCCTCTTAACCCAGCACGCACTTAGGAACACCTGCTGTACGCAGGCACCATGCTTCGGTCAACGGGCAGACACCTATGGGTGAGACCCACCCGTGCCCCCCCCAAAGCCTGCAGTCTGATGCAGGAGGCAGATGCGAGCACTGCTAATTATGTTGACAATACCTCTTCCAGAAAGGGATGGAGTTACTTTTCTGGCTCGGGGCAAGCATAAGTGTGGGAAAATAAACATAACATAAATTTACCATCTTAACCATTTTTCAGTCCAGCAGCGTTAAGTACATTCACATTGGTGTGCAATCCATCTCCAGAACTTTTTCATCTTCCCAAACTGAAACTCTATGCCCCTTAAACAACAACTTCCCGTTCCCCTCTCGTTCCACGCCCTGGCAACCACCCTTCCACTTTTTGTCCCTGTAAATTTGACTACTCTCGGTACCGCGTGTGAAGAGAATCACACAGTATTCGCCCTTCTGTGATTGGCTTATTCATTTAGCATAATGTCCTCAAGGTTCATCCATGTTACAGCATGTGTCAGGATTTCTTTCCTTTTTAAGGCTGAATAACACCCCATTGTGTGGATGGACCATGTTTTGTTTATTGATCATTGGTTGATGGACACTTTGTAGGACAATCACATTTTGTTTGTCTTGAGCCTCCACGTAGGCTGGGAAAACCATCCCACAAACTCACCTATTAGCTTGCAAATTCCAACATGAACAAATACTGGGCTTCTGCGTACTTGCTCACTGATGACCCAGGATCGGCCCCATGATATTCCATTCTTTTGGTGCCCACGGTGAGAACTGCTCCAGATCTCCCTCTGTCACAAGGAAGGGGCATGAACATCCTTAGCCCCAGGCCTCAGAGGCTCCTGACTCCATCCTCTGCCAAAGTCTGTGCCCCAAGTCTCCTTGACCTGCCTTTCTCTTCTGAGTGGTGTTTTTTTCTTAGCTCAGCTGCAAAACGCCACTCTCTGGAGGTGCTCCTGCACCTTGCAGGGAAAGCCTCTTGGTTTACCCCCAGAACTCTACATGTAGTGGGAGGTCATTCAAACTGGGGAGCTGGGGATGGCTGCAATCCAGTTCCTCCTCCTTTTGTCAAACCCAGCACCCTGGCCAGGGCTGCATCAGCAAGGAGGAAAGGGCACCTCTTCCTACTTTGTGCAAAGGCGCTGGCTAGGCTAGCAGCAGCCCTGCCTGGGCTCCACGGCCCCAGCCTCTGGCCCTGGCCCAGGGAGTCCAATTTGACTGTGCTGTTTCCAACCTTCCCCCTTTCTCATGGGATGCCCCAGACCCTGGTCTGCCTAGATATTCACCTTGGTTCTCTGCAGGTTCCTCCTGACTCTCCACCTGAAATTACAGCTGGCTTCCATGCAGTGGTGTGGGCAGCCTCCTACCTGGTGGATTTGAGGGGCTCTCCCCAAAGGACCTCAAATTGTCTCCTCTCAGTCTTTTGCCTCTTGGTCCTCTTTTCACACGAGGATGGTCTGGGATCACAGCCTCTGGGGCCCTCGCTGTACATGACTGTATAACTGGGCAGCCCTCTGCCCTTTTCTGACGCAGAGCCCTGAGCCTCTGGCAATAGGGCCCCGAGGTGACAAGGACAGACAGCATCCAGGTGCTCATGTTCCCAGCCAGGCCAGGTGGTCTGTTCCTAACTGGTCCAAGGTGCTGTGACTGTCTGGTCTCCCCTGCGCCCTGACGACAGAGGTGGGCCGGCGTTCACGGTATGCAGTGGGTGATCTGTGGGGCAGGCTGTGATCCCCCGCTTGGCCCTCGGCTGACCCACCTGGACTCTTGCAGATTATGCCAAGGAACACCTGGCCCAGTTGCAGGAGAAGGCAGAGCAGATCGCAGGCCGCATGCTCCGCTTCTCCGTCTTCTACCGCAACCATCACAAGGAGTACTTCCAGCACGCCAGGTACGGCTGGGTCTCTCCTTTCTGCCCTGGATCTGCCCGCTGCCCCAGCCATCTGACGTCACCCCCACCGTGTTAGTTGCCAGACCCTCCTCTGGGGTCCTCACCACCCCCATAACCCAGGCTGGATCTGGTGGGGGATGTTAGGCTCCAGGGAAGGAGAGGGCTCTCAGGATGGGGCTGCCTGGGGGCACCACGCTAACAGTCATGAGTGGACGAGGTCCTGGATTTGATCCTCCTTTGGGAGAGTTCCTTTCACTGGGTTCTAAGGCTGCAGGTCAGCTGTCCCTCCAGTTCAGGCCCTGGGTCCCAAGGGAGGTGGTGAGGGGAATACAGATTGAGAGGATTCTCAATACGAAGGGTTGTGGTCTTCACACTGCGTGCTGGGAAACCTGGAGGCTCCGGGGAAGGATCTCAGGGCGCCCTTTAAGGTGGTGCCGAGGGACTGGAGAGGAAATCAGAGGATGAGGCTTGCTGAGCCCCGCACCTGTCACCCAACCAGAGAGGCTTCAATTTAATTGCCTCTGGCCTGCCCGTGTATAATTTCCTTTGGGGATAAAAGAGAGGGGTTCTGCTTGAATGTTTGAAACATTTCAAAAATGTTTGAAAATTGGTGATCCCGTCCAACACCCTCAGGCTACAAATGGGGAGCCTGAGGTCCAGAGGGCCAGCAGAACCGGGCAAGAGTGAGGCTGGACCAGGGGCTGCCCATCCTCACCATGCTGGCTGATACTGCTCCAAGTCTTCATCCTTCTCAGGGCGCCAGGGCAAGCTGCCCCTGTTACTGTCTTTATCACTGCAGTCAGCTGGGGCGGGGCGTTTTGACCTGACCCCGGGGGGATCTTTGGTGTTTGTACTAAAGAAGAGAGGCAGCAGGTTGGGCTCCTCTATCAGCAAGCAAGGGAGAGACAGAGAGCGCCCATACGTGCCAGAATATAAAGATGAATAGGGAAGTCCCTGGTGGTCCAGTGGTTAAGACTTTGTGCTACCACTGCTGGGGGCATGGGTTCGATCCCTGGTCAGGGAACTAAGATCCTGCATGCCGTGGGGCTCAGGAAAAAAAAAAAAAAAAAAGATGAATAAAGGCATAGTCCCCCCCTCTTGCAAACCTCAGAGTCTATCAGGGGAACAGTACAGACAGATGGAATATAATAAGCATGTGTGATTGCTGAGTAAAGTTCAGTGTCCTGCATGTAGTAGGCAGTCAAAATTTTGTTGAATGTAAGTGCTTGCTGTTCCTGGAAGGTTTTGGAGAGGAGGGGACACCTGAGGGATGATTAGAAGTTTGCCAGGCCAGGTGGAAAAATGTGGGAGGGGCAGTCCAGGCAGAGGGAAGAGCACTGCAAAGGCACAGAGGCAGGAAAGACCTGGGGTGGGGTTCCTGCTGGAGGATGTTACCTGTTACCTGTGCGTTTGGGGGTGTTGGGAGGTGGGGCCCGAAAGACCAGATCTTTACGGCGTTGCTTTTTGTGCAAGTCCCATCAAAGGGTTGTAAGCTGGGGAGTGGCGCGTTCAGATCTCTCTTCCGTGAACAAGTGGGCTGGATCAGCCCATCTCCCGGGCCCTCCCTTCTCTTGCATTCTGGAATGTTCTATTTGTGACTGGTGGAGGCGGTAGCTGGTGGGAGAGCTGGGAGCTGGGTTGACACCCTTCTCGGTCACACATAGCAGCCAGCCTCAGTCCAGCTAACCAACGGCATTTTCTCTTCCCCTGGGCCTTTCTCCCCGCCCCGGGGTGGGCAGGACCCACTGCGGGAACATGCTGCAGCCCTACCTGAAGGACAACAGTGGCAGCCATGGCTCCCCGACCAGCGGCATGCTCCACGGGGTCTTCTTCAGCTGCAACACGGAGTTCAACACAGGCCAGCCCCCGCAGGACTCCCCCTACGGCCGCTGGCGCTTCCAGATCCCTGCCCAGCGCCTTTTCAACCCCAGCACCAACCTCTACTTTGCGGACTTCTACTGTATGTACACGGCCTACCACTATGCCATCCTGGTGCTGGCCCCCAAGGGTTCCCTGGGGGATCGCTTCTGCCGTGACCGCCTGCCCCTCCTGGACATTGCCTGCAACAAGTTCCTGACCTGCAGCGTGGAGGATGGGGAGCTGGTCTTCCGCCATGCCCAGGACCTCATCCTGGAGATCATCTACACCGAGCCTGTCGACCTGTCCCTGGGCACCCTGGGGGAGATCAGCGGGCACCAGCTCATGAGCCTGTCCACTGCTGACGCCAAGAAAGACCCCAGCTGCAAGACCTGCAACATCAGCGTGGGCCGCTAGGGACTTCTGGGGAGCTGGGGGGCTAGGGAGAGATGGCAGGCAGGGTGGTGATGGGTGGCATAGGTGCAGGGAGCTGGCTTTCTCTCCCCTGCCGCCCTGCTCCCTCCATGCCATCCATCTCCCTCTTCCCTTCCCTTCCCCAGGGCATTGGAGGCAACGGAGGGTGGTCCCTTGGTAGGCATGGCCCACCCATGCCTGGTGGGGTTGGGAAGGCTTCTTAGCCTCAGCAGGTTGGTGGGGAGTGCGGGGGCGGGTGGATTTCTAGAGACTTCCCCTTTCCTCTGGTTTCCCTGCCCTGCTGTTTCTTGCCTCATCCCAGGCCTCCATCTCAGGAGACCTGCCGCCTAGGGCTCTCCCGGGGAAGCCTTCCCTTCCAAGGCCCACCTGTAGCTTGCCTGCCTCCGGAGGTGAGCCGAGAGCTGTGGGCGTGCTCTTCCTTAGCCCCACCCCCTCCCGCTCAGGGCCAATCACAGAATGCCCCTCCCCGTGAGTCCGGCCTGGGGGCTTCTCACCGCAGGCCCCACCCTCTCCCTCTATAAATAGTTTCCTGCACCGCTGTGACCCCCGCCCCCACCCCGCCCCCTGCTCCTTACCCCGCAGCACCCTCTTCCTGCACGGGAAGGGCTGTGCCTCTCCTTCTCCATCTGCCCTCTAGAAAAGGACCGTCTTTTTCTCTTAGCTTCGGGGGCACCTGGCTGCTGGTGTTTCCCCTTCTTCCGTCTGGAAATGGTGTAAATCCCGGCGTACTTTCTCCCTTGCTCAGAGTGCTGGGTCTGCAAGGGCAGCCGCTGGGGTCGAGGAGGGGGCAAGAGACCCCTGAGACCCGGAGGGACCCCTTCCTCAGCCGGGAGTGGGCGGCCTCACGCCTTGGGGACCCGGCGTGGAACTGGAAGTGAGGGCGTTCCCCCAGAGCCCTGGCACCCCGCCTGGCTGCGCGCTTGCTCGCTCGCTCTGCCGCGGCGCCGCCACTGCCCTGTGCCTGTGTGTCATCTGGACTGTGGCTTCCCTGCCCCGCCCCCCCTCGCGCCCCTGCCCACTGGCCCTGTCGGGTACCCACCGCGAAGCTAGCCTATTGGCGGAGAGACCCTTCCCTGGGGAGTTCTTGGTGAGGTCTTTCCCGGGCCACTCAACGTTTTCACCTCTTTCCTACTTTTGTAAGGGTCATGGGAGTGGTGAGAGTGGACCCTGGGGACAAGCAGACTGCGTGGGGTGACGGGGAGAGGTGTTAACTAAGGCAGGCAGCTGTTTGGGGGATGCCAGAGGTGATGTCAGGTGGTGGGAAGCAGCCCCCAAGGTGACAGCCGGATTTCTGCGATGAAGGACAGAAGGGGGCAGCAGGCCAACAAGGCCATATCTCAGTGGGTGGGCAGATGGGACAGCTGGTTGCCTCTTCTGTAACCACAGGGAGTGGTGTGGCCAGCTGTCTCCGTGGCATGGATCAGGGCTGGGGGCCGTGGGAGATGCATGGAGGAGAAGACGTGGGCCCCAGGCCCTTTCCCCTCTGCTGAGGGCAGCGGAAAAGGCCCGCTGCCCTCCCCTGGCCTCGTGTTTGCCCTGGGCTGGGGGCACACCCGCCTGTGTGCTGTGCTTGCGACGTGCATCAATAAACCACCATGGCCTGAGAGCCCTGCCTCTCCTTGGGCTCTGAGAGGGGTGGGGTGGGCAAGCTGTATAGTCACAGAAGAGCTCGAATGAGGATGCCCCCCAGGACAGGCCACCTGGAACCGTCTCCAAGGTTGTTCCACATCTCACTGTGAGAGGCAGGGCTCCAAAAGCAGAGCCACATCTCCAGCTTGGAAAGGACTTTGGAGGTCAATTTGGCACTACCATGCATTCTGCAGATGGGGAAACTGACGCCTCCTAGGGGACAACCTGTAGCAATCTGGAGGCCTAACCGAGGTCCGCAGGCCGCCTGTTTGGAGCCCTTCCCACTGCAGCAGCCTGCCACTGCATCAGACTCAGATGCCACTGAATTTCCCTCCCCCAGAGCCAGAGTGTCCGCTCCCCAGCAGGGCTCCTCGTTTGCAGATCTGAGTCACCTCTGTGTCTATTATTATGGACTTATTAAAATGATCCTCTGCTGGAGTGGAAAAGCTCCAGAAAAAACAGAGTCACCTCCCTGACACTGCCTGGCTCAGGGCCAGATGAACATGTGTCATCCAAAGCTTGGGGCACAGCCTCCTCGCACTAGGAAGGAAAGCTGAAGGGCAAATGCCACTTCCTGAGGGCCTACTACGTGCCAGGCATCCGGCCAGGTGCTTTCACACACATCAGCTCCTTTAGTCTTCACAATGTCTCTGCACCGTATGATTCCCATTTAACAGATGAAGAAACTGAGGCACAAAGAGGTTAAAAGGCTTGCCCGTGTCTTACAGCCAGTAGGCAACAATGCCCAGGATTTGATTCAGAAGCTAGAATCCTTCCATTTCACTGCCCTGTCTCCCCAGTGTATGCCAGGGACCACCTGGGACAGTAAGACACGGGCAGGGCAGGTCTCAGACACAGTGGCCCACCCAAGGGTCTCCACAGCGCTTCTGATCATGGCCATGCCTAGTTCCCGAATAACACCAGGGGGGGCTGTGGAGCCAAAAATGCCAAGGAAGCTTATTTTGAAGGAGTAGTGGGGAATATTTGGAGTCCAGGATTCTAAGGATGGGGGGTGACCTCCAGGGTCCATCCTTCCGCCTCTGGGCAGGACCACCCCCCAGCATCAGCTGAGGGGTTTTCAGAGTCCCCCAGAGGCACAGGCTTCAATCTTCCTTTTGCAAAACCCTTCTGGGTTTCTTAGGAGGAGAGATTGGCTCCCAGGGTCCTCTTAGTGGGGGACGAAGGAGCCAGTTGAGGCAGGGGTCGGGGGGGCTGCATACAGGTTTCCTCCAGAGAGCCCGCTCGTCCTTCCTCTCTCCAGATGGCTGCTCTCTGGCACTCGGCCAGCCCTGGGCAGCTCCAGGCACCTGTCAGATAGAGCTGGGTCAGGGCATCTGCCAGAGTCTGCCCCGGGGTCCCTTCTGGCCTGCGTCCCTCTAATCTGACCTGGCGGAGGGAGAGAGGTCTATGTGTGCATAAACACACACACACACACCGCCTCCCTGGGCTGGCTATGGAAGACAGCTTTGGCGGCCACAGAGAGCTGCCAGGTAAGGGACAACCTTGGGCTGCAGCTGCCACTGTCCAGCAGAGGGGCCCCGAGTTAGCTAGTGCAGACAGGGAGGGAAAATGAGGTGGTGGCCACCAAGGGGCACTTCCAGGTTACAGGGAGGTATTTTGCTGTGCAGACACAAACACAGACACACCCAATATATAGGCACAGCCTCATACACTCACACCTCACTCACACACACACACACACACACACACACACACACACACACACACACACACACCCATACTTCCCTATCCATTCCTTTCCTTCTGGGACAGCATCTTTCTTTTAATCCTGGCTGGATGACAGGCCCCCCCCCCCCACAAAGGAAGTGGGAAGGAAGGTGCCAGTTCTGAGGACCCTCACAGTTTCATTTGGCTTCGATATGTATCTCTTCTCCATGTTAGGAAAAGAGGTGGCCAAGGTCCCAAGGAAAGGGACGAGGAGGGACCATTCCCCGAAATGGAGGGAGGCCTTCAGGAAGCTGAGCTGAGGTGATTGGCCATAAAACAGCTTGGCCACAGCATCTGGAAGACATTGGAACCAGATGTTCCTGGGATGGGGGGAGGGGAGGGCTGTGAGGCTGGGGGGGGCTGGAGCAGGAGAAGCAGGCTGGTCAGTGAGGGGGTGGGCCTTCTGACTCTCAGGGGAAAACATCTGGCCTCCTTCTCCCCTCCTTACTCCTCTCCCCAAGTCAGGCACTACTATTTTTGCAAACTGGGGCAGCAAATCTTTTCACATATTCTAGAATCAGCTTTGTATGTAGGGACAGGCAAGCACAGGGTGTGACTTGGGAGGTGCCCAGAAAGGCTACCAGCTAGCCAGAAATATGTCCCCCGCTGCCCCGCAAGCCCCGCCTTGCTGTGGGTTAAGCATTGCCCTCTCTGGCACATGTAGTTCTGCGCTAAACTCCTAACGCACGACTGGAAACTGGTGAACCCAGAAGTTTCCTTTTAGCATAGGAAGAGCTTCGTCCAGGAACTGGAGAATTGTTTGGCAGATGACAGGAAAAGAAGGCCCATTTACAGACAGCCTATTTTCCAGGCGCTGTGACAGTCTCCCTCCAAAGTCTATCTCTTCCTTTCTTGAAACACTGTGCTATCATCCTTTGTATCTAGATGAAGAAACCAAGGTTCAGAGCAGTTAAATGACTCACCAAGGGGCACGGAGCCACCCAATGGGAAAGCTTGTATTCAAAACCGGCTATGTTTTTATTTTATTTTATTTTATTTATTTATTTAAAATTTTTTTGGCTGTGCCACGCAGCATGTGGGATCTTAGTTCCCCTGCCAGGGATTGAACCCATGTCCCCTGCAGTGGAAGCCTGGAGTCTTAACCACTGGACCGCCAGGGAAGCCCCAAACTGGCTGTGCTGCATTCAAGCTTATAACCTTCTCACGACCTACTGAGAAGAATGTGGGGTTAGGGGGAGGGGGAGGGATAAAAAGGAGTGAGGGGGCAGTGCAGGGCATCCAACCTTCTTTCTTTTACAACTGAGCCAACAGTTGGCCCTGGAAGTCCCCAGCTGCCTCAGGAGCCTGGCCCTGCCCTCTGGCTCTTGGAGACTAGACCCCAACAGGAAGGGTTGCTGGGGAAAGGCGATAGGCTGGGGAGCAGAGGCCCAGGGAGGGGACAGTTGGTCAACGTCATAGGGCGAAGCAAGGCAGAGCCAGATCTCCTGACCGCCAGGCCAGGGCTGGTGTCCTGTCTTTCGAGGGCTAGAGAGGTGCGCCCAGAGGGAGGAGTCCTGAGCTCCAGGGTATGTGGTTATCTTAACCGGGTTACCAGGTTGGGAGCGCAGTCTGGGACAGGTCCATCCTAGCTTTTCTGCTGCTGGCCACGCACTCAGGACCCAGGAAACCTCAGGGACTTGGAGACAGTTGGACGAGGAAGGGTTCCGTCTGCTGACGTGGAATCACCTGAGCGGCTGGGCAGCTGCGCTGGAGTTCATCTAGTCTAGAAGCCTGAAGTAGCCAGAAGGTGAGCGTAGGCCGGGTCTGGAGAACACATTCATTAACTTCTGGAATGTGTATCAATGGCCTGCAGCCAGCTCCTGAACAGCCTTCAGCGCCCAGAGGCAGCCTCTGGGAAGATGGGCCCAGGGAAGGCTGGGAGGGCCCACCAGCATGGGCCCCTGGGTCGTTAAGAGGGGTCCGAGTCTACGGTGGTGACGGAGTCTTGGGACGGGTGCCCAGGGTGGCTGCATGGGTCAGTCCTGAGCTGCCTCCGGCTGTGCTGCTGCCGTTCGCAGGGGTCCTGATCTGGGTGGGGGAGGACTGGGTACTCTCTTGGGCCGCAGTCCCGAAGTCTGGACGGGGCTGTGATCCTGACTCTTCGCACATGTGGCTTGTCAACTGGCAGTGTGGTCCTCTGAGCTTCAGAGGAACCTGCAGGGCTGGTGAGGAGAGCTGTGACCACTGACTACAAATTCTGCCGTGGAGCTGAGGCCAAGTTTGCTGGCAAAGTGTCCAGATGAGATGCCTGGGCGGCTCCAACCGTTTGGGGGTTTTTCTATTCTGTTCACGGCCCTCTGAGCTGTCCTGAGCACCTTGGTCAGAGGAGGTGGAGGGGTGGCCGTGACATCACAGCCTGTGACCTCGCTGGCCCTCCGGCCAGCACCCACTCCCTCACCTGCGCTCAGGACTAGAAGAGAAGGCTGCAGCCTGACCATGGGAGCTGGTCCCGCATGCACATCAGATACGAGCCATGTGTCTGGTTTCCACTGCTGCTTTCTGCCTGAAGGACCAATATGGGATGCACCGTGCCGTATTGCTCCCTGGGGGTAGGTCCCCCCACGTAGTCCAGACAGCAGCTGGCACAACATCTGCCTCTGCAATGGGAAGGAGTTTGGGGCCAGTAAAAGACCTACAGTCCCCCGAAGGCTCTCAGGGAGCCCCAGGGCTTGGAGCAGGCTGCCTGCTCGCTCGGGAATCTGGGAGTGGCCAGACCAGGCAGAGAACCTAGGTCCTCTCTGGGCTTTCTTTCTCTGTGAGATCCATGGAGAGAAAGGGTAGAGAGAGGCTCCTTTGAAGGGAAGGAGCAGGGATGTAGTTTCTCTCCACCTGGCCTCGGGGAGACAGGTCTGTGCCTCACTATTGCCTGGAGAGGAAGAAGGCAATGGCAGGGAGGAAGAAGCCAGACAAGACACAGCCATGGGTCGCCCTGGGAGAGGGGGCCAGAGCTGGAATGTCTGCTCAGTGGCTGCCGAGCATCTGGCTCTTGTCTCACTGGGGAGAGAAGGATCCGAGGGGCCAGCACTTGGGGTCCGACCTTCAGGAGGGCAGGCACTGGGGGCCAGCTGGTGGGTCTGTTCTGGCTGATGCTGGTATTCTAGGTCCTGGTGGGCTCCCCTAGCCCGACACCCAGACCCAGAGACAGAAGACCCGGATGGACACTGGATGGACAGACACATGCCATCCCCTTTTACGTATCTCCTCCCTCCCCACCGAACAGCCTGTTTACAGAACGTTCCACCCCTTCAGTTGTGTGGGAGAGCTGCGGGCAGTGTGTGTACATGGGGCGCCTGCAGGCTGAAGTGTGCGAGGCGTATCTGTGTGTGCCCGACCGTGAATCCCACCCTCTGGGGCCCTGGAATTGACGGAAGGAAGGGCAGCCAGTGAGGGCAGGTGTCCTGGCTGTGGGCCGGCCCCAGACACGGCAAGCCTGCGCTTCTGGAGTGAGACGAGCCACCCCACGCCCGCCGCCCCCACACCCCAGACAGCATCTGGCACAGGATACTGGCTGTAACACTTTCGGTTTATTGGCTGGGGTGCCCTGGTGTGGCCGACCAGCCACTGGGCCTGAGAGAAGCCCTGTCTTGCTGCCCCACTCCCTCCCCTTCATCTTCTCACCCTGGCTCCTGTGGGACATGTACGGAAACTCACGCCCCAGGAAACAGGGGGAAGTGGAGGCTTAAAATAAAACCAAATCAGGGTTGGAGAAGGGGTGGGAAATGTACATTACAATGAAGATATGCCACCGGCCATACACAATACAGCGTGTAGAGACGGGCAGGGAAGGTGGGCGGGTCCCGCTGACAGACCCTCTCCTGCCGGGCTGGGCCCCCAGAGAGGAATGGCCACTTCAAGTGTCTCAGGGAAAGCTCTGGCTCCCTGGCCCTGGCCCTTCACTCCTGGCGGGGGCAAGGGAGGAAGGGATTGTGGGGCAGTGGCTCATGTAGGAGTCCAGTGCCCTGCCTCACCTGGACCATTGGCCCGCAGGTCCTGGCACCTGGGGGATGGGGACGGGGTCCCGCCTTCTGCCCGGCCCCCGCTGTCCGGCTCAGTTGACTGAGGGCAGCGGGCCTCCCGTCCCCGCCGTGTGAGGGCAGTGGTCACTTCCTGCTGTGCAGCGTGTCCTGGAACTTCGTGCTGGTGTATCGCAGGTGGAAGCCTTTTTTGGTGATGGTGTCATCCGAGTGGAATTTCACCAGGACAGAATCTCCCGCCGAGTACACCTCCTCGGGAGGCTGACAGAGGAAAGGGGTGGGCATGAGAGTGAGGACCAGGGGCTGGGCTGCTGTTTCCCTCCCCGAGCTCCCCAGCTATAAGGAAGGCGGGCAGCTCCCGACTTTCGCCAGATTCCCCCGGCGCCTTGAAGCAGGAGGCGGATTCTTGGGAGCAGGAGTTTAACGGGGTGCCTGGAGGAGGGGAGGCAGCAGGGGGTAGAGGAGCTTGTCTTAAGTTCAGAGTTACACTTTCATTCCACACCCAGCGCTGCTACTAACTAGTTAGCCGTGAAGTCTTAGGCGAGGCACTGCCCCTCTCTGGGCCTGGCTTCCCTCAGAAGCAAATGGGAGCAAAAGCTCTCTGCTCTCCAAGCCTAGAAGGGCTGGTGGCAGGAACAAAAAGATGATAGCTGTGAAAGGGACTTGGAAAGGGAGCAGCTTGTCTGAGCGGCTGCCTTGTTGCTGTCCCGGCTGTCTCTCGGAGAAGACAGGACAGCTGGGTCCCCCAGACCCGGCCTCGGCCACGGCGCTCCTGCCCTCCCCCAATGCTGGCCATGGTCAGCTCCGGGTGGTGCCCCTTCCTAGGCCCCTGCAAGCCCCGCCTCACCTGCGTGTGCAGGCCCTCAGAATGACAGCCGCTCACAGAGCATCAGCACAAAGAGGCCCTGGCCCTCAAGGCATGGAAAGGACCATTTCCAAAAACGCTGGGGACATTTCCAGCAACCATGCCAGGAAGCCCTGACGGAACTGGGTTCCTTCCCCAGGTCCCCTCCCGTTTGCTCCAGCCTGATGGAAGTCTTTGGAAGAAGCCACCTGGGGACACCCAATTTGGTGTGTGACTCACCCAAAGGTGTCAGATCAAGGGAGTCACAAAGAGCCAAGTGGGGAGGGGGCACTAGCTTGGTAGCCTGGGGATTCTGGAGCGGCTGAGCCAGGCAGGCAAGGGGGCTGTGGCTGTGTGCTCCGCTTCCCCAGCTCTCCACCCTGTCCCAGCCCTGCCCAGCCCTTGCCAGTTGACAAAGGCTGAAGCTCTGCTCCTAAGGGGATATTCCACCGACCAACGCTGGGTTCAGCAGCTACTGCAGCTCCTGGGAAGTTTAACCCTTCCTGGGGCACCCAGGCTGCCCTGGAGCACGGCCATGAGAGAGGCAGGGGACCAGGGAAGTGATGGGAAGGAAGGTGTGTCTGAGTGTGCATATGAGTGTGCGTACATGTGCAAAAGTGTGTGTGTGTGTGTGGAATGGCGAGGGGAAGATGGCATTCACTGAAGGAGGAGAGGATTAAAAAGAAAAGAAAAAGAAAAAAACAAAAGAACTCACAAGCTCTGCCTGGAGGAAAATAAACCCACCTCTGTGGTTTTCCTGTGGCCTCAGTTAAAAACCCCATCAAGCAAACTTTTGCCCACTGCCTCTGAAAGTGCCATTTTATGGACCAAGAAGTAATATTCAGTATCTGCTTGGACAGCAGCATCAATGTGCTTTGGGACCAGCTGGCCTTTCACCAAGAAGAGAAACTGGCAGTGGAAGAGATGAGGGTATTGTTACAGCTCCGCCAGAACGACTGCCTAGCACGACTCAGCTCAGTCCTGGTCTCTGGCTCCTGCCCCAACCTCTGCTCTCATCCCGGGCCCTGGTCAGCTGCCTTTGGACTGGGACGAGGGAATCAGAGGGCAGAGGGAACTCCATCCTCCTCTCCAGATGCAAACTACCTTGGAGACCCAACCAAACTGGTGCTGAGCAGGCTTGGGTCAGGGCAGGGCCTATCCCAGAGGCTGCAGGAACCTCTGTGTTGACCAGAAAGGACCTGGTTTCCTGGGTGGGGATGGCCCAGGGCGGGGCGGGCCTCTGTGAGTGACCACCCACTTTGTAGGTCTCTGGCTCCTACAATGTGCCAGGCAGGTGCTGTCACCCATGCCGGGACCCCACGCCTGCAGAGGCGCTGGGTCTCTGCACGGGGGTGAGAGGGGCGGCGGGTCTCACCCCTGAGCCGCAGTAGCGCCCCAGTCTGGGGGCTGTGCTGTCGTAGCCGTCGAAGAGCTCCATGTAGTCGTAGCCGCAGTCGGTCTCCTCCTCCACCTCGAAGGTCTGGAACACCAGCTCCACGCCATAGCCCTCCTCGGCCACGATGACCCACGCGCAGTCCACCCCCCCAGGGTAGTTGTTGTCGCCAAACTGGGCGTGGGAGTAAAGGTCCTTGGTCTTCACCTCTGCCTGCACCTGGCCTCCACACTCTGAGGGGGGAGGGGGACACAAGATCAGCCACCACCCCCTGAGCACGGCTGCGGCCCAGGCACTGTCCCTCCCCACATTCAGGCCTCCTGGCCGGCTGGAGGCCCTGGGACAAGGCCACATGGCTAGCGATAGGTGGGTTTGGACCCGGCCCAGGCCTTGGCCTGGAACAAGTGCTCTGTGGCTTTCCCTCTGGAGAGATGCCCACGGAGGCCCGGGGACGTGGTGGGTGGAAGGCCGCTCTGAGTGGAGGCCCCGGGGAAAGCGCGCTTGTTGAAAGAGGTTGCTGCTAATTTGCTCCAGCTGATGGCTGTCACGGAAGAATGTGGGCCCTATGTCGCCTGAGCTCCCATTCTTAAGCGAGAAGACGTACTTGTGGATTTTATGCGAAAACTCCTAATTTTTAGACGTTGGCTCATGTTTTTAAAAAATACAGTGTGGGTCAAACAGAGCAGGTCTGAGGACCAGATGGAGTTCCGGGCCTCCAGTGTGTGACCCTGTGCTGGGAGGGGCAAACGAGAGCAGGCAGGGCAGGGCCAGCCCGTCCACCCCTTCTTACGCCCTCTGGCCTCCAGGACACCTGGGCTCACAGGTGGGGAGTGGATGGGCGAGGCCTGGGTCAGGGGCTGAGTTAAAAGGGAGGAGCGGGACTGTGGACCCATCAGTTCTGGGGCCTCCCCAACAGGTAGCTTAAGACCCACAAGAAGCCTGCCAAGCCCCCAGCGGTCACCGTTGGCCTGACGTCCCAGGCCTCACAGGACTGGGCCCCAGCCTTTCTCTGTAGCCACACCATTCCCAGTTCACTGCCGTCCTCACACGCCCATTGCTCCAGCCAAACTAAGTGACCTGCAGTCACCTGTGTACACCCAGAGCTGTCTGGGGTTGTGGCTGTGCTTGGGCTCCTCTCCTGCCTGCGATGACCCATCACCTCACACCCAGAGCGAGGCCCTTATCGTGTTTTGTCTCCTGCTGTAATTATCTGTCCATGTCCTGTCTCTCGCCTGGGCTGTGGGTTCCCGTGTGGGCAGGGTGAAGGGCTTACGCCTGATTCATCTCTCCGTGCCCCTCTGAGTCTCCTGCAGGGGGCCAGGGCTCAGTAGAAGGTTGTTGAATAAACGAACAAGTAAATGCAGAGTAGACCCCTCAAGGACTGAGAGGTTTGTCTGCTTCGTTCATTTTGTGACCCGCACTTAGGATGCTGCCGCGTACCTGCCACGTGTTAACAAGTGTCTGCGGAATGAATGAACGCGTGAATCTGGGGGGGTGGAATGTGGGTGGCCTACTGCACAGTCAAGTGTCCTACCTCTGGGGACTCCAGGGGATTCCCTCCCCATCTCTGGTTCTCTACGCACTGCTGTCACTGCCCTGTTTTCGGACCTTCGCACCCCTAATCAGGACCTCCTCTCCCTAGCCCAGGAGGCTGACTCTCTGCCCTTCAGGACATGCTGTCTCTCCACCCGGCCAGGGGCTGGGCCTGTCTGTGTCTTCAGGAGCTCTTTGTAAACCTCCGACTGGAGCCCAGGGCCTGCCTTTGAGACCAGGATCAGCAGATGCCTCCAGGACAAATGACCACACAGGGAACCGGCTGCCCCCACCCTGGCCTGCGGTGGGCTCACCTGTGGAGTGGGACGCCTGGAAGCCCTTCCTCTGCACGGAGTTGTCAGAGTAGAAGCGCAGGAACATGCGGCTGCCCGTGGCCAGGACGGGCTCGGGCTTCTTGCTCCCGCAGAAGCGGCCCAGGACGGGGGCCTTGGCGTCACGCCCGTCGTACACCTCCAGGTGGTCATAGGCACACTCAGGCTGGGACTCGATGTCCATCTCCATGAAGGTCTGGAGGGCATGAGGGAGGACAGCGAATTAGGAATTATGTGGCCGAGGGCAGGAGGCGTGGGCAACAGGTGGCACCAAACCAAGGCCCCTGGACCCCAGTTCATGGACACCAGGGCAGTGGCCACTGCTGGTGGATGGGAGATGGGGAGGACCTAGGAATGAGGTGATGGCAGGTACAAACCCACTGTATGCTGGGAAAGGGCCTCTGTCCATACCAGACTTGGGCTTCTCATAGGGATGGCAGCCCTGTGGGCTCGGCCAGGCCACCAGCCTGCAGCCTGCATGGCCCTGAGCAGTGCTCTGAGTGACATGGGGCTTTGGAGCTGACAGGAAATAAGTGATGGGCAGATGGCACAGAGGAGCGGGGTGGGGAGTGGGCACCTTACCAGCTTGACCCGGTGCCCGGGGGTGCTAGAGATGGCCCAGGTACACTCCTTCTTGCTGGGGTATTTGTCAGGCCAGTTGGGGCTGGTGATGGTGCCGCTGGTGGATGTCACCCTGTGGTCACAGCCGGCTGTGGAGAGTTGAGTGAGGGGAAGGGGATCAGCAGGGACCCCGGTGCTCCAATGGTCCCTATGAAGAAAGGAAGGAAGAAGCCCCTCCCTCCCCTCCTCCTCCTTTCTTGCTTCTCTTGTCCCCCACTTAGAAATGGAGTGAAAGCTCACATTACTTCTTTTCCATTCAGTCACCCAGCCCGGGGAAATCTAGCTGCTTGGTTCCAAGCTGGACCTCACCTGGCACCATCCACGGAAGCAGCCCTCCCAGGCGCCCCGTGTACATTCCTGGACCTTTGAGGCCATTTGGCCATACCACCTCTGCCCTCCACGAAGCTGACATCCTCTGATCTCCTGCCACGCTTCCACATCCACAGAAGACTTTGGCACCTGACTCAGTTCTCTCCACCCCACTCCTGCCACCATCCTAGGTGATGTCAACAAACACATGGATGGTGCACCCACATGCTGGCCTCTTGCCCCTGACCTTCTCAGCTCTATGGGTTCTCACCTCTCACCCTCAAGGCTTCGCCATCACCTTCCAATTCTCGATGCTACAAACACATCACCCTCGCAGTGGCCACCTCCCGTTCTTCCAGGGCGCTCAGGCCCTCCCTTTCCCTATCACCTCTTCAGCTTTAGAGAGACCTCCACGGCCTCGATCCTTCCACTTCCTCCCAATACTTCCTCCTGGGTTGACTTAACTTGCTTCTCTATCAGCTGGACCATGTGGCCCATCACCCCAGCGGCTCATCAAGGGCCACGCTTGAGCTGCACCATCTTGGAAAACCCCATTCGTGGTCTCCAAGCGTGGCTGGGCCCCCACCCCTTGATATTCTTTGGATTCGTCCTCCACCAGCTCCATCTCTCACCTCCTCAGCTACAGCTCCAAACCTTCGGCCCTCTCCTCAACTCCCAGCCCCGCTCCCAGCAGACCACCTCACCTCCTGCCTCCTGGAGAAAAGCAGGGCCCTCAACTATGAACAACTTCAACTTCCCAACCCCTACCTGCAAATTCACCTTCCCCGCTCACCTTCCCTCCTGCCTTGTCTTAGAGAAGGTGCCACTCCTCCTGGGCAGGAATGGATTTTCCTTCCTTGAGCTGGAGCTCATTGCTGCCCACCATCTGGGGACCCTCATATCACACATTACCCGTGCTCACTCCCTCTGCCAGCTCGGCCAGCCCACGAACCTTCCTACGCTTTGCCCATCCTGAAACAACTCTCTCCTCCGGCTACCACGCATCCTGTCTCCTTGTCTTCAAGAAAACTTGCTACACCATGTTCTCACTACTCATGGCTCCTTGATCCACTGCAATCTGCCTTCTGCCTCGGAACAGCATGGCCTCACAAACTCCAAGGCTGATGCTCCTTATTCATTATCATCCAATCTGACAGGTCCCTCTGAGGAAAAGCCAGTGCACTGCTGGACCGGGGAGGAGAAAAGGGCAGGTGGGGTGCAGGCCCAACAGCTGTGCCTATAGTCAGAGGCTCACAGGATGAAGGCACAGCCGCCAGGGTCCAGAGGGGCAGTGCCCTCACAGGCCACCCAGCGGCCCGGGTGGAGGCAAGTGGAGCTCCTGGCCTCCACGTTTGAGCTATGCACTGTTTCCATTACCCATCTTCAGCTTCCCATGTCCACACTCACTGCCCCCCCACCCCATTTTTACACCAGTTTTCCCCACCCTCTAATTTCTCCTTCCATGCCCACTTCTCTCCCCAGCTACACTGCAGTCTCCTTGGGAGCAAAGGGATCCCCTCTTGAACCCCCTACAGAACTTTGCACAGAACTACACCCTCCGCAGGGCGTCAGGAAATACTGATTTGTTACTAGCCTAGCACTGAGTAAGGAACGATGAGCTCTTCTAAAGTGAATCGGAGCTACACACAGGCCATCTTCCCAGGAAGTTTACACCTGCTCCTGCTATCCTGTTGATGTCAATGCTGAGGGTTCTTTAGCAAAACCCTGTTTTTCATAGAGAGTACAGAGATGGCATGCAGTTTAGACAACATCAGAAGAAGGTCTCCCCTAGCTAAAAGATATGGGGGCTCCGTGAGTCAGGTACTCTATATTTGGAGAGCCTGAAGCGATGGGGATAGAAGCCCTGGAATGTCCGTTGGGTGCTTCACCTCTGTTTATTCTAGTCGGCAGTTTATTTGCTGGTACTTTGGTTGTCCACCTAGTAATGGTGAGAAGAGGCATTTGCCAGGCACTGTGCTAAGTGGTCAAAGCAAGGGCTCTAAAGCTTAGGACCATCTCATGGGTGAGGCAATTGAAGCTCAGAGAGCCGAAATGACTCACCCAAAGGCACACAGACTCTCAGTGTCAGAGGCGAGTCTACATTGTGCTGCTGGGATAGTACATCCAGCAGGCACGGGCCACAGTGGAATCAACAACCGGGAGCAGGCCAGGGTTGTACTGCATCCAGAGAGGCATCATGTGATATGGGGAATGACCTGAGAGCTGTTTCCAAGGATCTGCAGGGCTTCAATGTCAGGGAGGCAGCAGTCCTGTTCTGGGTGTCCCCAGGGGTCAGAGACGTGACCGATAACAGTGACATACGTGACCGCTTGCTATGAGCCAGGCACTGCTCGGAGCACATCACAGCGCCCCGCCCCTAGGAGGAGGGTGCTGGTGCCATCCAGCAGTCACTCGTGAGCAAACCCAGGTGCGGAGAAAGGAAGTCAGCTGCTCAAGGGCACGTGGCTGGCTAAGTGGTAGGGCTGCGCCAGGCAGCCTGGCACCAGAGTCTGTGCTCTTCACCACTCTCCCAGCTTGCCTCCCTGACAGAGGGAGGTCGGACAAAGAGAAAGACTTGGACATGGACTTTAAGGAGCGCTAATTACCAGAGCAGCCTAACAGTGGGGCCTGGGGGCAGCCCCTCCTCTCCAGAAGTGTGTGTGGCTTGGATATTGCTGGCGGGGGGGGGGGGGGGTGGTCCGTGCACTAGGCGGGAGGCAAAACGAGGTGACCTCAGAGGTCACTCAGCTTCTTCTCGAGTCCAAAGCGAGGCCGAAGGAGATGGCACCTCTGAGCCCGCTCCCCAGCCTCGGTCCTTCAGGCCCCAGGCCGCGGGCAGCGGGAGGCGCCCGGGGGCTCTGGCAGCGCTTACCTTCCTTGCAGTCGTGCTTGTTGTCGTGCAGGACGAAGCCGCTGCGACACTGACACTCGTAGCTGCCGAAGGTGTTGACGCAGTCTTGCTGGCAGCCGCCGTTATCCTTGGAGCACTCGTCCTTGTCTGCAGGGGGAACAAGCAAGGGCAGACTGGTCTGTGCAGGGCTGAGGGCTGCGTCACCCCAGGGGAAGTGGGAGGACTGGCTGGGCGTCCACCTCGCCCTCCCCCCGCCCCCCCCACAGGCGGGGTGGGGAGCGGAGGTCAAGGCGATGGTGGGGGTCCAGGGCACTGCATCAAGCGGAGGTGGCTGAGGGGGGCCCAGCTGTGCGGAGAGAAAGGAGAAGTGGACGGAGGGAGGCTGAGGTCTGGAGCTGACCAGCATGGGAACCCTCTACCATTACCTGCTTACTGGACAGACGGACAAGTGGAAAAATAGACACACGGACAAGCAGACTGCAAGAGAAAGGAGCAGGACGCAGGGGTCCCTCTTTTACTTCACAACAGGAAATGTCACAGACACCATCAAAATGGGAGGGGCGGGAGGCAGGGAGGGTCCCCTGTCCACGTGAGGGGGGGCGGGGGCGAGGAGAGCACCAGTTCTGTCCGGCCGGAGGGAGCCGGGCCGGCACGGCAGAGCGGAGGTCGGGGTGGGCGGCAGCAGAGCCCCCAGCCCATTCCGTCCAAGGTGAGGTTCCTGAGTAACAAAGGGTCCGGGAGGCCAGGCGGGCCTCACTGGGGGGTCCGGTTTCTTTTCTGCACTCGGAATTTGAGCTGGTGGGGCCGTCCCCGGGGGGGCTGCAGAGCTGGCCTCTTTTCTGAAACGAGAGAGAGAAGGAGAAAAGGGACCAAGGGGTGCGGGTGGAGGGCGGGGGCAGGGAGGGAGAGCAGTGAAAACCAGGCCCGGCTCCGAGGGGGGTCCACGGGCAGCGCGGGGTGGGGGGCAGCGGGACACACATGCAGGACGGCCATGTCCGGAGCAGCCAGGCCACGGAGGGGCAGCGGGTGGGAGGAGGCACAGCGACAGGGGACAGACGGGAGGAAGCCTGCGGCAGGGAGAAGGCCTTGGGGGTGGAAATGAGGCCCGCACGCTGGGGAAGGAGACGTAGAGTCTCTAGCAGAGGGGAGCAGTCCAGGGGAAGGGGCCTCATCCAGAGCTCGGCTCTCTCCTCTGGTGCTGCAACTACAGAGTGTGTTACAGACACAGACACACACTCACGCCAACACACCCACAGACCTATTATCCCTCACCCTGTACCGTCGTCCCGACACGGCAGCACAGACACTGACCCATAGGTTGACACACACACACACACACACACACACACACACACGCACAGGATACACGTCAGCCCCTCACACACAGACACCACACTCACACACATCAGCCATCAGCCACCTGTGTACACGTGCACACAGGGATAGATGCCGCTGGCTCACTCCCTGTGCGTGAGGAAGCATGCGCAGGCACAAACACACAGGCACAGGTACAAACAGAGACACACGTGGATGCAGAGACCACGGGCTCGTCAGCAGGCCACTGCGGACTCAGGAGGGCTCGCGGGCGCAGCTGCTCCCATTCGGGTGGATCTGCACATGCGCTCTCCCACGAACACAGAAACTGACACACAGAGGGACATGTGGTCACAGGCAAGGGTACGTCACACACACATATTCTCCACTCTCTACATGGTCATTTTGGGTACTGTGTGCCTGGAACGGAGGCAGGCATTCAGGGAAGGGGAGTGGACACACAGAATTCCAGAGAGGAGCCCGAGGTAGAAAGATGCCTGCTGACATTCACATGGCCAGGTGGAGTCTGTGACGACGGCGGCCCTGTTCCGGGTCTCCCTTGGGAGAGGGGCCCGAGGGCTGGAGCACTGGCTCCCAGATGGCCCTGCTTCTCCAATCCACTCTCAGGTGAGCCAGACCCCGTGGGACCCAAACAACCCAAGGTCAAGAGGTGGAGTCCCCAAGTCCTTCCCCAGGTCTCCTCAGTTACAGCATCGTGAGGGACCCTGACAGAGGGCCCTGTGGAAGCTGCCTTTGCACAAGCCCTGTGAGAATGTGGGGGTGATGGGCACCCTACAACCCATCCTGGGGTTTCACCGAGTAACTCACTGATGACTATGCTGGGAGCTTCAGGAGTCCCAGCTCATGGAATGAGCAAAGACTGTCCTGAAATTGACCCCCATGCCTTCCTCATATTTGCACCCCAGAAACCGAGTACAGTGCCTGGCACATTGTAGGGGTAAAAGAAATACTTGCCCAATGAACGAGTGAGTGGGTGAGTGAGTGCTGAGTGCAGTATTGAGAGCTGTGAGCCCTGAGAAAGGGCTGCTTTAGTGCCCGGAGAGGGGCTCTGCCATGGTTGGGGGCAGCCTCTCCTGGGAGCCAGGGATGCAGGTTGCAGGAGGGGCAGGAGCAGGGAGTGGACACGGGCTGGGACAAGGAGATGGCACTCACCCTCCAGTGCCAAATGCCCCGGAAGGTGGCTGGGGTCACACTGAAGGTCTTCAGGCTCTCTCTTCTTCTTGCCTTATGGTCTCCTCGCTGGGTGTCCCAAAAGTCCAAATAGCCCCCCTCCTGGGGGGTCAGAGTCAGATGCCCTGGACCCTGAGGGCTGAAACTTGATGCCCAGCGGTGAGGGTCCTCTGCAGGTTTCTTGTGAGAAGGGGCAGTGCAAGTGTGCATGTGCAGGTGTGTGTGTGCGTGAGTGTGCGTGCACGTCTGTGCAGAGCTGAGGGTGGGCTGAGGGTAGCACAGTGTCGGGCCAGGGCAGGGCAGTAACCGTGGGTGGAGAGCCCTGGGCTCTAGGTCTGACAGATGTGGTGCTGGTCCCCCTCCGTGCCCACCCCCGCAAGACTGGAGCAACAGAAGGGCAGGAAGAGACAAGAGTAAGCAGGTAATGGTTTCCCCGGGGCCGAGCCCATCCCTGAGTAGATGTTACGTCCCCTCAGCCCTCTGGTGAGCACCTCACACGGGTTCCAGGTGGGCCCAGGGAAGAGAGGGAGTCGCATTGCAAGGGTCTCAGCCAGCAGTGGGGCAGGGGCTGTGAGGCACTGAAAGCAGAGCGGGGTGGCTGGCAGTGCCAAGCAGGGAACCAGTGCACAGGGGCAGTGCATGGCATCCAGTGGGGCAGGTGAGGGTGCAGGGCGGCCACATAGGGGACTTGAGGATGCAGGACCCTGGGCAAAGGAGGGGAGAAGGAAGGCAGCGTGGACCCGGCAGGAGGCTTCTGGGCTTCCTGCCGCCCATGCCTGGCCCACCAGGCGTGCTGGGGATGAGGACCCCTGGGCTGCTCCCCGACAAACTGTCTGCTCCGGCCAGCCCATGGCCTCCTGCCTGCCCGGAGATGGGGCCCTCAAAGGCACTCGACCCCTAGCCTTACATGGGGCAGCTGTCAACAGACATGTGCTGGCTGGATCTGAGTCCCCCGCCGTGGGCCTCGGGGGAGTGGGAAGGCTTTGGGGTTGAGGGAAGGGAGGCTCCTCATCGCTTCTGAAGGCCCCGGCATGACCCCGTTTGGTGTGTGCAGGTTCTGATTAAAGATCCAGCCGCTGCCAGATAATCTGCCCCACAGTCCAATGCAAACGCCCTCCTCTTCTGCATGCGGCAGTGCCCGGCCTCACTGAACTCCCTGTTCCCAGGGCCTGACCTCTCTCGGGTCTTGGCTGGCGGCCCCTGAGGCCTGGAGCGCCCTCTCCCTTCGTTTCTGCAGGCCTATGTCCTGCCCGGCCTCAGGTCGGCTCCCATACAGCCTTGAGGGCTCAGGAATAGCGGGGTTCAGGCGGGGAGGGCTGTCCTGGTGGTGGAGGGCCAGTGCGGAGAGCAGGGGACAGACCCTGCTGCCCGGCACCAGAGGGGCTGCAGAGTACAGGGGTGCAGCGGCAGGAAGAAAGGGATGCGGGGCTCGGAGCTGGGGAGTCCGGGGTTACCTGAGAAGAAGTGGGCCTTGAAGCCCTTTTTGGAGACTGTGTTGTCGGACTTGAACTCCACACGCATGTTGTTGTACTGGGAGGTGATGACCTCGGGCTTCTCGGAGCCACAGAACTTGCCGTGCAGCTTGGAGTCGGCCGTGAGTCCGCTGCGCACCTCCACGAAGTCGTACTTGCACACCTGTGGGGCAGCGCAGCTCCAGGCCCACCTCCTCCAGGAAGCCTCTCCTGACCACCCTCGCCTGAGGAGGCTCCCTGTTCTGTGGGTCCTTTCGCCTTTAGTTACCTGCTTTGCCACATCTAACAATTCAAAAAGTGCCACCCCACCCCATCAGTTCCTCTTGTGCTCCCCACACAAGCCCCCAGCCCTGCCTCTCCCCACAGGCTTCTGGACTCCACGTCCTTCATTCCCACGTGCCACGTGCTCCCTGGCCTTCAAGGCCCTCCTCCCTGAGCCTCCCCTGCTTCCTCTGAACCCCCCTCCGCCTCTACATTCCTGGAGTATTTCTTTCGGAGGGTAGGAAGCAGGCACCAGGCTGAGCTCGCATGCCTCAGACCTCCCTGCGTCTCCTCAGCCCCAGGCGGGCACTTACATCATTGCCCTCGGTCTCGAAGAAGTCAAACTGCAGGGAGATGCGGTACTGGGTGGGCGCCACCAGCTGCCAGATGCAGTTTTTGTTAGGGGGGTACTCCTTGGGCCAGCCCGGGCTGGTGATGGAGCCATTGAGCTTGGTGAGGAATCCACCACAGGCAGCTGGGGGGACAAGGGAGGTGGCGTCACCCACCAGGAGTCCCGGCTCTAGAGAAGGGCCTGGACACAGGCTGGGGTGCATGAAGGAGGAGGAGTGGGTTTGTGGGTTCCCCCAGCCTGGGGGGCTTGTGTGTGGTCTCTGTGGGGAAGAAGGGAAGGAGGCAGGGCGAGGGGGTGTCTTCAGAGTAGGAGGAGTTGTGTGGTCACTTCAATTTTCTCTACGAGAGAACAGGCCAGGCATCTGCTTAGAGGTGGGGGGGTGGGGTGAGGGGCTCCAGAAAGGCAGTACCAGTGGGCAGGGGGTGCTGGGAGGGAGGCAGAGGGGATGGGGCTGTGGGGGAGGATGGGGAGGATGGAGAGGAGGGTAGGGAGGACCGAGAGGAGGGCAAGGAGGACTGGGAGGAGGGCAGGGATGACCGGGAGGAGGACAGAGAGGACCGGGAGGAGGGCAGGGAGGACCGGGAGGAGGGCACGGAGGACCGAGAGGAGGGCAGGGAGGACCGGGAGGAGGGCAGGGAGGACCACGAGGAGGGCAGGGAGGACCAGGAGGAGGGCAGGGAGGGCTGGGAGGGAGGCAGGGAGGACTAGGAGGCGCGGAGGGAGAGGGAGCTGCTCAGAGGTGAGTGGAGAGAAGCCGGGCAGCAAGATCAGGCTGAGCTGGAGTCAGTTAGCCAGAGAGCGTTTCACTACCTCCTGGGAATATTTATAATGAGAGGCTGGAACTCAGTGCCTTTCTAAGAACAGTGGTTTCCAAATTGTGGGTCATGACCTTCTGGTGGGTGATGAAATCAGTCAAGATCAGCATTTAAAAAGAAGAACAAGAATGAAAACAAAACAAAACCAGAGTACATCACACCTGGTCACAGTGTGTTCCAGGGGATTGAAACATACAATGTATTCCTTATCCATGAGTAGTGACCAAAGTGCCAGGGAATCCTAGTTTTTCTGGAAAGGGGTCTGTCCAAGGGCAGAAGAGATCCGGGCTGGAGGGTTTGGGGTGGGAGAGGGAACAAGGTCCTGGGAAACCTGGGGGCACCTACCCTCGCAGCGGCGCTTGTCAGGGGCCAGCTCATACCCAGGGTCGCAGCTGCACTTGTAACTGCCCAGGGTGTTGAGACACCGCTGCTCACAGCCCCCGCGGTTGGGCCGAGAGCACTCGTCCACCTCTGCGGTCGGAAGGAAAGGGTGTCAGGGACTCCCAGCCCGGGGCCTGGGTCCCTGCTCCTGCCCTCTGCTTGAGAGTCAAGTCCAGGGTCCCTCAGGCTGCTAGGACCACCCCCAGTCCCATTCCAGGGGGAGGAAGTCAGCTGTGACCTGCTCAGAACCCCATTCGGTCCCCAGGGGATCCTGTCTGTGACAACCCCAAAGGGACAGGCAGTGCCCTGAAGGAGGGGACAGGTGGGCCCATGGAGCCTTCCTTCTGACCACACTGGCTGGGGTGGTGGCCACCACCATTCACTGGGGCCTCTCGTGTGCCATCCCCAGCTGATTACTATTCTTTCACCTCTGCTTCAATCCCTACATGAAGCCTGTGATGGAGGGGCTGTAACTGTGCCCAGCTTACAGATGAGGAAATGAGGTTTGGGCAGAACACCCTCAATGCCCAGGGTCACACCAATAAAAAGTCCATGCTGCCTTGTCTCCTCCCTGAGCTCCTACGGTACTTCCTGCCTGCACATCTCACCAAGATTCCTTCAGTACAAACTTTTGGACTTTAAGACAACTCCTGAATTGTTATGTCAATTCTCTGTCGAGCACCTACCGTGTGTCAGCTACTTTTACCTATGTTTGTCATTTACTCAATGAGGTATGTAGTTTTTCAGTGGGACCTTTTCTGCCCAGTTAGGCCATAAATTCAAAGGCAGGGCGCCAGGGTCTACGAATCCCTCACAGTGTGTTGAGTGAGTGAATGAGGAACGAATGAAGCCATGGCAGCACCATTCACAATAGCCAAGGTGTCCACCAATGGATGAGGCTAAAGGAAATGTGGTTCAGACACACAGTGGAATACTACTCAGCCTTAAAAAAGAAGGAAATTCCGCCATATGCGAAAACACGGATGAACCTTCAGGACATTATGTTAAGTAAAATAAGCCAGTCCCAAAGAGTCAAATTCTGCATGATTCCACTTACATGAGGTATCTAAAATAGCCCAATTCATAAAATTAAAGAGTGGAATGATGGGTGTCTAGGGCTGGGGGAGGGGGAGGTGGGGAGTTATGAATCAGTGGGCATAAAGTTTCCGTCAAGCAAGGAGATCTGCACAGCACTGTGCCTTGGTCAGCAATACTGGTCTGTACACTTACTTAGATGTGTTCCGAGCGTAGATCTCACGCTAAGTGTTCTTACCACAATCAAATAAAATTTTAAAAATAAAAAGAAGGAACAAAGGAGGTGGGTTGGCCACAGGAGTGGGCCGGGGTAGGGGAGCGGGGAAGGAGGCACCTTTGAAAAAGTTGACGGCGAAGCCAGCTTTGTTAATGGACCCATCAGAGACGAACTTGAGCCAGAGGCGGCTGGACGTGCTCTTGATGTCGTCCGGCTTCTCATAGCCGCAGTAGCGCCCGATGAGGGTGCTGCTCTCGCTGTGCCCGTCGCGCACCTCCAGATAGTCATAGGCGCAGCTGTCGTGGCGCTCAATCTGGGGGTCGGGGGCTCCGTCAGCAGGAGGAGCCCTGGCGGCCCAGACCCAAGCCCCGGAAGCCCGCAGGAGGTGGGCCATCCTGAGGGTCTCTGACCCACCTCAAAGGACTGGAAGGTGAGGCCCACATGGAAGCCCTCGGACACCTGGATCCGCCAGATGCAGACTTTGCTGGGCCGGTAGTCGTCTGGGTAATTGGGCGACTGGATGTGGCCGTTGTCCTTTTTCACATCTCCCCCACAGATGGCTTTGGGGACAGGGGATGAGGTGGGAAAAAGAGGATGTCGGTCAGAATGCTCTGCAATGTTCAAGAGCCCCTCTACCCCCTCTTCCAGCCCTGCCCACCCACATCCCCAGCTTCCCAGTGCCCCTGGCCCTGGCCAGTCCCAGTGGGATCTCTGTTTCCTCCTTCACGGGCCCTCGGCCTTGCCCCTGGGGTGCCAGGAGGGAGTGGTTCTAGGGTGTCCAGGGACCCCACCTCTGACTCCCCCGTCCCCCTGCCTCGGTACCTTCATAGACCGCAAAGAAGCCTTTCCCGACCCAATTGCTGCTGCTGCGGAATTCAACCCAGAGGCGGCTGTCGGTGGAGACAATGGGCTCCGGGAGTTTGCCCCCGCAGAAGCGGCCTGCACAGACGGCGCGGACAGGGGGCAGTGAGGCCCAAAGCAAGGCCCTCTCCCTTCCCGCACCAGGGCTGCACCTCCAGGAAGCCCTCCCCACCTCTCTGAGGGGCTCAGGGGCTCTGGCCCTGGTCTGCACTTGAAACACATTCAAGTTGGCCCGCATCTGGTCCAAGGTCCAGTTTGGCCTTGAAGAGCCAGAGTCCACTCTAGAAGATTTCATGCCCTTGAGGGAAAGGATAGGAGTCTGTTTCTGGAAGGAAAGGTAACTCCTCACCTTAACCACCGGTACCTGTGTTTTATTTACTTTTTAAAAAGAGCATTACCATCACTACTTATCCTTTCTTATTTGCTCTCCATGCAAACAAGTAATAACCAAAAACAAACACAGTTTTCTTTTGCTCAAATGCAGGGGATACCATGGGACCCCAAATAAATCCCAGAAGCTGGGGACTGGGTCAGAAAATATCCTCTTTGAAATAAAACCTGACAAGAATCCACATAAGCAGATGAGGCTGGCCATCTGTGGAATTCTTTGTAGTCAAGAATTGACTAGGGATGATTTGTGTGTTCGTAATAAGATGGGTGTTTCCCAACTTTCAGCAATGGACAGAGGGTGCTGCCCTAGGAATGTAAGTTATGAAAAAGAAACTGCAAAAAAAAAAAAAAAAAAGAAAGAAAGAAACTGCAATCTTGGAAATGCTAACACTTCTGTAGCAAGAAGTGTCGTAATGACAGCTGCTTTGGGTGACTAATAAGAAATATTTGAATATCAGAAACTGGGGAAAAAAAAGAGATGGTTAGCGAGGATTTCTCAGCCTGCTTCAGGCAGAGGCTGTGAGACAAAGTTCTAACGCTAATGAGCGGTCCTGAGCTACTTAGGCTCACATCCAGATCGAAGAAGGAGAATGCATGTAGCTCCTCAGGCTCTAGCTCTGTGTTCATTACAGCATCTTCTGTCTTGTGGTTCTGACCCATCCATCCCCCACTTACCCACTCCCCTATCCCCTGAGACAAAGCATTCTGTGCAAACAAATTTGGGCGACCGTGCCAGGAATGTAGGCCTCTGTGGTGCACCAGGCTGCATTGTGGGCACCCTCAGGCCACATCTCGTAGACAGAAAACGGAGCCTCTGAAATTGCCCAGAGGAGGAAGAGAGCCTGGAGCTGAGAGGACGGGCCTGTCCATCTCCCTCTGTCACCTTGTGTGACTCCCCACACCTATACACTGACAGCCACCCTCTGAGGGAGGCCTGGAAGCCCGTACTGAGGACCCTGAGGTCCAGACTGGGGAAGAGACTTGCCCAAAGTCACACATTTAGTGATGGAGCCGGCAGCACTGACTATACCAGGACTCCTGGTTCCCATGCTAGGGTGCTGCCCTTAGCCAAGCGCTGGTGTTGGGGGGAGGATGCAGAGCGTGTCATGTGAGTAGTTCTAAGAAGGACGCAGCTGTGGAGGCGGTGAGACGGGGCTGTGCCGGTACCTCGGAGGGGCGCCTTCCTCCAGAAGCCGTCTCGGACCTCCACATAGTCGTACCAGCACAGGCGGCTGCGGTACAGGTCCATGGACGTGAAGTTCAGGATGATCTGGGGAAATGGGGGAGGAAGGTGTGTAATGGTCCACACATCGCCCACCGGCCTCGCCCACCAGCCCCATGACCGCTGCCTGCCTCGCGAGGCTGTGTGCCATGGGTTATAAATAGTTAAGTGCTCCAGAAAGGAGCTCCTGGCACAGAAGTGTCCCTCGTCCCCAGCCATCTGCCAGTTCTAGTCAGCATTCTTCCCAGATACCCCAAGCCAGGCCTCACTTAAAATGCACAGCCTCGTTGAAAATATGTTTGAGACCTGGGGTCTCATTTTACTCATCTCCTTAGTAAGGAGCCGTTGCTTAGGGTTAAACAAACCCAGCTCTCTTCATGGTCAACTTAAATATTATATATTACAGCATCTTTAGAGGGAAGAGGTCTCCGTGGTGAGAGGAAGGGCCCAGGGAGGCATGTGGGACTGGGGGCAGGGGCCGGTCTGAACGGGAATGAAGGGTCCAGAGAGGAAGAGCAGAGGGAAGAAGGCCTGAGTTATCCATCATCACGTATTTACTGAATGCTGGTTCTAGGCAGGGCTCGTGCTAACCGCTGAAGGGAGTATCAGGTCTGTATGCCTCCCAAGAATGGGTTTAAGACGCTCAACTATACTTCAGTTAAAAAAAAAAAAAAAAAAAAAAAAAAAAAAAAGGGGGCTTCCCTGGTGGCGCAGTGGTTGAGAATCTGCCTGCCAATGCAGGGGACACGGGTTCGAGCCCTGGTCTGGGAAGATCCCACATGCCACGGAGCAACTGGGCCCGTGAGCCACAATTACTGAGCCTGCGCGTCTGGAGCCTGTGATCCGAAACAAGAGAGGCCGCGGTGGTGAGAGGCCCGTGCACCGCGATGAAGAGTGGTCCCCACTTGCCGCAACTAGAGAAAGCCCTCGCACAGAAACGAAGACTCAACACAGCCAAAAATAAATAAATAAATAAATAAATAAATAAATAAATAAATAAAAGAACGTGAATTTCTTTAAAAAAAAAAAAAAAAAGGGCTTCCCTGGTGGCACAATGGTTAAGAATCTGCCTGCCAATGCAGGGGACACGGGTTCGAGCCCTCATCTGGGAAGATCCCACATGCCGCAGAGCAACTAAGCCCGTGCGTCACAACTACTGAGCCTGCGCTCTAGAGCCCGTGAGCCACAACTACTGAACCTGTGTGCCGCAACTACTGAAGCCCACACGCCTAGAGCCCGTGCTCCGCAACAAGAGAAGCCACCGCAGTGAGAAGCCTGCGCACCTCAACAAAGAGGCGCCCCCGCTCGCCACAACTAGAGAAAGCCTGCGCACAGCAACGAAGACCCAACGCAGCCAAAAATAAATAAATAAATAAAAGAAAAAAAAAAAAAAGATATGTCCCTGTCAAGGAACTTAGGACTTAGAAGAATAAGACATATGCATGAAAAGACCACCTAGTGAAAAACTCAGACTCCAGTCATATGAGCCTGGGTTTGAATCTCGCCTCTGCATAAAATGGTGCATAAAATGAGGAAAGAGCATCTCACCCTAACACAGCAATACATCCGTACAGATACTGCCCTAAGCACCTCCTTCACATGAACTTATTTCAGCCCTTGAACTCATCAAATGTTCACCTAATACTGGAGGAACGTTTGATACCTTGGTAAGTACCAAGTCTCCCCAGCAGGGGGGCATATGAACAGGTAGAGAAGCACACTTCCTAGGAGGGAAACTGCTTCCTTAGTTTCTGGAGTGAGCCCTGAAGCCTGCTGTATGTTCAGAGTCCAACAAGCAGGGACTCCAGAGAATGGCGCCCCCATCTGCGAGGAGTGTGCAGTGGGCAGGAGAAGGCCCAAGGGGCCCACCTGTTAGGTGCTAGCTGGGTTCCCTGCTGGAGGAGAAGGGGACAAGGGTGTCCATCTCCCCTGTGGCTCACTGCAGTGTTAGAGGCAGACAGAGTGGAGGCCAGAATGAAAAAGATCCCACGGGTGCTGGCAGTTGCTGTCTGCAGCCACTACTGCCGCTGGTCAAGGAAGAGTTCCTGGCTTATGGTCACTTTAGCACCGACCCCGTCAGAATTCTTGGTGTTTTCTTTTTTTTTTAATTTTAATTTTTAATTTAATTTTATTTTTATTTATTTATTTTTGGCTGCATTGAGTCTTCGTTGCTGTGCGCAGGCTTTCTCTAGTTGCGGCGAGCGGGGCCTACTCTTTGTTGTGGTGCATGGGTTTCTCATTGCGGTGGCTTCTCTTGTTGCGGAGCACGGGCTCTAGGTGTGTGGGCTTCAGTAGTTGTGGCACGGGGGCTCAGTAGTTGTGGCTCACGGGCTCTAGAGCGCAGGCTCAGTAGTTGTGGCGCACAGGCTTAGTTGCTCTGTGGCATGTGGGATCTTCCTGGAGCAGGGCTCGAACCCGTGTCCCCTGCATTGGCAGGTGGATTCTTAACCACTGCGCCAGCAGGGAAGTTCCTTCTTGGTGTTTTCAGTATCCACCTGCACTATCCTTCCCATTTCCTGACCTTTGCATTCCCTAACCTCCTCTCTCACCCTCTCTCTGCCCCTTCTCAGCCAGCACACCATGCCCTGGACCTTGTTATCATCCATAATCTCAAATCCAAGGACCCCACTCTACGTCCATGTGCCCCAATCCTTCCTTGCTCACTCCCTCTGTACACAGAGCTCAACGATCCTTCCAGTTCACTGCAACCTTCAATCTACTGAGCCTGTTGTACTTTCACTGCCTTTCACCCCCCTGTACTTACATTTCTTCTGACCTAGCTTGGAACCCATGGTCCATCTTTCATATTTTCTTTTGATTCACACATGAGTTTAAATATGTTTGTGTTTGGGGGGGGCTTTCATTAATTTTGTTACTCTGAGATGTAATCAAGTGAGAACACGTTTTGAAAAGTGCATTACAGGGGACTTCCCTGGTGGCGCAGTGGTTAAGAATCTGCCTGCCAATGCAGGGGACACAGGTTCGATCCCTGGTCCCGGAAGATCCCACGTGCCGTGGAGCAACTAAGCCCGCGTGCCACAACTACTGAGCCCGCGTGCTGCAACTACTGAAGCCTGTGCGCCTAGAACCTATGCTCTGCAACAAGGGAAGCCACTGCAATGAGAAGCCCGCGCATCGCAAGGAAGAGTAGCCCCCGCTTGTCGCAATTAGCAAAAAGCCCACGTGCAGCAACGGAGACCCAACACAGCCAAAAAATAAATAAAAATTTAAAAATTAAAAGAAAAGTGCACTATATTACTCCTTTTTTTTTTTTGGCCGTGCCGCATGGCTTGCAGGATCTCAGTTCCCCAACCAGGGATTGAACCCAGGCCACAGCAGTGAAAGCCCGGAATCCTAACCCAATATTTTATCTTTTTAGAAAATGACCAAATATGACCACAGAGGAAGTTTAATTCACTATGGAATCCTCGGTGCATGGCACATAATAGTTGTTTAATAAATATTTCTTGAATAGAATTTTGCTTTTTGGAATCTATTCTTATATACTTGCCCAAGTGTATAAAGATTTAAGTTTCAAGGTATTTATTTTGGCAGTAATGAAAGCTTGGAAAAACTTAAATCAGCATCCATCAAGAGACCTGAGGGGATGATTAAATAATTAAATTAAGGGCAATCAAGATGATGGGATGCCAAGCAACCACGAAAGTGATTGAGGTAGATCTATATGTGCTGACATGGAATGATGACTGTGATTTATTGTTGAGTGAAAGGCAAGTTTCAGAAGGCCACACACCCACACCCACACCCACGCACTAGAAGGGTCTAGAAGGACATCCCAAGTGTTACCAATGCTTAGTTGTCTCTGTGGAGTGGGATTTGGAGGATGATCAAGGGGAGAAAATTCACTTTTTACCTTAGGCATTCCTATACTGCTCAAAATTTTTACAACATGCATATGTTATCTTTATATCTAGCAAACAACAAAAATACCTTTCGAAGAGCTGCTGGGTGGAAGAAGGAATGCAGAGGGCCGAGTGAGGGCTCCCTGACTCCTAAACTTACACCCTTAACCCCTACTCCACGTGGCCTCCTTGGGTCTGCCAATCAATTTCACTCAGCAAGCAGCCCTGAGAACGGCAGCCACTTTCCCTTCCTCCCCGGAAACAACTGTGATTCTGTCCAGGGGGGATGGATTCAGGCCTCCAAAGAAGAAACCGTGCCCAGCCAGCAGAGCCCCACAGGGCCCACCCAAGACCTGCCACGGGCAGGAGGAAGCAGAGGCCACCTCACGTGGAAGGAAGAGACCTGGGCTAGCAGTCAGGGGCATCCTACAGGGAGGCGCACCCACGGCTATATTGAGACCGGAGGTGTCTAATTAAGAGTTGTAACAACTTCTGTCGTGTGGAAACAGCTGTGCGCTGCTGGCAGGGGCACTGCCCTTTGCCAAGGAAAACTGGGCCAGCTCTGCCACTTCCTGGCCGGTGACTCCGGCCCATGGTTTGACTTTGTGCCTCGCTGTCTCTGTCTGAAAAATGAAGGTGACCGTAAGGACTCCACTGGGGAGTCGGGGGTAAATGAGATACGGGTACAGAGTCCCCAGGGGCACCCTGCGTGTGGGAAGTGTTCCTCATGCTTGTTGGGTGCCCTCAGGGAGGAGTTGGGAGAACACGCCGACCCTGGGGGACCTGTTGTCTGGCTTCAGTCAGATCTTAGGCCTCATTTAACTCCTGTTTCCTCATTTAACTCCTCCTCTGGGCCTCTGTTTCCTTATCTGTAGGATGGTAACGGGAATAGTACCAGCCTCATAGGACTTAGGGGAATTAAATTAATACACGTAAAATTTACGACCTTGTCTGACACGGGTGCCACACATACATGTCACACATCCATACGACAGTGTATGCCACTTGATAAACGTTAATTTCACTCCTGGAGTTGAATTTGCTTAGATAGTTTGATATTGGGTTCACAGGACGGTCCGGATCAGAATCCAGGAAATAGAGGGAGGCAAATGAGGTACCCGGGGAAGTTGACCAGGGCTCACTCATTTAATAGATCAGGACCGTAGAATGATACTAGCAGCTAACATGGATTGAATTCCCACTATGTTCCAGGCAGTGCCCTAAGCACTTTATGTACATTAACTTGTTTAATCCTCGTATCAACCCCATGAGGGAGGTACTATCACCAGGCTCATTTCACAAATGGGGAAACAAAGGCACAGAGAGGGCAAGCAACTTCCCCAAGATCATACATCCAGTAAAGAGCACAGCTGGGCATCAAACCCAGGCACTCTGGATCCTAAACTTATACCCCTAACCTCCATTCCACGTGGCCTCCCCAGGCCTACCAATCAATTTTGCCCAACAGCTGTGCAAAGAATGAGCATCAGCTTTCCCTCCATGCTCAGAGCTCTACGCCCTTCAGTGCCTGAGAAGAGGGACTTAAGGGAGGACCCAGCCCAGGCCTTGCAGAGGAGGGATGGGAGGGGTCACCTCTGCCCAGCTGGGGGATGGGAGGAGGCAGAATTTGGGTTGGACCTTGATGGGAATGAGGGTGGATACGGCCAAATCCAAAAACATTTTAAGTTCTTATCTTCTTGGCTCCTCTGCAACATTTGACTATGGTCTCCTTCTGAAACCACTTTCCTGCTCATAAAGGAGTTCCCTTCGTTGCTTGAGAAACACTGTAAATCCTCTTCAGGGCAGTTGCTAATTACGTGCAGTGTAAAGACTTGAGGATCCTCCAAGAAGTCCTCCAAAGTGGCTCTTTCTCCTGTTTGACATCCCTACGACTTGCACAATTCTACGAGATAAGTTTTACATTATCACTTGCATGTCTGGCAATAAGCTGAGAACTGGTAGGCTAGTGAAAAACAACCTCTCAGGAGCCAAACAGATGTCAAAGTCCATCCGCTAACACACGTGGATTTATTTAAGGTTTACTGTTGAAAGAGTAGACTTTGGAGTCAGATAGTCCTAGAACTGAATGCTGGTTCCACCATTGCTACCTGAGCAAACTTGGCCAGATCTACTCCTGGCACTTTAAGCCTCAATTCCCTCCACTCTCCAGTAGGGATAACAGTACCTACGTCATGAAACGGTTGTGAGGAATAATGAGATCATGCATGTAAGATGCCAGTACTTTGGCACATAATTGGTAAGTAACAAAGAGTGGCCATGCCAATTTTATGATACCATCCTCTTCTGATTCCCCAGCCTTTAAATGTTTCTGTTCCCCAGGGTTCCATCTTTGGTTCAGTTACAACTCTACAATTTCAACCAGGACCATGGGTGGGTTTTACTTTTTGCATTTCTACAATCATGCATTGGTTAATCTGGAATTTTTATCCATAGCCCACTTCTCTCCCTGGAGCTCCGGGCAGGCCTCTGAAAAAGGATGGGGAGTCTTGTGGGAGCTATGAAGGGAGCAGGTCCCAGGCACGGAGAGCCTCCTAAGGCAAGGCCATGTGCTCACTAGGGACTAGGGCCAGCCCATGCCAGCCCACAAAGCAAGGAAAGAAGAGGGTCCTGACCAAGTTGCCATATGCCTGCCAACTGAGCAAACCTCCTGAATGGGAAAGAAAGTGATGCTCTACCCTACTCTGTGCTCCGCGGGGCCGGGGACTGTCTCGTGCACCTGTCCATCCCCAGGGCTGGGCCCAGCACTGGGCACCTAGTGGCCACACAAGTTGCCAAAGCGCACTTAGTTGTTGGAATGGGACAAGGCTTTGGAATACACACAGTATTTCAATCACAGACTTTTATGTCATAATCCAGGATCTATGAGATCTTGGGCAAGTTAATTTTTCCAAGTTTGTTTTCTCATATACAAAATGAGGCTAACATTAGCACCCAGCCTATAACGTTGTGCTAAAAGACATAACACAGAGATTTAACACATGCCTGGCCAATCATATGCTCAATAATCATTAGTTGTTATTATTATTATTGTTATCCGCGGTGAGATTTCCAAAGGCTGGAAACCCTCAGCAGAGGAATGAAGGAATCCAGGGCAAGGTCACTACAAACCAGTGAAAAGGACGGCAATTTTTAACTTAGATTCAGAACAAGAAGAAGAACAAGGAAGGGGTGGGTTCACTTTTGAGGGAAGATGGTAGAAAGTTAACCAAGGGAGATAGGGAATTACTCAGCTCTCAGTAAAAGTCTGTCGTAAGTGAGGATGATCGTCAAATTATAAAAAATAAAATCAGCATCGTTTGGAAAGGAAATAGAAGCTCAATAATACAGAAGGAGAGTCAGCGAGCGCCTCTTTAAATTGGCTTTTGCCTCTAGACTCAAAAATGACATCAGAGGACATTCAAATAACTTGCAGATGTGAGCAGTGTCTGTAATCTTGAGAACTCAGAACAAAATCTTTCCCAGTTTTCAAAAGGGGTTTGTATGCATGCGTGCATGCACATGCGTGTGTTGGGAAGGGGGTTTAGAGTGAATTCTGGGAATTGCAAACCACTGAGTTCAATGGTGATCCCCAATTAAACAGAGGGTCTATGACCATTTAGAAAAGAAACACTTGACTACTAGGAGCCAGTTTGGGTTCACTTGAAACAAGGTACATCAGACAAATCTCACTTCCTTTTTAAAAGGGGATCTACCAACTGGTGAAACAGTGGATTTGTTTTGGTAAGGCAACTCATCCATGTATTCGGCATTTATTAATCACTTCCTGTGCCAGAGACATAAAGATGACAAAGGCCTCATCTCAGAAGCAGCTCATATGGTGGTTGGTCAATAAGGTGGTGACTGGTGGCTGGCTGGTAATGACATTTAGCATGGTCATAGCTAGTGGAATAGTTTTGCCCGAAGCCTGCAGATTACTGGGTCAATGTCAATTCAGAGGGAGATCTTGGATCTGCTTTAATTCATGTCCTGTTCAATATTTTGATCAAAGGCCAAGTTTGGAAGACCCAGAAGACATGCTTATCAAATGAGCTCATGGGAGAGTGAGGACGGCTACCTGCTGGATGGTGGAATTCTGATTCAAAATGATCTTGAGAGCTGTTGGAATGAGCAATGAGACCGGTAATAAAATCTAACCCAGATCAAGGTTGCACTAGGACATTAAGAACCAAGTTCCAATCAAGGGAAATAAAGCCTTAAAGCTCTTAGGAGCAATAAAAATATGAAGGACATGGAAGGTCCAGGGGTGGGTGAGAGGTCCAGACTCCACATGAAAAGCCTGTGAATGGATCTGAGAAGCACTTAGAAAAATGCCTGGCACACAGTAAATGCTATTCACAAGTTAGCATTTATATACAACTATTAGTAGAAGCCTCTCAGCATCCTGCAGGGTGAATGAGTTTACATTCCCCAGGTAGGTCACTCACAGCCACATGGACTAAGCTCTCCTACTCAGGGGTCCTGGCAGAGGAGAGGATGCTCAGTTACCTTCTCCCCAGGTGTGACTGAGATGCGCCATACGCAGTGCATGTGGGCGGAGTAGCCGTTGGGGTACTCGGGGGAGGAGAAGTTGCCCGTGCTATCTTGTAGGGTCTCTCCGCAAGCTGTCAAGGAAAGGAAATGACTGGGTTGCTGGCTGCAGGTGCCCAATCCCCCCAACTTTCTGGCTTCCCTGCCCTGAGCCCTGGCATACTTTGGGGGAGAGGAGAGAGTCTGGGATGGCCCTGTCCCTTTAAGATCCATCCCTTCTCCTTTTCGTTCTACCTAGTGCTGCAGGATGCCCTGTTGTCAAGGCAACATGGGTTCCAGAGTTAAGGTCAAGCTCCTTCGGAGGGCCTCACTCCATCTCACTCCCTGAGAATCGCTCTGCGCCCCCCATTTTCTGCTCCTACTGTCCCTCACTCTCACCCTCACCCTCAGAAGATGGGTGGCTCGGCATCTCCCCACCTGAGCCAAGCCCCAGTTTGGGTCTGTAACTTGAACACTCCCCCTCCCTGGGTGCCCCCTCCCCCGACACCAGGCAGCCTCAGCCTTTTCTAAGTCTCACAGCCTCAACCTTCTTGGCCCCAGGGCCTGCCCTCCCCCCCACCCTGGCCTGTCCCCACCCCTGCCCCGACCTGGGCACTTGTAGAGCTTGCGGGCCTGGGCAATGTCCCCCTTGCTGAGCCGGGTCCTCTGGCCGATGGGAGGCTTCACCCCATTCACCTCGTACTTGGGAACGATGGTGTCCAGGAAGATACCCCTGAGGAGGAGAAGCCCAGCCTGGGTGAGAATCCTATGGGAAGGAGGGCGGCCGGCCCGCGTGCACCAAAGGTCACGACCCCGCAAGAGCCCAGACATTCCTCAGCAGGGTCAGGGATGGGTGGAGACGTCTCACCCTGTCATTACACTGTCCAATGCCCAGCAGCCACGCTGCTCCGTGGCAGTCACACCACAGGGCCTGGGGGAGCCCCGGGGACACGGACCTAGGAGGCCCTGGGGACCCACCGGTGCTCCGGCTCAGTCTGGCCCAACTCCCAGCCCTGGGAGCGCTCCAGACCCCTCGTCAGTCGTGTCTCAGCCCTGCCCGGCCCTGCTTCTGAGGCTCCCTGTGCTGATTCAGCCCTGACTACACCTCTCCCAGGACTACCCAGGGCCAACACTTCGCCCTGCTGGCACGGGCTACTCCTGATGGCACCTGGGACAAGGCCAAAGGGCAGGCTCCACCATGGCCAGACCAGACCCCAGGGACAGCCCCGCTAGCTCCTGATCCATCAGTGTCCCCTGCCCCTCAGTTCCTGCCTGCTAGGTCCTGGATGTTTCCATCCGGGAGGAGCAGAAGGAAGGGGGAGCAGGCATCCCTCCACCTCCCCAGGGCCCCTGACTCACACCCAGCCGGGCAGAACTCAGCAGGAGGTGGGGTGGGATGTGGTGGGAAATGTACAGGGGGTGGTCTGTGGGTGTGGCGGGTGGGATGACCTCACCACCCTTCCTTGGTCTCTGTTCCCTCAGGTCTGGAGGCAGGAAGAGTGGGTCTAGAAGGAGCGTCTGAGGAGAGGGGGAGGGCCAGGGTCTGGGAGAGCAGAGACAGAGGATGAGGACAGAGCCAGGCATGGGAAAGGCCAGGAGGGGGTGCGAGTTGGGGTGCAGAGGGCTTGGGGGGAGGCTGAGGAGGAGGAGGGGCTGTTTCCCACACTCTGCTAAGGAGAAACTGGGACGGGGAGGCTGGGCCACTACCTCTGGGGGCTCTGGCTGCGATTTCTGGGAACCTAGGCCCAGGATAAAGAGTAGGTGTACATGTGCTCGTGAGCTGGGGAGGAGGGTTGGTCCAGGGCAGAAGCCAGACTTTGTGCCAATCAGCCAATTACAAAAAGGCAGACCCATCAGAAAGACATGCCCCCTTTGGCTGAGGGTTGAGGGAAAAGCTCAGCTCCTTCAGGCGGATACGGTTCCGGGGCCACAGCACACCACGCGGCTGCACAGCAGCTGGGTTTCAGCCTCCCGGGCCAGGTGTGCCCAGTACTAGGTGAAGAACCCAGGCTCTGTGAGTCCCGGCCCTGCCATGGACCCACCGCGGAAGAGGAGAGCAGGGCAGGCAGCATCCACGGGTCCTCTGCTCGGGGGCCGCAGCCACCCAGAGGCCCACCCTTGTCCTCGCCAACGACCCCAGCAGGGCAGGCTAGTGCAAAGCGGGAGGCCTACGGAGGGCAGGGCCGGGCTGCCCCAGAAGAGGCTGGGCCCCATCTCTCACCTGGAGAATGTGTTCCGGGCATAGTGCATGATACTGTCAAAATCATAGGTCTCCCCCAGGGATTCCACCTCCTGGACCTCCATCTTCAGGAAGTTATACTCCTGCCCTGCGAAGACCAGGAAAAGGGTGTGGGGAGGTGGGAGCGGGCGGGTCTGTGCGGGATGCAGTGCCACCTTTTCAGGGTGGGGAACGGGGTCCTCCCTGCACTTGAGAGGTGCCTCCCTACCTGAGGGTCTGGGCAGCTGCCAAGGGAAGCCTGGGGGAGGGGCGGGTCTCTAGAAGAGTCTGTCCAGCAGGGGGGGTGGGTGGGGTTGAGGACTTGCTGGAGGGAAGGCTCAAGGGAAGATGGGAAGGAGGTGCCCATTTCTAGAACCACAGGGAGATGAGAGCAGTGAAGAGTGGAGGAGGCCTGGGGAGAAAGGGAGGAAGCAGGAAGGGAGGGAAGAAAGAGAGCACAGTGGGGAGAAAGGAGAGAGGAAAAAACCCTTAGAGGACAGCATAGGCAGAGAGCAGGAGACTGGGTAAAAGTGAAGAGAAAGGCTGAGGCAGCATGGGGGATGGGCCGACCCCTTCCCACCCGCCACCCTAAAGGCCAGGTGCGTTCTGGCTGCTCCAGACAGCCCCTGTGTGCAGGACCTGGACCTGTCCTGGCCCCCCGTCTGGCAACTGATTTGCAGTCCCTGAGCTGCTACTGACCCGGAGGAGAGGCTGCAGGGGAAGGGTCTGGACCCCAGGCAGGGCTGTGACTGCCCAGCTGGCTGGGACTACAATGCTGAGTTGACCGAAGGTGATGGCTGGAGGGAGCAGCTCCCACCCTGACCAGGAGCCCTGGAGGGGCAGGCAGAGGTGCGTACCTGGCTGGATGTTCTCGCGCACGATGGAGACGTGGCGGTCTCGGTCGGGCCGCGTGTGTTCGTGCCAGAAGCCGATGACATGACCCAGTTCATGGACCACGATGCCGAACTTGTCACAGTTCTTGCCGATGGAGATGGCCTGGGGGCCCCCACCACGGCGGCCCACGTAGGAGCAGCACCTGGAGGGCGGGGCCAGCTCAGGGGGGCGGTCCCGAGCTGGGGGAGTGCATCCACTCAGGGGTCGGGTGTGGCTGCCAGGGGGGCCAGGGAGCGGAGGGGTTGGGGAGGGACCCGAGTGCGGGATGCCCGGACTGTGTGCTGGGGTCTGAGCCACATCCGGGGCAGCTCCTGGGGAGATGCCCCATGGCGGGAGGGGACAGATGACGCAGGGCCGTGCCCAGATGGGACAGCTGCAGTGCTCAGGACAGAACATGGGTTGGGGCGACGGCCGAGGGTACAGTGCCCAGGGGCCCCTGCTCACCCGCAGGGTCGATAGGTGAACACAATATAGCTGTCCTCGTCTGTGCGCTCCAGGAAGGTGACACAGGTGTGCTTCTCCCAGTGCCTCATGGCCTGCCGGAAGACTGCCCTCTGGCTGCCTGCCAGGACAAGGGAGGCCAGGCTGTCACAGCTGTCCAGGTGGGCCCACTTCCACCCATTGCTAAAGAGTCAGCCATTCATTGGACAGACAGGCAGAAGGTACCACTCACACCACCATGCGCGACAGGGCTGTCCTGAGGCCAGGCCAGGGTGCAAGCTGCTCCCCACACGCCCGACATCATGCTCACCAGTGAAGTTTCCCCCAATGACAAAGGGGATGACCCCATCGGGCCACACGCGCTCTGGTCTAGACGTTGCTGCCCTCCGGCTCCGGGACCTGCTTCTCCATCTCCCGTGACTTCTCCTCTGCGGCTGCCCACTAGTGCTCTGACAGTTGAGGGTGGAAGAGTTTCCTGAAATTGAAAGAAGAAGGCATTTGGTCGCAAGGGAAAGAAGAGCAAGAAGAAGCAAATTACAACGGATCCTCATTATCTAGGGATTCCGTATTTGCCCGCTCAGTAAAATTTCTTTGTAACCCCCAAATCAATACCCTCAGCTCTTTCATGGTCACTTGCTGTCATGCACAGAGCAGTGAAAAATTTAAGTCACCCAACAGGCATGATCCCAGCTGAGCCTGAACAAGGCGACAGGCTGCCTTCTTGTTTCAGCTTATACTGTAAATATCTTTTTCACAATTATTTAGTGCAACATTTTTTGCATTTTGTGCTTTTTCTTGGTGAGTTTGCTGTTTAAAATGACCCTCCCCTTACCCCCCTGTAGTGCTGAAGGGCTGTCTAGTGTTCCCAAGTGCAAGAGGGCTGGGATGTACCTTATGGAGAAAATACCTGGGTTAGAGAAGCTTTGTTCAGGCATGAGTTACAGTGCTCTTGGCCATGAGTTCAACATTAATGAATCAATGCTATATTAATTAAGGTGTCTTTAAATAGAAACACACATAAGACTGGGTTACGTATTAATGAGTTGATGAAAATGTGACCAGAGGCTCGCAGGAAACTAACCTTGTATTTCTCCTAGGAGTAATGGCTCAGAATTTGCTAATTCAGTGTTCACAGTGACTTTATGGAATAACTGTAAGGTTATTCTACAACTCTATTCATAACTACCATGAACAGAGAGAACTGACTGTCAGTGAAAAAGAGAACAGCGGTGTACTCGTTTCCCCAGACCTGCAGGGGACCCGAGACTAGGAAACAGTCCCGTCTCAGCCAATAAACCTTCATATTTGTGGAGCATACAGAACTTAACGTCCTCTTTAAGTATTCCCAAGTACATGTCCTCATTTGACACAGTAGCTCTCTGGATGGACTGGGCCAGTGTCGCTATCTACATTTGACAGATGAGGAAACTAAAGCCCAAGATTTGCGCAAAGTCAGATGGTGGGTTAGTGGCAAGTCCAAGTTATCCAAATCTCCATTCTGCTTTCCTCTTGTCCCGTGTCTACTAATCCCCACTAAGGTCAAGTAAGCCTTGCTAGTTACCAGGCTACCAGGTCACCCTCCAATGCCAGCTGCTCTCTGGGGTAGTTTGACCTTTACTCCATGGCCTGCCCATGCCAGGATCCTCCCTCCTGCCAGACAGGACAACTGCCTGGTACCACCAGAGTGTGCCCAGAACAGGTCCCAGGTGAGAATCCCCCACTTGGGCAATGGGAGGGTTACCTGTGAGCAGGACCACGTTCCAGAGCGGTGAGAAGGCTGGACAGAACCAAGACAGCCCAGGCCCTCAACCCTCCCATTCCCTCACCCATTCACAAGTGCCAGGTTTGTTTGGGGGGGGGGCGGTACTTGGACCCACCCCTGACCTTGAAGAGCTTTGAGTCCAGCTGGGGAGAGAGACATAGAAACAAATCATTGCAGTGTGGTGCGACTTGTGAGATGCTATCAGTGTAAGCCCAGAGGAAAGATCACAGCAAATGGTGGCATGGTCAGGACTCGGGGATGATCAGGGAAGATTTCACAAGAGAAGCTCTTGAGATGGGCTTTAAAGGATGCGTAGAGGCTTGCAAAGCGGGAGCAGGAGAGGAAGCCAGGAGGGATGGTGATGTGGAGCGAAGAGCCTGGGATTTGGAATGAGAAGCCTTGGGCTCCTGTCCCAGTTTTGCCACTGACTAGCTTTGGGACCTTGAGCAAGTCACATTACCTCTGTGACTCTTAGTTTCTGTACAGATGGTCTCTGACTTACGATGGTTCTACTTGCAACGTTTTGATAGTACGAAAGTGATAACACACTCAGTAGAAACCGTACTTCGAATTTTGAATTTCCTGGGCTAGTGATAGGCAGTGTGATCCTCTCTTGAGATGCTGGGCAGCGGCAGCGAGCCGCAGCTCCCCGCCAGCCACACCATCACGACGGGAAGCAGCCCGTACGCTCACAACCATTCTGTACCCAGACCACCATTCTGTTTTTCGCTTTCAGGACAGTGTTCAATAATTACGTGATTCACCATTTTATTATAAAATGGGCTTTGTGGCAGAAGATTTTGCCCAACAGTAGGCTAGTGTTAAGTGTTCTGAGCACCTTTAAGGTAGCCTGGGCTGAGCTATGATGTTCAGTAGGTTAGGTATATTAAATGCATTTTCGACTTAAGATATTTTCAACTTATGATGGGTTTATCAGGATGTAACACCACCATAAGTTGAGGAAGATCTGTGTCTGTAAAGTGGGAGTTGTCCTGACCTACCTGTGAAGGTGATTGGGGACAGTCAAGTTAGACAATGTTTTTGAAAGTACTTTGTAAACTGTAAGCAAAAAGCAATGTGGGTGCTTAGCTTCTGGGTATGTCTACACTTGCCACCACTCTGGGGAAGGGATAAAGATATCCCAAGGGAAGACAAGCTCTTATGCTGGGTTCAGGCTCATGGCCTCTGTCCTGGGAGGGCCTAGCTGGGAACAGGGAGGTTCCTTGTTTTTCCAATTCTGGAACCCATTTCTGAGACAGAGAGGGGCCAGCCCGTACTGGGTGTACCTGCAGCTTTGATGGAAGACCTGCGGGTTGCACGCTGTCTGAGATCCGCAGCCTGCTGCACCTGGAAGGCCCTCAAGTCCTCCTCATCAAGGGCGATGTCCCCAAGGAAGGCAGCTGGAGAGAGAAGAAGCCGGGGCGAGTCAGTCCCCCTACCCAGCACTGAAAGCCCAGCCCTGTGGGCACAGCCCCTGGCCCCAGCAACTGTAATCCTCAAGTGCCTTCTGAGGAAGGGGAAGGGACATGGGGGCTTTGAGGATCTCTTGGGAAACTCATGATCATTTTTCAGCTGGAATCTCAGCAAAGCGGATGCCCACCCCCACCAGACTGTTAGCTCCTCAAAGCCACAGTCGTGTCATTTATTCCATCATTCTTCAGCAAATGCTTAGTAAGCACCTACTGTGGGCCGGCGCTACTCCAGTGATTAGCAAGACAGAAGAGGTCCCTGCTCGCAGGAAACTGACCTTCAAAGAAACACAAGTAAACAAATACGGAGCTCGAGAATTCCAGGAAGGGATGGGTGCTACCAAGAAAATGAAAGGGGATGAGAGGACAGAGTGTCTACTTCGGGGGCCCATAACCTTAGCTTTGTGCTGAGCATATGGAATTCACTCAACAAATGCCATTTCAATTACACTGAGGGGAGCGTATATTGAGGGGAGCCAGGACACCTGATGGGCTTGGAGGAAAAGCTTTAATAGTTCTCAAGTGATTCATATTCTGAGTCTCAGAGTCCCCTCTCTGGAGGAAGGAAGGCCTGGGGGAAAAGAATCCCCCTAACGGGACATTCTGATTTCTGGAGCTGGGGGCTGAGGTTTCCAGAGGGATGGGTTAAGCGGTCTATCTGCTTTTTGAGAAACAGAGGCCCTGGAGCTGAGCGCTTTGGAAGGAGCTCAGATGCAAGCTTCATGCTGGGCTGCTGTGGGGGAGGTGAGAGGCTGCGCTGGAGGTGGAGCAGAGAGCAGCCTCCCCCCAGCTCCACCCACAGTGACATCTGCTTCTCATCCCAAGCGCTACACAGGCCTGGTGGGCAGCGTTACACAAATTGTTTTAACCTTGAGGCCTTGCACACAGGTTTCTCCTCCCCAGATGGCCCACTGGATGGACAGACACACAAACACACACACACACACACACACACACACCCCTACTCATCAACACAGAATCAGACACATGGGCCAGTGTTCCTCCAGACACATGGTGACATCCACAGCCATGCCACCAAAAACAGAGCTATAAAAGTCACAGAGACAACCCTGCATGCACAAGCAGCACCGATACCACCCCTTCTGGTGGGAGGCACTCAATAACGTTTGTTCAAGTGAAGGATCACGTCCATATTCTTTGGGCTTGCAAACACGTGCCCCAGACACACACTATTCTATAGATGTGACCTGGAGCTGGATGGGCAGAATGCGGGAGTGACTTTAGCAGTTATCTAGGCCAAATTTCCATTTTACAGATGTGGAAACTGAAGCCCAGAAGGGCAATGATTTAACTGAGACCATGTTGCTAGTCACTACAAAGGCTGGATTTATAACTCACGCCTCCTGATTCCCAGTCCAGCGCTCACTGCACTGAAGTTCATCATCTTGCAGAACCCATATTCTAAATACTCACTCAGACACACACATCCACCAAAAAATACACACATCACAGACAGTCCTAAAACACACATGCAGAAGCTCCAACACACACAAACCCAACTGCAAGTTCCAAGCCCATTAAGCCAGTAATAGTAGAAATAATGATACCTTATGTAAATGTCTGTTGAAATTTATGTGGTGCTTTCCAGTTGACAAAGTGCTTTCATATTAATGAATTCATATTGATGAATTAATTAATCCTGGCCCACCAGGGACATGCCCATTAAGCCAAGCTCCACCCATACACTTGCCTAGGAGTGTCCCATTACAAACTCTTAGATAAGCTAGTGGCTAGATTCAAGCCCACCTCCCTGACTTGAGAGATCAAAACACTTGGATGTGAGAGGGGAAATGCCTTGGCCAAGTTCACCAGCTGGTAGGTGGTCCAGAAGTTCTTCCTCCACACGGGAAAGATTCTCTTATTGAAAACATCACCCTTGGCAGCCTTGGCTCAGCAATTGATGGGACAGCAATACAAGGCGCTTCTCAGCTGACATGCAAGGGTGACCTTAGCAAGGATATGGGATGGGAGGTGCACCCCACGGAGGTGGTGGCGGGTCCTATGTGCCAGTCTTCATACGGGCATTCATGTCCCATGTGAATGCTCCCACACCTCTGCTCACTTTGCACCTTTGCACAGACACTGCAGCGCCAGGCTCACACAGCCACACCCGCAGACATCACCAAGTACACATGTGGCTGGACATTTAGACTCATCTTCAGACATAGCTGCAAACAGCAAGGTCTTTGGAGTCAGACAGACCTGTCTTTGAATCGCAGCTTGACTACTTCTTACTGACAAGTCATATGAACTCTTCTAAACCTCAATTTTCTCCTATATAAAAAAGGAACAAATAAAAGAATCTGTCTCCCAGGACTACTGCATGAAATAAGGCACGTACATAAAGCATCTAGCACTAAGCCTGGAGCACAGTAAGAAGCCATGGAGTGGCCACTGTTAATATCGCCCCAATAGTAGCCCTGTAATCTCAGGTTCAGCTCTCTACTTTCACGGGCACAGAGTTTTCACCCACACTGGCCTCCTGGCTGAGTGAAGCCCCCAGGTGCTCAGAAGCAGAACCTTAAATTCCAAGTACAGAGGCCACAGAACTGTGTTGGCCTGCGGGACCAAGGCGGCGTGGAGGGCAGGGTGAGCGGAAGGCGGGACACGCTCTGGGCTAGCCTAGCCGCGGAGCTCACTGCCAGCAGTGCCCTGTGGTGGGAATGTCATGACTGAAGAATGCGTGGGAACTGAGGGGGGAAGGGGAGAGATGGGGGTGGGCAGGAGAGCCTGATGGCCAGGACCTGGGCCTGAAAGCCCTGTCCATTTGGGATGCCCTCCGGGGAAGCTAGGGAATCTGGATCCTGGAGAGTCCAGGATGCCCGTCCTTACCAGGAAGGAAGCCCTGGGTCAGGGTCAAGGTCAGGATAGTAGTTGTTTTCAACACGGGATCAAAAGTTTTTGTTTTGTTTTCCGGCTGTAAACCAGCCAGGAGCACTTATGGCTGCTCCATAGCCAGTTCCCCCCCCCCACACACACACACCCACCCGCCCCCCAGCAGGAGAGGAAAGAAGAGAATAAGTACGGCATCCTTCAGGTCGGCCTCCTCACTGCAGTCTCCTCCCCTTTTAGGGGGAGGGAGAGGTGCCTGGCTGGTGTGGAGCCCCAAAGCCATGTGTACCAGGCATACTACGCATGTCCCATTACACAGGTGCAAGCTTCTTGCTGGGGGAGGACACGCTTAAGCTCCTGCGAGTGTTTGCGTGTACTTAATCACAGTGTACGTTTACACACAGGTGCACATTTGCACACGCACTTACATGTACTCAGGAGTACCAACATGCACAGTTGAACAGACTTGCCCATAAAGCAGGGGCACACCCACAAATGTGCAAAAAACACACTCTTCACTACTTCCCTGTGCAAGCCCTAGTGTTTTCAAACACTCAAAGAACTGCACGTGAATACCCCATTTCACAGGCTACACCCCCAGAAGGAGAGGGGCACCTTTAGAAATGGAGAGGGGAGAGGAGAGAGAGAGAGATTAGCCGATTCCCCTAGCTCTCCTTAGGAGGTAAGCTTTAGTGGCCTGAGGAGTGATACATTCTACTCCCTCCCCTCCCCCAATATCTTCTCCCAAAATCCCTGGAGAAACTAGAATTTTTGAGAGTTCCTTCTTCTGGGGGAGTCCCATCGGTCCCCCTCCATCTGGAGCCCAGGGAGATTGTAAGACTTTTCCTGCTCCCTTGGGGCACCTAAAAGAGAAGGTGACTCATGGAGCAGGGGTATAGGTGGGTGGGTGACTCATTCAGCGTGTCTGGAGGGGGAATGTGGTCTGGCAAGAGAATGAATTGTTTCTCAACCTCTGGAGCTGATAACCTACTCCTCTGAGGCCCCCTGAAGTCCAAACCTGGGCTACAAAGCCCCTGGGATGGGGATGCTGACAAGGACTGGTGAGCTACTGGCCCACCTCACCTCCCCAAAGCAGACCTCTGAGCTGCCAGCTGAGGCTGAAGTAAGGTCCTTGCTGGCTCAGGAGAATCCCTGTGGGCTTCTCTGCTGATGGGAGCAGCTGTGTCCCAATTCCTGCCTCTAAGGTCCCTCCCAGAGTCCTGAGTCATCTGGGGCAGCCAAATGGAACTGGGAATCTTAGGGAAGGATTCCCTTGATGGTTTGGCATCCCAACGTACAAGAAATCAGGGCTGACTCGCAATCTCCCTGGGAGAGAGGGAGAGGGCTTGGTGGAACCAGCTCTGAGCACACACAAGCCAGCCTGGCTTCCTGCCCAGTGTTCTGATCTTGCCCAGAATATCCAGGCACCTCTCCAGGGTATCAAGGGTCTTAATTTTGTCCTTACTGCAACAGTAAACCATCACTCTGATGGTAATAGCAAGAGGTGACCTCAAATGAAGAGGCCCCGCTCTCCTGAGCGATCACAGGTGAGCCAGGGAGTCAATGGGGCTTTCATTCTTGGTCCTCCACGTGCGAGGAGGAGGAGAGGAAGAGGAGAGAGCTGGAGAGCATCAAGCGGGTAGAGGTAGCAGGCACAGCCAGGTGCATCCAAAGGAAGTAAAGCCAGACACGCCTGCCACTGCCACCTCCCGCATCTGGAGGGCAGGGCTCAGAGGGGGCAAGAGGTGAAGGCCGGCAGGAGAGGTTAACACAAACAGAGGAAAGAGCCTGGGGACCTGAGGCCTGAGGGTGTTCGTGTGGGGTCTTAGGAGTCAGGTCGGAGGGAGGCAGGGCTGCACCAGTCACACCCAGGAGGGAAGCCTGGTCTGACCCTGAATCTTGGCCTTGTCAGACCCTCCTGGCCACCCCAGGCCTGGCCCAGCTCCCCACGAGCCCCAAGCCCCGGTGGAGAACTTTCTCCAGAGTCCTCGTTTGAAGTTCCAGCTCAGCTAGCCCCACCCTTCCATGAAATCTGAGACTGGGGATAGAGCCCTCAGCCTCCCGCTGCTCAAATCCCTCCAATTTCCAACTGGTAGTGAAATACATCAGATTGGCTTCCTACCTATTCTTTAAGACCTTGCCCAGCCCTCCTTCTCCACGAAGACCTCCCCAAACTTCCCAGCTTGCTGTGATCACTGTTCCTCTGCCACCACCACCACCAGGGCTGCAGAGGGGCAAGAGGCTCCTTGAGCCTTTAGGGCTTTCCCTCCTTGGTTTGTGCAGTTGATTATGTCCACGTGTGTCTTGTGCCCCTTTTGGACTGTAAGCTCCTTGAGGGCAGGGGGCATGACTTATAATTCTCTGTATCTCCCACAACATCAAGGCCAGGGCCTGGCACCTCTTAGGCATTTAGTAAATGTAGATCAGTTGAATGAATAAGTGACACAAGGATGGGGTTAGGGAGACACTCCCTTCTCCTGAAAACCAAGCCTATTCCCTCAGAAAAAAATGAAGTCAGAGCGTGAGGCACAGAAAACAGCGGGTAGGCCACCAACATTTATTTAGTGCTTACTGAGTGTTAAGCTCTCATATGCATTTTATATATGTTCTCACATTTAATCCTTACCACCAACTCTACGGAGAATCGGAGAATCGTATTATCAGTTCCATTTTACAGGTGAGAAAAGCAAAGTTCAGAGATAATTACCATTCCCAAGACAATACAGCTAATGAGTTATGGGTCCAGGATTGAGAGCTAGGTCTGCCTGCCTCCAAAGCCCACGCTCTGTCCACTTAGCCTCATGTCCACCCCAAGCCCAGCGAGAAAGATGGAGGCCAATGTCTGGTTTGCTCACAGCCCAGCAGGGGTGGAGGAGCAAGGGCTGGGGGATTGGCTTCTCCTCCTCGCACTGGAAGGACTCTTATTCCTGCAGTTTGCTCTGATCCATCACCCAAAGAGGGGTCCCCCGGGTCAGGACCAGAGCAACCTGCCCCCCAACACCTCATGCTCCACACAGGCACTTCTAGAACTCCAGGCACTGTGCCACTGCCCTGGCTCTGGCTATTTGGAGACAGTCTGAAGTCAGAGGCAGGAAGTCGAGGAAAGGTTCTGATATCTAATGCCCTGTGTGTTCTCTTGTCCCAGGCAGCCTGTTCAGGGTCATCCGATCAGGCAAACGGCTGGAGTGCATGACCATCTGGTCACTCTGTGGGGCGGGGGGGGGGGGGGGAATCCCTCTGGGCCCAGCAGGAGTGAAAGGGTTACATGGGGTCTTTGTGGACAAAGAACACACATACACACACACACACACACACACACACACACACACACACACACACACACACACACACACACACACACACACACTCCAGGGCCCTGACCTGGGCTAATTAGCCTCCAGTGTCTGTGGGACAGAGAGAACTGATATACAGTATCTGAGTTCTCTGTTTTTCCCCTTTCCACCCCACTTGGCCTTAGTAAGGTCCTCTGGCACACGGGCAGAAGTTAAGTCCCTGTCCTGGGCTGGCTTCTCTGACTTTGACAGCTGTCTCCGAGGTCAGAAACCTGCTGCCGCTGGTGGGGAACATGGGATTCCCAGTGGGCATGATCTCAGAGGATCCCTTGAAAAACTTTCTTCTTCCACTTGCTGGGTGGGGGCCTCAGGAGACCTGCTCCTTGGAGATACAGGCCTCCCTGAACCCAGCGGGACAGACATGCAGCCCCAGAGGGCAGCCTAGACAGACAGGCTGGAAAACACCAGTGTGCTGGAGCCCGGGATGGGGGAGAAGGGAAAAGTGCACACGCACACACACACACACACACACACACACAGAGGAGTTTGGCCGGAAAAGTTTCCAGTAGAAGGAAAAGCCTCCTTGGCAGCAGGTTTCTCCTGGGACCCGGGCAGGAATCCTCTGGGAGAGACCAGAGACAGCCACGGCAGCTCCCACCAACAGCAGCAAAACTTCAGTCCCTAAAAGTCCCCCAAACTTCCCCCTCCCTCTCTCCCTCTTTCTTTTGTTCCCCACTGCATTGCCAACCAGGCAGCTCCCGGCTTCCCACACCGGACTGTCCTCCCCCAACCCCGAACCCTCAGCAGCCCGCGCCTCCCTCCCAGCCCCGGCCCGCCCGCGCCCGGCCCGGGCGCCCCGGGACCGGCCGGTGGGGTGGGGGGCGCCTACCCGCCTTGCAGGGGTCTTTGTAGTTGAGGGGCTCCGCGTCGTCCTCCTCCCCCAGGTCATAGGTGTAGTCGGCCAAGTCGAGCTGCCGGCCCGGGCGCGCGAGCAGCAGCAGCCAGAGCAGCAGCGGCAGCGGCGGGCGGGCCACGCCGGGCATGCTGGCGGGCGCGGCGGCGGCGGGCGCGGCGGCGGCGGCGGCGGCGGCGGCGGCGGCGGCGGCGGCGGGTCGCGCCCGGACGCGGGAGCGGACGAGAGGGGAAGCGGAGGACTGGCGGCGAGGGGAGGGCGCTCCCGGCCGTCCGCTCTCCCCCCGCGCTCTCCCTACCTCTTCCCCTTCCCTCTCCTCGCCCTCCCTCCTTCCTGTCTCCCGCCCCCTCTCCGGCCCGGCTTCTCCGCTCTCCCTTCCCTTCTTTCCGTCTCTTTCCTTCTCTCCCTCCCTCCCTCTCCCCCTCTTTAGGGAAATGAGCTCGCTGGAGGGCGGGTTTTCGCCTGGAGCTCGGCCCCCCTCGGGGCCGGGACCGTGCTCGGCCGGGCCGGGACGCGCGCCAGCCGGAGGCTGGGAGGGTGTAGAGCCGGCCGGCCGGGAGGGGGCTCGGGAGGCGCGGGGCGCGGGGCGGCGGGGCCGGAGAGGGGGCGCCGGGCCCCGGGGTGTCCGGCCCGGCGCCCCCTCCCGGGCCGCGGAACACACCGTCGGGTCAATCGTGCCGCCTCCGCCTCGCTCCGTCCCCCGATTTTGGGCCGTGTTTCCCCGCCTGCGGCTCTCGCTGTCTGCCTTTCTCGGACCCTCGCGCTCTCCCATCTCGGTCCCTGTCCCTCTAGTTCTGTCCTGTCTCTCGCCGTCTCCGTCTCGCTCCCTCCCTCGGGAGACGCCACTGGAGGGCGCCTGAAGCCCGCGGATTGCTCCCCAGTCCCCTCGCCTCATCACCCTGGGACCGGGGGAGAATGGGAAAGCCCGCTTGGCGCGCCCAAGGCCCTAGCCTTCCCCTGGCTGGCCCCCACCAAGAGCGGGACTGAGGCATGTGAGAGGATAGACGAGGTACACCCTTCGTTTTTCAATCAGGCTGCTTTATTCTTTGGTGTAGGAACCCTCTTGGGCCCTAGGAGCTGCTTCTCCTCTGCCCACCTCTCCCCACAGCTCCCATTTCTCCAGGACCAGTCCCAGTGGTATTGGCAGGAGCGGCTTCCTGCCTGTCTGCACAAGACCCTTTGCTCCTGGAGCTTTGCTGTCCCTTTGGGGCTTGCTGAGGCCCTGCGAAGCAAAGGAACACTGTTCATTATGTGAGGGAGAGGGACGTGGGGGGTCGGTGTCTGTGAACCTTCCCTCCCCTGAGCTCTGTAGGTGACCCCGCCTCCGTGGTTCCCCCAGTTCCTGGTCAGCTGACATGACCATCCTGGGCCACTGTTGCTCCAGTGCCCTGGAGGTCACACCTGCTCACCTGATGGGTCCTAGATGTAGTAGAGGGGCACCTCGCCACACAGGGTGCTCACGGTGCTGCCCAGGAAGGCCAGGTCCCCGGAGGATGCCAAGCCGGCATCACGGCCCTCCTGCTGGCCCAGCTTAGAGGTAGGTACTGAGGACTCGGCCTGGAAAGAGCACCTGATTTGGAGGCTGGGAACTGAGTTTCTGCCTCACCTGCGGCCCTTATTGTGGTACCTCAGGTGTGTCAGGCAATCTCTCTGAGTAAAGAAGGGGCTGTGCTGGAGTCAGAAGCCCCCAGGGGGTGTGTGGGCTCAGTTGAGGCCAGCAGCTTGGCTGTGGGGTGGGGATGGTAAATGGGTAGGAAAGGTTTGGTGCAGGGGAATCCCGGGAGGTCATTCACCTGGCAGTCCACGAGGAACAGCGCTTTACAGGTGACAAAGAACCATCATCTTCAATGCTCCTCATAGCAGCCCTGGGAGGGAGACAGCCCACTCTTTCTTACCCACACACCCACCTGGAAGTTCTGGAATTTTCTAGTGAGAGCCTCAAGACTCGGGATGCTCTGCGGAGCCATCTTCATGACATAGCAGCAGGTTCCCGGGGCTGGCTTGTAGGCAATCAGGAGCTGGGCACAGGAACCCCAGAGTTGGTTCAGGAAGGCGCTGCCTAGCTCGCTCCTAACCCTGGTCCTTGGCCATCTCCCTCTAGGTTGGGGACTGGAGGGAGTCATACTGGAATCTAGGGCTCAGGCAAAAGTGCTGGGGGGGTGGGGAGAGGTGGGCGTGTACGAGTCCACAGCTGGATAGGTCTCGCACAGTCTAGCCCTGGGGTCAAGAGGTCCAGGCATACCCACCCTCTGGTAGTCATATGCCACGATGCCAGTGGAGCCAATGGAGAAGGTGGCAGTAGTTCCCACACGCTCACTCAGGGCCAGGCGTTGCTGGGCTTCCGGCCCCGCGATGCTCATCTCTAGGACCTAGGGGAGGGCATAGTGCTGCCTGGCATTCCTCTTTCCCCACTCATCATGCCCACCCTCAGTCCTCTTTACTCAAACGCAATTTTTTCTTCCCTGGGAGCTCAGAGAGGCCGAGTGGAACCAGGTGCTGGAGGGAACAGGTCATCCCACCGTGGGGCAGGGACCTGGTGAAAAAGCCCGGGCCAGGTTTACCACCCTGTTCCCACCTCTGTCCTTCCCTGAGGTGCCACTTGTCTCCTCCCCTCATTCCCCTTGGGCAATTATGCTATCTGCCCACCCCATCCCAGGGCCTTTGTCTGGCCTGACCTGTACCCACTGCCCACCCCATCCCAGGCCTGCTCACCATCTCAGTATGTTTCTGGCTCATGTGAAGACCCATGAGCAGGGCCCCTACAATCACCACGACAACAAGGACCACCACCACGACCACGATGAGAAGGCGTTTGATGTTCACAGGACAGCAGGGGATTTGGAACCGGCCCCCAGGGACTGCTGAGTAGTCCTGACGTGGTGGGGCAGGGAGGGAGACAGGTGTGAGGTCATGAGGATGCCCTTTCTTCTCCCTGCACAACCAGGACACCTTCCCACACTCTCCCGAGGCTGAACAACCAATGCTATGGACATGCAGAGAAGGGCTGAGGAGATCAGAGAAGGCTTCCTGGAGGAGGGGGCCTGGATTCCAACAAACCCATAGATGCTTAGAAGTGAGGTCTGGCTTGGAGAGACCCAAGAGAGACTGTTTCACCAGTCTCATCTCCTGCTGTTTCCTCCAGACCTCTGGCATCCTAACCATGCCCAGTCCCTCTCTGTCCTGCCCCGACCCCCCCATCCATGCCTTTATGCATACTATCCCTTCTTCCTGCAATGCCTTCCTTCTTCTCAACCTGGTGAGCTCTGACTAGTTCCTCTGGAGCCAGCTCAAATGTTATTTTCTCTGCGAAGCTTCCTGTGATCTCCCGAGTAGTGGCTCCTTACCCAGTGCTCTCTACAGCCCTTTCCACTGACCCCTGTGGTGGCTCACGGCCCCTCATATGGGAATTAGTGGCTGACGAGTCTATCTCTCCAAGGGTCTCTGTCTTAGCGGTTGGTGTCCTTATCTTGATTTAGCACAGTCCTAAGTTAGTTGAGTGAATGAATCTGGATGAGGAAACAGGCCCAGAGGTTGGAGGAGGTAGGGCCCACCACACACAGATACACTCCCGCATACATGCACACACACACACGATCAAACTCACCGGCGGGCTCTCCATCAAGACCTCTTTGCTGCCCACATCCATCTCACGGTAGACACCTTCCCCTCCTCATCTCCAAGTGTGACTAGGGTCTTATATGTGCCAGGAGGGAGAGGGGACAGAGGTGAAAGACCCAGCCCCTGTCTGCCAGCCAAGCCCTCAGCTTTGAAGCCTGTTTGTTCCTGGTCCTCCAGAGCCGAGGCCCCGATAAGCTAGCTGCAAGAGTGCCTAAGGGCCCTTGGCGCCGGAACATGAGTCCTCTTGGCCCCAGCAAGAGCAAAGCTGGGTAAGGTGAGCAAACCTGCCCTTGGGCAATCTACACCTCTCACCGTGGGTGTCTTGCTGGCATGCCTGCCATTCTTGCTGGCACCTGCCCCTTCAGTCCTTTGGCTTTTCCTGTTCTTCTCCCAGGCTGAACCTCTTAGGCAACCAAGGGTCTGACCCAATGGGTCCACCACATTTCCCAACAGAATTTTCCCCCAAGCATAGGGCTGAGCTCCAGGAAGGGGAGCCCCTGTGGACCCGCAGGGACAGTACTAAAAGCACAGGGTGCTTTGGCTTCAGAGTGGGCGTTCATAAATGGTTCATCAATTCTCTGAGAGCATCAGATTTTCACTTCGAGTATCTGCCTCACCTCCTCCCACACATTTCGTACCTAACCTCAGACATGCCCCCAGTCATTCTTGCCCAGATTCTGAACACTGTCCCCTCTGGTTATAAATGCTTACTAACACGCAGTTTTTCTTTCTTTGTCATAGGCTTGTTTGTAAGCTGAAGGCTTTTTTTTTTTTTTTTTCTAACCTGCTTTTACTTTTATTTGCATTTATTTTATGCTGAATTTATTTCCAGACCGTATGTTTTTGCTTCTTCAGTTTCTTCTGGGACAGCTTTCTCTTCTGTGCAACCTCCTCTTCGGGTTTAGGAACAATCTGCCCTTTTTTTTAGGGAGGATCATCTTCATGTGGCAGGGGGAGTCCTATAGGGGTTAATCCGACTGTGAGCTCTGTGAAGTTCTGTGCTGCATCGTGGGGGCTTGTTCACCTGCATGTGCTTGATGACCAGAGAATCCACATCTAAACCCTTCAGTTCAGCATCACTCTCTGCATTTTTAAGCATGTGCAGCAAAATTCCACACTCTTTTTGGACCGCTGACCCTATGTCTAGCCCCAAAATTGTAACAAGGTGTGTTTGGCCTGAGCACACCTACCAGCTCCACAATTGTAACAAGGGAACAGCTCACATTGCTTCTGCAAAGTGACATCATTCAAATACTTGGTGGCTTTTTGGATATGCATACCCTCGATAGCCTGAGCAGTTTCACAAATATTCCTAAAATGAACACGAAGATCTGAACTTCTGGATTTGCATGATTCTGCGGGGTTTTCTCTATCAAGTGAATAGCAAACCAATTTTCAGAGATCAAGCTGGAGGCTTATGATAGCAGTTCCATGCCTGACAGTGCCAGACAGCCTTGCACAGGGCTGGGGGTGGTGACTGATGGGGTCCCCATCTCCTCGTCCCTGAATCAGCCCACCTGCTTGGTGCTGCCTCGCACCCTAACCTCTCGACACTCTTCTTTGTATATCCTCTGATCCTATATTTGCCCTGAGAATGCTACTCACCCAGATGTGAACCACTTTCTGGATCTTCTTCTCCTCTCTACCTCTTTCCTGCCTCTTTGCCCAAAGCCATCCCTGTTGCTTTGTTGTACTAAACCACATCGACTAATGGCTGCATCCTTTCTCTTGGGCTCCCACCACTTGCTGGGCCAGGTGGTCCCTACAACGCCTCCACCTCTAAACGTTCACGCGAGTGTAAGTCAGAGCCCCACACCTCACTCCTCTCTTGGCCTCACCCCCTGTCCTCCTTGTACTTGAACTCCAACACTTCACCCCAATTCCTGTCCCTTGCTGGGGCCCCCTCGCACCTTGGCCCTGCCCTTCAGTCATGAGCTGGTCCCCAACTCTCCAGCCCTGGCAGGCTCCCGTGTCCCCACAAGGACCCCCTCTCCAGCTAGAGAGCCTTCAGCCTCCAGGTTGCACAATGGCATGGCATCTGAGCTGAGAGCCCCGAGAAGCTCGAGAAGCTCGGAGAAGGAGAGAGAGACAGAAGTGTTTGTTCCCCCCACCCTACTCACCCCCCAGCTGCCACTTTAAATATTTGCCTAAGCCTCTAGCAGCAAGTGTCCTAGGAGGAGTGAAAGAGGGGGAGGGGGCTCCAGGGAGAAGGGGGGAAGAAGCATCCTCCTCTCGACTGTGTGCAGCTTCAGCTGCGTGCAGGTGCCAGATGCAGGAGACAGCCTGCCTGCAGGGCCCACCCCTGCCCGCCCCAGGGCCCCCACTCCCGCCCCCGGTTGTCCTGGCAACACTGGAACTGATTGGCTGACTCACGCATACTGGACCTGAGCCAGGTGGGCAGCGGGCCAGCGGGAGAACCAAGGAGAATGGCAAGCATCTCGGGGGGGGGTCCCTGTGGGCATCTGGGGCAGGGGGCGCATAGTCCAGCTGTGGGGCTTGTTCTGAGCAGGTGCTGTGCTTAGGGCTTGCCATCATCCCTGGCTGCTGGGAAAGGGATCTCTTTCTTGGAAAGAAGCCTCTGCTCCCTTGGGTCCTCAGTCTCCCCTGCAGGCTGCCCTTAGACTGTGGTTCTTACAACTTTGTTTTTTTCTTTCTTCTTTCTTTTTAAACTTGTTTTTGCCTATTTGGAGGTTGGGGAAGGAAGGGTGAGCTCAAGTTTCATAAGGGAAGTTCAGATGCTGGCACTGACCTGGTAGAGGTTTTGGGATTATTGTCTTCCTTCTCAGGAACGGGGGCGGGACCTTTCGCTGGGCATGCATGGCTGTCACCTCGTCCCCCCACACCAGCCCTCTGCTGCAGGCTTTTCACATTTTTGGCCTTTACTTAGGCCATTTCTCCTTCCTGGAAAACGCACCTTCAACGCCTCTTTACTTCTCTGAATACCACCCACCCTAAAAGGCCAGGCAAGAACCAATGACACCCCTTCTGTGCTCACCACCCCAGCCTACGGTGCCCCCTCCCTCCTCCAAGATCGCCCAGCATTCCTGATGCACTTGCATCTGCCACTTAGCAGGCACTGCTGGCCCCATCAGCTACATGGGTGTTTTTGGTTGCCTTTCTTCCCAAAAAGCCTGCCGGCCCTGGGACCAGCCCTGAGACCGTGCTTTCCTGAGGCTTCCCTCAGGGCAAGGAGCACGCATGCAGCCAACATGTAACTCTATTCAATGATAATAAGACTGTCACCAAACATGAGGGGGCTCCTGGTGAGGGGTCAGTAGTTTATTCCTTCAGTATGTCCTCAGTGCTTCACTGGCCAGCTCAGCTCTGGGACTTTGAATAAGTCATTCTGCTTTTCTTGGCTTTAGTGTGTTCATCTGCAAAATGGGTCTAATACAGCCTGTCCTGTTCCCTCTCCAAGCTGTTGTGAGGATCCAATGACATCACGATGTGAAAGTCCAATCTTCATGACTATCATCATCTACTTCACCGCCAGGGCACCTCTTCTCAGTAGCTAAGAATAGGACCCAGACAGAGACTTCCCTGGTGGTCCAGTGGTTAAGAATCCGCCTTCCAATGCAGGGGACACGGGTTCGATACCTGGTTGGGGAACTAAGATCCCACATGCCGGGCCTGCGTGCAGCAACTACTGAGCCCATGCACTCTGGAGCCCTCATGCCACAACTAGAGAGAAGCCCTCGTGCTGCACCGAAGAGCCCGCGCATCACAAGGAAAGATTCCTTCCCAACAAAAGATTCTGTATGCCACGACAAAGATCCCGCATGCCACGACGAAGATCCCGCATGCCGCAACTAAGACCTGACACAGCCAAATAAATAAATAATTTTTTTACATGGTCAGAAATTGGAACCAAAATTTGTGGATCTTTAGGGCTGGAGAGTATTCTTTAAAAAAAAAAAAGAAAAAAAAGAAAGAAAAAAAGGATAGGACCAGGGACTTCCTTGGTGGTCCAGTGGTAAAGAATCCGCCTTCTGGGGCTTCCCTGGTGGCGCAGTGGTTGAGAATCTGCCTGCCAATGGAGGGGACACGGGTTCGAGCCCTAGTCTGGGAAGATCCCACATGCCGCGGAGCAACTAGGCCTGTGAGCCACAACTACTGAGCCTGCGCGTCTGGAGCCTGTGCTCCGCAACAAGAGAGGCCGCGATAGTGAGAGGCTCGCGCACCGCGATGAAGAATGGCCCCCGCTTGCCACAACTGGAGAAAGCCCTCGCACAGAAACGAAGACCCAACACAGCCAAAAATAAAATAAATAAATAAATAATAATTAAAAATGAATATCTGCTTATAAAAAAATTATATAAAAAAATAGTAACCTATAAAAAAAAAAAAAGAAAGAATCCGCCTTCCAATGCAGGGGACGCGGGTTCGATCCCTGGTCAGGGAACTAAGATCCCACATGCCACAGGGCAACTAAGCCTGTGCCACAACTACTGAGCTCGTGCGCCTCAACTAGAGAGCCCGTGTGCTGCAAACTACAGAGCCCACGCGCTCTGGAACCAGCACACCACAATAGAGCCCACGAGCCCTGGAGCCTGTGTGCCACACTAGAGAAGAGAAAACCTGCACGCCACAAATAGAGAGAAGCCCGCGCGCCGCAACAAAGAGCCCACGCACCGTAACGAAAGATCCCGCGTGCCTCAACGACGATCCCGCGTGCTGCAACTAAGACCCAACGCAGCCAAAAATAAAAATAAATAAATAAATAATAAATAAATCTTTAAAAAAACAGAGAGAAAAGAATAGGACCCAGACTCCCCCTTTCTGTCTGTCTCTGAGTTAAACCTCTCTGAGAATGTGGGTGATGGAGAATTCTCCCCATGGCAGCCACTCCTGTTTGTGCCTCCCCTTTTCCTCCTTCCAGCCCCTCAGCCACAGGGGATGAACAAGATTCACTCTGCCCTTTGTGTGCTGGGCAGAGCCGTGCCAGGGACGGGTGGGGATGGTTGCCCAGCTGCCCCAGCCACTCTCCCCACCCCCACTGCTCGTCTTCCCACAAGCTGGCATGGGGAGGGCAGCTGGATGGGCAGTAGCAAGTGAACATCCAAGGTCAGGGGCATCCTTGGCTGGGAGAACATGGACTTAAGCTCAGACCAGAGAATCCCCTGCTAGCAGAGGCTGGGGACAGCTGGGGAAGCATCTTATACCTAGCGATCTCGGTTTCCCGGACTGATGGAAAGAGCACTGGACTGGCAGCCCAGCCACTTGACTGTACCTGTGAGCTCTTGGGACAATCAAACACCCCCTCCACACCCCTGGGAAATAACGTAGTATAGAGCAGCAGTTCTCAAACTTTTTGGCTGCAGGACCCCTTAACACTCTTAAAAAGGTAGCGAGGACCCCAAAGTGCTTTTGTTTATGTGGGTTATACCTATTGATATTTACCGTATTGATATTTACTGAGAAATTTTAAAATATGAATTAATTTAATTAAAATAGCAATAATAAACCCATTCTATGTTATAACATACATAACATACAATTTCTTAATGAGATTAACTATTTCACAAAGCAAAAATATTAGGGAGCAGAGTGTCATGGCGTTACATTTTTGGAAATTTCTTTAATTTTGTTAATTCAGTTTAATAGAAGATACCTCTGGAAAATTCCAGGGTACTTCTATAAGAGCATGAAAGTGAAAAGGGCACATAATGTCTTAACATTGTTAGGAAAACTGTTTTGACCTCAAAGACTCCCTGGAAGGTTCTCAAGGGCCTCTGGGCTCCCTGGACCGGACTTTGAAAACCCCTGGTGTAGAAGAACGGCTGTGGACTTTGGAGTTGGGCACAGTGGATTTAAATCCCTGCTCTGTCACTTTCTTCTTCGGGTACTACGGGCCTCACTTTTCTTATCTGTAGAAGGGGATTAATATCAGAGACCTCAGAAGGTTGAGGCGATTAAGTAAGTAGAGTACACAACACGTAGTAGATGTGATATCAAGCTTGGCTGCTTTCCTCTTGATGTGGGCTTCAGTTTCCTCATTTGTTAAACAAAGGGCTGGACTGGAAACATCCGAGGCCGTTTCCAGCTCCAACAGGCTGTGGCTATTTAGTGAGGAATGTTCTGGAATTCCACACATTCCCATTCCAACTCCAGTGATATTTCCCCTTTCAGCTCCCACAGACACAAAGGAACATTCTGTTTACTAGCCTGTGGAGACGTGAACACAGATACACACATGTCATTTATGACACATGACATGCCCATGAACTCTGCTTAGAGGCCGCTGAGCGCCAAGACATACGCACAGGTACACAGAGGTTCATGGATCTATACGTAGCGCAGAAACGCCTGCCCGGAGGAATATGTGCCTGTGCCCGTGCAGAGACAGGTGTGCACGCGTGCAGGATGCACAAGGAGACCTCGCACACACGCACTCACGCACAGCCACGAGCAGATGGCCCCAGAGACCGCCCGCAGGGTGTGCAGCGGCCAGGGCCGCAACCACTCCTTTCAGTGGCTACTCCCCGCCCGGGACTCCCCCCTCCGCCCAGCGCGCCCCCGCCGCCCGCCGCAGTCCGCGTACTCCCAGCCGGTCAGCCCTCGGCTCGCTCCGGGCTCCGCGCATCTCTGCATCTCTCCGAGGGCTCGGCTCGCGGGAGCGAGCAGGGGAGGGGACGGCAGCCGGCGCCCGAGGGCCCGAGGAGTCGCCCTCCGCAGCGGGCAGCTGCGGCCCTAGCTGCGGCAGCGGCTGCCTGTGGCGCCCGCGCGGGGTGGCCGAGAGCGGTGGGGCGGGAGCTCGCAGGCAGCATGGCGGGGCTGCGGGCCAGGCTGGGCTCGGGGCTCGGGCTGCTGGCGCTGTCCACGCTGGGCCTCTGCCTAATGCTGCAAGTCGGCGCCAAGAGGCCCCCCAAGATGCCCCCGTGCCCGCCCAGCTGCTCCTGCACCAGGGACACCGCCTTCTGCGTGGACTCTAAGGCAGTGCCCAGGAACCTGCCCTCCGAGGTCATCTCTCTGTGAGTGCTCTGGTCTGGGGTGGGGTGGGGTGGGAGAGCTTGAGAGCAGAGGAAGGCAAAAACCTGCTCTGGGAGTGGGTGGGGAGAACCCCTGCTCCACCTCTACAAAGTGTGGGGACCAGGAGGGCTCCAGGGCGTCCTCAGGACTGGAGATTCAAGGCATCAGCCCTGGCTGGGAGTTCTGCAGTCATGCAGGCTCAGCAGCGGTGGCTGAGAGAGCTGGTGTTTATGGCCAAGAATGAATCATCACCACCATCAGCATCAATGAGACCTACTGTGTGCAGGGCTCTGGACTTGGAGGGAGGGGGTTGTTTACATGAGCATGGGGGCCCCTGCCTGTGATGTCACACCAAGGACAGAAGGCTTCTTGTGGGGGAAGGGTGGCAGCAGGGGGAGGGGTGGAAGTGAGATACACTCCTACAGTGCCCTGGCACGGGCAGATGGCTGCCACTGGTCTCGCCAGCCACTCTGCACGGGGCCAGCCAGCCTGTCACTTGCAGCAAGCGGCCTCAGGGACTAGACGGTCTGTGTGGTCCTTGAGAGCAAGATGCTAATCCACCACCCCCATCCCAGTGCCCCATCCCTCAACAGCACCCAGCACACGGTGGGTGTCTGGATGATGGAGAAGGTGTGGGTAATGGAACCTTCTTTGGGCTGAGGTCCTTAGTGCTCAGAGAGGCAGTAGGGGAGGATGATGAGGAAGGCAGGCAGTGAGCTTGTGAGAAGGGAAAGACAGCCTCAAGTTGGGGGAGGAGCCAGGTGACATGGGGAGTTTCCAGGGCGAGGGTGTGCAGAAACCACTGCCCTGTCCACCTCCTGCCACCCCAGCAGAGTCCCTGCATACGCCCCTCAGTACTGACTCAAGTGTCCCCTGCAGGACGCTGGTGAATGCTGCCTTTTCGGAGATCCAGGATGGAGCATTTTCCCACCTGCCACTGCTGCAGTTCCTGTATGGACAGAGCCTTGCTGAAGGAGGCCGGCGAGGGGGGGGGGGGCGGGCGGGGGAAGGGGACAGATCCTGGACTGGGGAGAGGGGAGAGGTTGTGAGTAGCCTTTGGAGGTTAGGAGGCAGGCGTCCCTTACTTTCTGTCCAATGGGAGAGCCACAAACAGCGAAGCAGCGGGGAGTCAGGAGGGGTGCAGGGAGCAGCAGTTTTGGGGAAGGAAGATGGGGGTTGCCCACAAAAGCAAAGAAGCGGGTATTTGGGACCCAGTTAGGAATGGACTTTCCTCCTCTGCAGATCCCAAAGAATTGGGTGCAGTAATTTAGGCTGGTGCCAGAGGGTGGACACTGCAGGGAAGAGAGCTCATCTTAGAGACAAGTGACCCCAGGGATCAGGTTCTGAAGAAAAAGCTGGGGACTGAAAGGGAGGGAAGACGGGAGGGTCTGGAATTCTAAAAGGGGCTGTTTCTGTTTGAAGCCCCAGTTGCAGGAGAGAATACATGTGGTTATCCTCAAACTTACCATCCATCTGGGAGGGACTGGAGAGAGCTGGGGTGAGGGTGGGAGACAGAGCAGTGGGGAAGGACCCAGCTTGACAAGAGAGATCCGCCCCTGGCTGCTCTTACCCTAGGAGTAAATAGGGGCCCTGGGAGCTTCTGGGACCAGAGCAGGCTCCTGCCTGGACCTGCCGCCCAGGCTGCTCTGGGGTTCTCTGCTGGGGTCCCAAGGGTGGGAGGCATGGCCCGGGGGTGAGGCAGCCGGCTGGGGGCTGGCACGGCAGGTGTGCCATTGGAAGCTCTAATCCACCTTTGTCTCTGCAGGTTACTCAATTCCAACAAGTTTACACTGATTGGAGACAATGCCTTCACAGGACTGTCTCACCTGCAGTACCTGTGCGTGGGAAGGAAAGGGGAATTGGGAAGTGGAAGGGAGGAGGGCTGAGGGGGAGGGGGAGTGAGGAGGGCTGGGGGGAGGTGAGGGGGTGAGAGCCCTTGAATCCTCTGACTGCAGGACCCAAGCAGAATGTCATTTCATCCATCCCTCTGCCTAAACCATCCCGCCTGGATGCCCTGTCACCACAGACTTAATGTTGCCAGATTCAGAATGGAAGCCTGTCTTAGGGTCATGGGCTGGAATCTAGGTGGGGCATGAGAAGTAGCTGGTCGAGGGTCTCGGATCCTGACTGGTGGCTGAGACAAGTTCTTATTTTCTCCAGCTTCATTGAGAACAATGACATCTGGGCACTTTCCAAGTTTACCTTCAGAGGACTCAAGTCTTTGACACACCTGTGAGTACATCACACTCATACACCAGACCAAAGCCCCCTGTCTCCTGTGGCCTTTGGCTTCGGTCACGATCTTCAGATGACCCAGGGGTCTCTCTTGCAGCTCACTGGCCAACAATAACCTGCAGACACTGCCTAGAGACATCTTTCGGCCCCTGGACATCCTGAGTGACTTGTAAGGCCTGAGTCCTACTTCTTTTGACAATGGCACAGAGGGACACGTCCCTGGAGGGAGGGGTGTGGGAGCCAGAATTGGGAAGATCATAAGGTCTTGACAGGCTGGGAGGGTTTGGGTTTGGGGCGGGGAGAAGGCTAGGTTGAGTTATATATAGATTGGTAGCCTTTCAAGTTGGGGTTCTTCAAGGCATCTGTGGGCCCTCTTAAAATGCACACGAGACGTTATGTATATATGTTTTTTAAAACATGCGCTTTTAAAATCTATGTTTGATTTGAATCTACGTTAAAGTCTGATAGCATAGCCGCAGTCATTGATCAGTATTTCTACAGGAAAACAAAAGCCCTGGATTATGGAAGGTTTGGAGGAATTGGGATGCAACAGATAGTTGTGCAGGTCATACACTGCAAAAGGCACTTGGCCAAGGAGGCAAGTAGGGGATGAAACTCAGCCCCCACTCTGCTGGCCAAGCACGTGTCCACGGGGCTGCACCCACCCCAAGGGGAACATCTTCCTAACTGGCACAAAGATGCCACATGAGCAACCAACAGCAGCCTTGACAATATCTACTTCTGAAAACCTAGATGGCCTGGGTGGGCAGAGCAGCTGGGAGCCTGTCCCTCTCTGTGTCCCCTCCATTACCCTCATGATCCAGGGACCTGCGGGGCAACTCGCTCAACTGTGACTGCAAGGTGAAGTGGCTGGTGGAGTGGCTGGCACACACCAACACCACGGTGGCGCCCATCTACTGCGCCAGCCCCCCCCGCTTCCAAGAGCACAAGGTGCAGGATCTGCCGCTGCGGGAGTTCGACTGCATCACCACAGGTAGGAAGAAGGTGCTCCACCTCGGGCATCAGGCTGGGCCTCCCCAGGGAAGCTCCCAGCACCCTGCCTTGCCAGTCGAGTAACTCTTACCACCCAGAAAGCTCTTACCCTTCTCCCTAACCACCACCACCACCCCCCCGACCCATCACTGCAGATTTCGTGCTGTACCAGACCCTGTCCTTCCCAGCGGTGTCGGCCGAGCCCTTCCTTTACTCCAGTGACCTCTATTTGGCTTTGGCCCAGCCAGGAGCCAGCGCTTGCACCATCCTCAAGTGGGACTATGTTGAAAGGCAGCTTCGAGACTATGATAGAATCCCAGGTATCTGCGCCTGGCCTGGTTGCGGTAGTCCTTATGGTGGGGTGGGCTCCATTGTTCCTCTTCACTGAGTTCCTATAGGTAGAAGGATAGATGAAACATGGTCTCTGCACATAAGAACTTTCTAGTCTTTGGGGGGAGGCTGATACATACACACATAACATCCACATAATATGTAGGTGTTAGGAGGAAGATATGACCACAATGCTCTGGGAGCACAAAGGAGAGGCCTACCGTGGGCAATCAAGGAAGGCTTCCTGGTGGAGGGGATGCCTAAGCTGAATCTTGAAGGATGAGGGAGAGGGAGGAGTGATGTCCAGGATCCTGGCTTAAGTGACTGGATGGTGCCAGAGAACTAAGGAAGATATAGGAGTGGCTAGTGAGCTCAGTTTGGGATCCACTGAGTTTAAGCTGAGTCTCGAAGGCTGAGGGAGACTTAGCTAGGAGAAAAATTGTGGGAAGGGTATTCTGGCAGAGGGAACGGCATGAGCAAAGTCAAGAAGGTGTGCAGCAGCTTAGCATGTGAGAGTATGCACGTGTAAACAATTAGCAGCTCACAGGATGACAGCATAATGTTCAAGGTGGAGAGTGGCAGACGAGACCCGAGAGAGAGATGAGGACCAGACCATTGACAGGTTCTGAGCAGAGTGTATGAATCAATCCAATCTGTATTTTGGAAAATTCCCTCTGTGAGCAGTGTGGAGAGTGCTAGGCATGAAGCAAGACAGGTGGGCACACCAGGAGGGGTTCAGCTGGAGCCTGGACTGAGGCAGCAGCAGTGTGGATAGAGAGGTAGAATAAGGGGGGATTGAACTGACACAAGAGGAAATGGAAAGTTTATATTGCCCTGTATCTATGAAAGAACTTGAAGTCGTTACATAAAAAACCCTTCTCCCAAAGAAGACTCCAGGGCCAGATGGTGAATTCCATCAAATGTTTAAGGAAGAAATAATACCAATCTTACACACACTGTATTAGAAAGCAGAAGGGAGGGTTGACAGGACTTAGGGACTGGTCAGCAGTGGGTGAGGGAGAGGGCGGCAGTGTTGGGGATGGCTCCCAGGATTCAGGATGGGGTGACTGGGCAGAGCCACAAATTGAAATCAAGAACACAGGTTTGGGGGTAGATACAGAGCTCAGTCTCGGCCAGCCAGAGTTTGAGATGCTTGTGGGTGTCGGGGGAAGGAGGGTCTAAGCTGCTGCTCAGGAGCTGGGGGAGTCATCAGCATCTGGGTGCACAGACCAAGGCTGTGGAAAGGACTCAGGGCAGTGACTGCCAGAGGCTGAGGCTCAGCACAGGCTTCCCTTGGGAAACAGGTGGGGTCACGAGGAGGAGGAGGGTGGTGAAGCAGTGCTGGCAAGCAGGAGAGGAGGGGCGATGACTGGGGACACCAGGAGAGGCGAGAGTGTGTCCACACATGACTCCGGTGCCTGAGAAGGGGTCCGGGCAATCTGGTTGTGATGCAGATGTTCTCGTACATAAAAGCCCTCTCACAAGTGGGAGCTCTTGGGGGATTGTGTTTTCATACACAAGGCTCCAAGGCTCTGTTTACCTAGGCTTTGTCACCAGCTGTGGCTGTGTTCAAACTCTTTCTCCTTCCCCTGCCTGGACATTCGCCAGTGGGGTAGCTTAGGGCAAGTCACTAAGACTCCAAGCCTCAGTTACTTCCTGTGTGAAATTACAAAATAATAGGGTGTATTTCAGCATGATTCATTGAGGCAATGTGTTCACACTTAGCACAGTGACTATACACAATAAAAGTTCAATAATGGACATGACGGTTACACAATCGGTCGATATCTAGCAGCACTTACTTTGTGCTCAGTGTCAGCTTGTATTTGAACCTTGGGGTCAAGAGCAAAGGGAGGGTGATGCTGAGATTGATTATTAGCTGTGAGACAATTAGAAAGCATTGAGCACCCAGTGGATATTCAGCGGGGAGAGAATACTGTAGCAAAGACCCTTAGTCTTCGCCCACCGTTGGAAGGGACCAACACTGTTTTCTGAGGGTGTGGCGTGGGGCAGGGGCTTGCGGGCCCCCTGACGCTGCCTGACTCGCTTCCCTCCATCCTGCAGCCCCCTCTGCAGTGCACTGCAAGCCGATGGTGGTGGACAGCCAGCTGTATGTGGTGGTGGCCCAGTTGTTTGGTGGCTCTTACATTTACCACTGGGACCCCAACACCACGCGCTTCACCAGGCTGCAGGACATCGACCCTCAGCGCGTGCGCAAGCCCAATGACCTCGAGGCCTTCCGCATCGATGGCGACTGGTACTTTGCCGTGGCTGACAGCTCCAAGGCGGGGGCCACCAGCCTCTACCGCTGGCACCAGAACGGCTTCTACTCCCACCAGGCCCTGCATGCCTGGCACCGTGACACTGACCTGGAATTTGTAGACGGCGAGGGCAAGCCACGCCTGATCGTGTCCAGCAGCTCCCAGGCCCCCGTCATCTATCAGTGGAGTCGCACCCAGAAGCAGTTTGTGGCCCAGGGCGAGGTGACCCAGGTGCCTGATGCCCAGGCTGTGAAACACTTCCGCGCAGGTCGCGACAGCTACCTGTGCCTCAGCCGCTACATCGGCGACTCCAAGATCCTGCGCTGGGAGGGCACCCGCTTCTCCGAGGTGCAGGCGCTGCCCTCCAGGGGCTCGCTGGCCCTGCAGCCCTTCCTGGTGGGTGGCCGCCGCTACCTGGCGCTGGGCAGCGACTTCTCCTTCACACAGATCTACCAGTGGGATGAGGGGCGGCAGAAGTTTGTGCGGTTCCAGGAGCTGGCGGTGCAGGCCCCTCGGGCCTTCTGCTACATGCCTGCTGGGGACGCCCAGCTGCTCCTGGCCCCCAGCTTCAAGGGACAGACACTTGTGTACCGACACGTGGTGGTGGATCTCAGTGCCTAGAGGGGGTCCGAGGCCTCTGGGTTCCTCGGGCAGCACTGGAGGCTGGGTGGAGCCTCCAGGTGAGCAGCATGTTTGCCTGTGTGGACACATGTAGCCAACCTGCATACGTGCCCTCACGTACACATCCCCCCGGTGAGCATGGACCGTACCGTGGACTCTAGCCCAGGGATGCCACTTAATTTTCACTGTAATCAGCATGACGTCTTGTATACGCACCAGACAGCCCAGCCCCTGGTGCCCTCCCATATGTGGACGCTGGTTCACCCCACACCACATCTGCAGCCTCCCTTGCTCTGCTGCCTTCCACATGCTCTGGCCCAGGGAGGGGTCCTGGGGGGGCTGGAGGCTGAACCGCTCCCTCCTGTTGTTCAGCTTATCCTTCTGACCCTCTGGTCTTTCCTGTTGGTGCTCCAGGTGTCTGTTTACCTGCTCATGCTCCGCATTGCAGCCCATGGCCACGTCCTTCGTACTGCCGGGTGCGCTCACCCACGCTACCTGCCTTCTGCACGCACCCGTGGACACGGACAGACTCCCTCAGTTACACGCACACACACCTGTCTACACTCCCATCTCCACGTGCACACATGCAGATTCAGCGCTGCCTAAAGTGGGTCCCCTCCATGACCTTGCCTCTCTTCCTGGAGGGGCACAGAGTACCCGTCCTCCTCTGCTCACCCCTGGTGTGCCCACCCTGCAGCTGAAAACGATTGGAATGGTGGTGCCAACCTCTGGGCACCAGCTTGACCTCCTGGGGGCAAAGCCCCTCTGCCCGAAGCAATAACAACAGCTCCAGCAGACCCTGCCGTCTTCCCGGCGCTGTCTCAGTGCTCACTGGAGTTTCCTTCTCTGACCCTGAATCCAGCTCACTGGTGAACAGGAGACCACTCAGATGAAAGCCTTTCTGCTTTTCTTTCCTTAGCTTCCCCAGCCTCAGACCACCCCCTGGTTCAGCCCCACCATTGGGATATGGACCCTGCACTGTGTTGGCTCCTTTGGGTGCATCCAAGGGCTGGCCAAGCCAGGGATGCTGCAAGCACCTGAGGCATCTGGGCAGGTGCCAGGAGTGGAACTGGGCTGAAGAGCATCCTGGGGGCCCTGGCGTCCCTCCAAACCACAGAGGCACACCCCAGGAGCACTGCCTTTCAGTGCAAGCTGAGTGCCGCAGGGGGGAGGGAGGGAGGGTCCTGTGGGAGCAGCACCTGGCAGCCAAGCTTCTGCTGCCCTCTGCTGTACGCTGGGAATAGAGGGCTCTGAGATGTTAGGCTGGTAGGGAAGGCACAGGGCGGGGAGTCTCTTCCCTGTGCCCAGACTGTGTGGGGACCTCCAGGTAGGAGGATGCCCAGGGGCACTTGGGGACAATGCTCTGATTCACTTGCTTCAAATAAAAAGTTTCCACCTCATTGACGGCTCTCAGGTATCCAATGGTGATGGTCAGCAGCACCTGTTTCCTTAAGAACAGAGCTGTGTTGTCTGTCCCTGCTGCTTGCAGGGGGCCAGCATCAGCTTTCAGACCCCCCTCCTCCCTGCTCCCCTCCCTCTGAGGAGTGAGTAGGCACCCCAAAGTCAGCCGGTGCTGGGGTCAGGAGTTCATGGTGATGACATTCAGGTGCTGGGTGTGACTAGTCTCTATCACCTGGGGCTGACTCACGGCCAAGTGTTCCTTCTTGGAGATCACAGTCTTGGGGCCCACTGAGACTGGAGGCTGTCCCTCGGTCAGGTCAAATCCAACCAACAGGGCCAAGGACAAGCTCAGCAGGCCGTCTCCTCTCCACCCCCCTCTGCTGGACAAATATGTCATCGCTGCCACCCTCGGCCCTAGGTGTGAGATTTCAAGCAAGTGGACTGATTTCTCCAAGCTGAGCTTCTCCTTCTGTAAAGTAAATAATAAAACCTACTTTGTCCAATCCTGATCCTGCCACTTACTAGCTTGGAGGTCTCAACCATGTTCCTTCGCCTATTTGTATCTCAGTTTCCTCATCTGGAAAATGTGGATAATCATGCTACCTATGTGACAGGGTTAACGTGAGATTTGAATGCATTAGATTTATAATGTGTTAATATATGTAAGGCTTAGAATCGTGTGTCTGGCACAGAACTAAGATTTTTTATTTTTGATTGTAGGACTCTGGGAGATACCCAGGTGGCTCAGAGAAGGCTGCTTTTTGGGCGAGGAGAAGGTTGATCTCTGGGGAGACCTGCTGTCTGTGGATTAGGGTTCCTGACCTATCTTCAGTCTCAGAGGCCCTGTACCCTACATCTTACCTTTAGCCTCAGATGCCCACTCCTCACAGTAGGGAATCTCATAGGTGATGTGTTTGGGTTTCCACCTCCTAAAACCACATTCACGTGCTCTTGGCTTAGCAGGTATCTCTTGGGACCCCCCAGCCACAGTGTCCTGGGAATGCCTGTCCTGCTTTTTCAAATGGGGAATGGGCCCTCATGCTGTGCCAGGGAGAGGTTGCCAGGGAAAGAGGGTTGAGTCTCCCAGACATGTTGGCACTCTGTTGCCCAGTAGAAAGATAAACATCACTCTGACTGTCGCTCCCCCCAGGGCAACCCCCAGGGTTGGGAGACACTTCTCCCCCTGAATGCCCAGCTTTCTGCACATGGGGAATGGAGCCCACCATATGCCTGCCTGGTCACCTGCCAGAGGTGGGTCATCATATGTCCAGAGAGCTGCTTAGCAACCCACTGTAACCGGGTGACTGTGTCAACAGCTCAGGACCAATGGGCGTGAGAGGCAGAGTCCACTCACTCTGCCAAAGCCCAGGAGGGTGACCCCCTCAGCTGTCAGCCTCACGCCCCTCCATGCTCTTAGTAGCAGACCTCCGATGTTTTGTCCCTTAGATTTTTCCAAGCACAGTCATCGGGACCAAGAGTCTCCATGTGAGAGATGGTCCCAGCTGGGTTGGCTTTGGCAGAGGGGAGCTCCTCTCCAGCAAATGGGGGTAAAGTGAGGCCTGTGATGCTGAGGGCAGGTGACTCTGGAAGGCAGCGAAGGTGGGGGAGGGGAGGCAGTTCTGAAGCAGGTACCAAAGGCCCGAGGCTCACATGCACACAGGCAGCCCAGGCACCCTAACTTCTGGAGGAATGGATGTCCATTCCCTTTTCTGTACCCCCTGCTCCTCCTGAGCGTCCAGAGGGTCAGTCACATCCTTTTGCTCCAAGGAGACAAGGATACTTTTCACCTTCATTACAATGTCTGTGATCAGAGATGGATGGTGGCCGGGACCTTCCTGAGGGGATCCTAGCCCTGGGTGGTTCTTGTTACTCCAAACCAGGGTGGGAGTTAGGGCCAATGTGAGAAGGTGGTTAGGTGGGGAGAGGGAGGCATCAGGGCCTTGGGGGAGTTTCTCCTGTGGGCCAGTTTCACTGCAAGCTCTCCCACTCAGCAACACCAATAAAACTGATGATGATAATTATGACTGTATAATCAATGAGTGTTTATTTATTCCCAAGAAGCCTCCTTTCCCTCCATCATTAGCTATTCCATCCTTTCGATAGATGGTGAGTGTTAACTGTGGCTCTAATAAAAAGTAATAACTGCCCAAGTTTTCTCGTTTTTTCCCCACGCTCTGGGCAGCTCTGCTGTCACCCTCACTTCAGCCCTGCGAGGCAGAGGGGAAGCTGTGCGGGGTGGCGGGGTGGGGGATGATGCGCTCCCCATTTTCAGAGGGAGGAATGAGGCACCTAGCAGAAGAGGTACAAAGAATGCAACCCCACGTGGAAAGTTGTAGAAGCAGCAAAGTTTGCCTTCTCTTTTTTTTTTAAATTACTTTTTATTGGAGTATAGTTGATTTACAATATTGTAAGCCTTTTCTTTTGAGCCTCCCGCCTTCTTCCAGATACACACCTTCCTCCTAGAGGAGCTTTTCCATTCCCTGTCCCCTCCCAGGGCTGCCCTCAGAAGACTGATTAATCTAAGCATTTATTTATCGTTCACCATCAGGTGCCGTTAGGCAAGTTACTTTCCACCATTGAGCTTATTTCCTAAATGGTAAAAATATTAAAAAAAAAAGGATCTTTGTAAAGATCAAGTCTCTGCGCTCAAAAATGCACTACAAAATGGCAGTCGTTGATACTGTTAAGCTCTCAGGGATATCTGTGTTCTTGACTCATGGAAATAGGTGGGATTTCAAACTTTTGGGGAAGAAGACATGGGGGGCTGGGGACTCCACCCAGAATCTTTCAAATCAGCCTGCCCAGGGATGTGGGCTCTGGAAAGGTATCCCAGAGAGAAGTCAACTCCTGAAGCCCACTCTTCAACAGGGTGAGCGAGATGGGGGTGATGAGTCCCTCAGGTTCCCTCTCCTCCACATCCTCCCCACTTTCCCTCTAGGTCACCTCAGCATCTTTGAGGCGCTTACCGATCTCCCGACCTAGTGCTATAAGAGCCGGATTTACTGGCGCCCAGCCAAACCTCCTTCTAGTTCTCACCTGAGCCTCTAACGGGGGACGTCCACCCATCTCATGCCCATTCCCATTTCACAGAGGGGGAAAACGAGGCAAAAGAGGGGAGCTAGTGAAGATCTTCGAAAACTCTGGGCTCCAAATGTCCTTCGTTTCTTTCTTCCCCCGTCGCACCTTTTTTTTTTTTTTTTTTTTTTTAATTTATTTATTTTTGGCTGCATTGGGTCTTGGTTGCTGAGCGCGGACTTTCTCCAGTTGTGGCGAGTGGGGGCTACTCCTCGTTGCGGTGCGCAGTCTTCTCATTGGGGTGGCTTCTCTTGTTGCGGAGCATGGACTCTGGGCACGCGGGCTTTAGTAGTTGTGGCTCGCGGGCCCTATAGCGCAGGCTCAGTACTTGTGGCGCACGGGCTTACTTGCTCCGCGGCATGTGGGATCTTCCCGGACCAGGGCTTAGAACCCGTGTTCCCTGTATTGGCAGGCGGATTCTTAACCACTGCACCACCAGGGAAGTCCGCACCTTTTTGTTTCCGCTTCCTACCCCCAAATCTTTCCCATTCGGAGGGCTACTCAACCTACGAGCCCCATCCACCAGTCAGAGGCGCACCGCCACTTTAAGGGGCAGGCCTCTCACCTCCCTGACCTCGCCCCGCCCCTCCGCGGCCGCACTGCGCCTGCGCCACGCGCCGGAGACCTGGGGTTGGGCAGAGCCCGGTTCCGTGCAACTTTCAAGTGAGTTGCAAACTCCGCCCCGAGGCCGGTGCAGGTGTCCTGGCGCACTGGGGCCGTGGGGACCCGCAGGAACGCAGGCTGCGACCAGCCACCCCTTGCCCGGGACCCACAGCGCCCCCGGCAAGGGCCGAACGCCTGGTTCTCCGGGGCAGGAAGTGCGCGTCGGAGCCGTAACTGCCCGAGCGGCGGGGCGGAAGAGCGTGCCGGCCGGTACCGGCTCCCAACTTGGTTCCTGCCTGCCCCGGCCCACTGGTCTCCCCATTCTTCAGGCTTCCAGCACTGCGGAGTTAGTGGGCGGTGGGCTCCGCCTCCACCAAGAGGCAGCCCGAGCGCCCCTGTGGTTCCCACACCTCCACTGTTAATCCCATCCCAGCGCAGGCGTGAGCGTCCCTCTGGGCGTCTTCCTGGAGGGATCTCCCTTCGCTCCCGAGACTGCAGGATGGTGTCCTGGATGATCTGTCGCCTGGTGGTGTGAGTATGGCCGCTCTAATACCCTCTCTAGCCCTGGATGTCAGCCCGCCCCTGGGGTGGAAGCTGGGAATGTCAGGTGGAGAAGGGGGCTTTTTCTGAGCTATGTCACACCTTTCCCCTCCCTCCAACATTCACCGCAAGGGTTAACGGACCTGCGGGCCTGCACAAGGCATTGGGCACCGTGTGCTTGTCCCCCCGCACTCAAGCCTACTTGGCTGATGGCGACCCCCTGCAGTCGCACACACACTGCAGGCAGGTGAGTGGGACGGAGGACCACAGGCTGGCCAGCCGCCCCTTGGCAAACACAGGATGTGGCACGTTGTGGGCAGAGAATCCAGGTGCCGGCTTCCCATCTGAGCAGTCAGTCACGTGACTCACCACCCTGGCCCCAGCTTCCCCACTCTGTCCTACTCCTCACCTGGCTGGAATATCCTTGCCTGCAACCTGGCAGTGCCAGGTCTGGTGGCCCTGGGCCTGATTGCACGTCCAGGGGAGGGAACAGCCTGGTGCTCTCATGGCTCCGAAGCCTGCCTCCCACTCACCTTGTGGAGTGGCTATCTGTGCTCTCGCTGCATCATGCACCCATGGGCCACTCGTGCAGGCCTGGGCAGGCTTGGGATGTTTGTAAACAACAGGGTGGGGAGGTGGCCTCCAGGGCACTGAGTCAGGTGCAGGTTGTGCAAGCCAAGCGGGAAGAACAGGGCAGGCACTGCCACCTCGAACATGGGGTGGGGGGGAGGCCGCCACCTGGCAGGGACATGGGGCGTGGTGCTCCTCACACTCTCCCTCTGCTTTGGGGGCTGCTCTTCAGGCTGGTGTTTGGGATGCTGTACCCAACTTATGCTTCCTACAAGGCTGTGAAGACCAAGAACATTCGTGAATATGTGAGTGTGGGGGTGGGCAGGAGGGCTCAGCTCAGGTGGGGGGACCACAGCCTTGGGGGTGTGGTAGGATTTGGCGAGGTGGGGGAGTCGGAGCTGGCCTCCCTTTCCTCCAGGGGTAGAATCTGGTGGCGTACCCTGGAGCAGAGTGGGTGTGGATGGAGGATGGGCTATTGGGATTCTTTGCAGGATCTTGTGGGTGCAGCCTGTTGGGGATGGGTACAGGAATGAGTGGCAGTTTCTCAGAGGCAACTTTCTAAGGCCAGCCAGGTGCCAGGGGAATGCAGTGGGACGGGCTTTCTGGAATCTCTGGGCTGGGTCAGCCCGGGACAGGGGATTTGGCACTGCAGGCTCAGCTGCTGGCCTCTGACCTCTCTGCCCGCCCCTCCCCGTCCAGGTTCGGTGGATGATGTACTGGATCGTCTTTGCACTCTTCATGGCAGTGGAGACCTTCACAGACATCTTTATTTCCTGGTATGGGCACTGGGGTTCTGTGGGCTGCGGGGAGCGGGTAGCCCTCCCTGGCCTGGCTCCCTGGCAGACCTTGCCCCCTCTGCTCTGACAGGTTCCCTTTCTACTACGAGATCAAGATGGCATTTGTGCTGTGGCTGCTTTCGCCCTATACCAAGGGGGCCAGCCTGCTTTACCGCAAGTTCGTCCACCCATCCTTGTCTCGCCATGAGAAGGTACCCCAGGGGGTGGCAGGGCGGGCAGTGTAGGAGTGGGTGTGAGGCGAAGAGCCCTGGACTTGCAGCTCAAGACACTGGGGACACCTAGGCTCAAATCCCATCCTGCTGCTGTTTAGCCATGGGACCTTGACAGAGCCTAGCCTTCCTCCTCTTCTGGGAAAATCAAATGGGGACACACGTGAATGATCTTTTGGGGGTGTGAGACACCAGCTGGAAGTTGGTTTGGGGATGGTGGGAGGAGGCTGGAGCATGGCCGATCATTGAGGTGTAGCATCCGGTGAGTGGATGAGGAGCCCTGTGCTCTGTGGGTGGGGTGGGCTGGGAGGCGTGGCTCCCAGTGGTTTTTCTGGGCCATAGAGGAGTGACTAGGGCTGTCCGCCTGAGCTTTCCTTCCCCCGTGTCCGCAGGAGATCGACACCTACATCGTGCAGGCCAAGGAGCGCAGCTACGAGACGGTGCTCAGCTTTGGGAAGCGGGGCCTCAACATTGCCGCCTCGGCTGCTGTGCAGGCAGCCACCAAGGTGCCCTGGGCCCCAGCCCTCCCCCACCCCCACCCCTACCCCCGGGGCCTTTTGAGCGAGTCCAGCTCTCTGTCAGGGAGCTGAGAGATCGCAGCTGTCCAGGCCGGGGGAACAGGGGCGAGAGGTGACAGGTGGGGTGTTGGCAGGAGCACAGAGCTTTAAGTTCAGACTTCCCTGGCTCTGACACTGACCGTGAGTGGCTCCTCTTGCTCCCTGGGCCCTACCTTCCTGCTGGCGCCACAAAGGCACAGGGCTAGAAGGTTGCCATATTTCTTTCGGTTCTGAGGCCTGTGCCCCAGGGATTGCTTGCAGGTCAGCCTTGATTTTCCTGGGCAGCTCCCCTGGTTGAGGCCCCTTCCTGCCAGGAGCCCTGCCCCCCTCCGTCAGGTGGAGCAGCGGATCCCACTCTCTTGCAGAGTCAGGGCGCACTGGCCGGAAGGCTGCGGAGCTTCTCCATGCAGGACCTGCGCACCATCTCCGATGCCCCCGCTCCCACCTACCAGGATCCCCTCTACCTGGAGGACCAGGTATCCCACCGCAGGCCACCCATCGGTGAGTGGGCAGAGGAAGCCAGAGCTGTCCCGAGAGGCATGGCTTCCTCCAGGCAAGCTGTGGCTCCCCCCAGGGCCAGAGGAAAGCCAGGCTCAGCTGGCCCCAGGCCTTCAGACTGTGTCCGTGCCCAGCTTTGCCTCCCGGCCTCCCTCTCCTCCACAACAGGGTACCGGGCAGGGGGCCTGCAGGACAGTGACACCGAGGATGAGTGTTGGTCAGACACAGAAGTGGTCCCCCAGCCATCAGCGCGGCCCCGAGAGAAGCCTCTGGGCCGCACCCAGAGTCTGCGTGTGGTCAAGAGGAAGCCGCTGGTGCGGGAGGTCGGTGGTGAGGAAGGCACAAGGGAAGTGAGCTGCCCTGGTGGCCGCCTCAGCCCGCATCTCTCACGGTGTGCCTGCTCTCTCTCCCCACAGGGCACCTCGCGCTCCCTGAAGGTTCGGACGAGGAAGAAGACCACGCCTTCAGACATGGACAGCTAGGGTCTGCGGAGCCTGGCCCGGTCTTACCTCGTGCCCTGCAGGGCGTTGGGACTGTTTGGAGGGGACCTCTGGCTGCACGTCTGGCCTGCCTGCACCAGCTGCCTGCGTGCTGCCCTCCTGACTCTTGCTGTCGGTTACGGGCCACGTGTGGGGCTGCACCCATGATGCACCAAAGCAGGCTGGGCTCAGGGTTCTATTTATTGTCCTCCTCGCCCCTCTACCTTCCCAGGTATGGAACCAGAGCCCTCCCCAGACCCCTGAAAAACGAAACCCAAAGCCCACCCAGCTGTGTTCGTTCCTTCCTGTCCTTCAAAGTACTTCACAGCCTTCTCCAAGGCCGTGTGTGTGTCCTGGTTGTATGGTTTGTGTTGGTGAATGAGGCCAGGTTTGTGGAAGTTTTGATAAATAAATGCGTAAAAGTGCTCTGTCTCTTCTGGTTTGTAGTCCCAGCCCTCACAGCACGTGGTATTAAACAGCCTGCCCCAGGCCAGTCTGGGCCTAGTGCTGAAAGGCCGGACAGACTGCCAGAGGGGCCCAGTGTTCTGCGGCAGATAGCCATTGACAAATTGTTGTGATGCGGCAAGTACTATTATGGAAAGCTCTTGGGGACCTCTGAGAACACGGATGGGAGAGTGGGGTGCGGTGGGGGGGGGCGGGCAGTCCAGAGTCTAAGAATGCAATCCGGAGGGGATGGGATCAGGCCTTGACGGGAAGTAGAAACCAGTGGGGGCAAAGGTGTGGAGGGACCTCAGGCAGCACGATAATCTCATGGGGATTAGCTGAAGCTGTGCGGAAGATTAGGGCTGGGGAGGCCGATTTCCTCCAAGGGCCTGCCAGGCCTCTAGGCAGCTCCCGGTGCATCGAGTTCGTAAACACTCAGGTTGACAGTAGGAGCTTTGCACCTCTGCGGAGTGGCCGTGAGAGGGCAGCAGCTGCCAGGGTCTGGGCTGCCCCCAGCTTCCAGGTCAAGGAGGGCGGAGCTTGGAGGCTGGGTAGGGCCTTGCCCTGCTGGGGCCTGTCAGCTAGCTGGCTGGAGGGATGATGCAGAACTCGGTCCGGCCTCCAAAGGCCCTCCCTGCTGCTCGTGGTCATTGGTCCTCAGCCGTCCCATCCACGAATCTCCTCTGTTCTGAGACCCAGGCTGTTTGCTGGCTCCACTCCATCCCCTACTCTAATCCCTGGGGCAGCCAGTGCCCAGCCCTGGCCTCTCCTGCCCCTGGATGCTGGTCTTACTGTACTGTCCCCGGGCTGCTCCCCTCTCCCACCCACATGCCTCCTCTTCTTTCCCGCTTTCGCTTAAGTCAAGAGATGGGTGAGAGTGTCGGGTACGAAGAGGGGAAATGGGGTGGTCACCCGGAGTGACCTGAGGAGTGTGGATTAACTCTGGGTATGGGGATTATCCGGGTTTATTTGGGGGAAGTACTTAATCTGCTGGGTGGCTTAGCTCCTCACGGATTGGTGTTCAATGACTTCCTATTTTGGTGTTCCCTTGCATCATGGGGTTGATTTATCTCTTCATTTATTCATTCAAAAATCTTTATTGAGCATCTCCCAGGTACCAGGCATGTTTCGAGAAACTGGGGATACAAAGTCAAGTGAGAGCTAGCACCTAGAATGTGGCTGCCCCAGCAGGGGCTGCGCTGAGCCCCCGACATATATTAATTTAATCCTCACAACAATCTCATGAGGTACATACTATTATTATAATCTCCATTTCACAAATGGGAAAACAGGCACCGAGAGGGCAAGTAATTTGCCTGAGGTCACACAGCTAGTAAGTGGCAGAGTTGGGCTTGGAAACCAGGCAGTCTGGCTCCAGAGTCAGTGTACTTAACCACTGTGCAGAACTAGAGTAAATGAGAAAGTTTCTTGCCTGGGAGGCAAGGAGAAGGAAACTAGCAGTTATCAAACATTGATTGTGGGGACTTCCCTGGTGGCGCAGTGGTTAAGAATCTGCCTGCCAATGTAGGGGACAAGGGTTCGTGCCCTGGTCTGGGAAGATCCCACATGCCGCAGAGCAACTAAGCCCATGCACCACAGCTACTGAACCTGCGCTCTAGAGCCCGTGAGCCACAACTACTGAGCCCACGTGCCACAACTACTGAGCCCACGTGCCACAACTACGGAAGCCCGCGCACCTAGAGACCGTGCTCCGCAACAAGAGAAGCCATTGCAATGAGAAGCCTGCACACCGCAACGAAGAGTAGCCCCTGCTCGTCCCAACTAGAAAAAACCCATGCGCAGCAACAAAGACCCAACGCAGCCAAAAATAAATAAATAAATTTACAAAAAAACAAAAAGAAACATTGATTGCTTGTCTGACCTTGTGTTGGGCATTTTAAAGAGATGATTTCCTTAAATTCTCCTGTCAAGCCTGTCAGGTCGGGGTTATAACCATTTTACAGATGGAAGAACTGAGACTTGGAGAGGTGAAGCAACTTCTCCATGATTGTGCTGCCTGTGGGTCAGGGCCCTGTCTCCTGATGCAAGTCTGCCCAGAAGTCGCCTTGGTGGGGGTGGAATGGCAGGATCCACTCCCCTGAACTGAGAGAGAAAAACAGAGGAGTGTGTGATAAATGGACAAAATGAAATAAAAACTCAAAGCGGGGAGCAGCTGGGGGAGGCCTGAAGGTGCCGGCTGGTGAGGGAGTTTTCCTGGGAGCTGGGGCTTCACCAGCCCTCATTCCTTGGATGGGGTCTTACAGTGACAGGCAGGCTCACTTGGGCCCCGGGGCTGAATTAGAGATGGTCCCTGATGGCTATCTTAGCCCCAGCCTCCGGGCTAGCCTGGCTGCCCCGCTGCTCCTATTTCTGTCTGCAGAACGCATCACTTTCATTCCGACCTTGGCCTCCAGGCCTTTGCTGCACTGTATGCATCGCCTGTGCTCCCAACAGTCTTCCATCCAGGCCGTCACGGCCTTCCTTCATGATCTGCTTTCTCCAAGAGCCCTCCCCTGACTCCAACCCCTCCTGAGGATCCTGAGGCTCCTGATCTCTGGCCCGCTCACCCTGTCCTGGGCGCACGATGCCGTGGGCTGTGCTCATGTGTCCATCGCCCCCTCCACTCCCTGACCAACCAGACTCCCCTAGACCCCAATTGCTTCTTGCTCCCCACCTCATCAGTCTGGACTCTCTCATGTCTCCATGCTCTTCTCCTGTCCCCCCAACACTCTGTCCTGTTCCTATTTGCCCTCTGAACCCCACTCAGACATCACCTCCTCCAGGAAGCCCTCTGTAACCTTCCCTTTGCCCCCTTGGGGTTGATTGCTCATCTAGACCACGCTGTCTCTGTTCCTGCATGGACTTCTATTTTTGCCTTGAGCACATCGTATTTCCCCCCCACTACATTGTGACTTCATAATGAATAGATTTGTGTCTTACTTTTGTATCCTGGCCCGGAGCAAATGGTGGTTTAGACCAAGTGAAATATTGTAGTACATGGTGAAGTACTTAGTCTCTCATTTCTGAGCTAAGCATCACCCCCTCTGTGACGCTCCCCTGATTTTTCCAGGCTGGGACTGGAAGCACCTTGTTAACGTTTGTTAGCATGCCCGACTCCAATCATTACCTGCAGTGCCCAGCACAGGGCCTGACACCTAAGGTGCTTCAGGGAATGTTAGCTGGTAAAAGAACATGGACCAAGTGAGCAGAAGCTCCTCGAGGCTGGGGATGACCTTGTACATTCAACTTTGTACCCTGCATCTCCTTGGTGACCATCACAGAGCCTTGAAAATGCCCAGGTCTCTGTAACACATGTTTGGCGAATGTCTGCTGCAGTTGTTTGGATTCCAAGACATCCTGGGGCCAGAAGGGAAGGGGCAAGGAGAATTCCAAGTTCTGGACAAGCACATGTGATCCCGAGACTGGGGCATTGGGTGTGGGCTGGGCTTCCCTCAGAGCCTGCCCTGTCCCTCTGAGAATCACTGACACATCTGCCCAGCACCATCTCCCTCTGCATGGGGTTACTGGCCCAGCCCATGCCCTCTCTGGCCTGGCCCCTAGGGGAAGGTTAGGCCTTGCTCTGGCCTACCCACGGCCCCCCACCTTCTATTACCCACCAGTATGCCCACTGCCTTCCCAGGCAGAATCACGCCGGGCACTGGTACGGAGATGAAGAGCCTAGGCCAGTCCCCTTGGAAGCACACAACTTTGCTTGGCCCAGGTACCAGCCCTGCTCGATTTGCGCTCACTCTGGCCTCCTCATCCATCTTGTCTGCTTCTGAGGGATGCCCCCATTGCCTCCAAGTTCCCAGGTGCAGGTGGCCCTTCATTCCCAGCCCTCCCTTCTCCCTCCTCCCCACAGCCCAGCTGTCCCTTGGACCTTTCTGGTGGCTCCTCTCTCTCCCTACCTCTTCGGTCCCTCCCGGTCCTGGTCCCCCTTCCCTACCTCTGGCCTCCAGGTGCACTAGCCCCACTGCTGCATTTTTCGCTGCCACTCTGGGCGGCAGCAGCGTGGTTAGCCTCTTGTTTCAACACAGCCCTGGCCCAGGCTGAGTTGGGGCGTCTTGGCTGGCACTGCCCCACCCTTTAAGGGGTTGAAGAGGTGAGCGCTCCGGCTCTCGCTCCCTTGTCCCCCGCCCAGCATCAGGGACTGGGATGCCCTGTAGCTGGGTAGGCGCAGAAGCCCCGGCAGGAGGATGAGGCCCGCTGCTTGGGAAATCCCGGGGGGCCGGAGCTGGGTTACTAGGCAGAAGGTCCTGAGCCCGGGCGGAATGAGGTAGCTTTCTCTACCAGGGTGGTTGGATTGCAGGGGAGGGAAGGTTGGGCGGAAGGAGAAGGGGCATTGGTGAGGTGCAAACTGAGAAGAGGAACTAGGTCAGAGATGCGGGTGGGTGGGTGAGAGGGGAGGGGGCATCTGCCGCGGAGCTTCCTCCTGGCTCCAGAAGCATCTCCACACTTCCCTGCCTCTGCCCCTCTCCCCACGTCCTGGGAGAATTCTCCCCGGTATTCCCCCCTCCCCCATGCCCCCGCCCCAGGCGTTGCCACAAGGGTGGGGGTGGGGTGGGGGGAGGCCAGCCTCAGCTGTCTGAAGGATGGAGGGGCTGGGGAAGTAGGGCTAGGTGCCCAGACGGCCGCGTGTGTGGGAGGGGATGTCCTCAGATGCCCTCCACCCGGCAGTCCCCGCTCTGACGTGTGGGTGCCCCCCCTCTCCCTGCCCGGATTAGTGGCAGCTTGGCCTGACTCTCCGGGGCTCCTTTCCCCGCCCCCGCCTGCTGCCTTCCCCTGGGCAGGGGGCTGCTCCACCCGAAGGGCACTTGTGCTTGCCCAGGTAAGGGGCTCTGGGGACAGCGTGAGGGCAGCTGGCTCATGAGTGCTGCTGCGCGTGTCAGTGGGAACGTGTGTATCAGTGTGTGTGTGTCAGTGCTCTTGAGGGGTCGTTGCGGGGCCGGAGCGGACCCACGCGTGTCTGGGGGTGCTGGTCAGCTCGCCTCTGTCCACGGATCCGGCATTGTGTCCACACGTTGCGTGGCTTTCCTTCTGTTTGTGTCTTTGTGTGGCTCCTCAGATCTGCTCTGTCCTCAGGCACGGAACAGCCAGCTACAAGGGCTCTGTGGGCCTGTGGCATGGGCTGTGGAGCAGGATGGGGAGCTGGGCGAGGGTGGAAAGGGGTTCCTTCCCCCGCCACCCCAATCCCCCCCACCACCCCCTGTGCATTTTAGGAGCCTGTCCTGAGAGTCCTGGTCTAGTCCAGAGGCAGTGATCTGACAAAGCAGACTTGGCAAAGGGGGTGGGGGGAGGTGTCTGTCCCACTCCCCTGGGGCAGTCCCCTTCCCCTCGGGGCCTGGACAGCCCAGGCTCCCACCCTGCCCTGCCCAGCCTCTTCTAGGCCTCAAGCCGCAGGAATCTCCCCCTGGAATCTCCCACAAGTTTTGGTTGCCAGAGGACACAGATGGGGGACTACAGGCACACCCCAGCCCTCCATCCACATCCTGGAGCCAGCCTGGGAGCCGGAGGCTGGGGCTTGGGGCTTGGGGCTTGGAGACTGCAGTCTGGGTTAGATCCTCCAGGATCACTTCCCCTGGCACACTCAGGTCCAGGCCACCCCTCAGGGGAGCTATGGGAGGAAGGGAGTGTTAATAACTCAGTCATGTAAACAACCCCTACCAGCCTGCCCTGCCACAGAACCGGCCTCTGGGGGAAGGCGAAGGGGCCAGGAGAATCTATGCCAACATGACCTAAGTCTTGCCTGGTGCCGACCCCTTCAGGCCTCCTCTCCTCAGGACCCCTCCTCTTCTCCTCAACTGGTGAAAGGATCCCGGCCTCCCCTCCAGTCTCTTGGGAGGAAGGCTCCCTCCAGGCCCTCATGGCTTCCTGCTCCAGGGATGGTAGTGTGACCTGGGACAAGGCTAGAGGCATCCAAGAACTCATCCCTTCGATGGAATGGGGGTGGGTGGGGTGATGCTCTCTCTGTCCCAGGCTGGGTGAAGGCAGGCCAAGGATGGCTTCCACAGGGAGGCAGGGGAGTCGCGGGGTGGGACGTGGGTGCCTGAGGGGAAGTGAAGCGCCCGTTGGGCGTGTGGGTTTCTGTGTGTGTCTGAATCTGTCTGTGTGTGTTTGAATCTGTTTGTGTCTGTGCTCTGGAACCACCCTCGCAGAAGGGCCAGGATGCTTCCTCGGGTGGAGGGTGCCCTGCTTTCCCATTTCCTCTCCTCCTCTCTGCTCCCTCCCAGGAGCCACTCCCATGGGCTCCTCTCCAGGGCTGGGCCTGGAAACACTAGGAGCACAGGATGGGGCAGACCCTCAGAACATGGGGCTAGAGCAGGTGGTGGAGCGCATCTGGTCCCACTTCCTCTCTGGACAATTGGTGAAACTGGGGCCCTTAGACCAGGAACAGACTAGAGCCTAGACCCTTCTAGAACTGCTAAGGCAGGACACTGTGCCCTGGGAGGGGGCTTGTGTCTGGAACGGTGAAGAGCAGCTTGGCCAGATGAGGACCGGGCAGGGCAGACCTGGGCCAGCGTGTGTGCCCATGTGCCAGAGCTGGAGAGGATCAGGAGCCAGTGGTCCAGCAAGCACGGGGAGGCTGGCGTGGGTCAGAGCGCCCATCACTGACCCGTGAGAACTCGACTGCCCCTGCCAGCTCTGGCACTGACCCCTCCCAGCAACCCTGCCCTGGCACCCCTGGGGGCACCCCACCCCATCGTGGCCTGGTCCGGCCCCTCCCGCCCTTTGCTCCAGTTCCCGGGCTTGCCACCTATAGTGGGGGTGCTGCCCGCCTGCCAGGCTCCGGGGCCGGGCCCACGGGAGGGTGGGGCGGCTGGGAAGCTGGCACGCTGCCCCGGGGGAGCCTCTCTCGGCAGGCGCCCGGGTGCTGCGGGGGGGAGGGGGGAACAAAGGGCTCATTCTCCCCGTGCGCAGCCGGTGGCATCGCCGGGGCGTTGGCGGAAGCCCCCGGGGCCCGGGAGGGGGCAGGCCCAGGCGGGGCCGCCGAATCTCGGGCTCCTGTTTCCCCGCAGGGTGCTGGAGGAGGAAACCGGCGGAGCAGCTTCCCCACTCTCAGTTGCGCGTCTGGCGATGGCGATCAGAGGTCCTGCTGCGCTCTCCGCTGGGCACTCCCTCCATTAGCCGCGCCGCGCCGTGCTGCGCCGTAGCTGGTGCCTCTCTCCCGGGTCACGGGATCGGCCCCCCTTCCAGGCACGACCCCCTCCCCCGGCCCCTCGGCCTTTCCCCCCACTCCGCCATCTCCGACCCGGGGCGCGCGTTCCCCCCGGCCCGGCTCCCTCTCTCCCTCCGGGGGCACCCGCTCCCTAGCCCCGGCCCGGCCCTCCCCGCAGCGCAGCACGGAGTCTCGGCGTCCCATGGCGCAACCCACGGCCTCGGCCCAGAAGCTGGTGCGGCCGATCCGCGCCGTGTGCCGCATCCTGCAGATCCCGGAGCCCGACCCCTCCAACCTGCGGCCCTAGAGCGCCCCCGCCGCCCCGGGGGAAAGAGAGCGCCAGCGCGCTGAGCAGAGAGCGGGAGAACGAACGAGTCCTCGCCCGCCGGCCGGGAGGCCCCGGAGCCAGCCCATGGGGAGAGGGCGCCCGGCGTCGGCCACAAAGACCTCCGCCGCCCGCGCCGCGCCCGGCGCGTGAAGCCCAGGTAAGGGCTGAGAGGGGCGCCGGGCGCGCGCCTTCTGGGGACGCCCATAGGAGGGTATTTCTAAGCCGAGCCCGCGCCGCACGCAGGGAATGAGCTCCCCTTGCTCCTCTGGGCTTGGCCACACCTCTGAAAGTTAGGATGTCCGACGGGGCTGGATCGCCTCGGAGCGGTGGCCCCAGAAAACCCAAGCGCCCTGTGTCACGGCTCCCTGGGCTCCCTCCCCTCCTTCCTGGGGCTTCCCCCAGTGGGCCGACGTGGCCGTGCTGGGAGAGCGCTGCGGCTCTGGTGCCACCTGTCATCCTGGTCCTTTGCACGCACGTTCAATTTTCCCTCCTTTGCCTCTCTGTGGGCCCTAGCCCGCTTTCCCCGCCTCCTTCCCTCCCCTCGGCCAGGCTGCAGTTACCAGCGTCCACCGGCCGCCCTAGCACTGCCGGCTGGACTGGGGCATCTTGACCCATCCCTGCTGAGGCCTCTAACTTCCCTCCCCTGTGCCGGCTCACTCCTTCCCTTGGGGGCAGCGGTGGAGATCCCAGCCCCCAGCAGTTGTCCTCGGCTCTGCCTCAGGAGCCAAGAAACTGTACAGCACCTGGAAGAGGCAGACTCGGGGCTGCCCAGGTGTAGGGAGAGATTCCAGCCAGCAGCCCTGCTCTCCCCCGTGACTCCAGCCTGCCCTGTCTGCACTTCCCACCCAAACAAGCCTAGGTGGGGCTGAGGGCTGGGGGTGGGGAAGCAGCACCCCCAGAACCACAGACTGCAGCGCAGGGAAGAGGCTTCTGAGCCTGCCCATTTCCCAGCCCTATTTTACACAAGGGCACCAGAGGAGTGACGTGACTTGCCCAAGGTCACACAGCAGGTGACTGGATCAGGGCCAGGATCCAACTTTCTTGTCTCCCAGTGCAGTGCCTTCCATGGAGCACATCTTTTGGGTTCTTGCCCTCTGTCCTTCCCCATGGCTCATGACCAGTTCCAGGCTCGACGAGGCCGGGACATGTCATCCTAGAATCGGCAGTCTCTGCTGAGGGGCCCTGGCCCAGGTGGGCTGTCAAGTTCCAGGCATTCAGGGGAAGGGATGACGTCCCACACTGGAACATCCCACTCAGGCGGGTCCTTTGAGTCTCATGTGGCAGGCAACGTGGAGCCCAGCTGTAGGCTGGCACTTGTCTTACTGGTTTGGGGTGCCTTGGTGCTGCCAGGGCGGTGCCCACTCTGTACCAGGCGGTAGGGTGCTTGAGGCAGGTGCCTAAGCAGCTCATGCCTTGGTGGTTATGCTCCAGGGACCCCCTCTGGGAGAGCCCCATGAGGGCAGGAGAGCGATGGAGAGTACGCCCAGCTTCCTGAAGGACAGCCCAGCCTGGGAGAAAACAGCCCCTGAGAATGGCATCGTGGGACCAGAGCTGGATACCCCACCACAAGATGGCCTGAGCCCTGCAGCACTGTGCCTGGGAGAGCCTGTTCCTTTCTGGAGGGGTGTCCTGAGCACCCCAGGCTCCTGGCTCCCCCCTGGCTTCCCCCGGAGCCCCAAGGACATGCTCCCATTGGTGGAGGGCAAAGGTCCCCGGAATGGGGAGAGGAAGGCTAGCTGGTCGGGCAGCAAGGAGGGCCTGCGCTGGAAGGAGACGATGCTTAGCCATCCGCTGGCATTCTGTGGGTCAGCATGCCCGCCTTGCTATGGCCCACTGATTCCTGAGCATAACGGTGGCCCTCCCAAGAGTGACCCTGTGGCTTTCCGACCCTTGCACTGCCCCTTTCTTCTGGAGACCAATATTCTTGAGCAAGCTCCCTTCTGGGTGCCCAGCTGCCTGCCACCCTACCTAGTGTCCAGCCTGCCCCCAGAGCGTCCATGTGACTGGCCCCTGACCCCACACCCCTGGGGGTACGCCGGAGTCCAGCCCAAAGTGCCCTCTGCCTTCAGCTTAGGCAGCAAGGTGAGTGTTGGAGCAGAGAGGGTACCTGGGGCTCATGCAGCGGGGCTCAGTGGCCCCTGAGCAACGCTGCCGGGGCCAAACCGCTCTGCCCTTCCATTTTGATGAAAAGATAAGGTGGTACCCAGGCAGAGGAGGAGCCTGTCAGCTCAGGCATAGTCGACCCCAAGCAATTCCTCTTCTGAGCAAACCCATTTCATTAGGCCTCACCTGCCTTTGGGCCATTTCAGGAATTGACTCACACATTGTCCACCCAGAACAAGGCCCTGGGAACTGGGGCCTCAGAATGTGTGGTCTTGTCCTGGGGGGAGGGGTAGACAAGGCCCTGTATCTGGGAGTGGGATGGGCAGGTGGCCCCATGGCCTGTACCTCTGGCACTTCCCCCACAAGTGACCCCCCCCAGGGTCACCTCAGGGATGAGATGTAAAATATTTTAAATCCAGTGTGGTACAGGGCATCACACAATCTGAATAGATCCTGGAGGCCCTTTGACTGTGCCAGGCATGAAGCCTTTAGTTGCTGGGTTATGGGGAGGCCTGAGAAATCCTGGGGAAGGATCTGGGGTAGCCAGGACTGTGGCGGAGGCAGTTAGGGGACCAGTGCCTATTAACCAGTATGTTCTTCAGTATTTTCACAACCCTTAAAGCCACACAGGCTCACACCTGATGGTTGTCAGTTCTGCCCATCCTTTTAAGCAGTGGGAAGCAAAGTCAGCATGAGCTTAATCCCTTCTCCTCTCTTTAGGGTTTTTACTGCAAGGATCCAAGCATTCTCAGGCTGGCAAAGGAGCCACTGGCAACTGTGGAACGTGGGTTGTTGGGCTTAGTGCCTGGTGGGCATCTCCAGAGAACTGGGGAGGTGGAACGCCCTTCACTCCACCAGAGAGATGGAGAGACAGGAGTCGGCAGGCATCAGAATCTTTGCCCCCTTGTCCTGGGGCATCCAGATACTGTTCCCCGGACCCTGTGGCCCACTTGTTCCCCAGGCCTGGTTCATACTCTTGGCAATGTCTGGGCTGTACCGGGAGGCGGGAGCCTTGGGTACCAGCTGGGGCCGTCAGCCACATCAAGGTGCCCCTCTCCTGGGCCTCCTACCACCCAGGTGGACCGTTGCTCATCTCACCCACCAGCTAGAGATGGAGGTCTTGGCCCTTGTGGGAAGTGCCAGGAGGACCTGGAGGGGGGAACCAGTGGGCCGAGTGAATCCAGCGAGGAAGCAAACAAGGCCCCTGGTCCCAGGGCCTGCCCGCCCAGCCATCACACCAAGCTGAAGAAGACATGGCTCACACGACACTCTGAGCAGTTTGGGTGCCCAGACAGCTGCTCTGGGGAGGAGGAAAGCCCAGCAGCCCAGCTGCGGGCCCTCAAGAGGGCAAGCAGCCCCGAGGTCCAGGGAGCAGTGGGCAGCCCAGCCGCCAAGCGCCCGTCCGGGCCTTTCCCGGGCAGTGTGGGGCAGGAGGCCAGAGGTTGGCAGGAGCTGCTGGACTCATCATTTGGGAACAAGGCAGAGGCAAAACAGCGTGATGACCACAGAGGTAAGGGGACAGGGGAGGGCCTGCAGGGGGCCCTACTTGGGAGGGTGCAGCCGGGACTGGGGCTTTGCAGGGAGGTGGGATCAGAAGTCCTTTATGAGTAGATCACAGCCAGCTGTCCAATTGCCCACCTGGATGGGATAGCTCTCTGGGAATCCTTAGCAGGTACAGGCCAGACCCGTCCAGCATGTGGCTCCTATTTTCGTGTGCCTACTCCCGAGCCATGGCGTTTTGGTGACAGTATAATGACAGGATTCAGAGTGTGGACTCCGGAGTCAGAATACCTGGCTCCTGGCTTTGCTGATTGGTGCTATGTGACCTTGGGCTGGTTACTTCACCTCTCTGGGCATCAGTTTCTCCATCTATAAAATGGGGATAAAGACAGCACCTACCCCGTAAAGAGTGCTGCAAAGATTAAACAATATCATTCACGTAAACGGCACTTAGCAAGCACTCAATGAACAGTCACTTTTGTGATTACTTGTGCCACAAATCTCCCGTCGGGGGGATTACATCTCCTGAAGGACCCCTTGTCCTGCCTCAGGAACAAACAACTACTCTCTGGGCCAGCTGGATCATAGAAACTCATTTTGGACTCTGCCAGTGTTAGGACTTGGGCACATCTTGGACCCCTCTGTCAAGGTCTGCCCTTCACAGAGGGTTCTGGCACTGCCGGCCCCAGCCTCGGTTCTTCGGGATCACCTCGGTTTCTTGGCCTCCCAGACTGCTGGGCCTGGATCAGGACTCTTTCTCTGGTCTTGCACCCCTGCACCTGGCATGGGTCTGTCTGTGCTCTTCCAGGCCTCTGCCTGCGCTGGGAAGCTGTAGGCCCCTCCGACTTCTAGGGTTACTGCACCTGTGGCCTGTGTTGAAACTCTCCGGCCTTCTCACCTTCCATCGCCCTCCGTCCACGTCGGGATTGTCTCTTCACACTGTCACGCAGCCAGCGGTATCACTGAGGCTGAGGCAGAGCTAACCCAAGTCTACACCGACTGGATCCTGCGCCCCAGCTGCCCCAAACGTGGCCCGTCAGTCCATGTTAGGGCTCAGCCTTTTTGAAGTTTCCGGCTGCCTGGTTCCCTCGTTCCGAATCAGGCCTCGTAGGCCCGGGCCCAGGGACAGCGCTGGCTCTGTGTGGGGACGGTCTGGGTGCTAAGGCAGGGCCTGGGGTTCACAGAAGCCCAGGAAGCCCGGCCTCCTGACCAGCAGCATTGTCCCCTCAGGACCCCGAGACGTCAGGGCCAGACTCCAGGACCCGGGGCTTCAGGATACACCTTGCGCAGCTCCCCCGGCAGGCATGACTCAGTGCCAAAGCTGTGCCCAGGCAGCTGGTGCGGCGGGAGGGCCGGCCTGCCACTCCCAGCCAGTGCCCAGGTGAGCCTGTTGCCCCCGGCTGCCCCCAGCATCCTCCCAGTGGGGCTCCCTGCTCACCTTCCTCTGCCCTACCTCCAGATTGCAGCAGCAAGAGGAAGACACGGCAGCCAGCTCCGAGGGAGGAGGGTCTGGCCCGGAGGAGGCCGGGCTCAGCATGGGCCTCGCCAAGCACCTGCTAAGTGCTCTGGGAGACCGACTGTGCCACGTGCTGCGGAGGGAGCGGGAGGTCTTGGCCTGGGCCCAGCGGGAAGGTGAGCAGGCCCCCACCAGGCATTCAGGACCCCGGGACGGCCCGGTCCTGTGGTCAGTACTTTCACAAGGAGCATGGGACCTCCCTCCCCCAGCACTGCCTACCAACCTGCTGCCAGCGCGGGAGAGCTCCTGCCGCACTGTGCCCTTATTCCCAGCTCAGGCTCTGTCAACTTGTATTCCAGTTTCTGGCCTGGACGGGGGATGTTGGGAAGGTGTAAAACCTGATCTGGCTCAACCCTCTAAGAGCTTTGGGGAAATGAGACTGAATGCCAAGTGTCTGCAAGAGCACCGGGAGGGAGGCGGGGGTGGGGTGGGAGCTCTCTGCAGCTTTGCAAGGGAAGGAAGGCTTCCGGGGATGGTGGGCTGTTGGGCCCTGGGAAGCTGGTAGGATTGGGGCCGAGGTTAGAGATGGGAGGAGCTCGAGGCAATCAGCTAATCCCTCTGGTTCCAGGCTCTCCCTCCTGCATCCCTTCCATGGGGAATGACCAGACACTCCTGCTGTCTTGTCACTCCCTGGATGGAACCCCCTGGTGGCTCCCTCTTGTCCCAGAGAGTCCAGCCCCTTCCCCTTTCACAGCCAGCCCCTGTCCACCGTGCCACTCCCTCCGCCCGATTCCTGGCACACGCCCGGCCCTCTTGGCTCACCTGAGCTTGTCCGCCCCCTCAGGCCTCGGCACCCTTTGTTCCCTCTGCCTGGAACGCGCTTCCCTTCCATTCCTACCCGGTGAATGAAAAGTTACTCATCGCTCAGGGCCGTTTGTGCAGCTGTCCCCACCCTCCTCCTTCCATCCCACTCATGCTCTAGCACCCACCCCATGATGCCACGAGCATTACCATGTTTATGGGCCCATCTCCCCCCTTGTGATGTGAGTGCTGGGAGTGCAAGTGGCAGGTCCTGACCAGCTCTGGATCCCCAGCACCCAGCCCTGGATGGGACGAGTGTGTGTCGATGAGTATATGAACGTGTGCTCACTGGCAACCTCCCACCTACCAACAGGGCTTGGTCTGAAACTCTGGGTGAGGGAAGGAGCAGCCTCCCAAGGTTTCCTCTTCTGAGATACAGAGGAATCCCCTGAGGAGACACCACTGTGTTGTGGGCTGGGGGGATGAAGGACTGTTTTGGGAGTCCTGTGGCTCAGGGGGCCCTGGGGCAGGCGCCAGGGAGGTGCAGCCTGCACTGGCCTGGGAGGGTTGGCTGCAGACGGACGGTGCGGCAAGTAGGTTCTTTACAGGGGCTGTTGAGTAATCAAGGGTGACTGTAAGGGGGCCTGTCTCCCTTCTGGGGCAGCCCCTGAGTGGAAACTGCTCCTGTGTGTCCATCCCTTCCTGGAGGCCTCCCACATGAGGTCCTCAAAGGGGCCACTGACTTGAGGCCCCTCTGACCCCGTTCTCTCCTGTGGTCAGCAGGCCAGGGGCCAGCCGGGACAGAGGACAACCCAGGCATTCCACGTTGCTGTAGCCGCTGCCACCATGGACTCTTCAACACCCACTGGCGATGCCCCTGCTGCAGCCACCGGCTGTGTGTGGCCTGTGGTCGCATGGCAGGAGCTTGGAGGACCAGGGAGAAAGAAGGTAGGAAAGGAGCTGGGGGCTTCGGAAGGGATGCTCTAGAGTTCATGGCCAGGGACTTCCCTGGCAGTCCAGTGGTTAAGACTGCACTTCCACTGCATGGGGCACGGGTTCGATACCTGGTTGGGGAACTAAGATCCGGCATGCCATGTGGCGTGGCAAAAAAAAAAAAAAGTTCATGGTCATTTCTTGGCTGTGGCTCCCTGAGAAAGTCTCCCTCCGCAGCCTCAGCTACCACTGCTCAATGCCCTTTAGAGCAGACCTTTTCCTCTCCCCAGATCAGAGGGCCATGCCCATATCCTTAAAAGAAGTCGAGTGCCTACTCTCTATCTCTCACTTGGCTCAGCTTGCACCTTTTTAAACCTTACAACACTGTGAAGTAGGTATTATTGCCTCCGTTTTCCAGATGAGAAAAACTCAGAGAGGTTAAGTGACTTGTGCAAGGTCACACAGCTCGTAAGTGTTGGGCCCAGGATTTAAAGGCAGGCCTTCTGAATCCAAGTTCTGCTCTCTTCATGGTTCTCAGCTTTCTCTCCCTTGGCTCAATTCCGCCACCTCAACACTTGAAATTTCCCAGTGTTCCAATAGACATGGCCAAAAAGAGTTCCAGGGTCAGAAACCTTTCGGAACACCATATTCTACATGATTGTCTTGCATCTTGCAACGCACTCAGCATATTAACGGCTCTGCGTTCTGCAAGCAAAGGATCCTATGTCACTAGGGAACTCAGGTTTCCCAGAAAGCCCATGTTTTGTAGATTCTCAAGGTCCCCGATTTAGATATCATTCCCTTGCTCTTCTTCCCTGACTTTAACCTGGGTTTATCTTGATTTCCTGACCTGCAGCTTCTCCTTTCCTACCCCCAACAGGCTCTCAGGAACAGTCCATGGAGAAGTGTCCCCAGGAGGCTGGGCACAGTGCCTGTTCCCTGATGCTCACCCAGTTTGTCTCCAGCCAGGGTGAGCCCTCTTGGAGGGGTGGGGTGTACAGAGGGCAGGTCCTGGGGGAGACCAGCTTCCTGTTTGGATGTCCCTCAGCCCGATCCCATGCCCTCCTGGTTGGTGAGGCCAAGCAGCATGGAAGTGGCCCCCTGTCTGCAGTCACCGGCAAATTCCATCTCCCCTCTCCCCCTCACAGCTTTGGCAGAATTGAGCACTGCAATGCACCAGGTCTGGGTCAAGTTTGACATCCGGGGGCACTGCCCCTGCCAAGCTGATGCCCGGGTGTGGACCCCTGGGGATGGGGGCCAGCAGGTAAGAAGCAGGGCACGGGACAGGGCACTGGCTGGTGCGCCCCAGGATTAGGCGGTGTGTCTGCAAATTCCTGACTTTGATTTGGCAGAGTTTGGTCCTTTTCTTTTGAGGGGAGTGAAGAGGGACATGGAAGCCGGTGAAATCAGGCTTCTTCTCTTCTCCTGGGGATGAGGGCCCATGGAGTGAGCTCTAGCCTCTGCCCCGCCTCCCCCCACCCGCCCAGCAGAAGTCCTCGCTCTCTGCCTGCCTGGAGGTCCCACCCTCTCTGTGCGCGTCCCAGCATCTTGCTCGAGCTGCTGGAGTCCCGTCTTTCCGCTCCCCAGGCGCAGGCTCCTACAGGTGGAGTGTCGGCCCACCTTCTCAGTAGTCCCCGCACCTGACACAGAGCAGGTGCTCAGTGCGCGTTTCACAAAGTTTTTATGAAGTTCATGTTTTTATTATAAAAGTCATTTATTCAAGAAAGGGTTTATCAAATGCCTTTTGTGTGCCAGACACCGTACACATTCCCGCTGTGGAAAATTTGGAAAATACAGACAAGAATAAGGAAGAAAACAGCAGTGGCTTACAATACCACCGTTACCATTTTGACATATTTCTTTCCAGTCATTTGCCTATCTATTTATTCCAGCCTCTTTTGAGTATACTTTAGATCGTGCTGTATGCATAAGTCCATGGGCAGCTTTTTTCCACCTCACGTTGTATCGTATGACATTTCGCTCCTTGTAAACACGATTTTAGGACTTAACAAGAGTCCACTGTTAATACTTGTGGGTTGAATTGGATTGAGATGCATTTGCCATTTTTAAATCTCTGGTTGGATGGGGGGGGGGGTGGCGGCTGGGTTTAACAGAAGGAGCCGACGGAGAAAACTCCCCCAACTCCACAACCTTCCTGCAACAGGGATACCAACAGGACCAAGGACACTAAGGAGGGTGAGCGGCCCCCTGCGCCTTGCTCAGACTGTGCGGGGGAGGCTGGGCCAGGCTGGAATCCCCAGGAGAGATTGGCATGGCTTTAGCCATCCCCCCAGCCCCCCATCACCATCTCTCTTCTCAAGTCATTCCAAAGAAAATAAATCTAAATAAAATCTAGGACAAGCCTCCTAACCCCTCTCCAGCCGGACCCCTGTTCTGAGCCCCTCCTTTGGAGAGGTCCTAGACACGCTGGCAGGAAAGCTGGTGGGAGGCAAGTGCATCCAGACCAGAGTTGAGATGGGCAGTGCCAGTGAGGACAGAGCAGATTCCGCCAGGAGAGGAGGGAAGGGCACATGGGCAATGGAGCCTCAAGAGAAAGGTGAAGCCCCTCACCGCCCTCCTTCCTAACAGAGACCCCAGACTCCAGAGAGACCCCGGCAGAGGACCGTGCTGGCCAAGGGCCCCTGCCTTGTCCCTCTCTCTGTGAACTGCTGGCCTCCACTGCTGTCAAGCTCTGCTTGGGGCACGAACGGATACACATGGCCTTCGCCCCTGTCACTCCGGCCCTGCCCAGCGTGAGCGAGGGCACGAAGGGAGGGCTGGGGGCCTGGGGCCGAAACTGGGCTGGACTTCCCTGCAGGGTCAGGCGGGTACTGGGCTGGCCTTCCCTGCAGGGTCAGGCGGGTACTGGGCTGGCCTTCCCTGCAGGGTCAGGCGGGTCCTGAGCACGCCTGCCTCTCCGCCCCTCCCTCCCCGCAGGACGACCGCATCACTAACATCCTGGACAGCATCATCGCGCAGGTAGTGGAACGGAAGATTCAGGAGAGAGCCCTGGGGCCGGGGCTGCGGGCCGGGCCGGGCCTGCGCAAAGGCCTGGGCCTGCCCCTCTCACCGGTGCGGCCCCGGCTGCCTCCCCCCGGGGCTTTGCTGTGGCTGCAGGAGCCCAGGCCTCGGCGAGGCTTCCACCTCTTCCAGGAGCACTGGCGGCAGGGCCAGGTGAGGCTCCCAGCTCTCACAGCCTCGCCTACCCTCAGGGCCTTGATCCTGAGGCCCAGGCAGACCTGGTCCGTCACTCGGAGGGAACAACAGGGCCTGTCCCCACGCCGTTCTGGTGCCCCTACAACATGCCCCGGCCTGGCCATGTTGGGTACCCCATCCATTCTCCCCGTGTCCCCCTTTCTTTCCCCACTACAGCCCGTGTTGGTGTCAGGGATTCAGGGGACATTGCAAGGCCACCTGTGGGGGACAGAAGCTCTAGGGGCGCTTGGAGGCCAGGTGCAGGCACTGACCCCCCTCAGACCTCCCCAGCCCGCAAGCCTGGGCAGCACAACGTTCTGGGAGGGATTCTCCCGGCCTGAGAGTGAGTATCCCTGATGTGGGGTAGAGGAGCTGGGAGCCCCTATGATGCTGGGGGGGCATCGAAGTCCCAGAGTGACCCGGGGGGCAGCTGGAAGCAGGGCCCAGCGCAGAAACTGGACTCTGTTGCTGCCACGGGAGCAGGGCCTCTGGGCCAAGGAGGTTCCTCCCTGGGCCAATGGCCTTTCTGTCTCTTCCCCTAGTTCGCCCAAAGTCAGATGAGGGCTCGGTCTTCCTGCTGCACAGAGCTCTGGGGGACGAGGACACCAGCAGGTGCGTGGTGCCGTAGGGCTGTCTGGCCGGGCCTCCCTGCCTCTCCTCCTTGGCCCTGGGACGCTCAGTGCTCTGTGCTTGCCTCGGGAAGCTACTCTAGCTTTGCGGGCTTGGACGGGGTCTCTGGTGCCTGGATTGAGCCTGCTGGGCGTGACACCCCCCCCCCACACACACACAGGGTGGAGAGCCTGGCTGCCAGCCTGCCACTCCCAGAGTACTGTGCCCGCCATGGGAAGCTCAACCTGGCCTCCTACCTCCCTTGGGGCTCTGTCCTGCGTCCACTGGAGCCCCAGCTGTGGGCGGCCTATGGTGAGTGTCCACTCCATTCCTGCCCAGTCCCTACCCCCTTCCCGTCATCTCCAAGAACACATGTGTCAGTGCCGAGGTCCTGGGGCCCATTCCCAAGTGTCTTTTCTCTACCTCCATACAGGTGTGAGCCCACAGTGTGGGCACCTGGGGACCAAGAACCTCTGTGTGGAGGTGACCGACCTGGTCAGTGTCCTGGTACGCGCTGAAGCCCCACTGCCTGCCTGGCACTGGACACAGAAAGGTGCGTCCTTGGCTGGAAGCAAGGGTCGACGCAAGCTGCAGATGCGAGGTGCTGTCTCTGCTGGCCCTGGGCCCTCCTGAGCCGTCTTTCTCCCCCAGATTTCCTCTCAGCCCTGGACGGGGAGGGGCTCTGGTCTCCGGGCAGCCAGGTCAGCACCGTGTGGCACGTGTTCCGGGCACAGGACGCCCAGCGCATCCGCCGCTTTCTCCAGATGGTGAGGAGGGAGCCGGGAGCTCTCCCCTTCCCCTTCCAGCCCCAGAAGCTCTCCCTCTGTGTGTGTGCCCCGTGTGCTCGCTCCCTTGCCTCAGGTGAGCTGGACTCCACTGGTGCAGAGAAGGCAGACTGGGCCCTCCTGAGAGGTGTGCAGTGGGGCGCACAGAAAGTGGGGGACCTAGTGATGAAATGAAGCAAGAGCTGCCACAGGCTGGGCACTGTGCTCAGGGCCTTGGGTACATTCTCTGTTAATTGTCACGAGCACCCCGTGCGGTAGGTACTGCTGCTTTCCCATTTTGCAGGTGAGAACACTGAGGCTGAGTGGTAAAGCTGGGACCCGAGCTTGTGGCTGTTCCCAGCCCGGGTCGCTACACTGTGCTCCCCCTGGGGACAGGCAGCCTCCCCGCTGCAGGCTCCAGGTGGGGGCTGGCCGAAGGGCAACAGGAAGCTCACCTGAGAATCCGTCCCACTGCTCCCCTCTCGGAAATCTGCACCTTATGAGGAGGCGCCCTTTGAGGTGCTAGCAAGGAAGGGCTAAGGGGGGGCAGCGTGGTAGGTGGAGAGAGACACGGGGCCAGGAGAGGGGGCAGGGAAGGAGAAGAGGAGGGGGTGAGCAGGAGGTGGGGGAGGCCCTGTGGTTCCAAAGTCCAGCTGAGCCCTGACTGTCCTGGGGAAAGGACGCCCACCAAGTGTCACCCCTGCTCAGGCACATGCACACACACGGACGTGCAGGTGTCAACGTGGCTGTCCACTGCCACCCTCCTGCCCACAGGAGATGCACACACACGGATGGACTCACGCAGGTGCTGGGACACGCAGAGGGGAGCAGACAGCAGCGCGCCTTCATGCATAGGTGGCCTTGTCTGATCTGGGTGTGGCCGGCTGTGGGCAGTCCCGCATAGCCAAACCCGATAATTCACCGGGAAGGTCTGAGGGGCATATTCTCACTGGGTGGCCTGGGAAACACTGCTCTAGTTCCAGGTTGGACTTCCTTGGCACCTGCCTGGGGTTACCCTAGGGTCCAACCTGACTCACCAGCCTCCCCTCTTCCCATGGCCTGGTCTTGGAGGCCTGAGCCCTAAGCCCAGGAGTAATTGCTAAAGTTCTAGCTGAAGGGCTGGATGGAGCTGGTGGGCAGCTGAAGCACGATGCTGGGTTCACCTCTGCAGGTGTTCCTTGGGCCCTGGCCTCCACGAGTTCCCATCTACCCAAGGAGCTCCCCACTCTGGTTGGGCTGGTGAAGGCCCCCCAAAGCTGTGCCTGCTTCAGAGGCCTCAGCCTGGACAGGCAAGCCGGTCGGTCCATCCACTGGGGAGTCAGAACTTCCGTGTGGCTGTGCCTTTTCAGGATCTGGGATCTTAGAAGAATCTGACGCATGCTTTGGATTGTCTCCCCAGGGACGTACAGCTATCTGCTCACCTACAGCTTAGCACACAGTTCAGGATATTCACAGGACTCCACAATTAAGAGCTCTTGGTGTAGACAGTTTATAAGTTGAGATTATGCAGGACGTCTTCCTGGGTTTTGGAGAAAGGGGTACCTTTGAAGGAGGGAGCAGAGGGCCCAGGGCCAGGGCCACAGAGGCTATTCAAGGCATCTAGCCCCGGGAAAAGCGGGGATTTAGACCCCCAGCCTCAGAGCCCTTAATCCTTTCCTCTCAGCTCCTTCCAGCCAAATCTCTATTCTGCCAACGTGAGCGACCCCAGCCCTTCACCATCCTGCTCCTTTCTCTCCCACCCCTATGTCCTCCCCCTGCCCTTCAAGACTTGACCCCTGCGGCTCTTTCCTTTGCCTCTGGCCTTTGGGCAGCCCATGCCCCATCTTCCTGCAGCCCCGCCCTAGCCTCCCGCCTTGCTCATTCCTCCTTTTCTTTGAGGTGTGCCCGGCCGGGGCGGGAAACTTGGAGCCTGGCACCCCGGGCAGCTGCTACCTGGACGCAGGGCTGCGGCGGCGCCTGCGGGAGGAGTGGGGTGTGAGCTGCTGGACTCTGCTGCAGGCCCCCGGAGAGGCCGTGCTGGTGCCCGCGGGGGCTCCCCACCAGGTGCTTCCCCGGAGCGTGCAGGCGGGGGCTCTGCAGAGAGCTCAGAATATCGGAAGCATTCCCCAGCCTGGTCTACCCTCGTCCCTCTCAGTTCCCCTCTGGAGCTAGGCAGAGCAGGAAGTCACGCCTCCACTGCAGGGAAGAGGAGTGGTCTTGAAGTCATCAAGCCAACTGGGCTTTGTGTCCTTGGGTGCCCGCTCTGCTTGTGCCGTCTCTGGCATCCCCTTGGCCTGGTTTTGGCCGCGCCCTTTGGGGGTGGCTGGTGCTGGACCCAGGGCCTCTGCTCTCTGAGAGCTGGGTGGGAGTCATCTGGGGAAGCAGACCTCAGGAACCAGTGGGGCAGGGTGCGTCATCCTGAGTCCCCACTGACCCTCCTGCCCACCCCGTCCCTGGCACAGGTGCAGGGGCTGGTCAGCACAGTGAGTGTCACTCAGCACTTCCTGTCCCCCGAGACCGCTGCCCTCTCTGCTCAGCTCTGCCACCAGGGGCCCAGCCTGCCCCCTGACTGCCGCCTGCTTTATGCCCAGGTGAGTGTGACACTGGCCGGGAGCCTGAGTGTGCTGCCCAATTCCCCCCACAGCACAGCTGCGCCCAGGGAGGGTGTTCGCGGCAGGGAGAGCCCGGGGCGCGACTGTAAACTCCTTGTCCTCTCCTTTTCTCCTAGATGGACTGGGCTGTGTTCCAAGCAGTGAAGTTGGCTGTGGGAACCTTGCAAGAGGCTAAATAGGGGGATCCCAGGTGTCTGGGGTAGGGGTTGGGAGCAGGCAGACCAGTGCTCAGCCCAGGCACAGCTTCAGCAGAGAATGGCACCGGGGAACTTGGGGACTTCTGCTCGATCCCGCAAGCACCACTCTGGGCACAAGCAGGGCACCCCGTTCCCTGCCCCTGACCTGGGCTCTAAGGCCAACAACCACAGTGCCACTGAAGCTCGCACCTGCCCTTTGCAGGCTGGCACTTGCTCCGCCCCAAGCTCCTCTCCATGGCACCAGACTCACACTGGGGGTGACCGTCTCCCTCCAACCCCTGCCCGCCAACCCAGGAGACGAAGAGCCCTTCCTTGGGGGACCTCGGAAATCATTCTGGCTTAAGCAACACCTGCTGCTGCTGCTTCATCTCCTGCTGTCTCACCTGTGCCCGAGCTCTGCTTATACCACCCACATCCTCCTGGGCTCCCGGGCGGCCCTTTGCACTGCAGGCGTGCTGGACAGGGGCCACCGACATCCTGCCCTCTTGCCAGAGAGCTGTGAAGTGTGGGGAGGGGGCAGCATCTGGCCACTACCCAGGCTTGGCTGGAGGGGTTGATATGGGCGAGGCCCCATCCCTGCACCCTCCTCTCGCCTCCTTCCTTCTTGATTTCCATTAAAGGCTGATTGTTTTGTGAATGCTGCAGTGTGGTTGGCCCTGCTCCTGCAGGCCACATGGACTGGGGAGGGAGGGGACACATGGAAATGGAGCAGGGTGGGAGGGGGCTGAGGCTGTGGTGACGGGGACCTCAAACACCCCTGCCTGTTCTTCTTAGGGTGGGGGGCAGGGTCCCTCCCTCCCACAGAGGAGCAGGTGGAGCCTTCCAAGGGGGCTGCCCTTGAGGATACTCCTGACAGCGACAGCGGGCAAGGCAGAGGTCCGGGCCACAGCAGCAAGGCCATCTCCCTGTGTGGCACCAGAGATTCTGGAACCCTCACTCTCCCTACGAACTCCAGGCTACCCCATCTCTCCTGTCTGACCTGACCTGGAGCTCCGGGAGTCTGGCCTGGGAGAGCCCCTGCCCAGTCTTCTGCCCTCGGTGCCCATGGCCAGCCCCATGCCCACTGGCCGGTCGCCTGAGACAGCTGACAGCCCCTCCCTCCCCCCCACCCCCCCACCCCCCCACCCTTTGGTGTGGCTCCACCCACTCCCCTGCCCTTGTACATCTCACCACAACATCCTCTGACTCGTGTTACAGTTGTTCCTGCAGTGGTTCAGGGAATGTTTTTTTATGAAGTAAAATTTTTTATTATAAATTTAATATACTTTCAGAACATTTAGAAAATAAGAAAAAGAAACCTGTAGACCCACCTCCACTCACCTCCAATCCAACCACTATCAGTCTTTTGGTGTATTTCCTTTAGTCTTTTCTCCAGGGATCTGTTTTACACATGGTTGAATTGGGGTGCTTTGTGCTGGGTTTCCTTTTTTTTAAAATTTATTTATTATTTTATTTATTTTGGGCTGTGTTGGGTCTTGGTTGCTGCATGCAGGCTTTCTCTAGTTGCAGAGAGTGGGGGCTATTCTTCATTGCGGTGCGTGGGCTTCTCATCGTGGTGACTTCTCTTGTTGCGGAGCACAGGCTCTAGAGCGCAGGCTTCAGCAGTTGTGGTGCACGGGCTTAGTTGCTCCGCGGCATGGGGGATCTTCCCAGACCAGGGCTCGAACCCATGTCTCCTGCACTGGCAGGGGGATTCTTAACCTCTGCGCCACCAGGGAAGCCATGCTGGGTTTCCTTCTGGGAAAATGTATTGTGATCATTTCCTGGGTTGCTATCTAACCCTTATTTTATTTTATTTTATTATTATTTTTTTAAATTTATTTATTTATTTTTGGCTGTGTTGGTCTTCGTTGCTGTGCGCGAACTTTCTCGAGTTGTGGCAAGTGGGGCCTACTCTGTTGCGGTGCACGGGCTTCTCATTGCCGTGGCTTCTCTTGTTGCAGAGCACGGGCTCTAGGGCACGTGGGATTCAGTCGTTGTGGCTCGCAGGCTCTAGAGCTCAGGCTCAGTAGTCGTGGCGCACGGGCTTAGTTGCTCCGCGGCATGTGGGATCTTCCCGGACCAGGGCTCAAACCTGTGTCCCCTGCATTGGCAGGCGGATTCTCAACCACTGCGCCACCAGGGAAGCCCCTAACCTTTATTTTAAATGTCTTCGTATATTCCCTTAAGTGGCTTGGCAGTGATTTCCATAATCATCTCTCATTTTTAAAAAAGTTAGGTTTCTTCATTGTTTGCAAAGCTAGGTTATTTTCATTTTTTCCACGGGATAGGAAAAAAAGCAAAAAGAAAAAATTAAGGAACTACTGCACTTTATGTGCCAGGGATCTCATTGAATCCCTTATCACAACTTTGGGGTCGATATTATTTATTTCCATTTTACAGAAGAGGAAAAAGGCAGGCCGGGGTTAAGTGTGTCACCCAAGGTCACACAGCAATTTTAGTGGCAGAATTGGGACTTGAACCAAGTTTCCTGACTTAAGCTGCCTCATTTACATTACAGTCTTCGTGTTTAATGGATTTTGCAGATGGGCTTGCTGTCCCCTCTGTCCTCCTCCTTCCGGTAGACGCACTTCAGAGCTGATCACGTTCCAAGTGGCACGGAGCGACCCATCCTTACCTACACTTCAACTTGTATAGCCATGTCCTGATGTCACCTCAGAACCCCAAACACGGGGTCCTTCCTGTGGGAAGATGGGGATGGCCCCGGGACAGGCCCTCTCTCCCCTCCAGACCTCTTTGAGGCCTCCCCTTTCATGGCAGGTCACAGCACCCTTGAGGGCGTATTGGGTCTGGCTCCTAGCGAACAGCAGGTGGACCAAATGTTTCAGAACTCGACCTGGGAATGAAACCAGTCCAGGTGGGGACTGACCCTGAGACAGCCTGGGGCACTTGGTGGCTCTCTTCCTCAAGGAGGTTCAGCAGGCCACCCCTCAGTCCAGCCCTGCACTTTGGGCCTCTGCTTCTCCCTGTATCCCACTGTCCACTTGCTCCAGCCCCGCTCACCGGCCCAGATATCACAGAGGCACAACCTCAGAGCTGGAAGTGACCTCAGAGTGTGTATATCCAACACTGCCTTTTTTTTTGTCTTATCAAGTACAGTTTTTAGACTTTTTGTTTTTTGGCCGTGTCACACGGCTTGCAGGATCTTAGTTCCCCGACCAGGGATTGAATCCGGGCCCTAGGCAGTGAGAGCGCTGAGTCTTAATCACTGGATCGCTAGGGAAGTTCTATTGTTTTTTTTTGTTTAGACTTTTAATTTGGAAATGATTTGAGGTTTCCAGTTGAGTCACAAAGATACTACAGAGAGTTCCCAGTTACCCTTCATCCGTAACATCTTATAGAACTGTGGCACAGTGATCGAAAGGTAAGAAATTGATATTAACACTACCATTAACTAAACAACAGATTTTATTGGGATTTCACCAGTTTTCTGTTTCAGGATCCACCCATCCACCTTACAGATGGCCTAGAGGGTAGATGTGGCTCCCGCAAGGTCACCCAGCAAGCTAGTGGCAGGGCACAGGCTGAAGCCAGACCTCCTCCTCCCCATACTCTGGGCTACTGTCCTCTTCACCCTTCCTGCTTTGTCCAGGGCCAGGGCTGCCGCTCCCTAAATGACTTTAGCCTCACAGACACCCTTGCCCCACCCTGCCTGCCCGGCCTGTTTCCGAGGTTGCCTATACTGCCTTCCTGTTCACATGCACGTGTGTCCACAGGCCCCAAAACGGCTGGCTCAGGCCTGGCTCCCGTGGGTGCTGGGAGCACTGCACCGTGGGGCCGACCAGTCCAGCCACTTCTGGCCACTGTGCTGCTCAGCCACCCACACCCGCCAGTGCTCTGCCCTCTGTGGGGATGCAGAGCAAACCTGACGGAGACCTACCTTTGTTTCAGGTTCTGGAAGTTTCTTTCTCAGCCCCCCTCCCTCCCTTGGCTTTTCCAGTTCTGTCTTGGGGTCTCTCCTGACTCAGTCTGGTGTGTGCTCTGTCTCCCAGCACCTTGAGAAAGTCTGCTTTCTGTTGTCCCCCTCAGCATCTGCCAAGGCCTGGGTACACCCCCTCAAGGGCCCTCTGCCCGTGGGGCCCTTCACAGTTTACAACTGGTTTTCAAGTTTCTCATGTGCTCTTCATCACAGGGGTGATTAGGTCCACTTAACAGGAGAGGAGCGCTTTTCTCAGTAATAATGGGGGGAGTGGAGTCACGGTCTGCTGCAGCCTATGCTCTTCTGGGCAGTTAGGCCATCTGGTATTTATCTTAGGCTGCCTCTGAGACTCTCAGAGCCCTGCCCAGACATGACCTCACTCTCTCTCAAATCATTCCTGGGAGGCAGAAAGGAGTCTGGGACTAACACTGTCCCCACTTCACAGATGGGAAAATCAAGGTCTAAACACGCACACGCACGCACGCACGCACGCATGTATGTGCGGCAAATACATCGACAAGTTGCTCTGCAGTCCTGGGGGCCTGACTTCAGCCCTGTGAGTTCAGTTGTTTGGGACGTGACAGGTCTTGGATAGGGGTAGGGGCAGCAGCGTTCACCAAGTGCCTCAAAAGATTGCGGGTCCCCCGGGGATACTCCACAGCCTAATCCAGCACCCTGCCCTCCAGGGACCTTGCAGTCAGTTCAGTATGTGAGAAGGGCCTAAGGAGGCTGATCTGGTGTGGCTGGAATTCCCGAGAGTAAGGTCTAGTTCACGGTGGCCCTGTAGGCACATTTCATGAAAATGAGCCTTTGTGTGGTAGCAACAAGTGCCGTGGCCAGGAGGGCCCAGCCTGGAGGGTTGGTGGGCTGCCTGGTGGTGGTGACCCTCGCCAGACAGCCCATAGAGCTCCTCTCATGATGTCTCACCTTCCCGACAGCCCTGGGAAGGAAGAGCTGTTAGGAGCATACAGGATGAGCAAACAGGCCCACAACTTATTCAGGGTACAGAGCCAGCCAGGGAGCAGTGGCTGGGCATCCAGCTCCAAGTCCAGCGCTTTGTCTGCTCCACCAAGCTACTGTTCCCCCCAAAAGGGACATGCCCAAAGCCAGCAGGAGGGAAAGAGGAGCCCTCACTGGGGCTGAAGAGCTCAGACTTGGCTGATTTCAGCTTCATTCCAGCTGGCCCTGCCTTCCTGTCCTGAGAGGAGGTTAAAGGAAGCCCTGAGGAGGAAAGATCAGGCTGCGGGGGAAGCAGGAGCTCCCCAAATCAACCCACACACCATCTCTCAATATTCCAGGGCTCCGCTAACTGCGGGGGCGGGGGGGGGGCGGCGTACAACAAAGCAGGACCCGGCCGCTGCAGCGGAGAGGGCCCTGACCCTGCGAGGGAAATGCGGCAGGCAGGGGGCCGGGAGAATACTGAGGGCGGGGCAGGCTGATCTCTGCCCCAAATCCTGCCTTCCATCGCCAGGCACCCCTTGAGCATCCCAGCTCTGCTCCCTCACTCCTCTGAGCGCCTGTAGCATCTCCTGCCCAAACCAATCTTTTAGTCCTTGGCTTATAAATCAGTTGACTTTCCATTATATGTCTATGTCCACGTCTCCAACTAGATCAAAACCACCTCCAAGGCAGGAGCTCGTGTCTTTCCTGCCATGTGACAGCCAAGTCCATTTTTAGTGAAGAAAGAAGGTTATCTGGGAAGTGTCATTTCGGGCAAGGCCATGGTTTGTTTACGACAAAAGCTGGACAGTGGGTCCGAGCCTCGGGCCCGGGGACGTCATCGGGCTTGTAACGTCACCGTCGCTGGCCGCTGCGGCGCTCCGCAGCCTGCGGGCAGGATGACGTCATCGTCGGAACCGGTGCAGACAAGTGCGCGCGGGAGGAATTAGCTTGGCTGGCGGTTGGCGGCGCCGGGAAAGAGAGAGGAGAAACCGGTAGAAAGGCAGAAGCGGGGGCGGGGTCCGCACTGCCAGGGAGGGGTGCCCAGCCCCTTTACGGGCTGGCCCCGCCCCTTACGGACTGGCCCCGCCCCACCGTGCCAGACGCGAGCCAGCCAATCCGGGCCGGCCGCGGTGACGCGCAGCCTATCAGCGTCCAGGGCTCGCCGGGCGCTTCCGCTTTGCGAGCGCGTCCGGCCCGAGTTTGCAGGGGGAGGGTGTGAGGGCGACGCGTTCCACGGTCACCAACGTCCATCCCACCCGGCTTGGCCGGGCTGCGGGGGGTGGGGGGGCCCGCCTTCTCTCTGGGGACCCGATGGCCTCGGAAGACCTGGCAGGGGCTCTGGCGGCCGTTCTTGGGGGCCGGGGGCTGCGCGTGCAGAGCTATGACTCGGGGCCGGCCGGGGAGACGCCGGCGCAGGTGCGGCTGCGGAAGAACGTCTGCTACGTGGTGCTGGCCGTGTTCCTCAACGAGCAGGTGAGCGTCCGCCCGTCAGGCCCACCGCCCAGGCCTCCGGGTCTCGCAGGCAACCCCGGTGGGGACAGAGGACATGCCCGCAACAGCCACCGCTTCCTGGTGTGTGGCTCTTCCCAGTTTTGCAAAGCACTCTCACACTTACATCTGAGCCTTGTGCAGCCCAACCCTGTGATTGTCCCGATGTACAAAGAAAGAAACTGAGGCCCAGGAGCCTGCCTGTCCCATCCCTCTAGGCCTCAGTTCCTTGAGGCTATCTTAGGCCTCTTCCTTTCCCCAGAATCTAGCACAGTGCCCGCTGCGGAGTGGGCGCTCTTAAAGACCTGTCTAGTGCTTCAGAGACCTCCCCTGGGTCCCATGGGCAGTAATTGCACAACCTGCACGTACACTCAGGCCTTCTGACCCCCTGTGTGATGCTCTTTTTGGTGCTGATCCCTGTACAAGTTGCTGTGACAACAGCTAGAAGGGGCCGGAGCCATAGGTAGGAGTTGTACGGGGTGAGGGTTTGGGGTGTGTTTCAAAGTCTAGACTCCAGTGTGAGGACTGGCCACAAGCAGTTTATAAACCACAAGGGGAGGTGAGAGATATGCAGTGACTTACGCAGACGTGAATCAGTGCAGGACACATGACAGCCCTCGCTGGGAGGCCTAATCTCCAGCCCCTGAAGCAGCTCCCAGGAATCTTAGCCCCTTTCTGAAATGAAAACTTTAGTGCAAAGAGGGATGAATTGCAGAGGCAGCTGCAGTCCCCAGACACACAAGGGCCAGTCGCCTGGAGAGCGCCACAATTTCAGGGTGTCCCCCAGAATGTGGGTATTGAGCAGCTATATCTGGGATTTGTCATGGCCCCAGGGCAAGCAAAGGCTGCTGGCTGTGCTGCTCCCCAGGAGCTCCCATCCCAGCTGTGGTGGGTGAGGATCCTTCCTCTGCCCTCAGGATGAGGTGCTTCTGATCCAGGAGGCCAAGAAGGAGTGCCGTGGGTCGTGGTACCTTCCCGCGGGGAGGATGGAGCCCAGGGAGACCATTGTGGAGGCGCTGCAGCGGGAGGTGAAGGAGGAGGCCGGGCTGCAGTGTGAGCCTTTGACGTTGCTGTCTGTGGAGGAGCGGGGCCCCTCCTGGATCCGCTTTGTGTTCCTCGCTCGCCCCACAGGTATGGCCCCAGTGGATGGCAGTGTGGGCAGAGGGCAGTTGACACCGTTTCCCCAGCTTGTCCTCAGGTGAGGTGAGCCCCTGTTCTGGCTGGCACAAACCTGGCATCTCCAGATTCCAGCCTGAGGACTTGACTCGGGGCCTCCCCTGGGTCAGGGCTAGATGCCTGGGTGGCCCTTTACTCTGCCAGGCCCAGCACTTCCCTCAACATATACCTTTCCCCCTACCCTGTCACCTACATCACCCCCAGGTGGAATTCTCAAGACTCCCAAGGAGGCAGATGCGGAGTCCCTGCAGGCTGGCTGGTACCCTCGAACCTCGCTGCCCACCCCGCTGCGAGCCCACGACATTCTGCATCTGATAGAGCTAGCCGCCCAGTATCGCCAGCAAGCCAGGCACCCTCTCCTTCTGCCCCAAGAGCTTCCCTGCAGTCTGGTCTGCCAGCGGCTCGTAGCCACCTTTACCAGTGTCCAGACAGTGTGGGTGTTGGTGGGCACAGTGGGGATGCCTCACTTGCCCATCACCTCCTGTGGCTTTGCTCCCATAGAGCAGAGGGGTGGCATCAAGATGGCCGTCCTGCGTCTGCTACAGGAGTGTCTGACCTTGCACCACTTGGCAGTGGAGACCAAGGGGTTGCTTGGACTGCAGCACCTGGGCAAAGACCAAACCGATGGCATCTGCCTGAACGTGCTGGTGACGGTGGCTTTTCGGAATCCAGGTATCCAAAATGAGCCCCCAAAGGTTCGGGGTGAGAACTTCTTTTGGTGGAAGGTAGTGGAGGAAGACCTACAAAGCCAGCTCTTACAGAGGCTTCAGGAATCATCTGTCGTCCCAATCAACCGATAGGAGGCTCCCGTCAGTGGGCCAGGAGCTGGGTTCCCATGGGCAGTAATTGTACAACCTGCGCTTACACTCAGGCCGTCTGACCCCCTGTATGATGGTGTCTGTGCTTCAGAGGAGGCTTTGCCTCTAAGAGGCACCGGGGGTTGGTAGAGATCTTGTTGCATGGGGAGCAGGGCAGTTCTCCTGGTTCCCAGGGGGACTTCCATCTCTTATTGCCATGGAGCAGGTCCCTGCACTGCATCAGAAGGGACAGTGCCTTCAACCAAGCAAGGAGTCCAGAGCTCAAGGACCCAGTTGCCCTGAGGGCACAATGAGGGCACGACTCCCTAAGGGGATGTGAGGACTTTCTGGACCCCTCAGGTGGCACCTCTTCGTTTTCTGTGCCCGCCTCAGTAAAGGCCTCATCCAGATTCTCAAGCACTTAGAACATGGAAGGGGTGCTGGGGGAGGTCATTCCAAGGGAGTGGGTCCCTGGCTGAGTAAATAGGTGTTGCTTACTTTGCCTTCCTGCCTAAATGTCTCTGTGGGTTGGAAGTGAGCAGGAAAGGGGGGCTGCCATCAAGAGAAGCTCTTTCCCTCATCCCACTGATACCACCCAGGCCTTCCCAGACAGCAGGCGACACTGCGGGTGACTGGCTGGCAGGCTTCCTTTGTCCACCATAGCCTGTCTTGGGCCCGCTGGGGCTCCTTCATCTGCCTGCCAGGTGACTACATCTCCTCCAAGGTTTGAGCAGTGAGAAGGCCAGGAGAAGCTTCAGGTGGGCAAGGAGCTGAGAGCTGCCCCTGGCTCTCTCCCCCAGTCTTCTTCTCCCTGAGCTTCTCCGACAGATCCCTCCCGACCTCGCTCTGTCCCCCAGGCTCCTGCCTCTGCCTTGGTACAACTCCACCCCAAAGCCAGACCAAAACCCTCTCTTCATTTTCCCTCAGCTCAGCTGAATCATGGTAGGAATTATTTTTAAAAAGAACTTTACTGAATAAGGGAAAACCAAAGGAAATGAGGAAACTATATCACGCTACTTACTGCTATACACTCATCACTAACATACAGGTTTTGTTCTGAGCAGGGAAATACTTGACTGGGTTTCCCTTCTGAAGTAACTCCACTCTTGACACCGAAGGACCAGGATAACCTCAAAGACCCCCTTCTCTGCCTCTCTGGGCTGCCATCTTGTTTTTCTGGCCTCTGGGGCTGTGGTAGGAATACTCTTGTTCCCTCTAAAGAAAAACATCTTCCAAATGAGGGAAACAAACCCTTTCATTCTGGTTTCCCTTCTCTCAGCGTCTGAGAGACCCACCGGTCCATATCCACATTGAAAGACAGTGATCTTCCATTATTTAGCCTATAGTAGTTTTCAACCCTGGGTGCCCATTAGAATCACCTGGAGAGCTTTAAAAACAACTGTGGGCCCACCCCCAGAGATGTGATTAACTGGTGGAGGGCAGGATTGGAGCACTGGTATTTTTAAAGGCAACCCACAAGGGGATGCTTTTAAAAAGCAACGAGGCAAAAGCCACGGATCAGGCCTCACTCTGCATCTTCATCTTCCCTGCCCTGGAGTACTCTTGGGGACCCCCCTCAGAGGGTTGCCACACGCGTACACTTAGGGACAAGATTTTTTAAAATATCAGGTCCACTGTTCACCACTAAAGCAGCCATACCGCTCACAACATAAACACTAAAAAGGACACTTGCATACAGATGCCTCAGGTGGCCCATTGCCTCGTGGTGTCTCCAGGGCTGCCAGCTCTCAGCTGTAGGCAAGCCGTGCAAAAATAGTGCTGCTTGGCCAAGAGCGGCTGGTTCCTAGTTCCTGGTTCCTGGCAGGTGCTGGGGAACATCAGATCTGCACTGCCAGAGCCTGTCTCTGTTTACCACTCCCTCTCCGGCCCACACCACACACACACTGCCCCCCCTACGCCCCTGTGCTGGAAAAGGAATTTAATTTGCCTTCCTTAGGAAGATGGGCCTGAATCAGCAGTGGAGACCTGGGCAGAAGGACACAAAGGGCGCAGAAGAACAGGGCAGCTGTGTCCACACAACCACACCATTTATTGCCGTGCTGTCTAGCGGGGGACACCTTGCAAATAAATGCCCGAGTGCATTGGGGAGCGGAGTGTCTGACTCCCGGACGCTCAAACGTTTTCTGAATCGAAGAGTCCAGACCCAATTCGCCCGCTGAGCTCTGCTCCCGTCCCACACCAACGCCCACGTGCACACACATACGTGCGCACACACGCGTGCAGGCACGTGCACAGTGTCCTCCGGAGCAGCAGTTAAATCTTCCCCAGCTTGGAGGGATGCAGGAGAGGTAGAGGTCGTTGAGTTTCCTCCTCTTTCACGTCACCTCTTGGCAACCTGTGGACGGCTTCTAGAAGCAGCATGGGCAGAAAAATGAAGCGAGTGGGGCTCTGGCTTGCTCCTCCTTGCCCAGGAGTAAAGCCAGCAACTGCAGTTTGCTGTGAAGTAATGCCTGGCACTGCCTGTGTGTTCCTGCAGGTTGAGACAGATTCAGGCCGGGTGGGGTGGCAGCCCCAGCCGTAGAGGTCATGCAGGGAGAACCACACCATGACCGGCTGGCTGCCTGTGCCCCAGCCCCACTCCCCGGCCAGGCCTTGGGGGGCCCACGGTCCGGTGGGCATCTTGGCCTCACCTGGACCCAGAGCTTCCAGCACCGCTGGGATTGAATTCCATGGAGAACCCTGGCAGGATGCTAAGGGCAAGGCCTGGCCTCCCCCGGTCTCTGAGCCCCTCTGCCCAGGTGTCGTGGACCTGCCGAGACAGGTTTAGAAGGCGCCAGAGAGAAACCAGCTGGAGCTGGAGCCTGGCATCCAGCCCCCCGGGCTCCCCAGGCCCTCTCCCGCCCTGGCTGCAGTTGCATCACGCTTCTCATAAGTGGCTGCCCCCACCTGGGCGTGGAGCATGCTTTGGGCATTTGCCATGAGGCTGTCGGGAATTGTGCAACAGTCTCCGGGAGGGCTGAGCGGGAAGAGGGGCTTCCCCTGCTGTCCACTGCCGCTTCCCCAAGGGTTAAGCCAAGAAGGCAGGAGAGAAAACGTCAAGTCTCGGCAGCATCTGTGGTACTTGGTGTGGCCAAGACAGGGCCGTGCCCGCATCTCTCTGGCCTGTGGTCCTGACCAGCCTCAGAGTCATCAGCTCACTCCCCGCCGTGCCCCTGGAATGAGTCTCAGGTCTTGGCCTTCGCCACAGATGGCCCAGAGACAGGTGACAGGCACAGGACACATGAAGCTCTGGGTCTGGGGGCTCACCTGGCCGTCACCCAGCTCCCCAGAGAAGGCCCCGAGGCCACCATGCTGCCCAGAAAGCCATCTCTTTTGCTCCTTGGCTTCTGATACCTCGGAGACCCGCTCCTTGAAACCCAGTCTGGTAGAGCCAACAGGCCAAGGGCGTCTTGAGTTAACCCGAGAGTGGAAGCCCAGACCTCCACCCAGGCAGAGGTCCCCGGGATGTAAAGGAGACGGAGCCAAGCCCCCACCCCGGGAGGACAGTGGTGGCAGCAGTGCCAGGCGGGAGGCAGCTCTTGGGCAGGTGTCACGTTCCTGGTTCAGACGTGCCCTTCCGGGGGTTCGGAGAGGCGCAGGTGAGGACCATGTGGGGGGAACTTGACGAAAGCGATGGCAGCCAGCTCTTTGCAGAATTCCTCAAGGACTACCACGCCCTGGAGGAGGGTCTGGTGGTCCAGCCTGAGGGAGACAGCACGACGGGGGTCACGGCTGGGAGGTGTGGGGAGCGTGCCAGCGTGATATCCCAGTGTCTGTGAGGGATCACCCGGCGGCAGCCACCTCTGACTGTCTGTGAGGGACCACAGGCCTCAGCAACGGGCCCTCCTCTGTCCCCGGCCTGGCGCCTCCCCCACCCGGAAGCCCTAGCTTTCCCACCCCAGGGCTCTTCCTTGGGCACCCGCTTCCCTGTTACTTACTGCTCCCCGGGCACCTGGCCCATCAGCTGCCTGCGCACCAGAAGCAGTTTGCCTGGGAACTGGGGCACCCTCTGAATTCTCTGCATCAAGTCCCCGATCACCTAGAGTGGGAACAAGAGGGGACTGAGGAGACCAGCGACACTGCCGCAGGGTCCCTGGCTCTGTCGCACCATGGGAGGGGGGTGGTACCAGTGCTTTCCCCTGGCGCTGGCAAGGGTGCCCACTCCTGCAGCCCCCGGCACCCCCGTCCTGTCCCCCTCCCTTCCTGTCCTCAGCATTGGCATGCTCCCTCTGGCCCGGGCATCCTTACCCTGACGAGCACAGAGAACAGGCTCCGGCAGCCAGGGGCCAGGTTGATGTAGGGATCCAGGAGGTACTCGTGGATGAGGGGGTGGGGGAAGAGGGCGAGCCGGGACAAGACTGAGGTCACTTGCAGGTTCAGGCTGTACGGCTGGGGGGAGCACGGTGGACAAGCAAGGGTTGGCACAGGCGGTGAGCACTTCTGCGCCCCCCCCCCACCCCCCAGCAAGGCGCCTGGCCAGTGTGAACATGCGCGGGGGTTGGAGATGCATGTGATGTGTGTGTCACGGGTTCCCTGGAGCTGAGGACCAGGGCACGTCAGGGCGTGTGGAGCAGAGGCGAGACGGGGCTTCCCGCCTGGGGAAAGGTGGGGCTTGAGGGGGGTCGTGGAACCGGAAAAGAGAAGATGACTGGACCCCCACGGCTGGGCCCTCCTCTCCTGAAGGACTCCAGAGGCCTTCGCCCTGTGGCAGGGGCCCAGCCCTGTCAGGCACCTGTTCTAAAATCCGGGACATGCGGTCGAACAGCATTCGGAGGAAGTGACCCTCAAAGAAAGGCCGTTCGGGCTCATGGGGGTCCAGGGGTGTGGGAGCCGGCGGCCAGCCCCAGGGCGCCACTCGGGAGCTGCACTCCTGGAACTGAAACGGGAGGGGAGAGTTAAAAGAGGTGGACCCAGTGGTCAGGAGGCACCAGCAGACAGAGGGAGCCGCGCAGGCAGGTGGGGCTCGGGCCCTTGGCCAGAGCTGGGAGCACCTCGGGCGGGAGATCGCAGAGGCAGAGGCAGAGTGTATTAACCCCACGCTCTGAGCGGCGAGAACTGGGCGCCGGCAGAGGCCTTGACACTCACCAGTCCGTAAGCATCGTGGACGTATGTGTCATATCCGGTCTCTTCCAGGAAAGCCGAGGTCTTGGCTTCCTCAGGAACGAGGCAGAGGAAACTGAGAGACAGGACCCGTGGTTTGGAGGTGCCCCAGCCTGGGCCGCCCTGCTCTCCCCGCCCCACCTCCAGCCCCGAGGGAGCACTCTCCCGGCTGCACCCCATCGGGGCTGTGGCCAAAGACGGAACAAAACTCAGGTGGCTCAGAGTTCCTGACCTGCTCCTACCTGTTGACAATCTCGGTCACCGCTGTTTTGCCATCGGGGTTGGTGACGGGGGCAGGGGGAGGCTTCATGGAGGGTTGAAAGCTGGAGTCAAGGAAGCCATCCGTGAAGTAGGGGTCTTCCTCCAGATCTCTGTGCCAGGGCAGACAAGCGAGGCACCAGTGAACGCAGGAACTGGTGTGGGGTGCTGGGGGCCGGCGGGGGGGGGGTGGGTCCCGAACGGTCCGAGGCCTCCCCGAGGCGCTGAGCTTTACTTACAGGGTGTCCTCGTAGCTCTCGGGCTCGGGCGAGCCCCGGGCCACGTAAGGGCGGCCCTCGAGGTGGCACAGGATCAGGCTGTGGATGATCTGCTCGTGGGGCTTCTGGAGCAGCTCCTCAAACAGCCGCAGCGTGGCGATGCTGATCTGGGACAAGAAGCGGTCAGCAGGACACCCCTTCCCCATCCCGGCCTCTAGGGGTGCCTGGGAAGTGCTCACCCAGATAAGAGGAGTCCCCCTAGGAGAGGGTCACCTCCTCCAGCCGGGGGCTAAGGTGGCAGGTTTTAAGGGGAGCAGATGGGTGTTGGCCCAGGAACCGGAAGTCTGGCTGGTCCCTGTCCCATTACTGATTTGAGGTGTAGTATCAGGCAAGCCCACTGGCTCCTTGGAGCCTTAGTTTCCATGTCTAGAAAATGGCCCGGAGCTGTCAGCTTCAAACAAGCCAAATGAATATAAAAGCATTTTGTAAGATAAAAAGTGCCATCACAAGTATGTGATCACAGAAAATTAACTGCGTGACAAAAGCAGTTTGGCTACCAATCACTGGGTCACTGCCTTTTTCTTTTTTTTTTTGGCTGGGGGTGGGGGTGGGGAGTTGGGTTTCAATGGCCTCAAAGGTAGAACCACCTGGTAAGCTAATGCAAATGGGAAGAAACTTCAGGAGTCCCTTGGGCAGGGGCTGGGGGCCAGGGAGCGGTTAGAGAGGAGGGCCCGCCCGCCTCACCTCATCAGAGAGGTGGTCGCAGTGCCTGACGAGGTGGCCACCCAGGGTGTGAGGGCTGTCCTCGGGGGCTGCAGGCTGCTGGTCCGAGCCCAGGAGGAAGGCCACGGCCTCGCGCAGCAGGGCAGGGGAGCGGAGCTGGCGCAGCATGGCCGTGAGCAGGGCGGTGGAGGTCAGGACGCTCTGTTCAGACCTACAGGGAGGGCGCGCTGAGCCAGGCGGGGCAGTCAAGACCAGAGTAGGAGCAGGGAGGGAAGGGGTGTAGGGGGCAGCACCCTTTCCTGGTTCCCTTGCATCTTCGGCTGGTATTTCTCTGCCCACACCCCCCCCCCCCGAGGTCCTAGAGTCCAAGGGTGGGAGGCCTTTGTTAGCCCACGTAGCTCTGAGCCACGAGTATGTCAGGGGAACAGGCAAACATCAACTGACGGAGCCCACAGATTCCCATGACTCTGGACAAGGAGGTCCCTGGTCTCAGGCGCAGGAAGGGGCTTGGTGGGGTGGGCGGTTCGCCCAGACTATGGCTACGCCCAAGGGAACTGCACAGAACTCACACATGCAGGAGCTGGGGCTGCAGAATCTCCACAAATAACTTCTCAGCCACAGACTTTGCCAAGGCATCCGAAACCACCTGGGCGCCAAAGAGCATGTCTTAAACACATTTTACCTCCGATCGACCATTTTCCACTGAGAAACAGCTATGTCCTTGCACAGAGCCTAACAACAGGTAGAGGGTCTCTGCTGACCTCGGGCCCTACCCAGCTCCCAAGAGACCCCCCGGGTCCTTGAGGTAGAGACACGAACAGAGCACCATGAAGCGGGGGACACCCGAGGAGAGCCCTGTCATCGCCCACCCCGCTCACCGTGTGTGCCTCTGTGATGAGGTGGTCGCAGTAATCAAACCAGCCCAAGAAGGCAGCCAAGGTCTCCTTGCCGGGGAAGGAAGCCTCATCAGACGGGGCACTGGGTAACCTGAGGGAGAGCGAGAGAGCTTTGTGAGGCCTGCTTCGGGTACGTCCAGGAAGCTGGGCCCTTCTGCCCTCTGCCCTAGAACCTCTGTTGCTGGGGGTCAGTTTTACTGGGGGCTCTGAGGGCAGAAGCCAAAGTGATGCTTTCCTGGAAGGCGAGAAGGCCCTTGGGCATGGGCTGTAACCTCAGGAAGAGGGTGGCCAGCAGGGGTCCCCATCCCCCCGGAAAACAAGAAGAGCTGCTACTACCAGGAAGATGACGGGCAGGGCTTCTAACCACTGAAGATGCAGCCCAGCCTTCCCTGGCCAAGCGCCTACCTCCAGCTGATGCCCTCTAAAGCGGCAATGTCTGCGGGGTCCAGGAAGCTGGGCAGGGACTGGTACAGCTGGCAGAGGTGCTCGACGATGGCAGGGCAACAAGGGCTGCTCTGCACCAGGTAGGTGGCAGCTGCCTGGGAAGCCACGCTTACCAGGAGCAGCAGGTTCTCCTGGGCCTTCAGGGCCACCCGACCTTTCTAGGGGATAAGGGTACGACTTCAGTGACGTGCGGCTGATCCCCCAAGTGCCCTCCCAGCAACTCGCCCGCCCCACCCCTGCTCCCTGCGTCTCGCCAGCCGGCACCTTGCTCTTGCACAAGCCAATCAGCGAGGTGATGAGGTTGCTCTCCCCAGTCCCTCCATCGGGCTGCTCGGTCTCAGCAGGCAGCTGGGTGCTCAAGGCCCGGGCCCCCCAGGCACCCCTGTCAGGAGCTTTGCTGTGGGGCTGCTCCTCGTTCTTGATGCCGGCTGCCTCTCTCGGCAGGGCGGTGGCTTCTCTGGATGCCTCCTTCCTACCGACGGTCTTTTTACCCTGCAAGGGAGGCTGCGTGAGGCCAGGCTGTGGTGCAGAGCACCTCCCACGGTGGCCCCTTGGGAGTACAGGGTGGGTGGCTTCGGCGTGGAGCTGGAGGGGGAGCTGCCTGAGCGCCTCCCCGGTACCTGCTCCATCCTTCTGCTTCTTCAGAAGGGCCACAGGGGATTGCCCTGGGGTCTGGGCCCTCCCGCTCCTGTTCCCCAGAGGCGCTCACCTCTAGAATATAGGTGAGCAGGGCTGGATCCTGCTGGATCTTGGAGCAGAGGACAGTGGTGAACTGCACCTCCTCCTTTTCTGTGAGGGATCCAGGAACTGTCCCACCAAGTCGGAGAAGTTTCTGGAAGCGGAGCAGGACAGAGACAGAGGGGAATGGGGTGGCAGGGAAGAGAAGGAAGAATGGGGCGGCAGAAAAAAAAACCCGTGCACGACCATGGGTTCAGACTCAAACCTGCGGCACGGGTCCTGATGGAGAAGCTGGATTTGGGGGCTTTCTTAAGAGTCTCAGAGGGTGGAGTGTTTTTGTAGAGAAAGTTCCGGTGCTTTGGGACTGGCCTAGGAGCACCCCTAGCTTTTCTTGAAAGCATAGGCCTCACCCCCAGACACCCCGTAGCTTCTGGGCCCCTCACCTGCACAGGCCTGTGGACGCTGAGGTAATGCAGGAGGGGATGCTGCACCTGGGCCAGAACCTTGCTGAAGAACTGGAGCACCTGCTGCCGCATGCCTGGCGGGTACTGCGGGTCGGGGGACAGAGTACCTGTCAGTCAGGCGGCGAGGCCACGCCCCCGCCCGGACCGCTCCTCCCCTCACTGCGCGGAGGGGCCTTCTCCGCCAGCCTCCCTCCCTCACTCTTGGCAACTGGCCTCCTCTATGCTGCCAAGCCCGCTTCTTGCTTTTTTCCTTTTTCTTTTTGGCCGCACATGCGGGATCTTAGTTGCGACCAGAGATCCAACCGTGCCCCCTGCATCAGGAGCGCGGAGTCTTGACCACTGGACCGCCAGGGAAGTCCCGCCCCCTTCCTGCTTTATTTTTGTCCATAACCTTGTCTTTATTGAGCATACTATACGTGGGCTCCTTTGATTATCCTGCCTCTCCCCAACTAGAATTTTCGTCTGTTTCAATCACTGCTAGGTCCCCAGTGCCTAGGACACAGACTGGCACATGGCTGGTCCTCAGTACATCTTTGATGAACGAACGCGGACTGAACGAAAGGAAACATGTCCTCAACCCGGACGACAGCGAGAACACGCCACCAAAGCAAATAAGCAAGGGCCCAAAGCCTCGGGGTGTTCTGAGACAGCCTCAGTGCCCCGCCCCCAGTGTGGGCACCGGGCACCGGGAGGAGCACAGGTAGACCTGCCGGACACCGGCTCAGGTGGAAAGTTCCAGAGGCACCGGGGTCCTGCCCACCTCGGCCTTGCCCAGTGTGCACAGGGTCTCCAGGATCTTGTGCTGCAGCAGGTACTCCAGACACGGCCCCGCCTCACCGGCCGCCGCCTGCTGCTTCTCCTCGTACACCAGGATGTCCAGCATTTGCTTCAGCCGCCAGGGAATATCTGTTTTCTTGGCTGGGGTGTTTTCATCTAATCAAGATTCAGGAAACAAGGTGAATGGGGTGAAGAGGGGCACTCTGGCTGGATGGGGTCAAGCCCACAGGGCCTAGCGGGTGGAGGGAGGTGGAAGCCAACCTGGAGCAGGCCAGGTTAACGCTTTTCTTCAAAGACCAGAGGAAAGGGAAGTTTACAGTTGATGCCTCTCTAGTTGAAAAGACAAAAGACCTTCTAGATGAAGCCCAGGATACAGCCCTCTGACGGAGCATGTGTGCAGGCCCCAGCACTTTATGAGAGGAAAGCAGCAACATTTTTTCTCTGAACCCTGGGGCCTACAGAAGGACACCTGCTAGGGCTTCAGGCCTGCTCTGAAGGGGCAGAGTGAGCCCTGGGCCTGAGTGAGAAGCTATGGGCTCAGGGGTCTCTGTTATATTATTTAGAAGCCATCTTCGATCAGCTTCCTAACAGATAACCTCCTGGGGCCTGTTTATGTCTCTTTTATACTCAAGGAAGGCAATACTCTATTTTTTTTACAAAGCCAAAAAAAAAAAAAAAAAAATCCATGCACGACCGTGGGTTCAGACTCAAACTCACTGCACAGTGCCCAGGTCCTGACGGAGAAGCTGATTAGTGGGATTTTCTTAGTCAGTCTCAGAGGGTAGAGTATTTTTATAAAGAAAGTTTTGGTACTTTGGGACTGGCCTTGGAGCACCCCCTAGCTTTTCTTGAAAGCATAGGCTTTTAAGCAGGGCAGCTCACCTCGCCCACCCCTGCATCTCTGGTCCAGGGACCAGTCTGGAAATTAACGGATTGGGCCCAGGTGAAGCCCCAGGTGGACCCAAGGCAGTTCTAGATCTTTTCCTAGTCTCTGGTAGCTTGGGGCTCCCTGTCAAGAGATCTTCAGTCTAAAAGCTGCAAACTTCCAGATGTAAAATAAGTCCTGGGAATGTAATGTACAGTATGGTGACTATAGTTAATAATACTGTACTGTATATTTAAAAGTTGCTAACAGAGAAGATCTTAAAAGTTTTCATCACAAGAAAAAAAAACTGTAGCTATGTGTGGTGACAGATGTTGACTAGACTTATTGTGGTGATCATTTCTCCGTATTTCCATATATTGAATCAATATATTCAATTGATTACACCAATTATATTGGATTGGCCAAAAAGTTCGTTCGGGTTTTCCATAAGATGATACAAAAGCCCAAACGAACTTTTTGGCCAACCTAATATGTCAATTGTATCTCAGTTAAAAAAAAAAAAAAGGGATCTTCAGTCTAAAGCAATCGTTCTTAACTGGGGGTGATTTTGCCCCTGCTCCCCAGGATATTTGGCAATGTTTGGAGAGCCATTTATGGTTATCACAATGGGGAAGGGGTGCTACTGGCATTTAGTGGATAGAGGTCAGAGTTGCTGCTAAACATACAGTGTACCCCCCCAGCCCCCTACAACAAAGAATGATCCAGTCCAAGTGTCACCAGTGCCAAGACTGAGGAACCTGGTCTAACAAAACGCTCAGAGGGTCCCTCAGAGTGTCCAAAGGCCACTTTTAATTTCTTGGGTTGGCTCAGGCTGGAAATAAAGCCTTTAGGAAAGGTGTAGGCTGGAATCAAACCCCAGTCTGAACTCCAGGAGGTGGAAGGCTAGGGATGCAGGAAAGGTTACCTGGCAACCAGTGCATCTCCACCAATCCCAGCATACTGACTACAAGGCAGCCAATGAGACGCTGCCCCCTCAGTGAGTGATCCTGATGGGCCCAGATGACCCAAGGCTTTGGCTTTTTAGAGTGTCAGCTTGGGGAGAAGGACCAGGTGTGCTACATGCCTTGCCAGGTCTCTACAAGAGAAATGCCCCTCTAAGTTGGCTCACAGAAAAGAGGAATTTATTCCATTTCTTTTCTTTAATCAGTAAGCCCTAGGCACAGGGCCCAGGCACTTGGGGACTGAAGGCCTGGACATTCTGCCCAACTGGAAGCTGGGGGCAAGTGGCATTCAACCTCTGGGTTGCAGAGTCAGGCCAGTGAGACCTCAGCCTCCCTGTCCCCACTCCTACCTCACACAGGTCCCCTCCCAGAAGGTCAGGGTGGGGCAGCCCCCACTCTGAACTCCTGAGCAGCGGATGTCACCTTCCTCAGGACACCTGCATCTCTGAGCTGCAGGGTGACTCCACCCACACCTTCCTCCCTGCTCCCTCCAGGGATCCCTGCGCGGAAGGAGACCAGGCCGCACCTGTGCTTTCAATGTAGTAGTTCGTGATGCCCTTCCAGTGTTCCACGAAGGCCTCCAGCAGGTCAATGCTGGGCTCCCGCTGTGGAGAGAGCAGACACAACCTAAGTGGTCGCCACCGGCACTCATCAGAAAGGACATTCCACCATCTGCTAAGTGTCGGACGGGTGCTAGGCCCTGGAGGAGGCACCGTGATCCTGGGTTCTCAAATTGAATAGTTACACATTTTCTCCAGGACATTTGCACATTGTCTCCCTATCTGCCAACAATCTCCTGGTTCCTCTCCTCAGACCCCCTCTCCCTCCTGGAAATGCTGTGACATGAGCACATGTCATGATTCTATATCCCCTGTCCCAGAGCAGCTAAGACTGATGGTGGGGGAAACAGACACAGAGACAGATCATTTCCATATATCGCGGTTATGCTACGACAGAGGTACATAGAGGGAAGCAGGAGAGCATCCCCAAAACAACCAAATCAAAATGATACAGATGGAAAATGTGGCAAAGACAAAGCTTTCGGGTCCCTCTCGGTCTGAGAGTCTGAAAATCCGGGTTGAAGGCCACGACAGCTCAGTTCAGCCAGACAGGTAACGTTAGAGGAATATTAAGAAAGTGCCTTACTTATAATGTGCTGCATCTTTTGTCCACGGCTGCAGGCCGTGCACCCCTAGCTCCTCTCCGCTCTGCTCCTGTCCACATCTCCTCTGACTCCTTCGATTGCCCCGGGGGGAATTCTGATCTGCTGTGAGCAACCCCAGAACCTCCCCCCTTTCCCAAAGTGCTCTCTTCATTTCCATGCCCCAGCTGGAACTAACCTTGAACTGGTAACAACCAGTTCCCCTGAAAACTTCTCCAAAAAAGTGCATTTCTTCTCTTTTCTAGCAGGGTAAATGTTCGCAGGAGAAAAACGCATAGTCCCTACCTATATCCCTACCTCTTGGTCTTTGCTCCGGCCACTCCTCTGTCCAGGAGCCCCCGTATCCCCCTACACCTGTCTAGGTCCTAGCAGTCCCCAGCGAGGTCCAGCTCAGGGCCACCACCTCCACAAAGCCACCTCTGCGGTCCCCAGACGCATCTCTAAAGTCACGCTTTTCTACACCACAGGACGGGGTGTCTCCTCCTTCCATAACTCACTCAGTAGGTATCTGTTGAGTGCCTACCACGTACAAGACACCACGCCTGATGTTACAAGCCATACAAGGCTGTCTAAGAGCCAGTCCTCCAGAAACGTGCCGTGGAGGAGAAGAGAATATAAAACATGCTGAATAACTCCACTACTGAAGTAGTGTGAGAACACAGGAGAGGTGGAGAATGGCCTTTGGGCGAAGAGGGGTCACTTGCAACAAGTGGAACAAAGAGGCTTTACCGAGGTCATGCGGGAACTAAAACCTGAAGAGCTGGGTCTGATTTCAACAATTAGAGAAATAGGAGAGACATTTCCTGGAGAAGGAACTTTGCAAAGCATGTCCAGACCAAGGATGGATTGATGAGTGTGTGGGGCCTTGAATTTCTTGGCCAAACCAAAAAGTCCGATTTTGTTTTTAATTTTTAAAATTTTTTATTGTTTTGCAGGCTGCCGGGTGCAGGTCAGTGACATCGAACTGTGTGAGGAAGAGTCATCTGGCGGGTGTGTAGGAGACAGACACAGGATAAATGCTTAGCAGACCATTATGACAAGAGGAGGAAGCATCACACTGAATCAGAGGCCTTGAAGTATTCCCCCGGCCTTGGCGGCCCAGGCAGTCTTGTCTTCTCTCAAAGTTCGCTGTGGGGACCACGACTTACAGGAGTGGCACCTCGCACAGTCGTTCCAAACATACCGTCCATATGGAGTGACTGCATCTTATCACGTTCTACGTGATGCTATTATTGTTGGGTGAGCAGTCATCTCTCCAGGAGACTGTGAGCTCCCTGGGGCCAGGGTTCTGTGTTTCTGCCTGCCCCTAAAGGGCTCTGCACAGAGTGATTACTCATTGATATTTACTAAATATCTCAGCAAACTCCTTCAGCCCCTTCCATATATGGTTCCTTGTCTCTGGGAAAGCCCTCTGACCCTTGACCACGCTACGGTCATCGCACAAGCCTGTGATGGGGTCTCATCTAGCCTTAAAATTCATTTATAGTCTCCTAAAGCCTTAAGCTGGACTTAAATCAAAAAACAACAATCCAGGGACTTCCCTGGTGGCACAGTGGTTAAGAATCCACCTGCCAATGCAGGGGACACGGGTTTGAGCCCTGGTCGTGGAAGATCCCACATGCCATGGAGCAACTAAGCCTGTGTGCCTCAACTACTGAGCCTGGGCTCTAGAGCCCGCGAGCCACAACTACTGAAACCCGTGTGCCACAACTACTGAAGCCCGTGCGCCTAGAGCTGGTGCTCCGCAACGAGAAGCCACCGCAATAAGAAGCACATGCACCGCCAACGAAGAGTAGCCCCCGCTCGCCACAACTAGAGAAAGCCCGCACGCAGCAACAAAGACCCAACACAGCCAAAAATAAAAAATAAATAAATTAAAAAAAAAAACAATCCAGCAAGAAAAGGAGAAACAGGAGAACAAAGGTTAGCCAAAACAGACTGTTAGAGCTAAGAAAGCAGGGGGTAATCTTTACCTGAATCTGTTATTAGCTACTGTAACTCCAGCCCAAGGAAACTGCACCAAATGATTAATTTTTAAATAATATAATATTATTTACAAATAATGCTAAAGATTGCTATTCTATTTTGTCAGAAGAGGGCAGGAAGGTGCACTCTTCCTCTTTAACTAGGAGTCAAGCAACTTGCTGGGGGTTTTAACCTGGTGACCCAGCCCTGGGAAGACGTATGATACTCAAGCTTGGGGGTGGGAGGGAGAGGGGTCCCCATCTCTCCTGATGGTTGCACGGGGCCAGCCAAATTTCCAGGGCATCATCTATATGTTGTATACTGAGGGGCCTAAGATCACCTGCCTAAAAATATCCCCCTTGACCAGCAATACTCCTGCAGCCACTGACACTGAAATTTCCACATAGGAAGCATTAGAAATTCACTTCTCAGGTCTAGGGTCCTGTCTATCCAGTCCACCCATCTGGTTGTGTATGCAGCTTTCCCAGAGAGGTATGAAGGAGTGTCAGATTACTTTCTAAAATGACAGCTATTTTGATTGGGGACAGGGAGGAAGGGAGGAGAGATCATTTTGGAACCCCCTCCTGAGGCGGAATGGCCGGAGGCTCCTGAACACCAGCAAGGGCAGGGTGGGAGAGGAGAAAGGGCAGAAGCTTTTCACTTTCTTCACAAGTTTGCTTAAGGCTGAGACTGATTTCACTCATTAACAAGCTCTGATTTGGTGTGTGTGTTGGGGAGGAAAGCGATGGAACCCAAGGGTGTTTCTCCTGAGAACATGTGATACACTCAACTGATCAATTAGGGGGAGGGTTTATACTGCGAGACAAAAGAATTGTTAACTTTACAGGCAGAATCTTGGCAGGGTTGCTTTAACTGGAGGGCATCCCGCCTACCCTAGCTAAAGGGCACTTTTATCTCGCTCAATGAAGAGAACAGCCGCCTTGGGCGCCTCTCAGCAGCCTTCAAGCCCAACAGAAAATGGCAGAAACACACACTCCCCGTCCCCGCTGGCCGCCCCAGGCCGCACTGCAGCTGGCCTCTCCTGACTCAAGGTCAGTGGAGCTCGGGCTGGCCTGGTGTTGAGACAGCATTATGGAAACTGCGCTTGTACCCTGCAGCCGGCTGTTTCCTGGGCTAGGCGACCCCCCGCCCGCCGGACTGTATCTGTACCCTTCCTGGGGACTTGGCCAGTCCGGGGCCTGCACTTCCCAAGTCCAAGGTGAGAGGGCAGACTGCGCCTGAGTGTGGTCTTGGAGGCGGCCGAGGGCTAGGAACCAGGGTAAGGGGCAGCTATTTTTTAAGGCCGGGTGACCAGGAAGGGAGGAGCGTGGGGGAGGAGGAAGGCACCCAAGCTGGGGGAGGGGCCTTGGGGGGAATTTTGGGAAGAAACTATTGGGTGACTAGGGATCATTCGGCACAGAGGAGTTTGGGAATTGGGAGAGACTCGGGGAGCAGGAGAAATAAACAGGAAGCAATCCGGGGAGAAGGGTTAGGGGGCCGGAGCGACCTGGAGAGGAGCTGGGAACACGCGCGATCCGGAAAGAAGCCCCTGGAAGCGGGGAGCGCTGCGCAGGAGGGGCGCGGCGGGGGAGCGAGGAGGCCCGGGAAGGGGCACCACGGCCCGGGTTGGGGGTCCCTTCCTGGAGGCGGCCCGCACCCTCCGTACGCCCGCGCGCCGGCCGGCTCCTCCCCCGGCCCCGCGCCCGCCCTTCCGGCCCAGGCCCCGCGCGCCCCAGCGTCCCCGGCCTCACCGCCCCCACGGCCTCCTGCAGCAGCGCCCCGAGCCGGCTCAGCATGACGGCGGCCCGGCTCCCGGCTCCCGGCTCCCGGGCGGCGGCGGCGGCGGCGGCGGCGGAGCTCCCGGGCGCAGGCGGCGACCCGGAGGCGCGGCGAGGGAGGCGGGGCCCCGGCCGCCCCGCCCCGCCGCTCCCCCCCCCGGCCTAGCCCGGGGTCGGAGAGGAGGCCGGCCGCCAACGTGGCCGGGCCAGGCAGCTAGGAAGGGCCCCGGGGTCGGGGGCGCCGACAGCCGGGGCAGCGGAGGGGCAGGGTCAAGTCCGCCGCGGCCTCTTGGGGAACCAGGAGGCAGCGAGCGAACTACCCTTAGAGAAGGGCGAGTGGAACCAGACAGGTTTTTCCCATGAGGGATGAGAAGGTTTGTGGGTTCTGGAAGTCTCTAGACTTTCCTCGTGGGACCCCGTAATGCCTTAGCCTCCCATCATATGATGTCGAGGGTCAGCAGAAATACATTTTGAACAGCTGACTGCCATGTGCTCAGGAAGAATTTCTTTCCATTCCTGGGGGAATGGGGGCGTGGAGCGGGGAGATGGGGAATGGGCTTTGAACTGGCAGAGCTGGCTGCTCGAAGGTCCCCTCCCTAAGGGCCGAGCTTTGAACATTCCGGGAAACCCTGCTCTGGTTGAGGGTTCTGCCTGTGTAATTCTTGGCCATAATTTTCCCAGTGTGTCCCCCCGAACAAACACACACACACACACACACACACACACACACACACGAGACACACCTGTTTCCTTGATGCATCTAGAAGGGCAAAACGGGGCCAGCGTGACTTCTTTCCCCCACCCCTGTCCAGCACAGTAGCCACTGGCCACTTGTGGCTATGGAGCTGAAACGGGCTAGTCCTAATTGACATGTGCTGAAGACATGTCAGACAAAGGAAAGAATGTAAAATAGTCACTAATGATGTTTTATGTTGATTACAAGTTGAAACGTAATCTATTAGATAAATTGAGTTAACCAAAGTATATTATAAAAATTAATTTCACTTGTTGCTTGTTACTTTAAGTGGATACAGTGCTGGTCCAGAGGTCCTGCATAGGACATCACACTGGCCTCGTTTTGCCCTTCTAGACGCACCAAGGAGAGAAACAGAAGGTGGGTTTCCGGTGTCGGGGACACACTGGGAAAGTTACACCCAAGAGTTAAACAGGCAGAACCCTCAACCAGAGCAGGGTTTCCCAGAATGTCAAAAGCTGGGACCTTAGGGAGGGGGCTTTCTAGCAGCCAGCTCTGCCAGTTCAAAGCCCATTCCCCATCTCCCTGCTCCCATCTCCCACCTCTAACCCCCAGGAATGGAAAGAGATTCTTCCTGAGGATAGGGCTGACATCTGTTCAAAATGTGTTCCTGCTGACCCCTGACACCATCTGATGAGAGGGTGAGGCACCAGGGGTCCCACGAGGGAAGGTGGGTAGCCCCTCTCACAGATCTGAGGACCTGGAGCTGTGGGGTACTGGGGCTTCACTGCACTGGCCCTGCCTTTGGGGCCTCTTTCACCAGTGGGACTAAGGCCCAGGAGGCAACGCCTGCCCAGAGTTGGCCATGTGCTGTGGAGTGGAGCCTGCAGTCCAGACCGAGTCATGGGGAGGCCAGGGTTCGGCTGAGCTAGTATTTGGATCTCAGTTCTCTGGCAGCTGCTTAGGGAAAATAGATGTTTCAAACAGCTCGTCTACAATTGGTCCCAGGTGAGGAGCCTATGGGAAATGAGAGGAGGCTTTTAGGCTGAAAAGTATAAGAACAAAGGGAAGAAACAAGCCTATTTTGTGTATCAAGAAGCAATCTAGGGGACTTCCCTTGCGGTCCAGTGGTTCGATCCCTGGTCGGGGAACTAAGATCCTGCATGCTGCACGGCGTGGCCAAAAAACACTTTTTTAATTAAAAAAAAAAAGCAATCTGGAGTCAGTCCAACACTGTTCTTCTCTGGGTCTTCTTCCTCATAGGTAAAGGAAGCAGGCTGGATGGATTAAATCTACTTGTTTTCCTTCAAGATATTTCAAGGAACTGTAGAATATAGGGGAAGTGTATAAGAAATTCATAACCTTTTATTTGGTTTAACTTTTAAAATTTTATTTCAAAAGCTCTAATAAAAGTCAGTGGACATACTTGTATATATGATAGAGCCCACCGATGTATTTAAATTCTGCTGCCAGGTTAGCTCATTGGGAAGATGTTTGAATGAACCTTCCCTCCTGTCAGCGTAAATGAAGGTAGAAGGCTGTTGCAGAATAAACAGTTTGAAAGAGCAAGGCACTAAGCCCAGATTCAAAGAGATGGGACTTAGCTGCTGCTGCTCAACGTGAGGAATGTGACTGTTCACATTTGCATGCATTTTTAAACCACTGCAACTTTGTGACTACTTATCTGTGAATCAGAATTCTCTCCTACTGTGCAACCAAATACAAGAATAAATTAGATCCCGTGCTTGCTGAAAGGGCGGCTGTCATATACAACCCTTGACTTAAAATTTTTATATCCATCAAATTGCTTCCTTGTTCTCATTGATTGATTTCATTAATAATTAACTATAAAATCCAACTTACAGGGAATTCCCCGGCGGTCCAGTGGTTAGGATTCCGTGCCTCCACTGCAAGGGCCACAGGTTCTATCCCTGGTCAGGGAACTAAGATCCCGCATGCCGCATGGCATGGCCAAAAAAATAAATAAATATAATCAACTTATAAATGTATTCTAATTACTAATAGTAAGATCTAATTTTTAAAAAGATTGACTACTAAAAAGGTTTGGAAACCAATGGACTAAATAATCACCAAGGTTTTATTTTAGGACAGACCTCCACTTTGAGCCGCTCTAAATTCTCAGGAACTTCAGATCCTTTAGGACTTCAAGTCCGGTCTGCTCGCACCACAAACATTTCCCAGTGCGCTGTGATCAAACACTCCTCACACCCCTTGGTGCTCAAGAGCCTGGGAGCTCCATGGACAGGGGTGTGCTGGCCTCGTCACCCGTTTCCCTCATGCCGGAACGGGATAAGCCTTCCAAACTTTTGCTGAACACCTAATCCTGGGTACGTGTGTGTGGGTACCATTCCTCTCTTTGCTGCCCCTGGAGAGGCAACTGTGTCTATACTGGGAATGACCCAGGTTAGCAGTGAAGAAACTGGGATGTGTGTTTCCAGTCTGCAATCATTAGTTGCTTGTAGCTTCAGGCTTGTGAAATGTCTCTATTCCATGATTTTCTCATTCTCGAGAAGAATGAAAACAACCTGTGCCGTTGACCTCGCAAGTTTGTTAAGACGATCAATGTTGTGCATGTAGCAGAACTCCTACAGTTTAATCATTCACACTTGAGCAGTTCTTATCCACTTTGCTTTTGTTTCAGCCAAAGGGGCTAGAAACTCGTCCAAGGGCAGGATAGTTGATTCAGGTGCCAGGTCCAGTCTAGGGTTCACACGCAGGGCCCCCTCCAACTCACCCGGTCCTCTGGACTGCATACCTCTTCAGGTGCCCAAACCCAGGTTCTGTTCCCCCCAGGTGAGCCGGCCCCATCCCCGCCAGCCCTCACACCCAAAGTCCTCCTTCTGATCTTCAAATCCAGTCTTCACCCCCTCCACCCACTTCAGCAGGCCTGTTCCATGTCTACTGCCCCTGGGCGGTCCCGCCAAGTCATCCAGGACCAAGTTACCCCTGCTCCCTTGGCCTCCACTTGACCCTCGCTCCTGCTAGATTTCCCTCATCATTTCTCCACCCCTTAGTTTTCCCCGCCTGACCCTCGACAATCAGCTCACTGTCCACTCCTACACAGTTGACCTTTACTGCGTGTTTGGCCTCCCCATTGAACTGTGAGTATCATAGACCTGGAGGGGTACAACCATGTCAGCTGTTGATGAGCTTGACCGCCAAGGGGGTGCATTTAGGGGCTCAGTGAAGGGCAGAGCCTTTTTTCCCAGCTGGCTCTATATTCATGCTCCAGAGTGTGAGTTTCTGTCCCCGCATCCATGTCACCATTGCACAGCCCCTGAAGGAGAGGAGGCAGACAGGACCTGCAAGACTGCCCCCGCTTTTCTGGCCCAGGGATGGGGGAGGGTAGGATGTGTGCCATCGCTCTCCCTCCTCCAACTCTGTGTGCCCCCCCATTTGAACCCTCGCTCTGTGGCTCTTCTCAGCCTGGCATCACCTGTCCCTCTCACTCGGATCTGGTGGCTCATAAAGAACAAATAGATTTGGGGCCCCGATGCAACCTTTTAATTCCAAGCAGAGTCCCCCTCCCCCAGCATTATCACACACACACGGTGGAAAGGGATGTCGGGGTCTGGGCAGGAACAAAACCCAGACCCCGGCAAAAAAATATATATATAATTATATACACGTGTATTCGGAGAGAAGAAAAGCTGGGAGCGTGATTAAGGTAGGGCAGAGAGTTAGGTGAGGAAAGCAGCTGGGGGGTGCCCCAATAAATTACATTCTTTAGAGAGCATGGTGGGGGATGCAGGGGTGTGGCTGGGACCCGGTAGCCAGGACTCTCAGCCTGGCTCCTCATCCCGTCCAGGGGAGCCCAAAGGCCTGGGCTCTGCCCAGGACCTGGATGCTAGAAGGTAGCATTCTAGCCGACTCAGCCTGAAGGCTGATGTAGGGCTGGGGGTCTGTATAGGCGACATCTCCACTCTAAGCCAAGGCTTCTAGGGAAGCCTCAGGGCTGGAGCAAGAGGCTTCGAAGCTTGGGGGTCACAAGGAGAGGACAGGGTAAGCTGGAGGGCTGGGTGGCCTCCCTGCTGGAGGCTGAGAGGAGGGAGGCCCAGGTGCAGGGGAACCCGTCCCAGGTGAGCTGCGGAGGAGTGTTTGGGTGCACACAGGGTCCTGGGCGCTCTCTGCCTGCGTGGCTGCCTCCCACCCTCACGTGCCTCCTACCAGGCCCGAGGGTTCTTCCCACCCCTTGGTCAGGACAGCAGACAGGCCTGACCACTAAGTGTCACGTTCGTGTCTCATCACTCCCTTCTGGGGACCTTCACATGGGGGTGGGGGCAGGGAGAGGGTGCAGACACTAACTCTGTGTGTGCTGGAGTGCACGCTGGGTTTGCCCTGTGCAGCAAGGACCAGGGATGAGAGAAGGAGACCCCCCAGCTCATCATGGGGAAGGAGGTCCACGTCCCAAAACCCCAGCACTGCAGGGGCCTTGCTCTCCCTCGACCTGGGCAACGGAGCCAACCCCACGTCTGCCCCACCCCCCTGCTCCCCCCAGAGGTGATGCTTTGGGGTCTAGTGACCCCAGCTCCAGAGCCCCGAAGCAGCAAGGGTGAGGGTCAGTCACGGAGCAGGTGGGGGCCGTCAGAAGAGAGAGGCCTTTTTCTTGAGTTCGTTTCGCTTCCACAGAGCCAGCTTGCCAAACTCTTCGGGAGACATGGAAAAGACCCTTGAGAAGTCCTCTGCTGACAGGTGCCTCTGCAAGGGGGACACACAGGGGCAGTGTAGGGACAGGAGGCACAGGGTGGGGCTGGGCCACCTTCCCCCACAGCGGGCAGGGGAGGCTGCCCCGTCAGTAGCCCCTCACCCACCCAGCACATGCTCCCTGCGTACCTCAAGCCTCATCCTATCCACACCTGGAGGCAGCTTGGTTCGCCCCCTGTTGGTCACCACCAGCATTTCGTAAGGATAGATCTGGCGGGGAGGGGAGGCGGGCCGTAAGTATCAGGCTCTTCGAGGTCCCTGTCAGTGTAACCCCCTCCATTCCCCAGGCCCCCTTATCAGCCTGCAGGGGCCATGGGGGCTCATGCCATCTTGCCATCCAACTCCCCCAACTTCCGTGCTGCCCCTCCCATCATCAGCCAGGAGGACCCCTCAGTGCATTCACTTCCCTGGCTTCTCCCCAAGCTGGCCCGCCCCCACTAGAGACGGTTCTGTCCCCTGCCCACCATCCCCTGCCTCTGCCCCTGCCCCTCACCTTCTGCTCCAGCACACAGGGAAGGGAGTTCCCCCGGTCCATCCTCCCCCTCTGGCCCTCTCCGTTCTGGGGAGACCAAAGCCGCAGTGAGCCAGAGTGGGGCAGGGAGGCCTCCCCAGCCTTACCCTAAGCTTCTTACGTCCTCACCAGGTGACTCCGTCGCCCCGCACCCCTTCCCCAACACTGCCAGTCCCCCGTCCATCCGTGGCTTCCGTGCTCCACGTGTTACCCTCCAGAAGGCACTCACCTGCAGGCCTGTGGGAGAGAAGAGCCATTGTTCAGAGGCAGCTCTGAGGTCAGCAGGCTTCCAAACCTGCCAGCTCAGCCGCCCCGACCTCCGGCCACAGAGCCCTGCCCACATCGCAGACACGGGCTGCCCCAGGGGCCTCTTGAGCCCCTATCCCAGCATCAGGGCGGCCCTGCCTCTCACCTGGGCTTTCGGTCTCGCTCCCAGATGGGCTGAAGTCTGTGGACTGTAGCTGGAAAGGACACGAAGGAATCAGAGGAAGCTGGGGCATTCCACATCGTCCCCCTTCACTGTAAGGGTCTGGCCGCCCCCCCCGGGTGCCCACGTAGCTCAGTCCCTCACGGGCCCCACATGCACACTCTTCCCACGAGGCCTGTGACCTCTGTCCTGGGACCTTACCCGGCTCAGGGTGGTCCTGCCGTAGGCGGGGAGGGAAGAAGACTTCGATGTTCCCACGTGCAAGGCTGGAAGAGAGCAGGAGGCCCTGTTTCAGACCCTTTGGCCTGACAGTCATTCCAGAGGGTCATTCCCTGGCCTCCCCTGCCAGGGGCAGGGCAGTGGAGGGGGGGACTTGGGGGAAGCCGGTGGGCCTCTGTTGGCTTCCAGCTCCTGCCCGTTACCTTCAGCAGGTGACATCGTGCTGGCAGCTCTGAACTATCCCTAATGCCTCCCCTCTCTCTAACAGACGTGCACAAAATAGACATTTGGGCCAAATGTCCGAGTGTTCAAATTGATAGTCAGCCAATGATAGTCAGATGATGAGGCTCACCATCGTAAAATGAACCTCTGGAATATGAAAATAAATCTAAAATTTAGTCAAAACAATCGAATTATTCCAATTTTAGGTTTAGCAATGTTGGTAATCAAATTTCAAATGCTTGATGTTATAAAACAGAAGCTGCAGTTTTCCCAGCACTTTCAGCTGCTAGATGGCACCGCAGTCACTGGACTTGACATTCGCATGACCAGATGTCACTTTCAACTTGACGTCCAATAATATCACTAAGCTTTCAAGCGCTGCAGATTATAATTCAAGAAAATTGGTTTTCGGTAACAGGTTTTCCTAGAAGGATTCTTAGTTTGTTCTAATCTCAAAATTCCTTTATCTCCAATGACTAGAAATTGCTGGCATGGTATAGCAATTGTTTTGACCAGCATTTTTTGTGTGAAGGTTTAGCCTGGACAGACTCAAAAGTATAAGGAAGAATTGTTTTCTTCAAACATTTTAATAAAATATGTTATTTGGAAGTTTGGTGAGAACAAAATGTGTTTTGGGGACCCTCGTGTTTTTTTTTTCCTTAATGCTTCTTATTTTTGTGTAGAAAATTGTCTGCTTTCACAACCCTCATTACTGAAGCACTTCTCTTTTGTGATAAGTACACGCTTCTCCCTCAACTGACTGATAAGATTTTTTTTTTTTTAACTTTTTGGCCATGCTGCATGGCATCCCCAACCAGGAATTGAACCCGTGCCCCCTGCATTGGAAGCGCAGAGTCTTAACTACTGGACCGCGAGGGAAGTCCCTAAAGTGTAAAAGATTTTCACTCCTAATTACTTCTAGACTGCTTATTTATGTTTGAAAGTGACCATTAATTTCAATGTTACCCTTAAGTCAGAATGACACGCCTGTCCGTAATTCTGAAATTGTTCAGGTTGATCAGCTATGAGAGTAACCTAGGCAATCATATGACCGTTGATCCCATACAAGTTCAAGGATGCCAACATTGACACTGAGGCAGACATTTCGCTACTCAACTTTGCAAGGCCAAATGCACATTAAAGAGCTAATTTTGCCTAACTAGCAAATCCTGGTGGAGCATGAAGGCTGAATCCAACCTTCGGGGCATCGCTCTCTCTGCCTCATTCTTCAGGCCTTAACTATTTATTCCACATTCTCTAAAAAGGCCTATTAGAAGCTCTTCCCACCCACACTGAAATATCATCCTGGTGAAATATCATTTCGATGACCCTATGGATGTCCCAGCCATATATGAGCCTTAACGGTTCCTTGAGTCCCCCAGCCCAGTGGCTTTCACCTCCACTCCACAGCATGCAACCCCTTCCGGTGGCCAGCCCCTGGATCTTGTCGTCCACAACCAATTCGCTTTGACACTGAAGCCTGGGTATCACACTTTGCGGCCACAGCACCCTTTTTTGTTTGCAGCTTTCCCTCAGCCGCATTCCTGGCACATCTGCCGGTCAATATCATGGGGAACCTCCAGCGTCTTGGTCCCCCACTTCCCCCTGACCTTTGACCCATGGGTGAGTACATAACCACTTTCACCCACACTCAGCAGCACCCAAACTCTAACCCTGCATCAGCCCAGGGCTCCCCTTTTGCCCGCAGGCTATGGAGATGAAGCCCACCACGTGTACATTAGCATCACTACAGACCCTAAAGCCTCTCATCAGTTCCCTTTCCCAGCAGAAGCTGTTCCGAACCTTCACCACTCTCACCAAGCCTCACCCTCCGTGTGCTCAGACGTCAACTTCTCTCTCTCTTTTTTTTTTGGCCTAGCCATGCAGCATGCAGGATCTTAGTTCTCCCCGACCAGGGATCGAACCCGTGCCCTCTGCACTGGAAGCGCAGAGTCTTAACTACTGGACCGGCCAGGGAAGTCCCTAAAGTGTATAAGATTTTCACTCCTAATGATTTCTAGATTGCCTTTTTATGTTTGAAAGTGACCATTAATTTCAATGTTACCCTTACGTCAGAATGACACGCCTGTCCGTACTTCTGAAATTGTTCAGGTTGGAGCTTGGATTCTTAACCACTGGACCACCAGGGAAGTCCCAAACCTCAACTTCTGATGTGGCCTGCTCCCAAAGCCAAGTCCCCGACCCTTTCAAGGCCAGCCTCCCGCATCCTGAGGCTGGGTCTCACTTCTGACCTCCTCCCAGCCAACCTTCCAAGGGGACTATAGTGTGAATGCTCTCCAAGGAACAGCCCTCGGCACCCTGCCCTTCCCTCCACTTTTTCTACACAATTGGATTTTTTCTCATGGTCCCACTACCACGTATAAGCTGAAGATTCTGCTTGAGCCCTGACTTGCGCCTCAAGCTTCCAACTCAGTCAAACTCAGCTCCCACCTACATGCACTTAACCCAACACGTCCCAAAAGTCTCTTCATCTTTCCCCCGAAACCTGCCTCTTTCATGATCTCAGCCCCAGGTCTGTCATCACCCAGCACCCAAGACAAAAACCCCAACTTGTCTCTCCTTCACCACCCACATCCAATCAGCCAATAAGTCCAGTTGATTCCATCTCCTCTACAGATCTTCCTCGACCTACGATGGGGTCATGCCCCGATAAACCCATCGTTAAGTCAAAAATGCATTTAATACACCAAACCTACTGAACATCAGAGCTCAGCCCAGCCTACGTTAAACGTACTTGGAACACTTCCATGAGCCTACAGGTGGGCAAAGCCTATTTTACAATGAAGTGTTGAACCTCTCATGTAATTTATTGCATACTGTCCTGAAAGCGAAAAACAGAATGGTGGTCTGGGTACAGAATGGTTGTGAGCGTACGGGCTGCTTCCCGTCGTGATGGTGTGGCTGGCGGGGAGCTGAGGCTCGCTGCCGCTGCCCAGCATCTCAAGAGAGCATCGTGGGACTTCCCTGGCTGTCCCGTGGTTAAGACTCTGCGCTTCCACTGCCGGGGGTTGCGTGTTCAATCCCTGGTTGGGGAACTAAGATCCTGCATGCTGCACGGTGCGGCCAAAAAAAAAAAAAAAGAAGAAAAAAAGAAAAAAAAAAAAGCCAAGAGAGCATCGTACCGCACATCACTAGCCTGGGAAAAGGTCAAAATTCAAAACTGGACATACAGTCTCTACTGAATGCATATTGCTTTCGCACCATCGTAAAGTTGAAAAATTGTAATTCCGGGGCTATTTCTATACAGACTGTGCCTGTATAGTTCTCAAACCCATTCCCTCTTCTCTGGACCTATGTATATTTTTAGCCCTTACCCAGATGATTGGAAAGTGTGGTAGACTGTCTCCGAAGATGGCCCGCAACATTATCTCCCAGCCTGTGTGCCCTTGGGTGGTTCCTCTCATCAGGAAGCAGAATCTCTTTCCTCTCCCTTGTGTCTGGGTGGCCTGTGAGCTGCTCTGGCCGTCAGAAGGCAGTAGAAGGATACCCTGTGGCTTCTGAGGCCAGGCTCTTAGAGGCCTTGTAGCTTCCAGTTTGGGCTTCTCAGATGTGCCCCCCTCCTCTCCAGCCATCCATGCTCGAAGGAAGCCCAGGTTAGGCTCAGTGATGAGCAGCATGGCACCAAAGCCCCAGCCACCTCAGAGCACGCTCTGTGCGCTGTAATTCCAGGCTCCCGGAGGTCCTCTCTGCTGGCCAGATGTTTGCTGCTCCTGGCCTTTGCTCCCACACTGTCCCTGGGGTCTGTGCTGCCTTTCTCCCCGACTCACTTTGTCTCGTTCTTCAAGACTCCAACTCTGGGACCCAGGCCCTATCAGTGTCCTCTCAAAGCACTTGAAGTGTACCTCTCACCTGCTATGCTGCACTGACACCCCAGTTTCCACGTCACTTTCCCCGTGACCAGAAGCTACTGGAAGGCAGCACTATAGTGTTTTACTCTTTATATCCTCAAGGCCAAGAACATGGTAGACACCCAATAAATGTTTGTTGAATTAAACAAAATGTGCTAATTCTGCTTTAGCTGAGGCCATCCTTTGTCATCTCATCTTGTTCCATGACTGGTACCCTTGGCCTAAGGGGATCACCAGAGTCTTGAGCCAGCAACCGAAACTTCTATGTCTCTTATACCCACAGTAGCACAGTGCTGGGCGTGTGACAGACAAACTCAGCAGACTATTTGATTCTGGCCTCAGGGTCTGGCCAGGTGATTCTGAGCCCCCTCGGTGACACTCACAGGTATGGAAGGGTGTCCGGTCAGGCAGAGAGCGGGTTTTCCGCCGGATAGGCAATGACTTTTCCATCTCTTCTTTCAAGATCATCTTTCCCAAGTTAGAAGTAACCTGGCAAGGAGAAAGGAAGATGGATCCAAGGCGTCGATACTTGTTTCTCATCTCCAAAAGGTTCAGAGTTGGGTCCACCCCAGGCAGGAGTGGGGACAGAGTTCCCGAGGGGCTGTGTGGTGCCTGGAGCCCGTGGAGCCTGTCCTGGTCAGAAGCTCTGCCACATTGGGTCTGGCCACCCTCGAGAGCAAGGAGTCAGAGCCGCTCAGTGTAACTCTGCCCCAGGGGCTTCTGCGTCCCAAGTCACAAGGCCCAGAGCACAAGCCCGTGCCACCATCAGTGGCCTTTCCGTGACTCCCTACACCCTCTCTCCTCCCCTGGAGGCCAGCAGCCTACTCTCTCCTTTCTCCTCATCCCATGAACTACTCCGCCTGCTGAAGCCTGGCACTGGTGGGGCCACCCTTTTCTGTGCTTTTGGCCCTAACAGTAAGTGGTGCCCCCCTAAAGCAACATGCAATCCTTGTGTCCCTTCAAAAGCAGCAGCCTGACATCCTGGCAAAGAAAAGGAATTCCTCACATGGTCTCACTAGGACGCTTTTCAGACATGTACCCATTTAGATCAGAATGGAACTTCTGTCCCCAGGGTGGCCCAGGGATGCGGGTGGGGCAGTGAGACGCTACCTTACTGAGTTCCTCCCTCTGACGCTCCCTGAGAGCCTTCATCTCCTCCCCGGAGTCATCGTCCTCCTCCTCCTCCTCCTCCTCTGCCCCCCTCCTCGACGCCTTCCGCTTCCTCCATTCTGTCTCTGGGAAAGACGGACAAAAGCAGGCACATCAGTCAATCAACCGCGCGCTCAACGAGCGTCTGTCAGGGGCTGCTTTGTGCATGTCCCGGGGCTGCACCTTGAAGGGAACACTGCAAATTATTATTATAAAACAAAAGCAACGTTTTCTAGCCTTGCGGTGAAGCTGGGTGGGCAACACATGCTCACACGACTGAAAGCAACTGGGGGCCAAGACCTCGTCTCATTCCTCTTTCTCTTTCCAGAGCTCCCATCACAGAGCCTGGGACACAGTAGAAATTTGACAAACGTCTGTTGAGCAGCCAAAGAAATGAACGGAAAGCAGGTAAATGACTAACAAGCAGGGCTGCTTACACCAAGAGCGATGGGGTTGCAGGGGACAGGGGAGCAGGAGCCTGGAGGGTTCATGCAGGTGGTGGGGGGTTCCTGGGGCTTCAGCAGGGCCTCCCTCTCCCCTCTCCAGCAGTCTCGCCTACCCACAACGGCCAGCGACGGGGGGCACGGCCAGTAGTCCGTTTCGATCTTGGCTGGCTGGTTGGGGTCGGGAGGCTGCGCTGCAGGGAACTTGGACGACTCGATGATGAGGTCTTCAATGAGGTGCTTGCTCTGAGGGCTGCCTCCTGTGGACTCTGCGGGGGGAGGTCAAGGTCAGCCCGGGCACACCCCGCCCCGGAGGCCACCTCCCACCTCGGCCCCCCACTCCCTCATCCCTCCCTCTTCACACCTGTGAGCTCCTGGGTGTAAAAGCAACGCACAAGGAAATGCACAGGGCAGTTTACACGCCGTGATGAACATCTGTTCTCCCATCACCTTCCCACCCTCAGGACAGCCTCCCGGCACGTGGCAAAAAGGGAGCTCTGGTCGGTCAGGGGAACCCTCACCTTTCTGCTTGTAGATGGGTGGCTTCTTGTAGATGTTGGAATCTGGGCGGGTGGTCTCTGTGGAGAGGGAGCAAGAGTGGATGAGAAGGAGGCTATGAGGATGGCGGGGAGGCTGGGTCAGAGAAGGGAATGGAGACATGGATTGGGAGAAGGAAGGAAATTCAGGGGCTCCTGCCAAGAGCCAAGACAGAACCGGAGATCCCGAAATTATCCCTCAGGGGTTGGGATTTTTGCACTTCTCTGTTTGGGTGGGAGAGAGGATGCAGCAGGGCCCACCATCTCTGGGAGCTCTGCCTGGGGTCCGGCATCTGGGGTTCCCGCCAGTTCTGTGGTGTGCATATACTCCAGAGAGTGGGGGACTGAGAGTAAGGGGCTTGGGTTCCTGAAGGAAAAAAGAGGTCCTAGGGCAAGGATGCAGCCATGCTCACACTAAAACCTACCAGGATGGTGGAAATGGGGCAGGCTGGTCCGGGGCGTCCCAGTGGTTCTTGGGGCTGAAGCCTGAGAGATGGTTCCAGGGGACCGGCTCTCCGCCCACACCTGCAGAGCAGAAGTACGGTTCACTGCAGCTCCCAGGTCCCCCACCCCACCCCCTCCACCATCTCCATCCTCCCACCCTAGCAGCCCACACGCCCCCAACCCCAGGGCAGAGGAAGGCTATCCAAGGACTCGACCTCCTGATGGTGCCTGACCCAGGAGAAAGGATTAAAAGAGATCCTGGGTTAGACGTAGATGGACCCAGAGCTGGCCAGTGACAGGACAAGGTCCACTGATTCCATCACCCACTAGGCTCTGCCAAGCCCAGTCTGGACGTGTGTGGGGAAGGGGGTTGAGCCCGGTCAGAGCAGGGCTGGGCAAGTGTCAGGTGCGGGGCAGACTCACCTCTGGGGATGGTGGGGGGGATGTGGATTTGGGTGACAGCGAGCGCTGTGAATGGAGAGGAGGCTGGTCAGAGCCACAAGGGTGGGATTAAACCCTTGTCCCTAGGACCCCAGGTGGGCCACTTCACCCCCCCTCACTCAACTCTGCAATTGCCCAGCCAGTTTCTGGGCCACCTCTTCTCTCTTAGTCCTTGCCAGCTCCCAGGGCTGGCCCTCCGTCCTCTCTCTCCCGAGACAGGGACCTAAGTCTTTCCCTAGGACCCACGAAGAAGCAGAAGAAGCCGAGGATCTTGGAGCAGTGTGCATGTGCTCTGAGGGCCAGCTGGAGGGTCTATGGCTCTGACCTCAGAGCCAACGAGCAACAAGGGGAAGGGACAAGACCCACAGCGTCCAGGATGGAGTCCGGGCCCCTTGTCAGGCATTTAAGTCTCCCCACAGCCTGGCCCCGTCTCTCTGCTCAGCCATGACACTGCCCCTTTCTCCAACACAGTGTATGAAGTACCTGTCCTGCGTTATCTCGTGCATTTGACTAGTGAGGTGGACGGGTAAAGGTATCACCTCTACTTTATAGGAAGGGAAACTGAGACCACACCGTCACACAGGTCACACTCAGCTAGGACTTCTGGCCTCCGAGCTCAGTGTTCCTGAGTGCTTTCCACAAATTTGCTCACTTTCTGCCCAGTCCCACCCGATTCCTACATGACCCCGCTCTATGCTGCTACCATTCAAACACGGCCTCCCCTGCTCTCCACCTCGAGCTAGTCTCCAGCCGCCAGCCCATCTCTGCCTGCTCTGCACAAATACCCAGTTCACCAACTGACTGGTGATTCCTGTGCACAGGTCCCCTTCTTGTTTTGGAGTCTGACCTCCAGGAAAGAAAGCATGAGAGGGATTCTGCCTCCCACCCAGTGTGGCTGGGGGAGCCCTTCCCCCAAGTCCTGTCCAAGAGGAACCTCCCACCCTTTACCTCCCGGCTTCTGGGCAGCTCCACGTGTTCCAGCAGAGAATAGGTAAAATGGGGCTCGTAGATCATGAGGTCAGGCCTCTCGATGTCCAGGATGGCCTTGTCCTTGGGGATGGCGGCCAAGTCCTTGTAGCCCATCACCTGATTGTCCATCTTGGCCTGAAGGGAAATGGTACACATGGAACAGAGGTGTCAAAAGCCTCCCCTAGAATACTGGCCTTACAAGCCAGACCTGCAATTTATTAGGAAGAAGATGGGCAGCCGTTTTAGATGTCAGCTCCTGTAAGTTAATATTTCTATTATTGTCATTTTAAGCATTTAGAGGGTCACCTTAAAACAATGATAGTCCTTCATCTAGCCCTTTGGGTACAATGAGACAGGACCAGACCAGCAGGAGGGGGTGTGCAGAACCTTCTCTGGATCTGGGGTTCTCTCTGCCTGCCTGCCAGCCCTGGCAGGACCATCATCATTTGAGTGAAGCTGCCAGCGTGCGCCCCGCCCCTCCCTCCTCCCAGCCTGAGGGTGCTGGTGGCCGAGAGGTACTCACCACGATGCTGGAGGGAGAGCCGGGAACACTGGAGCCTCGGGAGGAGCTGACGCTCCCAGGGGAGGTAAGTGGTTGCTGGGGAGAGCGAGAAGGCGGGCGGGTGGGAATGTGCGTGGGTGCCAGGGCCGGGCGGAGGGAGGGGGTGGGGCAGGGGAGGGCTTCTCTAGGCCTCTGGGGCCCCGGGGTGCGGCGCCGCGGGCAACCACCAGGTGGCATCCTCGACTCCCGACCTGACCCTCCGCGGGGAGCCTGGCCCCCACCGCGTGCCCCCGGCACCCCACCGCCCCGGCGTGGGTGTAGCCCCGCGCACCTTCTGCAGCCGTTCCATGCAGCAGGGAGCTGGCCGGCCGGATCACTCGCAGAGCCCTGTGCGCGAGGGGAGACGACAGGGCGTCAGGCTCTATGCGGCTCCTGGGCGCTGCGCGCTCGGGGCCTCGAGAGCAGAAAAGGTGCTCCCCCGGGCTGCGGCGTCCTCATCCCTCGGTGACTCTCCAGGCTGCTGGCCGAGTGCAGGGCCTGGAAGGGGAGGGAGAACGTGCCAGCCGGGGCTGTCGGGGCCCCGAGACCTCAGAGGGCGGGGGCGAGGGCAGCCCCCTCCGGCCCCGCGTGTTTCGGGGAGCGGGGCTCCAGCTTTCCGTTCGCTCAGCCGCGGGGACCGGAGGTCGCATGTGGCCCGCGGCGAGACGGGAAGGTGGACGGGCTGCACTAGTTTCTGAGCCATTGTTCTCTGGCTGGAAAGGAAATGACGGCAGGGGCCAGCCGTTCCCGTTCCCGGGGCAGCCTACACATCCCTGCTTCCTCACACCTGCCCTGCCCGGGCTGCGGGTCAGTTTCAGGCCCAGGTTCTCGCTCGCCTCGGCCTCTGCCGTGGCCTTTCCCTGGCGCTGTGTTGGTGCCCTTGACCTCCTTCCCCTCAATCTATGTCCACGGTGCCACCCCTCTCTCATAGCCCAGAAAGGTTGAACACAGAGGGACTTAGTAATACTATGAGATGGCAATAGGGGGAGGGGAGGACAAAGCGAAGGCGATTTGGTGGGAAGCGCTCAGGTCATTGGCTGGGGGCTGCCGCTCTCCCAGTGGAGAAGGGAGGGGGCGGCTGGAGGGAGCCACATCCCCATGTGCCTGGCCCTGTACAGCAGGCAATCCCACTTGCGGGCATTTGGTAAAACACCTTTGGGGCGAAGCCCACGTCCCAGCTCCCCACCATCTCGGAATCCTCGAGCTGAGGCTGCCCTCTGAAGTGCTACTTTGCTGCAAGTCAGGGCCCTCTAGTTCAGCAGGAAGGCCTCCAGGCTGGCACTGCCCTCTCTTGGTTCCTAAGAAGTTGAGTCCTGTCTGCAGCAGTAGAGTAGGAGTTCCCTGGGGCCACAGCCCAGGTTTCCTTCCTCAGTAACTCCCTTAGCAATCCTCCCATCCTCCCCACACACCCCTGGACCAGACACATAATAACTATTCAGTGGGACTTCCCTGGTGGCGCAGTGTTAAGAATCCATCTGCCAATGCAGGGGACATGGGTTTGAGCCCTGGTCCGGGAAGATCCCACATGCCGCGGAGCAACTAAGCCCGTGCGCCACAACTACTGAGACTGCGCTCTAGAGCCCATGTGCCACAACTACTGAAGCCTGCGCGCCTAGAGCCCATGCTCCACAACGAGAAGCCACTGCAATGAGAAGCCCGCGCACCGCAACGAAGAGTAGCCCCCGCTCGCCACAACTAGAGAAAGCCCGTGTGCAGCCATGAAGACCTAATGCAGCAAAAAATAAATAAATAAAATAAATTTATATAAATAAATAAAAATAACCATTCAATGAACGCCTGGCTGAGTTTCTGACGTGACGGTGGCAGTGGAACTGTCTTCCAACTGCTGGCAGTAAGCCATAGAGTGAAGAGAGCTGATGACTACAGAAGGTGCAGGGAAGAGGCAGCAATAATGTAGTGGTTAAGAGCATGGACTCTGGACTGGGATGCCTGGGGAGAGGAGACTCTGCCACTCAGAAGCTGTGTGACCTTGCGCAAGTTACTTACCCTCTTTGGGCCTCACGTTCTCATCCATAACATGGAAGGTGGTACTAGTATCTGTGTCATAGGGTTGCTCTGATTATTAGTTAAGTTACAACATGTGAAGTGTTTAAAACATAGATTTTATGTAGAGTGTTAACTATTATTATTTCTATCTCCCTGAGGACTGATAAACTTAGATGGCTTTCTGTAGCCACTCTGCCACAGAAGGTCATGAAAGACTTGAGGTCATTGGTGCTCCCAATTTTATCACCTGTTACTTTGTATCAGGCCGTTTTTCTGCTCTCTGTCTCTCCACCACCTACTTGCTGCACCAGCAGCCCTCACTCCCACTTCCCTGCTTTTGCGCATGCTCTTGCACTATTCTCATCTCCCAGATCCCACCCATCCTTTAAGGGCCATGCTAAACCCTCCTCCTCTTGGAGGCCTCCCCTATTATTCTAGTCCTCATTGACAAACTCGTCTCTGAATTCCAGTGGGACTTAAAAAGAGAATCATATAACTTAGTCCTTGGTTATGTTGCCTGACATGTTTTCTCGCTAACTAGAATGACTGCTAATTTCTACAACAATAATAATAGCTATCATTTTTTGAATGCTCATGCCGGGTACTTTGATAAGCACTTTACAAGGATTATTTTGTTTCATCCCCCCAACAATCCTATAAGGTAGACCTATTTTACAGATGAGAAAACCGAGGCTCGGAGAGGTTAAAAACTTGTCCAGAGTCGTGGAGGTGACAGTGACTGTGTCTTCAGCATTGGCATGTTTCGTAGTGCCGCCGTAGTACTGTGTCAGGTTCACTGTGGGGATAGACTAGCATTTGCCGCAGTTCTCAAGTCTTTTTGGAATTCTAGAGCCAAGGCTTCTCCAAGACAAGACTCTGGCCATCAGAGTCACACTGGTGACTAGGTGCCCATGGAAGGGCTCCATTCCAGAGCTTCATCCTTCTCTTGCTTTCTTAACACTCACTTTGTAATGCTTTTAACTAGATGTGTGAGGACTGGAATAAACTCTAACACATACTCAAAGAGCTGTTAGCTCCCTCTCACTCCTATTTCGTCTTTACTTTGTTAACAGACATTGTCAAACTAGCTATACACTGGCTTAGCCAAGAGGCAAACACTCATTCATCCACCCATATACATCCACCCGCCCACCCAGTCATGTATTGTTTTACCCATTCATTCACTACTTTCTGAGCACCTGTTCTGCAATGACCACAGAGCGCTGTGGTGTTATGGAGAACAGAAAGATGAGTCAAAGGAGCTAAGCCGCCCCTCCAGAAATGAGGCCATATGTATAGATAACGCCCATGCAAAGCAGAAAATTATGTGTGCCTGATAAGATAGTATAAAGGGCTGTGAGAGATCACAGGAGAGAGGAATCACTCCTGCTGGGGTGTCAAGAGGGGAAAATAAAAAGGTTTTCTTAGAGGAGGAAGTGTTTAAGGCAGAAAGATGCCCGGTTTGAGATCATGCAAAAACTAAAAGAGGGATCCTTGAAAGAGACAGCAGCATGAGGGAAGCCGGAGACACGGGGAAGCACTGGGTCTGTCTGGAGAAAGCAAATATGGCTGAACCGTGGAGCTCATGAGGTTGAGACTGGTTTGGGGCAGGAGGTTGGGGGCCAGATTTGTAGATGCCTTGAACTTAGACTAGGGGATTCCGAATGTATTCTGTGGGCAACTAGGTCTATGGAATGCTTAGAAACTTTTTTTAAAACAAAGAAGTGACGGATCCAAGCAGTGCTTTGGGAAAATGAATCAGGCTGCAGCCTGGGAGATGGAATAGACAGGAAGAGGCGGTCCACAGAGAGACCAGCCAGGAAGTTACGGCAGTAGTTCAGGCAGGGGATTGTGAGGCTCTAGACTTGGGCCTGGGGCCGAAGATGGAAAGGGCCAAGTGGGAGGAATCCTAGAGGCAGAATGTTTAAAACAGAACTTGATCTGGAGACAGCCTCCCCCGCAACCCCCCTCACCGCGGGGGAGGAACAGGTAGCAATGACAGGAGAAGGGGAAGCAATGAGTTCACTTCTCGCCAGTTGAGGTTGAGGTGGGGGCAGTAGCTGGCAACAGAAATTTGGGAGCCATTTGAGCTAGAGGTGGTAGTCTGCCCCATGAGGTTGCCGAGGGAGAAAGAAGGTCAAAAACCAGCATCCTGGGAAACGCTAGGGGACTAGAAGAAAACGGGAGCTGGAGATGGCATGAAAGGGAGGCGGAAGGCTAGATGCCCGGGTCCCTGAGGGGCTGGGAGTGTATCTAGTGATTCTTTGTATTTTCAGTAAAGGACCTAATACACAGTTAAGTGTGCCATAAACATTGAGAGAGAGTTGCGGGGAGGGATAGGGGGGTTGAGAAAGAATGTCATGAAGCCAGGAGTCCATCGCCCAGAGAAGGCAAGACATGCAGGAAGGAGTGACAGCTTGCCAGTTTGGATGTCAAGCCCTGGTGGCCTCTGAGAGCATCTGCAGAGGAATAGTGAGGCCTCCTTGTTTGGGATGGGGGTGGGGAGGGGTGGCCAGGGTGTACAGGCAGGGGGAGGGGCACTTCCAAGAAGTGTGACAGAAGGGCAGGAGGGGGTTAGGAGAGTTACTTTGCAGGAGGTGAGCTTGGCTGAAGGTTTTTTAGGAAAAGGGAGACCTCAACACGTTTGTAGGCAGTGAAGAGTAGAGAAGAAGAAATTGTGGCTGCAGGAGAGGGGGGGCACTTGAGGGAGGAAGGTCCCAGCAGGGGAAGGGGAGAGGGATTGGGTCCAGGCCCAAGTGAAGGACTACCTTTGGAAAGAAAGCCCGAGCTTCCCTGAAAGGAGAGGAAAGGGAAAGCTGGGTAACTGCAGTCTAGGGGACTTTGGAGTGGGCCTATCGGGAGGCTTCTATTTTCCCAGGAAAAGTGAGAGATAAGGTCATATACAGACCCTACAGGTGGGTTAGGCAGAGGCTGAAGAGAGTAGAAAGGACTGGAACGGTCGGGGGTGGGGGTGGGGGGAGCCGGGGGGAGTGTGGAGCGGGGGAGGTGGGGGAGAATGGAGAGCGACTATGTGTCCCGGAGCCTCAGGCTGAACCTGGAGGTGGCCCAGGCACCCTGACCTGGAACACCAGTTGCGGGTGGGTACAGAGTGGGGTAATGACTGCCTCTCAGAGTGGTCACTGCCCAGGGAGGGAGAGGAGGGGTCCAAGGTGAGCCAGGTCACAGGTTACAAGGTCTTGCACTGAGACCCCCACTCGCCTGTGCACCAACACTGTTCCACAGACGCAGCCACTCGGAAAGACGATTCAGAATAATGATGTCCCCGCTCTGTCCCCTGCCCCTTCTTCTCCACAGCTGTGCACAGCCCCGTGCCCATCCCCTGGGCTGGGTCTCCTCGCCTTCTGCCCTGAGCCGCATTCGTTCAGCAACCTGCACACCAGCGCCTGGTGTGTTAGAAAGCACGCTGCGGAAATTGTTAATGTCTTACCCTTCCAGAGACATGGCATTTTAATTTGGGGCTAACCTTAAGGAGTGAAGGTCTTACTCGTTAAATATTAAGCCAGCAGGGAAAATGTTTTGGGGTGGAGTAGGAGTGTAGGGTGGGGGGAGAGGGAGAGAGGGAGAGAGGGAAGGAGGGAGGGGAGGGGGAAAGGGGGAGGGGAAAGAAAGGGAGAGAAAGTGTTCTTGCCTTCTCCCAAATCACATCACGCCCCGCAAACGCTTACTCCACCCACTCGTAGCCCCTCCCCCAAAGCCAATTTCCTCGCGCGTCCGCACCCGTGCACACCCCTCGTTTCTGCACGTGCGCTCCCAGGCCCGGGCCGCCTCCAGTGGACAGACCGAGAGGGCAGACTGCAGCAGGAAGGGAGGGCGCAAAGGGAGGAAAGGGAAAGAGCTGCGGAGGAAGGCCAGCCCAGGTGGCGGAAGGGCCTTCTCAGCTGCCCCGGCGGCGCCCAGTTCTTCCATCTCGGACCCACCCTCCCCCAGCTGTGCAGCCGCGCCTTATCTGAGCCCCCAGCCGGGCCCCACCTCACGCCGCCTGCCCCGTCTCCATGGCACCTAGAGCCGCTCGGCCCTGATGATAAGGCCCGCCCACCCATTCCCATGGGCGCCCGCTACAGGTAGGGGCTGAGCCGGCCTTGGCTCCCTGGACTTGTGGAAATGAAGGCTCAACCGGCAGAACCGCAGCCTGGTATCCTCTAGTCCAGCTTCCCGCCCTGTTCTAAACCATCACTTGCTCTGGGCCAGGGACTTTCACCCATCCTCTCTAGCTTCACCAAAGCTCACGTCTCCCAATTAGATGAAAATGTGGTTGAGAGACTGACCTTCCCCCCCACCCCCAACACCCCCCACGCCTCGGCCCACTGAAGCCAACCTGGAATTCCTACCCAGGTCTGTCTCAGGTCAAAGCCAATGAATGCTCTTTTCAATGGGTGCCCAAAGATCTCACTTTAATCTGAACTTTGGATTTGGGGTCCCGTGTGCTAACCTTATACCGTGGAGCCACCAGAATGCTTCATTGGACTGGCCTGTGGATAAGGAGCAGAAAGGCTGGGGGACACGGGCTCTGTGCCCTGGGGCAGGGACAAGCCAGGCTGGAAGCCGGCCTTGCAGATAGTAAACGAGTTGCGAAATGGCTGAGCTGGCCCCGTGGGCTGGGGTCAGGTGGGCAAGCATTCTGCCTTTCTCCTTTTTCACCAGTTTCATTCATAGTGTGCCTGCCTGCCTTGTGCCTCCGGGTCCCATCTCGCTCTTTCTGCTTTCCATTCCCTTTTTCTTTCCTTTCTTCATCTTTCTTCCCTTGGTTCTGCTTCCCTTTCACCCTCTCTCTCTCCCGGCCCCACCCCCGCAGTTACTGTGGCAACAACTCAATGCCAGAAATAAAGGCAGGATCCAGCTAGGTCACAGTTCCCAAAACAGCATACCAGGGTGGAGAGGGGAAGGGTGGGTGGGAGCAGACCAGCCCAACAGGGGAGGTCCGGGGCATACCCTGAGGGTGGGGTCTGTGTCTGTGTGTGTGTGTGGGGGGAGGGGGCACCCACAATCGCCCCCAAAATCGCCCTGCTCCGGGCCGGTGGCTCATCAGAACGTCTCTTAACCTCTGCCAAGCCTGCGCCTGCGCCTTTTCTAAGACTGATGAAGCTCCCACTCCCCTCCTCTCATTTTGTCCTTCTCCCGCACCCCCATTTTTAAGCCCTGCTCTATCTGCTAGGACTAGGGTTGGGGTTCCTCTAATGCCAACCCTGAACAGCACCCTCTCACACTCTGGTGAAGCATCAGGCAGGGGCAGGTGGGCCCAGAATCAGGGTCCCAGCCTGGGAACCCACCTGCTCAAGGCCCTGCTCCCCGTTTGCTTCTGATGACAGCAGGAGCGGGCCTGGGCGCCCCCTTCCTTCCTTCCTCCCCCACCCCCCACAAATATGCATCTCGTCACACAGTTTCTCTTAGCACTCTCGCTTGGGTTTCTGTATCCTCTCTCTACACACCCCCTGAAGAGGGCCCTCTTTCTGTGTCCCCCCTCCCAGCCCCTTAGGCTTGCTTGGTCCTCAGCTTGTTCCTGCTCTGGTCTCTATTTATAGCTGGTCCTGTTGGCGGGTTGTGGTGTCACTTGTGCAAGTTGATTGATAGGGCTGGGGGAGATGCAAGGGAGATTGCCTCCCAAATTCAGCTTTCTGAATCCTGGGGGCGTCCCTATTCTGGTCGTTACACACACGCATGAGCTCTGAACGAGGAATTCCTCAGACCTGCACCCCCAGGTGGACGGGCTGGCCCCGGCATTGGACATGTGGCCGTAGCGAGGCCAGCAGCGCGGAGGCCAGCCTCCCCCGCGGGCACAGGCACTTCACCCACACAGGCAGCCCCTGCTGAAGCACGGTTGCAGAACGCACGCCCCCGCTCTCCCAGCGAGGCACCCCCCACGCTGACACGCGGTGCCTTTGACACCCACTCACGCCACCCACCGATCCTCCCCTTGGCTCCGGTTCTCCACGCTCACAGCCACCCACCCCACGTGCTGACACATCGTCCCCGGCACAGAGCACCCACTCACCCATCCCGTGGGCGCTTCCCGGGCCCCACCCCTTCCCAAAGCAAGACTGCATGCCTTCTCCTACACCTGTCCCTGCTCCCCTGCCTCTCACTACTCGGCAACCCAGTGCCCTGGGAAAGAACCACCAGGTGTGCCTGCCCGGGGAAGGGCGCCTGGCCTGCCAGGCCAAGGGAGGGGCAGAGCTAGCAAGGGGGCGCCTCGATCCTTGGAGGCCTGCGTGTCTGCTCAGCCCCCAGCCCCTTCAAGCACTTCAACAGCCGGCACCAGGAGAGCATCGTGGCCAGGCCTGTGGCCACGCCCTGCCACCCAGCCTCGGTCTGCATTTGGTCCTCACCCCAGCCTGGCCAGCTAAGGGCTAGAAGGAGGCTCCTCAGGCCCCTGCCCACAAGGAGCAGTCCCCACACCAATGGCATTCAGGCCTCTGAGTGAACTGCTCCCCCCTCCCCCCCAGAGCATCTGTGGCATGGTGGCGGGAGATGGGCAACGCCCCCTCCCCTTCCACCACTCAGCAAAGATGGCACAGCTCTCCAGCCTACCCAAGGTGGAGCCTCCACCCCCATCACTTGGACTTCTGACCAGCACAGCTAGGGGAGGGGGTCCCTGGGTGGCAGCATGTGACACTCCAGCCCCTCTTCCCCGAATCAGAAGGAGGTTGGGTCAGATCAAACCCAGCTAGTCCCAGGGTCCTGCCCATTCTCCCCCTCCCCACCCCAGGATCCCTGCCACCACCCAGAGCCTCACTTCTAGGCAGGTGTTGTGGCCAAAGTGCCCACAGAGGGGAAGAGAGGCGGGAGACCCTGCCACCTACCTCTTCCCAGACAGGGTGGCCCAGGTGCTCTGAGGCCCCAGGGTGGGGGCAGGGGCAGGCGCAGATCCCGGGGCTTCGGCTTTTCCTCAGAGCCCAGGTAACAGGCGGCTCTTCCAGGAACCCAGCGTGATTTCCCAGAGCACAAATAACAAGAAAAAAGCCGGCTTGCGGTGGGTGAGTGGGTGGGCAGCCGGCGAAGGAGGGGACTTACCCTTCTGGGCCCCCACCCCCTCGCCGCCACCCTGCTTCTCCGCCAGCCTGGCGTGCAATCCCAGGGCCGGGTGTGTGCGCCGGTGGGCAGGCCAGGCGGGGCGGGCGGGCGGCCAGGTGGGCGGGCCGCTGGCTCCCACCCACCCCTGCACCCTCCCCACCTCCAGCTGATAGCGTGTGGCCACTGGCCTGCGGGTGTGTGTTTGTGTGTCTGCTCTTCCACCTCGCTTGCTGCAGCTCAATCCATTTCAAACAAGAGGACCATTAACCGGGCATCATGACGAAGCAGAATCGGAAGCAGACTCTCGGCCAGCCGCTGGCCTTTTTCCCTTTCCCACACCCACCCCCCCACCCTGCAACACACGCTCACACACACAGCCCCTCCAGCCTCCTAAACAGCCAGAGTTTGAGTCAGGGGGAAGGGGCTCTACTGATAACAGAGGGGTGACAACACCCGGTTTCCCCAAGCACCTGTATCTCCCACTCATCACCTACCAGCACCACAGAGGCCTCTGGGTCCCTGCCTCCCTGGGGTGCTAAAGCGCATAGATGGTGAGGGGCAGGGGCGTGGGCTAGATGCCAGAATTGGTTACCCAAGGATTAACCCTCTCCTGGGGAGGACAGAATGGGAGGATTCGAGAAACCAGGTCCTCAGCACAAGAGACCGGGTTGGCCCTTGGGTAACCCAAATCCCCCGGGGACAGAGCACAGTGGTGGTGAGTGGGAACGACCCCAATCTCTCTCCAGGGCGGGGTCTTCAAAAGAGAAGTTCTCACCAGGTGATGTCCAGGTCCCAGCACTGAACTACAGGAATGTCTCTGGGAAAACCTCCAGGACTCCAGGCCCCTGTCATTGGCCTTTTGGTTCCCTTTGGGCTTAGAGCAGAGCCTGGTTCATTTGTGAACCCCGGGAGCAGGGGAGGGAGCCCAGCCAGCTGACCCTGGCCCCAGCCCAGCCTCCTCTCCACCTCTGTGCAGACTTGCCTACCTAGGCAGCCCTTACTGTTGCCCTGGTAACCGCTGCCCACAGCTGGTCAGCTGATGGTATCAGCTGTCGTTGGGGAAATCTAGAATCTGGGGAGGGGGCTCTGGGGTATCTGAATGGAAAAATCACAGGAGGGAGGGTCTTGAGAGGACAGGTGAGAGTGTGTCCTGGGACCTGTTTCTCAAAGAGAAGAGGACCGGAGAGGACAGGTAGGGACAGGAAGGGGGGGATGTGTCTGGGTTAGTGGGAGACTGAGAAGAATGAATCCTGAAGGATGGGCTCCAGAAAGAAAGGAGAAATGAAAAAGGCAGGTAGCCGAGTGGCTGCGGAAGAGTGGAAAGAATCTGGGCTTAGCTGCTGGATGCATGACAGAGTGGGGAGAGGGGCCTGTGGAGAGGTACTAGAAAGCCTGGGAGTGGGAGAGAAACACAGGATCCATCAAACCATGAAAAAAAGGCCAGGAGATGATGGAGGAGGAGGTGCACTTTTGATGTGGCAGGAGTGGGCCATAGCCTTAGCAGAGGGGAACCAGGCCTTTCTGCACAACCAGCCCGGCCTCTCAGCTTTCTGTCCGTTCAACCCCACCCCTATTGCCCTGTCCCCACCCTAGTGCTGCACAGCCTCCCTCCCCCTCTCCGGGAGACCAAGTGCCAGGTGGCCCTTTAGAATTCCTGATTTTTCCCACTATCTCGGTTCCTTCCCTGTTTTCATGCGTCACCCACCCCCCCAAGACCCCATTCCAGGAGATTTGCCTTCCGGTGCAAGGGTCCCCAGAGGTAGGGCTGGAATGAGCGGTTGCCAGGAAGGACAGCTGTGGACAGGGGCCTGGAATGAGGTGGCTCAGGAGGAATGGGTGGGAGTCGCTGGGCTGGGAGGAGGGGAGCATTCCCCAGGGAAAGGAGCACTCTGGATAGAGTGGGGAAGCCTAGGGGACAGGGCAGGGGGAGGGGGAAGGGAGGGGTCTGCGGTACCTTCAAGGGCCTGGGGCGTGGGGCTCGGCAGCTTCCTCGGTGACATACACCTCCATCCCTCAGCGCATCTCCTCTCCGCCTCCCGTTGCCAAGACAACCTGCCGGCTCAGCCGAGGAGGCAGCAGCGGCAGGGAGGGGGGAGGAGGCGGCTGTAGCTCCTGCTGCCTCTTCTTCAGCAATGGAGGGAGGGGGCCTCGGTGCTGGGGTGGGGGTGGGGGAGCTTCAGGCGCCGGGGCTCCCACTGAGCTCCCCCCACTCTCCCCTTCCCTCTCCTTCCGTAACGCTCTGGGATTGGCTCCTGGGGCGGCCTCAGGAGAACCTTAATTCAGGGCCAGATAGCCAGCCGGTCTTGGGAGGCACTGGGCAACGTCCCCCATTCCAGAAAGCTCAGCGTGGAGTTGGGAAGAGCGATAGGAACAAGGGAGGGATGGCTTATGTTGAAGGGTCGGAGGGTGGTTTCTGGCAGGAAGGAGAGGCCCCGGGTGTGGCCAGGGTGGGCACGTGGGCCATGGGCTGAGAAGTCTCCCCCCACCTCTGCTGTCTCTGAGCACCTCCTCCCAGTCGCAGATCCTCTCATTCCCCTGACCTAGAGGAAGGTCAGAGCCTGGGACAGCACTCTTCCAGTCCCGCAAGGCCCATTCCCACTGCCCTGCACTCCATAGTTATGTCTCTCCAGGGGCGGGCGAGCACCTTGGGCAGAATAGTCCCCCTCAAGCCAGCCCTGGAACCAAGGGGACTGCAGAGTTAGGGCTCCCTCTGTCGACCTGAGGCTTGGTAGCTGTCAAGGTCATTCCTTGCTGAGCGATCCTGATGTGTGTGTATGTGTTGGGAGGGGGTTGGGAGGGGCGTGGGAGGGCACAGCCAGGCCAGAAGACCCTTCCCTCGCCTGCCAGGCTCTGCCTCCCCCTCATCTTTGGCCTCGCCCTATGGGGAGACTTACTCTGCCTCTAGCCCCCTCCTCCTGGGAAGACCCCAGACTCCTCAAGGCCAGTTGAACGGTCGGTCTTCCCCCGCTGCTTGCCTGCCACCCCAGTAGGCCGGGAGGACAGGGGAAGCAAAAGCTTCCCCCCGGAAGCAGGCAACACTGAATACCAGGTGCCTGTGAGCCCAGGCCCCGGGGTGGGCTTCCTGGGCACAGCTTGGCCGCACCCAACCCAGCAGGCTGCTGACAGGACAAGCGTACCTTTAGGCTCAGGAGTGCCTTCAGGCTCGAGGATGGGCACGTGCGTCCCCAGCAGGGGGTTGGGGCTCCTGCCCCTCTCAGGCGGGTGGTCCTAGGCCCAGGATACCTAGTTCTTGGCTCTTTTTGCCAGCAAGGTCACTGCTGCCAGATGTCCTGACCAGACGCTGGCCCTGCCGCCTGTCCCCTCCCCAGGGGCTGTGCGTAGGTTTCTCTGTCCTCTCTCCGTCTCACTCCAATGCCCCTGCCCCGCCCCCTGCACCGACTTGCCCGGGGAGGTCTAAACATTAACTACTGGAGAGGCTGACTGGGCACCTGTGCACCTAAGAAGGGACAGTGACAGAGAACAGGGCCAGCAGAACAAAAGGAAGGACGAGGGCCTCCAAGTGGCCCTTTCCCATCAGTTTGGGTGACATGTCCCCCTACCTCCGAGCACTGGACTCTCTGACTCCTGGACCCCAGAGCCTCAGCCCCAGCAGCTGTACCAGACCAGCCTCTCCCCCGAACCCCAACCCCACAATTGCGTCTGGTCACTCCCCTTCTTGAAGGCCCTCACTGTCTCCTCCTGTCACAGCAGAGACCCAGCTCTCCATAATGTGGCCCCATCCTTTCCTGCCACTTCTGGCTGCAAACTTTCAGTGCTAGCCAAGCCGATCGACTGCTCACCCTCCCACTCCCACAACAGACCTCACATTTTCCTGCCTTGAAGCCCTTCTTCCCATGCTGTTTTCACTCTCAATATCGCCCCCTGGTGGGTCTTCTTTGCTGACGGAAATCCTGCTCCTATCTTCAAGGTCAAGCAAACCCCAGCCCTTCCCAGTGCCCCCGCCCCACGTACATCCCAGAACCCACCGTGCCTGGCTGAGGAGTGGAGAACATCCCACTCGAGGTGTTAAAGACAGGCGAGAAGGCTTCCCTGGTGGCGCAGTGGTTGAGAATCTGCCTGCCAATGCAGGGGACACGGGTTGGAGCCCTGGTCCAGGAAGACCCCACATGCAGCGGAGCAACTAAGCCCGTGTGCCACGACTGCTGAGCCTGCGCTCTAGAGCCCGCGAGCAACAACTACGGAGCCCGCGTGCCACAACTACTGAAGCCCGAGGGCCTAGAGGACATGCTCCGCAACAAGAGAAGCCACCGCAATGAGAAGCCTGCGTGCGCACCGCAACGAAGAGTAGCCCCTGCTCACGGCAACTAGAGAAAGCCTGCGCACAGCAACGAAGACCCAATGCAGCCAAAAAAAAAAAAAAAAAAAAAAAGACAGGCGAGAATCTGGACTGTGATCTTGGATGAGTTAACATCTCTGCACCTGAGCCCGCACACAACATGGGAACAATCTCTCCCCGCAGAATGAGGGCTCCATGTGAGCACACCTTGCACGCTGCCTGACACATCTCTAGAGCTCAGTACACAGCAGTGTCCTTATTTCCTCCCCTTTCACCCTTCGGGGATGTACCAAATCCTGCTTTGCTATCTTAGGGGTAAGAGACAGATTTCCAAAAGTCCTCAAAAGAACTGCCTTTTTTATGGGTTGATCCCCCCCAATTAAATTTCAAGTGTCTTGAGAGCTTGACAGGGGATGACACACTATCTTGTCCATCTTTTTTATTAACTGAAGGGCTAGCACATGGTCATAGATTGTAGGGAATACACAAATATTTGGATTAACTACTTAGGACCCCTCCTGCCCAAGTCCTCCTAAGGATGGAGCTTGGAGGCAGGATTCTGGCTTCTCATCCTACCTCTACCTTCAGGGACCACAGGGTGCTGGGCCAATGGCCAACGACTTCTTTCTGGGTCTTCAGTTGGTTCATTTCCTCAAGAAATACTTATTCTGTGTAACGTACTGTGCTGGGTACTATGGGGGACACAACGACTGACTAGTTCTACATCTGAGGCCTTTGCTGTCCAGCGGAACCATGACACGAGCATAGATAAGTACAGTTCTGGACGAGCTGTGATATGTGCCTTAAGGCCAGGGCAAGTCAATGGCCGGAGGGGCTGGGGGCAGCAGAGACGGCCACTGCCCCTGGGAGAGTGAGGGGCGTCTGTAGAGCCAAAGACGTGGCTGTGGTCTGGACGTGCCAGCATTCTGGAGAAGGGCATGCAAGGCAGTGGGAAACTCATGAGCAAAGATGGACCCAGCAGGAATTCCCTGGTGGTCCAGTGGTTAGGACTCCGCGCTTCCACTGCAGAGAGCAGGGGTTTGATCCCTGGTTGGGGAACTAAGATCCCACAAGCCGCGTGGTGTGGTCAGAAAAAAAAAAAAAAGATGGGCCCGGAGTGTCTGTTGGACTGCAAGGGTTGCAGTTTTGCCAGCGTTCTTGAGGGGAGCTGGAGGGACAGGGCCAGCGGGGGGGCCTTGGCAGGACTGGGCAGGGGTTTGAAAGCCATGCTGAGTCTGTCAGTGATGGCGTGACTTGGGCAGAGCTGTGGTAAGGTAAGGTGAGCTGAACAAACTATGTGATGTGCTGGGGGGTGGTGTGTGTGTATGTCAGGAGGGAGAAAGACCGCTGAGAGAGCTACCGCATTCACTGAGACAGATCCCAGTGAGGTCCGGCCATGGTGCAGGGTTCCAGAGTTTGGAGGAAAAAGCAGTCGTGTGAAAGGGGGTGACAGCTGACATGCTGGTTTGCTCAGGGAGAGGAGAGAGTGACAGAGATCTCGGGGCACGTTTCTGTGAAGAGGGGCCAGGAAAGAGAAGAGTCCGCGAGCCGGAGAGAAGGAAGAAAGGACCGCCTAGGGCAGGTGAGGGAGGAAAGAGCTTCAAGGACAGGTGGTCCTCGCAGCTGTCCAGGGCTGTGAGGCTGAGGCTGGGTGACTGGGAAGTCACAGCCAGCGGAGTCTGAGGGACAGGGTTGAATAGAGAGACGTGAAATGTGAATGGATTCCCACCCCCTGCCACCGCCCCGACTTCCTGCTTCGGCTCCCCTCTGCCTCATCTGGCCGTTTGGAGGACAGGACAGAGAAGGCAGGACCTATATGTAGGCTATTCTTAGCCAGAGTTCTTGGTAATCCTAAACAGGCATAGGATTTGAGGCACGCTGCCGCCGCCCTCCACCTGTCACACCCGCCCTGAAACGGATGTGTTCAACTCACCCTAAGTCTTCCTGCACTGTGTCCATCCCTACCCGCACATCTGTTTGGAGCTTTAGGGCGCCCAGAAGCAACCAGGGTTGCTGTAACCATCAGAGGTCCACGGGAAGCCTCCTTCCTGCCACACACACAGATACTTTAAATCCCGCCCCCCCATCCAATTATTAGAGACGGATTCCTTTGCCTTCTTCCTTTTAGCATTTTCGAAATCACCACCAGGTAGGAGGGAATGAGCTGAAGAGACTTCCCCAGAGCATGAAGAGGCACCCTGGGTACGGAGCCTGGAAGCACCAACAGCTGGGGTGAGATGGCTCAGAGGGCCAAGCAGGGGACCCGAGGCCACAAGCGGGCATCAGAGCTGCCGGGCTCGGGCTGGGGGTGGGGCAAGGGCCCCGGCTGAGATGGCACAGGCCTCCAGAGCGGCCTTCCTCTCTCACCCTTCCCCGTTCTCTGTCCCTCCCTGCCAGGTCTCACCTCAAAAAGCAAGAAAGGAAACAGTGAGGGCTTTCTGGAGCCGGCCCCCAGAGGCCTGTCTGTGCTGGGGAGGTCAAAGAGAGGGAGGGAGGGGCCGGAGAAAGGCAGAGAAGAAAGGGGAGGCGAGACAAAGGGCCCCATCCACCTTTGAAGCTGTCTCTAACCCGAGCCGGTGGTGGTGGCGGGGGTGGGCCTGAGCGCCCGGCTGGGGGGAGGTGGTCCAGAGCTTTAAAGAATGTCTCAAATTCCTGCGGAAATCAGAGGGCTTGTAAGAACTCCCCCTCCCCGGCACACCTCCTTCCCAGCCCCCCAAGTCCAGTCCTCCACACCTGGGGGCCCCGACCCTTTGTCCTCAGGTAATTGATGGGCGTTGCCCCTGCGTGGAAAATCCCATTGAACTCGCCAGTTATCAGCTGTGGCTCCAGACCACCCTCCCTACACTCCCCCACCCTCCCCCGAAAACGACCCCCAACACGTTTCCCGCAGTCTTCGCCAGGATTAAGACTCTTTGTGATTGGGGGGGAGAGGAAAAAGCAACCTGGTGAAAAGTGATTATGACAAGCTGGAGGGAGAATGGCCTGGGGCCTGGGGACCTCCCTCTTGGCTGCCGCTGTCTAAATTGCCTCGAGTTGGGGGTATCAGCCTTGGCTCCGGTCATCACCCAGGGAGAGGTGAGTGACCCCCCCCTCGCCCCCCAACTTGGACTACGCGCCCCTCGCCTCCCCTTTTGACTAAACCAGCACCCCCCCCCCCCGCCAGCTTCCCATTATTTCCTCATTTTTAGGCCACTGTTGGGAGAAGTGGGGAGAAGAGATGTCGTTCATCCTCTTTCTTCTCTCTCCAAAATCCCCCTCCCCAACATTTTCTCAGAAAGAGGAGGGAGGGGAAACTGAGGCTGGGGGTCCGTCCGCAGAAGAGCGGGCTCAGTGAGGTGTTCCCCGTGAAGAGCAGAGGTGGGGCGCTGCTAGGAAGGGCCTCCCCAGTGGACAAGATTAAAAGCCGTGGCAAAGGAGGAAAGAGGCGGATTTTATGGCCTCTTAGTTCCACTCCCCAAACGCACACCTGGAGCCGTCCGGAAAGCCCCCCGGAGGAGCTCTGGGCGGGGAGGGGGAGGGGGAGGGAAGAGGATTGCCCCTCCCCCCTGCCCGCCCCCACGCCCCGGGCCGCTGCTTCTAATCGCGTCTTCCCCCCAGGTGTGGCCCCCGCCCCGCCCCACCCCCCGCGGGGACCTGGGCGCGCTGTACGCGGTCTCGCCCTCCCTCCGCTTCCGCCCGTCCGCGCCTCCTCCCCCACCCGACCTCCTCACCGGAAAAAAGTAATCTGGCTCCCGGCGAGGACGCTGCAGCGCCCGCGGCCGCCCGGCCAGCGACCCCGGCCCCGGAGGCTCGGACCGGCCCCAGGATTGGGGTTTCTGCGCCCCAGCAGGTAGCACGGGACGCGCGGTGCCAGCCAGGAAACCTGAGCCCGCGGAGGAGGGGCGCGCCCCGGGCCGCCAGCCTCCCGCGGGGCGGAGGTGCGGGGCCTGCGGGGCCTGCCTGGCCATCCCTTGCCGCTGCTCCTGCCCCCTTGTCCCCTGCCCCTGCGGGGACGTGCGGGGCCCGGCCTGGCCTCCACCTGCCACGCCACCCCCGGGCCTGCGCGCCGGCCTCCTCTTCTCTCGGAGGAGCAAGTTTGTCCCCAGTTCAGCTTTGCAGTTGTTCCCCACCCCCGCTTCAGATAACCCGTTTGCAGGAAAATGGTTTTATTCTGGGGCTGGGAGTTGTGGGAGAGGGTGCAGGCCTGGGTAGTGGAATGTGAAGAATGGCCAGCCCTCTTTTTTTTTTTTTCTCCCTCTTTTTCTTCCTGAAACCAAAACAAAAGTCCCTTCCTACAGTCTGGCCAGGAGGAATTTGGAGGCTGGGGGGCAGACTGAGGGAGACAGGGGGAGCAGAATTCGAGGAGAGCCACCTCCAGACCGTGTCTGCAGAGCCTTGAATCCGCTGACTTTGCCCACTCGGTTCAGGGGAGCCTGACCTCGGGTTATTCTACCTTCCCCTTCTGGAGGGCCTGCCCCGCCCCCAGGGGGCCACGCCAGGGTGGGGCCCTGAGGAGCCAGCCCTGGTTAGTGGCAGTCCTGCGCCTTTCGGGGGGGGGGGCTCTGATGCTCGGTGGTCCTCAGCATCCTCCTTGGGGGCTCTGGCTCCCCTGCCTCCACCCCAGCCCAGTCTTTGAATTAGAAAGGGAAGGGGATGGGAAGGCCCGTGAGTGAGGGGCGGCTGCCCCCCCAGGGGGGTTCCTGACTATGTCAGGGGCTGTGGCCTCCGAGTGCGCTTGGTCCGGCGGGTGGGGGCTGAGCCCACAAACTCGAACTGCTTCTGCCTCTCGGCGTGGTTGGGGAAGGGCAGCTGGCCCTGGTAGAGGCGCTTGATGAAGTGAGCCTCTCGCTGGTTCTGGCGGCTGCGGGAGGCCTGGCGGGGCCGGCCCTGCCGCGTGAAGGCCATGAACCAGCCCTCGTGCCGGGCGTTCTGGAACGCTGTGTAGTTGTTCTCCAGCACGATCTCTGTGAACACGCAGTCTTTGCTCTTTCCGCTGGGCTGCAGGGGAAGGAAGGGGAGTTTGTCCGCCTACCCTGCCTGGCTAGTCTGCCTTATGGACCTATGTTTTAGGACCGAGGAGGGAGCGACAGGGGCTGTGAGCCCAAGAATTCCTGCCCGGTGAGGTGGGCACCCTTGTTGGAGAGGCAAAGGTGGGGGTAAGGAACAAGCTTTGTTGGAGTCAGATCTGAACTTAAATACAGCCTTGTCATTTGGAAGTTGTACACCTTGAGCAAGGTATTTAGCCAGGCTGAGCCTCAGTTTACCTAGCTGTTTCATAAAGATCAAGGTAACTGTGCAGTTCAGTGCATACCCAGTGGGCACTCGTATATACGAGAACGTTCCTTGGTCTGCGTGAATGGTGTTGCTGGGTGGAGGGGAGGGATGTGACAGTCTGATGGAAAGAAGGTTAAAACGTTTGTAGAACACCAACTGTGTAAAGAGCCAGGCAGCCACCCATCTGGCTCTATAGATAATCTTGACACCGTGCCCATTTTACAGATGAGAAGCCTGAGGCTTGACAAAAATAAGCAAATATTTGAAAACGGCCAGAATCAGAAGCCAGGATTGGCTGATGCCAAAGGAAATGGAATTCTCCCTGCACAGCAACTCTGAACCCACCATTATAGAGAGTGTAACTAGTGGTTACACTAGTAGGCAGTTAGCACGAATCTTGTTACTTGGAGCCCGGGGACCCCACTGACCTGAGGGGGCGTGGCTTCTGGCCTCTCAACCCTGATCAGGCCTTAGCCCTCAACACAGAGGCTGTGACATGATGTAGGTGCTAAAATTCTTACTCATTGATGCTGGGAAAGCACCTCATACATCAGAGCCAAGGATTCTTATGGATCAGCCAGCGTCCTCAGAGGGCTTCTAGACCCACAGGGACTGGAGAGACCAGAGAGAGGCTGAGTGGTGGGGTGAGAGCAGGAGAAGTCAGAGCCCTGGGTGGGGTCCAGCAGAGGGCGGTGAGATGCTGTTGGGGCCCTGCATGCCCCGACCCCGGGAAGACCGATTCGTTCATTACTCCCTGCCCTCCAGGCCTCACCTTCCCGATGAGCTTGCCCTTCTTGTTCATACAGATGTATTTCTCGCTCTCAGCTCCCTTGATGCGCACCCGGCTTCCGAAGGTGTCTGTCTCCACTATGAGCTTGGCTGTGGGGGGGGCGGGGGAGAAAGACCTCTGTCCCTCGGGGCTGCTGGCCCAGGGGTGTCAGGGAACCCCTACCAGCCTGCCCTCTGAATTCGGGTGGGGGGCCCTCGGGGCCTCTCCTCCTAGAGGCGTCTCCCTGCTCTCCCCCTGCAGCCTCCACCCTGACCCGTCTGGGGATGGACCAAGCAAGGCTGGGCAGGGGTGTGGGTGACCTCCGGTGAGGGCTGGGCCTCACCAAACTTGTTGCCGTCCTCAGCGGTGGCGGAGATGCGACGCCCAGTGACCTGCACGTGCTTGCCGCTGGTCCGGCTGTAGAGCTGGTACTCGCGGATCTGCCGCCGGCTCAGCTGGTCGGTCATGGCACCCTGGTCCCTCACGTACTGGTTAAAATTAGGAGACGGGTGATTCTCCCCCTTTGCGGTTACCAAGGGAAAAATAGTGTCAATTTGCTTTGGGTGACACCACCGCAGGTCCATCCGGGGGAGGGGTGCGGAGGCGAGTGTGGTGGGGCAGGTCATTTGCCCTGAGAAGTAGAGGTGCAGGGGGCATCTGGCCATGACCTTCCCAGGCCAGTGTGTGAGCCAGTCATCGTGACTCGGCTCCTCGTCTGCCCTGTAGCACAGGACTGGTAGCTGCCCAGCTCAGGGGATACTTGGTGATACAGCTCTGGAATCACGACTCTGGGAGCTGGAAGGAGCATTCAGGCTGCTGGTATCTAATCCCCATGGTCTAGGGAGGAAGTGCACAGGGCCGCACAGCTGATTAGTGACAGACGCCTGTCCTGCCTCTAGGACGGGAGCTTGTCTCCTCTCCAAAACTCCAGGGGCTTGGCTCTGTTAGCCAGGGTGACCAGATGTCTCCCCAGTCCTCCGCACTGGCCTCGAAGGAGCCCACGCCCAGCACATGCACACACACACATGTGTGCACACTCACGCACACACATACATGCACACACAGCAGCTGGTCTGTTAGAGTCGCTGGAGACCTTTTTGGGGGCTCTAAGACCCTTCTCTGTAGGCTCCTGCAGAGCCCCTGGAAGCATTTCTTTAGAGCACTAATGAAGGACTCCTGAGCTCACGCCCGTCTCCCCTTCCGCTCCCCCTGGGTGCTCAGGGCCCTCAGAGAAGCCAGTGCCACTTCCAACGCTCCTCCCCCTCTAGGGGTGAGGCGCCTCCTTAGCGGAGGGCGGTGGAGGCGGTGGTGAGAGGTGCCCTCAGTGGTGGCCCAGTGGCTGCCCTGTGAGGCCACCTGCATGTGCCACAGTGTAACAGAGGCTCGTGGCCAGTCGGGGGTGATGCCACCGCCCACTGCTTCCCGGAGAGTGGAGAGGGGACGTTTCCACCCGCACACGGTACAAAGCCAGGACGAGTACCTTCTCCGGGCCTGGTGTCTCCTTACCCATCTGCAATGCTGAGTAGGAGAGAAACAGACCACTTCCTGCCCTCTCTCTCCAGCAAGGTGCAAACTGGGATGACGTTTCCCAGCTGCTGGTGACAGCCTCAGCTCTAGCACTAAAAAGTTCCTCTCTCCACCTGGATCCTGCTGGCCTGTGCTGGGACAGCCTTTCCCTGCCCCAAATCCCTAAGTCCGCCTTCATCCCAGGCCCAATCGCAACCATCTGGACAGAGCTAGACCCAGACCAGCATCTGTGAGGGGCCTCTCTCTCCTGGAGGGAGGGGTGGGAAGTATCAGCTTTGAGGAGGGGGGAGGTGAGGGAGCAGCTCCAGGCTGTCAGCGGAACCTGCTTAGGGTTAACCCTTCCCAGGTGTCACTGCCCAGGTCCGACCCCAGCTCATCCACAGCCAGGATTCCCAGCCTATGAGGGCAGGGTCTGCCCACCCCGCATCCTGCCCTAGGAAAACCTGAGGCCAGCATTTTGGGTGGGGGACCTGCCTCCCTGCCAAGGGGTGGGGTCCGGCCTGTCCCCAGCTCCCCGAGCCTCCTGGCCCAGGTTCAGGCCCTCCGCCCCTCTTGGCGGGCAGCCTCCTTCTGGCTGTCTGTTCCAGGTCGGGAGCAGAGAGGGCCCCCCTGAAGCCCCCTCCTCTACTCGTCCCCCTTCAAGCCCTGCACAAAAGCAGTCCCACGCCCCCCCCCAGCCCACAGCCCACAAGTCGCTCTCCCCGCGGGACCTTGCCTGTCCCTTTCATGTTCCCGCTGCAGGGGGACCTCCCCTTCCACTGCCGCAGACAGCTGCTTGTCAGACGGCCCCTCAAGCATGGCTGCGGTCCGGCCTGCTGGCCCCCCCTCCGAGGGGGGCGAGGGGGCACTTCAAGGGGGAAAGGACAGCTTTGCCACCTTCCCCGGGTCCTGAATGGGGCCTCAGCCAGGCCATAAACGCCGGCCAGCCGCACCATTGTGCTAATTCCCCCTCCAGAACAGGTTGGGCCCACCCCCAGACCCCTCCCGGCCAGGCTGGGGGCTTTCTTCTTGCTCTCCGTGGATGTGTGAAGCAAAAGGCCTGGAACGGGGGCTAGAGCAAAAGGGGGAAGGAAAGGGGGGGTTGTCTCTCCCTCTCTCTCCCACCCCCCCACTGCTTCAAAGGCAGCCCCTTTCCCTCTCCCAGAGAAAAGGCATTTACCTTCAAAAAAAGTCCCCACTGGATATGAAGAGAAGCGGGCCTCTGGCCTGGGAAAGCCAAGGGATCTCTCCCCAGAGCGGTTCTGGACCAGTGCATTTTAATAGCTGCACTTTTATGGAGGATCACAAAAAGGGACCGAGCCTCACATAGGGGGCTGAGGCTGGGGCGGGGGGCGGGCGCTGACTTGGGGTGGGGGTTGTGGAGAAGCAAACCCTGAATCTCATCCCATACAAACCTCTTCGGGCTTGACCTCATTGCCCTGTAGGTAAGGAGTCGCCCACCCTGGCCGGGCATTCTGACTGCCCACGTGATCACCCAGGACCGCGACCCACAGGACCTCTGTGTTGGTGGGAGTGGGGTGATGAGTGGAACACACAGGCGGTTTTGCGTGGAAACCTGTCCTTTCAGGTACTTGCAAGTACAAGCCTCACCTGAGCCATCACCTCCGCCCTCTTCCGACCACTCCCGGGCTCCATCCCTCAGGCTTGGCTGCCCCATGCGCTTAGCCTTGGGGGGAACACGGTGTGGAGGGATGGAGGGAGCAGAAGAGACCCCAGGGCAACACGGGAGGGGTGTCAGAAGGAGGGCTGTAATAAAAACTTCCATCAATCCCCCAACCTGCTGTAGCCCCTTCTCCTACCCCATCCCACGCTCCCCCCACACAAACCTCAGAGTCTTTTGGACCCAGGGAGAGGCCAGGATCTGCCTCTGTCCACCGAAAGGAGACTGACCGCCCCCATCGGTAGGGTGGGAGAAACGGGGAAGAGCTAGTGGGGGGCGCCCGCCTACCTGAGTTTGACAGCAGAGAATCAGCAGCTGCAGGCACCTGTGTGGGAGACGAGGCGGGCCGGGTGTGGGTGCCAGCAGCCAGTCCCCAGGGCGCACCAGGCACCCACCCCTGCCCCACGCGGTCCGTGTGCGAGTCCCAGGAAGATTGGGTCTGCCCCCGAGGCTGGAAATGGCAACAAGACGGCAGTCCGAGAGGTAGTGCACTTACAGCGTGAGGTTGGGCAGCAGGCGGGCGGCTCCCATCGCCGGAGAGATTTCTTGGGGCCGTTGCCCTCCTGCCCCCAAAGTCAGGAGCAGATGTGGGCAGTCCCTGGGGGCAGAGTCCCAGAGAAGCCAAGGTCTCTCCAAGCCACAGGTTTTCAGTGGGGAGAGGAGAGAGAGGGGAGGAGGAGAGAGGAGAGAGGAGAGAAGGGAGGAGGGGGAGGGGGGAGGAGGGCGTAATTGGGAGACTGAGGTGTGAGGAGTCCACCTTCCTGGCCAGTGAGACTGCAAAGCAGCTGCTGGCGGGGGTCGGGGGGGTGGTGCTGTCAGCCTCTCTCTGGGCTACCCCAGCGCAGAGGATGGAGCTGCTGGAGGCTTCTAGACCCAGAGGCTGGCTCCTGCGTTCTTACTGACCCTCACGGACCCTGACGGCAGGGCCCCTCCTCCCTTCTCAGGGCAAGCTTCTCCTGCCCCACCTCCCCAGGGGTGAGCTGCAGGTATCATTCCAGGCCTGGGGTCGCTGGGTCTGGGTCTGGGGGTGGAAATTCCCAGCAGCAGCCTTTAAAGGAGGAGCCTCCCTCCAGGGGGCAGGAGGTGGGCTCGGCTGGCAGCGGAGCTTCCACTGCCTCTGTCATCCCTTGCTCCCCCGTCTGCTGTCCCGGCCACCGGGAAGGAGGGGTTAAGGCTGTCCCGACACGGGCAGCAAACAGTGGGTGCCACAGCTTGGGGACCAGGGGTAGGGAGGCAGGTGCAGGTGGGGCTGTAGAAGGACCCCATGGCATCGAGGAGAGCGGGTGCATTGGCACCAGCCGCTTTCCTCTGGGCCTTGGCAGGTTCCTCTGAGAGATGGGCACAGTAGTGCCTCGGGATGTTGGAGGACCCAGTGAGATGGCCGCGCTGAGGCAGAAGTCAAAGGTATATGTTCTGGGCCTCACTTGTCATCCCCCCACGACAGCAGCCATCCCTAGAGCCTCCAGGAGCTGGGAGGAGCCCGGGGCCTCCTCCCTGCGCCCTCTCAGCAGCGGTCTGGGATGAAGTGCCCAGCGGCCTCTTTTTCTAACTTCTGGTCCCACACTGCTCTGTACCACACCAGATATCGCCCCATTCTGCAGAGGAGGAAACTGAGGCACACCGGTAGGTCCTTTGCTCAGGATCACCCAGCTAGTGAATGGCGTAGCCAAGTTTCCAAAGTCCATGCTCTTTCTCTCCCACACAGATTCCTTCTACTGTGCCCGTGCCTCCCGGGCCCAGCATAGCGCCCAGCCATGATGTCCCAATGTTCCTGGTCCTGGAAGCTGATGACCAGGGACTCTGCACGGTTCCTTCCCCGCAGAAGGTGGCTGATGGTGACTGTGGAAGGGGGCTAGTGCTTAGGGGGGAATCTCTGAGAGAAGCTCACACCTCAGCTCTGGGCTCCCTGGAGGTCTCAGTGCCTCCAGGATGGGAAGAGAAGGGGAAATGCTGGCTGTGGATTTATTTACCTAAAGAGATGAGTGGGAGGGCGAAACTCTCACCTCCAGGCCTCCTTCTCACCTTCCTGAGCTAGATCAATCCACAAAGTTGTCTGCCACCCCTCCCCACCCACCGACAAGCAGGGACACCTCCAGCCAGCCGGTCAAGCTCCACACTTGGCTCCCAGCTCCGCCCCAGGTGCCCCGCTGGGGGCTCAAGGGTGAGTTGAGCCTGAGCTGGCCTGGGGAATGCAGTGTAGGCTCCGGCCCCGACCTTTGTAACTAGGGGTGTCCCGGGTTGGAATCAGTTGGAAAGAATGTCAAAACTGGAAGGGAATCTTAGAGATTCTTCATCTGGTCCAGCCTCCTCATTCGCCAGTGAGGTCCAGAGAGGGTCTCACAGCTGGTTAGCAGCATAGTTGGAACAAGGTACCAATGATCCTCCTGATCGTTTCCATTTTCCACATTCGCACCACCGTTTGGGGCCCCATTTAAATTCTCCCTCTTCCATGGAAGCATCTGGAATCTGCCTCTCCACTGTGATCGGTGCTGGTTCTGTCTCTGTTCTCTGGGAAGACCTTGTCCTCATGCCCACATGCTCACCAGCTCCTAGCTCCCTGGTAGGGTATTAAAAGCTATCTCCTCCGGACCTCAATCCCCAGGAGTCACAGGTAAGAGCGGAGAGGCGTGGAGGAGACAGCTCAGGCCTGGGGTTCAGGGGTGGAGGGGTCAGCTGGGGGACGGAAGGCAGTGAGGAGAGGCAGGTGTGGGGAGTTCCATCTGGGCCCAAGGTCTCTGAGCCGGAGAACCTGGTTCCTATCAGTGGGGGAAGGGCCTGCTGTCACTGGCCAGCCCCCAGCCCAGCCTGGGTCTCCATGGTAACAGATGCCCACAGTCAAGCTTGGCCTTGGGGCTCAGACGGGGCTGGTGCCAGGGGGCTCTGGGGCACAGCTGGGTAGCCTTTCTGCTCTTCGTCCCTTCCCATTCTGCACCTGCAGGCCTGGCTTTCTGGCTCCGTTTGCTCCTTTACCCCCATGGGAAGGCCGATGGTGGGCCCCAAGTGGGGAGTGTTCCAGTCCCAGACTCTGAATTTTATCCCCATTCCCTGACCCCGGCCCTTACAGGCTGTGTGACCTGTGGCAAGTCCCTTCACTTCTCTGGTCTCAGCTTCCTAATTTATAAAAAGGAAATGGCTACTACTGATGCTGCCAAAACTGTCATCTTGTCAACTGAGAGGAAGGACACTTCCTGAAAAGCATCAAGTGCCACAAGAACGAGGGACAGGGGCAGAGACCCTCTTACGTGGTCCAGCCTCAGTTTACCTAAACTTTGACTTTCTCCCCTCACCAGAGGGACCTAGGAGCGGGGGAGGGGGGCGGTGGGGGGAGAAGGGTAGGGTTCATTACCATTTATGGGCGGGTGGCAGGAGGTGATAAGGGGGGTGAGGAGTAGCCAAGGCCATGGTGGTTAATCCCATCCCATAGTGCCAAGTTCAACACCCCCCAAAGGGGGCGTCTCACGCCTGCTCCTCGCAGCCCAGCTTGTGCAGACCCAGAATCCACCTGCATGCTGGCCACTTGTCACCACCTGCTTTGACCCCAGCCCACCCTTTTCCTGTTGACAAACAGAAGGGCTAGGGCTGGGGAAGGGTGAAGGGCAAAGAGCACTGTAGCAATGCAGACAGACTCCCCACCATCTTTGCTATCTGATCCCCACCGCCTGCCGGCACGTGGAAATCAAATTGTCAGACGTCTAGCTGTTGAGTGCCCTTCTGTGCAGTCCTGCAGCGGAGCCAGAGAACAGGGGCGCTTGCCTGGGGCTGGCGGAGCGGAGAAGTACCAGCGACAACACAGGCTTTGCTATAACTTGGCTCCGGAGCTGACCTTCCTGGGCTCCAGTTATACCGTGGACTCAATTCTAACTCCCACTCTCAGTTTGAGGCTTCCTGGCACCCTCAAACTTCCATGTCCCCCTCTCACCCACAGAGCGGTTAAAAACAGGGCCCTGGCGCCAGACTACATGGGTGTGAATCCTGGCTGTGTGACCCTTGGGGGGCAAGTTGTTTAACCTCTCTGTGCCTCACTTTCCACATCTGAGAAGTGGAGCTAATAACACCCACCTCTAGGCATGGTTGTGAGGATTAAAGGTGTGAATCCATGGAAGGCACTTAGAGCAGCGCCCAGCTCACAGCGTTATCACTGCAATCACATCAGCCTTCTTTCTGTCCAAACCTCCGTGCCTGTTCTGCCTCAGGCCCTTTGCACCCTCTGTTCCTGCTCCTAGGAATGTCCTTCTGCCAGCTCCACATGTAGCCCCCACTCCCTTCTTGTCAATCGTCTCCTCTGAGGGACCTTCTCAGATCCAACTAAACAGTACTTCCCGGGACTTCCCTGGTGGTCCAGTGGTTAGGACTCTGCACTTCCACTGCTGGGGGTGTGGGTTTGATCCCTGACTGGGGACCTAAGATCCCACAAGCCATGTGTCGTGGCTAAACCCCCACCCCCCCAAAAAAACCCACCAGCACTTCCCCACCCTGGAAATTAGCCTGTTTTACTTCCTCCAAAGCGCTGGATAGTAATTGAAGTTATATTGTTGGCTCCTGTGTTTCCACTAGACTGTAGGTGACTTGAAGGGAGGAATTTGTCTTGCCTACCCTGTATCGCGGTGGCATGAAGCCATGGTCAATGCCAGCTGCTTACCTGGAACCAGACCTGATGTCCCTTGTCACTCTGGGTGACTGAGGTCAGTAGCATGTTCTCCTTTGTTAGAGGGTGGGACAAAGCCCACATCTGCCTTGTGGGGTGTAGAAAGCAGAAGCAAGAATGCCAGCCCTGCCCTCCTCTGCCTCTTCTGGCGTCAAGAGAAGCTGAATGGGGAGACTCAAGCCTGCCTGCTGCCCTTCCCATGCAGGTGTTCAGAGACCTCCAACTTTCTGGGACCCATATCTGGGGGTCCTGGGGAGAGAGGGCAGGGCCAGTTCCCCACTGGCCCACTTCAGGCCTGGCCAGTGCGGGTGCTGGTTAGGGGCAGGGAGAAGCCCAGCAGAGGCCCTGCAAGTAGACCCCGAGGGGGGCGGCCACCTGCATGTCACCGTGGGTGAACCCAGCTTCAAAGTGGCTCTGCAGGCTGGGAGGGGGCAGAAGGCCAGAGCCACGCGATGGGTCATTCACCCGCCTTCCAATTCTCTTGGCCTCACCCCGGCAATTTACTGAACCCTGTTCCTATGGCTCTGACTGCTGCCCTTGGGGAACGCTAGCCCAGGAGTTGAAAGTGTTCACCTGCCCACCTCCTGGAAGAGATACTTTATAGCCTCCAGGAAGCCTGCCTGTCTCCCCACTTGGGAGGTGTCCTTGAAGGTACAGGCCTCTGGGCTCCTGCCTGACATAGATCACACCAGTGACGTCCCTGTGAGCAGCTCACCCCTAACAGGACGCAAGCCTGGGACAGCAGGACTAGGCCCGGCCCTTGAGATGCAGACCTTCAGGCTGGTCCCTTCCTGGTAGGGGCGGCGGGCAGCTGTCGCCCTTCAGTTCTGTATCTGGAGAGCCAGGCCCTGCCAGAAGGGAGTGTGGACGCAGGAAGACCCACCCCAGCTCTAGCTCCCTCCCTCAGGCCTGAGGGCTGAAGGTCGAAGCTGGGAAAGGGGCTGAGACACTTGGTCCGTCCCCCAAGGCTGGGGATGGGGGGGTGGTGCTGCCGGGTGGGGGGGGGGGTCCGGTGGGGAGAGGGAGATAAAGAGCCGAACACAGCTGGCTGGCTGGCTGGCAGGCAGGCCAGGGTGTGCTGGCACACGGCTGCCCTCTGCCGGGCTCACGGGCTCACTGCAGCCGGCAAGGACAGCTCCTGGGGAAGGGAGAGACAGCTGCAACAAGGTCCTAGCAAAGCAAACTTTATTGTGGGTCTGAGGTCGGGGCTTTTCCCTCCAGGTCCTGCTGCAACCGAGAGTTGGGGTGAGGAGCTCTTGTGTCGCCCCCAACACGTCCATCACATTCAGACTCAGCACGGTGGTCTCACGGGCCCTCCCTCGGTCACTGCGGCCAGGCCACTCCGGGCTCCTCATTTCTTGAATCCTGGCTTTTTAGGTCTGGGTGTGGTTTTGGCCTGTGAGAGAAGGGGTTGCTCCAGTGTCCCACCCGCTCCCCATCCTGGCACCTTCCCAGAGACCATCCCTCCTCCCCCAGGAGGACCAGCCCCTTCTTATCAGTACTCACCTTTCCCACAGGGCTCCTGTCTTTAGGATGGTATCTGAAACGGGTTGGGGTTGGGCAAGGAGTGGGGATGTGGGAAAGAGAGAGCTCAGTCTGATGCCAGTAGCCCCGGGCCCTCCTACTACTGCCCAGGCTGCAGAGCTGGGCCCTGGGCACTTCCGGGAAGCAGGGGGCTGTGACCTGGAGAGGTTTGCCTCTCCGCCTGTCATCTCCCAGGGACCACTCTGACTCTCTTTTATTTTTTTTAATTTTTAAATTTTTAAATTAAAATTATTTATTTATTTATTGGCCACACCACGCGGCATGCGGGATCTTAGTTCGCCGACCAGGGATTGAACACGTGGCCCCTGCAGGGGAAGCCCAGAGTCTTAACCACTGGACTGCCAGGGAAGTTCCTGACTCTCTCTTCTTAAGCAAGATGTTTTTTCTTCTTAAGCTTCTATCTGCTTTCCTTTATTTGTGTATAAGACACAAATGTTTCTTATCATAAAAGTCATTGCACAAAATATAGCAAAGAGAATAAATTGCCTATAATTTTCTTTGCCTCCTACTAATATTAACATTTTGTTTCCTTTCAGAACTTTTTTGGTTGTGAAATAAAATGAAAATAATTTGGGACTTCCCTGGTGGTCCAGTGGTTAAGAATCCACCTTCCAATGCAGGGGACGTGATCCCTGGTCGGGGAACTAAGATCCCACATGCCGTGGGCTAAGTAAGCCCGTGCGTGGCAACTACTGAGCACACGGGCCACACCTAGAGAGCCTGCGCACCTCAACGAAGATCCCAACCAAGATTCCGCGTGCCGCAACTAAGACCCGATGCAGCCCAAAATTAAATAAATAAATATTAAAATGAAAATAATTTAATATCCTGCTCTTTGAATTCTAGAAACACTTTCCAGTTTGCTATATTCTTCATGGGCATTATGTCACATGCCACTGAGAAGACATGACATAGTTTAAGCAACTGGTATATCGATGGACATTTACAATGCTTCCATTTTATACTATTATTTGAATAATGCAGTGATAAGTTTCTTAGTGCATATATTTCCCCCATATCTTGGATGGGATTCTTTGGAAGGAACTGCCATAAGTGGGATAAAGTCAGAAGATAAGAACTGTTAAATGCTTTTCAAAAAGACTGCCAACCGACAGTGGCAGCACACCTGTGCACCTGTGTCTCCGTGTACCACACACCTGCACACACATGTGCATCACCCTCTTTCAAGCACGATGTACCTCAACTAAAAGATTTTGGCTAATTTAATAGATGGAAAGAGTTACCTCACTGCCACCTCTTCTTTTTCCACCTTTTTTTTCTGGAAACCAAACACAAGCATTATTGGGAGTTCTGGCAAGGCCCAGGGGCAGAGCAGACTCCCGCCGGGCACCTGGCAGGTGTTGCCCCGGGCCTCAGTGCACTCAACTGGGGAGGCCTGATGCAGGTTTCTGAGGAGCCTTTGCCGGGGGGGGGGGGGTCCCTCCCTCACCTTGGCAACGCTTGTGTGCTTCTGGGGCGCCAGCCTCTTGACTTGTTTGACAGGGGTCTCCTTCTCCAGGGACACATCTATGTCTTCGTCATCATCATCTTCTTCCTCTTCCTCCTCCTCTTCCTCCTCCTCCAGGTCCTCCTCCTCCCCCTCCTCTTCCTCCCAGGATTGGTCTGAAGTGTCAGCGATGGTGTGGGAGGGAAGCAGGGCCTCTGAGCCCGAGGGTCTCTGCCCGGCTCCCCTTCCCAGATCTACCTGCCCCAAGTGCGGCTGGTCGGGGGTGGGGGGGGGGCGGTGAGGGCTGAGGCCGAAGCAGGAGGGCAGGGGAAGTGTAAGCTGCAGCTCTGGCCGGGCCGGAGGGGGATGCACACTGGGAAGGAGAGTGTGAGGGGAAGGAGGGAGAGGGTGGGGACACAGCAGCCGAGGAACTCAGGCCTCGGTGGAACTTGCCCGGGGTTTGGAGCAGGAGAGAACCCTGATGGAAGAGGCACCACTGGACAGAGAAGAAGGCAGTTAAAGGGCTGTCAAAAGCACAGCGACTTGCCAGGGTCCATGTTACTGCTACAGCTACATACGTCATAGCAGGTAATGTTTTGAGTGTGCTCTGGTGCCAGGCGTTATGTTAAGTGCTTTTTCTGAATATGCCATTTATTCCTTGCAACTAGGAGGAATATACTTGAAGATGGAACCAAGTATACCCCCACCCCCGTGTTATGGCCGGAGGGCTGCAGCCCACAGAGAACGTGGCGGAGAGGTAAAGGAGAACTGGGGCTAGGACCCGTGCCCATGGCCTTCTGGTCCAGGCTGCTGGTGATTCTGTTGCCTTTGGGGATCTTCTCTAATAATTCAAGAATCCCTCAAGTGTTTGAGTACCTATTATGTCCTTGGCCCTGTGCTGAGCAGTGTACCTGCAGACCTTTCTCGGGTCCAAGCTTGGACTTACCATAACATTCCTGGCCACAGAGGAACACGGGTCCAGAGCCAGCCCGGAGCTGGAACGTGACAGGAGGAGAAAGCTCCAATCCCGCCAGGACGACCTGCAGGGGTAGGGGGTAGGGGCAGGAGCAGAGAGGACAGGCCACTCAGGCCTGGTACCTGGCCGGGGGTGGTGGTGGTGGGGGCTGGCTTCAGGCAGAAATACTCAGTTTATTCCCTCCCCTCAACCACACACACTTCAGGGCTTCCCTGGACCTCTCTGCACTCTCAGACCCCTGGACCTTCCTGCTGAGGTGGACTCTGTCAGAGAAGAACATGGATCTGATAATCTCATTCCTGCCAAGATCACAGATGGTATTCCAAGCTGAGGGGCAGCCGTTAAATAGTCTGATAGCTATGGACTGAACTGTGTCCCCTCAAATTCTTACGTTGAAGCCCCTAACCTCCAATGTGCTGGTATCTGGGGATGGAGCCTTTGGGACCATAACTAGGGTTAGATGAGGTCACGAGGGTGGGGCCCTTGTGATGGGATTAGTGCGCTTAGAAGACGAGACCAGACAGTTTGCCTTCTCTCTAGGCCACGTGAGGACACAAAAAGAAGGTAGCCATCTGCAAGCCAGGAGGAGGGCCCTTACCAAAACCCAACCGTGCTGGCACCCTGATCTCAGACTTCTAGCCTCCAGAACTGTGAGAAAGAAACGTCTGTTGTTTAAACCATGGTATTTTGTTATGTCAGCCCAGGCCGACTAAGGCACTGATCAAATGAGAAAAGCAGATGCAAAGTTGTATTACAGTCTTCCTATTGTCTTATAAGTAATGTGTGAATATTCAATATTCATAGGAATAAAGGTTAGAAATATATATATTACAGTGCTAACCATAATTTTCAGTGGACAGTACCACATTTATCTTCTTTATACTTTTCCAAACTTTGCAAATTTTCTAGAGTAACAATGATGATACTTAAATTTCTTGAGTTCTTACCATGTGCCAGGCCCCATGCTACACATTTTACCTGCTTTATCTCATTTAAATCTTCACAAGAAGCCCACAAAGGAGGTGTTGGTATTTTACAGAGGAGGAAACTGAGGCTTAGAGAGACTAACTTAGAGTTTCTGGTTCAGAGAGGAAGCAGATAAGTGAAAACTGATCACAAACACCTAGAAATGCTGGATAAAATGTAATTCAGTGTTTTTACTGCTTGGTTGAATGGTAAGATAGAAAGAAGGGTCCCTGTGCATCAGAAAGAAGAGCAGCCTGTGCAGAGGCTGATGCCACAGCTGAAGGGAGGACGTCCTTGAAAACAGCAAGGACTTTGCGTTGTGACACTCATGTGGACAGGAGACAAACCCTTGGGGAGGGGACCTTCAAAGGGCTACATCTCAGTAAAAAGCCCCATGGTGAGGGTTGAGGAGAGGGGACTGAAGGACCCTAAGCCACCTAACTAGAAAGGACCCACCATCAAAGGAGGGAAACAAGAACGTGTGGGTGAGATAACAGAGTCTCCTGTGAGAAGCTAACAGCTGTGGTTGTACCTCTCACTTATAGCAAGGCTGAATTTACTCGGTGGGCACTGCCAAGCCAAGAGATCTGTATAAAATCCCAGGCTTGTAATATTCCTGGGGCAAATGGCAGATGCAAACACAAAACCGGTCTCTAGGGACACTCTGAGTTCTTTTCACACAGAATTCTTTCAGAAAACAGAACCAAACCAAACCAGAAGAGGAGCTCACCACCTAAAATTACAAAACACACAAGAAACAACCCTGCTAGAGTCTGGCAGCAGAACGAAACAAAATGTACAACCAGGAACCTGAGATAAGAGAATAACAACCTAAACAACATGAAATGTTTGATGAAGATCAAATAAATATACGAGTAGGAATCAAAATAATAAGAACAAGATATTACAAAAAATAAAAAGAACCAAAGGCAGCTTCTAGACATCAAAAACATTAGCATTGAAATAAACCGAACAAATGGTTAAAAAGCAGAGTGAAGCAGCTGAAGGAAGAATCAGTAAATTGGAGAAGTGCTGGGAAGAAATTACCCAGTATGAAGCACAGAGAGAAATGAACAAAATATGAGAGAGAAGCTGGACGTGGAGGACAGGTGAGAAGGTCCAACATGCATCCAATCAGAGGTAGGGACTGGAGAGAATGGAGTCAGTGTTCCAAGTGATAACGACCAAGAGTTCTCCAGAAATGATCCAAGACAGAACCTCATACGCAAGAAACCTCAGCCCTGAACAGATAAATAAAAATAAATCCATACCTGAACATACTATGGTGAAATGACAGATGAGAACAAAGAGATGAGCTTAAAATCAACCAGAGAGGACAGATTTCCAAAAAAGGAACAATAACCAGACAGACTGAGGATTTCAACAGGAACATCAGGAATCAGAAAGAGGTCAGGAATCAGACCTCTTACCTAGAAGTATATACACAGCCAAACTATCGTGAAGGAATGAGGGTAAAAGAAAGATACTTCTGAGCAAAGCCCAAGTAAGTTTACTACTCCCAGGTCTACAAAAGGATGTTCAAAAAGATGGCAATTAAATTGAGAAGAAGTAGGTGCAAGAAGCAGTGATGAGCAAAAAAATTGGTAAAAATAAAGACCTAAGTAAACATTGCTGTAAAATAAAACAACACTAGTCATGACTAGTGTTGAGCTAGTTTAAAACAAGTTGGAGCTAAAATGCTACATGATGACAATATGTATGTTAAAATGAAAGTAATTAGAACACCCTGGTTTGGGAGGAATAAAACATTAATTTTCAACTTTGATCATGCATGATTGTTAAAAAATTAAGGAGAACAAATAAAGATTAGAATGAGATTCTATAGCTTCTAAACCAGCAGAAGAGAAAAGGGGAAAAGAAACTTTAATCAATCTAATAAAGGACAGGAAAACTAGAAAAAAGAAACCAAAAAATTTTAAAGGCAAGGAAAATAGAAGCACAAAGTACATGCTACAAGTAAATCCAAGTATATTAGCAAGTCACAATCAATATAAACAGACTATACTGGCTGGATAGATTAAAACAAGGTCTAGCTACATACTGCTTCTAAGAAACCTTGTAAGGACAGAGAAATGCTGGAGTGAAGAGATGGAAATATACATACCAGGTGCAGCAGAGGCTTCCAGCTGCTTATCCAATAGCCGTTCTTTCCTTCCGTAATAACAGCACCCTGATATTACTGAAATACTGTACCCAGCCATAAAATGCATTCCTCAGTTTCCTTTGCAGTTGTGACTACGTTACTAATTTCTGGATCAATGAGCTGTAAGCAGAATTTGGAAGGTGGTACTTGTGGGAAGACTCCTTAAAAGGTGGACAGAGAACTAAGAGAAGTCCCTGTGGTCTTCCCTTGCTGCTTCTTTCCTATTACATTAATTGTAGAAGTGAGGGCTGGAGCTGCAGCAGCCTTCCTGGACTGTAAGGTGATCTTGAGGATGGTAGCTCTGCACTAAAGACAGGAGAAAGATACGAGGAGACTTGGTCTTTGGTGACCATGGAGCCATCTCATCAGCTCTGGACTGCCCATCTCTGGACTTCTTCTATGCAAGACAGAAATAAATCTTAAGCCCCTGTAGTTGGGTCTCTGTTATGGCAGCCACACATGACTGAAATGAAAATGAAGCTAGTTGTACTATCTGGTGAGTGATGTTGATAATGGGGGAGGCTATGTATGGGTAGGGGTAGGTGGTATATGGGAAATCTCTGTACCTTCCTCTTGATTTTATTGTAAACCTAAAACTGCTCTTTAAAAATAAAGTCCCTAAAAAATGAAGCTAGTAGTGTTTGTTAGGATTAGGTTTGGTAATAAGTGACAGAAAACTCCATAACAGTGGCTTACACAGGTAGAAGCTCACTTCTTTGTCACATAAACTAAGTCCACACATAAGCTGTGGGTATACCACTCCTCAATCACCAGGGATCCAGGCTCTTTGCACCGTGTTGCTCTACCATTCTCAATACACGGCTCCCACATCACCCAGGATGGCTGCTCTTGTTCTAGTCATCACATCTACACTCCAGGAAGGGACAAAAAAGTGGTCACATGATCTCTCTTTAAGGACACTTTGCAGATGTTGTAGATCTCACTTCTGCTTACATCGCACTGGCCAGAACTTCATGGTTATGCCAAACTTAGAGGGAATATAGTTTTTATTCTCAGTAGCCTTGTGACCAGTTAAAAGTCATGAATTCCATTACTAAAGAATAAAGAAATAATGGAGATTGAGGGACATCTGGGAAACAAATTAATATCAGATGATACAGGCTTTAATTCAATAAGTATTTTAGGGATAAAAAAGGTCACCACATAATGAAAAAAATTAGACAAGGAAGATATTTACAATTATACAAGGTAAGTAAAAATTTTACAAGAAAGCTAAACCTGTAAATTATATGCATCAACAACATAGTCTGAACATACATAAAACTATAGCCACAGTAATCAAGACAGTGTGATATTAGAGGGATAGACACATAGATCAACAGAACAGAAGACCTAGAAACAGGCACACACAAATACTTGCAACTGATTTTTGACAAAGGTGCAAACTCAATTAAATGGAGCTTTTTCAACAAATGGAGCTGGAGCAATTGGATGTCCATAGGCAAAGAAATGAACCTTCACCTAAACCTCATAGCTTATACAACAGTGAACTCAAAATGGATCATAGACTTAAGTGTAAAACATAAAACTATAAGACTTTTGGACAAAAAACATAGAAAACCCTCATGATCTCAGACTAGGCAATGTGTTCTCAGACTTAACATCAAAAGTCATAAAAGGAAGAATACAATGGACCTCATCAAAATTAAAAACTTTTGTTCCGTAAAAGCTCACGTGAAGAGGATGAAAAGACAAGTTATAAACTGGGGAGAAAATATTTGCAAGCCATATATTTGACAAAGGACTAGTGTCTAGAATATATAAAAAATTAGCAAAATTCAACAGTAACAAACAATCCAATTAGAAAATGAGCAAAAGACATGAACATTTAACTGAACATACATATGGCAAAAACCGCATGAAAAGATGTTCAACATCATTAGCCATTAGGAAAATGCAAACTAAAAGCACAATGAGACATCACTACACACACATTAGAATGGCTAAAATAAGAGATAGTGACAACATGAAATGTTGATGAGGACGCAAAGAAACTTGATCACTTATGCATTGCTGATAGAAATGCAAAATGGTACAGCCACTTTAGAGAACAGTCTGGCAGTTTAAGAAACTAAATGTGTAACCACCCCCATATGGCCCAGCAATTGCACTCCTGGACATTTATCCCAGGAGAAATGAAAACTTAGCTTACGCAAAAACCTGTACACAAATGTTCATAGCAGCTTTATTTGTAAGAGCCCCAGATGGGAATCAGCCCAGTTTTTCCACAGATGAACTGTTGAACTGTGGTACAACTATACCACAGAATACCAGTCAGCAGTAAAATGAATGAATCTCCAGGGAATTATGCTGAGGAAAAAAAGCCAGTTCCAAAAAAGTTACATATGTCTGATTCTATTTCAATGACCAAATTTTAGAAATGGAGGACTGATTGGTGGTTGCCAGGGGTTAGGGGGAGGTGAGGGAGCAGGAGGGAGGTGAGTGTGGTTATAAAAGGGCAACATGAGGGATCCCTGGGGTGTTGGAACTGTTCAGTATCTTGGCTGTGGTGGTGGATATAGGAACTTAGGTGATAAAATTGTAAAAACAGATCCCTGCATTGTATCAATGTCAATATTGCTGGGTTTGATATTATATTACAGTTTTGCAAAATGTTACCATTGGAGAAAACTGGGCAAAACATACAGGGATCTCTCAGTATTATTTCTTACAGCTGCATGTGAATCTACAATTATCTAAAACGATTTTCAATTAAAAAATAAACATATATAAAGCAAACAAAATTATAAGAACCTGAAAATCCACAATCATAACAGGAAATTTTAACACATTTCTTTTGTTAATTGATACATCAGGAGACAAAAAATATATGTTTGAACACAATTAATACACTTGATTTAATGGACACACATAGAATCCTATAATGCTACCATGTAGTAAGCCACAAATTGAGTCTCAACAAATACCAAAGAATTGATATGGTATATATATATATATATATATATATATATATATATATATATACACACATATATATATACATACATACACACACACACACACATATATACACGCACACACACACACCATATTTTCTGTTGCAATTACACTAAGAAAAAGGGTGATGAGTCAACCCACCCATACCTTTGGGAATTAAAAAATTCGAAGTAACTCATTCATCAAATAAGAAATCATAATGGAAATTAGAAAATATTTAAAATAAGATAAAGTGAAAATACCACAAATCACAAATTAAGGGATGCAGTTAAAAACATCTTCAGAGGGAAATGTGTAGTATTCAAAATAAATAAATAGAACTTACTTGGAAAAAATAAGCTAGAACATGAATGGGCTAAATATCTAACTTAGGAAGTAAGAAAAAGGAACAAAGAAAGCAGAAAATCAGATAACCAGAGAAATTAATAAAATAAAAAATAAGGAAACAATAGAAAACATCAACAAAATCAAAAGCTTTTTCTTTGAAAAAAAGAAAAAGACTAATATCCAGTGATTGAAATGAAGGGAAAAAAGGAAAGATGATAAACACTACTGGGAATTTTAAAAAGAAGAATATAATAACAGGTATAGCCATGATGAAAAATATTATTAGCAAATAGCATGAACAATATCTAGAAAAATATAAATGATCATAATTGACTCAGGAGATGTTTGGTTCAGGCCAAGTAAGTAACAGGGACTGAATTTACTCTCCAGCTTGACACAACTAAAAAACTATAATACAGGCATACCTCAAAGATATTGCAGGGTTAGCTCCAGACTACTGCAATAAAGCGAGTATCACAATAAAGTGAGTCACATGAAATTTTTGGTTTCCTAGTGCATATAATTACACTATACTGTATTCTATTAAGTGTACAACAGCATTATGTCTAAAAAATGTACATGCCTTAATTTAAAAATACTTTATTGCTAAAAATGCTATTCATCATCTGACAATGCAGGGCTGCTAAAACCTTCATTTGTAAAAAACAAAAACAAATGAACAAACAAACAAAACCCCCGCAATATCTGTGAAGTACCATAAAACCAGGTATGCCTGTGTAGGAAACAACAGCTCTCAAGACAGTGGATACCAGTCGAGGAAGAACAGTGATCTCTGAGAGATGGGACAGAGATGAGATGAGCCCTATGGTTGCCCAAGCTTACTTCCTGGACAGTGCAGGGAGGGGGAACCCAGACAAAGCCTACTGGTCTCTCTGAGTTTAGGAAATAGAACTGGAATCCAGGGAAGCCAAGGCACCTAGAGTTCACAAGAGAGGAAAAAGCTGCAAAGACAGCACTCCAGAGATCTGTAGAAGGCCCCCTTGAGTATTCAGTCAAGTAGTAATCAGAACATCCATGAAAGGAAACTACCTGACGCTGGAGAAAGAATCATCCTAAAGGTGTCTGGAGCTCACAGAGTGGAAAATCTCATAATTTATGGGGCATCTATTGGAGTACTAAGAAAGGTCTTGCTACCGTAGTGGGGCAAAATTAGACTAAATTCAGCTTAAATCCCTAACAAAGGGATTTGTGTCTTGCTTAAAAACAAGACACAAAAGGATCAAATGGTATTTAAGTAACTTCACTGCATCCCAGAACAAAATTCAAGAATACTTATAAAACTGTAAAAATATCCAGCATCCAAATAGTAAAATTCATGTCTAGCATCCACTCAAAAATTACCAGACAGGACTTCCCTGGTTGCACAGTGGTTAAGAATCTGCCTGCCAATGCAGGGGACACAGACTTGACCCCTGGTCTGGGAAGATCCCACATGCCGCAGAGCAACTAAGCCCATGAGCCACAACTACTGAGCCTGCGTTCTAGAGCCCGCGAGCCACAATTACTGAGCCCATGTGCCACAACTACTGAAGCCCACATGCCTAGAGCCCGTGCTCCGCAACAAGAGAAGCCACCGCAATGAGAAGCCCGCACACTGCAACGAAGAGTAGCCCCCGCTCGCCGCAACTAGAGAAAGCGTGCGCACAGCAACGAAGACCCAACGCAGTCAAAAATAAATAAATAAATAAATAAATAAATCAGGAATGAAACGAGGACATCTACCATTATCATTTTATCCAGTATTATACTGGAGGTCCTAGCCAGTGTACCTGGATTTAAAAGAAAAAAAAAAAAAAAAAAACAACACAAAGACTGCCATTACTCACAAAGAAGATCTGCATAGAAAACTCAAAATAAATTATTAGAGTGAGACTTTCTGGATACACAATCTGGATACACAAGCAGTATGTAAGTCATCAACACTGTCTGGTCACCAGCAGTAAACAGTTGAAAAATGTGATTTGGAGAGAGGTTATTTACCTTGCCCAAAGTCACACGGCTAGTAAACAGTGGACTGGGAGGGAGTTCCCTGGTGGTCCAGTGGTTAGGACTCAGCCGGCCCCCCCGCCCCCCCCCCAAAAAAATTGTGGACTAGGATGGAAACGGGGCTCCCTGCCTCCTGGGTCCAAGCTTTTAGTCCTGGGCTATATGCCTCTCTAGCACTGGCTGTACTTCTGCGGGAGCCTGTACCCCACCTTTGGGTCCGTCCCCACGCAGCGGGTGAGGCCTGAGCAGGGCCTCCTAGGGCTGGAGCCAGGGTGTCCTAGGCCCGCAGGGAAAGGCTCACCATGGGGAGGACGGAGGCCCGAAGAGAGGCCAGGGTGATGGGCTTCCTCTTTCTGTCGTCCTGGCTTGCTGGGGGCAGGATCTCCACGAGGTTCATCTCCTCTTTGGCTTTGTCCCCCAGGCAAATCTGAGAGGGGTGGAAAACGAGCAGGGCTCCTCCTCACCCAGAGGGCGGAGGAGGCAAGCCCTGTTCCAGCTGCGGGCACCGGCCAATCCCACCTGCTCCTCTGTGGCTGTCCAAGTCTCTCCCTGCTCCGTCCTTCCTCCCCTCCTTGGGGCTGGGGGGTACCCACCGTATTAAGCAACAGCGTGCAGTCCTGCTTCCCCACCTTCTGGGGTCTGAAGGTCCAAGTCGGCTTCTCCTGGCTCAGCTCACAGCCTGCGAAGGGAGACGGAGGGCGGAAGGCGTGGCGTGGCGTGCGGCGGGCAGGCTCCAGGGAGGCGCGCCTCTCTCCCTCCAGCCCTAACCCCCCGCCCGGTGACGCACCCCCAGCCCCCCCGGGTGCTCCGAGAACAGCCTGGAGCCTCACTCACCCCAGAGCAAGGCCAGTGTCGCCTTTTCGGAGGTGCTGCTAGTGCGGCTGAGATTCATGATGCGGGGCGGGGGCCGAGCAGCTGCGAGGAAGGGCGCGTTACAACCCCCGGCCGACAAGGCAGCCCACACCCGAGCTGGGGACACCCAGGCGGAGCGCTCCGCCAAAGGACGGTGCTTAGATCGCCCAGAGCGGGAGAGGTGAGCGAGGGGCCCGGCTGCCCCGCCGGCCCTCCCAGCACCCCGGGGGTGCAGCGCCGGGCAGCCGCGGGGAAGGCGGCTCGGTGCCCGGTCTCACGTCCACTCGGCCCCGGGGCCCGGCCCTCTCGCGACCCCTCCTCCACCTCACCGTCCCTACTCTGCGGGCGAGGCTCACGCCATAGGCTCCTCCTCGGACCGCTTCCCTCTTGGGCTTCCTCCCTCCGGCCTCATCCCGGCCTCACCTGAGGGCCGGCCGCCCACAGCGGGCGGTTATGAAGCCTGGGAAGGGGCAACGGGAGGTGTCTCATCAGCCCCATTCCGTTCTTCCACTCTTTCCTCCTCTTCGCTCCTCAGAAGCACCTGGAGAGCTTGTTAAAACACAAAGCGCTAGGCCTCACCCACCTCCATCGTTTCCCACGGGGGACGTCTGGGTGGGACCCAGAGAATTAGCACTTCTAACAGGTGCCCAGGTGAGGTGGACGCTGCTGGTGCAGGACCGCACCGTGAGAACCACGGTCCTGACCAATAGGGCCTGACCGAGGCCTGCTGCCGGAGCCCGCCCAGCACCCAGCGTGGAGAAGCTTTGCTACCAGGTAGGAAGCGCAGCCTTGTCGGCCTTTCGTGCTCATTGCCTTTCTTCTTTCTTCGTGTCCTTTCCCTACCCTCTAAGTGCGGGTCTTTTCCCAGGCCCACAGGGCCTGACCCTCAGGGGTTTGGTCCTCGGAGAGGAAGAGCCCTGTTTCCAGAAGGATGACTTCTCCCAAGGCTAGGAAGGGGTGGAATACACCACGGGGCACTGCGAGCGACCTTACGAGGGCCAGTCATTTCACAAACAGCAGTTCACACAGCACAGTGATGCCCTTAAATGTTTGTTTGGGTGGGGGGTAGTGAAGAGGAGGAAGGTTTTCAGCTGACCACCGCCCTCAAGTAACACCTCTGTTTGGGAGACAGAAATAACCAGGAATCTCTCTCATTGCATTCGTATCCATCATTCCCATCCTGGAAACTTCTCACCTGCGTATAAGGTTCACTGATTTTCAACAAAGGTGTCAAGGGAAAGGATAGTCTTTTCCAAAAATGGTGCTGGAGGAACTGGATTTATCTTTCTGCAACCCTGATTGGAGCTTCTGCTGTGCAGGAATCAGTTTTTTTTTTTTTTTCCCCTTTTTAAAATACCAACTTTATTGAGCAATAATTCATATGCAAAAATGTACCACTTTAAAGTGTATAATTCGTATTTTGACAGATGCATACACCATGTGGCCATCACCACAGCCAAGTTACAATTTCTGTTACTCCCCCAAATTTTCTCGTTTCCCTTTGCAGTCAATATCCTCCCCTTACTGTCTACTTGGCATCAGACACTTACCTGTTTTCTGACACTGTAGATTAGTACAGACTGTTCTAGAAGTTCATATAAGTAGAATCATACAGGGTCTTTTGGTCTGCCCTCTTTTGCTGAGCAGAATGTGTTTGAGATTTATTGATCCATATTGTTGTTGTATCAGTAGTTTCTGTTTATTGTTGAGTAGTACTCCACAACTTGTATATCCAGATACCTGCTAGTCAGTTTTATGTGTCAGCTTGGCTAGGCTATTGCACCCAGTTATTCAATCAAACTGAGGGTGTGGCTGACACCTTCTATTTGGCAGTTGTTATTGAAGGTATTTTGTAGATGTGATTAACATCTACAATAAGTTGCCTTTATGTAAAGATTACCTTCAATACCATGGGTGGGTCTGATTCAATCAGTTGAAAGGCCTTAAGAGCAGAACTGAAGTTTCCCTGAAGATGTTTTGTGTCGTCTGCAGCTTCAGCTCCTGCCAGAGAGCTTCCAGCCTGCTCTTCCTGACAACCTGTCCTACCGATCTCATACTTGCCTAGCCACCTCTCATGATTGCATTAGCCAATTCCTTGTGCTACATCCCTGACTGATAACACCTGTTGATGGACATTTGGGTAGTTTCCAGTTGTGGACTATTATGAATAAAAATCCTATGAACATTTGAGAGCAAGTCTTTGCATGGATATATGTTTTAGTTTTTCTAGGATAAATACCTAGGAGTGGAATTGCTGGATCATTTGGTGTGCATTAAACTTTATGTGAAACTGTAAAACTATTTTAAAAATTCCTGTACCAGTTTGCACTTCTGCCAGAAATGTATGAAAATTCCAGTTGCTCTACATCTTTGTCAGCACTTGGCATTGTCAGTCTTCTTAATTTTAGCCATTCTAGTGGATGTATATAGTGACATGTGGTTTTTATTTATCTTTTTTTGATGACAAATGATGTTGAGTATTTTTTCAAATGTTTATTGGTCATTTGTGTATCTTCTTTTGCAAAAATACCTGTTCAAATATTTTGTTCGTTTTAAAATTGAGTTATTCTTATTGAATTGTGGTTCTTTATATATATTTGGATGCCTGTTCTGTGTCAAGTATACGTATTCCAAAGATTTTTCACTCCCGTCTATGGCTTGTCTTTTCATTTAAAAAAATGGTATCATTTGGAGAGCAGAAATTTAAAAATTTGATGAAGTCAAATATTTCTTTTATGCCTTATGCTTTTGGTATTTTAAGAAATCTTTGCTTAACCCATTAAAATTTTTCCTGTTTCCTTCTAGAAGCCTTGTAGTTTTAGCTTTTACTTTTACAACTGTGATCCATTTGAAGTTAATTTTTGTGCATAGTGTTTGGTAAGGGTCGAGGTTCCTTTTTTTCCTCCTAAGTGGTTATCTAATTCCTCTAGCACCATTTTTGGAAAAGACTATTCTTTCTCTATTGAACTACCTTGGCATTTCAAAAATCAATTAACCATATATGTTGGTCTATTTCTGGATTTTATTCTGTTACGTTGGTCTGTCTACCCTAGTGCTGATACCACACTGTCTTGACTACTGTACCATTGTAGTAAATCTTGAAATCAGGTAGTTGAGTCCTCCAACTCTGTTCTTCTATTTCAAGACTGTTTTGGCTCTTCCAGATTCTTTGCATTTTCATATAAATTTTGGAATCAGCTTGTTCCAGTTTCAAAAAAAAAAAAAAAGAAAAAGCCTTCTGGGATTTTTATTGGGATCCTGTTGCATGCATAGTTCAATTTGGGGAGAATTGTCATCCCGATTTTGAGACATCCAATGCATGAACACGTTGTAATCTCTTCATTTATTTAGATCTTTAATTTTCTCAGCGATGTTTCACAGATTTTAGTGTTCAGATCCAGCACATCTCTTGTTAAATTTATTCCTATGTATTTCATGTTTTCAGATGCTATAGCAAATAGTATATACTTCAAAATTTCATGTCCTAATAGTTTACTTTTAGTATATAGAAATACAGTTGGTTTTCATATACTGACCTTGTATTCTGATTTTGCTAAATTCATTTATTAGTTCCAGTAGCTTTTTTGTACCCCAAATCATGACATCTGTGAATAAAGACAGTTTTACTTCTTCCTTTTTGATCTGTGTGCCTTTTATTTGTATATTTATTTATTTTTGTGCCTATTTGCTCTAGTTAGGACCTCAGGTACAATGTTGAATAGAAGTGGTAACAGTGGGCATCCTTTCCTTGTTTTCCATCTTAGGGGAAACATTCAGTCTTTCACCTTTAAGTATGTTGTTGGTGGTAGGTTTTTCATGGATGCCTTTTTAACAATGTTTCTTTCTAATCCTAGTTTGCTGAGAATTTTTTATCATGAATGAGTATTGAATTTTGCCATATGCTTTTTCTTTATCTATTGAAAGGACCAGCTTTTTCGCCTTTGTTTATATGGTGAATTACAGTTACTGATTTTTTGAATGTTTTAAACCAACCTGGCATTTCTAGGACCAATCCCACTTGGTCATGATGTATTATGCTTTTTTTAATATATTTCTGGATTTGATTTGTTTATATTTTGTTAAGTATTTTTGCATTCAGGTTCATGAGGATATCAGCCTTAAGTTTTTTTTTTCCTTCTATAATGTCTTTGATTTTGGTATCAGGGAGTGCTTGTTTCATAAAAAGATTGGGAGTGTTCCCTCTTCTATTTTCTGATTTTTTGTTGAATTCCAGGTGCTCTGCTTGAAAAAGCAGAAGCATACTACAATTGAGTCATACTACAATCCACTTTCCTGTACCCTCCCAAAGTCCTGTTGATTCCACCCCTCGACCCCAGTATTTCCCAGCTCTCTCTCCACAGCCCTCGTCTTGGTTCAAATCTTTATTACTCACTGGTTGGTGAGTTAAAGATTGGTCACTAGGCTGCTTTCAAACTTAATGGCTTTTAGGATCAAATCCCAACCTCCTGTGCCCCACCCTTCATCCAGACACATAGAGGACTGCACTCTCCCTCCGGTCATGCTGTTTTTGCAGCTCTTAAAAAGGTACAAGATGTTTCATGCCTCAGGGTTTTTGCGCTGCTTGAGTATTCTTCCCTGTCTTCTTCCGATTAGCTCGTTCCTGCGTTAACGCTCCTCTTGGTGGCTCCTCAGTTATCCGAGAGCAAACAGAGCGCGCAATGATCAACCTTTTCAGCTTGTTTGCCCACTCCCCTGAGTTCTTCCCATCCAGGGATCAAGTCCTTGAACAGTGCCTCTGTGACTATCACCGTGGATACGCCCACCGGGCACACGGCCCAACTCTGGCCTTGCCCAAGAAGAACGCCCCGGCAACCACAGAGGACACCAGCCTTCCTTTCAGCTGCCCCCACAGCCGGCCGGCGCGAGAAGGAGTTATGACTGCGCCTGCGCACAGCGGCGGAAGTGGGGTGAGCGTCGACGCGGAGAGGACGCGCCCGGTGCGAGGGCCTGTGTGCGCAGGCGCGGCGGGGACGGAAGGAACGCCCCGAACCACCTCCGGGGTGCGGAGGCTTGTTGGGAAGTTGTGCCGGGTTGGGGGTGAGTTCTTTCTCTTTCCTTCGCAGGGCGTGCGGCTGGTGTCAGAGGCTTCTGCTCTTTTCCTTTTGGTAGAGGCCTGTGGTAACGATGTGAACTTAACCCGCTCAACGCAGGCAGCCCGGGGCTCGCTCTGCAGGGGTTTCACCCAAATGAAGGTGCGGTTACTCTCCAACTCCCACTTCCCATCTTCTGCAGACTCTCCCACGCCGCAGATACACATCCTTTCATTCATTATGATCTTCTCCGTGTGGCCCCGGCTCCTAAGGAGCACGTTTTGGTTGCTGGGACGAGGAGGAGGGAGTGGGGTTAGCAATAACTCAGATAAACCCGTGAGACTTAGGGACAGTAGGGGGAGACTTCACAGAGGAAGTGGGACTCTACTTTGGGTTCGAAAAGGTGAGCAACGGGCAAGAAAGTTTACACCGAGACGAGAGGGCCCTGCAGACGGGGTTAAAGGCACGAGGTAGGATGTGGAGGAAGAGATGGCAGTGGCAGCGGCCTAGTTGGGTGGAAGCGTTCTCCTGCACCCAACTTGGCTGGTAGGTTATGACTTGTTTGCTTTGTGACATGTCCCAGACTGCAAGGTGTTAAAGGGTGGGGAACCGGTTTCCTGGTAAATAGAAATGATAATGGCCTGTTACATACTTCAACTGAAAGGTAGTTTCATTTCCACTAATTTTCCAGGTGAACTAATTCAGCCTTGAGGAGGCTTTACTTTCACTGCAGTGTCCTCAGTCTTCTAGAGCTGAGGAGGTATGGTGTGGGTTCTGACTTCGAAGGTACTGCTCTTACCTTTGCCCACCCTTTCACTACTATCAGACGCTGAAGAGTGGCCCCTCCGAGCTTTACATAAGGCCAAATCCATTGTCCAGTTAATCAGTTTTTATCCTGGGTTTGGTTGTCCTCCAGACCTTGAATCCAGATATGCATGGACTTGCTTAATTTGTTATCCAATAGCCGGGGTTAGGAGATTCCCCACTTGTCACTCTTCATTCTTTTGTAACCCAATAATGGGATGGTTTGGGCCATACAGGCGATGCTGTTATGCTTAACATTTATTATGAGTTGTCTGTCTTCACGATTGTCAAGCAGAATTTAAAGTGTAACTGTGTACGGTGCTTGTATAAGTATGGTTCACTATACTGTTTTGGAATCCGTTTGTACTGTTGAGGGATCTTACACAGAAGAGTGGCAATGAATTTGCCTTGCAAATGATGTTTTTTGCTTTTCTGTTTAGTTTTCTTTTCTGTTGCTGACCCTCAAAAAGATATCTGGCTTATAGTGGATGCTGATGAATGAACAGACAGCACCAGTCAGGCAGTCCTGAGAACCATAGGGTTTTCTGAGGAAGGGGGCATAATATTCCAAGCTTGATTTCATCCTCCTTTCTGATCATTTGATGTCCTACTGTCTGGCAGCTGATTTGTTTAGTGACCCATTGACCTGAAATACACAAAAGTGGCTGACCAGTGAATTCCAGGGTATCTAAGAAACCCAAAATAGATATGATGGACCCAGGAGACACGCTACAGAGGCAAAAATCCTCTTAGATGTTACTTACCACCTAATTGGTTGTTGTATTAATTACGGCTGGTGAGTACATTTTTATCCTTTCAAGTTTACTTTAAAAATATTTAAAGAACTAGGACTTTAAAATAGTTAGTCATTTACATTTTTCCAGGCCCTGTTAATCAGTTATGGCTTTTGCAGTTTCCCTGTAATTATCTTTGCTTTCCTTTTCTGCTTTGGCACTTGGGTAGCTTAACATGGCAACTTAACGTTTGTAGATCTAGCTAAAAATCTTGGGTGGAGGGAGGGTTGGCTGGTGGTAGATAGGATATAGAGAGGTGTTTTGGCTCTCTAGAGTTAATTCATCTTACCCCATGACCGTGGATATTTTGAAAAGTGGTCTGTTTTTCAACTTGGTTGAAACTTCATAAGGTATTAGAATATTTTTCCACTTGGGGGGAAGAAAAAAAGTTCTGAAGAATAAGTTTGTGTTTGCAGAATACAAAACTATTATTTCTTAGTAGGTTGTCATTTGTCGTTAGAAAAATGATACTTGGCTGAAAGTCCTTGCTTCTTAAAATCTAAAAACCTAAAATTTGATCCTTCATCCTTTGTCTGATTTATACTTTAGTGGGAATAAATAACCCTATTTGTTGGCAGAGCCAGCAAACCAATATATACATACATACATAATACAGTCACATTTACTAGGTTGAGTCATGTGAAATTGCTGATAACTGATCAGAAAGAAAGGCTGTTTTCTGGGTAACCCTCTTATAACTGTCGATTAAGAAAGGAGCAGCTTCACTGTTTAAAAAGTTTGATGAGGTTGGGGAAGATTTTACCTACGGCAGTTAGTCATGACTGGACTGTCCTTAGGGCTGCACTGAGGAGACACCACCTCTGGTGAGTTTCTTCTGAAATTGTTTTTGTGGAAGGAAAGGGAGGGGTATGGGGTTTTGCTGGTCAATCAGCAGCTCAGGATAGTTGGGGGAGAGGGTTTCTTCTTCAAGTACCCGTGAGAAAGTTATTTTTTGGTCTTATTTACTGCAGAATTAGAATTCCAGGTCACTGGAACATGTGACTGGTGTGTTCCACATATTAATGCAGCCTGACCATTTTCTATTAGGTTTAGAGAGAGACTTGGCTAAGATGAATCAATTCTATTTGCCTTAAAGCTATTAGAATACATTTTTTTTTTTTTTTGGGCCTGTGAAATAACTTTGGGCCAGAGACTGAAACAGCAGACAAAGGTAGCAGTATGTCTAGTGGACAAGAGTGGCTCTCTAGAATCTGTGATTATTAACTCTGCATTAAGGTACAGGTAGGCGTCGCAGAACCTTAATAATTTTCAGTGTTCCTGGCAACTAAATTCTTTTACACCTAGGTACTACATAGCATGGGGGATGAGAAACAGTCCCTGTTCATGGCAGTGTTCTTCATTTGACAGTTCTGGCTCTTGAGGTCTGCCAAGTATTTCAGGGGATAACACTTATCCTTGAACTTGTCGGGGTCTAATGAGTGAAACCCAGCCCACATTAAGGAGCATATGTCAGAACATTAACTAAACTGGGATTTCTGCAATTATTACTTCTTTCTTGGTTACCACCTGGAAGCTCGTAAAGTGGCTTCACTTTTATAACTGTGGACCCAGCATATTTTTTATGTACAGATATGTATCAACTAAACGAATCCTACTTTTAAAAGACATTGAGTCAGACTTAGTCCAATGAGAAGCTAATTTCACAAGGTTGAGGGGTGCCTGTCACCCACTGGCTTTTAGGAATGCATGTTTCAAACATCTTCATGAGTGCAGAGTGAGACATGTCCCTGCAGACACACTAGACTTGATTGCTGAAACCAGGTCAGTAGAAACCATTGAAGTTTATTGGCGGTCACAATGCTTACACTGTATGCAGCAAACACCCTTACAAGTCTATCCGCGACCTGATCACGCAAGAAAGGATTCACCACACAGTCGCCAGAGGAGAAGGAAAAAAAAAATTAACAGGCTTGTTTCTGGGGGCAGAGGAGAGAAATAAAAAACCTAATTGATGAGTGTCCCATGGGCAAGAGCTGAACTAGAGATGCGTACAACTAGCAGCAACAATTGTGGAAAAAGTACAAGGCAAATAGCTTTCTCCATTAATTTTCCTCCGAAGGTTAATTTTTTTTAATATTCAAAACATTTATTATGGTTTTCATTTTATAAAAATGTATATTTTTAAAGGGGTGGGAGAATGTTAAATACTTCATGCTAGGCAGACCTTGTTATTAAGAACCCCTCCGCTGTAGTAACTTCCTCCAGTTCATACATTCACGAGTGCAGGGTACATATATAAATATCCACACGCACACATCCACACACACTGCCTCGAGGGCTGGGGAAGACTAAAAGTTATTGGCCGCACACGACTGGGCCTCAGGTGACCTCACCCAAATCGCTCAGCAGGAGAGCAACTGGCTCAATTCCTTCTCTCTGGTCTCCACTTGTACAGAGACCAAGAACCCTAAATCATCGAGTTACATCTGGCTTTTAAAAGCAAGAGGCGTATGTCTGAGGATGGGGATAAGCAAAGTGGGAAAGAGGAGGAAGCTAAGAACACCAAACACTTTTAGCTGGAGTTGTCTGTCACCGCAAGAGGCCAAGGGACCTAGGGCAGCATCTAGGTAGAAGGGGGAGGGATGGTGCTCCGCATGGCTTAGAGTTCCTAATAACAAGGGTGATACAGTAACAGGAAGTGATAATTTGGGGGGCAAGGAAAGGGTAATAAGAAAAAATATACATTTGGAATTTTTACTTTTTTTTTTCTTTTTTTTTTTTTTTGCCTCTCTACACTGTGTCACTAAATATATCTCTGCACGTTCACACATCCTCGTCCAGTAAAGCTTCAGGCCACCAGAATACACATTTTTTCCTCACTCGCATACATAACCCCTCACATCAGCATTGGTGCACTAGACTCTGTAAAAATTTTTCAGTCACACTTTGTTTTTAAACTTGAGTCAATATAAACCTTGTTCAAAATGTTATGAAAAAATGTACATGTTTATACAAGGCAGGTTGTGACAGGACACTGGGGTTCTTTCCCCGTGGGCGGCCCCAGGAGGAGGGGGCTGGAGTCTCACACATTTGTGTCTCTATCTCCTCCCACCACCCTTCCCACCCCATCCCCCAGGAACCAGCAGCGCCCTGCCCCCCTAGTGAGTGCACTCACACCCCTATTCCCTGGGGAAGAAGCTAGCTGACCTTTGCCATTTTCCCCACACCCCTGGAGGAGGGGGCCAGGATCAGCCAGGCCCTCTCCGTTGTAATTGTTCGCCCCTCTGGGCCAGACCAAAGGGACGCTGCTCTGTACAGGTAGAGTCCAAGGAGGTGTCAGCTCATCATATCGTTGCTATTCACGCCGTAAGTGGAGTTCTTCATCGAGTCGTTGACTTCTCGACGGAATGCTGATAGATTCTGGGTGAACCTACAGAGAGGATGCATGTAGGTTGGGGGAGCAGGGTGGAAGGGAAAGATCTTTGCCTAAAACGTTTCTAGCAGACAAGTGGCTACTGAGAGGCAGAACGTATGAATCGGTTCTGTTTCTAAGGTCAGTTAATCTCAGTCTTAAGACTTTAAGGGAAAGTTGGGCTAGTTTTGCACCCCTTTCTACCTGACAACTTCATGGCAGGCCTCGAGATCTGGTCAAATCTGGGGCTCTGAGGATCACCTTGGGTTCATGGCAGCACAAAAGGAGCCTCACTGACAGAGACGGGAAGTAACCCTCACGAAGTGAGGGCTGGGAGAGGATGAAGCTGTCTCATTTCTTAATGCCAAGAGACCTGTGCTGTCCAGTATGGCAGCCATTAGCCACACGTGGCTGTAGACCACTTGAATTGTGCTCAGTGCAACTGAGGAACTGAATCAAATTAAAAGAAATTTAAAATTCAGTTCCCCAATCGCACCTTAATTAAAATGCCATATTTTAAATCAATTAAAATTAAAGAAAATTTAAAAATCAATTTAGAAAAACCTGACGTTCAATTCAGTTATTGGACAACTTCTAAGTATGTTTGGAACAACTTGAGTATGGGAATCTAATTGCAACTGTAAGTTTTACGAAATCTAAATACAAATCAAGTATTTCCGATGAAAATGTAGCATATGAATTGAGATGCCCTGTTAAGTGTAAAATACACAGGATCTTGAAGACTTAGTACAATAAAAAGAACCTTGAAATTCTCAATTTAAAAATACTGATTACACATGGACATGATGTTTTTTTGGATACATGGGTTAAATAAAATATATTAAAATGAATGCTGTCTGTTTCTTTTTACCCTTTTTAGTTGTGGCAACTAGAAAATTTAAAATTACTTTGTGGCTTGCTTTTCTATTGGGCAGTACTGCTTTAGACGGCCTCTAAAAGACTTCTAAGGAGTCTCCCTCATTTCAGTGATTTGAAAAGTAACACTTGCCTAGGGTTTCTTGCCAGAGCCTTCTACACTCACCTGTCTCTGTTTTTCGTTAGAAGATTTCGCTCAATGCCTTCCATCAGGTTTTCGAAACACAGATGCATAGCCTGCTGCTTCTCTGGTGGCTGGCTGTTCACGATACTGTTCCTTAGGTCAGAAAAATACTGTAGGGCAAAGTGGGGGTGGGCAGTAAGGAGAGAAGATGGGGAAAGGCTGACCAGCCCTCCATCATCTGCAGAGTGGAAGGAGTGTTCTCCTCCAAGAGATGGAGTATCTGTTAAAATTGGATACTTGTTTTTTTTAAAGTTCAAGCAAGCACCTGTAGGATAATACATCTTTATCTTACTTAAAAATCTAGAATTTTAAATTTGTAAATGCTATGAGGGTCATCTGATCCAGATTCTTTTATAGGAATCTCTAGACTAATTTATGTCTGTTTATGGCAGAGCTGGAACTAGAACTTAGGCCTTAGGTGCTCTGATCTCTAGGTATCTTCTCTTCTTGTCACACTTCCTCATCCTTTCCCTTTTGTCTGAACTGCCACAGGTGCTGACTTCTAACCGTTAAGTGATTATATGCTGTTCAGAGCATGAATAGGACATGCTCAGAAAATGGGCCACTTTCCCTCTTTCACCACCGTGGGGTGTTGCTGTGAGTGTCTCTCACAGTGCCCTCGACACCAGGGAGCTGTCCTCTTACCTTTTCGTTAAGTAGTATCAAGCCGAGCAGGGGCCGGGACATAGACCACTGGTTCCTGCAGTCTTCGAAGATGATGATGTTCAGCACCGTTGACAGCATCTGGAAAGGCAGAATCTGAGGCAGTGACCTAGTGTGTAGCTACTCAAGACAGAATTACAGATTCCAAACAGAGGTGTTTATTAAGTTGAAGGCCTTTTCTACCTAGAGTAAACCAGACGAGTATTTCATGAAGCTTCATTTAAATCTTCTATTACAAGGTAAGTTTTGTTTCTAAGATATTTCCTTTCTTGTTCTTTAAATTGGTTTGAAAATTCAATTAAAAATGGGCCTTTCCAGTTAACCCTGAGTTTTGTGGGTAATAGGATGGGTCAAGTAAATGATTATAATAGGAAAATCACCTTGCACTATAGCTCCCAGGATCTTTTCTCAGAAGAGAGAGCTTTATAACATTTTGGGGACGTTCACTACTCCTTTAGAGAACAATGTAGACAAAGATGAGATTGGTTAAAATATTATTGGCTAAAAGTCTACTTCCATTGATTCTTTTTCCTTATGTATTTTTACCCGGTATATTCCTGCAAATCTTATTTGTGAAAAGATGTTGCATACAAATAAAATAATGGTAAGCATACAGTTTGATCTCCACGTAGTCAGTTATCTCTTTTTGTCCTGCACTCTTTTTTTTTTTAAATTGAAAGCAAAGGTGGTACAATCTTTTTTTGGCCGCGCCATGAGGATTGCGGGGATCTTAGTTCTCCAACCAGGGAACGAGCCCACGCCCTTGGCAGTTAAAGCTTGGACTCCTAACCCCTGGACCGCCAGGGAATTCCCTGTCCTGCACTCTCGTTTCTGTTTTGCAAGTGGCAGTACAAGTTTTACAGCTGGATACTGCCAACTCATGCTCCATTTACAGCAATGGATGAGCAAAGTCACTGTCATGGAAGGAGGATAGTGCTCATGGGACAGGCCCAAGGCATGGAGGTTAGTGTGACACTCGGAGAACAATTCAGAATTTGATTTTTTCAGATTTTCTATATCCATATCCAATGATTACTCAGGTAACTGAAAATCCACTGCAATTTTAAGGTATAAAATTCACCTTGGCAGCATTAACCAGGTGAGATGTTAGTCAAACTCTTCATCTTGCTTGGCCTCTCCTCTCTCACAAGAGAGGTTCTCCCACGGTGGGACACCCACACTGCCTCCGACCCCTCATGCTCCTTACCTGCTGGATCATCTCCGGATGCTGCTGCATGATATGCAGAAAGCGGTCGCTCTCCTGGTTCAGCGGCGTCGTCCTCTTCTTGGTGCTACGTGAAAGCTGCTTGAAGAGGTATGTCACAATGTGGTCCAGGCAGGAGCAGCAGCCTGTGCACACCATGGTGTCTGGAAGAAAGACGGGGAGGGGTGGGATAGAGCAGGGATGCTGAGCTGCTTATGGTGACGTGGGTGAACGTGAGTCGCCCTTAGCTGAGATCCCACAGAGGCCCCCAGTCAGACTGGGAACTGCGGTCAGTGCAGCCAAGGCCACGGCTTGGGATGCTGCCTATTAACCTCTCACCCTCATCGTACAGCAAGGTCCAATTCTAAGTCTGAAAAAGAGCCTGGCATAATAGATAATAATATAAACAATATTGAAATTATTGACTCAGTATGATATGGATTTATGTCTTCTGCTTCATAAAAAATATCAAATAGCTTACAGTACAGCAAGTACTTTTATTGTGCTAGACATTGTGCTGAGGACTTTATAGGTTATCATCTCTATTTTATCCTCTTGAGAACTCCAGGAGGTAGGTGTTCCATTTCACGAATGAGTAAACTGAAGTCTGGAGAGGTTATGTGACTTGCCTCAAGGTCACACTGCTAGTCACTGGAAGAGCTGTGATTAGAAGCCAAGTCTGAGGTGTGGGCCTATACTCTGAGTTACCTGGGTGATTGTCACTAAACCCAGCTTAATACAGCCTATCAACACCTACAGTTTGTCAGAGTGGGGCGCTGTAATATTTGTTTATCTATGATAGCATCTCCGGGGGAGTGTGTGGTGGGAAGCTGCAGACTTGTCTATTCATTTTATTAAGGGGACACTGCAGCACAGCCTGCAGATAGAGCTGACTAGGTGAGGCACAGGCCACAGGCCTAAAAGAGTAAAGCATGCTGCTTCCGTTCATGCAGAGGTCCCTCTATTTTCAAGAAGCTAAAAAACAGCCTTCAAAAGCAGGGTCTGATACCCTGGCTGGACTGTTCTAGATACGGCTACGCCCCCTGCTGGAGGTAAGTGCGTATCAAAGAAGTGGTCCAGAGCAGAGGTGTGGCTAACTCACCACGATAGACAATCCAAAAGTCATTCTCTGTGCATTTGTAATATTTCGTGATTATTTTGCAGTTGACTTAATCTTCCTATTTATGTTTTGCTCAGCCTAAGATAAAAATGTACTGTATTCTCTGAACATACACACTGACTAAGACTGCTGGAACGCAGCTTGGTAACAAAATGGTTGACAAGAACCAGGTAGAACAGGATGAAAAAACTTAACGGAGCTAGCTGTGTAAACCTTCCACTGCCCTAAGGATAGAACCCAAATGTACTGATATGGCTTAAGGGCAGCCTTTGTGATCTCCAGATTTGCCCCTGCTTCTCTCTCTCCCTCCAGCTTCACTTCATTCCTCCTCTTCTCTTCAGCACGAGTGTGCCAGCCATCTGGATTTCCTGGTCCTTTTTTGCCAACAGGTGCTAGTTCTTGCTGTTCTTGCTGCTAGGGAGCTTCTTCCTCCACTAATCTGATAATGCCGGTTCAGCTGTTAGGTTTACGCTTTGATACCAACTCTTTCAGCCAGCCTTGCAGGACCCTACCTCCTCAAAGCCAGGAGTTTAGGTATTCTTCCCGAGCCCTCCCACAGCACTCCGTACTTAACCCTACTGCTGTGTGTACATAGGTAAGGGTGGTAAACAGGCAGTTGTCTGTTTACATGTCTGTTTCATCTACCAGATAAAAAGCTCCTAAAGGACAAGGACTGATTACTGTATCCTTAGTGCCAAGCACAGTGCCTGGTCCATAGGAGGGCATCACTAAGTATTTGCTGGATGAGAATGTACCCATCAATTATACACTCTGTTGTTAGGATGAGCTCCCCAAAGCAGTCATCCTTTTGCATGCTGGGGCAAGATTCTCCCTTCTGTTTAGTTAAGTGGTAAAAACCAACCAACCAACTCACCCACCCACCGATCCAGGTGCTTACCAAGTGCAGTAAGTCCTTCAGAAATGGAAGAGAGAATATACATGATGACATGAGGTTCCAGGCTTGCAATAAAGTTCATGTGGTCCTGGGTCAGGACTTCCAGTAGTGAATAGTAAGACTGGCTGAGCTTGGGGTAATCCTGTGGGAGAAGGAGAATGAAAATCAGCTTAGGTGCTGCGTACCTCAGCATGTGTGGAGCAAGATCTCAAATAAAATAGCTTAGCTCCCTTCAGATGGCAAGAGAGAAGATCTAGGTGGAGCCAGCTTCTAGTTCTTCACAGAAACATTCAATCACGGTCTCAGCAGAAAAAAAAAGAAAGACTGACATGACGTCGGGCTCGGATCCTGTCAACGAAGCTTAGGGCTTACCAGGAGGTCGCTGTGGGGAATAGAGAGAAGCAGCTTGATGAAGGTCTGTAGAGCATTGTCCAGGGCGTCATCCCCATAGAGACGGAAGACTCCAAAATTGACGTAACTCCCACTGAGAGCAGCCTTCAGCATGGAGAAGCAGATGGAGATGCCCTTGAGCTTCAGTGCATAGACCTGATCCTTCGGGACCTCTCCTAGTGTCAGGATGCGATTGCCTGAGTAGACAAGATATATATTTACTCAGTCATGTGGTAACTGACAGTTCACATACCGCCTCAATCCTCTTGGCACCAGCTGGCGCTGTGACACAAGCGTACGAGACCCGCACTGCAGAGTGTGGTGACTGAGCTGGAACTCACTTCCAGGGTTCTGCTCCTCTTAAGCACTTACCATACATTGTTATCATCTTGCTGGTTTCTCTGAAGAGTAAGATGCCATTGGGGGAAGAGACATCAAACTGGAGTCGCTGGGATCTGAGCAGAGAACACAGAGGAGACAAAGTCAGAGGTATGTTGCTGGAACACTAGGCTACTTCAGGCTCTCCCCTGAGTACGTTAGGTGATACTTTTTGCACAAAGACATGCAGATTACTTATCCTAATGTGAAATAACCAAGTTAACCCAAGATAACCAGTGATGTAGCTTGTATCTTGAAGACCAACATACTAGATTCAAGTTCTGCTGCTCAAACTGAAAACATTTAAAAGAAACAAAGAAAATGAGGCAGTAGATAAAATTATTCTCTTAAAACTCTCAGTTTGCTTCAAGTTTAGCTTTTATCACAGTCACTTCTCGGTCGTACTAACTCACAGCCCTTCAGACTTTAATCTACATTCACCTTTACAGCTTCAGTAGCAACTGAAGGAGGGGTACGAGCATCGTGTCCCCTTTAGAAGAGGAAAAGCTGTAAAGGGACTGAGAATGTTACAAGGGGAGTGAGGCCAGGAGGGCAAACAATGTCAACAACCTGAGTTTGGGTTCCTGACTGTACCCTAGACCAGAGCTCCTCCTCCTTGGTTTGTTCTACTGCTTAGTGAGCGTCACTGACCTCACGGCTGGTAAGGTCTCAAACCCAGAAGTCCTCTTGATTCTTTCTTCCTCCCCTCCCTACATAGAATCCATCAAATCCAGCTCTACAATATGCCCTGAACCCACCCGTCTCCTATGTGGTCCTTCTGCTTCCACTCTTGCCCCTGTAGTCTCATTCTCCACGTGTAGCTAGAATGACACCTTTAATTAATGGCAGTGATACCATTTTAATTCCTGCTTAATATACTCCAGTAGCTTCCCGTGTAATGAGAGTACACGCCATCCTTCACTACTGCTGTACTAAGTCACCACACGATGTGTCTGACTCGTCACCTACCTTGACCTCCCCTCCCTCACCAGGCTCCAGCCAGTGGCATTCTGCTGTCTCAAGTCCCAGCAAGTTCATCCCATCTTGGGGCCTCTGCACTTGCTTTCTGTTGAGAGTGCTCTTTCCCCTCATCCTTGCAGGGATACCCGAATCTTTCTGCTCATTCATATTACCTTCTCTGAGAGGCCTTCTCTCCTTCCAATTCCCCTCTGTTTTATTACCTTATTTAACTTTTTTCATAGCACGTACCACTGTCTGAAATGATCTTCCACACTTTTTTTTTTTACTGTCTGTCATCCCCCCGAAATGCAACATCTAAGTGGGCAGAGGTTTTGTCTGGCACAATCGATATGAAAGTGCCTAAGTGGCAAAGAGTAGATGTTCTTAAATGTCTATTTTATAAATGAATAAGTCTTAACTGTAAGCCTCATGGGAAGCTATAGCTTCTATGAATATTACCCACTTCTTCACTAAGATAGTTTTAAAAATTATTAATTCTCAGGGTGCCTTAAGAGGCAGATACAGACCTGAAATTCCAGTGAAGTCAAGGTGCTGGAGTTTTCTTTCCTTTCCATCCCTAAGTTGCTGGGCAAATCTAAAATGTGGTATTTTGGAAATCTTTCTCACTTTTAAGGTAAATCTTTACCAATCCAGCTGTAATCTCCCTAACAAATCCCTTTCTGCAGAAAGAGTGTTCTAACATGTCTGCATCTCTCAACAGTCTCTATGAAATGTGAACTATGGAATGTGATGGACGTGGCACCATCACTAAATGTTAACTTTTATACACGTGGGCAGGGAAATCAGAATTTTGGTTGCCAAATTCACTTCTCTTAAGAGTGGCTATCTTGAGACTCTTTTTAAAGTGACTTATTTCCTGCATGCAGCTATGGCTTTGTGTGGTTGGGGACACCCTTCTTTCAAACAAATAAAAACATACACTATAATCTTTTAGAGGTTTTCAAATTTTGATAGCAGTGAATCTTAATATCTTCCACAATCTGCTGAAAACACTAGATAAAGCAAATTATCTTAGGGATCTCTCAGATAAAAGGGCAGTTGTACCCTTTGAAAATCTCCCTGCTTACCTATTATGAACCAATTCAGCCATTAGCTTGAGCACAGGTGTGGTACAGGCTGGATCATGGTACCATAGCTCAATTGCCCGCTGGAGAATTGGCATGTAGGATGGGTAGCTGTAAATGAAAAGCTAAGGAAGAATTCTGAATCCAGAAAGGTACAGAATTTAAAATAATTTCTCAGCACTGGTCAAGCACAAACTGCCAAATTATAGTTCTCTAATTTCCTGTCTCTTGCTTGCTAATCTTTTTTTTTTTTTTTTGAGGGCTTTCTCCAGTTGTGGCAAGCGGGGGCCACTCTTCATCGCGGTGCGCGGGCCTCTCACTATCGCGGCCTCTCTTGTTGCGGAGCACAGGCTCCAGACGCTCAGGCTCAGTAATTGTGGCTCACGGGCCTAGTCGCTCCGCGGCATGTGGGATCCTCCCAGACCAGGGCTCGAACCGTCGTCCCCCGCATCGGCAGGCAGACTCTCAACCACCGCGCCACCAGGGAAGCCCTCTTGCTTGCTAATCTTAAGAGTCTTTCTAACCAGAAGGTGCTAAAGCGACTGTGTGTCCTTTAACTTGTAATAGGGATCTAACGACACACTGTAATTTACATAATGCCTTTCTTCTGAGGAGCACAATATATTTCATATTGTTCTACCCTCTTACCACTTCTGTAATGTGACAGGGAAGCAGCTAGTTCCTTTACATAACTATCTGAGAAACAGAGGCACTTAGATTTGAAGTGATTTGTTCAAGGTTATGAAGTTAGTAAGGTCAGACTTTCCAATTCCTAGTACAGCTGTCTTCTTTTGGTAGATTGAAATGTCTCTCTTTTCTAAGTGTAGCAAAATTCACATGCAACAATTCCACGGGCATTTATAACTGGGACCAAAAGAGAAACTGAGAAGCCACCTCACTCATTTCCCAATCTCAGTGACCAAAGCAGGCAGCATCATATTACTGGACCACTATGGAATGACAGCTTACAAGACATATGGCAGGCCTTTTGGGTAACTCTTCACCTTCTTTTGCCTCACAACTCCTTCCCCCCACCTTCCCCGATGACTTCATCACCCATTCACACTCCAGTCAGGGCTTGCTGTGGTACGCTCCTAGTCTGAGTTAGGATACATCCATTCAAACAGCATCATGAAGCTGGTCTTGGCATTGAAGGCGAAAGCTATCCCTCTCAGGTCTCTTACTAGGCCAACTAGAGTTCGCTGTAGTAGAAGGCAAAAATATGTTAAGATACAAGAAAGACCAAACCTATAACCACCTGATGGGGATTTCACATATCTGTAATCAAATTCTTCCTCCCATCATTCAACAAATACTCCTTCCCAAATATTCTCAATCGATCTCTTCCATACTAGAATGGAATCTTTTCACTTGGAAAGTTAGTTTTGGAAGCTTTTTATACCAAGAGAAAGGGATGGTTCTTGGCCCATCACGGCAAAAATAGAGGCTGATAAAATTTTAAGACATTAATGTGATAAATCATATGTAAAAAGTAGAAAAGCAAAAAAGCTTATTCAAGAAGAGGTAGGGAAAAAAAAAGGCAAAAAAGTACATACAAGAAGAGGGAGAAGAGGCATATTCCTAAAGGTCTGGTCCACATCTAATTACAAAGGTGCCAGTGCCACAGGAATGCAAATGCAGACTCCGCCAGAAGCAAGACAAGAGTCTACAGGTATCTGCCCTTTGGTTGGGGTGTCTGGAAATAAGACTGATGTGCCGGATCTTGGACCTATAAAGTACTAATACTATACTTTTACAGAAAAAGAGTGAGACCCAATGAGGTCAAATAATTTGCCCACAGTTGTGCTGGTAGGTAGAAAGAGGGCCAGGATTAGGACTTATAACACCAAGACTCCAAATCCAGTGCTCTCTTTCTCAGTAGAACTTTTACTGGTGGGCTCTGAACAGCAATAAAACCGCTTTCAAAAGCTAACAATCATCAGTAGGCACAGTTGGGTATCCTGACTCATTTATCAAAAATGTCTGCACTTCTGCTAACAGTCTGCTTTAAGCAAACAGTTCTATTCCTGAACAGATACCATAAGCTCAATTTTAAGTCTGAGACACGGGCAATCTAAAGGACTTGTTATATGAGGCATGACAGTTACGGTGATGGTTGTAGTTCATGGCCAAGGTGGTTCTTTCATTAATTTTACTTGTTTTTTGATGGGGGAAAGGGCTGATATTCACTGATATCCCTCACTTATCCTTGACAGTGGTTGATACTCTATCCTGTTATTGATCTGTTCCACATTAACCTTAGCTTTGAATGGTACCCATCTCAGACCCCAGAACACTGGAGTAAAGAGGAGAGAGTTGGGCAAATGGTGTTGCTCTCTGACTTCCCTGCTAATCTGGAGAGAGAAAACTAAGAGGCTTTCTAAAGATGAAAAAGGAGAATTTTAGAATGTCAGGTAAAGTCTGGCATTTTGGGGGGCAATACCCTTGGGCTATTTGGTGGGTCTAAAATTCAGTATCAGTGTCATTATGAACACTGCAAAAAAGTCCTACAAACATTAATAGTCTAGTGTTTTCTGGTTTTGGTACAGAGATCTATAGGTAAAGAGAGCAGGTGTGCATGAAGTAAAAAGATGAGGAAAGCAAAAAACCAAGAAATGACCATTCTGACAGCCAGAAATCAATAACTAAAGGTAACTTTAAAATTCCATTTGTATGGAAATTCACAAACCCTTCTAAATGACTCATGGATCAAAGAAGAAATCTTAATGGAAATTAGAAAATACAGAGAACTGAATGCTAATGAAAAATGTTACATATCAAAACTTGTGGATTCTGGAGACCTGTTCTACAACAATATGAATATACTTAATGCTACTAAACCATTCACTTAAAAATGGCTGGCTAAGACAGTAAGTTTTATGTGTTTTTTATGCCAATTAAAAACAACAAAAACAAAACCAAAAAACACTTGTGGAATAATATACCTAGAGGGATATTTATAGTTTTAAATGATTACATTAGGAAAGAAGGGCTGAAAAGTTAAGAAGTTACAACCACAGAACAACACCAAGGAAAAAGTATGAAGATAAAGATTAAGGGTAGAAATGAATGAAATACAAAACACAGATAAAACGGAGCTAAAACAAAGCAAAAAGTAACAAATCTCTGGCAAGATAGCTAGAAAAAAGAGAGAAAGCACTAATAAGCAGTACTGAAAATGAAAAGCAGGCATAACTAAATATACAACAGAGATTAAAAAGGCAATGAGAAAACATATAAAATAACTTGATGCTAATACATTTAAAAACTTAGATAAAAAATCCTAAGGGCTGTTTAAGAACACACTTCAACTAAAAATAGAGTTTATAAACTTACACTGGTTCTTCTATTTCAAAATCCTTGGAGTCCAAGAGATTGAGTAGAAAGCTAAATTAGTGGAAAATGCATGGATAAGCACTATTTTCTGCAGTGCGACCCAATCTAGTCTCTCTCAGGGACTGCCCTCAACCAGAAGCGATCAATCAGTGGGTGAAGGACTCACCTTTGCCTCTTGCTCGTTGAAACTATTAGTACTAAACATCTGGGCCACAGCCTCAAACGCCGCTGTGAGCGGCAGCATGAACTGCTCATACTGATCTTCATCCTCTCCTGCAAGGAAGACAACCTGGGCTGTGACCCCAGTACAAAAAGATGCAAGGCTGTGTACGCATGGAAAATAAGATGGTATGACAGATGAGCAGACCCAAGGATAATCCAGAGGGGTCCCTTGATAATCCCGATAGGTACTAGTAGCAATTTCAGAATACAATGTATGTATAGAAATAATTTTTAAACTAGAAAAATCGTCACGGCAGAAATCATCTAGTCCAGGGATGACCCAATTTTTTCAGTACTGAGGTTCAGTATCGGAGATTCTGATGTGTACAACGTACTGTGTTGCTTATGTTTCCTTAATTGAGAACTATAGTCAGTTGAGAAAGGACTGAGGCTGGGGTATGAGAACTAGATGAGACTTGAACTTGAATCAGGCGCTTGTGGAGGCCCTTCTTTTTATATCTTTCTTTTTTTTTTTTTAAGTAATCTTCCGTAAACATAGAAGGTTTTATAATGTAATTTTAGTAGGATTAAATTTAAATAGCTAAAAAATTATGATACTATTAAGCTTCAGTTTATAAGTTGAGCCCAAACTGCTAATATCACAACCAGGGCCAGAAAGGTGCTTAAGCCCTCCTGGTTCACATGTGCCAGTGAAGTGGGTACTGAGGAGTGCTGGCCGTCTCAGGTGGGTTGCACCTCAATGTGGGAGAAAGGGATTATCTGGACAACAAGATGCATTTAGGAATCTCAATTCTCAGTTCCCTTATTTTGTAGATGAGAATTATGAATAGAATTTTAGAACCACTGCACATCAAATGAAAACTTCAGACTCATACTGTTTTTCTCTTCCAGTTACTGGGACCATGATAGCATGATCTGTTCTTGGTGAAATCAGACTGTTATTTCAGGTAGTTTTGTTACTGTTGAAACAACAAAAAAGACCTCCCCCACATCTAGTTTTCTAGCCTCAAGTGAAAATTTAGAACCATGCCAGATTACTTCACGAGCCTCTAGGATTTATTGCAGTACCTAAATCCACCATGAGGAGACGCCCAAGTGCTGTGTAGAAGGTAGTTCGACATCGCATGTCTGTCAGGTTGGACTGATTGTTAATACCCAAAAATGAAAAGTGCTCGCTCTATAGAAAAAAAGAAAACAAGTTAAAAAGATAAAAACATGGGTCAGAGGTAGAATGCAAGCCAGTAATTTCAGAATTACTGAGCCCTTTCAAGCTAATGGCTCTATTATCATTCCTTAAGGGTATAAGGGGTATTAACATTTTTTAAAAAAAACTACTGTTATTGTTACCTACAACTAACTTATCTCCGTATGAGTAACAGTCGGTGACTTCACCATAACTCAGGTTATCTGGATCCCAAACAGCAGCTCTCACGACAGTAAGTGTAACCTGGCAGTGGGACGGGAGTCAGGGCACAGCCTTTGGCGGCAGCAGCGCCAAGGAGCTCAACTTAAACATCTCCCTTGTTTGCTGAGAGAGTGTGTGTGTGTGGCTGGAGAGCAGAACCAGGAAGAGGGGCTCAACCACTCACCGTGTGATTGTTCAGCATGAACTGTACCGCACTCAGCTTCACTAGTTTCCTTACACTACTGTATGTAAAGACAAAGGAAGAGGGTCAAGGAAAGTGTGATGCAAACTAAGAATCTTTAATGCAGGATGAGCACTTTCTAGGTGAGAGTACTATCAATTCCATATCCCAGCTATCTTATTTTTCTTAACCATTTGAGTATGACACTGCCAAATGGGAAAAACAGGTGTTCTCTTCTAAGCAGCATTTAACTGATCAGTGAGAGAATACCCATACCAAAGTCCTATCTGTAAGAAAAGAGAAAAAACCCAGCAGTTTCCCCCAAGAATCATGATATCCTAGAGTAACTTTTCTCAATGGGGCTGCTAGGGCTTCTAATTAAGCCCTAAAGCCTGCGTCAGGCATCCACTGTGTGTGGTGAATTAACCTCTCTCCTATGCATTTAGAATGAGACTAGCTATGTACGTACGATCTTTGGGAGAACTGAGAAAAAAGTCACTCAGATCATTTTTATAGGGTTTACTTCTCTTGCAGACCCCTGGTTGTGAAAGGCTGTCTTAGAGCAATTCAACCTTTACAGCAGACTGAGTCCAAGTCAAGAGGAAGTGTAGTGGCTACTTTTATTGCAAAGTTTGTAATCAGGCGGCTTCTACCTATAAGCTGATAGAAAAATTCAGATGGACTTTGCTGCCACCTATGCTAAAACCTTGGCTACAAAGAGTGTGTACCTATCAGACAGACCTGTTGGGTATTTCTGGATCTTAGAGATAGCCAGGAATAAATCTGTGGTAGACTATTAGCTTGTCGGTTGGCTCATTTTTTAGGGTCTGGAATTATTCCTGGATTCTGTTTGGGTATTGCCTTTGGTTCCTAGGAGAATGGAAGATAATTTTAAGTACACATACAGCTAAATTAAAAGAGAAATGGAGGAGGCCATGATTTCTAAGACTGTGGCACTCCACAGTTCCTGTCTTGCCCAGAAGCCAGCTTAGAAAAGGATATCCAATGGAGAGGTCATTGAGAAGCTGTAGTGTCTTGGAGGTGATTGGTTCACAACGGCCCCAGTACTTCAGGTTGGTGATGCTGGAGGACAAAAAGAAAAAAAAAGCAGGAGACACTTTTGATATGCCTGGTATCTTTGAGAGCTGGGAGAAGAAGAAAATCATCCATCAAGAATCACCACACATCTGCATCACCAATTCACAGACATCACAACCACAAAAAATGGGTATAAAATCTCCGTACTTACATTTGGTTGACTAGAAAAATTATCCTTCAGATAATCTTCACTACTTGGTTCCAAAGCTACACTGGCCCATACCCAGGCCCTTGGAATTCTGGGGCACTCCAGGGCTGATTTCTGCAGCAAGGGTAAGAGATTTCTGCGGCAGTGATAACATGCAGACGTATGCAATTCTGCACCTGCACCATCCACTGTCAGCTGCAGAATTCTAGTAGCCCTTGCTTCTGGATTCTTGGCTGGCAGAGTCCTTTAGACCCCCTTTGCTTTTATCATCTTAAATGATTAACCAGCTCATGGATATGAGTGTTTAGGATTGGGATGGTTGGAAGGAGGCAAAACGTCACATTGCACACAGCCCTGGGTAATATATTTATTTGGCTCCTAGTGTGTGCTTTGATAAATTGAGCTCCTAAAAAGGGGCAAATGTAAACAAAGGGGCATAACTTAAAAAACAAACAAACAAACCAAAAAAACCAAAAAAGGGCCAATCAGGAGCTGCAACTTTGATGACAATCCAAACAATAGCACTAGATTTTGGAGATTCAAGACTCTCAGAGGGTGTTACGCTTCTTGAGAGGAGTAAGCCTGTTTTAGAGTGGGGCTCTGCTCCTGGGGGCACACCTAGTGGAAATCAGTGCCAGAAAGTGAAAGCCCACTCTGGGCATCCTGGCAGCAGGGTGATCTGGTGAGGAGCTGAGCACCAGTCGCTGGGGAGGAAGGTCTGTTTTGCTAATGCCATGGCAGGGCTTCACCTGTGATTCCAGAGGCTGTAGATGAGATTCCGTGCGAACAAAATGAAATCCTTGCCTGTACAAGCCTGGAATGCTCTGGGGCCGGGCCATATCTCTAAGCACAGCTTGTCACACACTCAAATGCACAATTTTCTGACGCAAACGATCAATGCTGGAATACCAAGGCACTGGCAGCACAATGCCAAGATCACATTTTACAGTTGCAACAGGATTGCAAGGGACTCTTGCTGATGGCAAGCCAAAACACTTACATTTTTCCTATGAAGACGCTTAGGACCATGGTCTCATCATTCAAGCCCAGAACTTCTGAGAGTCGGCGGTACAGCTGGTGGTGTGTTTAGGGAAGAGAAAGTAACCAGAAAATATGGATTAGAAAAATCATATCCCAGTATTGTTTTTGTCCTCATTCAGGAGGCTAAGATATAAGAAGAAAACGGACAACAATGCTGGGGAAGTCTTTACTGAAGGAATGAGCTAGTTTCTAAGTATTACTAAATACTGGATAGATGCTGAGTTATCTTCAACCCTGAAATTACAAAAAGACTGTCAAAACCTTCTGTTGTTCTGAACATCAACTCAGGTACAGAGACTGAGAATTGCCAATCTGGGGGAGACCAACAGATGTTTTGACTGGTCATTTATTAAGCACATGAAGTACTAGAAAAATGGACCCAATTCTTTGATGAGTCTCCCCAAATTCTACAGACCAAGAGGAACTATTTAGTTTATTCTGATACATAAAATCTGGAGATTGTACCTAAACTGCTCTCTGTCATTTCTCTTAATCAGAAATGCCACAACCAGAAGTGAGAACTAAATGGAGCCAACTGAGAGTCTGTTACCTTAGAGGATTTCTGCACCTGGTCCCCAATGTAGATCTTACGAAACTGTTCAAAAAAGCTCAGCATGGCCAATTCTAGTTTCTCGTTACCCGCCTGAGCCAAGCGAGAGTCTGTTAGGTTCATCAGCTGGAGCACCCTAGAGGCGGAAGAGCAATGATTCTCTCAACAGCAGGATATCCTGGTCACTGCAGAAAACCAACCTCCCCTGAAATAGGCACACATCCCCTCTCCTCACCCATCCTATTGGAAAGGCATTCTCTGCAGGCTCTAAGCTCCACTGAAGGAACACAATTCTCCACTTCTGCCCTACAGGAACCTCAGCCGAGGAGTATGAATGAACAGTTACATGTTTAAAACTTCTAGTCGCCTGAGACTGTAGATGGAGGCAGAACTCATAATTGCTTAAAAATAGTGGAAAAAACACTAGTACCAGGGTAATGGTCATCCTTGAAACTTCTGTGAGACCTTGAGTAAAGCAATTTATTTTCTGAGCCCCACTTCCTCATTTATAAAATTAGGTCGATTGGACTAAATACCAGTGGCTCTCAATCTTTTTTCTCATGGAGCCATAAAAGGAAAGGAGACACATGAAGGACAATGTTCACAGGCAGGTAACACTTCCAGGGACCAAGAGCAGATATGCTACCTGTGACTTCATCCCTCTTCCCTGCACCCATCCCCTCAAAAGAAAGCATACTGGAATGCTGGGATGAATAAGAATGATGCGATTACAAGTGAGTCATTTGGCATTTTGATAGTGTGAAAATAGGTAACAAACTATTTGTGACATCATGTGTGAATTGGACTCATTCATCGTGTTGGAACACTCAAGTTGAGAACCAGTATATGAGACACTGTCTAAACTCAATCTATATTATGACACACAGTATCACAGCAGGCTACAGAATCAGAAAGGTACTGGATTTCATCTTTATTAAATCTTTGATCAACTCTTCAAAAAATGCCAGTGTGATATGCCGTGGAGACTTTAGTCAGGATTAAGGCACCTAAGGGCAGATGGGCATCTGATAGATAAAGTGGGGGTGGAAAGAGACAAATGGGGATTTTCTGAATAAGAATAAAAATTATGGATTGAAATGTCTGGGGACCAATAAATTCTAAGGCATCATGTTAAAAATGTGTTTATCTCTAAGGAGAGCATCTGAAAGTTTAGAACCCTTCAGGGTAGCAGTTCTCTGCAAGGTAACAAAACCACTTTCATAAAAATACTAAAACATTATTTGCCCTTTCACTCGCATTCTCACATGAGGGTGCAGTGGGGTTTTCCAGAGGCTATAAGACGTGTGGTATCACAACAGACTGAATGCAGAAGCAGAGGAGAATCCAGCAGACTTCTACTATGCCAGACATTAAAACAAAGCCAGTTTTCTCATTCACTTCTTCTGAAAAAATAGTTATTAAAAACAACATATGTTGACATGAAATGGGCTTATTGTTATTTTTAAACAAATTCATAAATATTTTAAAAACTTCTCAGTTTTACTTTCTAATACGGTAAGTATCGATAGATATAGCTTACATAAACAGAGGCTCTTTGAGGGCCTCCATACTTTTTAAGAAGGTAAAGAGTCCTGAAGAAAAGGTTTGAGAACCTCTGCAGGCTATTAAAAAGTCCTGCCTCTTTATTTCTATGTTAAGTAAAGTTTCAGAAATCACTAAATGCTCATTTATAGGTTTTTAGTAAGATTAGAATCACAGACACGAAGTAACTTGAGATCCTGTACGAGGGAAAGTGTATGGTCAAGAGATTTGAAAGGCTGTAGAAATTCTGTAATTCCATCTTTGGGGATAGTTGAAGACCCACAGTTTCCTATTAGACTTACTCTGGTAAGGCAAAAGCAGTCCACATTTCATTAACTCTGAGATACTGCACTTAAACAGAACTAAAAGCTACTCTCCACTCTGTATCCAATATGCTTAATTCTATATCCATCATTTCCTTTGCTGAATTACTGCAGATGGTTTTTTAGTAAGGACTGTAGGCATAGCTGTTGCTGTACTTAATAAAAGGTTTGAATTTGAACTTGTAACAGTTCTTCATGGGCAATCAGCTTCATAAGATTATATTTATATTCTATAAATGGGGAGAAAAGCACTAACAGAAGCATGTCAAGTTCCCTGGTCTCATGACCCAAAATGGGGTGGGAGGGTCACAGCAGTGAAACAGGAAGCCTCCACGGGAGCACTTACCGACAGACAAGCTCACCGTCCATAGCATCTTGCTCGTCAGTGCTGGCAAAAGAGACCCGGCCACCAATCACTGCACCAATGATGTAAACCAGCCACGTCAGCCTTCCTACAACAGGAAGAAGACCCATTAGTGTCACCACCAGTGATCATTTCATGAAGAAACTCCTCACTGAGAGGTTCATTTCTTACTATGAGCTTCCTTAATCTCAAGAAACTGAAAAAGTCATGAAGTTTAACTGTTCTTCCAGAGAATAGCTACTCCTCTGCTCTGGTAAGGGTGATGCCAAGGGCGAAATTCATTAGATAACCAAGGCTCCCCTATCAGACAGGGTGGTTATTTTTACAGTGCAGTACCTTCTTAGAGTTAAACATACCCGCTGCCGGTATGATTTCAGTTGCTCCTCCCTAGTTCCCTGTGGCATTTATTATCAAATATTCCTTTGTGTATATGGAGCTAACTGATGATGGAAGAATTCTGGGGGGAAAGGTGAAAGAGAGGTAGCAACGAGCGAAAGCGTGCTGACAGCACCTTCTGCCAGGCCCCGTCCGCTGTCCACTCACCCTCCTGCACTGCAATGTCCATGGGGCTGGCGCTGGCACTCTGGAGCAGCTCCTGATAGGACTGGGCAGACTGGTCAAACAACTGCACGAGGAGCGCACATGTCTTCTCATATTCGCAGCGCCCGATTGTAGACAGCTGGTCCAACTGCTGCTGGACCAGACCTGTGTCCTCCAGGGGATCTTCCAGTCCGTCTCTACTCCCAAGGGAAGAAGGAAGGCGCTCTCTTAAAATATGCCTACTGATTTCTCTGTCGCAGCAGTTCTCCTTCTCCATTCATCCACCCCGTGCAGTTGTAGAGGCCCACATCCCAACACCACTTTCTACCAAGGAAGGAAGGTTAAGAACAGGTGGAAGGCAGGTGCCTCAACCTAGCATCAGTCTCCCGTAGGTATGCTCTGCCCATTGGCGTCCAGTCTTCCAATTCCCAGTCGCTTAACATTTGTCTGCCATGATCCTCTCAGTCCTACGCTTCTCACCCCTAAAAGCTCTTGGTTCTCAGCCTCTTGTTTGTTCCTGACTATAGTAAACTTTGTGACTACAAGTAACCTGTCCCTTGTGTGAGGCCATTGTGACCAGATGTGTTGTGGAATTCAGAAATCTTCAGATTTTAGGGAGGCACTATGATGCTTCTGCCATGTAATATGAACCCTCCCTAGGCTGTGGCATGTCAAATACAATATTCCTGTAGCAAAATGTATAAATATTATGAACAGTCACACGAAGTAGAATTTTAAAAAAATGACTATAAATGGTCTCATATCAGCACATGTCAAGTTTTGCCACCAAATGAGTTTTGTGCCAAACTTCTGAGAAAAATTAATTTTCACATCTTAAATTTCAGAAATGCAGATGAGGCACTGTGGCTCTATACCAGGTCTTGCCTTATCTACTGGTTTCCTAGACTTGAAAGTCTTACCATAAGTTCGCCACGTACTGTTACATCATCGTATGACAACCCAGCAGCAGCAACACCACGGCAGCAAGCATTTCAGAGCTGTGCGTTTACCATGACCACACACGAGGCCGGGACACAGTAATGTAATCCGCATTACAACTGTGCCCAAGAGTACACAGCTATTAACCGGCTACGTGGGCCCAGAGCCCATACATGTAACCCTCCCCAGCATGGCCTTGCTGAAACTAGCTGAGTCCTCAGGAATAGAAACTATGCAGCTAACAGAACAGTACTTTCCAATGGGCTTCACAAATACTCAAGATTTTGTAATGATTCAAGTCATAAACAGTTGAGACTATAATTCTTATGACAATTAAATGTACTTGATTCTGAGCAAATTAAGAATCTGAGTTAAAAAACAAAACAAAACACCCCAAACCTTCAGAGTCCAAGTAAATTCCCCTTAGAAATAGCTAATGAAAAAAGTATACAAGATAGGTCCCTACACAAAGAATAACCTCATTCTTTTTTTTTTTCGGCCACACCGTGCAGCAGGTGGGATCTCAGTTCCCCGACCAGGGATCGAACCCATGCCCCCTGCAGGAAGCTCGGAGTCTCAACCATTGGACCGCCAGGGAAGTCCCTAGAATAATTCCATTTTATATAGGTCATTTCTAAAGGGTCTGACATTTCTTTACTATAGATTTCTGGTCCAGTTAGTAGTCAAGGAAGACAGAAACCATGTGTCAGTATAATGCAATCAGTGATCGGCTGCCTGGAATTCTTACATCTTCTAGTAAGCTCTGGATTGTGTAGCTTATTTATCTACTTAAATGCTTCTCTCATGTTTGAAGGTAATCAGTGGCAAGGACAAACATACTGATATACTTTGTATTCAAAGATACTGCTATGGTTGGTGAAGAAGGGACACGAATAGGATATTAAAGAGAAAGACTCTTCTTTTGGACTTTATGCTCTCCTCAGCTATTGTGCTAACGTGAAAAAAATGCCCATTATGGTGTTAGCTCCAATATGACTCATATCAAGTACGCTTTTGCCAACCGGGTGTCTTGATCTCTGGCAAGTTGGACGCCAGTCCACCTGTGGGGAAAGAGGGAGGCTGCCCCAGTTTCCTTACCTCAGTATGATGTGCACAGATTCCAAACGGGATGTGATGTAGGCTTTGGTGACCTCAGGAGTATAAGTCTCCAGCATGTGGGGCTCTGTGGCTTTCACGTATGGCACGGAGGCTGCCAGCCGCTGCCATAGGCTCAGGAGATAGTGCACGCTATTTGGGGCAAATTCCCAATGCTAAGGAAAACCAAGAGAGTAGGAGGCATAGTTCTCATTTTTGTACATAATGCATTAGTCCCATGCCATCTGACACAAAGGATAAAGACTTTTCTTAAAAAAAAAAAAAAAGAGAGAGAGAATGAGGATAAACTTTGATGGGCTTTGTTCTGTGCATGGCAACTAGCCTAATGTGTTTACTGGTATTTCAGAGATTAAACATCCAATGAGAAGAGCCGTTCTGAGCTGGCTGAGTAACTGGCTCCCAAACATCAGTGTGCACGAGCATCCCGTGGAGAGCCTGTTAGAGACAGAGATGCCAAGGCTCCACCCTGGACCTAGTGAACCACAAATTATGGGGGTAGGACCCAAGCACCTGCATTTCTCATCCAGCTCCCCAGACGATTTTGATGCAAGCCATCGCCTGTGAGAACCACTGCCTACACATGACTAAGAAAGAGAGGGCGCTGAGTCTCTCTTCACTCTTCTGCCCAGCTCCCTGTTCCAATCTTGCCTTTTTTGGGGGGACTACAAGGGAATTCTCCCAGTCTTGAATCTAAATATTATTCTTGCAGTTCCCTCATGCTCCTCTAACCACACTCCTTGAACTTTTGTAACGTGAATGAGTAGGCTGCAGTAGTGACCACTCTGTGCAGGGTTGCCCTATACTTACATTCACTTCTGCCAAGGTTAAATAAAACCAATGAGTAAGAGAAGAGGTTCCAGTGTTTAGGAAGAAAGGGACAAGCAATCAAAGACAAACCTGCAGGCTGGTCACTGTGAAGTTAGCTATCAATCGGATGACCTCAGGGTAGTTTTCCACCTTTACTAGTTCTCCCAGTTGATAGTTACTCTTCAATCGGGCCAGTAGTCTGCAAAACTCATGGTAATTGTTTGGGTCTGATAAACTCTGGTGACAGCACAGGGAAGAAAATAAAATGTAAAATGTGATTCATTATACTTCGTCCCGAATGACATCTGGGATGGCATGAGGAGAGGGGGGAATCTGCTGCAGGTCATCATTCAGAATGACACATTTGTATAATGTTTAAAAGCAATTTTTTAAAAAGTCACTTTTAAAAGGGATTATTACATCTCATCTGTCCATAATAATCATCCTGTGAGATGGGGTTATTAGCCTCAATTGGAAGAGTCTGAAACAGAAGCCCAGAAGGACCACACTACTTGCCCAGGGCTGTAAAGTTGATTAATGGCAGAAAACGGGCACGATCTAAGATGTGACTGGTCTGTTTGCTTCCCACCAATCAAATGAAAAGTAATGAGATTTTTATTTTCACATCTGTCAAATCTGTCATTAAGCACAACTAAACTACAGTGGCAAAGTTACACAAATATTTCACATACTTTATTATATCATCTTTGCTACAATAAATGTACTCCTATATTAGTATGTTTATATATTTTATTATATACTTATATCAAACACTTTTCATCTGTTTGCATACTACACCAGCATAGTTGTTTCCTTACGTATGTCCTCCTCTATTAGAGAAGGAGGGCAGGTTTTGTTTTGCTCACCACGGAATCCCTGGCACATGGTAGGTGGCTCCATACAATTTGTTGATAGAATAAATGAATTTTTAAAAAGAGGGAGAGAACAGAGTATATTTAAAAGTGAACTGTTTTTATGATATTTTCTAGTGTGGAGAAGAAATACTTAAAAAAAGGAGGTGTTAGCTCAGTCTTTGGGACTGAAAAAGACAAAAAGGGCAACTGAGTTATGGAATGAATATTTGAACAAGAAATAGCTCCCCTCCCACCTAAATGTAGCCCTATACACTTAGGTAAATAATGTACATTCAAAAAAATGGAAATGAAAACAAAAAACAAATTTTAGATTCTTAATTTCTTTGGGAAAAATGACTAGCTCTATCCTTATTTTCCTTCAAGGTGATCCCTTCCCTAACATAATGCCATTTGCAGCAACATGGGTGGACCTAGAGATCGTCATACTGAGTGAAGTAAGTCAGACAAGGAAAGGCAAGTATCGTATGATATCGCTTACATGTGGAATCTAAAAAAAAGGGTACAAATGAACTTATTTACAAAACAGAAGTCAAGTCACGGATGTAGAAAACAAACCTATGGTTACCAGGGGATAAGAGGGGGAGGGATAAATTGGGAGACTGGGATTGATATATACACACTACTATATATAAAATAGGTAAGTAATAAGAACCTGCTGTATAGCACAAGGAACTCTACTCAATACCTTGTAATGGACTATGTGGGAAAAGAATCTAAAAAAAAAGAGTGGATATATGTATATGTATAACTGATTCACTTTGCTGTACACCTGAAACTAACACAACATTGTAAATCAACTATACTCCAATAAAAATTAACAACAACAACCAAAGGGGATCCCTTCCCAGAATTCCTACATTCCTGAAGCTAGAGGATACAAGCTCCTCTTCTGGGTAAGTATTATTTAAATCTACAAATATACATTCACTTAAATCTTCTGAAGGATGACAGACTGAACTGTTTTCTAAGATTTCTGCTAAGTGTGACCTCTAGATTGATTTTTCTTTGGAGCCATAACAGATAGGCATATACTAATCATACAAACATATACACACACAAATAAAAATAAATTCTCAAAAATCTTACCTGTGGGTTTTCCAGTATTCGTTTAACACCATCAACAAGGTGAGAGAGAAACTTGGCCCTCTCTGCATTGTTAAACAGGGATCTTCTAACTGAGGCAATCTGTACTAAGCAGGATAATACCTAAAGCAGGGCACAACCCAAACACAAATGATCAAAAAGATTGTATAGCTATTTTCATTACCCTTTCCCCTGCTGTAAATATTCTTCTTTACATATGGCACTAATGCTGTTCTTTCAACCCCTGCTACCATTATAATGATATAAAAAAAAGATCAAGGGGGAATGTAGCTTAGGATAGCTGAAACAGCTTTATGAAAAGAAAAATAAAAAGAGCATTAGATCCAGGTTGACTGTAACAACTAGTTAAATCCATAGTTTGGAAAGTCATCTACGTTTTATTCTTTGACCACCCTGATGGCTTCTTTGATTTGTGTTTAAGATATATATTTAAAGCTTGACAATACCAAGCAATTCATAGTTTAAATAATGCTTTAGATTTAGTTTTTTTTTCTGTTTTATTAAGGCCTTTTGGCTAATCAGCCTTTGCTATGTAGTGCTATAATGAAATAACCAAGTCAGATCTGTGCCCTAAAGAAAACAGGTTTTATAATGAAAACATTTTCCCCTTTCCCCACCGTGCTAGATATTTATATTCTGTTTGCCCCTCCAGATCTATTTTCTGCCCTTCGCCTCCCTGCTCTGCTCCCTGGGAGGCTGACCTCTGTTGACTAACAGCAGCCAAGTTCCCTTGCCTTCTTGCTTCTCACTGGCTTCAACCATTGGAAAGTACCAGCAGGAGATCAAGGGCAGGAAGAAAGAGGAGCCCCCTCCTCACCCCCAGCTGGGCCATGGTTGGCAGAGTTTCTCTACCTCTGGTGAACAGCCCTCCCCTAAGTCACAGCTTCAGCTCTCTCCAGGGCTTCTTTCCCTTGCCCCTTGAGGCTCCCCACTATTGCTAGCCCCAGGGCGTGTACATCACCACCCCTTGTTGGATTCCCTTAATTTTGCCCACCCCTTTACAAACAGTCCTTTCATTAATTACCCTTCTTAAGTGTGTTACCTTTTCCTGAAGTAAACTTAACGATACAAAAAACACGAATTCATGTTTCTGCTAAAGTGAAGGTCCACATTAATTTGGAAAACTACTATTACCAGGAAAGTAGTCTACTGCAGAAAAACTATGCAAAACACCCATTTACTTTACTGTATTTTCTCTGCATGTTTTGTACAATGGTATTTTATACCAACAATCTGAAATATCAGACCAACGCCTTTTAGGAACTGAATGAATTTTGAGATTTGAGGAGGTTAATTATTGCTTTAAAGGAGAAATGCAGCATTCCCAAGAGGTTTCAAATGTTATTCAGGATAAGTATGCAAATATGCCATCCCAGTACAGCTTCCATTTAGCACTTATGTAACATATGCTTGAGGGATTTTCAGAAATTTTCTTAGTCTTGACTATCTTCAAATAGACAATATAAGGTGAATTCCCCACATTCTAGCCTGTGGCAATTTGAGGTATAGTATAAAGTCAGATACAAAGGGAGACCAAAAGAGCTTGACATCTGCAGCAATCTGTCATTAGACAGGAACAATTATTTTTGGCCGCACTGCGTGGCTTGTGGGATCTTAGTTCCCCAACCAGGGACTGAACCTGGGCCCCTGCAGTGAAAGCGTGGATTCCTAACCAAAAGACCGCCAAGGAATTCCCAGGAACAATTTAGAAGGAATTAAGACTTTACTGTGAGAACCTTTAGGTGACAAGCTTTATCTCAAAAGGCTAGATAACTAACCCTAGTATTTCTATGCTTTACTTCTATGATTTTGTACAACAAAATGAACATAAGGCTCATTCACCATTGCTACGTTCTAGAAATAGAAACTGTGGTCCTGACTCACCAGAGGTGAAAACGAAGGAGGGATGGAATGATACAGGTCAAAAAACAGTTGCAGAGTTGAAGAATCTAAGAACGCTGAAAGACAAAAGAGCACTTTACTGAGTACCTCTGCACAATGCACCTGGCACGCTCCGGTGCTATACAGTCATCGGGGAGCGTATCTTCCTGCTTTCTTATCTTACAGAATGTTTATTTCATTTGAAAGTGATAAGCTAATAGGGGCTTTTTGTTTTCCCTTTTTTTTTTTTTTAAGCACTTGTTTTTAGCTCCTCTAAGAAATGGATTCATTCTTCTGATTCTCAAACAACTTAAGACAATCAGAACTCTGTTCATAGCAAGAATTTTTATCCTTAGGAATACAATACCAAGCATAAGCACAAGTTCTTTTATTTGATTTTGTTTTTAAAATTAGAAATTCCCTCAAATGAGTAAGATATCAGAAGTCTCTAGGTGATTAACGTAAGGTCAAACTCACATCCGTCAGGAACCCAGTAATTAAGGAGTTCTCCCCGGCTGGGGGATCCTCCAACAGCCTCTCTCTGACTTTAAAAAGACCCATACTGACATCCTAAGTTTTCTTTAAGAGCAAGCAGGGGATTTGCCAGGGGTTCCTGAGACCACCCTGCAGACTCCAGGTTGAGTGGAGAGGCAACCTGTTTCAGAGGGTGCGACTGTATTACCTGATCGCCAGCTGGTGGGAATCTGTACCGTGCACAGGTCATCTGAGGACTCATCAGTAGAAGTGCCGATGAAATCAAAGTTTAGGCAGTTATGAGTGAGTTTGAGCAGTTGCATCAGCAAGCCATGCTGACTTTCATCATTCAAGTTCAGATTCTTTCCAGAAGCCTGTAAAAATGACCACATAATGAGCCCCAAACAATCACTCCTCTCTTCCAAGCTTGCTACCAGACTTACGAGGAGGATGCTAAGCCAGAAAAGGAGGGCGGTATTCCAACACAGTCAAGTGACGTTTCTCTCCCAAAAGATGCTGCACTTCCATCACCTTCAAAGTCCTTCCATCACTGTGAAACTCCCAGCTCCTTATTTACTATTAAAACACATTTACTATAAAAACATGAAGCTGGTATTTAAAGAAATTCCCCCTTTGACACTTACTCTTTATATGCTGTAGGCATCGTGGCCACAGTGAATTCTGAAGCAATGTGGGATGTTTGGTTACTTCATTTGCATTTTAGATCCTTATTATTTCTAGACAGGGCTGGGGCGAAACTCTGGAGGGAGTTCTAGTAAATTTTACACCCTGCCCTACCTTCCTTCCTCTTTTTAACATTACCATCACCAGCACCAACAAAAATCTTTCAAACCACAATCAAAACAAAATCACCACTGAATTTTATTTATTCATCAGCAGTGTACCGGCCTATAGCTCAATAGTGGTCCAGAGCTACGGTGACTATGAGAGTCAAATTTCTACCAGCTGTGACCTCAGTGACTGGCTGGCTCATTGTTTTTGACAGAATCAGTATCAGAGGAGGTTTCAAGGCTCAGTTTTCTCGAAAGCTTTTTCCCTCTAGAAACAGCTTTTGCAAGGCAGCTTGTGAGCTACAACAGCTCTTGCGAGGCAGCTTGTCCAAACTGAGAATTTTTTGGGAATTCTGAAGTAAAACTAGGTAACTGAAGGAAAAGATGGACATCATTAACTGGGACAAAAGAAGAATCCAAACTTGCTTCTAATACTATACCTGAGACACACTGGAAAATGAGAACAAGAACAAGAAAACAAACAGAAAACCCCCAATGAACACAAAGCCAGAGGCTAATTCCATTTGGCTTTCTATAGCGACAAAGCATCCAAACATGGTTATACATGTGTAGAACTCACAAGTTAACATTTCTTCCTTAGTTGAAGTCTATCAATAAATGAAATACCAACTTTCTATTTTAAAACTGGTTATTTCCTTCTGTGATACTGTCTACCCCTTCAGGTTATGAAATCTAAGTGGATGTTAAAAATTCAAAATTTACTTTTCCTTACAGATGTTGCTTGTTTATTTGCTGCCTGTAACTCAGCAGGGGACAGGGAAGCCAGCCTAGTTTTAGTATGCTAACAATGTAGTCTGAGACTGCTTTCAAAGCACTGAGAATCCAAACACCATAAAGTGAAGATGCTTTTACTCCACATAGGAAGATCTTATGTGGATATAAAAAAAGCAAACAAGAAAAGCCTCAAACTTTGTGGTAAACTAGTTCCTTTAAAATAGGAGCATGGGATAAGTGTTCACATACTGCTCTTTACCTAGGGGAATAGATGTGAAATAGGGAAATCACAATTCTTTCTTTCAGTTTGGTAAGTTTCTTCAACAGCTCGGACATATGTATTACGTGAGACATGACGATGATTAAAGAGATGCATAAACTCTCATGGGGTCATAACAAGTCCCCATTTATTCTCATCCTTTCAAAAGGATCTGTGAAGCAGGTCCCAACATACAATCTCACCTGTTTTAGCAGATTGCAGGAAAGAGTGAAGATATCAAATAACGATGAATCTCGGAAAGAAGAGGCTATTTTTCTGTGCTTGGTTAAAGGATGGGTGGTGTCTGCCTGTGCAGAAAAACAAACCAACGCAAGTTTTAGAATTAGTTGCAAAGAAAAAAATTTTCATGTAGACTTCAAGTAAACTAGAAGGATTTTCAGTAAGACCAACATAAATAACAAAATACATTTTAAACATTTAAGTTACTGTTAGACCATATTTAGTGAGAGAATGCAGATGACAATAAGCTGCTAATAACAGCTAGCCAGGATATCATGTCTCTACCGCGTACAGAGGGAAGACAGAAGGAGAGGTATCTCCACTGCAACGTTTTAATTTCCTCTGCACTTACGGAGGTAAAATTTAACGAACTGTTGGAAGACAGCGCTAATAATTTCTATCATGTTGTATTGTGGCTTAGTCTCAAAACCAGACAGTAGCAAGGCTTGGGTTTTGGTAAACAATCTAGTCAGGGCTGAAGTTACTACAAAATTGCTAAAACAGTCATTGACTAACAGCCATGAACTTAAGATAGACGATTGCCTGTAATACTCTCTTCCTTCTCTAACCTATTTCAACATGTAGTCTATACCACAGAAGTGAGTACTTAAATTAAGTGGTTGTATTGGTCTCTCCTTTACTCCTCTGTTCTTGTCTTTCTGGTCATATTTTAAAGGTTTTTGTGGTCAAGGATTAAGTCTTTTACTTCTTTAGTATGCCCTCTATTTATGACACATAGTAGGTACTCAATGAGTACAATAAAGGAATTTCAAGGTTGCCAAGAGTAATTTCAGTTCAACCATTTACTGTAAGCTTAAATCTCTTCTATATACTGTTCAATTCAACCAGGAGGGAGCTCATTTTGCTTTTAGCACATTAAAGAAAAAATGCAGCAAGATTTCTGATAGACAATCAAGTTATGGAATGCCCCCTTAATTTTATTTCTAAGTTCAAATAGGACTGGTAACAGAAATATGCTTTCTGATTTAAATGACAACCAAAAAAAAAAAAAAAGCCAATAGAAAACTACATAGAGGTTCAAAGTGTTCCGATTTTAGCTTCAGTGTCACTGTGTTATCATAAATGTCTTGGATAAAAAGGTGATGCTAGATTATATACCAGATGCTATATATAATCTGTTATACTGATCATAATACAGAGAATAATTACATCTTAAGTATGTCACACACATTTCTATTATTTTCTTAAGAAAGACAAAATTTCGAAGATTTTAAAAATACCAACACTGATGGATTTTCTGGGACCAAGCTTCAAAGGGGAGAGCCTTAACCCCACAATCTCTGTACTTAGTTAACGCATGCTCTCTTACTACAAGGGTAATAGTGGGTAAATAATAAGTTAGTTGCTAAGAGCACAGGCTCTGCAATAAGCCTATGTGGGTTTGAATTCATATACTGTTGCCAGGTAACTGTGACACTGTAGGCAAATTATTCAACCTTTATGATGAGCCTCAGTTTCCTTATCTAGGAAATGGGAGAACCAGAGTCCCTATCTCACAGGACTATTGTGAGAATAAAATTAATATAAGTAAAGTGCTTAGAACAGTGCCTGTCACATAGAAATCACTCAAAAGTGTGAGCTATTATTTTGATAATTACCAACTGCAATGGGGATTGCATGTGACAGAGAACACAATATGGACTCCAGATTTTAACAGACTATAAGCTAGTGCATTTAAGATAGTACCAACGCACAGTTAAAATATCTCAGGGTTAACAGAAATGTCTGCATAAATACGAGCAGTAGCAACAATGATGCCAATGTAATTAATAGCTGACAACTGAAGGGTGAGATGTTACAATTAATATTAATTCTGGCCTGTTCAATAATTTTAACATTTTAGCTGGATACAAAAGTAAATGACTAAAAAATAATAGCCAGAGCAAAAGAAAGCCACTGGTGTTTCCTCTGTAGTAATCTGTGACATCAATGACTATTTAAAAAAAATCACCTGGTATTTAGCAGAATGTTTCGTGCATTCTGAAAAGATTATCAGCAAAATCTTTAATAATAGCACATGAGAACTGATTTTTGAATGATTATAAACACATTAATTTATACAGCAGAAGGGGCACACACCAATGATGCTGGTTTCCTAAGTTCTGACTTAGGACCATTGCTCTCATCTCTAACAATGAACATTAATACCACTGAGGAAAGCTGAGATGAGAGGAAAAAATATTCCGGAGACAGAAGGGGATCTGGATAATAAGAGTGCGGTAGACTGCACTTACAGAGGGAAACCCAATGGAACTATTTTGTTTCAAAAGGGCATTAATCACTTACCGCAAAAGCACACAACTGCCAAAAAAGATCATCCCACACACAGCAGAAAACACCAATACTAAGAAAAAATATGGCACTTACTTCAATGAGGAAGGCTGTAGCACTTACTTGATTAATTTCATTGGTTAGCTGAGATAAAATTGTGACACCAATGATGCAGTATTCAACACTATCCTGGTTTAAAAAAAAAAAAAGGCAGAAAGAGTTGGCCTGTGCAGCTTGATTTCAGCATTTGGAATGCAGTCATACTTTCGAAATAACAGAGTCCTGTGCTGTTATTAAAACTGCCTAGGGCTTCCCTGGTGGCGCAGTAGTTGAGAGTCTGCCTGCTAATGCAGGGCACACGGGTTCGAGCCCTGGTCTGGGAAGATCCCACATGCCGCGGAGCAACTAGGCTCGTGAGCTACAACTACTGAGCCTGCGTGTCTGGAGCCTGTGCTCCGCAACAAGAGAGGACGCGACAGTGAGAGGCCCGCGCACCGCGATGAAGAGTGGCCCCCACTTGCTGCAACTAGAGAAAGCCCTCGCACAGAAATGAAGACCCAACACAGCCATAAATAAAAAAAAAAAAAACAAAACAAAAAACAAAAAACAAAAAACAAAAAACTGCCTAGACAATGTAGCAAGAAACTGTAGTTAAAACTGCTGCTTTGCAGGACATAAACTCTAACCTGCCAGAAAAGAAGACTGCTAAATCTGACTTCATCAAAATTGAGACCCTTTGTATTTTAAAAATAACCTTAAGTATCATACTATACATATCACAGAAAGAGAAACTAGCAAATCACATTTAAGATAAATGATGAATGTGTAAGATAATTTACAAAGCGACTGTATACAAAAAAGGGCAAAGAACCCGATGAAAAAAATGTACGTAAGATATAAATAGGAAGTTCACAGAAAAACAAAAATAAGTAGTAAATCAGCATATGAAAATTTGTTCTGTCTCATTCGTAACTCAAATGCTGAGCTACCAATTCTTTCTACCTACGAAACTGGAAAAATAAAAAAGCTGAGCTCACAGGGTGGAGGTACAGGGAAATAGGCATTCTTTTAATTGTTGCAGGGAACAACTTTTTTTGAGGGTAATTTGGAAATATCCTTGCAAACCCAAAATACACACATCCCTCTGACTGAATAATTCAAAGGCTGGGAATTCACACTATAAACACACTTAACTCAAAGTATAAAAAGATATATATATACATACATGCACACTAGGATATTCACTGAAGTATTTAAGTCAAGATATAGATACTAACTAAATGCCCACCTATAAGAGTTAAATGAATTATGGTATTTTAAACTGGAATGGTATGTAAGCATTAGAAAGAATGAAGGTTTTGTGCTGACATCTAAACATGTAAAGCCGAGACATATTAAGAGTTAAAAAGACACAGAAGAATATATACCAAGTAATTCCACTTATAGATCAATATATAAGTAAGCATATATTGCTTCACTCATTTTTATTCCATCACATACATAAATCATACCTGTAAAAACCTTGTGACATCTGTGATTGCATTTCTGAAGACATAGTCATCCTTCTGACAGTCAAACCAGCCCAGTTTTGTGATTCTGGCATATAACTGAATAAGTGCTTGTGTCACGAAAGTAGCCAACTTTGGCCGAGTGGCAAGGTAGTTGAGCACATAGTTCCCTATAAAACAAAAGTAATCTACGTCGTAGAAGGCTCTGCTAGGGAAGGGTGTACATCTTTAAATGTCTAAGAAGTAGTAAATTTAAACTATTTACCCTAAACTTCCCTAATTATTCACACTACTGAGAAATGGGACTTGGAATTTAAGATTCATAGGCTTTCCAACTCAGAATATACAACGTGTCACAATGAAGAATCTGAGGTAAGGCAGCCTTGAATCTATCCCTCGATGGTTAAATAGCATGGTCTGCACAGAATTCAAAATCCTTAACAATGTTTTTCTTAGTTATTAGTGACAGTAAAGACTGAATGAAAGAAACCTTCTGAAAACCAAAGGGATAATGCAGGCTTTAACTAGAAGCAATTATATTGGGTCCTCTTCACTTTTAAGCCCAAATTCTGGAAAGAAACTGGATTCTAGATGTTCTGTATGCTTAGCAATTTAAGAACATTATCAGACAAGCAACATAAATGTAACTATTATTAGAACATCACTAAACTAATTTCTTTAAGAGAAAAAAGACAACTCTCTACTTACGAATATCTATTCGTTGTTCCAATGGTAGAGGGTTATTTGTGCGCGATACAAGCTTTGTAAGGCATGTAGCTGCCAGTAACTGGGAGTAAGATGACTGTGAAAAGAGGGGGGAAAGGACTTAGAATTCAGTTTTATTGAGTTAGTCAGTCATAAAGTTTTTAACTTGGAGATCTGTTCTCAAATTCAAGAAAATTAATCGGCTTTGCTATACTTGATCCTCAGGATTTTAAAGGGTCACATACTAAGGAAAAACGAGCCCCACAAAGCATATGTGCTCATTAAGCTGATTTCAGTCATGAACAAAGGGCAGGATAAAGTGAATGGCTGATCAAACTGAATCTAATACAGGTATCTGTATCACTTTGAGGGGGCAGAAGTTAGAGGGGCTCTTTTCAGAAAAGAAGCTAAATCTCTTCTTTCATTTAAATCAAGAAATCTTCTCCCTCCAACAGCCTTGTTATAATGATGTTTCAAAAAGTTTCACCTCATAATATTCCTATAGTATGGCATTAGAAAGAGGGGGGAAAAAAAAAAAGACAAGAAGAAGTAGTATTAGAAGGAACCACCACATTATGCTGGGTAGTTAATCCCCAATTGTATCTTCCCATCAGCACAACTATCAATCAGCTACAGCTTTGGGGAATGTATATATGCTAGTTTTAGTAGTAAATTCATAACAATTATTTATGAGAAAGAAAAATTATGCCCTAAGCAATGGAATAGCATTATCATTCTCAAGTGTGGATTTTAATGAATTTTAACCTTACGGAGAATCAGAGTATTCTATCTGATCATAATGTATAAGGAGGGGCCGTGTGCAAATTCAGATTCCCCCATGTGGCTACATTATATAATGTCACGTAACAGGGACAGACTCAGAATCATCAAAATAATTCACTCAAGGGTCGAACATAATTTCCCATGAAACTATAAGTCCTTAAGACAGTAGGCTATCCATAGGCATTACATCATCCCATCGGTTATAAAAATAACTTAAGTTTATGGAAAAAATCTATAAAAGTGACTTTGACATGTGATTTTTATTCAACACCCTTGAACATGGTTTAAACTGACTAAAGCAGGTGTGTCAAATCGCTAATAATGCAAGAGAGGCTACTATAACTATAGAACATAGTGTATATCTATACACTATATAACATGTAAATGGTTTCTGCATATAATTCCAATAAATCTGCTAAGTCACTAAGAAGTCAACAGAGATTAAAAAGGAAGAACCCACTATAATTAAGTGTTTTTAGTATTGCACCAACCCTGTTTTATTCCAGCCTGTTGACTGACAACATGAGGACTGGAGTTAACAGTGTCACAAATGACACTGTGGGGCTCCAGTGGGAGTCAAATGAGAGCTAGCTGTGCCATCTCCCACAGTACAAATCTAAGTGGATCAATCCTAGAGCCAAGGGATTGAAAAGAAATACAAAAAAATCTGAAAATAGAACAGAGCCCTACACAATCTCTGACCATGACTGTAATCTTGTAAACTTGGGAAAAGAGTTAGCTCCCTCAGCTACTAAAGGATATTATTTAGCCAACTATAATTTGTTCAGTTTACTGCATAAATTCTGTAACACTACTAACGCAAATTCAAAAATGAAGTCACCTAGAATTCTATACTCTCAACAAATTAACTGCTTTCCTCCTTTTCACATTTCCTTCTAGTCTTCAGCAGAGTGCTGGCTCCTGGTCTAGCTGGGATTCTAACTCTCCTGATGCCCTTTCATGATACACTGGTTGGATGCTTACCCTTCCTAAGACCTCCATCTTGCCAAAAATATTAACTTAATCAAATCATGTCTCATTAAAAGCATTATTGATCATTGCATGCCATTTTTAAGTTGGAAGAGGTTCTAATTACATTTTAAAAACTGTAACTTCCTGTAATTTTCATTGTCGAGGTAATTTTTTCCCCTACACTTCTAAGACAAGAAGCAGCTGTGGTACAGGGGAGGAAAAACAGAGAAGACTAGGGATCTTGCAGGGTGACATGAACTTTGTGGATAAGAAATGTCAATTATATACAGCCCTGTCTTCTTTGTAAAGGATACGAAGTGGTACTTAAGTGTAAAAAACAGAAAAGGAGTCCCAGAAATTTGATTCAAGATGAAAAATTACAGGACAAAAATATACGCTCAATGAGATTTTCCCTGATGAGTCTGTAAGGCCTTTTTTGCCAACCTGGCAGGTGTGGTGCGTTTTAAAAGTAAAATTAAGAAGGCAGAGGTACCTAGAAAAATCAAGGAACAGAAGTTATCCCAATCCACCCCTAAACTCAGAACCAGAATATATTTTTCTAAACCTGTTACCCTTTAGGATTTTTCAAATCTTACGTACACTTCCTCTTTCGAGGAGTAGCTGGCACTTGCTCAGGCAATCAGGGCTGTTGGTGAATTCAACCAAGGCTTTCTCTGCCTGGAGTCGAGTGGTTGTATCTGTTGTTTCATACAGCTGTTTGCACAGATTCTCTAGTTGGGCCAGGCTCTGGAAAAGATCAGTCAAAAAAGAAATCAGTCGAGCCTACTATATATACAAGGTACTGTGCTCGAAATTACTGGATAAAGATAAATAATAATCAACGAAGAGAGACTTGCTTCTCAACTTGGAGGAGAATCTGGGTGACCTTTAATAATAACCATTTATAGCCTTCTTTATTTGATGCTTTAGAAGACAAAATGATAGAATGCCTAAAATATCTATATACTTTTTCAGTCATTCCCTTAAAGATCAATCACAAATGACATATTTTTTTCCTTGCAAATACCCATCCTAAGCTTTTCCAAAAGGTTTTCAAATAAAAATTCAGAATTTACTTGCTCCGCCATCAATTTAAAGATTATGAATACTAGAGTCATCACTGTAAAATTAAGCACATAAACACACAATGTAAGCACCACACAGACCTTTACATACGTTTTAAGCATTCTCCCTTTGCCTAGTAGTTATCAGTTTACAATTATGTGTATGCACAAAGATGGCCAACCTCTATGAGAAAGCTTCCGAATGCAAGTACGTACCTTCCTCCCCGGATCCCTCATGTCTAAAGTTCAGTGGACTTTCTTCTGTTGCACTTTAAACTCTTGCTTTGGATCCAAATTTAAAACACAGGGTCAAAATAAATTCAACCCTAGCATGTGCTCAGAGATAAGACATGGGAAACGCCCCTAAACAAACCCTTCTCTCCAAATCTTGAACCAGTTCCAGGGAGGCAGGAAGGAGATGGGTATGTGCTTTGGTCAAAAACCCAAAGGGATGCAAATCCACTTCCACTTAATGTGTTCAAAAGCAAAGAGGAAAGGAATGTGTAAGGGTTCATGTAACCGTCACCTTTCACTGACTGGAGAGAAGGGCAAACATCTGTTAGTCTTCAAAGGACCAGTTTGGACTTTACGAAGAAATTCTGAGCCTATTTTCTACAGCAGCGAGCAAGATCTGGTTTAAATAGTTTGAAGGATCCTACTACTAGAAAAGACAATTCTGACAAGAACAAAAATAATAATAGTAATTAGACAAACCAACCTGTGTAAATAGCCTAAAATACATTACACAGTCTGCCCAAGGCTTTTCATTATCACTTTATTTCATTATGCTGTGACTTTATAAATCACAGCTTTTCTACTAAGCAGTAAAGCCCTTAGGGCAGGATACCTATTTTATTCAATCTGATTAATAAATTTCACACATTAACCTAAAGAAAACAAGAAAGACAAATACTGACCCACTAAGATCATCAGTCTCACTTCAGGGAGCCCTCTAAAAACCAACCACCTCCATTCCAAAACAAAACGAACAAACCGCCCTTCAAAACATCTTGGGGGGCTTCCCTGGTGGCGCAGTGGTTGAGAATCTGCCTGCCAATGCAGGGGACACGGGTTCGAGCCCTGGTCTGGGAAGATCCCACATGCCGCGGAGCAACTAGGCCTGTGAGCCACAACTACTGAGCCTGCGCGTCTGGAGCCTGTTCTCCACAACAAGAGAGGCCGCGATAGTGAGAGGCCCACGCATCGCGATGAAGAGTGGCCCCCGCTTGCCTCAACTGGAGAAAGCCCACGCACAGAAAACGAAAAACCAACACAGTCATAAATAAATAAATATAAATAAAAATAAAGTAATTCCTTAAAAAAAAAAAACAAAAAACATCTTGGGACTCTGATTAGGCTCCTGTTTAATCTGTTCCTCTCTGACTTCCAGAGGTCCCCCTTAATACCTTCCTCAATTCAAAAGCACAGAGAAAACTGACCTTGCAAAGCCAGATCTCAAGTAATGAAAGTTCTATAAGCAATAGCTGATTTTTTCATATAGCATATAAATACAAGGAATAGAGAATAAGGCTAATTAACTACATTTATTCCATAAAACACATGTGAAAGTCAGTGTTACGCCTGCCAGTACTGGCTAAACATCCAATGAATGAGTTTAATAATAAATCCCCACATTCCTAAGCAAGGGATTAAATCTCTTTCACAACGTTTTTGTTTCAACCCAGCAGGCTGGTTCCCCCACCCCCCGCCCCCATGAAATGACTAACTGAAAAGGGGACAAATTATTTTCAAAATAGGTAACACAGAAGACATCAATAGAAAGCTACCCTAACTGAAACTGAAAGATAGCCATAAAATCCGGTATTAGGTGTCAGGAAGCAGCAGCAGCCTCCTAACCTCCACAGCTACCACACACTGCGAGCTTTCCAGTATCCTCAACAGACACTCCCTAAAGAGTCAGGCTGCTTAAGGTATAATGACTCTCCTTGAAGTCTGATCAATCAGTTCCGGTAGCTCCCCCAGTGCAACTCTTGTTTGCGTTTATTACAACAAAGTTGTTCACAAGATGATGGCTAAACATCTGTCACCGGTAGTTCCTTACTGCTAAAAACCTACATGCAGGTTATGGTGGGCTTTTTGGTTGTTGCTTTGTTTTGATTTGCTTTAATTTAGCAGACAAAAACATACTGCAGGCTAAGTCTGGTAATGAGTTCTCAGCTCAGGAAACAAGACCATTTAAAAAACAAAAGAGTAATTTGACCATTTACACAAACAGTTTGAAGAACCGTAGCTCTATTTCTTTGTTTCCAGAAGAACAAATGGGAAACAAATCTTGTTTTCCCAAACAATTAGTGAAAACATCTAAAAACCAAGTCATTTTATTTGGGTTGCCTGTACTACGCATCGAAGGAGAGGGGAATGAAACATTTACATTTCTGTTCTCCTGGATCCTAATGTTTCGAAAGCAAATCTAATAGATTATTTTGAATCACCTTTTTTTGGGGACTCAGAATAAAACAATTTATCCTACAATGTTTGATTAGCCATTGAAACTAGTTATTTCACATTTAGCAGCAAACACACCACCATGTTTCCCCTTTGACGCAGTCCCTTCTTCCACTCAACCAGTTCTTAATAAGGACATCTATTACATGATGCCGGTTCAGTCACAGAAGAGCCTCCAGAGAAGAATGTCTATTTTCTATTCCTGAGGCTGCCAAATTGATAATCCACAGAGAAACGTCCATCTGGTCCCACTGGAACATAAAAGCATGTCTGGGTAAAATACTTAACAAAACTGGAAAGTGATCTTCAACTAGCAAAGCACTACTTTAGTACAAGAAACTCAAGACAGTCAAACCTCCAAACCTAAACCACCTGGATTTCACTAATAGTTACAATGAAGGTATTAAATGAATATATCTTCCTTAATATTTAGCAACAACGTTATTTTATACAGTTTTTTAAGCCTGGATAGAGAAAATGTAGCTCAATTATTCTCTTTTCAATATAAGGTGCAACCAGTTGAGACTACAGACCTCAGAATTTAATGATTTATCTGAAGAGTTGCCTGTACGTTACAGGAAAATGAAGACATTTTTTCTGCATTAGATGTTATACTACACCAAAAAGCAGAATACCTTGGAATTTATTTTAATTTGTCACATATTGCTTTAAAAAGCCCGACAGTATATACTTTTAGCCTCACTGCTTGGAAAAAAAAAATAATCCACTTGGAGATTCCAATCAGACACCAGGATACTCGCTTTTAGGAAGGATCTGACGACATTCCCAATAATGCTGAGTAGTGAACTAGAAAACAAGCATAACCCTTGGATGACTAGGTTCTCTACAAAGTACATCCTTGATCTGACAGCCACCCAAACCACCTGAAATGATCAGAAGCACCACCCTATTACAAAGTGAAAAGTACAGGTTCAATCCAGAGAAGTTCTCACAAAGAATATATAGTCAGAATTATCAATTTGGTAGCTGAATTTTCATGATTAGGATGCCTGAAATATAAAAAGAATTGCTGAAAAATCAAGCCACTTTCAACCTGTTCATAAACTCTATTAATTTAGATCTTCCTCAGTTGGAATTTTTCTGTGTATTAGGAAAAAACTGTGTTGGGTAAATTAAAAGATGCATACGGAACCTGCCAGAAAATGAACGATTTAAGAGGTGTATAAGTAAGGCTAATAAAATTGATATACTAATTACATTTTATTTTTTATCTATTCAATAAGGCATTCCTATTGTCAATAATGAATATCCAATTATCATAGATAATGTTTTTTAAAACTCTTAAGAATCCAGTAACAACAACTATTGTTAGGTTAAAAAAGCAAGTGGCGGGACTTCCCTGGTGGCGTAGTGGTTAAGCATCCGCCTGTCAATGCAGGGGACACGGGTTCGAGCCCTGGTCCAGGAAGATCCCACGTGCCGCGGAGCAGCAAAGCCCATGCGCCACAACTACCGAGCCTGCGCTCGAGAGCCCGCGAGCCACAACTCCTGAGCCCACGTGCCACAACTCCTGAAGCCTGCACGCCTAGAGCCCATGCTCCGTAACAAGAGAAGCCACAGCAATGAGAAGCCCGCGCACTGCAATGAAGAGTAGCCCCCGCTCACCGCAACTAGAGAAAGCCTGCGTGCAGCAACGAAGACCCAACACAGCCAAAAATAAATTAAAAATAAATAAATAAATTTATATATATAAAAAAGCAAGTAGCAGAGAAAGACAAATATCATATGATATCGCTTATATGTGGAATCTAAAAAAATGGTACAAATGAACTTATTTACAAAACAGAAATACAGTCACAGATGTAAAAAACAAACTTATGGTTACCAGGGGGGAAAGGAGAGGGGATAAAAGTGAGAGTCTGAGATCGACATACACACACTATTATATATAAAATAGATAACTAATAAGGACCTACTGTACAGCACAGGGAACTCTACTCAATACTCTGTAATGACCGATATGGGAAAAGAATCTAAAAAAGAGTGGATATATGTATAACTGATTCACTTTGCTGTACAGCAGAAACTAACACAACAGTGTAAATCAACTATACTCAAATTAAAAAAAAAAAAGTGGCAAAACAGTATGTAGAGTGTATCATTTGTGATATATGTCAGCAAATTCATAAAGGAAAACCTGGATGAAAACACAGCAACAATTATCTCTGGGAAGTGAGGTTATGGGAGACTTTTAATTTCTGTTATGTATTTCCATAACTTTAAAATTTTTGACCACAACCAGATATTACTTGTAAGCAGAAAAAAAACCCACCAGTGATACAGATAAATATTTTTTAAAAGGAAAAATTTCAGCTACCTTTTTTTTCTAAATTAACTCCTCTAATTAGTAACATATACTAATTAACAGCTGATTGTTTCCAATCAGAATTCATAAAACAAATCCATGAAACCAAAAAGGCAATATATTCTAATGGCTGAAGTTTTAAAAAGTTATGTCTGTGTTTATTACTACTTTTATTTTGTTCTTTCTTACTAATAATAAATGCTGATAGTTTAAATGGCCTGAAAAGAACACTCCACGCAAGGTTTCCTCTTGTTTATAAAGTTATCTAGAAGGCAATCTTGTGGGCCAGAGCCATTTTAGTTTTATACATATATCAGCAGATCTCTAAGATGTTAACAACTGCAGTGGAGTCAATGGGGGGGGGATATTCTCATTTTTTGAATGAGAATATTTATATAGGCAGACTATTTATTTTTAAAAAGTTAAAAAAAAAAGTTTACAAAGCCAGTGCAAAAGACTTGAATCTGTACTTTACAAGAGAATATCCAAAGGGCCAATAAGCAAGTGAAAGGTGCTCAACTCGATAATCATCAGGAAATGTAAATCCAAACTACAAGGAGATAATCCATTAGAATGACTAAAATGAAAAGGCCAACATCAAGTGCTGGTTAGGATGCTGGAACTGTCACACAGTGCTAGTGGAGTCGGAATTGGTTCAAACACACTGGAAAACTGGCAGGATCTATTAAAGCTAAACATATAAATATCCTATGACCCAGCTATTCCACTCCTATGTATATACCCAACAGAGATACGTGCTAAGTTCACCAAAACACTTGTATAGGAATGTTCACGGCAGCACTAAATGTAATAGTTCCCAAATGTGAAAGCCAAATGTCCATCAATAGTAATATGGATAAATGTGTCATTCCTTAATTTGGGTGCTGATTACAGAGGCACATCCATTTTGAGAAAATTCATTGAGTTGTACATTTATAATTTGTGTATTTGTCTGTAAGTATGTTATACTTCAATAAGTTTTAAAAAAAGATGGAAGAATGACACAGTTCTCCCCAAATTCTTCAGGTATTTACTCTCATCTATTTCTTTCTGATACTAATGGAAAAGAAGTTCATCAATAACTGACAATTGCACATTAGGTTTAGAATGCTTTAGTTTTACACCAATTCCTGCTTTTAGAACTGTAACTCCCATTATTTGCTCAGGAAATAAATAAGGTAAGATTTTTGGATGCATGTGGGGACATTCTATTTCTGAGGGTACTAAGAGGGTGAGTAAAGCTTTTTGGCTGCAGATGCTGTGTAATGTCTACTGTCGTAAAACAAGATAAAATACGTATTTTCAGCAGGTGATAATGCAGTGCCAGAGCCTTGCGTGCATTAGATAAGGACAGCAAGTCTGCTAACATATGAGACTGCAAAATTCTACACTTAACTTCAAAACATGTATCAATCCTAACTTGTAATAAACACATATGATGTTTGCACTGTGGGTAACACACAGCTAAAACACATGTAAACAAATTATTTCATGAGGTAAACAGCCAGACTAACTGTGCCTGGCTTATTGACTTATAAATTTAACTCAAGAGCTTTCATTTAACATGTCACTAGAACCCAGTTTTGGTTCCTTCTCATAGTCACTAATGGTGCAGAGAAATGAAAGCTGCAGTATAAGCTGAATCCTCTAAAGTACAGGTTTCAAACTGGTAGCCTCAAACTGGCCCACAGACATTTTTGTTTTTCGTCTTACAGTGTGGTTTTAAAGTCTGACATAGTTGCCAATATTTCATAATGATATCTGGTTTTCTAGCTTCCCATGAAAAATTAGAAGATCTGATTACACTGGACCTGCATTTTCAAGTGTCACTAATCAAATGACAGTAAGAGCACAGTGCTTCCTAGGGGGCAGGCTCTCTCTAGTTGACTCAGTTCCTAAGCGTCTGGCCCCCGTAGACAGCGGAGTTTTCTCCACCTGCTGTAATGCAGTTTTGTCTCGTATCAGTGGTTCACTCCCGGATGTCAAAGTTAAAAAGTAGTGAGCATATCGTATTACAATAGATTTTGACTTAACTTTGGGTACTAACTCTTTGTCAAACTTGGTTAAAACAATCTTTTGAGTACACGGGGCTACATAAAGCTTAGGCAGAGAAAACAATTAGATTGAGAGTTAAGCAATTTGGATACTGGTCTTAGTAACTAACGGTGTGACTTTGGGCAAGTTTATTTCCTGGAGCTTCAGTTTTCTCATGGGTAAAGTAAGTGGATTTTATTATGTTATTTAACAGAGATACTACCGGTTCTAAATTCTATACTTTTTAATTATACAAATGAATCAGACTTAAAAGTAAGCAAATATTAAAATTAAAAAGATCATGAAAACAATCAGGCAAATTTTTTTAAAAGAGAGAATTCAACAAAAAATAAATCAGGTGAACACTCCCACACATCCCTCTAACTCACAAACAACTCCCGTGACCTAGCAGCAGAAACAAGGATCCTTTTGGAGTGGAGGTTCAGTACAATCTGAGTTAAGACCTCAGATGTCAGGCAAATCCCCACTCCCCTATTTACTAGCTGTGGAAGTGTGAATAAGTTACTCAAATCTTTCAAACTAGTTTTCATTTCTTTTAAGTAGAAATAATATCTATTTCACAAGTCAATGTAAAAGTCAATGAGGTAATGTATGTAAACTTAATTACTGAGTTTATTACTTGCTCATATGGCATACGCCGTCTACTAACAACTGGAGAACAACAGCTTTTTTAAGCACGTGCATAAACGCATATAAAATCTGCAGTTTCTTCTAGAGGGGTTATAAATGCCTTTCCCTGCAGGGCTAGGGGACAGGATATACAATTGACCCTTACTGTTTATGGGTCCCCTATTTGCAAATTTACCTACCTGCTAAAATTTATTTGTAATCCCCAAATCAAAACTCTCAGCAACTGTGCAGTGATTTGTGGACACGCACAGAATGGTGAAAATTTTGAGTGGCCAGACACACATGTTCCCAGCTGAGGTGGAACAAGGCAATGCTTTGTGTTCTTGCTTCAGCTCTCATACTGTAAACAATGAGAGTATAAGCGTCCTTTTTGTAGTTTATTTAATGCCACGTTTTTTTGCAGTCTTGTGCTTTTTGTTGCTGATTTTGCCATTTAAACTGGCCCCAAGCACAGTGCTGCAGTGCTGTCTAGTGCTCCTAAGCTCAAGAAGGCTGTGTGAAAAAACGTGTTAGATAAGCTTCATTCAGGTGTGTTAAAAAGGTGTCTGTAAATAGAAATACAAATAAAACAAGGTTATAGGTTGCCTGATGAAAATGTGACCAGAGGTTGGCAGGAACTTAACCTTATATATCCTACAGGAGAAAGGGTTCAGTATTTGCTAATTCAGTGTTCTCAGTGACTTTATAGAACAAACTACCATAAATAATGAGGATCAGTTGTATTTCCACCCATTTCCAGTACTGGGTGGTATTCAGTACATATTCCCCTATAGAAACAGAACTATATTACCATTGTTATAGGCATTTGTTCAAAGAGAGGTATTTATTAACTTACGTAACTGTAACCCTCAAACTCTTGCAGATGACTCAAATGTTTGTTCAAATGGCCATTTATACTATTTAGGTACTGTGATTTTAGTAAACGAGCACTAACGCACACACTGCATGGAAAGGACAAGAGCATGCCTCAGTGTTTGGCACACAGTAGAAGTTTCATAAAAATGTCTTGCATAAGCTCTTAAAAAGGTTCTAAAGGGGTCTGGATTAAAATGGCAGACTGACAACATATCTAATCTTGTTCCTTTCCCAAACCCAACTAAAACAACACTAAAGGGATTAAAAAAAACCATAATCCCACAAGGATTATGACAGGAGACAGGACAACAGCTGCAAAATTTTGGAATATAGAAAAATCAGCAGTAACTGGCTTCACCGACTCAAGAAAGCCAAATATCTTGCCAGCGGTGAAAACAACCTGAAAGCCAACCTGATTTACACTCCATGCTCGGATGTTAAGGTGAAGTGGGGTGGCCAAAGCAAGGAAGAACAGGGTAGAAGTATTTTTGAGAAGTTAAGATTCCCAGATACCTTCCCTTACTCGATGCCTCTGAATGACTGCCCCTCTTCCTCTGGCCTGGGGGACACCAAGCCAGTCGAAAGCACCTTCGAGGACATGGGCACCGGACAGTTTACAGGTCGATTAAGCAGCCACATACACATCAAATGCCGCTGAGCCTTCCCTTACTGGGCTCCTTCCACCCAGAAATGCCTGTGTCCAAATTGTACTCCCCAGGCAGGAGTTTGGAAAATCTTCCCCTGAGAATCTCATTAGTCACAAGGGAAATACCCAAAGATGCACTGATCTGGGGTTACCCAACAAATGACACAACTGGATTACCCTACTGTGATGCCTCAAGCAGACAGGCCTCACTTCCACACCTAGAGCTTCCAGTCAGCTTTGTAGTCTCTCAATCTTGATTATGAGGAAATAATCAAGGATTACCAAAAATCTGAAGACAGCCTTTAACATGGAAGATAGTGTTAAAAAACAAAACAGGCCTAAAATGGAATTGTTTATGGTTGGTCAAAAAAAGAGACTAAATTATAGTTTCGGCTCTCCCAGAAATGGAATCTTAAACCAGTCAATCAGGAATTGCCTGATTAGCACTAGTTAGGTAACCTGCCTGATAGACCCCTGCCATCCCCTAAAGGAAAGCAACCTTGTTCCCACTCCTTTCCCACCTAAAGTGTTTTATTTTCTACAGCTCCTCGGACCTTTCTATGTGCTAGATTGGATGCTGCCTGACTGGAATCGATTTTTGCTCAAATAAGCTCTTAAAATTTTTAACATGCCTCAGTTTCTCTTTTAACAATAGCAATCAAAACAAACACATAAAAAGCAACCTGGAACAAACAGAAACCATGCAGGGAGAAGGAAACTTGAAAAAAGGAAAAAAGATACAGGGAGTAAAAAAGACAAAAATATTATTAAGCTCACCCAAGAGATGAAACATACTCCAACTGTGGAATAAGAACAGGGGTGTTCTAAAAAAGAAACGTTCAAGGAACATAAAAAAGAGATCTTAGAAATTAATAATATAATAGCAGAGACAAAATATTCCATCAGAGGGTTGGAAAATAAAGGTAAAGTCTCTCAGAAAATAGAGCAAAAGAACTGAGATGGAAAATAAGAGAGCAAAGATAAAAATCAGAGGCCAGGTTCCGGAGGTCCAACATCTAATTAACCGGAGTTCCAGAGAGAGAGAACAGAGAAGAGAGAAGGAGAGGAAAATATCAACAAAATAATTCAAGGAAACTTCCTAGAGCTGAAGAACATCAGTTGCCAGAAGGAAAGTGTCTACCAAAGCCCAGCATAATAAATGAAAATCAAGCCATACCCTAGGCACATTGCTGTGAAATCTGAGAAACCTGAGGACAAAAAGAAGATTCTATAAGCTGCCCAGGTGGGTGGGGAGATGGGTGATGGGAACAAAGACCAAAACCAAAACCCAAGCCAGGTAAACACATAAATGATCATGAATCATATGGCTCTGGGCATCACAAAAGCAACACTCAGCAACAAGCCAACAGAACAATGTCTGCAAGATTCTGAAGGGAAATGATCAACACAGAATGTTTACCTAGTTAAACAAGTAATCAAGTGGGAGGGCAGAACAAAGCTATTTCAGGCACATTAGGCCACAAGAATTTATCACCCATGCTTCTATTAAAGAATGTGCATCACACCAAAATAAGAGTAATACCATAAAAAGGTATAAGCATGGAGTGCTGCAAATGGGAACTCCAACACCGGAGAGTGATATCGAGGGAATTCTGGGAGGATGGTGAAGGGAGATACTAGGATGACAACTGAGCTACCCATGGAGAGCAACGAGGCCTTAATCAAGCAAAGTGGCTCAAGGGACAAGTCATGCTGAGGAAGTCATCACCAAGATCCCTGCTGCCATCGAGGACAGAATTCTCATGTTAAGACGATTTCACCTAAATCCATGTCGAAGTTTAGCTCACAGAAAAGCCCTTAACTGACAAAGTAAGCATTCTCCATTAAACTTTGGAAAGTTTTTTTATAGAGCTATGAAATCATTTTAAACTAACATTCCAAGGACAAAGGCAGTTGTGCAACATAAAAGATAGCTTTGAAATGAATACTGCACAGTATGGTTACTTACAGCATTTAAAAGCTGTAATAGACTTCAGGCATAAAAATTTTGCATCCTATGATTTATAAATGGAGTTCCAGTAAGAAAAAAAAAAAAAAAAGAACATACTTGGTTTTTGCCACCTTCACTTCCTTTATAAAAAAGGTTGTTTGTCTCTCAAATGCCTTTTATGGAACTTGATTTTGCCATGCTGACAGTATTAAAAGACCAAAACAATGTACTTTGCTATGAAAATGGCTGAGTAAGAGAGTAGATTATGAAGGCCAAGTAGATCACCTCAGGAAAGGAAGCCAACACCCAGCCATGTGGGAACCCAAATTTGCAGTTTGAAACAATCATACTTGTAAATAAACTTTTCTGCTACATAATCATTTCCCTAAAACCTCATTTTTAAAAGCAGGTCTACGCAGGGAGAAAAATCCTATATTAGTTCAATACTCTTGTTAAGAGTGTTAAATCACATCTCTAACAATTTAAATTGGAATGACACTGTCTACTGATAATATATTTTTCCTTACAAATTTAGTAATTTTTTTTTCTTTACCACATAGCAAGTATGGTCAAACAAGTGACTTCTAAAGGTCAGAAAGTGATGGCTTATTGGTTAAGTATTAAAGGGACCAAAATGGGAGAGTTGTATAGTCTTTCACTTCATTTAGTCCTGGTTTCCAAGAGCTATTTGTTTTTGAGTTCTTTACCATTTAAGCTACACTGTAGAGGGATACTGTTGGGTCAGTGTGTATTTATTATTTCAATTTTATGTTCTTAATATCAATCCGGTACAAGATCCAAACTTTAGAGTACTGGGGATATTTTATGCAGAATCATATTAAAATATTAGAAGTGCCATTAAATACATATAATAGAGCAAAGAAAGTGATCAGGCACACAACCATCAATTATCTGATGCCCCCAATCATCAAGCTTCATGACTATGTTTTCCAATCACTAAATAAAAAGAATTTCAGGTTCAAGCACTACACTTGTTTTATTAATAGCACAGCCAAATAAATGCAACTGGCTGGGAGAGTATTCAAACAACTTCGGGAATCTTAGGGTTTCCCCCATTCTTTTTTTTCAAAATTTATTTCTGCTGCGTTGGGTCTTTGTTGCTGTGCATGGGCTTTCTCTAGTTGTGGTGAGTGGGGGCGACTTTTCATTGTGGTGCGCGGGCTTCTCATTGTGGTGGCTTCTCTTGTTGCAGAGCACAGGCTCTAGGTGTGAGGGTTTCAGTAGTTGCAGCAGGCGGGCTCAGTAGTTGTGACTCATGCGCTCTAGAGCACAGGCTCAGTAGTTGTGGTGCACGGGCTTAGCTGCTCTGCAGCATGTGGGATCTTCCCGGACCAGGGCTCCAACCCGTGTCCCCTGCACTGGCAGGCGGATTCTCAACCACTGCACCACCAGGGAAGTCCCTCCCCACTTCTTTTAATGTTACAAGTTCTTTCAGTTTCCATGGCTGATAGGAATTGCAGTTACAAACAGAATCTAATTTGCTTAAGAGAATGAAAAGACCAGCCAGACTGGTAAACAATCTTTGCAAAACATATATCTGAGAAAAGACTGGTATCCAAAATAAACAAAGAACTCTTAAAACTCTACAGTAACAACCCAATTAAAAATCTGACAAAGGATCTGAACAGACACCTCACCAAAGTAGATGGCAAATAAGCATATGAAAAGATGCTTAACATTGTACATTATCAGGGAAATGCAAATTAAAACAACAGTGAGATACTACAACACACCTAAGAGCATGGCTAAAAAACAAAACACTGAAAACACCAATTACTGGCGAGGATGTGGAGCAACAGGAACTCTCAACTCATTGCTGATGGGGATGCAAAATGGTACAGCCACTTGGGATGACAGTTTGGCAGTTTCTTACAAAACTACCATAGCATCCAGCAATTGAGCTGCTTGGTATTTACCCAAATGAGTTGAAAACTTACATCTACAGACAAAACCCTGCTCATGAGTGTTCACAGCAAATTTATTCAGAACTGCCAACACCTGGAAGCAACCAAGATGTCCTTCAACAGGTGCATGGAAAAATAAACTGTGGTACATCCAGAAAATGGGATATTAACCATCGCTAAAAAGAAATGAGCTATCAAACTGCAAAAAGACATGGAGGAACCTTAAATGCATTATTACTAAGTGAAAGAAGCCACTCTGAAAAGGCTACATACTGTATGATTCCAACTATGCAAATTTCTGGAAAAGGCAAAACTACAGAAACAGCAAAAAGAACAGTGGTTGCCAAGAGTTTGAAGGGGAAGAAGGGATGAAGAGTCCAGAGGATGTTTAGGGTAGTGAAACTACTCTGTATGATAGTTTAATGATGAATACATGCCCTTACACATTTGTCAAAACCCACAGAACATACAACACAGAGTGTACTTCAGTTAGTACAATAACAATGTACCAGTACTGGCTCATCAATTGTAATACAGCAAAGTAATGCAAGATGTTAGTAACAGAGGAAACTGTCTTGAGGATAAGGCGGTGTATGGGAACTCTGCACTTTCCACTCAGTTTTTCTGTAAACTTAAAACTGCTCTAAAAAGTAAAGTATATTACAAAATACAGTCTATTAAAAACAAATCTCATTTGTCAATTTATAAAAATTCCTACTCTTCTTCCCCAAATTTTATCTTAATATTATCTAGTTTACTAACCAATGTTCTATAATAAAACATGCCATTTCATATCCTAGCTTTCACCCTGCTGGTCCACTTGACAGGGCAATAAAACGGTTAAAATTCTCTAGTTTAATACATAGGCATTATAACACTATCATTCAGAGATGATGTAATTGACAGTGGTTCTCTGAAGATATAAATTAGAATCCATACTGTATCTATCTGGTATAAAATATTCTTCTGCTAGAGGATGTATACAGGAAAAATCTTCAAAAGTTAGATTTATAAGGTCATTTCAAAGTAATGCTCATGTTTAAATAACTTGCTGTTACTCTTCTAAATCATCCCTCACCACTCAAAAATATGTCTATATTGGAAAGGTCAGCAAAATGTAACTTGGTTTGCCTTATGAGCCTTCTATTTTACATAGTATCTCTGGTGTTTTGCCCTCCTTTCAAAAATAGAAATACAATTCTGGGGCACGTTGACAATCGAAAATATCTTCTTTGTAAGTTTCTTCAGCTTAATCATGCATTTGTCTTCATTTTTTAAAAAAAGCACACCACCACCTGAAGAACAGAGTTTACAGTAAATTTTAGATTTGTTGCCACATATGCAACTAACAAAAGTGCAACAACAGCAAAAAACTAGTGTGTGCAACATACCAATAAAGTTATTTTTGAACAGCCCTAATGTCTTCATTCACAAACTTGTAGGAAATGACTACAGGTATTTTACCATCTCTCACATCCTGAGTTAAATTCTTAGAAAAGAAATAGGCCAAATGCACTTGATATTCTAGAAGAGAAGAGACATCTGCTAAACAGGTCGCTAATACCAAGGAGGAACTTTCTAACAATGTGGGGATGGTACTGGATGATCTTTATTTAAATTTGTTGAGACTGGGTTAGGTTATTGATAATCACTCCTATCTTGAACTATTATGTCTCCATCATCCCAGTAGGGATTCCCACTGTTTAAACAGCACAGGATCTTCTCTTTCACAGTCAACATAACCACAGGATTCATATTTAACTATACTCATAATTAATATACGACCTTACTGTAAGTTCTAGTACCACAAATACCATACTCCTTAAAAGTAATTTTCCAAAAATACTGGGCTGACAACATGAGGCTCTGAAAAAACATTAGCAGTAGCTGGAGACCCTCAATAACAAAACAGCTGATAATACACCTATACGGTTACAGGCTTCTCCAAGTGTGACCAGATACTGACAAGCTGCATCAATGTTTTAACTAAATAGACAGAATGGCAGACTAATGAAAAGAAAGGATGGTTTTAACTCGTGGTGTGCATGTGTGTGTGTGTGTGAAATAGTATATAAAGATATGAATAATTGGTTTTTTAAAGATTTTTTATTGAAGTAACACTGAGTTATGACATTATGTAAGTTTCATATATACATTATATTTCTACTTCTGTATACCCTACAGCGTGCTCACCACCAATTTAGTTTCCACCCATCACCATCCAGTTGATTCCCTTTACTCATTTTGCCCTCCTCACCCTGACCTCCTTTCTGGTAACCTCTACTCTGTTCACTGTATCTACATTTAGTTGGTGGTTTTACGTGCAGCTCTGCTTTAGATTATTTATGTGACACTGAAAGTTCCCTAAATCTTGAAGGTCTCTATTCCACCATATAGGAAACAGGGGCATTCATTTTACAACAAATACCTGAGTGCCTATTATTTGCCAAGCACCATTCTAAATGCTTGAGACATATCAGTGAAAAAACAAAGACACCTGCCCTCTCGGAGCTGACATTACAGTGAGGGAAGACAAATCATAATAAACAGAACGAATGAATTATAGGCTATGTTAGAAGGTGGTAAATACTATGGGAAAAAAACAGGACAAGGTGACGAATAAGAGAGTATATATGGGGATGGGGGCAGGATGCAGCATGCAATAGGGTAGTTAAGGTAGGTCTCATAGAGAGGTGAAAAAATGAAATAACACATTTAGAAAGTGAGGGAGTTGACCAAAGAGGTAAGCACATCTACTTATGACTCTTAACAAGGATTCGCTATGAATAAGACGATATACATAAAGTCCTCAAAGGGAAAGACTATCATTTTTCTGGGTACCGGTTATGTGTTAATCCCTGTGCTATACACTAATACGTGTCTCATTTTCTATAAAAATTTAAGGCAGAATATTAAAATCCCACTGGAAGTTATTCTCATTTTTAAAAAAGTAAAAGGTAAATGTAGGGCTTCCCTGGTGGCGCAGTGGTTGAGAGTCTGCCTGCTAATGCAGGGGACACAGGTTCGAGCCCTGGTCTGGGAAGATCCCACGTGCCGCGGATCTTTTATAGGCCCATGAGCCACAACTACTGAGCCTGCGCGTCTGGAGCCTGTGCTCCACAACAAGAGAGGCTGCGATAGTGAAGAAGCCCACGCACCGCGATGAAGAGTGGCCCCCGCTTGCTGCAACTAGAGAAAGCCCTCGCACAGAAACGAAGACCCAACACAGCCAAAAATAAAAAAAGGTAAATGTAAATTTTATGAGTTAAAGAAAGACTACTGAAAAAGAAACAGGAAAAAATGTGTATATACTATATGTAATATATTTAATTCATCCTTCTAATGCTGTTTTTGAAATTAACAATGGTATATTGCAAGATACTTCAAACTGAATTCAGCCAAAGAAAGTCCATGCAACATTTGCAAACTGATCAAGATAACATGAAATAAACTGACAATCCAGCAGCTGAAATGAAAACAATAGAAATAATCCCAGAAAGAGACATGATGTAACCTAAACTTCTCAACATAACCTCACTAACAAATTTTACTTATTTGACGGGGAGAACAATTTACTCTTCTCTTTAGGAGAACAGAAATCAGCTCATATAATTTAGGAACATGATACATTCCTTCAATGAATGGTACTAATGATAATTAAATCTTCGGACAAGTGTTTCTTTGAAAATGTCCATAAAAGCCTGTGAAACAAATAAGATGAAAGAAACTACTTCTAAGGAAATGAAATAATTTTAGACCCATTCAGCCCACTGGATTCTGAAATATTTCAGGGTAGGGCTGTGAACTAAGTCAAAAACAAACCTACCTACCTAATATGTTTGCTTTTTTTTTTTTTTTTAAACCTCAAACCAAACCTAGATCCCAGTAAAAATGATCTTAAAAATACATTCTGGAACTTACATCTGTTCCTACTTTGGTAATTAGGTTAAAAGCAAAGTGCTCATAACTATATTTCTTCAGAAACTTAAGACTTCCCAAACTGCAATAAACTACAAGTGCTACCTGTATTTCCCTACCAAAAATAATCAACAGTGCTCAGTAAAGTTTAGAACCGAACAATAAATGAGAGTGAGACTTGAAGACGCTGAGGTAGAACAGTTTGTTTTTTTTTTTTAAAGTTTAATTTTTTAAATTTATTTATGGCTGTGTTGGGTTTTCGTTTCTGTGCGAGGGCTCTCTCCAGCCGCGGCAAGCGGGGTCCACCCCTCATCGCGGTGCGCGGGCCTCTCACTATCGCGGCCTCTCTCCAGACGCGCAGGCTCAGTAATTGTGGCTCACGGGCCCGGTTGCTCCGCGGCATGTGGGATCTTCCCACACCAGGGCTCGAACCCGTGTCCCCCGCACCGGCAGGCAGACTCTCAACCACTGCGCCACCAGGGAAGCCCCTAGAACAGTTTTTAAAAAGGCTGCCCTTGGCATGACAGCTTTACCTGACCCCTGGCAGTTAGAGCAGCCACTGCAACACCTTGGTTGTTGCAAGACTGAAAGAAAAGTCAGGGAGCGTTTAGCCTTTAAAGCTACAGTGAACACTACTACCTTTTTGCCACATTGCTCCCCCCAACTCCCCACCCCCATCACATTGCTTTTAACCAATTATGGTACAATTAGTGCAGAAAAATAACTTTCTTCTGAGTGGTGATGATGATGTGAGAAGTATCACACATAGTACGAATCTAAGTTATTTGTCAGTTTCATGTTACTCAATAATGTAGGTGTGGGAGAAAGGCAGCTAAGCAGCAACTGTCTCTGGGCAGGCAAGGAGCTAAAGATGATACCCGGGTGAGCCTTTGATGGCTGCTGGAGCAACAACCGAATCCCAAGGAGCAAAAGTTAGTTAAGCCAGGAAGATCTGTGTTACAGAAGGAAGTAACACAAATCTCTTAATTATATACGTGGAAATTAAACTTTGCAGAGTGAGAATAATGGACTAATTTTGTCTATAATGTTAATTTCTGGAACTACTGTGTCAATTTGTGTAATTCAACAGTGAAACAGAAACCAGAAACAGAGGGCATTATAGAATTTTGAACAGAGATATTAACAAACCTTAAGAAAATCAGTTTGATCTCAGGACCCCTAATTTGCTACAGAAAGCCCCCAGGTCCAGGCAAGTGTCAGTATTTCCTGGTGATGACTCAAACTACGGATGAGACCACACATTCAGTACCTATATGCTTTAGTGTGCTAACTGGCTTTTAAAAGGATGCTTGGAGGAGCCAAATGGTTTCTTTGAAATAATCCAACATCTACTTCTCGTCTGAGAGTGTGTCATTACCAAAGCCTGCGACATCTTCTGGTGTGTAAAATATTAAGTAAATCTAGGAAGATTTTGGCACAGATGTTTTTGATAGGATGTAGAATCCTGGCCTGCAGATACTTGTCTTTCTGGAGAAGGTGAATTAAAAAAAACAACAACAACCCAGGAAAGCTCAACTCTTCACTTTGTGTTTGGTTGGGCCATATGAAAATGCCAAATAGCCAATCATTCTTGTCCTACAAGAAATGGCAATTTTATGTGGTTCAACCCAGTACATAAAAATAACACTTGAAAACTCCTTCAGGGACTTCCCTGGTGGTCCAGTGGGCAAGACCCTGCTCTCCCAATGCAGGGGGCCCACGTTCAATCACTGGTCGGGGAACTAGATCCTGCATGCATGCTGCAACTAAGAAGTCCGCATGCTGCAGCTAAAAGATCCCGCGTGCTGCAACTAAGATCTGGCACAGCCCCCCGCAAAAAAAACAAAAAAAACCTCCTTCAAAGTACTCTGAAATGCGTCCTTTTTTTTTTTTTTAAACATCTTTATTGGAGTATAATTGCTTTACAATGGTGTGTTAAGTTTCTGCTTTATAACAAAGTGAATCAGCTATACATATACATATATCCCCATGTCTCCTCTCTATCCCACCCCTCTAGGTGATCACAAAGCACGGAGCTGATCTCCCTGTGCCATGCGGCTGCTTCCCACTAGCTATCTATTTTACATTTGGTAGTGTATATATGTCCATGCCACTCTCTCACTTCGTCCCAGCTTACCCTTTCCCCTCCCCGTGTCCTCAAGTCCATTCCCTACATCTGCGCCTTTATTCCCGTCCTGTCCCTGGGTTCTTCAAAACCATTTTCTTTTAGATTCCATATATCTGTGTTAGCATACGGTATTTGTTTTTCTCTTTGACTTACTTCACTCTGTATGACAGACTCTAGGTCCATCCACCTCACTACAAATAACTCAATTCCGTTTCTTTTTATAGCTGAGTAATAATATTCCATTGTATATATGTGCCACATCTTCTTTATTCACTCGTCTGTTGATGGACACTTAGGTTGCTTCCATGTCCTGGCTATTGTAAACAGAGCTACAATGAACACTGTGGTACATGACTCTTTTTGAATTATGGTTTTCTCAGGGTATATGCCAAGTAGTGGGATTGCTGGGTCATATGGTAGTTCTATTTTTAGTTTTTTAAGGAACCTCTATACTGTTCTCCATAGTGGCTGTATCAATTTACATTCCCACCAACAGTGCAAGAGGGTTCTCTTTTCTCTACACCCTCTCCAGCATTTATTGTTTGTAGATTTTTCGATGATGGCCACTCTGACCAGTGTGAGGTGATACCTCATTGTAGTTTTGATTTGCATTTCTCTAATGATTAGCGATGTTGAGCATCCTTTCATGTGTTTGTTGGCCATCTGTATATCTTCTTTGCAGAAATGTCTATTTAGGTCTTCTGACCATTTTTGGATTGGGGTTTTTTGATATTGAGCTGCTTGTAAATTTTGGACAATCCTTTGTCAGTTGCTTCATTTGCAAATATTTTTTCCCATTTTGAGGGTTGTCTTTTCATCTTGTTTATGGTTTCCTTTGTTGTGCAAAAGCTTTTAAGTTTCATTAGGTCCCATTTGTTTATTTTTGTTTTTATTTCCATTTCTCTAGGAGGTGGGTCAAAAAGGATCTTGCTGTGATTTATGTCAGAGTGTTCTGTTTTCCTCTAAGAGTTTTATAGTGTCTGGCCTTACATTTAGGTCTTTAATCCATTTTGAGTTTATTTTTGTGTATGGTGTTAGGTGTCCTGCTTCTAAGTAAGGGTTAGACTTCACTTGTAGATCAATATATTGGGGTGATCCATATTACAAAGTTGGTAAACTATCTGACTTCAATTGCACCTATCTACTTTCCATTACCCCTCAATGCAAACTTTCTGGTCTCTGGCTTTCAGATCCATCACTCATTCTTCTTCTGTGCTTATAGCATCTGCTTCCTATTGATACTTTAGTTTTTTGTTTCTTGTTCATTTCTGTAGATGTCCCATGTGTGCTTGACAAGAATGTGCTGTCCATCAGATCCACCCTGTAATTTGTGTTCAAATCTTCTGTAGCTTTATTCTTTTTGGCTCCTTGTCCAATCAATAACTGAGTGATTTTTAACTATGATAGTGGGTTTGTGGTTTTGCCCTATACTTTTATCAGGTTTTACTTTATAAATTCTGAAGTCATTTCATGAGGTGCATACAAGTTTAGGAGCTGGGTCTGTTGCTATCTAGTGACTGTTGATCTCTAAAGTTTTTGCCAGTTATATGTATAAATCTTGCCTCCCACTTTGTAGACTGTATTGTTACTCTTAATGGTGTCTTTTGATGAAGAGAAGTTCTTAATTCTAATACAGTACAATTTATCATTATTTTCCTTTGATTAGTGTTTTGCTTGTCCTTTTTAAGAAATCTTTTCCTATCCTAAGATCACAAGCATATTCTTCTATGTTATCTTGTAAATGTTGGTTTCTTTTACTTTTTGAATTTTAAAACCCAAGCATCATTTACTTATTTATTTTTGGCTGCATTGGGTCTTTGTTGCTGCATGCGGCCTTTCTCTAGTTGTGGTGAGCAGGGCTACTCTTTGTTGCGGTGCGCGGGCTTCTCATGGTGGTGGCTTCTCTTGTTGTGAAGCATGGGCTCTAAGCACGCGGGCTCAGTAGCTGTGGCTTGCAGGCTCTAGAGCGCAGGCTCAGTAGTTGTGGTGCACGGGCTTAGTTGCTCCGCGGCATGTGGCATCTTCCCAGACCAGGGCTCCAACCCGTGTCCCCTGCCTTGGCAGGTGGATTCTTAACCCCTGTGCTACCAGGGAAGTCCTGGTTTCTTTTACTTTTAACTTTAGATCTGAAGGCCAGGTGGAAGTGACTATCTTGCATGGTTTGTTTGTTATGTTGGGGGTGGTGGTGGTCAAGCTTTATTTCTTCTATGTTATTATTACGGACTCTTCCTTTGTGCTGTGTTTGTCCTCTTTTTCACTTTGCTTGATTTTCTTTCCTTGACCTTTTTTGGATTAAAAATTTTTTTTTGGTTTGCTAGTTCTTGAATTCTGCCCCCCCCACCCCAATACTAGTAACCACACATTCTTAATAAAGCCCAAAGTTAGCAATATTTTATCCCCCATCCTGAAGAAAACAATGACCTTAGAACATAAACTATGATCAGTTCTCTCCTGTGTTAGTCTGTTATTGTCCATTACTTTGGTATCATATTTTTATTTTTTCTTATTTTTTAATTCTATTGGAGTATAGTTGATTTACTGGTTGTGTATTTTTAGCCCTAAAAATTAGACACTACTGTAATTTCATATAATGTTTGTTTAGATTTACTTATGTTTGCCAACTTCTTGGCTGTGCTTTACTTCTCACTACCCTTATTCTAGGGTATTTTCCTTCTTCTTTAAGTGTGTGCTTCTTAAAATTTCCTTAAGTAAAGATTTGCTGATGGTAAACTCAACTTTTCTTTATCTAAAAACGACTAAGAATGTCTTCATTTTTTTTTTTAATCAATTCACAGCTTATTTTTAAAATTTATTTATTTATTTATGGCTGTGTTGGGTCTTCGTTTCTGCGTGAGGGCTTTCTCTAGTTGCGGCAAGCAGGGGCCACTCTTCATCGCGGTGCGCGGGCCTCTCACTATCGCAGCCTCTCTTGTTGCGGAGCACAGGCTCCAGACGTGCAGGCTCAGTAATTGTGGCTCACGGGCCCAGCTGCTCCGCGGCATGTGGGATCTTCCCAGACCAGGGCTCGAACCCGTGTCCTCTGCATTGGCAGGCAGATTCTCAACCACTGCGCCACCAGGGAAGCCCCATAATGTCTTCATTCTTGAAAAACTATTTTGTTGTGTACAAAATTCTAAGCTGATATTGATTTCTCTCTGTACTATTTTTTGGCTTCTAGATTGCTGTTGAGATGTCTCTATCAGCATGATTTTTCTTTGTAGGTGATGTTTTCTTTCTGAGAATTTGTAGCTTTACTACATATCTAGGTGTGATTTTAAAAAACGTATCTTGTTTTATATGCAAAGCAACTTTACCTTGTTTCAGAAAATTCTCAGCCAACATTCTTCAAATATTTGTCTCTCCTCCATTCTCCCTTTCTAGGTATGTTAAATATTCTATCCTCCATGTCTTTTGACCCTTCATATTTCACACTTTTCCTGTCCTTGTTTCCCTGTGCTGTATTCTGAACATCTTTAGATCTTCCAGTTCTTTAACTCTCTTCCTCATTGTCTAACATGCTAACCTGTTCACTGGGTTTAAAATTTCAATGATTATATTTTTAACTTATATTCTACTTGACTTTTTTTTCAAATGTGCCTCATCATTTTTGATGGTCACGTTTTGTTCTTTTTTTTAAAAAAATTCATTATTTTGTTAAGCATTTCATAGATAAATTAATTTTTTATTCTGCATTTGATGATTTTCTAATATCTGAAGTATCTGGTATGTATGTGTGAGGGGGGATGATAGGGTAATCTAAATCTGCTCTTACAGTTTCTGCTCAACCTCATTTATGGGGGCTTTTCCCATGTGGGGGGGATAATATAAATTCATAATTGGCTGATATGAAGCTGTGGAAATCCTGAATACCTATGTTTTCCTGTTTCTGCTAGTGGCAAGGGAGTGATAACAACTCCGATTGCTTTCTAGGGTCCTGGATTAATGTGGAAGTTTCAGCTTTAGATTCCTTACTTTGCAGTGGGCACAAGTGTTTAGTTTTGGGATTCGACCCTAGAGCCACTTCTGCTTCACTACTGACTCCCCACACTCCAATTAGAATGGGTTCATTTAAATTAATCAATAGGGGTGGAGGACTTGAAGATTTCCCTTCTTGCAAGCTTGTCAATGCTTATTCAAATTCAACAGGATCCACTTATGCAACTCTTTCTACTTATTTTTTTTTTGGCATGCGGGATCTTAGTTCCCTGACCAGGGATGGAACCCGTGCCCCCTGCAGTGGAAGCTCGGGGTCTTAACCACTGGACCACCAGGGAAGTCCCTTCCTACTCATTTTTGCTCCCAAGGAATTTTCCTTACTTTTTTGGGCTAAGGTCAACTGTGTATTCGAAAGGAATTACTTTAACACTTTACTAAGCATTTGTAGGTGTTATACAGAAGAATTTTCAAGTAATGTACTCTGCCACACTGCTAGAAATTTCAGGAGTCCTCTTTTCTTCAAACATGTGTTTAAACTATATCTCTCCCATTTTATACCTATGTAGCTTTTCTATACCTACATGTAGGATCATGCATTGATCTATATAAACTTATCTTGTCAGGTTTGGAGATTTTTTTCTAGTCTATTGAGATCTTTTGAGCTCCTGTTATCAAACAATTTACCCGTTCACTCTGTATATAAGCAGCCCATTAAACTTTTATTCCAGCAGCTATTTGTTTATATGATCGTTTCTTTTATTACCCGTTGAGATTAAAGGATAGGATATATGTTTGTTAGTTTTGAGTTTTGAGAGCATGTTGGAATATTAACTCACAGGCGATATTCAGTAAATGTATACTGAATGGATGTCCTTATCTAAGTTGCTAATAAAAGTACTGAACAGGATAAGCCCGTGGTCAGAGCCCTGAGCCATAGCAGAGACCCTGCCCCTAGCTGTCAATGATTCATTGTTTAGCATGCTTGCGTATGGCCATTCAACTAGTTATTCAATGATTCAACAAATATTTGAGACTGTATTAAATTTTACATTTCAGCCAATTACCTAATGTCTATGAGGATATCCTGAAAGATTTTATCCAGTGCTTTGCTGAAATCCAGATATATTCTGTCTATAGCATTTCCCTTTTCTACTAGCCTTATTGACTCATCTTAAATCCTTCATGAAGCCATTCTAAACATTCAGATCATACTGATTTCTTTAGTACAACTCTGAACTCAGCAACACACATGCTGCCTATTAACTGTTTAATGAGTTTATAAATTATCTTCCCACGATATTTAACAGTATTGTACATATAGCAAATTGTCAATAAATAATTGCTTTTTATGGCAGAATGCCTTTTAAATGTGTGATATTTGGGGAGAAAAGGAGAACTCATCTCTAGTCCCACCCTCACTGGAGGAAAAATGGTAGGAAAGAAATAGGATTTTGCATTTAGTTACCCTCAAGGGAAGTAAATAAAGAATGTTGTATATGTTTAATAAAATTACTCACCCTTTAATACTACTAAAATCTGCTTTTATATCCTTAAAATCTTATTTTTTCAAACAGCAGAGCAACAAACACTTGTGAAAGAAATGTATTCAGTTACAGCAACCCAAAGAATGAGGGCCTATACATTTTACAGATGATGTGAAATAGAATATTTTGAAACATACTGTCAATCACTGTAGCATATTAACACTCCAGTCCTAAATATTTTATCCAATTGATGATGCCCAAAAAGGAACTTCCATAAATTATCAAGTACTTAATTACCGACAAGCCGAGGAAAGCCACGTTGTGTGCCAATTCTTGAAAACACAAGAAGTTAAATTTTCATGTCTTTCTCAAAAAATAACAAAGATGAGTGCTGAATATTACAGCCAGTGAGAATCCACAAAGTTTTCCAGCTCAGTGTTTCTCACACTATGATTCATGGACCTCTGGGGGTTACTGAGACTCTCTCAGGAGGTCTATAAGATCCAAGTTATCTTCATAATAATACTAGGACATTATTTACCTTTTTCACTGTATTGACATTTGAACAAATGGTGCACAAAGGCAATGGTGGATAAAATTGCTGGTAACTTAGTACAAACCAAGGCAGTGGCATCAGAGTGTACCAGTAGTCATTGTATTCATATTCTTCACTGCCACACACTTATTGGGGGAAAAAAAAAAAAAAAAGACAGTTTCACTTAAGAACATCCTTGATGGAGGGAACAGAAAAATTATTATTTTTATGAAATCTCAACCTTGAGGGCACTTTAAAAAATATTCTATGTGATGAATGGGAAGTATGCATAAAACATTTCTCCTGCATACCAATGGGTTTTCACATAACAGAGCAAGGAAAGTTCAGATCCGGTTTCAGATTCCACACTGCAACTAATCTCCATGAAACTACTACTTGTCAAAGAAGTATCCAAGAAGAATATCCATAATTATCTGAAAAGGTTATTAAAATATTCCTCCCTTTTCCAACTACTTACCTGTGTGAGGCTGGGTTTTTTTTTTTTTTAAACACATTTCAACCAAAACAATGTATGGTAACAGATTGAATGCAGAAGTAAATATGAGAATCTGGGTGTATTCTATTAAGCAAGGCATTAAAGAGATTTAGAAATAAATACAGAACAATGCTACTTTACTAAATTTTTGTGTTTTGGGACATTTTTTCATAAAAATGTTTATAACTCATACAACTCAATAGCAAAAAACCAAACAATCCGTTTTAAAAATGGGTAGAGGACCTGAATAGACATTTTCCCAAAGAAGACATACAGATGGCCAACAGACACGTGAAAAGATGCTCAACATCACTAATCATCAGGGAAATGCAAATCAAAACCACAATGAGATATCACCTCACACCTGTTAGAATGGCTATTATCTAAATAAATAAATAAATAGCAAGTGAGGTTGTGGAGAGGATGAGGAGAAAGGGGAACCCTTCTGCACTGTTGATAAGAATGTAAGTTGGTACAACCACTATGGAAAACAGTGTGGAGGCTCCTTAAAAAATTAAAAATAAAACTACCATATGATCCAGCAATTCCACTTCTGGATATTTAACCGAAGAAAACAAAAACACGAAATTGAAAAAATATATACACCCTCATGTTCTCTGCAGCATTATTTACAAAATATGACACACACACACACACACACACACACACACACACACACACACACACACACAGGAATACTACTCAGCTATAAAAAAGAATGAAATCTTGCCATTTGCGACAACATGGATGGACGCTGAGGGCATTATGTTGAGTGAAATAAGCCAGATAGAGAAAGACAAATACCGTATCATCTCACTTATATGTGGAATCTAAAACAAAGAAAGAAAGAAAGAAACAAAAAAATGCCAAGCTCATAGATACAGAGGACATATTATTGGTGGCTGCCAGAGGCTGGGGGAGGGTGAAATGGGTAAAGGGAGTCAAAAGGCACAAACTTCCAGTTTGTGTATGGTGACAGATGTTCAACTAGACTTATTGTGGTGATCATTTCACAATATATACAATATGTCATTATGTTGTACACTTGAAACTATATATAATGTATGTCAATTATACTTTAATAAAAAATTTAAAATGTTTACAACGAGTTATGATGATTGTATTAAATGAATTAAACACACACTCTAAAAATTTTGCTTTAATTTCTAATCTGATAAATATAAACCACATAAATAAAAGTTCTTTGTAGTCCTCAATAATCTTAGTGTAAAGTGGTCCTGAGACCAAAATATTTGACAACTAACTGCTCCTGCAGTTGACAGAAAGCATCATTTTGGGAAGCCCTGTTCCACTTTCATGCAGGACTTACAAACTACCTCGTTTATCTTACTTACCAAGAAATACTTAGGACTACTATTTGCTACTTGTACATCTTCTCCAACATTGCAGTGATGACCTGATAAACTATTCTAAGGTGAACACCGGTCAAGTCCAGAAATAGAACTTTGCCAGCCACCCCAGAAGCCCCATCCCAATCACACCTTCCTTCTCCTGCTGTTATGTACCATTATCCTGCTTTTATATTAATCACTCCCTTGCCATTTTCCTTTTTTTGTTAATTCCCTAGACACTACAGTTCAGTTCTCCCCATTTAAAAAAAAAAATTGGTGTCTTCTAGGTCTCTTTCAATCCACAGGGTTCCCCAGCTTCCCTTTCATTTACATATAATGTGTCTATTGAAGAATCCATCTGTTCTATAGAACAGGAATCTATATAGTTCCCTAGGTTTGGGTTATGCCAACTGCATATTCTTGGTGCAGTTCGGCATGTTCCTGTTCCTTGGTATTTCCGTAAAATTGACAGATGGATCCAGAGGCTGGATTAGACTCAGGCTCTGTCCCCCTTTGGCAAGACGATAGGAGGCACATAACGCCTAATTATCTTTTGTGATGTTAGGAGCCACTGATAATTACTGCCACTGTCAGTGGGGATTATAAAATGGTGATACTTTAATTCTACAATTTCTTTTTCACTTATTAGTTGGAATACATTTATAAAGCGATTCTACCCCTCATCTACTATTTGGTTACCTACTGGCTCAGTTCACTTAGAAAAGGCAGGGGTAATACTTGATTCTTTTCCTTTACCAGTTTTCAAGATAATGAATTGGTTTCCTATCACCCTCTGAAGGTGACCAATTATTTTCATTATTACTTTTAAAATACAATTAAGAATTAATGGATTTAAACATATTTGATTAACTTCTCTGCCAAATTTTCAAACAGCACATTCTGGCCACCAAGGGCTAGATTTAACTATAGATTTAGCTGTGTAAAGATCAGCTTCACATCTGAAAAGGTCTACCTCCATTAGCAAACACATTTTAGTTATGGAAAAGGCTGGTAACTAATTACTTCTCAAATATATGACAAAATTCAGGGTACATTTAAAAATATGATTTTCTTAACACAAATGCTAAGATAAGTTCATACAAAATATAAAAGATTAGGAAATGTTTGCTAATTATATTTTTAAAAATTCTTCAGTGACTTCTTGGTTTTCAGAATAAAGTTAAATCTCATTAACTTAGTTCAGACGGCATGTCATGATTTGGTCTCTTTAGCCTCATATTTTGCCACTCTGTCACACTTAATCTTTTTGCGTAGTATAAAAAAAAAAAAATGTCGTCTGTTTTGGTGATGCTGTTTTCCTAATACAATGTTGAAAAATTATTCATAAACATCTAAAGACAGTTCATATTACAATTATTTTATAAGAATCTGACTCAACTTTCACATAAAAAATATGGCTCAATTGTTGGAAGTAATTTCTCTAAAGCAAATTTTAAAATCTGAAAATAAGTTACTGCTTGAAAATCATGCACACGTTCTATAGGAAAATCTATGTCTATCTAGTTACAAAGAATATATAAGGAACAAAATAAAAATCAAAAGGGCAAAAAATGAAATTTCATTTTATTATCAATTTGAAGTTTCCAAAAGGAAGAAAATATTTTTCATGTTCCCAGTGAGCAAAATTATGTAAATAAAAAGTTTGTTTTCACCAAAATGAGACAGGAATAAGACTTTCCCAAAAAGATATTTTCACACTGCAGGGCAATTATCTTAAAAAATTTCAAGTATAATAAGAAACTTAAAATGCCCATGCTCCTCATTCTCATTAAGTACACACAAGACCTCAGTGATTACATAAACCAGCGTTCTTCAATTTGTCTCAGTTGTCCGTAAGTGCTCTATGAGAATTTTAGCGATGTACTTTCCCTTTTAAGATTGTTTTTAAAATAATATAAGCCTATTTTGGATCATCTGCCTAACCACCTTCGTATCAAGTACTATCTCATGATTTTGGTGCTCATGTACTTGATTAAGGATATACTTGGGTCAAGCAGTTCTACTTGAATAACTGAGGACTAATAAAAAAGGAGCAGAGGTAGGCTTAATATGTAAATGATGCATTCTACCAACTGAAGGCCAAGTTACAGTATGAATGAATGTTTCCTCTGCAGAAAAATGGAGGGAGAACTGGGTCATCAAATGGCACACAACAGTACCGGCATGCTGAACTCAAAACAGAACTTAGAGAAACTTCGTAATGGGTATAGAGTTTCTTTTTGGGGTGATGAAAATGTTCTGGAATTAGATAGTGCTAATGGTTGAACAACACTGTGAATATACTGGAAGCCACTGAACTATATATTTTCAAAAAGGTGGATTTTCTATTATGTGATTTTTACCTCAATAAAAAAGAATTTAGAGCACAGCAGTTGGCATTATAGACATCATCACCTAGCACGGTAAATGTATGTTGCCAATTTGAATGTAATTGGTCTTAAGGTTTGTTTTAAATCTGTAAAATCGTTTACAGTTGCATAAGAGTGATAACTCTGTGAAATTTATGTCTAGTTTTATGTTTATTCCTATTTGTTACATTAAAACAGGTTAAAACAGATATATTGATTTATATACTAAATCAATACTGGGGATCTGTGAGACACAATTTGCCTTTGAAAAAACGGCTATATATTAAGAAAGTTGTAGAAAAACTGATATGTAAGACGCATAAACATTATCCATACCTTATTTCTCTGAAGCTTTAGTAATAGAACAGTTTAATAAAAATGGGAACTTAATACAAATTTTCTATCTTTAGAAATTAATCCAAGACCTTTCAAGGTTCTCATTTATCCATATATCATTTCTACTTGCAAAAACTGAATACCAATTTGAACACAGTAGTTGTTTAACAAATACACATTGCTTTAAGAAAGAGGAACAAAGATACCAAGAATCAGGCAGTGAGAAACAGAAATGCAGGTTTCTGTGTTGGTCCAGGGTACTTCAGTTTCTGCTTGATCCGCTACAATTAAATAGAGTTACTAGTCAATAACTTCCAGTGACTTTAGTGAGCCTTTTAGTAATTAATCAACTCAAAAAAGGAATACCTTCCCTGTTCTGACAACTAGTAGGCTGTTTCAGATAGGGACCCTGCAGTGAAAGGAACAGCGATGGGAATAGGAAGGAAACGGCTAACAGCTACTTCTGAATGCTTAAGAATTAGACAAGCACAGCTTGAAAAGTATACTAAGCTCAGATCCTGTGGAGTCAGGCAGCAAAATAGCAGATACAAGTCTTTCCTATTATACGAGTACTAAGATGTTTAATCTTGGTAGTAGAGAGATCAAAAGTAACTTCTGCCAACAGATCAAGATGTTTTAAAAAGCAAATAAATAGTTTAATGACAAGTGTATTTTGGAAGTACATTTAATAAGTCCAAATAAGATTCATTCATTCATTCATTCACTCAACCAATAAGAATTTGTGTATGCTTTATGGTGGTAATTTATAATCTACCAATAATTATATATAGATGTCAATCTAAAATTTTCCTAGCCATATTGAAAATTCCAGAAAATATGCAAGTTTAAAATTTTTGGAGCCCTTATTGTATAGGCATTTAAAAATATAGTCCAATTTTGAAACTCATAGATTTGGTTTTTTTTAAATAGGAAAATACATTTTTAATGCTATATTGATTCCAATTTTACATATTACAAAAACCGGATGAAAATACAACAAAATGTTAACAGTGTTTATATCTAGATTGTGGGACTATGGATGACCTAAAATTTTTCTTTTTTATATTCTTCTGGTTTTTTACATTACCGTGAAATTAGAAATTTTAATTTTTTTCTTAAAAAATTATGCCTTTTCTTTTTTTAATATGATTTTTAAAAATTGAAGTAGGGCTTCCCTGGTGGCGCAGTGGTTGAGAATCTGCCTGCCAACGCAGGGGACACGGGTTTGAGCCCTGGTCTGGGAAGATCCCACATGCCGCAGAGCGGCTGGGCCCGTGAGCCACAACTACTGAGCCTGCGCGTCTGGAGCCTGTGCTCCGCAACAAGAGAGGCCGCGACAGTGAGAGGCCCGCGCCCGGCGATGAAGAGTGGCCCCCGCTCTCCGCAACTAGAGAAAGCCCTCGCACAGAAACGAAGACCCAACACAGCAAAAAATAAATAATAAATAAAAATTTAAAAAAAAAAAAAAAATTGAAGTATAGTTGATTTACAATATTGTATTAGTTTCAGGTGTACAGCATAGTGATTCAGTATTTTTGCAGGTTATTTTACATTATAGGTTATTACAAGATAATGGCTATAATTCCCTGTGCTATACAGTATACCCTTGTTGCTTATCTATTTTATTTATTAAAAAAAACCTTTTTTTAAGCTTATCTATTTTATATACAGTAGTTTGTATTTGTTAATCCCATACCCCTAATTTTCCCTCCCCCCTCCCCTCTTGTAGCCACAAGTTTGTTTCTGTGAGTCTGTTTCTGTTTTGCATATACATTCATTTGTATTATATTTTAGATTCCACATATAAGTGATATCATATAGTATTTGTCTCTCTCTGACTTATTTCTCTAAGCACAATATTCTCTAGGTCCACCCATGTTGCTGCAAATGGCAGTATATCATTCTTTTTTATGACTGGAAACTCATAGATTTGATTAGTCAAAGCCTGAGTCTATCAAGAGTGACCCAAAGGTTGATGACAGAGTAAGTTTTCTATTTTGCTGAGGCTGGTATGTAGTAGCAAGGCACTTATGTAGGTAGCAAGTAGCCTAGTTAACTGCTCAACATTGACCTCTTAACTCCCATTTCATCCTCAAAACCACCCGATATGAAGTAGGTATTATTCCCCCTTTTCGAATGAAAACAACAGAAAATTCTACCTACAGAGCAGTGAGTGTTTCACACTGGCTACTTAACAGAATTACACGAATAAAAGACACGAATAAAAGACACTCCAGTTTGTGAACTGCCAAGTTAAACAAAACAAAAAGAATTTTTTAACTGAAAAACTTGTAAGAGTCCTTCAGTATGCAAATGTATACCATGAATTTCTAAGAGAGAAATAAGTAAGCTTCCTAACTTCTAAGGCCACATAAACCTTTTGTGTGTGTAGAACAGGTGACAGACCAACGAGCCATGAAATAACTTAAGACATGCTGCTACTGTGGTCTCACAAAATTTGAAGATTCATGGAAGTTTGGGAATTAAGCTTTTGAGACTATCACAGAACATGTATGATTCAATCATTATAGTATTGTTGCTTTGGACAGGCATCATTCACAATCATTCTCCACAGAACCGAAATATAGTGTCCTGGATATTATGAAGGATTGTAGATTCTGAGATTCAAACAGCCTCTGTGAAACAAAAGGGCAAAAATCAATTACTCTATTGATTATATCTTCTGGGCTTAAAGAGAAGTCATGGTGGAAGAAATAAGTACCAGTGATCCCTAAATGACTGCTAATCAGAATCACTTGGGGGGGCTATTAAAAAACTTAAACTGCCACAATCACGATTTTGATTCAGCAGGTTGAGGTGGGGTCCCAGGTGATTGTAATAAAGGTAGTGTTAGAAAACAGAGGGAAGAGATTAGAGAGCTTGGCTTTCAAGAGGATAGAACAGAAGGGGAGATGCCTCCAGCTGCCACCTCAGAAGGAAATCAAGAAACATTAGGTCATGGATCATGACCATTAGAACCTGGTAACCTTTGGAGCTTTACTGTACAGCGTATACTGCAGGATTGTATGACTGGAATAGTTCAGATTTGGGTTTGAATTCCTACTCCATAACCTACTAAGTATGTGAAACTGGGCAAGTTATTTAACCTCTCTGCCTGCTTCCTCATTTATAAAATGAAAATAACAACATATACCTGATTGTGTTGTGAGGTTTAAATCAGATAATATATAAAAGCACTTAGCAAAGTGCCTGATGTATGATAAGAGCTCAATATATACCGTTATTATAGTTACTCCTGGTCAGTCTTCAATTAGTGATTAGGAGTAAAACTGTTAGGAAAAAAGGTCCTATGACACTGTTTCAGGGGGATATAAGCCATAAAAATTTTGGGAAAAGAAAGCCCTAATGGACAGAAAAGATGAGGGCAACATGAAACATGAAAATGAAATAACAAAAATGAAAGCAGACTGAGTCCCTGGGGTTTGCAGAAACTGGAGAGAGAAAAATCCTGCCCATACATACTCTTCATAGGGACTGCAGGGGCATGAGAGGGGTCCCGGATTTATTTAGAAGGAAGTCCCAATACCCCAGACAATACCTACATATAAGAAAACTAAAGCTCCGACGATTAAAATTATTTGCCCAAGGTTACACTGCCACTAAATAAATTAAAATTTAGGTGTTGCTTCAAATCCAATGCTCTTTCCACTAAACCATACTTCCTGAAAAACTAAATTCCTTTTTAAATCCTAAAGAAGCAAAAGACCAAGCTATTTAGTAAAAACAAATATACATTCCAATAAATACATGAGTTTCTACTATCTGTATTTAGTAGAAAAGAGGGAGTTTTGGCAAGAGACCTAGACTTGGAGTGTAATACTAGAATTTTAATCCTGGCTCTCACTGATTTGGGCAAAAAGCTCAGTTTCCAATTATTTTGCTTGCCCGGAGGAAGCTTGCACCTTGATATAGAAATCAAAAGAAATAGTGCATCTAAAAATACTTTGTAAATGAGGTTCATACTTCTGGTTCTGGCAATATGGCCAACTAGTTAGCTTCAAACCTTCCTGACACAAACATCTAGAGCTGCTATTTAAATAAGACAAAAATCATTTTAGACGCGTAGCTGTGGTAACTAAAGAGTAGGGGGAATCAATGAGGGCCCAAAACTAAGAGAGAACTAAAAACCAGAGAATTAAGCATGAAAGATAACCTGTGACTGTCCTGGTGCAGATCGGGGGGTGGCGTGTTGGTTTTTGGTCTTGGTAATCTAGGGGCTTACGTTTTGACATCTGTGCAAGGAAAAGAGATGCTCTGGGCCTGCACTGGGTCCAAGCTGGAAATGAGTCCCCAAGGATTCTTGATTCATACTAGTAAATAAAATATCTCAGAGAGAAGGTAGACTAAAAAAAAAAAAAAAAAGATATAAAATATAAGTTTAAAATCTGCCCACTGTATAGGGACAATAAGGAAGCGTGTCTATCTTAATCTGGACTCCGGGTAAAGGGAAAAAAATCTCCTAAGAATCTGTAACCAAGGACTGGTGTCAAGCTCTGGTTCAGGAAATCACAGGTCAAGAAAGTAACATATAAATTGACCTTGGGCCAATGATACTTCTTGATGGGTGGAGTTAAATATAAAACCTCTCCACTAGAGGGCACCTCTGATCCAGGCCACACAAGATTTCCACAGACAACTCTCTATTCCAGTTTATCTCATTATCTAAGACTGAAAAAATATGAAGAGAGCAAGAATCAGCAGACCAACAGAAGAATTAAACCTGTAAGAAATTCACATAAGATAACATGACAGAGATGAGTACAGATGTTGAAATAATCAAAACCTTAAGAGAACAAGACACTATGAAAAAAAGAAGAGGCAAATTTGAATAAAGACAAAATAAAACTTTGGAAAATATAAGCCAATTAAATCAAAAGCTTCAGTAGATGAGTTAAACAGCTGAATAATCACAGTTGAAGAATGAGTTAGTGAACTAAAAGAGAAATCTGTGGAAATTATGCAGACTAGAAAAAAAAAAAAAAAGACATGAAATATGAGTGGTGAAGACATACAGGAGACAGAACAAGAAGATCCAACATATGTCTAAAAAGGTTTCCAGAAGGGAAGATAGAGAATGCAAAAGGCAATATTCAGAGAATTTTCCTGAACTGATGAAAACTAGAAATCCCCAATTTCAAGAAATATAACATGTATCAAACAGAATCAATAAACATCAACCCATCCCACTTTGCAGTAAAACAAAGAGGAGAAGATCTTAGATCTTAAATAGAGTGAGCACATAATTTATTTTCCAAACCGGGACACTTTTTTTTTCTGAGACAAATGTTAAACCAGATGGGATCCCAAGACAATAGGAGTAAAAAATTGGGACTGTTCCAGACTATATATCCCAGCCAAGACATACAGTAATTTTACTAAAGAAACGATAAGGAGACTGACAGAATACCTGACAACAAAAGATGGAAGACAATGGAATAATCTATTCAATGGCTGAAAGTGACAGTATTGTATTTCTATACTTCTATTTCTAGCTACACTATCTTTCAAAAGTGAGAGCTAAATAAAAACATTTTCAGACAAAAGCAGACTGAGTTTCTTATTCAAATTGCTGAAATAATTACTAAAAGATGCACATATCAGAAAGAAGGAAATTCACTTAGAAAGACAGCACAGAAATTAAAAAAATAACAATTCTATGGACATTATGTCAATTAATTAGAAAACTTTGATAAAATGAAAAATTTTAGAAAATTACAACTTACCAAAAATGACTCAAGAAAGAAAAGAAAACCTGAAAAGATCTACTGCCTCACTGCAAAAAACATTTATGTAAATGCTACCAAACATTTAAGTACTAATACCAATCTTATTTAAATTGCTCTACAAAAGAAAGAAAGGGAGGGAGGAGGGAGGGATGAAAGAAAAATAGGAAAGCTCCTCACCTGAGTCTAAGGCTAGTATAATCTTGATACCAAAACCAGACAATGGGAGAGCAAAGTATGACAAAAGAAAATTATAGGCCAATTTTCATTTATGAACAGTTACAAAAATCCTAAATAAAATATTAGCAACCCAAATTGAATATACTAAATTTGACCAGCTGATCCTAAAATTCATGTGGAAGAGAAAAAGGGCCAAGAATAATGGACAATATTTTGAAGAAGAACAAGTTTGGGAGCACTTGCCTTACCAGAGACCCAAATTTATTATAAAGCTACATCGATTAAGAGTATGGTATAGGCAGAGGGACAGAAAAACAGATCAATGGAACAGAGAGAACACCAAAAGAAAACTTGTTATATCACAGTCATGGTAATACAGATCAGTGGAGAAAAGCTGAGCGGACTACACAATAAACAAGGTTGAGAAAAGCCACATGGGAAAAAGTGAAATTAGATCTCTATCCCAAAATGAATTTCAATAGATAAAGTGAAAAGTATAATAAAAATGTGAGTTTTTACTTTTTCCTGTAAATAGCAATATATTCAGAATAGAATGATTTAACCAAAGGGCATTAAATATTCTTGGAGAAAACAGTTTTATTTTTGACGAATACCAGAATAAATGTTCCAGCTAGTTGGAACTAAGGTTACAAGGTTATATATGTATAACACAGTAAGGTATACACATACACACACACACGATATACCAAAACACAACTTTTAACGTATATACAACTATTATAGTTCTTAGAGATAAGTTATCTTGGGGAAAAAGGTATTTTATTCAAGACAGTCCCCATTTACTAGTCCCCATTTACTAACACAAATATGCTTATTTTAGTCATATCATTTCTCATAACTCTAATAAATAGCCAAACTGAAAACATAGGAAGGAAAAAAAAATCTCACAGATAATCACGATCTCCTTTGTGGTGTGCTTCCTTCTTGCCATTACAACCTCCACCCTGGCAACTAAAAATCAGAACTGGAACACTACACAAAGCTTCACTCCTTGCTCTTTTCATTTAATTTACAGAACGAGCATTCTAATAAATCATTTAAATCTCTGAAAATCTGATCCGAATACCTGCAAAGCAATCCATCATATGCTAGGATTTGCTAATCTCTGTAGCGTCATCTTTCCTGGTTCACTAAGCTGCAGCCAGGATGATCTCTTCCAGTTCTGTGAGGGGAGGTCTTCCAGACCTCAGGGCCTTTAAACATGCCATTTCTTTTTGTCTGGTACACTGTCCCCTTCCTTTCCTTAATATGCCCACCCAAAAATAAAAATAAGAAATCACTCTCAAAAGATTTCAATACAACCTTTTTCCTTCATATCACTTATCACAAACTGTAAATATATATTTATTGGTACAATTTCTGAGTATCTATCTCTGAGCAAGTACCATGCCTATTTTCTTCACTGCTTTATCTCTAGTATTTAGTACAGTGCCTGCCCCATATAAATGAAATACACAATTAAAAAAAAATTTTCTTGTCTAAACCTATTCTTGTCTAATAAACCTTCCTTAAGCATGCTGACTTGTAATTTTTCTTTAATTCTGCTAATTGTATAACAAAATTAAAATTTTAATGGTTGGGATAGTTAAAATTCTTGCATTATCTCTAAAAAACAATAATATACAGCTAGCTATCCTCCAAAAAGAGGGCATATGAATTTTTAAAAATTTTATCATCACACTCTAAGATTCTTTTTAGCTTAAAAATTATGTGATTCTAATCCCATTTCATTAACCTGGTAACACTATTATTCTCATTACCATGGACATGTAATACAATTATAGCATTCATAAATGAAACATTAAATAGTTGTAGCTAAACAAAAACAGTATACTTGGTGGAGACATGTTAACTGGCTTTAAAATGCTTTCTTAAATAAAATGTAATATTAAATAGGAAGCAAGCTACTATTGCACATCATTAAAATAGTTGTCTATTTAAACACAGGGGTCAGGGCAGTATTCCAATCTTAAACAAACCTGTACATGTGATTGGGGAACTCATGATTGATATAATCCTGAATCCTTGAATTACAGGAATTTTTCAAAACAGCACATCAACTATTAAACAACAGTAATGACGATAACATCATAAGGAGACATTTTAATAGTTTTCTGATACCTCATAATGTCATATACACCTATAATTGTAGCAGTAAAGTAGTACAGTATATCACATGCCAATGAATACTTTCTTGCCCTACAGAAAAGCGTCTTTGGTTCTCTAAGTCAACGTGTATATCAAATACACAATTGTATACAATACAATATACAATACACAATATACAATGTGTATAAGCCGACTTTCCTTAAATTCTCCCATTTGTACGTTATTTCTTTATACTTGTGTATTACAGGTATCAAGAATGAACAGTCTGTTTGTATCAGGAATGAACAGCCTGTAATTTCTGAGCCACACTGAGATTTAATATTCTGAGATATTAAGACAACATCTCCTCTGGCCTATTGACTAGCAGTCTAACTACTGTTAAAAAATGTTTAAAAGCTTGTTAGTAAGAATGAAAGAAGATTTAAGAAATAAAGGGATAAAGAGAAAAGAGTTTTTACTGGCCTAAAAATTCAGAAGAAAGCTTCTCAACTCTCATCTCTTTTCCCATGAGAAAACTCCAAACACCTGTATGTACTCCTTTAGAAGACTCAACAAAAAAGCATAAGAAGCTCAAAACAGAATATTAAAGGAAGAAAGATAAAGGTAATCACAAATACTTAATCCTGGAACCCTGAACTTTGATTCAGAGAGGCAAGAATTTAGAGTTCCATATTTACCCTCTGATAAAAAAAGTAAAAAAGAGTTTTTGAGTAAATGTTTCCTAAGACGTTTTGGCATACACGCCCCATACATGCCAGTTTTCTTTTTTTTTTTTTTTTTTTTTTTTTTTTTTTTAAATTAAATTAATTAATTTATTTATTTTTGGCTGTGTTGGGTCTTCGTTTCTGTGCGAGGGCTCTCTCTAGTTGTGGCAAGTGGGGACCACTCTTCATCGCGGTGCGCGGGCCTCTCACTATCGCGGGCTCTCTTGTTGCGGAGCACAGGCTCCAAACGCGCAGGCTCAGTAATCATGGCTCACGGGCCCAGCCGCTCCGCGGCATGTGGGATCTTCCCAGACCAGGGCTCGAACCCGTGTCCCCTGCATTGGCAGGCAGATTCTCAACCACTGCGCCACCAGGGAAGCCCATGCCAGTTTTCTGATTTTCTGGAATTCTAAATAATTTTTCCCTTAACAGTTTTGTAAAGTATCAATTTGCCTTTTAAGTTTACACTATTATATGATCTATGAAAAATGTTTTCCAAGAACTCATCAAGTCACCAAATAAGGAAGACCAGGCAAGCTGTGAAATAGAAGATTTAGAAGAATCCTCTAATAGAAGAATCCACGAGTTTTTAAAAAAGAAGTCTTTTCTGGATACCCCTCAAACACCAGTTCTGATGGGGAATAAAGGAAAACGAATCTGGTTTTCCAAAAGATAAAAATGGGATGGGGAGACAAAACAGACCAAGGGGCTATAGATTTACTTCAAGATCAAGCAGATTTAGTTTTAACTGCCTTAACAATAAAGAAACCTTTAAGACATATTGATGGCCAGAGTTGTCAACATTGTAAGGTTTACTCAAACTCCTTGGAATATGACCTCTTTTTCGCATTACATGCATGCCAATTTCACTGCTGATTGTCAAAAGCCTTTTACTCCTGCTGCTGGCAACGTAATATGAGGCTGTTTCAGAAAACAAACTAGAATAAAACATCAGGGTTTCACTCAAGTTTTACAGTTGCTGTAAGACTTAATAAGAAATATGATAGGTGTATATTGTGAGTAGCTAACATTTTACATGTTTACAATATCTGAAGGCTACTGAAATGAACTTTCACTATGAAAACATGAGTTCCAACCTAAGTTGACAACAAGTAACAAATGCCTACTGGACATCTCCACTCAAATGTTTACCAGCACCTCAAAATCTGTATATTCAAGACTGACCTTACTATCTTTTCAACATCCTGTTCATTCATTTGCTCTCAACTTTGCTGCCCAGAAATGTGGGAGCCTGCCTTCTCACTTTACACATTCAACTGTTAACCAAACCCCATTGTGTAACCTCCTTAACATCAATCTCCTATTCTCCATCCTTACAGCTAAATTACGTTAGTTCAAGTCCCAATTATTTCTTGCACAGACTACTGCGTCATCTCCTACTTTGTCTACATCCAATCAATCTTTTATACCATCACCACAGTGATGTGATTATTCTGTCACTTCTACTTAAAAACCTTCAACTACACATCCACTGTACAAATTCCTTATTAAGATACAACAGGCTCTTCATGTTCTGGTCTCTTCTACCATTGGAATCTCATTTCTTACCTTGCTCCGCTTTATTCCCTATACAGCTGCAGTATTTCATTGCTTTCACTTTCCTGGAATGTTCCATGAACATATATAGCTTTGCTTATAGTATTCTCTCTGCCTGGTATACGCTTACCAACTGGGAGAAAGAACACCATGTCTTTTTAGATCTGGCTTAAGCATTCACTACTTTAAGAAGCCTTTCCTGGCTCTCCAAAGGAGGACTAACATTTATGTCTCATGTTCTATGCATACATGTGTCACATCACCTGTATCACTCTATAGTCCTTGTTGGTATACATTTCTAGCTATTCAGGTCCTTGAGCATTGATGCTGTACCTCACTCGTTACACATTTCCTTATATCTACATACAAAAGCACCACTAGAATACCAACATGCTACTTTCTTACTGTTAGCTGGTGCATTTATTTTCTTACTTCAGCAAAACATTTCTAGGTTGTACTCTATTGACATGACTGAACAGTCACCAAAAACTTATAAACACTTCTATTCATGTTAAGAACAAGATAATTCATCCACTATAATAATTACATTTTTTTTTTGCTAAAGAAGAGGATGACTATTTGATAATATATTTATTAACCATCACTTCAGTATTTAGAATTGGCTATGCCTGCCTCCAAGAGTCGAACCACAAAAAACAGTTTTCACTGAAGGAAAGCCTTTAAATACAACCTTAAAATAGGCCATCTCAACCATTAATTTAGAATATTTCTGGGTTATTTTCAAAGCTAATGCTATAACTATGAAATACTTTAAGGTTAATAATATTTTAAAATTAGTAGCTGAAGGGAACCAGAATTGCTACTGTATCAAGACTTAGCACCTTGAATAAGTGTAATGGCTTAATACCTTCCTCAATATTCTCCCTCCATCTTATCTGTAAAATGACAAATACACAGGGATTTTAGAAGGTTTTTTAGAAGGTTTGTTTTTGCAAAGTGCTTTAGGGGAGAATACATTTAGGGTACTTTTTTTTTTTTTAATTAATTAATTAATTTATTTTTGGCTGTGTTGGGTCTTCGTTTCTGTGCGAGGGCTTTCTCTAGTTGCAGCGAGCGGGGGCCACTCTTCATCGCGGTGTGCGGGCCTCTCACTATTGCGGCCTCTCTTGTTGCGGAGCACAGGCTCCAGACGCGCAGGCTCAGTAATCATGGCTCACGGGCCCAGCTGCTCCGCGGCATGTGGGATCTTCCCAGACCAGGGCTCGAACCCGTGTGCCCTGCATTGGCAGGCAGATTCTCAACCACTGCGCCACCAGGGAAGCCCTAGGGTACTTTTTATAAGTCCCTAAAACACTACTTCCTATCAGTAGAATTCTGAATTTCTTTTATGATTTGACTGCTTCCTCTCACTCCCTTGGCGAAGAGAACAAACATATCATAGGCTCATAGCATAAACAGTAAGTAATCTTAAGTAAATTATTTAATATATTCATTTACATTCACACACCTGGGAGAATGAGGATTTAGCTTATTTTTATAGGCACACAGGAAAGCAATTCTATAACCTATGTTCCACCTCTGCGTCCAATCTCTGGTTTTGTGGCAAATTTTTATTATTCTAGAGTAGCAGTGTCCAAAATAAATTTCCATGATAATGGAAAGATGTTATACCTGCATTGTGCAATATGGCAGTCACGATGTGACTACTGGGCACTTGAAATTTGAGTGAAGAACTTAATTTTTAATTTAAATTAAAATAGCAAAATGCAGCTACTGGTTACCATTTTGGATAGTGCAGTATAAATGCCACAGTCAACAAAATGGATCAAGTCTGATCTGGTTCCTGTCAAATTGGGCTTGGGTTAGAACCATACTGGGCTAGCCCTCTCCCCACTCAGAAGTCAGGCAATAGATTTGAGGGGACAACCCCCAGAAGTCTGCAAACTTTTTCTGTAGAAGGCCAGATAGTAAATATTTTAGGCTTCGTGGGCTAGTAGGCCAAACGGTCTCTGTTGCAACTCTTGAGCTCTGCCATTGTAACACAGAAGTAGCCATACACAATGAATGTGTAAAGGAGCTCGCATGGTTGTGTTCCATTACAACTTTTATTTATGAATAAAAAAATCAGAATTTCATGTAATTATCATGTGTCATGGAATATTATTCTCTTTCAGATTTGTTCAACCATTTAAAAATGTAAAAACTGTTCTTAGTTTTTAGGCCATACAAAAACAGGTTGTAGGGCCAAACCACCAGCCTGGTTTGCGAACCTCTGAGATACAAGAAAGGTCAGTGAGCGCAGGAAGAGACAGTCAACACTGTTAGTCATCAAGGAAATGCCAACTAAAACCACAGTAAGGTCCCACAAGAATGGCAATACCAAAGGCTGGTGAAGATACGGATTCCTTGCAACTATTCTACAGTGCTGGTGAGAAAGTAAAATGGTACAATCACTTTGGAAAACTGACAGTTTCTTTAAAAAGTTAAACATACCATAGGACCCAGTCATCCTACTCCAAGTACTTAACTCAAGAGAAAAGAAAATCTGTGTCTACACAAAGACTTCCATATGAGTACTCATAGTCCCTTTATTCACAGGGACTAAAAACTGGAAAGCCACCCCCACTTCAAGGGGTGAATGGATACATAAAGGGTGGTACTTCATACCATGGAATACTACTCAGCAATAAAAAGTAACCAACTACTAATACTATGCAACAGCCTCAATGAATCTCCAAATCACTGTGTTGAGCAAAACAAGTAAAAAACCAGAGTACATAGTAAGTTCATTACATAAAATTCTAGGATATACAAACTAATTTACAATGACAAAAAGCAGATCAGGATTGTTGGGGGCTGAGGGTTCAGGGAGGGGTAGACTGCAGTTAGGAGGAAATGTTCTGTATTTTGATTGTGGTGAAACAGTCACAGGTATATATTTGTCAAATTGTACACTTTAAATGCATGCTGTTTACTGTACACATAAAGGTGATTTAAAGAAAGTCTTGATTCCACCGGCATCAGACTTACTCACAGCAATCTCTGTGAATTGATATATTCACTTTTGTAAGTGCTGTTTAAATTTGAGGAGATGGGTAAGGGAGGGATAGATAAGTTAGTCTGAAGTCTCACACTATCACAGCCGATGGGATCTGCAGGGCACATTAATAGTAACCTACATCAAAGAGCTTTGAAGGGACAGGTTTTAGGAATTCTGTGAATTGAAATCTTTCCTGTTCACAACATTCTGATCTCCCTGTTTGGAACATGTATTTTAAGTTAGACTAAAATGTAAGATTCCAAGAACTAGTAAATAATGCTTTATGTTAAAACAAGCTTTCATTTGTAACACCTCTGAGATACTGTCCTTATTTTAAAACAACAACAACAAAACAAAACAACAACAACGAACCTGTTACTCAGATTCAATTTGTTTAAAAACATTTGTTATATGTCTTACAAAGGCTTGATGAAACTTGCTCAACTCTGGAATGACGTTATCAATTCAAAATATTAAGAGGAAAGAAAACAAGGTCCCATTTTCTAGCAAGTTTTATTCATTCTTTTAAATTCTAGACTAGTTTTTGACAAGACCTTACAGCGACTTGTCAGATGGGTCAATGACAAGATAATGATAAAAAAAAAATCACCCACTAACACAAAATAAATAATATTTTAAATAATTTATGGCTATACATTGGGCAAAATTGGGATGGAGTTTTATTTTTTTAACTGAGTACAGATATGTGAAATGCAAATATGGCTTCCCAGATTCTTTTCAGAGCAAATGGTGTTACAGGTTCCTAGAGTCAAATTAAATGTCATGCTTGACTTTAGACAATGTCCTTTTGGAAGAGAGAAATAAAATACTAAAATTCAGGAGTTAGTGGAGGTGACTCAGTTAAAAAAAAAAGAAGAGATATGAAATGATTTGCCAAACTTATGACACAAGCTTTCAAAACTCTGCAAACAATACTAAATACACTTGGAAAAAATCCTTTAAAAAACTCTGCTTTTCCCATTTCTGACCTTAAATACACCCTATTTAATCATAAAACTGACTCAAATTTTAAGGCATATGTCTAGCATAGCTCTCAATTCTTTCTGAGACTACACACTTCAAATATCATAATTTCTTATCATACAAAATAGAAATGAGATCAGCTTTTGTGACCAACATACATTCATACACTTAAAACTTCTAAAAGGCCACCACAGCTGTAGGATCACAACTTCCTGATGTAGTACAAGGGATATTCTATTAATCTAATTGTTTTCCAAGGTATTTATGGGAAAGCATTTTGACTGCTTTTCATCTAACTAGTTCCTCTCTAAGAGAGGCTTAAACCCAGGGACTTTTAAGTGAGAATCATTTTTCAGTCTACAAGCAACAACATCTGACTAATAATGTTAATTTCTTGGCCCACAGAAAATGTCCTTCTCTACTTACTGTCCAACTAAGAGAGCTCTTTACTTATTATTTATTATTTGGGGTATATCAGAGCTCAATTTGTGAGATGTGCTACAGACTATTAGTACCCCACTCCCCCAGAAAAAACACCCTGAGAGTTAAGAAATTGGGAGGTGGGGTAGAGGAAGGCATATTTAAGATAGAAGAAACGGAAATACTAGTATGAGCATAAATATTTTAGAAAAATTTATGACAATGTACATATGAATTGAGAACATGGTGGTTTACTTGGGAGAGAATGGTAAGGAATGACAACTGGAAATGCCAGCCACAGTGCTGAAAGTATAAGGGACTTAAGAGATCACCTAATCCAGGTTCAAGGAGACTCAATGAATTGCCCAGTTAAATGGCATAATACAAATAAAGGGGCTTGGGCTTCCCTGGTGGCGCAGTGGTTGAGAATCTGCCTGCCAATGCAGGGGACACGGGTTCGAGCCCTGGTCTGGGAAGATCCCACATGCCGCGGAGCGACTGGGCCCGTGAGCCACAACTGCTGAGCCTGCGCGTCTGGAGCCTGTGCTCCGCAACGAGAGGCCGCGATGGTGAGAGGCCCGCGCACTGCGATGAAGAATGGCCCCCACTTGCCGCAACTGGAGAAAGCCCTTGCACAGAAACGAAGACCCAACACAGCCATAAATAAATAAATAAATAAATAAATAAAATATTAAAAAAATACTTTTTAAAAAAATTATCATTATAAAAAAAAATAAAATAAAGGGGCTTAGCATGGTGCCGGCACATAACACATGTTCCATAAATGTTACTGTCACCCTTTCATGTACCCCCAACGAAGGTCCCCCACCAGTAAGTTGTACAATAACCACCACCACAACTGTCACCTAAATCTTCCAGCAGTTCTCCAGTCTTCTGGAGACACTAGGTCCTTTCATCAACCTATTTCAAGGAACATTCCATTACCATATCTCTATGATACCTACCTTATAGACTGGCTGTGAGCATTAAATGACATCATGTAAAATGGCAAGCAGCTAAAAGTCCAATAAATGCTAGCATGAAGTTTCCAATGCTGCCTTCTCTCAAACACATCCTTTCCATTTATGACGGTAGGAGCATGTGTGTATCTGTGTCTTCGTGTGCGTGCACACAAACATGCATGAAGGAGTGAAGAGCCAGGGATGCAAATATCAGATATACTTAAGACCCAATTTTTGACAATTCCCCTCCTTTCCGCAAGATTTTGATATGACTCCTGGGTACCAATCTCATTCCACTGAGAATTCCCTGTCACAGTGAGTCACTATAAGTGTGGGGCGTGAACTCAGATGCACTGGAATGGAGGAAAAAGGTGATGGGAGCAACAGTCCCTTCATTCAGAGACATGTTGACAAAAACCAATGTCTCACCACAAATTCACAACTCAACCCAGGCTCGTTATCTCTCCAATTAACATGCAACGCCCCTGAAAATAGGCCATTACATCTTGTACTTTCTTGCATGTGTCTAAGAACAGGCCATCAGATGCTTAATAGTCATTAATTGTTTTTAATCATCCTCAAGAATTCAATATTTAAAAATTCATCCCGCATGTAACTCTCCAGGAATACATAGTGAGACAGAGAACTAGCCTTTCACACAGGTCAAAAGAGAAAGACTTGTAAATCAGTTTCTCAATAAAATGTGGTAAGCATTTCATCTAGAAAGGAATGTATCTTTAAACTCGAGTTCTAAAGTTCATGAATGGCCTGAAACTGTAGGCAAATCTTTGTGTAGGTATACTTTCCCTCCTTAGAGAGCACACAGCTTCCATTACATTCTAAAAAAATAAAAAAACAAACCAACTCCCCCCAAAGCTGAAGGACCACTGCTCTATATAGCTTCTCCCCTGGCTCTGAAGTTCAAGCTCTCATGGACAGGCCTTCCTCAGCTGGACTCCTGAAAGCATACTTAAAAATCAAACGACAGGATAGTACAACAGTCACCCTCAGGCAGAAGGATCTATGGGTAGTTGTTGGGGGGGGGGGCACCAGAGGGACTTCTGAGGCGCTGAAAATATTGTGGATTTGGGTGCTGGTTAGAAGAGAGTTCACTTTGGGCTTTTGTTTTTTTGTTTTTTGGCAGCGCTGTGCGGTTTGTGTTCCTTAGTTCCCTGACCAGGGATCGAACCTGGTCCCTAGGCAGGAAAAGTGTGGAGTCTTAACCACTGGACCACCAGGAATTCCCAAGAGTGTTCACTTTGTGAAAATTCATCAAGCTGAACAGTTATGATTTTTGCACCTGTCCGAAGGTATATTTCAATAAGAGGTTAAAAAAAAAACAGTAACAAAGATGGGTCACTTATACATAGCAGACATCATTACATAATGTAAAAAAGAAGTCCTTAAAAATTATGTCCTAGGAAGGGTCCATGTGGTGAAGAGCTGAAACCTCCAGACAACAGCCAGTGAGGCACTGCGGCCCCTAGCCCATCTGCCTGCAAGTAACTAACTGATGGTGCCTGCCAGTGAGCATGTGGGTGAGCTTGGAAACAGGTTCTCCATCCTCAGTCAAGCCTGGAGAAGGACTGCAGGCCTGGCTCACAGCTTGAGGGCAAATGAAAGACCCTGAACTAGAACCATCTAGTTAAGCCACTCCCGGATTCCTGACTCAGAATACCTGTGAGATAATATATGTTTGGTGTTAAAAAAAAAAAAAAAATGATGCAACATCTAAATACTATCTTCCTTACGTATACTAAAGTGAGCAAAGTGGCCTGGGTAGTTGTACCTACAGAGACATCAGCTTATCGGTTTAAACTGGCAACTTTCCCTTCTCGAAGGGCTGTGGTACAATATTGGTTTCGAAACCCAACCAAGAAAAAAGAAAATACAGCTGGTGGTTATGAATATCAACTTCTGGATCAAATGGAAGTTAATTTATCTGTAAGATACAGACCAGGGATCTTCTTAATGCTCCTTTCTCCTACCTCCATCTAAATTAGAGATTCCATTACAGTAATATATTTTGTTTTATTGCATAAGTGTTTGAATGATACTACATGCATATATACAACCCTTAATTTTTCTGAAGGTTTTTCTCACGAGAGGAAGTAACACTAAATCAGAATTATCAAGTACATATAAATATCTTCTTTTAAAATACAGACATATTATTTGTACAAATCCACAGAAGAGGTAGCTGGGGTGAGTGAGGGGACATAGCTATTTCATATCATCCAACACAAACGTAGCATGCTTTGAAATCAAGGTATTAAGTTCTTGTGTCCATTTGACTTCTGAAGCCTGCCCAAAACAGCATTAGAATTTGACACTTCAGCAGTCTGGCTCCAGTATCTTTCTCAGCCTGGAATCCTTTGCAGTGCCCAGCACAGCAAAGGGCCTTGCACACATTAAACATTATGGTATTAGCGTAACTGAAAGAAAGTTAGAAAAGTAACTGTTTTTTCTTTTTTTCCCATTAAAAATTCTCGAAAGTTGTACAGAATTCTCTTCTCAAAATGAACCACGGGTAGATCCTCTCATGTTTCCTTGCATATTTTTAAAAGCTAAAAAGACAACTATCTTTTGCTCTAATCAGGCTAAACTTTTGCACTCTGTTAAATTTTAACCTGCCAGTTTCAATGATTCTTCTTGACTCCCTAGAGTTACACTGGTGGTCAATATTTAAACAAATATGACTATCTGAAAATCGTATTTTCTGTTACTACACAGTCATAATATAGAGCCCAGTAAATAATACTGTAAGATTGTGGGTAAGGCCCAGCATAACAACATAATAAATCCAACAAAACTCCAGAATTATCCTTCATTTAATATATTTACATATAATTATATGTTAAATATACTTAATATACAATTATTATATGCGCTTTCCTTTTCCTCTCAAGAGCCTGAATGTAGCTAGCACTATTAAAGCTAACATCTGATCCTTCTTAATTTTTTCATTACCACTGTACACTAAGCCATCTTCATTTCCTTACAGTAAGTAGTCAGCAAGTGGAAATACTGAATCCTCATTATCTTATCTAACTTTAGATATTAAAAAAAAAAAAAGGAAGGAGGAGTGTTAATTTTATGAAGATAAACACAAATGAGTTTGATTTTTTTTTTTTCACAGTTAATCACTGCCTCTATGGTGGGTGTTAGAGTCATCTAAGACCAAGAATAAGAAACTCATCACAACAAGGAGATTCTTTCTTACAAGTCTCTCTTCTTAAGAGGCTTGATTATGACACCAACAGAGCTAAAAGACACAAATATTACAATTTTCCCATTACTACCATTTTGTGACTTCCATTAAACACTTATCAGAAGAGATGCTCAGGACTCCAGCCTGAGAATCATATGACACTTGCTTAGTGTCAATAGAAAGAAAACAAAACAAAAAAAACTGCTCACCCTGGTGGTTCAGACAAGCACTAGGTACATAATGAGTCAACTATTTAGTATTACACATGAAACTTTCAAATAATCAGTCTTGAACCTGTGATAGGCTCCTTTTTAAACTTCATGTTCCCATAGTGTTTTCAGAAAAATATTCCCCCTCAACGCACTTCAGATTTGTCTTTAATCTTTTCATTTATTTACTCTTTCCACACAGGGGAGAATCTATCTTTTTCTTGGGAAGGTTTTGTGCTACAATAAAGTACCACGTTAAACTTTCTGAGTATCCAATACTAAAAGTAATCTAGTGGTCTAACAAATAAAAGCAATATGCCCCATTCTATTTAAAGAGAAAAAACTCTCGCAAACTTACCCTGTTGTTATAAAGACCACTAATTTAGAGAGTAACATACTACAACTCTCCAAAGTCAAATAAAACAATGGACTGGCATAGTCCTCTTTGTTTTGAAAAATTAATAAATTCTTACTTTGGTAGATTTTTATTTTGGGATGGGTGGGGGAAAAAATCCCCTTACTAAAAATAAGGCAGACCCTCCTTTGAGACATAATTGCTACTAAGACTGCTTTGACCCATCTTGACTTTCCTCTGGTGAGGAATGACAACCTTTCTGTTCAAAAGGTGGGAGAGATCACATTAAGAGAAACTTCTTTGCAAGAGATAAAACAGATGTATATTCATAAAAGTACACGGACTTCCTCTGCCTTCCAAAGCATCATTCAGAAAGGCTATCTATTCAAACCATGTTCTGGAATGCTCACAGACACTACTTTTTATTCCCCCAATAGATAAGAGCACGGGACCCAAAGTCAAAAGCCTTTGATCCACTTTAGCCTTACCCTAAGCAAATCTCATATCAGTTCTGTGCTTTGGTTTGTTTCTGCAAAATGACAGAAGTAGTTCTTGCCTATCTACTCTTTTAGAATGGAAGAATTAAAAAAAAAAAAAAACACATAAAAAATCCTTCACGCTTAGAAATGGCTGCTATAAAACTCAAGGTGCTCACTATTATTATTACTATCACCTTGTACCAAGTTTTACTGCCACTTCTGAATTAGGCCATGATACTGGCTTTGAAACACAAATCCTGTGGTCTTCCATCTGTGGTTACAATTTTTGATATAATTCTGCCCTGATCATTTGTACCTCTAAGATTTACTCTACTGATCCCTGGCCTGAGAATTTATTTAGTCCCTCCTCTCCCAAAGAAACTGGTAGAAGTCACACCATCCACCTCCTTGTAGACATAATGTGAGGAATAAGATCATCCTCTTTACTCGAGGAATGATAACTATACAGTATGCAAAATAAGGCGACACTTGTTATCCTCTTTTCTTTCTACTTCCCACAACACAAAACCTCTGCTAGAAAATCCGAAGGTTTCTGACAACAGATTTGTAACAATAACTGCCATAAAAATATCAGATCTAAAGCACAGAAAGGAAAAACTTTATCGAGTTTGCAAGAAATAACCCTGAGTCCTACAGCTACTATTAGGTTCGGTGTGGGCTGTCCCTTCCTAGGGCCTGTGCCGTGTCTCTGAAGAAAAGTGGCCTGGGCCCAAAGCACGCCTGGGGCAGCCCTGGAGCCCGATCAGGACCCTCCAGAGCAACGTCTGCACCCAACGTTGCATCTCTCGTTTCAGACACACCCCCTCCACCCCGTGTTTCAGAGGAGGTGTGGGCACTCAACTCCTTCACTGGGGATAGGGGCACCGGAGGGAGGGCGGGCCCAGGCCTGAGCACCCATTTTGGAGGACGGGGGAGCTCGGCCCTGCAGGCTGTGCGATCAGGAGTCGGGGAGTGTAGGACGCATCCGTGGGAGGAGCGAGGAGGCCGGAGGGGGGTCTCTTGTACTCGGGGGCGTGAAGAGGAAGGCGGCGGGAAAGACTCGGTAGAGCGAGGTTTGTCAGTGCGAGGTATTCTTTTTGTTATCTGTTTAGGGCTGGCGGGTGTGATGGGGAAGTTCCCCTCAGGACAGAGTCGGCAAGGGGTCTCCCTCCCTTCCCCGTCTTGGGGGGCACCGAGGACTTGCGAGAGGCCTCCCTCCAGTGGGAGGACAGTCACTGATAAGCGATGTAGGCTGTGCCAGCTGGGGCGCCGATCCCTGAACCTCCAGCCCAGCGCGAGAGGCGTGGGACGGGGTGGGAGGGGATGGAGGAGGCCCCCGGCCCAGGAGGCGGGAAAGGCCCCAGAGCTCCGGGACGGGCGGCGGCTCCGGAGCCCCGAGTGGCGGCGGCGCGGGCCCGGTGAGCCCCGAGCCGGCCCGAGCCCCTTGGGCTGCGTGCGACCCCACTCCCCACTCTCCGCGGCCGCCCCCTCCCCCGCGGCTCCTCTCACCTGCACATGATCCGCCATTTTGCTCCATTCATGCTCCTCTCCGGCCCCCCTCCCCCCCAGCGCGCACCTCGGCCGGGCCGCCGCCGCCGCCGCCGTCGCCGCTGCGCCTGCGCGCTGGGGGCTCGTCGCGCTGCGCTCGCGGCGTAGCACCGCCCGGCTGCGTAGGCCCGGGCGGCCGGGGCCGCGGTTGGAGAATGCGCAGCGCCGTTGGGACGGCGTAAAAGCGCGGCAACGTCAGCGGCCCGGAGACGCCGGGGCGGGTGGAGGAAGGAGCGGACCGAGGGGCGAGAGGGGCGGGGGCCGGGGGAACAAAGCTTTGTTTACATGGTTTTTAAAGGGGCCGTGCTCGCTCCGGCGGGCGGGCGAGAGCGGCAGCGGGAGTTGGCGCTGCCTTAGCTCATCGGCTTCGCGAGGGCTCCTCGAGGGGCCGGGACCTGTCCCCGCCCAGACCCCTGCACCTGGCGGATTCCTCTCTTCCCGAGTGTCCTCACGACGTGCCCCCGGACGCTCCCCACCGCTCTGCGGCCGCGCCACTGCTGTAACACCACACCCCCAGGGGGGTCTTCCGGTGCGCCCACCGCCCCAAATCCCCCGCTTGGGACGCCGGCATTATTCTTTACTTTAGACTGCCGACGGTGGCCGAATTTGTTCGTGTCTTTCTGCTCCAGTGGACAGGGGCCATTGCTCTCTGATCCTGGGTTTTACCAGCAACCCACATCTCCTTGTTTCCATTTCTATCCTTTTCTCCACGATAAACATTCATGGAAGTAGCCGCCAAAGAGTGGTGATGTTGGAAACGTGCAGAAGGCACGGTTCCGATCTTCCCCAATAGGTTATCTTAACCAGCAGTCTAGGCTGCCTCCTGAGAGGGGTCAGAAGCTGGGGGAGGTGGTGGTGGGGAGTGATAAAGGAGTTTTAGGACCCTTGACTCAGTCTGAGTGGGAAAGCCATCCCTCTGGGTCAGGTCAGGTAAGGCTCTGCCTGCTGAGGCCAATTCCAGCCTTTCCCACTAGGAATGATCCATGTTAGATAATGCCGGATCCCGTTTTCAATTGGATTCCACTCTGGCTTCCAATCATGGCCCCCAGATTAGATTTTAGCTGGATTCTGAGAGTATTGGTTGTCTGAAGTTTGTATTGACTAGGGGCCACCACGTGCGATGGAAATGATTACAGTAGTGAATGACACACACTTTCTGTTGTGGATCGAGAGGACTGGTACTCAGCATTCATGACAAGCTTCGTCCTCCTCCAAGTGTGTCTTCCTGATTTGCAGAGGTAGGACACCTAAAAACTACATTACCCAGACCTCCTTGTAGCTAGGGTTCTGTATGCAAGTTCGGCTCCGCCAATTAGATTCACTCAGAGAAGACTTTGGAGGCAGAGCTTTTGACTGTTGCTTTTGGCAGGCCTAGCCCCTGAGATGTGGGATTTTTCTGTTTTTGTTTTTCAACAACTTTCCAATGTCCAATCCTTAGCTCCCTGAGGGTAGAGAGCAGGGGTGGTGAGTCAGGTGCTTCCTTGGTATCTTCTTGGAGTGACGATTGCAGTGGCAGTCTTCGAATTCCCTGCTTGCCTGATTGGGTAGAAATAACAGCTCCCTGTGGGCCAGGCCCAAATCCACCCCCCACCAAAACCCTCCCCCACACCTGTTTCTCTCCCTCTATCTTCCCTTTCTCAGTAAATGATACCGTCATTCACCCAGTTGCTCAAACTAAAAACCCAGGAGTTGCCTTGATTACTCAGTGTTTCAAGAGTCCCCCCATATCCAATCCACTTGCAAGTCCTGTTGAATCTATATCCGGTACATACCCAAATCTGGCCACTCTTCTTCATCACCACTGCTAGCACCCTGATCCAGGCCACCATCACATTTATCCCGGGCTCTGATAATAGAGTCCTTGCTTTCCCTGCTTCCTGTCTTGCCCCATGATAATCCATTTTCCCTATAGCTGCAGAACATCCTTTTAAAATCATAAATCAGATCATTCACATCCCTGCTTAAAAATCCTCAAGTGGCCTCCCATTACATTTAGAGTACATTCCAAATCTTTGCTATAGCCCAAGAGGCCATGTGATGGGACCATCTCTCCATGTCCCCTCTGGCTCACAATGCTCTGGTCATTCTGCCCTTCCTGCACTTCCTCACATCCAGCTGTTCCTGCCTCAGGGCCTTTGCCCTTGAAGGAACTTCTGCCTGGAATGTTTTTCCCTCAGATCTTTAAGTGGCTGGTTCCCTCTTATCACTGATGTCTTGGTTCAGTTGTTATCTCCTCAGAGAAGCTTTTCTCACCGGCTCTACTGAAAGTTGTCCCCGACCCCTTCACTGTCATACTTACAGCATTGATCACTGTCTGTACAAAACTAGTTAGTTACATATTTATTCTTTTCATTGTCTGAGTGTTCAACTAGAAAAGAACCACGATGAAAACAGGGATTCTATATATGTCTTGTTTATGCTCTGTCCCTCCTACCTCTGCACAGAGTAGATGCTAAAAAAAAAACAAAACCAAAAAACAAAAACAAAACTTTTGAGTTAATTAAATTCTTCCTGGGCTTCCCTGGTGGCGCAGTGGTTGAGAATCTGCCTGCCAGTGCAGGGGACACGGGTTCGAGACCTGGTCTGGGAAGATCCCACATGCCGCGGAGCAACTAGGCCCGTGAGCCACAATTACTGAGCCTGCGCGTCTGGAGCCTGTGCTCCGCAACAAGAGAGGCCGCGATAGTGAGAGGCCCGCGCACCGCGATGAAGAGTGGCCCCCACTTGCCGCAACTAGAGAAAGCCCTCGCACAGAAACAAAGACCCAACACAGCCATAAATTAAAAAAAAAAAAAAAAAAAAAAAATTCTTCCTATCTCAGTCTCATTCGAGGGTGCATTTGGGGTCTTATGAGAACATAAAGAGTTTGAAGTGTTATGCCAATGTTAAATAACATTATTATTATGTAAATAATGATATACTTAGTGGAGAAAGGGTGAGGACTGGGAATGAAACTCAAGAGACTGGTCCTTCTTTCCCACGGTCAGGAACCACTGGGGTCGGAGGAGGCAGGGATGGAATCTTTCATGAACCCCGCTCACATTTTTTCTGTGCTCAGTCCTCCATCCTTCTCAGGACCCCACCAGCTCCTTGCCCATTCTATACCTTCTTTCCTGTTGTGTGTCCAGAGCTGCCCCTTGGGTAGCTGCACCCCGCCCCCATTCATCCTCGGTGGGGGGGGGGGGGTTGCCTAATCTCCAGACCTGTCCAAGGAATCAGTCTCTTCTGCTCCTTCCTTTCTTGCCCCCAAAGACAAGCCCAGAAGCCCTTTTGTATTAAAGATTTAGTTGCTAATCACTGGTGAGGATAGTAACAAAAAGTTGCCAAGTTCCTGCAGCTGTGATCTCTTGATCTGCATTGTTCCTAACTCCTGCTGAGAGAAACCTTTGTAAAGGAAAGGATCCTGGTGGTGAATATTGAGGCACAAAGGAGGTGGGGGGGTGTCCCTTTCTTTCCAGTAAGAGCCACGAGGAGCCAAGGGGCACCCCACCCCCACCCGGGCCTCAATATAAACCACTGGGACCCTTTCCTTTTTGCTGCTTTCTCTCCCTATCATTGGTGCCTGGGTAACCTAAGGGCCTCTGGTTCTCTGCCCCTCTGCTGTGTCTTGGAGCTATCTCTTCTGGGTCCCTGCTCACAGGATTTGCCTGTGGCCAGACAGAAGGTTACTGGGGTTAGTACTTCCTCTGTGGGGTTCCCGCAAGTCCTGCTAGGAAAAGTGGGTGTTGCTCTGAGTTCACTCCTGCTGCAGGCAACAGCCACAGGAAGAGAACTTTTCTAACTCCCACGGGCAAAGGATGGCATGCGGGGTGTCTGAAATTCCTGGGGCTCAGGCCTCCAGGTTTAAATAGTTTCCAAGTAATCTGGCAAGCTCGGGTGCCCCCCTGTGGTTCTGAGTGGAATGTGTCCAATCGACCTTGGGGGAAGGTGATCAGAGTGGTGGGGGGGGACATCCTCTGTTGTCTTGCTCCCGTCTGGTCCACCCACCAGCAGCGTCAGCATTTCAGGTCTCACTCCACACCTACTGCATCAGAATCTGCACTGTTAGCAAGATTTGCACATTGAAGTTTGAAAGGCACTGCTCTGGCAGCCCCCAGGATGGCCCTAAGAAAAAAAAAAAGAAAAGCCCTTCTTTTCTCACTCCATAAGGAGATGCTGAGTCGACCACAGACCATGCAGCCCCCAGGTAATGTTGCCTCCCCTAAGGGACTAGAGAAATGGAATAGGCCACCCATTTCCGTACTCCTAACCACTTCCCAAGGAGCTTTTCCCACACCGACATCCTTGGTTCCCCCTTGGTCTCTGGATTCACCTGTTCAAATCCAGGCAGCTGGGCTGAGTGCCGTGAGCTTTACGTGACTCAGTCCTCTCCTCCCAGAGCTCATAACATTCACCTTTTAGAGCTGTTTTGGTAAAGCACATGGCATGTACAGCAGAAGGTGTGAGCGGTGTACTGTTCTGCTCTCCTTCCTAAGGCAACCGAACCCCTGTGGTAGAGGACATGGCTCAGTTACATAAGCACCCATTATGGGGTTACCCCAAGAGTGCTTGTCTAATTCTCTGGTTCCCCCAACATTTCTGCACGGTGCCTCCTTCAGATTGCTTCTCTAAACCATCTGGCTCTAAGTTAAATATTCTCTGGGGAGCTTAGATTTCCCCAAAGCAATGTATCTTCTTGCATGGAGTCTGGATTCCACTTAGGGGTCAGCAATAAAAAGAGTGTTGAATTAAAGATCAGGTGCCCCGGTACTTCCTTCTCTGCCCCTGTGACCTCAGGAGAGTTGCAAACAGGTGTGTTCATACCTGCCCTTCCTTCTTTCAGGGTTAGATAGGGTGCCTGGAGACAGTGTGTGTCCGGAAACTTTGGTAACTATGAAGCACTTTTGATAATTCTAAAGCTTTTTTTTTTTTTTTTAATATAAGAATTGCTACCGTAACTTAAAAAGATAACCTCCAGATGGAACTCCAGTGTCTTTATAACGCTCTCAAAGGCTGGAAAGAAGGTGAACTCCAACAGTTGAGATGTGCTCGGGGAACATAGCATGTTTCAGTGTGGGAGTGTTCATGTTTCTAGAAGCTCAAGGAGGTGGTGTGTGTGTCATTGTGGGGGACAGGACACAGACTGAAACTGTTGCCGTGGAGTGTGTGAAAGTGGTGAGGCTAATGTGTCCAGTGTGTGTGAGTGTGGCTCAGCTCCTACTGAGTTGAGAGCTCTGGGTTCAGGTTTGGTGGCCTTGAACCCATGCCTCAGACCTTCCTGAGCCTCAGTCACCTCATTTTTAAATGACAGACTTGGGCTGATTGATTTCTAAGTTCTCTCCTAGCTCCGTCATGCTAAGCATCCAGCTTGAGCATGGGGGGCCTTTGGCTACTGGTTTTACTGTCGAATTTCATTTCTGGGTCTCTGTACCTGAGTTGCTGCTCACCAAAGCGCTGGAGTTTGGCTTTTTGGAAATTCTCTCTTACTCACTGAAAATGCAGGAGGCTTGAGCGTGAAACTCACTCATCAAAAAGAAAACACACACACACATACACACAGAGCAAGAAACCACAGGGCTTATCAGCCTGTCGTCATCGAGCAGACGAGAATAGTGCAGAACTCTAGGCAGAGAGGAAATGAACTTGTGAGAAGGGGGAACATAGGGCAGAGAGGAGAGAAAGAGGGCGGGAGTGGAAGCAGAGAGCTGAAGCTCAGGGGCCCAGGATGGTGGGAAGATGGAGGACGTGGCGGTGAAACAGGGCTTCCTGTACCTTCAGCAGCAGCAGACTTTTGGGAAGGTAGGAAGAGCACAGCTGGGCTGCGGCTGGGCCGAGGGGCTGGGGGGCTGCTAGAGACTTCCCCGGGGAGGAGAGGAGGCCCCGGAATGTTCCAAAACCCTTATGGGACAGTGGAGACTGCCATCTACCACACTGGGCCCAGAGTACAAGCTTGGGAGGGCTCTTTCCTTAGCAGCTGCTTGCCTCTGCGAGCTGGCTCCAAACTGTGCTCTTTGCTGACAGCCGTTGCCCCGGGAGGAGGGGGAAAAAGAGGGCTCTGACTCTGCTTTTCTTGCCTTTCTTGTTCTGTGGTGAGGTCTTCTCACCGGGACACCTTGGGAGGGAATGGAAGGCACAGTGGAGGGGATATTTCAGGGTTGCCGTGGAGGTTCCTTCCTCCTCTCCTGCCCCAGTGGGGTACGTTTGGCTGCTATTGAACTTGAACTGGGGTCTCTGGGAGCCAGGGCCCCACTGTGTCCAAACTCCTTTTCCTTCTTTGGCCTCCTTGAATGAGGACGTCTTCCTTCCCTCAGCGGACACACCCCGGGGTTCCTCTCTCTGTCTCTCTCATGGCCTAACTTGTCAGAGGCTGAGGCGGGAAGGTTCAGGAGGGTCAGCTGAGGTTCCGGGGGACAGGACCTTCTATGGGGCCTCACACAGAATGAGAAGCATGCTCCCCAGTCTGGGCCCTTGGGCTGCGCTCCTCACCCCTCTGGGCTCCGCGACTCACAGGTTTTCTGCCTCTTGACTTGGATCCCCTGGGTTGGGCCTGCCCGGCCTCCCTGCAGTCGCCTCCACGGGGCTCACTCCCGTGCCTTTTTTGCCTTTGGCTTCCTCTCTGCTGTCATTGTAGGCCTCTTATTGGGTTGCTTGGGGTGCATCTCCATTGCTTTCTAACTCCTAAGGCCTCTGTTAGGCTCTCTGCCTCCTTGGGTCTCCCCCGATCTTCACCTCTGTCTCCCCCGGGTCTTCCTCTCCCCACTGGTCACCATCTCTCCATCTCCCCACCTGCCACGCATCTGGGGGCAGAAATGGCGCCGGTTCGGGGCGGCGCTGTACGGAGGGTCGGGCTGCGCCCTGGCCCGGCTGGAGCTCCAGGAGGGCCCGGAGAAGCCTCGCCGGGGAGAGGCGCCCCGGAGGGTGATCCGCCTCAGTGACTGCCTGCGGGTGGCTGAGGCCGGAGGGGAGGTCAGCAGCCCCCGGGATACCAGCACCTTCTTCCTGGAGACTACGGAGCGCCTGTACCTGCTGGCGGCCCCCACTGCAGAGCGGGGTGACTGGATACAGGCCATCTGCCTCCTGGCCTTCCCCGTGAGTCGCCCAGGGCTGTAGAAAGGGCACTGGGGCACTGGATGCTTGCCGTGGGCAGGTGTCGTGAGAGCCAAGGTCAGGATGCTGGAGGTGGTTCCTTGGTGGGGGTGAGGGAATCCCAGTTCAGAATAAAGACAGGGCAGTAGGCTGAGTGTGTTTTGAAAGAAAGCTTGGGGTGGCCAGCGGTGGGGCTTGGGATTGGCGATGGTGGTGAGTCTTGGGCCTTCTCCCCAGGGCCAGAGGAAGGAGCTGGAGGGGAAGGGCGGCCGGCCCCGCATGGAGGAGAATGAATTGTACAGCAGTGCGAGCACAGGTGAGGGGCCTGCCTCTGCTCCCTGGGAGCTCTCTCCAGGGCGTGGTGGGGAGGCGGTGAGGGCTGGCCGGCTGCCGGCTCAGTCCTCCTGCCTTGTGGTTACCCCCGGCCCCCCGGCCAGCCCCTTATCAGTCTCTCCACATCGCTTCCGGCACAGCCCAAGGTCGGGGAGGCTGGCCTGCCTTAAATGTCAGCCCTGCACCCTTGGCCCACTCCCTCTTGTCCAGGCCCTGCTGGTGGGAAAGGGCCCGGCTGAGGGGTCCAGGTGAAGGTGGGGCTCTTGAACTCTCCCTTGTTGGCACCCGAGCAATTGTCTGTGAAAAGAATGGTTTTCTTTATGTGGATTTGAGCTGTCCCGCGGCAAGGGAGCTTTTTGCTGACCAGGCAAGGCCCCTCCTGCTATCTGTCTAGCCCTTGGGGTGGGCGCGTCGGGAGAGCAGGTGGACACGGGGTGGAGGGCACATCCAGGCTCCACCCCTTGGAGGGCACCTGATGGCAGGGGCAGGGGCTGGGTAGGCTGAGAGCTGGGAGGGCAGGGTCAGCTGCATCTGCAGCTGCGACAGTCGGGATTGGGGAGGCACCTGGGTTGGGGCGAGAGATGAGATGGAGGAGACAAAGCTGTGGCTCTGGTGAGAGGGGCAGGAAGGATGTGGGTGCGGGGTCGGGGTGCGTGTGGCTAGGGCGTGAGGCCTCCTGAGGGCGGGGGTGGAGGTTCCCGGCATTTTAGGGAGTCTGACCCGGTGCAGGGCAGCTCAGCCTTCAGGATGCAGGCTGCAGGGTCATGGGGCCGTGGATAATACTTTTTCTGGAGACCCGGCATGCTATGTAGAGCAGGGCAGAGTTGAGACAGGTTGGCTGCTTCCCATGAACTGCCTCCTTCGCTCCCCTCTCCTCCCCAGGGGCCCCCCGCAAGGAGTTTGCTGTGACCATCAGACCCACAGAAGCCAGTGAGAGGTGCCGGCTCTGGGGATCCTACACCCTCCGGGCCGGGGAGAGTGCCCTGGAGCTGTGGGGCGGCCCTGAGTCGGGCACGCAGCTGTGTGAATGGCCCTACAGGTTCCTGCGGCGCTTTGGGCGGGACAAGGTGAGCGGGGTGGGGGTGGGGGGGCTGCCGCGGGCAGGTGAGAGGAAGGATGAGTGTCAGGGAGAGGGCGAAGGGGCCCTCAAAGGAAGAGGGAATGGAGGAGGAAGAAACGACGAGATGAAGGCCGGCAGAAGAGAAACAGCGCGGCCCAGGGGCTGGGGGAGAGAACCACGGCAGGGAGAAATGGTGGTCGAGGTGGGGGAGGAGGAAAGGAGAGGAAGAGGTGGGGAGAGGTGGGAGGGTGGAGAGTGGCTGGCGTGGTGGAGGATGAACTCTACATCAAGCTTCATACTCGGATGGATGGGAGGAAGAAGGAGAAAAGATGAGAGAGGGCTTTGCCTGTAAGCAAACGCATGGAGGGAGGGAGGGGAAGCAGCCTGGGGAGAGGTTGGAGGTGACAGGTTTGTGGTTGGGAGCTGGGTCCAGGAGCAGCAAGCAGCCCCGCCCAGCGGCCTGCCAGTCATCGGCTTTCTTCTCCACCCAGGTAACCTTTTCCTTTGAGGCAGGCCGGCGCTGCATCTCAGGGGAGGGCAACTTTGAGTTTGAAACCCGGCAAGGCAATGAGATCTTCCTGGCCTTGGAAGAGGCCATCTCTGCCCAGAAGAACGCCTCCCCTCCTGGGCCCCCAACCCAGCCAGCCCCCGTCCCGGCGGTGCTGCCCCGGCCGGAGAGCCCCTACTCCCGACCCCACGACTCACTCCCACCACTATCGCCCACCGTCCGGGTTCCCGCCCCCCGGCAGCAGCGGGGCCCAGAGGGGGAGTACGCCGTGCCCTTCGATGCGGTGGCACGGCACCTGGGGAAGACCTTGAGGGGCATCCTGGCCGTCCCTCCCCAGGCCCCGGCCGACCCTCTGTACGACAGCATCGAGGAGCACCCGCCCTCCCGACTCGACCACATATACGATGAGCCCGAGGGGGTGGCCGCCCTGTCCCTGTATGACAGCCCGCTGGAGCTCCGGGCTGAGGCCTGGAGGAGGCAAGCCGCAGCTGACAGGGACCCCAGCGGCCTCCAGCATGTCTACCCAGCGGGACAGGACTTTGCTGCCTCTGGCTGGCCACAGGGGACCGAGTATGACAATGTCATGGTACTTAAGAAAGGCCCAAAGTGATGGAGGGTGGAGGAGATGCGGACTCCATCAACCACGAGCGCTGAAGTGGTCCTGTGCATGCTGGGCCGGGCTTAGAGGCTGGTGAGAAGGAGCCGGGGGGCAGGTGGGCCTCCCCTTCTAGCTTCTGCTGGCGACTCCTCCTGGCCACCGCATCCCAGGAACCTCCCTCCGCTCCTTCCAGAACCCTAGGCTTGGCCGCCTTAGTCTGGCCTGAGGAGTTGTCCCTCCCAGGGCCAGCTGGGTGAGTCACCATCCCAAAGCAGGAAGAGTGCCCTGAAGAGACCCACACTTCTCCTACCCCTTTTCCACTTCCTCTTCCCCCCGCCCCCCCACCGGCCTAAATGGAACCTCCAGATTTAGGGCAGAGGACAAAAGGATGTCAGCAAGTCGCCCTGGTTCCTTGGCTTGTGCAGGCCACCTGCCTGCTGGTGTCCCCTTCCGGGGACAGCCGTGGCTCCGGGCAGCCTGGAGGATGGCTGTAGCTTCCTGCAGGTTTTGGACTTCTCTGTGGCATTAAACATTTCTGAAATATTTCTGTGTGGCATGAGTGTACGAGGCGGGGATGGGACAGGCACAGCCCTGCTGGGGGTGAATGCTTTGACCAGCCACCACTGACACCTCCTGTCCCAGCAGCAAGGTCCTCTCTGGGCCTAAGCTCCATCCCAAGCGTCATCTATTCACAGAGGTAGAAGTCTGTGCAAGTCAGGGCGCCCCGGGAAAGATCTTTAAGCATCTCTAACCCTTTGCTAGGGTAGGGTCAACACCAGAAAAATAGCGGGGAATCTGTGTGTGTGTGTGTGTGTGTGTGTGTGTGTGTGTGTGTGTGTATGTGTGTCTGAGTAAACCTGGACTGGAAGATAGGCAAGAGTTGAGCCTCTTCAGCGTTAGAAATGGGACTACTCCCACTCAATCCCTTGCCTTCCTGAGACTTGCCCTCTTCGTCTGTAAACTGAGGGGGTTCCTCCACGTAGGCACTGAGAACACTTCCTGTGCTGAACTTCCCCCTTGGCCCTTGTATCCCATTTCCCCACAGGCAGGCTCTGTGCTGTCTCCTCTCATCAAAACCCGCTTCCATGGAAAGGGATGTCAGTGCGTTTCTGCTACCGGCCGACTCAGCCAATATTACGGGGCACTGCTTGAAAGGCCTGCCCTGGCCTCACGATGCTTACAGTCCAGAGCGGGCTGAGATGAGGGCACACATGTCTATCACAAAAGGTGGACATTAGTGCCACAAGATGTGAATCAAGGCCCTGGGGATCAAGGGAGATGATAGCTGTTTGTTGGGGGACCAAGAAAGTTTTCATACCGAAGGTGGCATTTAAGGTGGACCTTCAAGGGTGGGAAGGAATGTGAAAAGAGCATCCCAGGTAGAAGAACGTGAATGGAGGTGTAGAGGGAGGTATGTATACACTCAGGAAAGAGTTCTACACTAAGAATGTAGGGGACACGGGACAATCTAGTTGGGAAGGCAGATCCTAACCATGTTGTGGAGGAATTTGTACCTAATTAAAGGGGAAGGAGGAATGACAAGTCTTTTTTTTTAAACTTTTTTATTATGGAAAATTTCAAACATACACAAAAGCAGAAGGAGTAGTGTAATAAATCCCCGTGAATCCATCAATTAGCTTCAAGAATTAACACATGGCCAATCTTACTGACAAGGCTTTTGAGCAGGGCATCCCGTAAGAGCTGTGTGTTAGGTCAATAACCCCGACAGCCCTTGGAAAATGGTCTGGGGGCAGAGTGAGCTAAATTGGGAGGGGAAATGCAGAAAGACTGGGAATTCAAATGCCATTGTAGAGATAGGGCCTGCAGATCTTAGAGTCACATTGGATGTGGAACACAGAGAAATAGGGTTTCGGGAGAGATTCAGTTCTGGGGAAGAAGGTGAGCTTAGTTTCTGACTGAGGCTAAGATGGCCTTACGCTATCCAGCTAGGGGAGTCTCGGCAGCAGCTGGAAAGGGGCTCCGGAGCCGGGGAGGGAAGCAAGATAGAGACCTATGGGCTGCCCAGCCTCCCACGTGGGTTGTGATCGAGTTTTATGTCACACCATGCCTTTGCTCCTTATTAAAGGAATTTGAGGCAATGGGTGAGCAGGCTGGAGACAGAGGGAGAAGCCTTCCAGGAGCCCAGACTCTTGTCTGTGCCAAAGGGCTATTCCGGTTGCCACCACCCAATTCCAGCCTTAGAATACACTGGAGGTAGGCAGGCCTAATGCCTCTAAGGGGTTCAGTAGTTCCCCTCTCCAGGTGGGAGTTGGGGAGCTCTTAGGCAGGGATGCCCCCTAATTTCCTTCAGAGCACTTGAGGCAGACATCCCAGCGCAGCCCAGCAGGGGGCAGTGTTAGCCTGTGGAAAAGGCCACTGGGGGCTTAGCTGCTGCCAGGCGTGGGGGCTTGGTCCTGAAGGAGGGAACTTCAGGATTTACTGCCCAAAAGAATGCGGGATAATTGGAAGAATCTGCATTTCAGGGCTTGTCCCTTCAGAACCTCAGAATCCCGCTTGGAGGACTGTGGAGCCTGCCTCCCAGAGGTGTGGGACCCTAAGCTGAAAATTGCTCCTCTCCTGGCCTCTCTCCTCCCTGCTGGGATCCGAGGAATTCGGAGCTTTTCCTTCTGAAGCTAGCTTTGCTCGAAAGGGGAAGTGGTAGATTGGGGCCCTGGGGAAATGTGGGGAGGGCTGGTGGGGGCAGGGGAAGGGAGCGTTTGGGGAAGTGGGAGGGGCCATGAGAGTCCTGAGAATGCTGACCAAGCCCGCAGGGTCCCTCTCAGAAGATGTGACAGGGCGGGTGGGTCTTCCTGCAGAGAGCTGGGTCAGCCCATCCTCAATGGCACCGTCGCCTCGGACACTTGCATCATTCCTTAGTTCCCGCCCTGGGCCAGCCCCGCCCCCACCTGCGTGGCGCCTGCGCGCGGAGTGGCTATACAGGAATGGATTCGTGCAGGCGTGAGCCTCAGCAATGAATCTCCGCAGACAGAAACACAGAGATGAAGCCCTTCTTACAGTGTTTGTTTCTCTGGCAGCCTGTTGTCAAGGGGCAAATTCATACAGGAGGAAGCAGATTGGTCTCGAAGGGGAGGGGGCAATGTAAGACCAAGAGACAGCTCCACCAAGAAAGGGTCTCCTGGCTCCAGGTCTGCTACCTGGCAGCTGTCGATACCACGAGATCCTCTGCCGTGACCAGAGCACTTAGGGACTGCCTTTATTTGCTAATTATTATGCAGAGGTGACATCAGGGCAGATAAGAATGGCATCGTGACTGGTGCCCAGCATAGAGACGTGTACACAGATTGGTATAACTGTGTGTTCATACACACAAGCATGTTATATCATTCTTCATGTTTCTTTTTTTCCCTCTCTGCCTCACCTTGTATAATATTTTCTTTTTTCTAGAGCATAGCAGTGGTGTGGTGTGTGTGTGTGTCCATATGTGTGCGTCTTGGCCCCTGGTCCATCCCATAAGCTTGCTCCCAGGCTGTGGTGGTGGTGGTGGGGTGGCCAGGGCCCCCTGGTGAATTCCCACCTTGGAGCTTCAGAATAAACCAAGAGCCAGGTTGCCTGGGCCTCTCTGCTCGCTCAGACTCCTCCCTGATGGCTGCGCATAAGCTGTGGCTGCCACCACCTTTCAGCTGAGATGCTAACCAGCCTCCCGCCTCCTGCCCCGTGGGCGCTGATTCAATTAGCCAAGGTGCCCACCTCCTGCCAGAGCCGTTTATAGAATCAGCGGGAGCAGCTGGAGATCTCAGGGAGGGCGGGGCTGGGAAGCGAGCAGGGAGGTCAGTGAGGTGGGAGGGGGACGGGGAGGAATGAGGGGGTCTGGGAAGGGGTGTCTGATCTCATTAGGCATCAGGTTGGCTTCCCCCTGGCGGGCGGGGCTGTACATCACTGCCCTGCTTCGCTCCTCAGCTCCCAGGCCCACCTGATGCTGGCCAGCGTGGAGCAGGGCCCATCTATCTCCAGGCTCCGGCCAGGCCTGCCTCTTTCCTCCTTGCTGCCTCCCACCTCCAGAGCCCTCTTCTTGACACCAGCTCCCGGATCCCTGGGCCAGAGGTGGCTGGTGGGTTCAGGGAGGGGGCACCGGGGTCTGAGGGATTTGTTGGGGAGCTGGAGTCCCAGAGATGGGTTAAGTAATTCTGGGACCTGCAGCCCAGGACCAGCTCAGCCTTGTCCTTTCAGGTGTCTGATCAGAAAGGTCTAGGCGGTGCCTGAGGTGTGCCTGAGGGGGGCAAGAGCATTTGGGTAATAATAATGTTCTTGAATTTGTACAGCTTTCCCTTACTTATAAAGTGCTCTGGGGGCAGCTGAGTATAGTTGGTTAGGCACACACACACATTCAAATTCTGGCTCTGCTCCTTGCTAGCTGTGTGTCTTTGGGCATCTGCTCTGTGCATCTGTTTCCACATCTGTAAAATGGAGATAATATGTTTCTCAGAGGCTTGTTGTGAAGACTAAGTGAATGAATGAACGCATAGCTCCTAGAACGGTGCCTGGACCACAGAACTCCTTGTTACCCACGACTGCCTTTTACCTCCCAGGGGTTCTGCCAGGTGGGCAGGCAGAGATGTCTGTTTCATAAGCCAGGGGATGGAGGCCCAGAGAAGCAGAGTCCTTTAGCTTTGGGGTGAACTCAGGCTTTGTGGAAGTGGGAGGACCTGGTTGGGATTCTGATAAGAAGGAAGAAAACCAGATGACCATTTGAGGAGAGGGGAAGGGAGCAACGTCAAAGGCCTTTCATCCCTCCTCTGGGTGGCTCCTGGCCATCAGACTCTGTACACCTAGGCAGAGTGGGGCTTGCCTGCAGTTTCCCAAGCCCAGAAATGGGAGAGCTTGGGAGAGAAGCTGCTTCCTAGACTAGAAGGGCTTTGGCTTGAGGAAAGGGCAGAGAGCAGAAACCACAGGGGAGATTGCCTCCTTTCATCTGAGCTGCTGCATCCCCTCGTGGCCTGGCAGCTGGCACGTCTGGGCGTGGGAGCAGGTTTCTGCCAGATAGGAGCACCTGAGGGTCCAGTTGTCAAGGCCTGCCAACAGGTGCGATCACATACCCCCTGGGGGCCGCTGCCCTGCAGCAGCAGGAGGAGGCTGGGCAGGAAGGAGGTTTACCGTCTCTCCGCTAGACTGCAAATGTGCTAAGGGTGGGAATCATTCTTAACCTAATTCATCCTTGTACCCCTAGCACTTAACGCACTGCCGGGCACAAGGTAGGCACGGATAACTATTTCAGGATGGAAAGAATAAATGAAGCCCACCTTACTTGGGGTGGGGTGGACACAGGTGATTTGTGGAGCCCTGCGGGGATTCCGCATCCAGAAACATTTCCCCCATCGGCTCCAGGAATCCCATCTTCAGCATTTTGGTCCAACCACCACCGCCCCCCGCCCCCACCCAACCTCTCCCAGCAGGCCTCTTTTATTTGTTTATTTTTTATTTTTATGGAAATTTTATTTTTCATTTTTATTTTATTTTTAAATTTATTTATTTTGTCTGCGCCATGTGGCTTGCAGGATCTCAGGTCCCTGACCAGGGACTGAACCCGGCCACATGGCAGTGAAAGACCCAAAGCCCAGAATCCTAACCACTAGGCCACCAGGGAGCTCCGCAGGCCTCTTTTAAAATGCAAATGCCCTGGGGCAGGGCATCCCCGGAACCACTAACAGTCCTTGGGGGAGGGAGTGTGAAAGGAGCTGTCTTGGGACTGGAGGCAGGAGGTCCCTGTGGTGGCAGGAAGGAGGGCTGAAGGTGAGAGGCCCTGATCGGGTCTGGAGTCATGGTTGGTTGGTGCCGTGCCTCTGATGAAGCCGGAAACCTGGCAGCCAGGCCTGTAGGTGCAGGAGGTGCAGGCAGGCCCTCGGCATGGGACGCACTTCTTGGCAGACGAAACTCTTAACAGAACCGTGAATTGGCAGGTTTCCCCCTGTTGATGCCTGCCTGTCTTCCTGTGCCCCTTTCCACATCGTGTCGCAGCCCTGCTCCTCCACAGCCGGGGCCCTGGGGTGCCCTGGGGGCCGAGAAACCCCTCTACCCTGACACTTCAAGGAGCAGAATGTCTGAGCCAGAAAGAGGTCTTAGCAATCCTCTCGCCTGAGTCCTTATCTTCCACTTAAAGAAACTGAGGCCAAGTTAATTTTTAAATCCCTCTCAGATGTATTTACATTTTATTAGAATTTGTTTACCGTTGTGCTTAATCCGCTGGAACAAACCATTAATGTTGACACTGGCTACATCCACAGGGAGATCATTTGTAGCCTTTTAGGTAGATAGGGGAGGGACAAAGGGGAGGGGACTCTGGATTCCCCTACTTCACTATCTCTGAGCAAAGCTTTCTTCCCTTCTCCAAAGTCACCACTGGCAAGTCCCCAAGCAAATGCCCTGAGCCAGAGGCCCAGGTTAATTAAGGGTAGCTTAGACCGAGGCTGTTCATTTTCTGCTGGTTACCTCCCTGGTCCGTATGGGAAGGGATGCTATGTGGTCCTATTCCCTTTCTAGTTTCCTTCAGTAACTATACTCCACCCCTCCCCCACCCCCCTGCCCCCAACTTGCTCACCCACGTTATCCTTGACCCTGATCCTCAGGGGCAGCTTTCCTGCCCAGACAACTCCAAAGCAGGGTACAGCAGCCAGCTCCTGGCTCCCAGGCTCCTGTTTCCACCTATAGGCAGGAAGGACTTGGTCCATGAGTGAGTATGAGGTGAGGGCAGGGGAGAGGTTGATGGAGAGAAGACGGAGGATGGAGAGGAAGATGGGTTGGGTGGGAAGGTGTGGATAAGAGAAGGAATGGACTGAGATGGTGACTGGGTGGGGAAGCAGAGGTTCCAGTGGGATGGGAGGAGTCAGGATGGAGGAGTTATCTAGGGCAGCTTCCGGGAGAGCAACTGGGATAAGACCACCCTGCCTGGTCACAGAGGAAGGAGAAGCATCAAGAAGTTGCAGCTTTTGGGCTTCCCTGGTGGCACAGTGGTTAAGTATCCGCCTGCCAATGCAGGGGACATGGGTTCAAGCCCTTGTCTGGGGAGATCCCACATGCTGCAGAGCAACTAAGCCCGTGCACCACAACTAGTGAGCCTACACTCTAGAGCCCGCAAGCCACAACTACTGAGCCCACGTGCCACAACTACTGAAGCCCGTGTGCCTAGAGCCCACGCTCTGCAACAAGAGAAGCCACCACAATGAGAAGCCCCTGCACCCAGCGAAGAGTAGCCCCCGTTCGACACAACTAAAGAAATCCCGCGTGCAGCAACGAAGACCCAACGCAACCAAAATAAATAAATAAATAAATAAATAAATAAAATTTATAAAAAAAGAAGTTGCAGCTTTCGAAAGCAGAGTGGTTGGTGAAGCCAGGTTCCCGCGTTGCTGGGAGGCCTGAGAGGTTGGTTTGTCCAAACCTGGGGTTATGCCTGAGAACCAGTGAGAAAAGCCCTGGTTCTCTCTAGGACTGTTGGCTGAGAAGGAGTGGGAACCTGGCTGGCTCAGGACGGGGCGGGAGGTGGTGCTGGGGGAGGGGTCGAGGGGGTCAGGGGAGCACGGCCAGGCAAGATGGGCTCAGCTGTTGAGTAGGGACGTAGAGCACTCAGCAGGCTTTCATGGGCAAAGTCTGGGAGACTGGTGATGAGCCTGCAGGAAGTAAGAATTGGTGCTCAGAGCCAGGCCTCCAGTGCCCGGGGCCCGCAGGGCCAGCGGACACAACTGGCCAGCCAAACCCAGCCTGAGCCTGAGGCAGAGACTGGGCCAGCTTCCTGTGGGACATTCCAACCTTCAGGCTTTGTCACATCCTGAGAGCCAACTTGAGCTCTCCTGGTTCTGCCTTCTGGTTTGGCTGGTCCAGCACAGGATCCTTCCTCCCCGCGGACAAAACAGAACTGCCTCCTTAAAAAAAAAAAAAAAAAAAAAGCCTTTTGATTTCTTTGATGGTGAAGGCAGTGAGGCCACCAGTGGTGTAGAGGCCTCTGTGCTTGGGGAAGCTTTGCTTGCTCAGCATCTCTGTGCCCTTAACCTCCATCTGCCCATAAGGAGGGATGCTGGACAGGGCACTGAACTAGGAGCCCTAATCCCTGCTCTGCCACTAACTGGCCGCGGCCTGTGGAATGCTGGGCAAGTCTCTTACCCTCTCTGGGCTTATTCTGCCATCCGCAAAATGATAGAGCTGGATTAGAAGAACTTCAAAGTGTCAAAGTTCCCCTTAACTGTACAGTCCTTTGTTTTGGGGAAATTGCCAGGACAGCAGGAAGCAGAAGTGACTTTCACAAGAGGGAGTGTGGAAAATGTGGCTTCAAAGTCTTAATTTAAACATGTAGTGGGGCCCACTGCTGGAATTCAGAAATGTCTGGAGAATTGGTGGGGTGGGGTGGGGTGGGTCCCATCCTGTGAGGGACAGAGGAGCCTCCTGGGAGAGGACTTACCCTATAAGAGGAGATGGCATTGCAGGAGCTCTGTGCATGGTTGTGCAGGTTGAGCAATGAACACCTCTAGGGGGCACCATTCATAATGAGGGCTCACGTGAGCCTGACATGCTTGACTAAGGAATAAAGCACAAGTTGTCAGAGAGACTGGGTGCTTTGAGGAGTGTATAGTGTCTACAGGGCCATCAGGTACAGTAGCACAGGCTGTGCACTGCACAAGTGCGGGGGTACCATTCACATAGACCACAGTGGAGCCATGTCTGGGTATCTATTTCTAAGACTTGTTTCTCAGCATCCCTGCTTTCACTTAGAGCACTGGCTGCACGCTTGGGCATTCTTATAGTGGAGGTTGAGACAGAGAAGGAAAAGGAAAGGGAGAGTTTCCTTGCTTTGCTACATGTTGACAGGCATTGCCAACAGATCCAAGGGCTCAGTGCCTGAAGGTTTTTTTTTTTGCCATTTACAACATCATGGGTGGCCCTGGAGGGTACTAGGCTTAGTGAAATAAGTCAGACAGAGAAAGACAAATACCATATGTTATCACTTATATGTGGAATCTAATAAATGAAACAAATGAATGAATATAACAAAACAGAAACTGACTCACAGATATAGAGAACAAATGAGTGGTTACCAGTGGGGAGAGGGAAGGGGGAAAGACACAATAGGGGTAGGGGATTAAAAGGTACAAACTGCTATGTATGAAATAGATAAGCTACAAGGAGGTATTATGCAGCACAGGGAATATAGCCAATATTTTATAATAAATTTAAATGGAGTATAATCTCTAAAAATATTGAATCACTATGTTGCACATCTGAAACTAATATAATATTGTAAACCAAGTATACTTCAGTTTTTTAAAAGTGTAGAATCAGAAGACAAGGGTGGTGGTTTCAGTGTGGGTGGTATCAGTGACGGAAGACAGAGAGCCAGCACCTGGCGACAGCCATAAACAGCACCCGGGAGGCACTTTTCACGGACTGGGGTCCTCTATTAGCAGATGCCTGCAAAGGGCTGTAAAATCCTGCTTCTCCTTCCCTGGAAGCTGGCCTCAGAGCTGTCCCTCAGTCCAGCCACCTCTTCTCCCTCCTGTGGTCCCAAGCTGGGCTCACCCTTGTTCAGGTACCAGGAACACCCGTCTCCAGGTCCAAACCATCCCTGACCTGAACCCTTCCCTCCTCTGTGTAGCTGTCTTCCTTGCTTCTCTCAGCCACAGGACTGGTCCTCTTGATTCCCTTCACAAAGGGAATCATGAGAGGAAGACCGCAGCTTTTGTTTACGGAAGTCACAGTCAGCTGTGGAGGCTGCTTTGTCACAGTAGGTCACATTGTGTCAAGCATGAGGGTGTGGGTGCGTCTGGGGGTGTGGTGATCACGGCCCCTCTCTTGGGCACAGGGCTTCCTAGAATCCAGAGCATTCCATGTTCTCTGTTCCTCTCCAGGCAGTGGGTGTTTTTTATTTTACAAATGAGAAAACTGAAGTTCAGACTTGAGACTTGATGACTTGCCCAAGGTCACCAGACTCCTACGTGGCCGTGTTGGGCTCAGCCAAGCCCTCTGTAGCCTGCTAGATCGCCTGGCGTGGTGGGGTGGCAGCACCAGGCAGCTGCCTGCCGATGCTATTCATTACAGTCCCTGCAGGAAAGTCCTCCGTGACCTGAAGATTTCCAAGAGGCAGTGTTGCAGAGTGGAAAGAGAACTAGGTCCTGGACTTGCCCCGGACAACTGTGCTAACTTGGGCAAATCACTTCACTTCTCTGGGCCTCGGTTTTCTCATCTGTAAGATAGGGTTAGTAATACCCATTAACCTCATGGGGTTGTTGGGCAGCTTAAATAAGATCGCAGGGGGTGAGTGGGAATTGTGTGCTTCTGTTCAATGGTAAGTCATGATCATCTTCCAGGGTCCCCTATGGCAGACAAATGCCTAAATTCTTATCAGCGCGTGTCTCAGGAGTCATCTGAGCTTCCAGGAGGCATCAGACTAAGAGCAGTGGGAAGAGAACACAAGATGGCCCCATGGAGGAGACGAGGGGTAGAGAACTCTTAGATCCACCTGATTTCGGCTCCACAGGCTCTCTCTGAAGCTCACTGGAGGCAGCACAAATGGCCAGATCCAGTGTCAAGGTCCCAGGACAGAGGGAGGCTTTGGTACCTGTGGGCAGCTGACAGGGCACCTGAGGGTTGGGCCCAGCTCCTTTAAGAGGCTGCCCCTTCCTGCTGCCCCAGGCAGGTGGACAGATGATGGATGGCCTGAGGAGGAAGAGGCTGGAGTTGCAAGAAGAACTGGGATGGAGAGCTGATCTGTTGGCAAAATCTCCAGCAGATCAATGGAGACCATCTGGATAAAGGGGCTGCACTCAGGGCCCTGGCGGTGAGTGCCTAGGTTCCCAGGAGCCTATTATACACTGCCCCGTCTCCAGAGAAGAGGGTAGTTCTGGCTGGAGTCCCAGTGCCCTTCCCCACCCCCACGTCCCACCCCAGGACAGCCCAGAAGTCCTCCTGCTGACCTCACCCCAGGCTAGGCTCTGTCTGAGTGGGGCTGTGGTCTCCACCTGAGCTAGCAGTTTAAGGTGCCCCAGATAACGCCGATCAGGTGGGGTGGAGAGAATGTACTTCTACTGTTGTGTCTGGATGTTGTCACATTCTAATGTCCCAGGCTTGTCATTGCTGGTGCCTGTGGGCACCCTTAGGTCACTGCTGGCTTGGTCTTCAGGGTCTCCTCCGGCCTCCAGAAGGTGGGGCTGTAGGAGGGAGCAGGAGGTTAGTCCATCAGCTCCTCCTCCAGGAGGTCTGGACCTGGGATGGGCCCCCATACAGAGAGCCCCCAGGAAAGGTGATCCGATTGGCTCAGCCGGCTGGGGTGTCCGGATGGGAAAGCTCAGACTCCTGCTGCATGGGCTCTTCCTAAGTGAAGGGACAATCTGAAGGACTCCTTCAGGGCTCCTCCTGGGCTAGGCTCTGGATTGGCTTCCCTAAAGCAGCCTTAGCCCTGGTCAGATCAGAGGTGATGGGGGCTCTGGGGGCAGGTGACAGTGGCCTGGGGCATGGCATGTTCCTCTTCCTGCGGCCCAAACACATGCTTTACACACATGAGGATTTCCTCAATTGACTCACTGACCCCTACACTCTGCAGAGTCTCTGCTTCATCCATAATCATCTGGCCTTTGCTTCGGGGGCCGTGCCCACAGTGCCAGCCCGCCAGCTCTTCTGGGCACCTGAGGTTCCTGGCCTAGTAACACTTAGCTGAAATGCCAGGGGGCCTGGCCTGGTTTGGGACGGCTGCTCTAGACAGCCATGCTCCCCTGCACTCTAACGCCAGGCCCTGGCAGGCTGGGAAAAGCCAAAATAAAGCCTCAGTGGGAGACGGGGAGAGGTTAGGATGGCTGGTACAGCTTCCTCCGGAATCAGAGGGAGCTGAAGTGGGCTTCAGAGGGGGCATAGCTGTGGGCTGTGTGATTTGGGGGCCCGACTTTCCCCTATATGCTCATCTGCTTTGAGATACTCTGAGTGGGGCAGAAGGGGGCCCCCAAATATCTCCCCCATATAATTCACCCATCATGGCTTCATTGCATTTGCTCATGAAAGATTTTATCATTTCTAAAGGGCTCCTTTATAAAATGCAAAAACCTCTACAAAGTGGTCATGCATTAAGTTCACTATCAGTGAAATCTTCAATTATTATTCTAGCAGGAAATAGATGAGAGCCAGAAATTTGGTCTGGATAGAGGTATCAGTGTGTGTGGTGTGTGTGTGTGTGTGTGTGTGTGTGTGTGTGTTTGGGTTGAGGGTGGGAGATGTATTTTTCCATTTGTCCAAATATGTATCAAGCACCTGTGAAGAGCCAGTGTTCTTGGTTCCGGGGATGCAGAGTGAAGGAGAGATGAATATATTTGCCTTTGTGGAGTTTACATTCTTTGGGGGGAAGGGGGACAATAAGCAAACCAAAAAAAATGAATACAATTTATGGGATGTCAGATGGCAGTCTGTGCTACGGGGAAGAATACAGCAGGAGAGGGGGGAGGATTACTGCTGGAGGAGGTGCAAACCTCTTCGTAGGGGGCTTGGCTGTGAGGGAAGGACTAGCCTCTTGGCCTCTGCAGGTTCTGGGACTCAGAAGGAGACTGTTGCTCTCAGGGGCCCGCAAGTGCCCTGGGGCCTGCCCTCTGTGCTTGCCTGCTTCCTCCTCTGCCCAATGTCCCAAGAGCCACAGAGCTCTCGGGTCCCAGTGGAGGGGACCCTGGGGAGATAGCCCCCTGGCAGACCACCAGCTGGCGATGTTCCCTGAGCTGGCAGGAGGAGGGAGCCCGTGGAGCTGGCAAGCTCTGGACCAGCCAAGATTAGTGAGGAATATGGTGCTTGCTCACCCAGCATGGCTCATTACCCAGCCCTAATCTGAGCAATTTCTCTCTTTTTTCACACCAAGATTTGGAGGGAGCAGTGCAGCCGTGTGGAGTAACAGGGGTCACTCTGCAATAGAAAGTCAAAGCTTGGGATGGTGTTGTGGAGGGAGGGGAGGGTGTTGTGGGGGGAGGGGAGGGAGTTGTGGGGGGAGGGGAGGGTGTTGTGGGGGGAGGGGAGGGTGTTGTGGGGGGAGGGGAGGGAGTTGTGGGGGGAGGGGAGGGAGTTTTGGGGGGAAGGGAGGGTGTTGTGGGGGGAGGGGAGGGAGTTGTGGAGGGAGGGGAGGGTGTTGTGGAGGGAGGGGATGGTGTTGTGGGGGAGGGGAGGATGTGTCCCTTCCTGCCTCCCTCCCTCATTCCATCAGTCCCCCATAGGGTCTTCTCTGGCCAGTTATGGGGGAGAGAAGAAAACGACAAATTCCTACCTCAAGGAATTTCGTGGGGCAGATGCTCAAGGCTAAGTGCTCAGGGGGTGAGGTGGGGGCTACAGACATAGCACTGGAGTTCAGGCACCCGACAGGAGGAAGGAGGCATCAGGGAAGACTTCCCGGGGGAGGTGATGCAGCAGCAGCACCTTATACTGGGGAGGAGAAAAGGGTGCTCCAGACCGAGAGACGGAGAGTTTGGTCACTAGATAGACGGCACCATGAGTGTGATTAGCGAAGGAAGGCCTGTCTCAGAACGGCAAGGACCCCCCTCTCAAGAAGGGACCCTGAAGACGCCATCCTGGGCCTGGTAGGCGGGGCAGGGAGGAGGCCCAGAGCAGGCGTTCCTCTGACAGCTGTGTTCATCACGGTTAGACCCAACAGGATCAAGGGACACTGGCTCTACAGAAGGGGAGGAATGTCAGATATGTTCTAGAGGTGCGAGAGGGCTGCCCAAGGCCCCACAGCTACAGACGGGGAGGTTCCCCTCCCAGGATGCTCCTCCGGTGCGCTTGCCCTGCAGCTGCAGTAAAAGCAACAGTAGCCATCACTGAAGGAGGATCGTGCCAGGCGCTGATCTAAGGGCTTCCTGTGGATTAACTCATGCATCTGCAGAAAGCCCCTGGAGGTAGGGACCATGGTTATTGCAGACGAGGAACCCGAGGCTGAATGGTTACTCAGAGTCACACGGCTAGCATGTGGGAGCAGCGATCTGACCCCCACGTCTGCCTCCGGGTCCACGCTCCTAGCCCTGGAGGTAACGTGGAGCGTGTGAACCAGCTGCCTGTCTGCGCGTCGTGCAGGCACTGCGCATGGTGCAGGCACTGCGCATGCTCGCCTCAATCCCGGAACTCTCCACACTCCCGGCGAGTCTTCTCAGCTCAACTCCGCAGTCTCCTCCTTGCCTGTGATTTTCTGCAGACCCTCCAGCAGAGGTCAGGTGGTAGAGACAACCGTCTCTGGGGACAGGAGGTGGGGATGCTGTCATTTGTAACATTTGTTGATTTCCGTGGTGTACATATTCCCACTCTGGCCGCTTTCAGCTATCACTCTGACATCAGTCGGCCTGCAAAACTCCCGAAAGTCTCACCATCAGCTCTCAGTACGGGCCAAGTCCAGCGCTCCAGTGCAACAACACCTCCCCCACCCCGCTCCACTTAGTTCCTGACACCTCTACTTAGACTAGGTTCACATAAACGGGTATGCTTTGAAAGTTCTCATCTTGGGAGGTTTGAAAACGATTTTATTTCCTCCGCTCAAAAAGAAATAATAATAAAAGATGCATGGAGTGCTTCTCACTATAATCATTTCCTGGAAGAGACCTGGGTGATTTAGTTCAAATCTTGGTTTTAGAGATACGGAAAATCCACCCAAGAGTGGAGGTTCTGGCCCAAAGGCACAGAGCTGGTAACTCACAACCACTGCGGGAAGCGAGGTCTCCAGACTCCTGTCCCCTGGCTCTTCCTTGTGACATATCTCAGCACTGTTCCAGTTTCAGGGGGGTGATGCAAGGCAGGTGAGAGAAAAATGCAGGATGGAGTGTGGCTTTGAGCCAGTATCTTAAATGCTTTGAGTCTAAGCTTTAATCATTTAAAAAATGTAGATCTTATTAATACTTGCCCTCTGTATCTCACAGGGGTGTTGTGAAGACCAAAGGATATAGATGGGTAGCAAAGTACATCTAAGGGAAGGAAATACAAATGGCTGTTAAACGTATCCAGTGATGTTCGATCTCACTCAAAATAAGAGAAATGTAAATTAAAATTACACCGATAAATAATTTTTTGCTATCAGACTGGCAAGAGTCCAGAAATTTGATAACACACTCTGAATGGTGAAGTTGTAAGGAAAGAGGCACTGTCGTGTTTCTCATGGGAAGGTAAACGTGTGGAACCTGCGCGGAGGTCAGTTTGGCAGGAGCTAGCAACATTATAAATACACATATTTTCTGACCCAGCAATTCCCCTTTTGGGAATTTATCCCACAAATACAGTTGTGTAAGTACAACAGGTCTATGTGTATGGCTGTTGGTTGTAGTGTTGTTTGCGATGGGAAAAGATTTGAAACCACGTAAATGTCCATCGGGAGGAGTCTCTCTGAGAGACTGTGGTTTGCCCATGTGATGGAGTATTATGCAGCTGTAAAGAGGAAAGAGAAAAAAGCTTTGTATTGATGAATAGCACAAACTGTCAAGTGAAGAAAAGCAAGATATAGAACAGTATGTACAGTATGTTACATTTTGTTTAAAAAAGGAGGAAATAGGAGTATTTGCTTGTGTCTACATAATGAAATTCTAGAAGGATCTCTGAGAGACTAAGAACAGTGGTCACCTGTGTGTGTGTGTGTTGGGGGTGAGTCTGGGTTCTGGAAGGGCAGGAGATGGGTAATGGAGAGTCTTCACTGTTTTCCTCTTAATATATATTTTTAATTTTTTGAACCATTTGAGTATATTAACAATGCATACCTGCAAATTAAAGGTGGTTTTGTAAACTGTAAAGCACTGTGCACATGCTAGTTACTTGGGCTATTACTAATATACGAATGACCTAAATTGCATGGCTAGGACTGGGGTCTGCAGGGGTGGCAAAAGGAGCATGGCTGGAGGTTCTGGAGAGGGCAGGAGCAGTCGGAGTGGGGGGTCTTGAGAGAAAAGTGTTCCTCTGTGTTTTACTGGAAAGTGGTTGGTTGGTGTGACGTGGCGGGCTGGGGATTGGCGGTGAGGACTGCAGTTCCCGCCCAGATTGATCACACTGGCTGCTGTCAGTCACAGCCGAGCTATCTCATGCACGACATGCAGCTTATTTGGGTGATGGTGCCAGGGCTCCACAGTCGTCTGAGGAGTGCCGGCTCCAAAGCTCTGGCTGAGAGAGGCATGCTGGGCTGGAGAAGCTCCTCTTTGTTGAGCTCTTACCGTGTGCTGGACATGGGTGTGAGTGCGCTACCTGTGTTAGCGATTAACATTTTTTTTTTTTTTGGCCGTGCCATGCGGCATGTGGGATAGTAGCTCCCCGACCAGGGATCGAACCCGCATTCCCTGCATTGGAAGCGTGGAGTCTTAACCACTGGACCACCAGGAAAGTCCTGTGTTAGCCCTTTAAACCTTCTCCCCGGTCGTCTCCTGCCTCTTGAAGCAGAGGTGGGTACTGTGATTATCTCCATTTTACAGATGGTGAAACTGAGGCCCAGAAAGGTCAAGCACTGTATCCAAGGTGCAGCGGTGGTGGGGATGGGCTGTGATTCCTGGCGGTCTGGCTGTTGGGCCGTCCTTCCAACTACTATGGGACACGACCTCTCGGGAGACGGCCCTTGGCTTCCTTGTCTCCTTCCTAGTACTGCCCTCAGCCCTCTTTGTCCCTCCTCCCTCTGTCCTTGGATTAGAACACCATCGCTGGATCGGAAAGGTGCCCCCTGATTTTTTGTTAGGTGGGGATAAACATCACCAGCGGGCGGACTCCTTTGTTTCTACTGGGTCTCATTTAGGGCCAGCACAGTGTGGGCACCATCCCGAGGCTGCTGTGTCCCATGTCATGCTGCTTCTGTCTCTCCTCTCAGAGGGGCACTTGAGCACCCCTCCCCTTGTATCTCTGAGATCCCAGAAACAAATCCTAGCAGACAGAGGCCTCTTGTCAATTAGAGTGAGCCAAGGGCCTTGCTATCTGTAGAGGGATCTGGGGGAGAGGCAGAGCTGCTGGGCAAAGTGAGACCATCATGTCTCCAATTAAAGTTGTGAGGATTCATCTTCTAACTCAGCCCCCCTCAGAAATTGACATTTATTAGGTTGTCAAAGCTGATTTTTCTCCCTGGCCCTTTCCTGCCCCCAGCTGTGTGTGTGTGTGTGTGTGTGTGTGTGTGTGTGTACGAACATGCATATAAATAAATACCTATATTTTGCTTTTAAAAATTAAACATGCGGTATTCAGCCCTATTGGACATTTGGCTTTTTGACTCCTGACAGAGTGGAAGGCAGAGAGCCTGGGGGCAGGGGCATGCTTGGTGGGAGAGGAGGGGGGTCTGAGATGATGGTAGGCACATCATCTGGGGGTTGGGGCCAGGCTCCTGTAGAGACAGAGGTTGCCTGCTGTGTGATTTTAGAAGTGCCCCATACCACTACCCTGAAAATCTCTCTCCTCCATGTGCCACTGAACCTGGAATTCCTCCAGTGGGGAATCATTCCTATGAATTTAAAGTGAGATAGGAGTCCCTAAGAGGGAAATGCATTAAATCACTAACATCCCAGAAGCATAGATTTCAGAGCCTGAAGATAGTTTTATCTTCTCTTGTAGAGAGGAAGCTGAAGTCTGGGGAGACTAAGGGATTTGCCCAAGGTCACTTATCACGTTAGTGACAGCGATGTGACTGTCACCCACATCCTCTGACTCCAAGCTCAGTGGGCTGTAGTTTATCAGATCAGTTTTCTTTGGTGACAAGAGGGAGCCTGGCCATATGTAGGCCCTGGCCCCCAAATGAGGAAAGGCCAAGAAGGTGGGTGGGGATGGGTGTGACGGAGAAAAGGTATAGAAAAGCCAGACCAATGTGACAACAATTTCGCTATGTCATATTTTTTCTAATCGTATGTGTTATCATTTTCATTTTATCCATTTTGCATTTATGATTCATGACATCACAGGCAGCTCTATAGTGGCTAGCTGGGCCTGGCTTTCCTTGAGACTATCTTCATTTACCATCGCTACCTTTGCTATTTCTGCCATAATTTTATTCCACTTTTATTAATATGACATAACTATTTTTCTTTAAATGAACTCTTTTTAAACTTTATTTATTTAAAAATTGAAACTTTGTTTTTCTATCGTGCAAGGAAAACCAGTTATCACTTGCCAGAAAATAGATGGTAATCATCAAAATAAATATAATGAGATCAAAACAAGGTTATTAAAATTTAGTTAGCTCCCTTTCCTGCCAAAAGCTCTTAGCCCGAGGACTGTTTTTTCTTTGTAAAAAGGAAAATTAGCAAGTGTTGGAAAGGCGTTAAAAACCTGCTAGCCCCCAGATGAGACTTTCTCCTAGGTAATCAGGATCTGTGTTAGTTGCCTAGGGCTGCCACAAACTGGGTGGCTTAAAGTAACAGAAATTTGTCATCTTACAGTTCTGGAGACCAGAAGTCCAAAATGAAGATGTCGGCAGGGCCGTGCTCTCTCTGAAACTGTAGGAGAGAATCCTTCCTTGCTTCTTATAGCTTCTGGCGGTTGGCTGGCAAACCCTGCCGTTCCTTGGTCTGTAGCTGCATCCCTCCAATCTCTGCCTTTGTTGTCACATGGGCTCCTCCCTGGGTCTCTATCTCCCACAGCCATCTTCTGATAAGGACAACAGTCATGTTAGATCGGGGTCCACCCTACTTCCGTATGACCTCATCTTAACTAGCTACATCTGCCACAACCCCATTTCCAAATCAGGCCACGTTCTGAGGTCCTGAGGGTTGGGACGTCAGTGTATCTTTTTCGGGAGGCACAATTCTTCCCATAACAGGGTCTTTGAAAGAGAAGAGAAAAAGAACTTTTTCATCGTGTGGTCAATGCTATTAGATGCCTGTCCAAGGGTCAGCAGTGGGACTTGACCCACATGTGGAGAAATAGTACATTAAGGGGGGTGGGAAGGCTGTGAGGTGCCCCCTGCTTCTCCTTCTAGGCCAAGGAGCATGGGATCCCCTTAGCTCTCAGGAGCAGGTGGTGTTCTTGAGGCCTGAATGGGCCTTTGATAAGTCAGCTCTGGGGCCACTAGGTGCCCCAGGGTTGGCGTGGGAGTATTTACCAAGGACTCTCAGTCCCATGGATCCAAGATCAGCATCATAGAAACCTCCCTGCAAGCAGCCAGCATTTACTGAGATCCCATTGAGTGCAAAGCCCTGCGGGGTTCCCGGATGTTGTCCTGGAGTGGCTGGTCTCAAGGGCCGGCCACAGGCAGCCCAAGGCAGAAAGACAGTGGAAAGGGCCAAGCGGGTGGGTGAGGTGGGTGGGGGTGGGGGGGTAGATGCCGTGGCTTCTAGGATGGAGAGGCAGCTGCAGGCCCAGGGGGAGTTTTTCAGAGACATGGGTGGGAGATCTCTATTGGGTACCACCGTGAGCGGAAGTGGAGAAAGCGCCGAAGCTCTGCCGAGTAGGGGAAGGGGAGACAGACAGCTGCTCCGGCAGGTGGTGACAGTGCTAAGGAGAAAAAGCAGGCTAAGAGGACAGGGAAGAGGATTCCTGGCAGAGAGAGAAGCAGGCATAGAGGTTGGAGTGGAACGGCTGAGGCCAGTGGGGCTGGAGCAGAGCGGGTGGGAAGAAAGAGGCAGGAAGGGAAGGTAAGAGGCGCGGGGGGTGAGGGTGGGTGCCAGGTCTTGGGGCGTGGTGGGGGGGCTCTGGTGATTCCATGTAGGTGAAGATGTTGTATTTTATCCTAAGTGTCCAGGCAGAATTTTGAGCAGAGAAGTCAGTCATTGCACCTAATTTCAAACAGATCACCCCACTGCTGTGCTGAGAATAGACTCTGAGAAGGAAGAGGAGAAGCAGAGAGGAGCTCGAGCAGTAAGTAACCCAGACGAGGTGATGCAGGTTTTGACCAGTGTGATGGTAGGAAGGTGATGGTGAGTGGGGAGAAATGAGTGGATTCTGGATAGTCTTTTTTTTTTTTTTTAATAAATTTATTTATTTATTTATTTATTTTTGGCTGTGTTGGGTCTTCGTTTCTGTGCGAGGACTTTCTCTAGTTGCGGCGAGCGGGGGCCACTCTTCATCGCGGTGCGCGGGCCTCTCACTGTCGCGGTCTTGCGTTGCGGAGCACAGGCTCCAGACGCGCAGGCTCAGTAATTGTGGCTCACGGGCCCAGTTGCTCCGCGGCATGTGAGATCCTCCCAGACCAGGGCTCGAACCCGTGTCCCCTGCATCGGCAGGCGGACTCTCAACCACTGCGCCACCAGGGAAGCCCTGAATAGTCTTTAAAAGTAGATCCAGTGAGATTTCCTGATTGGATGAGTGTTGAGAGAGAGGTGTCAAGGTGGACTCCAAGGTGTTTGGCCTGAGCTGCTGGGAGCATGGAGTTAGTGTTTACTGAGATGGAGAAGGCTGCAGCACGTGTGGGTCTGGAAGGAAAATCAAGGGTTCCTAGTGAGGTGGGTTAAGGTGAAGATGGGGCTTTCAAGTGAAGATGGCGGGTGGATAGGTGCAGATACGAGCTAGGAACTTAGGGGAGAGTCTGGGCTGGAGATGGAAATTTATGGGTTAGTTAGTAGAGTTTAGATGGTATTTTAAAGCCGTGAGACACAACGAGCTCACTCTGAAGCGAGTGTCTGGAAAAAAGTTAAGAAGGCAAAGGATTGATCTCTGGGGCGCTGCAGTCGGTAAGGCTATGAGGACAGATCATCAAAGACAGCAGAGACGGGCAGCCGGGGAGGTGAGAGAAGCACCAGGAGAGAGAGTGGTCGTCCTGGAAGCCGTGGGAAGCCAGTGTTTTGAGGAGGAGGGGTGGTCCATCAGTTCATGAAGTGTTGCTGATGGGTAGGTCACTGTCACAGGAGGGAAGGCAGAGAGAGGCAAGATGGCAGATCCCGTGGTGGGAGCCCTTGGAACTCTCTCCTGGTTGCTTCTCTTTCCTCAGTGAAATAAGAATCACGGCTGAGGGTGAGGGGTAGGGAGGAGGTGTTGGAAGTTTGAAGAGAGGAGAGAAAGTGGACTCAGGAAACGTAACAATTGCACCAAGGGCCGCCTTGACTGGTGGCAACTCCAGAATTTCTATATTTGAAGGATGTAGGAGATGTAGAGCTAGTCAGAAGGGGAGCTTGACAGTGAACCTGCAAAACACCCACATAGGCTGAGAAACTTGTCATCCAGGTCAAAGAGAAGGGGAGCTGAAGGGGGAGAAAAATAAGGCCAACACCTGAGAACCCCCAGGTAGGTCCTACATAAGCAGGGGAAGGGGAGGGAGAGCCTTCTAGGCCAGCTGAACCTTACAGCTGAGATACAAGCCATCCCCTCTGTCACTAGCTGTTTGCAGTCACCAGAAATACAGCCAGTGGGATGAGAAGGAAGAGGCAGGACTAGATAGGAGGACACCAGGTGATGTGGTGGCCACGCCCCCTCATCTGTCAGGACAGGAAACTCCTGGGACCCCTTCTTCTTGCTCCCACCCTTCTCAAAGTGCCAGGTCAGACATTTAGGTAGGTTTCTCTAAGAGAATAACCTGTATCTCTATGTTTTAATTTTAGTTTTATTTTATTGAAGTATAGTTGATTTACAGTGTTGTGGACCTGCATCTCTAAAGTACCTTGGCTAATTACACACACACACACACACACACACACAAGTTCAAACATCAAGTAGTCATCTTGGGCCGTGAACTTCTTACAAAGATGTTGCCATGACACAACGTATTCCTGGAACTCCTTTTTGGGAAATCCAACTTAGTATGTGACACACTGTTCTCTCTTCTCTGTGGGGGTCACTCTTTGCATTTCAAGGGTAGATTTGATTTCTGGAAACAGCCTAAAGTAATTTAGGCCAAGTGTGATGACTAAAATTGGGGATTAGAGTTTTGCAGCCACTGATGAGGTTTGATAACGTATAGAATAAAACTAGCTTTGTCTTGTTTAAAAAGGGACAATACTTCTTTTCCAGGATTTAATAAGGTATAGTGGTGAAGTGCCTGCTGTAGTTTTTGATCCATAACAGGCGTTGCATAATTGGTAATTATTAATATTCCTGAAACAGAGATCCTGAAATGAATTGTTGAAATAAGTGATTCATCCTTTGAAGGGACAGACTTTATCTAGAATGATAAATTTTGCGAAGTCAGTTAAAAAAGCATAACTCTGTAATCTTATCTGTTAATTTCTTTATCAGCCTTGCAAGTCGGAGGATAGAGGGCTCCATGTCAGAGAAAAGAGCAGCTGGAGGAGATCATGGGGAGATGAATAATGCTGACCCTTGGTCACCCCTTAGGACCACCCTTGTCTTTTGGTAGTTCCTGGTTAACCAGCACTAGACACAGTGGGTCATCAGGTACTAAAGAGGTCAAGTGTGTTCTCCCCTCCCCCACTGGTGTCCTCAATGCTTCTCTGCTGGTTTGCTGATGCCAGGGAGAAACTCGAGGATGAGGAATTCTTGTCTTTGGCTTAAACTTTCAATCCTTCAGTACAAGAGCAAATAATCAGGAATAAGATAGCATGGGAGTAACTTACAGCTTTGTGTGGAGGAGGATACGAACTCCTTTCCTGAGACCAAGTGTTGATAGTGGGAGAGGAGAGACAACAGAAGGACCCCAGGTCTTTTTGCAGAAGGGCTGGGGAAGGAGGAGGCATCACCGAGCCAGACTTGCTCTGTGCTTGCCTCTCCAACGGGCACACAAGGAAGCCTCCCAGCCTGGAGCTGTGCACGGTGAAGGCTCCCAGTGCCACCTTGCTGCCACGGGGAACAACAGAAAGTCCTAGCCCTTGTCTGGACTCTGTTCTAGCCAGGCCAGCAACTTTGGCTCTGCTCTCTCTCTGGACTTCAGTTTCCCATGAAACAAAACGGTGACTTGGGACTATATCAGTGTTTCCTAGCCTTTTTGTTGATTTTTGTTTGTTTGTTTTGTTTTTGGCCATGCCGTGTGGCTTGCAGGATCTTAGTTCCCTGACCAGGGATTGAACCCGGGCCACGGCAGTGAAAGCGTGGAGTCCTAACCACTGGACCACCAGGGAATTCCCTCCTAGCCTTTTTGTTTTATAACCTCAATCTGCAGTAAAAAATACATTTTACATTGAGACCCAGTATATGTATTCATATTGTGTGTGTATATGAGGATGGAGATATATTTATCTATCATGTATTTATCTATCATCTCTCTCTGTCCGTCTATCTCTATGTATCTCCTATTCTGTTTCTCTGGAGAACCTTGACTAATATATATATATATATATATATATATATATATATATATATATATATACACATATATATATATATACATATATATTTATATATATGTATATATATATATACACATGCACATATACATTTGTGTTTATATATACGTGTGCACTTTTCTCTATCATCTATCTATGTATCTATCTACCTATCATCTATCTATCTAACTGGACAGAAATTATAAGACTTGCAGTTTGAAAAACATGAGAGTAGGTGGTCAATAATGTTCTTTCCAGATTTGCTATTTTAAGCTTATTTCTAAGCCAGTCATTGCTTGGTGGGTTGAATATGCAGCAGAAGGTTACAGGGATTTGTCCGTGTAGAGCCGTTAGCACGGAGTACATCTCATGGTAACCGCTGTGACTGTCAATTGTTACTTTTGCTCTCATTACCTGGATTGGCGTCAGCACCTTGAAGCCCACCTCACTTCTCTCCCTTTGGCTTTTCCTTATAGGTACTTCTCATTTCTTGTTGTATCCTGTAATTTTTGATTTCCCTAAGCTTTATTAAGGTATAATTTACAAATAAAATTGTAATGTATTTAAAGTGTGCAATGTGATGATCTGATGTATGTATACATTGTGGAATGATTCCCATAGTCAAGTTAATTAACACGCATCATCTTACATAGTTACCTTTTTTTTTTTTTTTTGGTTTGGTGAGAATGCTTAATATCTACTCTTTTAACAGATTTCAAGTACACAATGCACTATTGTTAACTGTAGTCACCACGTGTACATTAGATGCTCAGAACTTATTCATCTTATTACTGAAAGCTTATACCCTTTTACCAACCTTTCCCCATTTCCCGACTCCCCAGCCCTTGGCAACCACCATCCTACTCTGTTTCTATGAGTTCTGTCTTTTTTTTTTTATTCCACATGTAAGTGATATCATACAGTGTTTGTATTTCTCTGTTTATTTCACTTAGCGTAATGCCTCCAGGTTCATCTGTATTGTTGCAAATGGCAAGACTACCTTATTTTTTAAGGCTGAGTAATATTCCATTGTATATATATACTACATCTTTTTTTTTTTTAACATCTTTATTGGAGTATAATTGCTTTACAATGGTGTGTTAGTTTCTGCTTTATAACAAAGTGAATCAGTTATACATATACATATGTTCCCATATCTCTTCCCTCTTGCGTCTCCCTCCCTCCCACCCTCCCTATCCCACCCCTCTAGGTGGTCAGAAAGCACCGAGCTGATCTCCCTGTGCTATGCTGCTGCTTCCCACTAAGCTATCTATTTTACGTTTGGTATATATATACTACATCTTTATCCATTCATCTGTCAATGGAGACTTGGGTTGTATCTATGTCTTGGCTATTGTAAATAATACTGCAATGAACATGGGAATGCAGATCATTTCTTTAGTGCTTTTTTGCAGGAATTCTTTGATGTCTAAGCTTGAATCGTGTTCCTCCAGAGAGGGTCTGTGTGTTGGCTTTTTTCCAGCAAAACCACTTTAAAATAATTTTTTGTTGTGATGCTTCACAGCTGGTACAAGTTTCACCCCAAATCCATGTCAGGGCCATTTTTGAATTAGGAGTTACCAGGGGAGACTCTACCCAGAGCAGAGACGGGCAGGTATCCCCACCATATCCAGGTGTGGGGTAAGTTTATTTAGGGTGTAGAGGTGTTCTGGCTTTGTGACAGGGTCACTCATCTGCTTTCCACTCTTCTTGAGCCCATTTTGTCTCTTGAGCTACTTCGCTTCATGTTGATCCATTAAAACCCAAGCTCTAGGTCAACAGGGATCATCTGATCCCCCCTCACCACACCCTGGGCTTTAGTGGGCACTTACCTCTTGATATGGGGCTTTCTGATGATTTTTGACCTTTGGGGATTTTTCTTGTCCCCCAGCTCAGCTACGCATTTACAACATTAATTGATTTTTAGTTATCATATTTTTGGTGTTCTTTACTGGGAGAATTTCCTGGATATCTAGACTGTCGTATTACCTGAAATGAAAGGTCCTAATGGTACTTCTCAACAGAGAAATCCTACACCTCTCTTACAACACGGAAGGAAGGAGGCAGATCTGGGGTTTGTGAAGCAGTACATCCACCAGATGGCTGGGGTATGGTGGGGCAGTGGAGTAAACTGGGCAACTTGAAGGAGCACCTTGATTAAGAGCATAGCTTCTTGAATTCCTGGTTACTTATTAACTATGACAGTCAACTTGGACACTTATGCACTGGCTGACAGCTTAACCTCTGAATTCTCATCTGTGTATTGGAGATAAGATTTGGTGCCACCTGATATTTGGAAGATTAAGCACTCTTGAGCATCTAGCATGGTGCCTGGCATGTACCAAGTATTCGATAAACATTGGCTGTGATTGTTTTATTTCTCTTCTTCTTTGGCTGACTGGTGGCCATGGTATTTCCCATCATCTGAAAAGGCTCTGTTCTCTGCACTGGGAGCCTGGGGACCCAGGTCACTGTCTAGCTGTGCGAATTGGGGCGTGTCACTCCATCTCGCTGTTCTCCCACATGTAAACATTTTTCTCATCTGTGAGATGAAGGGGTGGACTAAGTGATTTCTAAGGATCTTCTCACCCTCACAGTCTGTGATTCAAGTAAGAATGGTGTGAAAAGCAAAATGTACCCCTGAAAACACAGCATTTTTCCAGGCAGCCCTCAGTGTATTAACAGACTGTACTTCCCAGAGCTGATCTGTAAAAGTTGGATCTTCGGAATTTGGCACTTTTTCCCCATAGGAGTAGTTTTTAAGTGGTGGTTAGCTTCCTGAGCTAGCTCATAAAACCCAGCTTAATCCACCATGAAGCAGAAGCACTGCGCATTTGCATTGGAAATGGTAGAAAACAATACTGCCACAATACTAGTAATTAAACAAAACAGAAAAACAATTCCATTGAATAAGAACTCTTTTATTTATCTAGAATCCTGGTGCTTGAGGGAAGCTGGTTAATTTAGAAGAGGAGGAGATCTATGGAAATGTATTGAGGAGAGTCTGCAAAGCTTCTTCTGGGCTCTCTCGAGGGATTGGGGCTGATGGTACAGGTTCTTTAAATGTCTGATTTCGGTGAAAAATTCAAGGATTTCTCCTGTACCACTTTATCTTCTCCTTGAGATAGCATTGACCTAAGTCCTTTCATGTCTAACAGTCGTTGTAACCATTAGGCCTTGGCAGGTAGAGAGGGAGAGAGAAAAAAGGAAAACAGGAGGCAAGAATTATCCCAGCATCACAAGCTGCTGACCCTCTGGCATGTGCTGTTGTGCCTGTGTCATGCTGTCCCATATGACAATTATTTTTCTGCTTTTTAAAATTTTACTTTTCCATCTTTATTGAGGTATAATTGACAAAGAAAAACTGTATACATTTAAGGTGTATGACGACGTTTTGATATAGTATACATTGTAAAATAATCACCACAATCAAGGTATTAACATATTCGTCCCCTTGCATAGTTACCTCTTTTTGTGTGTGTGGTAAGAACACTTAAGATCTACCCTCTTAGCAAGTTTCAGGTATACAGTACAGTAGCCATATAGCATTTTAAAGCTTAAAAGAATTACTTGCTAGGATATTAAAATGTCATTAAAAAATATCCAGATTTCTGGCAATGGGAAGCCCTAGCAACCTGGACTTGTGGCACTAAACTTCCACAGGGTGACAGTAGGCTGTTGCTTACCCACCAGGTCTTCTTCACTTAGTGAAGGTATTTTCTGGTTAGACCCTGTAGGCGTTTGAGTTTGAAAACCCCAAGTGATGTACTTTAATAAGAGAAAGTGGATTAAAGAGAATGTGTGTGTACTTGCATGGAAGAGATGATCTGAGACGGAGTCAACTGACAGAAGTAATAAAAGAGAAAAAGAGAAAAGGGAGGTGAGTCCCACGTCATCAGGAAGAGTCAGAGAGTTCCTCCTGTGGCCACCAGGTGGCCTTGCAGCTGCAGCACTGCTTGGTTGCTGTTGAAGGGGACTTATGATTGGCTGGAAGAGGTAGTATGCAAATATTCAGGATACTTCTATGTACATGAAGTTTCCGAGTTGAGAGTAAAGATTTCCATGCTTGGCTGGTTACTACTGTTCTTTGAGCTAAATCCTGGGATCCCCAATGAAAAGGGTGTGCCTATGTTTCTGATATAAGGGCAGTTTGGCTGTGGTACTGGTACTCACTAGGAGGACTTGGCTGACCTTGATAAATGGGTGGGGTCCACCTCCACCCTCACTGTTCCATGTGAAACTGTCCATAAGCTCTGTGCTGGTCACAGATGAGGGACTGCCTCCCCCTACCATGTCACAATTAGATGCTGCCTCTCCCTGTCCCTGTGTCACTTGGGAGTTTCTGAGTTGCTACTGCAGACCTCTGGGGCATCATGCTCAAGTTTTGGAGGGGACCAGTTCCACCTGGAGAGCTTTTTAACATGCTGGGTCCATCTCAGACATTGTGAAACAGACTCTTGGTGTGGGGCTTAGGAATCTGCCTTTAAAAGAAAGCAGCCACGGGGGTCCTTAGCCTGTGCTTTGAGAAACATCGCTCTCGCTGAAAGAGTTTTGGGTTATGGGTTCATGAAAGCCATGGTGCACCAGTAGCACATGGTGTACACACCAGTTATAGCTTGGGCAAATCCCTTTCCTCAGTTTTCCTGTCTGTGAAATGAGGGCTTTGGATGGGCTTGTCTCTAGGCTCCCTTCTGGCTGTGCAAGTTGGAGTTTGATAGCTCTGCCTCGGTTTGGCTGATTCCAGATGTGGATATTCATTTCTCCTCCTTTCAGACCCACTTCTCCAAAGGCTGTGTTACTTCCTGCTGCTCCTGGACCATGTGTACCCCCAAACCCATCTACAGAACTGGGGAGGGGCTAAGGCAGAAGGCTCCTGAGTACTAGGGAAGAATCTGCCCGTTAGCCTTCCTGCATTCTGACAGCCTTTCTCCTCCACGAGCATATGCTACAGGCCTGCAGAAGGAAGCTGTATCCAAGATGCACAGCAACTAGGACCCTGCAGGGGCTGTTCCTGGGGTGAATGTGACATGGAGCTCTTTCTGTGTTTCTATGTTCTGTGCCCCAGAGCTAGCCTCTAGCTTATATATGGAGGTGTTATCAACTGACTGTCTCCCCCAAATTTATGTTGAAGCCCTAACCCTCAGTATGACTGTATGTAGAGATAGGGCCTTTAAGGAGGTAATTAAGATTAAATGAGGTCATAAGGGTGGGGCCCTGATCGATAGAACTGGTGTCCTTATAAGAAGAGAAAGAAAGATTAAAAAAAAAAAAAAAAAGGAAGAGGAAGAGACACCAGATCTCTCTCTCTCCCTCTAGCTCTCTTTCTCTCTGTCTGTATGAGCACATAGGAAAGGCCAGGCCAGGACACAGTGAGGTGGCCGTCTGCAAGCCAGGAGGAAAGGCTTCACCAGAAACCTACCCTGCTGACACCTTGACCTCAGACTTTTAGCCTCCAGAACTGTGAGAAAATGAGTGTCTGTTGCTTAAGCCCCCTATTGTATCTCGTTATACACGCATATCTTGTGTAATTGCACTTTTTACAGATATTGTGTTTTTGACAAATTGAAGGTTTGTTGCAACCCTGCATTGAGCAAGTCATTCTCCCCACAGCATTTGCTCACTTCGTGTCTGTGTCACATTTTGGTAATTCTCAGACTATTTCAAACTTTTTCATGATTGTTATATTTATCACGGTGATCTGTGATCAGTGATCTTTGACGGTATCATTGTAATTGTTTTGGGGCATCACAAACCATACCCGTATAAGACGGCGAACTTAACTGATTAATGTTGTGTGTGTTCTGGCTGCTCCACTGACTGGTCATTCCCCCATCTCTCTCCCTGTCCTTGGGCCTCCCTGTTCCCTGAGACACACCAATATTGAAATTAAGCCAGTTAATAACCCCACAGTGGCCTCTAAGTGTCCAAGTGAAGTGTCATTCGATGTGGCAAACTTCATTTTTGTCTCATTTCAAGAAATCGTCATGACCACCCGACCCTTCTGCAGCCACCACCCTGATCAGTCAGCAGCCATCAACATCGAGGCGAGACCCTCCAGCAGCACAAAGATGATTGCTCACTGAAGGCCCATGTGACGGTTAGCATTTTTTAGCAAGAAAGTCTTTTTAAAATTAAGGTCTGTACATTGTTTTTTTTAGACATAATGCCATTGCACACTTAATAGACTACAATATAGTGTTAACTTTTATACGCACTGGGCTTTTTAAAAAGCTCATGTGGCTCGATTTATTGCGATATTCGCTTTATTGCCATGGTCTGAACCCGCAGTATCTCTGAGGTCTGCCTGTGGCAGCCTGAGCTGACTAAAGCATGAGGGAACACTCATTCATTCATTCATTCATTTATCCACTCAAGCATGTAGCACATTCATGCATAATGGATTATCTATAAGGAATCTTCAAATTTGTTTGGGCTTCGAGTGATCACAACAAGGTCACTGTGGGTCAAGTTTTTCCCATCTTGGTCCAAACTTCCCCCAGAAGCCTCACATGCAGTCCAGCACTTCAGGGCCCAGGATGCAGTCCCTTAATCCCTGTTCTGGCCCCTTAACTGCTCTCCCCAAATTATCACTCTTTGGCATCAAAAGATAAAAGCCCAAGAGTGTTGTACATAAACGTGGAGCTGTATCCGTGTGTGGGTTTGTGTGTGGACACCAAGCATTTTTGTAAGTGTAAGTGGTCACACAGGGACCTACAAAATGAGGCTGTGGGTGTGCCCATGTGTTCGATCACTGCATACATTTGTTCACATAGAAGAGACCAGATTTGGAGTCTGAAACACTGGGTCAAAACTAAGTTTTTGCTTATCAGCTGTTATCTGAGGCAAGATGGCTTAATTTATTTGGGCTTCAGTTTCTTCTCTTTAAAACAGGGAGAATGGAAATGTTTGTCAGAGATGAGTTGTGAGGCCCACAGGGAAGTGAGTGTGGAAACCCTGGTAAGCTTACAGCTGCCCACAGATGTGAGGACTCCGGAAGCTCTCCTCCCTTGAGGCTGTGCGGCCTGGTCCTGCTCTCTGACTGTCCCCTCCCGTGGTCCCTTGACTCTGCTCTCCCCGAGAGGAGGCGTGACCACAGGCTGGGCATCCTCTGCCAGGTCTGGGCTCCCATGGCTGCCGGTTTGCTCCATTTTCTTCTCTTCCCCCATGTGCCTGGCCCTGGCCTATACTGGGTCCTCAATAATCATATATGAATATACATAAATGAATGAATGGCACGTTGTGGGCAATACCAGTTACTGAATGGAACGAGGTGTCTTGTGGGGCCCATTGAAGCATCCTACCTAGGTTCTTGTCGGCTGGAGTGGAGATGGGAAGATAAAGACAGAAACTTACATTTCTCAAGTGACTGTCTGCTGAGGACGATGCTAATCTACCCCCAATATTTGGGAAGCAGAGAAAGGGAAAGAAAGCTCCCTGAGGATGTATGTGAGCCGAGTGTTCCCTGAGTGTCCCCAGTGCCAGTAGGGAGAAAAGCAGATGATTGGAGAACTGTCATCTCTCTGCTACGGGGTCCTTAATAGCTTCTGTTTATTGAACAACTACTATGTGCCAGGTGCCATGCTGGATGCTGGGGTTAAGGTCATGACCATTAATTATCTCCCAAGACACCATTATCTCATTTAATCTTGAGAACAGCTGTGTGAGGACCAGGTGAAATATTGCACAGGAAAAGAGTTTATAAACTGTAGAGTGCTATAAAATGTCAGGATTATTATGGGGATGATTTTTTTCCTCCCCCAACTCTGCAGCTTGCCCGGCAGCCTCCCTCTTGGTGCAGCGTTGGTACCCACCTTGCCTGTCTCCTTCCCGGCTAACTGGGGAGGCTCTCCAGGCCTGATTTATGCGGACACTCACACGTTCTCCCACTGAACATTATTCTAATCAGACACCTCATTATTGGAAGCCTGCCTCCTCGGGCTGCCTGGACAGGGTTATTACAGGATATTATACAGACCATTTGCATGGCCACCTTCAGGTCATTTCCATCACTTTAAGCTACTTACAGGCCCATTTTCTTCCCCATAATATTTGCCTAATTCGATTACTCTGTGGCCTCAGCTGGCTCAAAATGGAATCAGAAGTTACACGAGGGAGCAAAGTCAACTGGATCCTGACACGCCCTCAGTACTTTGGGGCCTACCTGGTCCCAGGTGACTGTTGTCACAACCAGGCTTCCAGATCCAAGGGGCCACTTAGGAGCCTGGTGAGGCGGGGGCTGGGATGGGGAAAGGGCAGCTTCTTGGATAGGCTAATATTTTATAGTTCAAGATGATACAAAGGATCCTGTTCCAGTCCCGGAGTTCATCTTCTTTAAATTCATTCAGGGCCTCCTGTACTTCATCATAGCCCTTAACACACTTTCTTATAATTGATTATGTAATATCTGTTTTCCTGCTAGAGATTTAGCTATGTTGGAACAAGGACTCTGCTTATCTACTTGATCTTTGTGTCCTCAGCATCTAGACCAGCACCCAGTGTATACTGATTGATCAATAAATACATACGTTTGTTGATTGGCTGATTGAATGAATGGGTCCTTCATTGCCTTTAACCATCTCTGCTAGGAATGTGTGTGTCTGTGCCTGCCCAGCAATTAGTCTTGACTCGGGGTCAGAGCCCCTATCCCTGTTATATTGTGTGCACTTTCCCTGGTGTCTGTTTCTGAAGGGCCCAGTCTGGGACTTCTGCTCACGTCCTGACACTGTGCTGGGTGAGAAATCTGGGGCACAAGACTCTAGAGCAGTGTTTCTCAGCAAATATGCCTCCACGTGGCTTTCAGCAATGTCTGGACACATTTTTGGTTGTCCTGACTGGGGGGACACCACTGGTATCCACTGGCAGCCCAGGACCGCTGCTAAACATCCTACAGCGCACAGGACAGCCCCCTACTTCAAAGAATGATCCCGCCCAAAATAGCAATAATATCAAGGTTGAGAAACCGTGCCCTAGAGTTAGCTCAACAATAGGAAGTGACGTCGGGGTCCCCGGCAGTCAGGTGGACTCTTGTGGCATTTCAGGGGATCTTTATATGACACCTTCTCTTCCCTGCCCAAGTTCTGAACCATGAATCAGGCAGAAGGAGATCAAATACCTCTTTTATTACTGAAAACTGTTGGAGAACAGAGTTTCGCCTGGTAGAACAGAGTTTAGCCTGTTATCCGAGGGAGATAACATTCCTGAGTTGAATGTATTCATCTCCCTTGAAAACACTGGCCTCTGTATAGGACCTGGCATGGCAGGCAGAGGAAGAGGGTGTGCACTGCATTGAACCATGGGTGCCCGGTCCCCCTCCCCACTCCAATAAACTGTTCTTTGCCTAAAATGGCATCCAGAGCAGCCCAGACCCAGATGAGGTAGAAATGGAAACCCCACCGAAGATGAGGATTCAGAGTCTCTCCTCCTGGGGTCTGACCCCCTGGCATGGCCTGTGGTTATGCCATGAGGACTTTGGAGTCAGATGGGCCTGGGCCCCAGTCTCCTTCCCCGAGGCTCATTGGCTGGTCAGCGTTTGAGCTGTACTTTTCAAATCTACAAAATAAGGACAATAATAGATATTGTTCAGTTTTGTTGTAAAACCCAAAAGAATCATGATTGGAAAAGTGCTTAATATTAGTATGGGACAGGGCCAGGCTAAGCTCTGCAGTGACCACAAAGGCGGGCAGAGCACTGTCTGGGGGCCGCAGGGAGGTGGGTGGCCAGTAGTGCAGCAAAATCACACACAGAAATAACTGCAGCCCAGACGGAGGAAGCAGGGGAGAAGTCTGACTCCCAAGGGCTTTCAGGGCAGAAAAGGCTCATGCATTCTGGGGAGAGAGTGGCTTTGGATTTGGGCCCAGAAGAATGGCAGATATTTTCAACGTTCATAACTTACTATTTTCAGTTATTGCCAAAGCAATTCGTGTTCATGTAGAAAATTGAGGGAACACGGCTAAATCAAACAAAGCAAGTACAATCCCTTTATAATCCCATTGCCCAGAGATAATCATTGGTAACATTCCCCAGACTGGCTAAAAATATGGTCACGCCAACCTTCTTCTTACAGTAGAAAACCCAGTATCTCCATCCTGGGCCTCCCCCTCCTCCTGTCCCTGGGGTGTTTAATTCAGACTAAAGGGGTCAACCTGATGCAAAAGCCAAGCAGAGTAGGATAGGAAAGCCACCACACAGGCTGAGGAATGTCCCTCGCCTGGATTCTAGGATTGCTGCTTTTAGTTCACACACACACACACACACACACACACACACACACACACACACACGCTTAGCCGTTGTATTAGTCTGCTAGGTTTGCCATAAATACCACAGACTGGGTAGCTTAGACAACAGAAATCTATTTTTCACAGTTCTGGAGGCTGAAAGTCCCAGATCCAGGTGCTGGCAAGGTTGGTTTCTCCCGAGGCCCCTCTCCTCGGCTTGTAGGTGGCTACCTTCTTGCGGTGTCCTCACGTGGCCTTTCCTCTGTCTGTGCACATACCTGGTGGCTCTTCCTCTTTGTGTAAGGACACCAGTCACACTGGATTAGGGCCTGACCCTTATATCCTCATTTAACCTTAAGTACCTCTTTAAAAGCCCTCTTTTTACAAAAGTCTCATTGGGGGGTTAGGGTTTCAACATATGTATTATGGGGAAAGACAATTCAGTCTATAGTAGCTGTTTCCCCCCAAACTCAGCAGTATGTCAGAGTAGTCATCCAAAGGGGTTATACCCCCGTCTCATGCTCTTCTGTAATTGACGGGGGTTTGGGGGGTGACCCAACCCCAGAGGCAGGACCTGCACTGGACTCACACGAGGACTTGGGAGGTGGCTGGACCCCTGATAGGGTAGCTTCTAGATTCCAGGAGACAGAGCTAAGCGATGGGATCTTGGGAACTCTTCCTAAGTCTGGCATGGAGGGCATGGAGCTTGTGCCTTTGAAAGGACCATGGCAGCTGGGACAACGGGCATCTCAGGTGGTGCCCGTGATAGATTGATGTTCAGTGCCTCTTCCCCCTCTTTTTTGAATGTATAGCCCTCCCAGGGCTTTAGTATGATCTTCAAGAGGAAGAAGGGCCTTCAAAATCATGACTAAGATTGAATATTTTTGCCAGTCCTGGAGAGTGGGGGCTTGTTGCCAAATTTAACTGGATTTAGACAAATGAGTAATGTAACATTTCTTACACCGGAATGTTGCAGATCAAGGTCATACCTGTTATGTTGGGCTGTATCAAACATTTTAATCTTTTGTCAATCTGGCGGATGAAAACTGTGCTCTTCTCTGCCACAACAAAGTGGAGAGGAAATGTGTCCAAGTAGATACTGGAAAGTGCTGAAGACCAATGGGGGAAAAGATCAACAAAGGCCAGCCCGAGACAGAGGGGGGAAAGGAGGGCTGGGGGAGCCACACGCCCACCTGCCAGCTCTGTCCCTATCCGCCAGAGGCTGGAGACTCATCCTAACCCCATGCGGGACCCTGCCAGGCTTGTACGGTTGGTGCTTGCCATGGGGAAGGCTTGGGGAGGCCCACCCAAGCTCATCCCATCCTGTGACCTCTTAGTTTGTCACCTTTGCTACCCAACCCTCATGCACCAACCAAAAAAATTTTTTTGCTGCGTTGGGTCTTCGTTGCTGCACGCGGGCTTTCTCTAGTTGCAGCGAGCCGGGGCTACTCTTCGTTGCGGTGTGCGGGCTTCTCTTGTTGCGGAGCACAGGCTCTAGGGTGTGCAGGCTTCAGTAGTTGTGGCACGCGGGCTCAGTAGTTGTGGTTCATGGGCTCTAGAGCGCAGGTTCAGTAGTTGCAGCGCACGGGCTTAGTTGCTCCGCGGCATGTGGGATCTCCCCGGACCAGGGCTCAAATCCGTGTCCCCTGCATTGGCAGGCAGATTCTTAACCACTGTGCCACCAGGGAAGTCTTTGTTTCACATTAAAAAAAAAAAAATTACATATCTAATAGAAACCCCCTGAGTATCCCTCCCCAATCCCATTGTCTCACCTTCTTCCCCAGAGGTAAGCCCTCTCCTGAATTTGGAGTTTACCACCACCCCCACTCATCATTTTAAACTTTTGCTACGTATGTATGTTTCCATATACATGTGTATATAGTATACACACATAGAGTGTATACACATGTACATATAAAGTTTTGCATATTTTAAAGTATATACAGGCAGTTATACTATATAAATCTGCAAATTGTTTTTCCCTCCCTCAGCATTATTGAGGCTTATCCATGTGATTCTCGTAACTCTGGTTCATTCATTTTAACTGCCATACAATATTCATTGTGTGACTGTACCAAACTTATTTGTCCATTTGTCTGTTGATGGACATTTAGGTTTTTTCCATTTTTTTCGTTGTTACTCTTGGGCACTAAGTATTCATTTGTACAAGAAGACACGGGTCTCCTCATACCATGGGTGAGAGAATTGTTCTAAGATGTGTACCAAGGAATTGAATTGCTGGGTTGTGGAGCATGTACATCTTCTACTTTACCAAACAGAGCTAAATTGTTTTTCTGAGTGATCTCCCATCAAACTGTATGAGAGTATCTGTTAGTCCACCATCACTTGATATTGTCAGACTTAAATTTTTTTTTCATCTGGTGAATATAAAATAGCATTGGGACTTTTCCTGGTGGTCCAGTGGTTAAGACTCCGTGCTCTCAAGGCGGGAGCACATGTTCGATCCCTGGTCGGGGAACTAAGATTCCGCATGCTGCATGGCGTGGCCAAAAAAAAAAAAAAGGAACGTCTCCTTGTTGTTTTAGTTTATTTTTCAACAATTATTAGTGAGGTTAAACATCTTTCATGTTTATTAATATTTGGGTTTCTTCTGTGATTTGCCTTTCCATTTTCCTTGCCCATTTTCCCATCGGGTGTGTAGGGATTTGTTATATATCGTGACTACAAATTCATTCTCAGTGCACACATGGCAACCACCTACTCCCAGTCCGCAGCGTATCTTTTCATTTGTTCATGGAGTCTCTTGTTCTGAACGGGTCTTTTTAGCTTTTCAGTTTAAATCAACCCTTTCCTTTGCTGGGGGACGTCGAGGGCTTCTAGGGGATGGTAGTCGGAGAAAGAAAGAATCTGGGTTCTGGGGGAAGGGGAGGCTTCTGGTGGGAATGAGGATGTGCACGGGTCTGGCCTGGAAAGGCTCCCTCAGGGTGGGATGGGAGCTGCATGATCTCAGCCCCCCTGTTAGAAGGTGTGTTAGGGCCTGTGGGTGTAGTTGGCCACTGCCCAAAGATCCTTGTGACTGGGGTGACGATACAATTTTTCATTTAACCTGGGAGGCTTTTGAGGGTGTAAGGGAACACCATCAATAATTACAGTGGGACAGTAGAAGTAAACTGGGACTGTCTCAGGCAAACTAGGACATAAGGTCACCCTGCCTCTGGAGTTTGCATTCATAGTCCTTACATTCAGTCTGCCTCTGCTGGTTTCTGCCAGTCTCTGCCCACCTCTATACTTGCCCTTTCCCCATTGCCCTGGAGGGCTTTGGGGTCATTTTCCAGCCTTCTCAGAGCCTTAATATCATCTCCCTCCACAGTCCATTGGAAAAATCCTTTTAGACAGACCGGTCCCTTTGCTATCCAAATCCCACTCTACTTAAGGGCCCCTGCTGGCCACCAAAGCTTGTAGTCAACTCTCCTCTGAGTTCCTATAGCACTTGCTCTGCATGGCTTATTTGGATATTGAACTTGTAAATTTCTTGTGCATTGCCTCCCCCCATTAGCTTGCAAGGACCCTAGAAACAGGGACCTGTATTACATTTCTCTGTCTCATTCTTCAAACCTGCCCCTGTACTAAATGTCCCCCACCCCTCAGTCTGTTCCACTGCTCAGGTTGGGGGAGGGGGTCTTTCCTGCTTTAGGGGAGTAGGTTCTTTTTCATCATTTCTTTCTGAAGCACATCATCTCGACCGCACTCCTCACCGTGTCTCGTCTATACCTCCACTGTAGTGGTCATCTCTCCTCTCTCTAGGGTGCTTTCAGGGGCAGTTTTCTGGAACCTGGCATAGTAGACGGTTCAGCACATCAGCATGTGAAAGTGTATCTTCAGGCTGGAAGATAAGCATATAGTCATAAATGCTGAGCAGAGCCTCTAATTTCAGGGATGCATACGTTGTGGCATAATTAAGAGGGAAGCCTCGTCCTTGGAAAAGATTTGCAAAAAGGGTTTATAATTGCAAGGGCATAGAATTCGTTTTAAGCCTTCTTGACTTCTGTGATAATCTCTAGGGCTTCTTTATCAATTTGTGCCCAGATGATGTTGCTCAAGTCAAAAGCAATTGGCTTATCTGTTCTTTCCGGCATCTCACGGCTGAGCACAGCCCGGGTGGGGTTAGGTAGGGCATACTGGTCAGAGATGGTGGATTCTGTTTATTATAATATGCCGGTGTGGACTTAGAGGTTCATAATTGCTTGACATTCCTGGAAGTGTCCCCAGAATGGTAAGTCCAATACCACGGATGTCTTCTTAGTAGGAGTTAAATTGGTTTTGTGATGCTTTTCAAGGAAGGAAAACATCATAGAGATGGCATTGCCTCCTGAAGGCTGGAAGCTATTGTTTAGTTTGGAGAACAAACACATCACGGATTGCACGGACGCTGCCTTTTGGTGGGAGAGGCAAGCGGCGTCTGGCTGCAGCCCCGGTGGCGTGGCAGTCTAAGAAGGTGGCAGTGAGGTTCGATGTCACATTTCTCTCCTTTTCCCTTAGGTTGCCTGATATGTGCAGAAGGTGTGGGATCTTATGAAAACCTCTTGTGAGTTTATCTTCTGTTGATTTCAAGATCGGGGCAATATCAGAATATGGTTCTCCTCCCATAGTTCTTGATGCCTGGGGAGTTCTAGAGGTAGCACACGTCTTACATTTTAAGGTGCTTAACTCCGGATGTGTCTCAGTGAGTGATGATGATTTGTGGGTCCCTGGCAGTATTTCTATGGATTCCCTGTCCATGGACTTGGATGAGGTTCGTAAGAGGGTGGAGCTGACTCACTGCTGGGCACGTCCTACTGTGTCACACGCCTCAATCACAGGGCACTGCGGTCTCCACAGACTTATCAAACCATTAGAACCATTAGGCATTAGCAGCGACAATAATACTCACTGAGTTCACAAAACGTTTCCAGATCACCTGATTTAATGATATCCCATGCTTTGTCTTTTCAAAGACACGTTAACATTCTGTATTCTAAAGATCTTTAATTATTCATCCGTCAGACAGGGAGTGGGTCCTGGGGACATGGCAAAGAACAAATTGGCCACGGCCCCTGCTCTCATGGAGCTTACGGTTGAACCGTGGAGACAGATAGTCAACAATAAAGCATGATGATGGCTGTGCGGAGGCGAGGAAAGAAAGCAATGGGTGCTTATTGCCAAGTAGCCTTGGCTCTGATTTTCCTCAAAAAGACCCACATCTCTGAGGCTATTTGAAGAAATCTGTTGGTACTGGCCTCTGGTTGGGCTGTTCTAATGCAAACCTAGACCTCCATTTCCTTTCCAAGAAACTTTGGCCCTGCCCCATGGCTTCTCCCAGAGCGGGTCACACTGTAGGTCTCTGAGTTTGCTGCCGGCGGGCAACAGGAACACCGGCCTGGCGGTCTGGATTGAGCCCTCTGGCCCTCAACGGCTGTGCCCAAGGGCGGTCGGGGAGCTGGGGAGGGCACACTTGCTGGTCGTTGCGGGGCCCTGAGCCCAGCTGATGGCTACCTGGGAGCCACACCACTGCTAAGCATGAGTGGACATACTGCACAAGCTTCTCACGTGCACAGCTTATGGCTCCTGACAAGTGAAACTGAAGGCCTCTGAACGCCAGGTGATGTGAATGGTGCCTGAAAGCCCCTTACTTCCCTCATGGGGCCGGAACAGCGGATGTTCTTACAGTTGTCCTTTCTCTGGAGGACTCTGCTCTCTGAGCCCCTGAAGCTACAGGGCGAGTGCTACAGGGGGTTGCTGTTTTGGATGCTGATGCAGATACCTGGGGTGGGCACTCCCCGAGTCCTGCTGCCTGAGCCCCGTGCATTGTGCTGTAGGGAAGGCTTTTATGGTGGAGGTCACTCCTGGAATGTCCGCAACATGGGGTTGTCAGAGAATAAAGCACATTTGTTGAGGACTTTTTGTGTGTTGGGCACTGTGCCAGAGCCTCATGTATGCCATTTCATTTAATCCTAAAGTCCTTTGATGTCGGTACCTCCTGTTCCTTCCATTTTAGACAGGAGAACCTTGAGGCTCAGAGAGAATGTTACTTGCTGTTGGCAACACAGCCTGTACGTGGCTGAGATGGGACGGATCGCGGGCTCGGCAGAGTCCAAAGCCCAGCTCTTTCTGCTTCCCCGTCCCCGTGTCACGCCGCATCCTGCAAGCTTCCTGACTGGAGGCTTTCCTTGGACCCCATAAATGTCAAGCTTGATGACGTGACAATGGAGGACTTTACTGTGAATTCTGCATTCAAGGGGAATGGGCAATTTATCAACCAGGAAATCCCCCAGACTGCAGCGTGGAGACGGATGTCACGGCTCCAAGGTGTAAGTACAGCTGCCCTAAGCCAGGCGCCTTTCCTTCCAACAGGATCTGACAGCTGAGTCACTGGCAACCAAGGACTTTAGTGGCTCCTCCGCTGTCAGAATGTGTGTCCCAGGTGAGTCCCTGGTGCCCCCAGGTGCCCATGAGCCCTGGCCTTCCTCTGAAACCTGCTGGGCATAACAGTCCAGCAGTCTGGCCACGGCAGTCTGCTCCTCAGTGGGACGGAGCCCGTCGGAATCCCAGTCTCGTTGACTGGAGCACTGTCTCTCTGACTAACTTCTGCCAACTCTTGTCTGCACCTCCAAGCACTGGCTAGGGTTCTGCTAAACCTAGACGGACCTCTGCAATCAGTGAGGACTCCTGCCAGGTGAGTGTATCCGCTGGATTCATGGACATCAGTAGTAGCTTGATGTCCAATTTGGACTCAGATTGGATTCTGTGATTTGGGCCCAGGATGGGGGTGGGGCCCACTCTACCTCTGAGTTCCTTCCCTCAAATCCTGAATTGTCCTCCTGCTCCTTCTGGCCCACGGATAAGATTCTAACACATCTTGCGTCTGAGCTGAGGCTCGTGGATTCTACAAGTTGATTCCATCACAAGGAATCAACTTCTGTGCAGTGAGTGATGGTACCCAGGATGAGCATGACTTTAATCAGGCCTTAAAAATTCATATGTGTCTTGTTCTCAGCTAAGGTGGGGGTGGGGAGGTGATGGGAGAGAAAACCTGGGCCTTTCTCATGGTCAGGGGTACAGCCTGTATCTTTTCCGGACACTGTCTTCCCTAAATCTTTTAGGCAATGGTTCTTAACTGGGTGAGATTTTGCTTCCCAGGGGAGATTTAGCAATGTCTGGAGATATTTTTGGTATCACAGCTAGAGACTTGCTATTGGCATCTGGTTGGTAGAGGCCAGGGTTGCTGCTAAACACCCTGCAATGCGCAGGACGGCTCCCACAATGAAGAATTATCTTACCTCAAGTGTACAAAACGCCGATGGTGCCAAGGTGGAGGAATGCTTCTTAAAGTGATGGTGGAACATCTATGCTTGAGGCCAGGGCCCAGCATGGATCCAAGTCGCTTGTGTGCAGAAGTGTCTCCTTTTGTTAAGGTGCATATCGAAGGAGTAATTTCAATGAGCCCAGACTCTTGCATCTTCCCGTACATAGAAAAGTGCTAAATTCATTAACTTGAGATGTCTGATTTTTCTTTAATTAACAGTAATCTTTTGATGTTCCGACTACTTGTTTTTTTACAAAAACTCCTATACATCCTGGCTTCTCCCTTACCTCTTCGGAGCGGTCCCTCAGAGCTATCTGAGAGGCTGCCTCCCAGGCTTAAGTCCTCAGCAAGTCCGCTGAATAAAACATAACTCTCAGCTTTTAGGTTGTGCCTTTTATTTCAGTGGACAGGACCCATGGTCCAAACCCATGACCAGGGCCCCTTCTCCCATTTCCTCCTCACTGTCTTGCTGACTGCTTTTTAGGCCCATTCTGTACCCTCCAGCTTTCTTTCCATGATAGGATTTGAGAGCCAGACAGAAAGGACCCTGCACTTAAGTCACCGAAAAAGACCCGTTGACCGCTCTCCAGGCCAGGAAAGGCCCTGTTCTTAGAACAGAAAGGCCCACCCTCTGCTCTTTGAACTGGAAGTGAAAATGTTTTCCATTGCTCCATGTGGTGCAGAGAAGAATTTCTTGCTAAAGAAGCAAAAACTAAAATCAAACCCAACTTGAGTTCTCACCCACCAGCCTTAGGGTTCCGTGGGATTCTCTGTTCTGCATTAAAAGCAGGCTTCCCTGCTGTGCCTCAGAGACCATCCAGTTCAAAATTCTCATTCTGCACATGGTGAAGCTGAGGCCCAGGGAGGGGAGTGTCTTGCCCAAGGCCACCCAGGTGACCGGTGCCAGAGCCCAGACCAGAAGCCAAGCCGCTTGGGGTTGACCCCGCCCCAAATCACTGGGTACAGGAACTCAGGAGGTAAGAAACGTTAGGAATGAATTCCAGCACATCCCAGCACACTTACTGGCTTTCAGTGGTGGGGAGGACACTTACCTTCTGACCCCAGCTCCCTGGTTGATTTGATACCGACAGCGCCCATTTGCACGGCATTCACATCCAGGATCTCGTTCGATCCTTGCTTCCTCTGTGAGGGAGGCAAGGCTGGAATCACTGGTTCCCACTTTACAGAGAATAAACCAAGGTGCAGGTTAAGTGACTTGCCCAAGGCCACACATCTATTGCAGAAAGGGAATCAGAACCCAGGTCTTTCTATTCAAAATTCCTGGAGGCCCTGCCCTGCAGGTGTGTGGGCTGCCAGCTGCTTCTCCCTCCTTTTCTGCTCTGCTCCTCTCTGGGAATGCCAGGCAGATACTGCCCTAGGCCCCTTCTCCTCCTTGCGCCTGACTTCTTCCCCTTCCACATCCATGACCATGTTATTCCCTCCTGTAACTTCTTCCTGCTCCTTCTTCCTGGTCCTTTTATCCTTCAGGCCACATACTTTTCTGCCTGATTCAGGCTTGGCCCCTAGATGGGGGCTGGGTCGTTTGCATATATACATCTGTACCGTGGGGCTTAGACTGCAAGCAGATTCCGGGGGGTCAGTAGCGGGGGGGCTTTGGTATGGGGTTCTGGACTTCTTCTGAGTTTGGGCACTTGGTTGCTTCTCTGGTGCCCACTCGGACACTCTCCATGGCTGGGTCTCAGTTTTCCCCTCTGCAGAATGAAGAGGGCTGCTCCTTGCACCCCTTCAGCTTGGGGATTAATTCTGCCAAAAAGGAGTTAAAAAATGTAACTGAGCTTAATCCAGATAGAGACCTGGTCTGCTCCTTTGCATATATGCATCTGCTCAGCCCCCGCCCTGGCAATTTGCATCTCATTATCCAGGTGCGTCCTTGGTGATTCCCTGCTAGATTGGTCTTGTCGGGTTTAGTTCCATCTCCTCTTTGGCCCTGAGAGCCTTTCTCCTGCTCTCCTGGCTCCAGAGGGGCTCTTAGCCATGACCTGCCTCTGCAATCCTGGCTGCAGGCTGTTTCCCAGGCTCTCAACTTTCCCTCTGCAGAGCAGCCTCTGCCCAGGGCCCAGGGCCCAGCCAGGGAAACGGCGAGCCTGAACCGGGGCCAGTGTGGGTGTGTTTAGTGGGAGGGGGCTAGCAGGGGAGAGGGGGGTGGCTCCACCTGCACATGTGAACATAAAAGACCTAGGGTGTAGTTGTATGCACGCACACAGACACATATACACACTCACTCATGCACAGGCACGCACGCACACACACACACACAAACACACATACATTCATCTTGAGACCTCTGCTCTGTTGCCGCCATCCCAGGTCGTCTTTGTGCAACTTCTCTTTTACTTTAAAACAGAGATTGATATGTGTTTTATGTGAAGTCGCCCAGGTAAAATGTTAGGGGGAGGATGGTAGGATGGCAGGGACAGGTTTTGTGTTTTATGGCCCAGCCCTGCTCCCCAGGGGCACACTGGACCCTGGGCTTCCCCAGCACAGCCCTGCCCTTCCTAGCACAGGAGTGTCCCCAGGGAAGCCAGTCCTGTAGCCTCTCCTTTGCTCCTACCCCTGAAAGCCTGGGCAACTGTAGTAGGGGCTGCCACATCCAGTGACGAACAGAGGGCCCTGGGGAGAATGAGGAGAGGAGCCCTTGTGGAAGGTGGTCATGATCTGCCTGGAGCCACGTGGTTGGGCCGGACTCCCTCTCCTCAATGTCATCCCCTGATTAGCTGAATCAGAACGGGCTCTGCTACTGTGGAGACTGAGGAGAGGGAGTGAGGAGCGGCAGATGGGGAAGCAGGCCACGTATGCTGGTCACTAGACAGCCGTGTGCACTGGGGCAACAGCACTGGGGGGTGTCAGGCAGTGACATCCAGTCCCATTCGTTCATCCGGTGACTGCTTATAGAGCACCTCCCAAGGGCAGAGCATTGCATTGTGTTGGTCCCTGGATATAGCAGTGAATCAGACAGATGCATGTAAGAAATGTGCAGCCTGGGGGCGACTCAGTCAAGTAACCATGGCGGAGTCAGATACAGGCGAAGATGGAGAAGTTCAGGGTCTGGGATGGTTAATTCTGTGTGTCAACCTGGCGAGACCACGGTACCCAGATATTGGTCAAACATCAGTCCAGTGTTCACTGTGAAGGTAGTTTTCAGAGGAGATTGATATTTAAATTAGTGGACTTTGAGTAAAGCAGATTACCCTGTGCAGTGTGGTGGGCCGCATCTAATCAGTTGAAGGCCTCATGAGAAAACAGATGGAGGTCCCCCGAGGAAGAGAGAATTCTGCCGGTAGATGGCCTTCAGATTCGAGTTGCAACATCATCTCTTCCTCGGGTCTCCAAACTGGTGGCCTACCCTGCAGATTTCGGACTTGCCAGCTTCCACAACTGTATGAGCCAATTCCTCTGTTTCTCTGGAGAACTCTGACTAATATGGGGTCCTCTGGGAGTGCCTAGGAAGGGATTGGGGGCACAGAAGGCTTCCTGGAGGAGGCAGGCCTGCAGCTCAGGAGGAGGAAGGAAGGGTGTTTGAGGTCATGCACCAGGAGGGCAGGAGTCGGGTGGTTGGATTAATGGCAGCGGGTCAGGCTGGCCAAGTCTAGAGTGTGAGCAGTTGCAGACTAGCTCTGTGGCCTCAGGCAAGGCCTTTGACTTCTTTGAACCTCAATGTCCTCCACTGTGAAATGGGAACGTAGTCCCAATGTATGATCAGGCCATCCAAGACGGCTGTTCTCTTGCTCTCTGTGTGTCCCTTGCTCGACCAGAACCTGCCTCACCTACACCCTACTCACCTGGCTGACTTTCCCTTTTAATCAGTAAATGCCTGTGTACCTGCCCCTGACCCCAGCTAGTGATTATTCTAATCTTTAGATCAGAACTATCTCCACTATGATAGTTTATCAAAAACATGGTGAGGGGCATTCCCCTCTGCTGGTTTCCCTGGCAACCAATGAGCCAATTCCCCTATAACTAGTAATCTCCCTCTTCCCCTGCTGCCGTGTCCTGCCCGCAGCCTGGGCCGTACGTGGTGGGGTATCGCTCCAGGACCTTGCTCCAGACGTGTAAGCTCCCCCTTCCGTTAAACCATTGATGTCTTTGTGGCTGACTCCAGACTCTTTCTTGGGCCTTGAGGCTGGGCAAGTGCAGGGCTTGCAGGCCTGTGGGATGCAGCCCAACACCCAATAACCTCCTTCAAAGAGCTTCGGGGAGGATGCAGATAAGATGCTGGAGGTGAGCGGCACGGTAGGTGGTGAGAAGCTGAGGGATAGGAAGGGTCCTGCGGCCCCTTTGAGGCTCTGGTCGGGCAGTACGGTGGTGGCTGTGTAGGCCGGGGACCTGGTGGCGCTTCCTTTAGGCCTGGGACATGCAGGGCAGCAACAGTGGTGTAAAGGGGTCCGCCTGGCTGAGGAGGCAAGAGAAGGAGCTTCTTCCCTGACTTGCTGCAGGGACCCTCCGGGCCTCTGTGTCCCCATCTGTCAAATGGGGATGGAAGTTGTCTCGAGAATCAAATGAGATAATGTGAAAATGAGTAACGTGCCAGAATGCAGCGTGCTATTATGGTCAGGGGAAGGGAGGAGTGGGGTGAGCGGCCTGGGCCAGGGCTGGGCGCGTCCCCTGTGGCCCTACCTGGGGTCCCCTCGGCTGCCACCCCTGCAGATTTTGGCCCCGAGAGGGAGTGCCTCCTTGACTGTTGCTCCTATGGGCCTTACTCACCTGCCCCTAGTCTGGGCCCTGGAGGTGAGAGCTGCCATTAATTTGTGCAGGTGGGGTAGGTACTCTGGGTGGCCCGGTGGATTTTTATGTTCTTCCAAAGGCTTGGGTGGTGTTTTTGCAAGGGGCTCTCTGCCCAAGGTGACCACGCAGCACTGGCTGGGGTGGCGAGCTCCTCTAATGCCCTGGTTCTCAGAGTGGGGTGGGGAGGGGGAGAGGAGGGCAGCCGGGCAGCATCAGCACCACTGCGGAACTTGCTAGAGATGCAAATTCTAGCCCCACCTCAGCCAGTGAATTTGATTTCAGTCAATCAAGTTCAGCCCCACCCCAGACCCCGTGACTCAGAAACTGGGGATGGGGCTAGAAAGCTGCGCTTTAACAAGCCCTCCAGGAGATGCTGATGCCACCACCGTGTGAGGGCCACTGCTCTGTGGGCCTTTGGCAGGGGCGGGAGGGGCCTTTGTTGATTGACTGAAACAATTCACCTGCACAGAAAACAACTCGCTCTTTCTTTTCTTACTCCTCTGCCCCATTTCCCCCTTCCTTCTTCATCTCTTCTTCCTCTTTTTTTTCCCAAAGATGTGAAATCAACCTCCACCACGGGAGGTCCCAAAGCTTCTCAGACTTCCTGGCTCACCTTGGAGAGTGGAAGCCTGTTCCTAACACCGCTTCTACCCTGAAAAGAGACCAAATGATTAACAAGTATCTGAAGAGAGATTCAAATACTATGAATCAGAGAAATGTAAATTTAAACAATCGAGGGGCGACCTTGAGCCCCAGAATGGCACAGGTTCAGAAAGCTAGATGAAGCACGGAGTTGGTGAGGATGTGTGAAGGCAAGGCCTCTCCTGAAACGCAGGTAGGAGTGTAGAGTGGTACCCTTCTTTGGGAAGGCAATCTGGCAATTTAGTGTTATTTATTTTCTGTAATTATTTTAATCGAGCACACCTCACGTGCTTACTGTGCTTAAGATACTATTCCAGGCAATTTACAAATTCTGACTCCACCATTACTAAGTTACTTAATTGACTATGCGTATGCCTTATGATCCAAGGATCCTACTCCTAGGCATGGATTTTGGCAAAGGTCTCCCACAGTGGATAAAGGGACATAAAGGGACACACAGGTATAGAGGGACAGGTATGCTGTTTGTGGCAGAGGGATGCTGGCGGCCCCCCTTGGTGTCCATCAGTGTGGGATGGACGAATGGACTGTGTTGGGTGTGTCCTACACAGTGTTGCAATCGTCGAGCCAGCCACCTACAGCAAGGATAGATCTCAACAAAGTGTTGACCGAGAAAAGTACAATGCAGACTAGAAATTCATAACACAACACCATCTATGAAAATTAAAAACACATACTTATAACAATGCTCCATAATTTACAGGGACATATGCATAGTTAAGGACATGCAGCAAACATAACGGAGCAGGTGCCCATGTGGAGGAGACGGATTTGGAGTGGGGATGGGGATGAGGGGACAGGAAGGAAGACACGAGGGGACCTTGCTTTATCTGAACGCTGTCTTAATAACGTGCTAGGGGTGGACGAGTGTGATGAATCTGACTGTCTGCACCTGTGCCCTAAAACAAAAGAGAAAAATGAAGCTGCCTTTCCCTGTTGATGGCTTTAAGCTGAAGAAAAGCAGGTCCAAGGGCAGTGGGCTGAGCATGCAGGGCAGGGTGTGGAGTGTGGCCAGAATTTGGCTCAAAACTAATCACTCAAATCTCTGTAAAATGGGAAAATGGTAATAATAATAGCAGTAATAAAGTGGTTATGATAGCGGTGTCACATGTTCTAAAGTGACTGACCCACAGCAGGCACCCAATAGCGGCCCGTTTCCTGCTTTTCTCGTGAGCGGCACTCTTGGAGGTTGGAGATCAGAGGTCAGAGGTCACTCATGCCTTGAGAGTCCTTCAGAGCCGCACATGTGAGTGCAAGGATCTCAGGGCCAGGGCAGGCTGTGCAGGTGGAAACAGAAACACAGCTGTGTTTCTTCTGTACAAAAGGAGAGAGAATAGTATAACGAGCCCCCCTGCCCCTGGGTTCAGCAGTTATCAACATGTGGCCAGCCAGTCTGGGGGATTTTTGACAGAAGGGACTGTAGTTAAGAAGAAGAATGATAATGCCTGACGTTTGTATAGAATATTGTTAAGTCCTGTACACAAAAGTCTTTTGCATAAAGTATTTGGTTCAATTTTTACAACAGCCCATGAAGTCGATATTGTTAGTCCCATTTTAGAGATGGAAAGACTGAGGCCTGGTGCAGTGAGGTCACTTGTCTGCCAGGGGCAAAGCCTGGCACTGACCCTGGGGGTTCTGGCTTCCAGTCCGGCCCTCTTACGCTGTGAGCAGCCGTTGTTAGTCCTACCTCTACCACTCATTAAGGAGGTGGTCTTGGGTGAGCCCCCCTCCCCTTCTGGGCCTTGCCGCCTCTAGCTGACCCTGAGAGGCTCTTCCTTGGCCTGTGGAATGTCTGCACATCCTCCGGCCCCTCTTTGAGCTCCATGCTCTCACTCCCTGGTGTGTCCTACTTAACAGGAAGTGGAGCAGTTTAGGAACAACCCAGAAAGCAGAGCGACGCAGCCCACGTAGCCCGGCAGCCCCTGCTCCAGGGGCCCAGCGCTGGCTCCGGGCCACTGGTCGGAGAGAGGAGCCCCCGCGAGGTGGCAGTGGTGGTGGGTGGGCCGAGAGAGGCCCCCCTCGTTTCTACCTAGAGCTCATTTTGGCTTCTGGGGCTCAGAGACTGGAGACCTGGTGGCTTAGGAGATGCCGGGGAAGAAAACAGGGAGATTTCTGGAACTCCCTCAGGGGACACTCAGCTCCCAGCCAACACTAGACCAGTTTCCAGAAACAGATTTCTTTTTTTAACGACTTTTTCCCCCATGGTGACCCACTTTTGTAGCTGAAGCCCCAAAGGCACTCCAGCTACCTCTTTGAGTCATTTTTCTGAAGGACAGGCTCCCTGGCCAGTCCTCACTCCCTGTACGCTGGTTGGGAGGCAGGGACACCCAGCATCTTCTGAGGTGGGGAGGCCCCCAGGGACTTAGGGTTCCTGGAGCCTCCACTCCCTTCCTCAGTCTGGAGCCCTGGCTGAGTTCCTGAGACTCCACTGGGAACTTCTGCTCCTGAGTTCTCGGTCACTGGCAGGTGCCTTTGGGAGGTGACCACGGGTGGAAGAGGGCGTGACAGGCAAAGAAGTGATGGTTCCAGGCAGAGGTGCACGATGATCCGATGTGCACGATTCAACATCTACACATTGACCACTCCCTAAACACCCAGCCCTGGAGGATGCAGAGGGGCTCGTGGAGCTGCAGGTGTAGCCGGGGGCTTTGGGGGTGGGGTGGGAGTTGGCGGCAACTCCCATAGCAGCGGATGTACAGAGTTAGTGTTTCGTGACTGGAATGGACTGGAGAATACTGGACACTCAGGAAGAACAGGACCACGTTACTGCCCTCAGGGATTTACAACTTAGTTGTACACACACACACAGACATACACACACAGACACACACACACACACACACACGCCTATGCACACACAGACATGCCCACACTCTTACACAGATAAAGACACACACACACACACACAGGGAAGTCATGAAAGAAAGTTAAGCACTTGGGTTCCGCTGGTGTGACTGAGGATTTCTGAGAAATAATCAGTCCAGCTGGAACACACGAAGGCTTTGCAGTGGGAGTAGCGTTTGCATTTTATTCTTTGTGCACGGGGATGTATAGGAACAGCATTCCAGGCAGAGGAACAGCATTCCAGGCAGGGGAACAGCATGAACAAAGGGGTGGAGACTCACATGAGTCTTGTTTGCTCAGAGGACCCCGAAGGAGACCTGTCTGCCTGGGATCGTAGTGTCTGGTACAGTCTTCCCGAGGTGGCCACGAGTGCCCAGCCTCGGGAGGTAAAGGCAGGCGGAACTGGCTGTTTCCAGACCCAGGGAGCCTGGGAGACCCTGGGTTTCAAATGCTACTGCACTTTGGTTAGTCTGGGCACCCAGGGGATGGTTCTGAATTATCTAGTCAAGCCCAGAGGTGGAAGCAGGTATGGGAGGGAGACCGGGTCACTGTGGAGGCCTCGGTGGGACAAGCAGGGCCCGTTTCTCCTGGTTGCTGTGAACCCAAGGTGCCTCTTCCCAGCCTCTGCCCTGTTTCCCATGCTTGTCGGCTCCTCCTTGTCCATGGAATAGGGATAATGAGGGTCACTGTGTATATTAAATGAGGAGGGCATCTAACTTCCTAGCACGGGGCCTGGCCCTCGTAGGTGTCCTGTGATGAGGGCTGGTCTGTTTATGGAGTGCCTTCCTTCCTCATCTGGCTAATGCCTTTGCTTCTCTGAAGCTTAGGGTCGCCACTAGTTAGGACTGGGGCCTCTGCGCTCCGACCCACCTGGGCACACCTGTTACATAGCCCTGAGGGTGATGCACCCACGCTGATCGACGTCTCCCTGGGGGAGCAGGGACTGTGGCTTATTTGGTCTCTGTATCCCCAGCGCCTGGCACCTGCCTCGCAGGAGAGGCTCAGGAATGTTTCTGAATGAATGAAAATGTGTACGTGCTCTGTAAGTTGGTAAGAATTTACAAAAGTTAGTTGATATGCTTCTCCAGAGAGTGAGCCTTGGGCAAACACACCATGGAGTAAACAGAGCCCAATTTCAACGTCAAGGCCAGATTGGAGCCCAGCCTGCAGGACAGTTTGGGGTGGGAGAGGGACGGGGGCCACACCCACCGACACCCTTTCCTTGGCAGCCCCTCTGCCAGCCCAGGGCCCAGGCTCCCCTGGCATCGCAGAAGGCAGCCTGTTGCAGCAAGACTGTTATCTTTTTTTTAAATTTTTTTTTTAAGGAATTAATATTAAAATGTTGCCTTTAAAAAAAAATTAATTAATTAATTTATTTTTGGCTGTGTTGGGTCTTCGTTTCTGTGAGAGGGCTTTCTCTAGTTGTGGTGAGCTGGGGCCACTCTTCACCGCGGTGCGCGGGCCTCTCACTGTCGCGGCCTCTCTTGTTGCGGAGCACAGGCTCCAGACGCGCAGGCTCAGTAGTTGTGGCTCACGGGCCTAGTTGCTCCGCAGCATGTGGGATCTTCCCAGACCAGGGCTCGAACCTGTGTCCCCTGCATTGGCAGGCAGATTCTCAACCACTGCGCCACCAGGGAAGCCCAAGACTGTCATCTTCTCATGGGAAATTTGCGTTTCCCTCTCATTTAATTTTTTTGTCCTGATTATAAAATCAGTCATTGTAAAACACACATACTTCAAACAGGAAGGAAATATTGAACATATTTAACATGAAAAGCAAAAAATTCCCTGCTTATCCCACCCTGCGCCCTGTGAAATAGCTAGGGTATGTCCTTACAGTTGTTTTTCTGGTTTATCCACTAACTTTGATTATCTATCTATCTATCTATCTACTTATTTATTCATGTTACAAAGGCAAGACCTTGCTAAGTGTAGTTCTACAATTTCCTTATGTCACCTACCAACATATTGTGGACATTGCAGGTTTTTAAAAAAAAAAAAAATCTATACTGTGTTCTTTTTAATGGCCATATAGTATTCTGTGATATGCAGGAAGCACCACTTATTTAACCAATCTTAGACTGATGGACTTCTGGATTGTTCTAAATGGAAATTTCATTTTGAAGGAGGCCTGAGTGGTGAGGGCTGATGCAGGCACAGTGCTCTCAGGATTTTGGGCGTGATGCTTTCCTTCCTTCGCCCATCTCTCTCTCCGGGTGTTGTCTTTATGAGATGACAAAACTACCTGTCCCTCCCACCCACATCCCACCCCTACTCCTCCCAGAGCCAGTGACGGGGCCTCACATGTCCCTCACATGCCCCTACCCACATCTCTTCATTTTACAGCTTTGCCAACTTAATCCCATCCCCTGGGATTGTTTGTCCTGCTTCACGGGGTCTGGCAGCCCACCTAACTGGCTCAGACCTCCTTGCTTGCTCAGCTTGGGGGGTGGAGGGAGTTCCTAGGCCGTGGAGGGTCTGACACATGCCTGGCACCTTGGGGAGGGCCTGGGTCAGGGCACACGGCAAAGGCCAGGACAGAGGAGGTGAAGGAGGTGGGCGGGTTGCAGGAGTGATGGTGATTAGGTGGGCAGGCTATCCTATTCAACGAGAGGGGCAGCCCGAGAGGACAGAGACAGCTGATCCTCGTGGCATCTGGGGATTTGGATGATGCAAATGAGGCCTCTGGTGACTATGAATATTCATTAGGAGTTCTCCCTTCTGAGCAGTGGGGATTCCTCCAGCCTGGCTAATGAACCTGGAGAGGCCAAGGGTGGGACGTGGTCCTTCTTCATCCTGTCTTTCCTCTCTCCCACCCTCCTCTTGCCCCCTCCTGACTTACAGGGTTGGGCAGAGGCAGAACCAGGGCAGCCAGGCCTGGGTTCTATGTTTGGTCCCCAGTTTGTGGGTTTCAGTCTGACCTGTCAGGCCTTGGATTCCTCCCTTGTCCTTCCCCCATGACCAAGGCCACCTCTAGGAAAGAGCCTGGGGTAGGTGCAGAAGAGAATCACAGGGAGCTGAGTAGAATCCTAGGTACTGTTTAAACTGATGGGGAAATTGAGGCTAAGAATGTAAATGGCTTGCCCAAGTCATATGGCAAGTAGGTGACAGAATCAGAGTTAAGCCCAGGTATTCTGACTCTTGACATCTCACCTTCCTGCTCACCCCTGAAGCCTGATTAGTCCATTTGCTGAGCCCCCCACATATACCCGGTGTAATCCCTCCTTGGAATTCTCATGTATCTGGGAACCCCTGGTCACCTCTGCATCCTGGATGCCCTGCAACCCTTCTTGGCTAAAGTACTCACTCCACACTTGGCATAGGTGTCCTGGCTGGGTTGTTTATCTTTTCAGGGGGACACCTGTTTCCTGAACCTTAAGGTGGGACCTATGTCCTATACACCCAGCCAGAGGCTCGGGGGGACCTACTTTCTGAATTCAAATCAAGGCACGAGGCCTCGTGACTACGACCGTCTTGTAGGGACCACTGGCAAGAATGTGTGAAATCCAGGTTGGGGCAGCTAGTAAAAAATGCATTTACATGGATTGAATCACAGAATGAGATAGAAGAAAGGAATCACAGAGGTCATTTCTAGGCCAATGGGTTTAAACTGCTTTTTTTTTACAACCACCAAACCTTTTTTTCAAGTGAAATCTTAGCCGAAGGCTTCCAGATAAAAGAGATAAGAGCAGGGCTGTTCCGGTTCAGGATGAGATGAGGGGCCACAGTCCCCTTGCTAAGTCCTCCCTTTGTTTCCTCAGCAACAACCCCTGAGCTCACTCATTACACAGATAAAGAAACTGAGGCCCAGAAGGGGACAGAATTTGTTGGAAGTCACACAGCTCGGGAGTGGCAGAAGCAGAGTTAGAAATCGCGTCTCAGGTGCTCCGGGGGGGCTCTGCTCACCAGACCCTGAGTTTTTGAAGTGCCCCTCAGATCAGTTCTGGGTCAGCCAGGCAAGTGGATCTCCAGTCCCCTCCACCCGCCCCTGACAGCCAGGACCTTTCAGATACCTGGGCTGCAACTTTTGTCTCCGTTGGCATCTGCAGGAGTGGAATGGGAGGGGGGCGGGGTTAGAAGGAGGTGTGTGGGCAGAGCAGAGGGAGGAAGAGAGAACTGTTCCCAGTGGAATTTGATCTGGGTAACAGTGCTTGGCCTCTGGATCTCATTTGGGCCAGGATGAAGGGTGGGGAGAGGGGGTGGGGGTGGGGGACAGTGCTGCTGTTTCGTCTCATTGGGGGAGGAGGAGGGATCAAGGATTTGCATGGAGCTTAAAAGCCAGCCCTGTGTCTCTGAAGACTTTATTGCCTCCATTAGGGCAGCTGGGGGATGGAGGGGGGTCGGGGGTGGGCCTGTCTTGTGGCCCCTCTTGTCATGCTCCTAACAGGCTCTGTGGATATTTATAGGCCCTGATAATTCACACTGAGCCCCATCGTCTCCCTCCCTGTGCCTCTGTTGCCCTCCCCAGATGCTCCCCTTCTTCTTGGGATTTTTAGGGAATTCCATGTGAAGCTCCTTCAAGGGGCCCATGAGCACTCAGAAATGAAAATTAGTAAATAGGCGGATGTGGATCTGGAATACAAGAAGAAGGGCAGATATTGTCTCTCAGGGAGAATGTTCTTTCAGCTCAGCTGTGCCTCTGGGGTTTGCCGAGACTCAGGGTGCGGGTAGGGTTGGGTCGGCTGGGACTGAGGGGCCCTGGACTCGTGGTTGTGTCTCTCTTTCCTGGGTGAGCCTGAACAAATGGCCCAGTGCTGCACAGTGCCTCAGTTTACCCATCATGGGGTCACAAACAAGCACCACAAATGTGTCTGGACACATTGCCCGTGTCCCCTGGAGCAAAGGGCAGAGTATAACGACAACCCGAGAGAGAGGGTCCCTTTGCCCCCCCCCCAGGGCAGTTGTCCAGAGGCTGGACCGAGGGTGGCCTGGAGAAGCTGATGTGGCCTGGGGTTGTAGTAGCCTCTGAAGATGGAGGCAGGTGGAGTAGATCAAGAGTCCTTCCCATGCAGTCCAAGACTTGGGGTCACACGTGGTAGCCTAAGGGGGCTGCACTGCCAAGCCCCCTTTGGGCTGGGCAAGGATGCCAGCAGGGAGAAGGTGCAGCCCCTTTCAGTGCCCTGGGCTTGGTGGTCGATTGTCCTGGACGTCAGGGACTTCCCTTGTATCACACCTTTCCACGGTCCCCTCACAAAGGGTCTCCAAGAGGAGGGTCCTGTGATCAGGACACAACACTGAATATCGTCTAATTCATCCAAATGACTGCCCTCTTGTATAATACAAAAGTCACTTTGTTGCTATAGAAACTGAGTGCCTAGAATCACCTTAGCTGTGTGGTATTGCTTGTCATTTTCCCTCCCTGAGTGTCAATTTATTCATCTGCAAAATGGGAGGGGAGGGGTGATGAGAGGTTGGACCTCATTATCTCTAAGGATATTCCAGTTCAGTGCTGATGTTTCAAGTCTAAGAATCCTTGGCACTTGCTGAAGTGGCTGTCTCCTGCCCTGGTAGTATAGCAACTCTCCACCCACTAGATTCCAAGGTGGCGCCCCCATCATCACTTCTTTCCTAAGACTCTGTTGAGATGTTGCTGGTGGCTGATTATGATCCCTGGGGTGGTGCGCAAACCCCACTCTGCAGATGTTATATGGAGATGTTATACTCTTCTGTCATCCATCCACCCAGCCACCCACCCCCTAACCCACTCACCCACTCATCTATCCATCCATCCATCCATCCACCCACCCACTCATCTATCCATCCATCCATCCATTCATCCATCCATCCATCCATCCATCCATCCATCCATTCACCCACCCACTTATCCATCCATCCATCTATCCACCCATTCATCTATCCATCCTAAAAATGGTTATTTGGAGTGCCAATTATAAACCAAACACTCTACTAGTTGCTAGACGTAAGAGATAAGAAGGCATAGCTCCTACATGAAGGAACTTACTGCACAAGAGGTTGTGAATGAGCAATATACAGCAACTATAATACAAAGCACAACAGGGTTTTAGAGTTAGCCTTAAATTTGATTTCTGCCTCCATCATTCATTTAATAGTTAGCTGTGTGATCTTGGGTAAGTTACTTAACTTCTCTGAATCTGTTTCTTCATTTGTAAAGTAGAGATAATGATACCAGGCATATTGAAGATAGAGCTAAATCTCAATAAATGTTACTTTCCTTCCTCCGTAAAAGAGGTACCAAAATGTGGCATGGTAGTACAGGACAGGGACAGCTTCCTGAGGCTCAGGAGCCTCAAGGAAGGCCTCCCAAAGTAGTTGACATCTGAGGGTAACACTGAAGTGAAGGGGATTCCAGTGTGAGCCAACATGGGAGAGTACAGGTTGTCACCATACTGCAAGGGGTACGCTTGATCAGGGATATGTGAGGAGCATTAGTGGGAGGCAAAATGGAGAACAGGTTGGACCAGGTGGGGAGGGCACTGACCACCAGGCTCGGGAGGCAGCCTTGGTTGGGGAGGCCATGGAAACTTTTTGGGCAGGAGAGGAGACATGGCTTTTTGGTTCCCAGGGCAGAGTTAGACTCCTGGCCCCTTGGTAATTAAGCCATGAGCTTCCTCTTGGAGTCATACATCAGGATCTGACGATGAGAGTGCTATGGGTGGACCCCATCCAATATCGGGACTAGCTGGGTGACCTTGGGTGCGTCTCTTCACCTAACTGGGTCCTTATGGGTAAAAGTAGGGGCTTGGATGAAGGCATTCCTTCAGCTGTGAATTCTGTCACTGGTGTCTCTTCTCCAGTCTCTTTCCTGCCTACCTCTTCTTGCTTCCCCTCCTTTCCTCCATGCCTCTCCCCCTGCCTTCTTTGCCAATGCACTTCCTGCAGGCAGAGTGGAGAAGCTGATTTGCTCTCTCCCTTGCTGCGCCAGAGCCGAGGTAGGAGGAGGGCTCAGCACCTCCTTCCTGGGCACCGAGCATCCCAGCTTTGCTGTTAGGAAGCGACTGCCCGTGAAGGTGAGCGGCTCTCAGCCCCCTTCAGGGCCCCGTGGCAGAGCTGTCTGTGAGCTGAAATGGGCAACCCCTCTGTCTTCCCCACAGGGGCCTGGGAAGGTGCTGGGCGGGACAGGGGGCCCTTGCCAGACCCTCATGGAGGTCTGGCGGAGTCAGCGAGCGCCCGGTGACTAGGCAGGTGGGGGTTGTCCTGGACTGGGGCCCTCTGAACCCTGACTGAGGGCAGCCAGGGAGGACAGCTGAGCTCTTTCCAGGAGATCAGTGGTTCCTACCAGAAGCAAGCTGCCCCTGCTTCTGGGGAGACGTTGGGTGGGTCTGGCTGGCAGAGCTTTCCAAGCTGGTGCCTGTGGCTGGGAATTTTCCATGGGGGGTTGGGGGGTGGGGGAGGAGCACAAAGGCAACAGGTAGCAGGTCTCCAGATATCTTTTCTCCCCAGCCGGACAGAGGTCACACAGCCAGAACTAGCTTGATGGGTAAGTATAGGAGGAATCCACCCATGCTGGGTTACTAAAGGTTACAGGGAACCCTTCCTGTTTTTCAAATGTCTCTCTTATTACTCCCTGAACCCCCCTGGCAGAGGCCATACCTTAAAATGACATCAGTCCACACTTTGGAGATCTACTGATGGCCAGCGGAGAGTTGGAGAGGCCTTCACCGATGGCAAGGGGGAGTGCCAGGGGTCTCAGGAGAAGGGGACAGAGGCCAGGAAGTGTGAAAAAGACACAGTCCCTGGACCACTCTCCATGCCTACAGCCACCAGGACATCTTCTGTATCTGGCCAGCCTGGGGAGCCCTAGCCTGGGACAGATTCACTGGGGCTGAACCCAGGAGGGGCCCCCGCTAGTGTGGTGGTGAGGGGCAGGGGCATGAAGTCAGGCTCCACCTGGGTTCACATCTGGCTCCTTTGTGTCTAGGTGGGTCTCCTTGGGCAGGTAACCTGTCCTCTCCAACTCTGGGTTCTTCACCTGTAAGGTAGTGTATTGCGAGGAAGAAATGAGGCAACGTGGAGCATTTAGAATCACGCTAGGCACACAGTGAGTGCACAGAGGAAAAAAGAAATCTTGCTGTTACTGCAGGAGAGGGCCCGGCCCCGTGTTCCACGAAGCTCCTATCTTCCTGTCTGCTTATTCTTCCAGCTGCCCGTCAGTCGGTCTTTCTCACTAAGCTTCTTTTTATCTTCCCCTTTCTTCCCCTCCATTGCTCAGCTCACCTCTCTATCTTTGGCTGCTGTCATGTTATCTCCCTGCCTATCTTGCCCTCGTCTCCCACTCTCTGCCTGTCTCCATCCCTCCCCGGTCCCTCCATCCCCATCCTCCCTCCTCACTCTGGTTGTCTCACCTTGCCATCCGTTTGGCAGTCTGGCAAACACCCCATGGCTCCCTCCTGCCCCTGCCTATCCCCCTCCCCCCTCCCCACGGCCCCCTCTTCTGGGACATCCCTGGCTGAGCCCCCTCCCCCCTGCCCATCTCCCTCTGCCTCTCCTTGCCTTCCACAGCCCTGGCCAGAGCCCCTTCTCGGCCCCCCCCACCAGCTAGGCGGCCATCGAATGGAGCAATGCAGGCAGATGAGGGCGGAACGCGGTCTCCACAGGCGAGGGTCGGACTGCTAATTCCCCCGCTCTGGGTGCAGGATGTGGAGGCCTCATTCAATTATGTCACATCCACTCAGCCACTCTACCCAGATGATGCAGAACAGCAGCCCGCCCGCCCGTCCTGCCAGGACCTAATGGAGAGCCCTGGCCGACCACAGGCGACCTCCTGGGGCGGGGATGGGCCCGGCCCGTCCGGCCTCCGGGTTCTCAGCCTGCCGTGATACGCTTTTCGCCCTAATTGCACCAACAATTGGCCTCTGGAGTTTGTCCCCTCACCTTAATCACTGTGGAATTTGATCTCAGTGCCTCTCATTCCATTACTGCACCCCATTTGGCTGCTGCCTGCAGGGGCCAGCCCGGTCCTGCCTCTCCTATGAGATGTGAGGTCTGGGGGGTAAGTAGACCAGGGAGGTGACCAGAGGGACGCAGGGCCTGGGATCCAGACCGAGGCCGCCTCTCTGGTCTGAAATACAGATGTCTGGGCGTTGCCGTGGAGTTTATCCCAGGCATCAGATCTCTACTGACTAAAGTCTATGCCAGGTACTGTGAGACACTCCAGAGAAGGCTCAAATCCTGTCCCTTTCCTCAAGAAGGTTAACCTGGGGAGATGAGAAGCAAATGATGCAGGGCAGTGGTGGCCGTAAATGGAAGTGGATTCAGAGAAGGGACGATCAAATAACTAGAGGACGAACATTTACTGGGCATTTACTGGGTGACAGAATGTCTCATGTGTATTGTGCCATTTACTCCTTACCAATCTGTGAGGAAGGGATTGTCTCCATCTTCAGGTGGGGAAACTGAGGCCCAGAGACATTGAGAGGCGTGTCTGAGCTCAAGAAGCTGGTAAGTGACAGAGCCAGTGCTTAGGGCCTTGGGGCCAGGTCCTTCCTTCCCCACCATCCCTCAGGGGCTGGAGTGGCCGGCGAAGGCTCTGAGGCGGGACCCAGGGGGAAGAAGGGAGGACAGCTCGGGTAGGGGGACAGCTTGAGTAGGGTTTATTAACAAGAATGAGGACCCTGAGAGGGGGGAAGGGAGCAGCCTGCTATGGGCGAATGCTGTGGGGAGCACGTGGAATGGGGCAGGGTAAGTAGGATGGGGAACCTTGAATAACTCATAGGAGGGTCTAGACCTCAAAGCTGGGTAGAGGGGATCACCTCCAAGAGAATGCCCAGTGAACCAGTATAGTGGGATGAACTGTGTCCTCCCAAAAGACATATCCAAGTCCTCACCCTTGAGATCCAGGAATGTGACCTTATTTGGAAATAGGGTCTTTGCAGCTGCAGTTAGGGATCTCGAGATAAGGTCATCCTGGATTTAGGATGGGCCCTAAATCCAGTGATTGGTGTCCTTATAAGAGATAGGACAGGGAGATTTGAGACAGGGACCCAGAGAAGGCCATGTGAAGACAGAGGCAGAGATTAGAGTGATGCTACCACAAGCCAAGGAATGCCAGGAGCCACCAGAAGCTGGAAGAGGCCAGGACGGATTCTCTCCCAGAGCCTCTGGAGGGAACACAGCCCTGCTGACGCCTTGATTTTTGGACTGCTGAGAAAATTTCGTTTGTTTTCTGCTGCCTAGTTTGGGGTAATTTGTTACAGCAGCTGCAGGAAACTCATGCAGCCAGGAATTCCTCTGTTTAGAGCAAGGGACATGACAGGCAGTGAAGGCTGGTGGGAGCTGCTTCCCCAAGGGCAGTTTGGGGCCCACCGCACTCCCCGCTGGAGACCCCTGAGGCCTACTGGGGTCCTCCACACTGAACTCATGGCAGCAGGGCTGGCCAGAGAATTCAGTCTCTCACTCCTCGCCTTTGCCCGGGAGGACATGCTGAATCCAAGTACAAGGGGCGAATAAGGGGCCCCAGGGAGCTGATGGAGGCAGTTTTATGCCAGACAGAAAGCTAGTGGATGGAGCGTGTCACCCTTGAGAGGAGCCCTTCTGGAATTATAAATGGGTCCACTCAGAGTTTCATCTACTTTGTGGGTGCTGATGGCTCCATGACATGATATTAGAGGAAATTAAGGATGTTTGGGGATGAGAGTGTGGGAATACAACCACCCCCAGTGTGTTCACTCCCAGAAATCATCCCTCGAGGCCACTTCCTGAGTAGAGCCTGAGCCGGATAAAGCAGAGTTTCACCTCGGATGGGAAATTCTCACCCCGATAGAGTAGTAAAGCCCAGGCCAGTTGTTCTGTAAGAATTAGTTGTGTGATTTCCACCCCTACTCCCTCTCTGTGGTCCTAACTTAGGACGGGACTCAACGTCTACAAGCAAGAAGGCTGGTCCCCTCCAAACCCCCAGCGGCTCCTGGACTCCATTCCATGGCGTGGAAAGAGCAGAATTAACAAGATGGGCATGAGTCTCATTTTGAGAGAAGTTTGTGAGGGATTGAGACATCCCTGTGGAGGGGGACGTCGGCGAGTGAGGCCTGGAGTACGTCTGGGAGTCAAGAGAATAGTGCCCTAAAATGAGGAGTAGGAATACAGAGATGAGGGCTTGAGTCACCCTGGAAGGCGCCTCCTTCTAGAGGTTGGGCACATGGAAGCAGACACCAAGGAGGGGCCAGGAGATGAAGCAGTGGGACCATTTACTTGACGGCAGGCCTCAGTGCCCAGAATGTTGCTCTTTCCTCCCTGCTGATGGCAGCTGTGTTTCGTTGTGGCTTTTTCCTCTAGAAAGGGTGAGATGTTTTCCATCACACCCTCCATCTGAGCCATCTTCATTTCCCAGTCTTCTGACCCAGCCCTTTGTGTTTCCGATGAGGACGCTGAGGCCGAGGGAGGACTGCCTTTCAGTCCAAGTGAGACCCACCCAGACGACTGTCAGTGCCTGAGGCTTCCGTCCCGCATCCGCCTTCTTCTGTAAGAGGATAGTCTCCTGAGGGCTGCCTCAGTTTCTCTCTCTATAAAATGGGGAAAGTTACATGGCTTTGTGCAGGACTGAAGCAGAACAGGGTCTCCTGATCTCCCTCTGTCGTTTCCTTCTCCACAGCTCCTTGCCAAGCCCCTTCCTTCCCCCTCAGCTGGGATGGCACATTCAAGACAAGTGTGCACCAGCCGAGTGTGTGTGTGTGTGTGTGTGTGTGCACGCGCACACATACAAGTGAGCTCAGCCTGCTAAGCACACCCTCTGTCTGCCAGTAGCCCCGTTTGCAAGGTCACCGTCCTTCCCCTCAGCATCACTCCCGTATCAAGCTTTCAAAGCAAACAAGCCACAGTGAGGGTTTCTGGGCTGCATCCAACTGGCACTCTCTCTTGCCCCCGCAAGCCCTCCCCACACCTGTCAGGCCGCCACAGGGCCCCCATTATGCCCAATCTCTCTCAGCCTTCCCCTCCCAGAATATTACTGCTGGAAGGGCCTGACCCAGCCCTTTGTGTTTCCGATGAGGATACTGAGGCTGAGGGAGGGATGCAGCTGTCTGAGGTCACACACTAACGCTTGGTAGAGCTGGAGCCTGGGCCTGGACCACTTATGTACATATCCAGGCAGGTTATATGTTTGGTGTGCTACAGACAGGCTTTGTGAAATATCCATCGCACCCTTTTTTAGTGGGGTTGGAGTTGGTGCCCGAGAGGAGTGTTGGGGATTCCTACCCAAGACTGTCTGTTTCAGTGGGAGTGGGGACCAGGTTACTGAAGAAGCCATGTGGAGAGACCGAGTTATTTGGTACTAATTTACTTCTTTATCCCATTGATGTTTTTGTGCCCTTTACAGACTCGTGCCCAGTCACCCTGCCCTGTAACGCAACCTGGTGGCATGAGAACCCCAGGTCCCTGACTCATTTCTCCATGCCACTTCCCTTCAATGCCAGCATCTCCCTCAGGGTGCCGGGAAACTCTGTGCTGCAGGGACCTGTCTCCAGGAGATGCCAAAGTGCCCCTGTGCTCTCTCCAAGCCCCCTTCCCAGTCCCTGTCATCTGGCTTTCCTCCTCTTCCAGCTGCCCCTCTTCTCTCCTCTGATACTTAACCTTTTAGAGCTCTCTGGCCTAGAATCTTCTGCTACCTTTTCTTCCCACTTGTGTCTCTAAGGCTCATTCCTCAGACCCACCCATTCCCAGAGTGATGACAGCTCCATCCACATCTAAGTCCCAGCCGTGTCTCCTGTTCCTCATGCAGACTCTCTGGTGCCAGCCCTCCAGCCCTCACACCCACCCTTGTGTGGAACGTGTGGAATGTGGGTGGCGCTGCTGTCCTTCTGTTCAGTGTGTCTGACTACCTGAAAGTTATCTCATGAGGGATTCATTTCTTTGGCTTGAATGCAAATGCCCCTGGCAGTGGTCACACACGAACTCATTGCCCGTGCTGGTGTCTTGAAGAATAGGAAGGGCTTTATCAGTGAAAATGAGAGGGCGTGTAAGTTTCAGCAGGAGCTCAGATCAGCAATAAGAAAGGGAGGTGTGGTATCGGGGGGATCTTTAGCAAGCACAGATTGTCTTGGGGGGTGTTGGTAATCTTTTTCTGTAGAGGGCTGTATAGTAAATAATCCACAGATAGTAAAAGTCTACCTGTAATAGTCTTTGGGGACCACATGGTCTCTGTCACAACTACTTAATTCTGTTGTAGTGGAAAAGCAGCCACAGGCAGAGTTATAGGCTGAGTTGTGTCCCCCCAGATCTATTTGTTGAAGTCCTAATGCCCAGTATCTCAGAATGTGAATGTATTTGGAGATGGGGTCTTTAAGCCATGATTAAGTTAAAATGAGGTCCCTGGGTGGGCCTTGATCCAATATGACTGGTGTTTTTATAAGAAGAGGAGATTAGGACACGGATGTGTTCAGAGGGAAGGCAATGTGAGGACACAGGGAGACACAGGCTGTCCACAAGCCAAGGAGAGAGGCCTCAGGAGAAGCCAGTCCTGTTGACACCTTGATCCCAGACCTCCAGCCTCCAGAACTGTGAGGTAATAAATGTTTCCTGTTTCAGCTCCCCGGTCTGTGGTACAGTTTATGGTTATGGCAGCCCTAACAAACCGATACAAGCAGTCTGTACACGAATGAGTGTGACTGTGTGTCAATACAACTTTATTTATGAACATTGAAATTTGAATTTTGTATTATTTTCACATGTCATGAAGTATTATTCTTTTTTATTGAAGTATAGTTGATTTATAATGTTGTGCTAGTTTTAGGTGTATGCTAGTTTTAATGTGCTAGTTTTAGGTGTATGTATATATATATATATATGTTCTATTTCAGATTCCGCTCCATTATAGGTTATTACAAGATACTGAATATAGTTCCCTGTGCGTTACAGTAGGCCTTTGTTGTTTACCTATTTTACATATAGTAGTGTGTATCTGTTAATCCCAAACTCCTAATTTACCCCTCCCTCCTCTTTCCCCTTTGGTAACCATAAGTTTATTTTCTATGTCTGTGAGTCTGTTTCTTCTTTGTAAATAAGTTCACTTATATCATTTTTTTAGATTCCACATATAAGTGATATCATATGATATCTGTCTTTCTCTGTCCGACTTTTCTTCACTTAGTATGATAATCTCTAGGCCCATCCGTGTTGCTGCAAATGGCATTATTTCATTCTTTTTTATGGCTAAGTAATATTCCATTGTATATATATATATAGAATATATACATCTTCTTTATCCATTTATCTGTTGATGGATACTGGGTTGCTTCCATATCTTGACTATTGTAAATAGTGCTGCTATGGACATTGGGGTGCATGTATCTTTTCAAATTAGAGTTTTTGTCTTTTTTGGATATATGCTCAGGAGTGGGATTGCTGGATCATATGGTAGCTCTATTTTTAGTTTTTTAAGGAACCTCTATACTGTTCTCCACAGTGGCTGCACCAATTTACATTCCCACCAACAAGAAGTATTATTTTTTTTTTCAATTTTTCCACACCATTAAAAAAATGTGAAAACCGTTCTTAGCTTGTGGGATGTACAAAAACAGGCAGTGAGCTTGGTTTGGCCTGTGGGCTGTAGCCTGCTGACCCCTGGCCAGGGCATCGGATGTGGCAGTGGGGTGGTGGGGTGGAGCTGAGGCTGGGAGGGGAAGCCAGGTCCACTTCAGGCAGGCCGTTCACAGTGAAAGAGGGAGCCACGGAACATTGTAGAGCCAGGAGTGACGTGACTAAAACTGGATTTTCAGGGCAAAGATCATCCTCCTTGATGTAGAAGGAGGTAGGAGCTTAATAATTCTGCTTTCTTGCTGAAGCCAGAGAGCTTCTAGTGCAGCCAAAATTCTTACTGTGTTCTTTAGATTTCTCTCTCCTCTCTTGCCCGCTGGAATATTTTGCAGTCACATGGTGAGCGTCTTGTCTCCAGGAATTGTTTCCCATCTTTCTTGAGCGGTCTCCCCCTTTAGAGTCTCTGGTCACAGAATTATAGCCACCTTTTCTCTGAATGACTTGAAATTAGACTTCCAGAAGTCTTTGATACACATCTCTCTGCACCAGTGTTCCCTTTCTGGGCTGCTCTGAACGCTAAGATGACACGTTTACTTTCCTCTAAGCTTCTGTGCCTCTGTTCATGGCTTCTGTCGTTTCCACTACTCAGTAATTTCTCCTCGGTGGATCAGAATTAAGTCTGAGAGGGCTGCTGCCTTTGTTATCTCCTAAACCTTCTGAGGATGAAGTTGTGAACCAGGCGAGTCAAGAGGTTATGAAATGCTTTGTTGTTAGCAGAGTGAGATTTCTGTGCATTTGAATCATTGCTAATGTGTCCTGTTCCGGTGCTGGGTTTGTGATCTGATTTAGGGAAGCACCATTTGGTCTGATACCTAAACCTGTGGAAGAAGAGTCCAGGGACCCTCCCTATGTCCCCAACCCGGCACGTGGTACCATTCGTCACTGACCTGGTCCTGAAAGGTAGGTTGGGAGGAAGCAGGGATGAGGGTGATGTTCCTCACTTCACAGAGAGAAGAAAATTCTGCTCAGAGAGGAAGCATCCTGCCCAAGGCTACACAGACAATCCCCAGCAAAGTCGGAAAGCGGCACAGTCTCAGCCGGCTGTAGCGTTCCAACATGGAATCCCTGCAGGGCCTATCGGATTCCAGAGGAAGTCCAGACCCCACGCCCGCACTTCCTATCATCAACAGGCTTCTCCCACTCCATCTTCTCTACCCCTTTTACGGACCTTCTTTTCTCTTTAGGCAGAAAGGCATTCTCACTATTTCTTGTGTCCAGACCTTTGCATGTGCTGTTCTCTCTGCTTGGAATGCCTCTCCTCCTCCTGCTGTCTTCCTAGATGTCATCATATTTAAGGCCCAGCACAAGCCCGGGCTCCTCCATGAAGCAGACCTTCCTGCCCGCCTGAGTCTCCCCTTCCTCCCCTCCGACTCAAAAGCCCCTGTTGTCTGGAGCCCTTGTTGACCATTGACATGAACTACACATTGTCTCATTCTGTCCAGTGCAGACCCTCAGCATGCCCTGAGTTCCCTTGCTTCCACCAAAAGATCGGGAGTTGAAGGACTTCCCTGATGGCGCAGTGGTTAAGATTCCACGCTCCCGATGCAGGGGGCCTGGGTTTGATCCCTGCTCAGGGAACTAGATCCCACATGCATGCCGCAACTAAGAGCTCTAGATGGCCGGGGACCTGGGAAGGACCAGCTCTATCCTTACAGATGCAGAGTCTGAGGGAGTGTGTGGGGGAGGGGAAGGGAGGGGGCAGGCCCCTTCCTCCTGTCACTGTATTTCTCCCGTAGTGGTGAGTTGGAGCTGGGCCGGGGGCGGAGGGTGGTGGTGGTGATGGTGGGATGTTGATGCCTTTGGTGACAGGAGATAAATGAATCCATCCTAAAGAGCAGCTCCTTTTCTAGAAATGTAGTAGTTCAGCTCTTGACTTCACTGCCCTGGGGTTTTAATTAAATGTCAAATATAATTTAGGACTGGAGTGCTGATAGGTGTGTGAGCATGAAGTCTAACGCCTTATCTTTGTGGGTCTCTCCGATACGAACCTAATTTGGGGGGTTAATTGATCACTGCTTGAATGCCACATGAGAAAATATTTGATTTCCCCCCTCCCCTCATCTTTGGTTTTGAAATAATAGTTGGGAGAGTAAAAAAACAAAAACCCCCCAAACTTGGGTATATGTTATATATAAAAAACCAAACTGGGATCAGAGACCTATAGAAATATGTATATTCGATCTGTAGTTTTTCTTTCTCAAATCAGGTTTGGAATGGCGTAGCTATCGACCTATTTCCTCTGCTCAGCACTCGGTGTCTAAGGGCCTTGATAAAGCCGTCCCACCAACCTCTCCTGCCCGTTCTGTGGAAATAAAGAGGTGGGAGCTCAGACACCTGTCCTGGTTGCTGCCTGCAGTCTGTCAAGGTCCCCAGGATTATTCAAGAAAGTGAGACTAAGTTCTACACTTTCCCTGTGCAGGCGAGGATGCTGAGGCCCGGAGCAGGAAGTGACACGGCCAAGGTCTTAAACTGCCTCTAAACTAGGTTAGTGGCAGGGCCAGAAACACACCTGAAACCTGCCTGAATGGCTTTAGCAATTACTGGAAGCAGTGTGTCGCAGGAAAGTAATTAGGGTGACTTCATTTCAACTCAATTCAGTAAGTATTAAGTGGCAACTGTATCAGAAATTGCAGAGAATGCAAGACAGTACTGGACGCCACCCACAGGAGATCATCTATGTCTTTAAGGGGCTGAGAGTTCTTCCTCTGTACGATTTAAACATTTTTTAAATTTAATTTCTATTTTATATTGGAGTATAGTTGATTTACAATGTTGTGTTCATTTCAGGTGTACAGCAAAGTGATTCAGTTATACATATACATATATCCATTCTTTTTCAGATTCTTTTCCCATATAGGTTATTGCAGAATATTGAGTAGAGTTCCCTGTGCTCTACATAGGTCCTTGTAGATTATCTATTTTATATATAGTAGTGTGTATACGTTAATCCCAAACTCCTAATTTATTCCTTTCCCCTTTGTATGATTGATACAGTTATTTTCTAAAACACAAATGATCATCTCACATCTTTGTGCGGGGCTCTGTAAACCTCTCCACTGAACCCCTTTGCATGGCAAAGTGGACCTTTGATATTGTATTCTTAACCTTCCTCTGCAGCCTCTTTCCCTCCAGTCTGTAACATACACGCCATCCTCCAGCCAAACCAAACCTCTCACCAGCCCCACGTGTGACTTAGATGTGCACAAAGTTCCCTCTGTCTGAAGTCTCCCACTTGGGTTGGTTAGGATTGTGTTGGGCTGCAAGTAGAGGGTGCTGGGGTAGATGGGGCTTAAGTCTGGAGGACCTTATGCTTCTCATATGACAAGAAGACAGGCAGTTGCTAGACATTGTTTGTCTGTTCAGTGATGCTGTCCGAGTTCCAAGTCCCTTCTCCCTTTCCACACTGCCATGCTTTGCTTGTCCTCCTTCTCAACACCTGATGGTCGCAAGATGCCTATGGTGGCTTAAGGCATCACATTTGCCTTCAGGGCAAGAGGAGAGGAAGGGCCAGAAGCAAATCCATCTGTTCTTTGGTGCGAGAGAGCAAATGCTGCCCCAGAACCCTTGCCAGCAGATCTCCTTTTACTTCCCACTGGCCAGAACGGGGTTACATGACCACTGCTAGGTGCAGGAGAGCCTGGAAGACCAAGAATCCAGCAAGCGGATGAGGATTTCATAACTGGCTTATGGGAATGGGTTGAGAAGTAGCTGAGCTCCCTAACCCTCAAGTGAGGATCATTTTGAGATGTGCGTCACTCTGTTTTCCAGAGCTTCTCCATGGAATTGATCTTAGACACCCACCCAGGTAGCAGGCTTAATAAAATGCATCTCCTGCTGGTGTTTTCTGCATCCCCCCAAGTTGGCCATGTGTGCTCTGGTCCCTGGCTCAGGGTCTGCTTCTGGGGTGATCCAAACTAGAGGACCATCTTAGTCATCTCTGTATTTCCAGAGGTCAGCACAGTGCTTACTTGAGAGCAGACATCCAGAGCCCAGTGGAATGAATAACAGGACAGATGGGGAGGATAGGTCTATACACAGAGTGAAGCGTAGTTAAGCAACAAGGCAAAGGGGGTCACACAGTGTCGTGGTAGAGATGTTGACTGCTCACCAGATACCTGTGTGCTTGTCTGTATTTCCCATCCTCCTGGCAGTTCGGTGGGAGCTATGTGACAAGGCCCAGCCAGTGGCTGGGAGGGGAAGTGACGTGTCACTGTGTGCAGCCCTCCAGCTCTCTCTTTCCTGCCACAGTTACCTGGAATCCATGCGTTGATGCAGCAGGCAGTGTGATATGATGCAAGCAGCCCAGATATCTGAGCTCCTGTTTGGAGGACAGCTACCCAGAACAGACTTTTCATGAGTGAGGAAAAAACCACATCAAGCCATGGAGTTTCTTCTTTTGTTATCAGAGTAATCTAGCCTAACCTGCACCATCTATTCACCAACGCTTACTTTTGAACTCCTGCTATTTGGTTCTAGGTGCTAGGGAGAGAGGTAAGTTGGGGGTGCCGAGGCCCTACCCTCTTTAGCGTGTCGTCAGGTCACTCACGCCAGGTGGTGGCCAGTCCTGACCGTGTTTTGCCAGTTCACGTTTTCTCTCCCAGGTGGGAGAGGCTCCAGCTTAGCTCCCCTCTTCCCTTCTTGACGGCCTCACTCCTGGCATCTTTGGTGGAGAAGTTAGGCAGATTATAGGTTCGTGGTTCTATTGAGAATGAAAAGCATTAATATCCAATATTTTAAAAAAAGTTTTGACTGCAACTCAGAGTGAGACATTTTTTTTTCTGCTGCCGCCTCCACCGGGGGTCCCGGAGCCTGCGAGCCCAGGCTGGGGAGCACGCTCTTGGGCAGGGGCAGCTGGGCAGTGTCCCCGGGTGCCGTGTCCTCACCTGCACCTTCCCCTGAGAAACAGATCTTACATTACATCCGTATGCAACACATATATATATGTATATGTGCATGGGTATGCCAGCTTCAATACCTATCACTGGCAATATATTCTGATATTTTGTATTCTTTTCAGTTTTGTTAAAGAATGCTCATTGTGACCCACAGAATTGATTTCCATGACCCTTAAGGATACACAACCTGCAGTTCGGAAAAAAAAAACCAGCCTACGCAATAGAGCCTTTAGGGAGCTAGAAAGTGGTTGTAAACACTGTGGGCTGGGATGGTCTAGGAGGGCTTCCTGTAGGAAAAGGCCCTTGACCGGAATCCATGATGGTGGGCAGGAGCTGGATTAGTAAGGGAAAGTCTTTCTAGGAAAGAAGGTTGAGCAAAGCCTTGGAGGATGAGCCTAGCTGTTTGGTGAATAGTGGTCAGCCTACCTGTTGGGGAGTGGGCAAAAGGGAATAATGGGAAATATGGAAAAAGGCAGGGGTGATGTTCAAAATAGCGAATACCTAGAATAGCTGTGATACCTGGAGGAACATGGGCTTTGACCAGTCAGAACATGTACCAGCTGTGACCCCCCTCAAAGCAATTATACCAGGGTAAGCCTGGCCATCTTTCTGGAAGCAGGCTAAGCAAGGAAAAGGATTAGTTGTGAACAGGGGTAGGGGCTGGTGGTGGAGCTGGCAATGGCAGGGTTGGTACCAGAAGCCCCTGTGGGATCTGTGTTATGCTGCTTTTAAAAGCGCAGTCTTAGCATCTTTGCCTACGATTCCAGACTGCTCAAGATTCTGAACATCTCATTTTCAGGTGAGGGTCCCGTCGGATTGGGCTGAAGCCTGAGACAGCTGCAAGACTCAGCAAAGGGCAGGGGCAGGTCATAAATAGAACCCCCTGTGCCTGCTGCGGTGGACAGGCAAGCAGTCTGCTGATCTGTGTTCAGTGTTTTTGGACTGTGGGCTGAGTGGGACATCAGGGACCTGGCTTTAGGTCCAGCAACAAACTTTCTTTACCATGAGTTTCAGCATCTAATAAAGGAAGTGTAACAATGTCTGCCCCACTGACCTCAGAATTATACAGTGAGCATATGATGAGGAGCGGTCAGAAATCACCTTGAAATGAAGCGAAAGCACTGCCCTGGGGTGGTAGAGGGAACACTTTCCTCTCCACTTGCTCGAGAAGGTAGATTTTTGTTTAAATAACACAAATGTAATAGAACTGTCCAAATACATGATTTTGGCAATGAAATTTGTGGGACCTAACTTGTGGTTTTCTTAGTTTTATAACAGTGTAAAAATAATACATTTTTCATCAAGCTAGAAATGAAAACAATTATAAAAATCTAACATTTACTGTGTGCTGATTATGTGCCAGCCACTGTAGCTGGTGCTTTGCGTCTTATTTAATCCTCACAACCAACCTGTGCGGTACATGCTATTATCATCCTCATTTTGCAAAGAAAAACGATGAGAAAGTTGGTATAACTCGACTGATGATGACATGGCAATCGTTTCACCTCATGGAGAGAGCTAAGAAAGCAGCGCCCCACCACCCGCGAAAGTTTCGGGGGCGTGCCTAAGTCCATGACAGGAGTGGTCATCCCTGCCGCCTGTTCCCAAGTTGAGTCGGGCTCACAAACAGCCACTTTCTGCTCCCTCCCCTCTACTCCCTCTCCTCTGACTTCTTTCTGCAAAACCTCTTAACTTCCCAAGAGCTTGGGTAGGCGTGTGGTGTACGGAGCCAGTGCCCCAGAAGCAAAACAATCCCAGAACTTTCTCTGAGGTCTGATCAATCCTCCTGTCAATCCAGGAGGCAGGGGATGGAAAAAGGGGAGGGAGTGGGCAGACATGTGGGAGCTAGATTGGGAATCTGTGTTCCTTCTGTTTCCTTTACGAATAGCCACCGTACCCAAGGGAGGCTTACGGTCTGGTCTTACTAGGTCTGCCTTGAGATTCCATCAATTCCAGGGTTCTCCCTGCTTCCATCTGACATTCCAGATCCTCCTCCTGGAAGGTCAACCTCCGGGCACACCTTCTCCCATGCGTCCTTTCTCGTCTCTTGTATTCAGGTGCATCTCTCCTTCCTGACCCCACCTTTGATAACATTTGGCCACATGTGGTCCTTACTGTGAGGGACATGTTGAGTTGAATGTTATCAGTGGAGCCTCACAGTCGGGGCATAGCTTTCGGGACTTCTGCCATTGGAGAGAGAGAAACACTCTTATGTTCACAAACCTACTTAGACTTGCTTCTGTCTTCCCTTGATGGCTATTTATGAGAAAGAATGGGGTAATGAGCTTGAATTTCTCATCTACCATTTTCGATCTGTGTGACCTTGGGCAAATCACTCCATTTTCTCAAAATTAGAAATAATTTATCTAAAGCACCTAGCACAGTGCCTGGCTTCAATCAATGGCCCCGAGGTAGTGGAATAAACCAGGAGTCAGGAGAATTGAGCCCTCCTTCTGACCCTGTGACTATCCAGCTGAACTTGAGCAAGTTACTTCTCTCTTTGGAGCCTCAGTTTCCTCCTTTGTGGAATTAGCAGGTTCTGATGGTATTGAGGTCTCTTCCAGTTCTGACATTGTCTCTGACACAGCCGCAGACCTCGAGAGGCCTAGACGACCAGCCCAGGAAGACTCAGCGGCCTCCCAAGAGCTGCTTTTTTTTTTTTTTTTTAACATCTTTATTGGAGTATAATTGCTTTACAATGGTGTGTTAGTTTCTGCTTTATAACAAAGTGAATCAGTTATACATATACATATGTTCCCATATCTCCTTCCTCTTGCATCTCCCTCCCTCCCACCCTCCCTATCCCACCCCTCTAGGTGGTCACAAAGCACCGAGCTGATCTCCCTGTGCTATGCGGCTGCTTCCCACTAGCTATCTATTTTACATTTGGTAGTGTATATATGTCCATGCCACTCTCTCACTCCGTCACAGCCTACCCTTCCTCCTCCCCATATCCCCAAGTCCATTCTCTAGTAGGTTTGTGTCTTTATTCCCATCTTACCCCTAGGTTCTTCATGACCTTTTTTTTTTTCTTAGATTCCATATATATGTGTTAGCATACGGTATTTGTTTTTCTCTTTCTGACTTACTTCACTCTGTATGACAGACTCTAGGTCCATCCACCTCACTACAAATAACTCAATTTCATTTCTTTTTATGGCGGAGTAATATTCCATTGTATATATGTGCCACATCTTCTTTATCCATTCATCCGATGATGGACACTTAGGTTGCTTCCGTGTTCTGGCTATTGTAAATAGAGCTGCAATGAACATTTTGGTACATGACTCTTTTTGAATTATGGTTTTCTCAGGGTATATGCCAAGTAGTGGGATTGCTGGGTCGTATGGTAGTTCTATTTTTAGTTTTTTAAGGAACCTCCATACTGTTCTCCATAGTGGCTGTATCAATTTCCATTCCCACCAACAGTGCAAGAGTGTTCCCTTTTCTCCACACCCTCTCCAGCATTTATTGTTTGTAGATTTTTTGATGATGGCCATTCTGACCGGTATGAGATGATATCTCATTGTAGTTTTGATTTGCATTTCTCTAATGATTAATGATGTTGAGCATCCTTTCATGTGTTTGTTGGCAATCTGTATATCTTCTTTGGAGAAATGTCTGTTTAGGTCTTCTGCCCATTTTTGGATTGGGTTGTTTGTTTTTTTGTTATTGAGCTGCACGAGCTTCTTGTAAATCTTGGACATTAATCCTTTGTCAGTTGCTTCATTTGCAAATATTTGAAGGCGCCTGCCATTTTAGGGGACCTGGTTGGCCTCTCATTGGTGACCGGGGAACGCTGGGCCCTTGGATGTCTGAGGCCTGGCTTGGAGAGGAGGGGCAGGAAGGAAAGAGAGAGGACATCTGGGAGGAGGACAGAGTGACCTTGAAGTCGGATCCCCGTCATCAGCCCAGAAATGACAGGTTAAGGAGGGGCCCTGGCATGCTGCTCTTCTCAACTTTAATTACTCTAATTCTGAGAAGACTTGAGTCTAAGACTTAGAATTCCTCCACGGAAAACTGTGTCTTTGCAGCGTCCGCAGACAAGGACGTAACTGGCAGTCAACGCTCCATCAACTCCCCAACGCTCCACCAGCTCCCCACGCAGGGAGGGCGGCCACTGACACATGGAGGTGTGTGCCCGCGGCATGGGTCAGAGCCCGCCTGAGCACTTTCCCGTGCGCCTGGTCCCCCTTTCCCTGCCATCACACGGCTCCTCAGCCACAGTCACAATTACAGAGATATGAAGATGTCTATTACCACCTGGGGAGGGGCGGGGGAGATGGAGAGAGGACAGAGCAATTCTGAATGAGATGAAAAGATGGGGAAGAATCAGGAACGTTGACTTTGGGTGTCTTTGTGCCGGATGGCATGTCTGTGTTAGAGAGGCTGTCTGTCCTCTGAGTGTAGTCTGGTGGGGGGGGGGGGTGCCTCACGGGTGCATGTGCGTGTGTGCGCATGCGTGTGTGCACGTGTGCGTGTGTGTGATCATGATGGCGAGTGAGAGGGGAAGGAACAGCTGGCAGGGCTTGGGGAAGCCTGGCTTCCACTTAAGGGTCTTATTCATCAGGCCCCAGATAGCCTGAAACCTTTCCTGATTCTGGAAATGATTATTCAGTAATTTCCGTGTGGATTCTTGGCAAAATGCTAAAACAGATACCTGAAATTTTTGATTTGTGAGTTCTTAGAAAAGAAAGGTGATTGCTAGAAGCCAGCATGAGTTCACTTAGAACAAAGCAGATCAACCCACCTTCTTTCCTCTTTTTGACAGCTGTTAGATTGATCGGCAGTGTGGCACAGGGCGCTTCTGCTTAGCCGAGGGTGATGGGTGGGGGTCACCCTTCTCCTGATATTGTCCATGTGCACCTGGGACTTAGGTATGGGGTGGTACCTTGTTGATGGTACCTCTCTTAAGTCTCTATTTTTATCCTGAACATACACAGGAGCAGAGGGGTCCTCACAGAGATGGGGAATGGGACCCCATGTCCACACTGATGTATTGGATGGCTGCCGCTGGGGCCAGCAGGCAGGAAAGAATAGCATGGCTCCATGGGTGGAAACTCACCAGTAAGGCAGGGGGAATCAGGCCTGGGGCCAGGCCTCCAGGACCATCAGTCAGGGATGTGGGGGACGGCTCTGGAGCCCTAGTGGCCCAGGACCCTGGTGATTCTGGGGAAAAGCTGCATAGTTCCAATTACAGGTGCAAAACTTGGGTCCTGAGCAGACTTGACGTCCTCCCTCTACCTTAGAAAGCCATATCTTTGCCTCCACAAATCAGGCAGAGGTCTACCACAAGGCCAGGGAGCAGAACTGGTCTCTGGGTTTGCGGTTTCTTTGCAGGTAAAGCAGCCAGGTAGCCTTGAGGAGGGCTGTGTTTTAGATAAATGTACACAATCCTGGGTATTCTTGGGAATATTTGGGAATCAGAACCTTAGTTAAGTGAGTAAGGACTCAAAAGGCATCGTAACTTGGGTATGAAAGGAAATGTGAGCACATTTTATACTGAGGGGCTGATGAGACTTAGCTACTCGGGTTGGTCAACCCTTGAGCAGACAGTGTAAAATCATCCGTGGCAGCCTTGTGAATAAATGAAAAAATGAAGTCCAGTTGATATGCACTTGGGGGGACCTACAGATGCTGAAAAATCGTTCCCTAAAGGGGATTGATTAAATCTCACATCTCAGTTTAGAAGGGGGTTCCTAGTATTGTGCCACGGAACTCAGTTCTAAACCCTGTTCAGTTCAACCATTTCATCTATGACGTGGGTGAAGACAGAGCAGGATTATTAAATTTTTAGATGACAGAAGGGATAATTGAGGTCCAGAGAGATAGCTGAGGGTTTGAAAACATCCTGATAAGCTTAAATGATGCCTGAAACAAACAAGATGAAATTTAACAGGGACAAATATTAAGCTCTATATTTAGGTAATAAAAATGAATTATGTCGGTACAGTATGGGGAAGCATGACTTGGGAGAATCTCAAATTAAAATCCTGGGGCCGGGACACTTGAGTGGCAGACTGCCTGATGGGGGCAGCAGAGAGCAGCTGCTTTGGAGAACTCACCTGTGGGGGAGTGGACCAGGCAGGTGAGGGACCCTGTCCAGGGCAGCAAGAGGCCTGGAGGCAGAATGGGACAGGAGTGACTGAGCAGGCCCGACACGGGCAGGTGAGGACTGGTCTGTGGCACACAGGCTCCAGGTCTGTGGGGTGTCTGAATCCAAGTGAGGCTGGGCTCCCGAAGCCTTGGGCCACTTCTGTCCTGGGCCTGCCTGCTCTGGTCAGTCCTCTTCTCAGCTGGGGTCTGCCTGGTGTCTGAGGTGGTTCCCAATGGGCACTAGCTCAGTGGGGCAAAGACCGGAAGTGATACACTCAACAGAGATAGAAAACCATTAGTGGCAACCTGGGGCTGGGGAGGTGAGGGGGAGGAAGAAGAGGAGGGGCCTTTGTGGCAACAGAATGGTTCTGTATCTTGGTTGCAGTGGTGGTTGCGTGAATCTGCACCTGTGAGAAAAAGGCATGCACTGTAGTTGTACTGAGTCAGTTTCCTGGTTTTGATACTGTAAGAGAGTTATGTAAACGGTAATCATGAGGGGAAACTGCATGAAGGGTCTATGAGACGCATCTGTACTATTTTTTACAACTTCCTGTGAATCTGTAATTCATTTTTTTAAAAGTTAAAGAAAACAAAAGAAGCTAAGGCAGACTCTGCAGTGAGTGTCCTAGGGGTGGGAGTGGAGGGGCAGATCTCCGTTCACTCCTGGAATGGAGCTGTTAGGACAGCCTTTGGGGGCGTGTGGAGGGGGAGGCTTTGTACGTAGGAGGACCCCAGGGTTTCTGGCGTCTGAAGAACCTGTGACAAGAGGCCCGGGACTTTGGGAATATAAAGGGCTGCTCCCTGAGCCCAGCAATCACCCCAGGTGGACAGGGGACCGGGGAGACTCCGCATGCTCAGGCCCTGCCCATGAGTTTGCTTAGAGTTTGGTTAGTGGAGACATTCTTTGGGGTTTAGTCCTGGGAGGAACACTCAATTATCTGGCTGATCCAGCCTGGGGAAACCCGCCCCAAGTTCTCTAACAGGGGGAAAAATGGACAGTTAAGGTCGCCTGGCTTGGGAAGTTAGAAGGGGTTATAGCTGCAGGGAAGACCCTGCCTTGGTTGGCACCTCCTGCAGCACTGGCTGAGCTGTGGACCAGCTGTGATGCTGCCTCAGAGGGAGGCCAGCTCTGCCTTCTGTTCCAGGGCAGACATGAGGCGGAGAGAGCAGAGGGACAGTCCACAGGGCCCTGGTGGCCCCCAAGGAGGGGGCTGCAAGTGCATGTTCCGCCCTGGCCCAGCTCGGGGGTTTGGGTCTGTCCTGCTCTCTGCACGCTGCTCCCCGCCTCTCCTGGGGGCTTGAGAGGCCGGTCCAGCCACTGTCCTGTTCCCAAGACAGTGGGATTTGAAAATGAATTTTCTGGAAAGGGCAGAAGTGTCAAATATTTCTGCAAGGCCATCAAGAGGCAGCCCCCTCCCCTGAGGTCCTGGCAGAGGCAGGTGCTTTCCAGGTTTCCCTTCTCCACGGGGATTGCCTGGTTGCTGGGAGATAGTCCCACCAAGACTGGTACCCAGGGCACAAGAAGTACTAGGCGTGTCTAAGTGCATCTCTCACCTCATTCCTGGGGCCGCTTTCCAGGAGCCGGGGCCTTGGTCCTGCACCACCTCCTCTTTGTGCCACAGAGTCCCAGAGAATTCAGCCTCTGTAGCTGACATTCCCACCAACACCATCGGCTCCACTGAATGCCCACAGCCCACTCTCCCGATGGCATTCTCCTGGGTCCTTGGCTGTGCTGCAGTGCTGCTGAGAGGGGGTCTCTGAGGGGCAGCCCCTTTGATGCCTCCCTTTTCCCCCATCCCGCTGGCACCTGTCATGCTCCTGCCCCACCCCCAGGCCACTCCTTTTGCATCCTCAGTGTGACAAGGAGCTGGCACCAAGTGGTGATAGATTTTGACCTATGCTGGCAGCAAATGCTTAGGATGGACTCTGTCTGGGGAAGGGAAGGACTTGAAGAGATTGGGGACATCAGTATGACACAAAAGAGCAGCTCTAAAGCTCCAGACCAATTAGGGGAGGAAGGGAGAGGGAGGGAGGCTGACCACACCCAAGCTAGAGACAGACGTACCTGGTGAAGAGGGGTGGAGAAGGACTGTATGTTTTAGGTCATTTACACAGGAGTCCAGAGTTATACACAGCAGCAGGCAGCCTGTTTGGGTTTGGGGCACCTGTGTTCATCAGAGAAAAAGCCAGCAGGGAGGCAGCAGTGGGACTGTTGTGTCATCGGCTATGTGCTTCTTGTATTGGTTTTTTAATGGAGATTGTGAGGCTCACAACTTCTCCTGGTTGGCTGAGCTGATGAGAGACCTCGGCTGGTTTATTTTGTTGCCTATGTCACACCGTATGTTGGAGGATGATCAAGGAGGGTAAAAAGTGTGGTCCAGTTACACCCAGGACTGTAGGGGTAAGCAGCCTCTGGGGGCTTTAAGGTGCCAGAGCCCATCACCTGGTTCAGGGTCTGCCTGACTTCGGCAGAATTCTGTTGCTGGGTGACGGGTGGTGCAGTTTGCCTTGGCTCTTCCCCTACTCCCCTTCCTGAGCCCTGTCTCGTACCTAAAGATCTCTCCCATCCCAGACATCCACTGGTCTGCCCGAGGAAGCCCACGGCAAGGCTGCTCTTCACAGGCTAATTGCAAACTCAAAGGCCATTAGCATCCGGATGGCAACATAACTGTGGACAGTGGGGATTGATGCAATAAGGTGTGGTGTGGCCTGTGTGGGGCTGGGGAGGCTGCACCTCAGTTGAAATCCTTAAGATACAAAGTGTTTAAAAACTCTGTGTCTGCCTAAGATGATACATCTGCAGATAGAATCTGGTACCTGCTGGTGCAAACTTTTCTCTTTGCCTCCTGCGCTCAGAAGGGACCTCTCCTGGTCCATTTCCTCAGAGTCCTTCCCACATCAATCCAGTGATACCAAGGAAAGGACAGATAGTCTGAGTCAGGCCCGCTGCTCCTTGTTCAACTTTGGGCAAATACTTGACCTCTTTCTGCCTTGCTTTACTTCTCTGCCAAATGGGTATAATATCCTTCTCATCCTCTTTGAAGCTTTGTTCTGAGGACGAAATGAGATAGTGTATTTTTAAAATGTATCCCCTGCTTCACTCCGCAGTGAATTTGAGAGAGCTTCTAAAAATACCTGCGATATAAAGGGATAAAAATAAATAATATGTGAAATCATTTTGCGATTGTACCATAAACACATTTTCCTTATCGTCGCTGGGAGCAGTGTCAAAGTGATAATAGATATACTATTTCCCAGAATCATGTTCAATTTAACCTTGGCCTTCAGGGTCTTATCTGAAAACCAGGCTGGCATGGGAACCTCAGGCACTGAAGCTGGCCATCTACTTGGCCCTCGAGCTGGTTTCTCCTGAGGGTGCTTGGGCGGGGGTGGGTGGTGGTAGTCAGTACTGATTCGTCAGCCTCTTTCCGCTGGGGATCAAGGCTCTACCGGCAGCTCCACTGTTGTTAATGCCAAACATCCCCTGACCATCCTCTCCGTGCCTGGCACCAGGCCGGGTGTTGAGACACAGAGAAGGAAAAGACCGAGGCCCGTCCTACAGGGGTTCCTAGGAAAGGACCTGGGAGTGAAAGTCACGACTTGGGAAAGTTTATTAATTCCTTCCTATTTCAATTATTTGTCAGTAAGATGGACGTCGTAACCCTCCTCTTCCACCCTCACAGCAACGCTGGAAGGATAAAACGAGTATGTGCTCTGATAAGAAAAATTGCTATGCAAATGTGAAAAATCATCATCTTTATTCAGTGCTGCTCTAAAATGATTTCAAAAATAACAGAGCTATTAGGATTTGGGAGCCAACATGACCAAGAGGGTTTGCCTTAAATATTCCACTATGGAGTTTTTCTGGGACCTGAGCAGGACTGCGAACCCAGGTCACAAAGGTGAGCCCTTCCTGCAGAGAAAATGGAAGGCCTATCAACTTTGGAGCATGTAATGACCCTTTAATACATGCCTAGCACTGAGGTAGGCATTGTGGGGTGGGAAATTGTTTTGGGCTGAATTGTGTCCACCTCCAGATTCCTGTGTTGGAGTCCTGACCCCCCACTGTCTCAGAATGTGACTGTATTTGGAGATGATTACCTTCAAAGAGGTAATCAAGTTAAAATGAGGCTGTTAGGGTGGGCCTTAATCCAATCTTGTAAGGGTGTCCTTATAAGAGGAAATTTGGACACACAGAGAGACACCAGGGATGCTCACACACAGAGGAAAGGCCACCTGAGGACACAGTGAGAAGGCGGCCGTTTACAAGCCAAGGAGAGGGGCCCCAGGAGAACCCAAACCTGCCAACACCTTGAGCGTGGACCTCCAGCCTCCAGAACTGTGAGACAATAAATTTCTGTTGTTGAAGCCACCCAGTGTGTGGTATTTTGTCATGGCAGCCTTAGCAAACTAGTACACATTTATCCAGGAAAGTGTAAATTATTCACTCCTGTAATAAATACTTATTAAGTTGGGCACTATTGGTACAGGAGATACGAAGATGAACAAGAAAGATGTGGTTTCTGCTCTCAGGAAGCTTGGAGTCCAATAGGGATATTGTAGCTGCCTTCAAGATGGGGAGACAAGACCGATACTCAGAGAAAACACGATGTGACGTTTAAATTGAATAGTGCTGACTTCAAGTGGTGGAAGCTCAGAGAAAATGAAAATATAAGAATATCATCAGGGGAAGTCTTGTGGAGAGGAGGCTTGAAAGATGTGGGATGAAGATCTGGGCAGCCCTGAACATTTGTAGAGAACTTATTGGTCCAGCAAGAGGTGCCCTGTGTGTGCTGGCTTACCCGGAAAATGCCACTCCCTGGGGACTTCTCAGTGCTCCAGGCGACTGGCCGAGACAGGCTTTTTCCCTGGGAACCACTGCCACCACCCTCTCAGGCTGAAAACTCCTGCTCTCCAGAGGCTGGAGAGGCTGGAGCTTGGCCGGCCCTTCTGTGGTTATTTGCTGCCATTTCTCCAGGCAGATGGGGACTGCTGGCTGTGCATCAAGTTAGCAATTAACAAGTAATTCATTAGGCGCCTAATGAACAAATTATTAACCTGGCAAGCCATGTCCAGCTGCTGACTGGGGGGAGAAATGGCTATTAATAAGATCTTGGAGTGGCAGCTGTGGTTTAGTGGTTAAGGCGTGGGCTGGGCGACAGGATGTGTGGGTTCTAGACTCTTGGGCCAAATCGCTTTACCTCTCCAGGCCTTAGTTTGGCTGCTCATGTGGTGGGAGTAATAAAGCCCTATTAGTGGGCAAATTCAATGTCAGAAAGTCTGTATAAATTCAGGCCATTAGGTGATACACACTCCAATGCCCCTTCATTCTAACTTCCAATGATCTCCCCCCGGCCACCCCCACCACCCCAGCCCAAGCCAATGTAAAGTATACCAGGGACGTCCCTGTTACTGGAAATGGCTAAGTCTCATTCACAACTTCGTGTGTGCCTGGGGCCCTGATGTATGCAAAGGGCTATGCAGGGGAGGGCAGATGCGGATGATGGGTCCCTGCATTCACAGCGTTTACGATTTGGTTGTGGGTATCAGACATTCACAGGCAGTAAATTAACTCGAGTTAATCACAAAACAATTTGTGATAGGGCTGAGAGCTATAGGATTTCAGAGGAGAAAGATAACTGTGTGCTAGGGTGAGGGGTGTGCCTTGCAGGAGGGCAGGGACTTGAAGCATGGCTTCATTGTGCTTTTCTGATTGTAAAAATAACATGTGCTCATTCCCCCAAATCTCTGAAGAGAGAAAATTGGAAAGAAAAATATAAAGATAATCCGTAATCTCATCAGCCAGAGATAACCGCTGTTGACTCTTTTGTGTGTATTGGGGAGGATCTGACAGGCAGAGATGATGGGAGGATATTGTAGGTGGAGGAAATGTCTTGACAGAAAGCTCCGGGCTGGGGAAGGGTAGGATCTGTGGTCAGCACTTTGGGTGATGGATGTGCGGACCAAGCAGGCTGGAGCCGGGGTCCTGGGGCAGAATGGAATTAGAGGCTGGAGAAGGGGAAAAGGGCCGGCGAGGGCATAAGGGGCCAAACTGTCGAGGGTGGAGGGGTGCGTGTGTGTGACACAGTGCCTTGTGCACTGGACCAGAAGCCCCAGCCAGCAAGCCAGACACTCTGCTCTTCATTACATTCGTGATGCAATGGAACTTAGCTGTCCCACTTAGGAGAAATATTGCAGAAACCTCTGCAGGAAAAATAAACAAATATGAAGCTGTAGCAGAGTTGCCAAAGGGAGCCTGGGGCCAGAGGAAGAGGCAAGGAAGGTCTATACCTAGTTGTAGTTGGCTGGTTGGCTGGGGCTGTTTTGAGTGTGTCAGCAAGATTCCTCGGGGAATAAGGGATCTGTCCTGCTTTGCCCCCATCCAGCAGGTGTGATCTTTCTTCAGACTCTTGCCTGGTCCCTCAGAGATGTCTAATCCACAGCTATTTTTTGGTCATGTAACAGCAGAGAAGTGTATAGTTGACAAAAACTCTTTTCTCTAAGATAATTAAGAGATAATCTTTTGATTCTCTCAACAATCCCATGAGATAATGTATTTCTATTAATCCCATTTTACAGACGAGGAAGTTGAGGTTCAGAGAGGTGAACTGACTTACCGGAGGTCATATACCCAGTGAGAATTCAGAGCTTGGGACTACAGTGGGAGACAGTATAGCTTGGTGGTAAAATGAATGGCTTTTGGAGACAGGGTAGTTCTGCATTCAACTTCCTGCTCTGTTATTTTACTCACTGAAGAGTATGAAGAACTCTGGACTTCTCTATTATCTTCATATATCAACTGGGGCTAACAATACCACTTACCTTCCTGGGTTATTGTGAGGCTTAAATCAAACAACTTAGGCGCTATAGACTTAGCGCATAGTAAGTGCTCAATAAATGTTAACTATGATTATTATTAACTCTGGGCTTATCTGAGTCACAGACATAACTCAAATATTGTGGTTGTCCCTGAGTTCTCTGCCATGGCTAGTCACTCTGGAGATGGTTAGAATTCAGGTCCAGTCCCATCCCCCCGAGACTGCTTGGCCCCCAGGGGACCAGACACAGAGTTCCCTAAAGGACTCTCTGATTAGCCCAACACCCACGATGGAGAGAGGTTTCCTCTGGCCCCTGTGATAAAGACATTGATGCCCACTAGACAGCCCATCTGTTTCCCCACATCTACCAGTCCCAGTGCCGTTAGACAGTACCACGTAATTGGTTCTGGCCAATGGGTTGTGGGTGAAAGGGACACCTATCACTGTTCCTGGCTCTCCACACTCCAGCTCTCACTCCTCCAGCCTCAGTGACTGAGAATGGCTTGTGTTCCGGGAGATGGAGGATGACAGCCCGTCAGTCAGTCTGGATCCCTGAGCAACTGTGTGGAGCAGAGCCGCCTGCCAACCTACGCGGAGCATGTTGCATGAAGAAGAAATAAACCTTGGTGGTGTAACCCTCAGAGACTCTGCAGCTGTTTTTTTGCTGTAGCATAGCCTCGCTTAACCAATACAACCCATCTCGGTTGGGTGAAGTCTGACATTTTACATTAATAGTATAATGCCTTGCACTGGACAGCTTTCCGCAGTGTATTACAGAGCAGGCTCGCACCTACCATCGTTTTTGATCCTTGGAACAAGTACATATATGGGAATGCCCCTGCTAAGAGCTTAGTGTTCTTTCTTTATGCAATGACTGCTCTAAAATCCCCATTTCTATACATATCCAGTTTTAAATCAACCCCTCTCCCCACTCTATCCTAATTCTACACCGTAGCTTCCAAACTCTGTTGCACTTATTTGCTTGTCTATCTGCCTTCCCCAGCCAGGCTGGAAGCTCTTTGATACCGTCTTATCTAAGACAGAGGCAGCGCCTCGTCGATTTGGTTTGTCTGTGTCTATTGCAGCAGGTGCTTTAATGATGGCTGATGGACCACCGGTCGTGTGAGGGAGACAGGGAGGCCTACTGTCCCCCTCTGGAGGCGCATCTCGGCTAAAGGACTTTCCCAAGGTCACACAGCTGGTAAGTGGCAGAGCCAACCAGCCTCCTTCTGACTGGAGAGCCTGACCTGCCTGTTTGTGCACAGGCTGTTTTGAGGATCAAATGAGATCGTATGGGCCAGGGCGCCTTGTAAGGCATTCCACTACTTTTGCATTTCCTATTTCCAAAGGCTAGTAAGGAGGCCCGCGTGGTGGTGTCCTAACTGGAGAAGGGCCTGGCTGGCCCAAGGTAGTGGGTCCAGGAGAGGACTGGGTGGGGCTCCCGGGGGAGGAGCCTTGTCTGCTGTACCCTCAGCAGCAGGATGGTACCTGGAGCATAGCAGGTGCTCAATACAGGGTCCTCTTGAACCAACGGGAAGGAAGAAGCAGGTGTGGGGAGGCAGGAAAGGATACTCTAACTTGAATTCTGAAAGCAGGGGTCTGGGATGGAGTGTGTGAGGTGGGGAACGTGTGCCCTCTGGCTGCCTGCATCCCCTGTCTCCTGCCCCGGGGCTGGGGTGGCCGGCTTGGTGTGGCACTTGTGCAGCCCATTTAAGTGCTCTCGATCACTCGTTAACAGACACAACATCAGGCGCGCCCTGTGGCCTCCCCAACTCTTGGCTCCGCCAGTGGGGGAGGCTGGAGGGGAGGCCCTTTCTCATCCTCAGGCGGCCTGAGTCAGACACAGGAGCCAGGGAGAGAGACGGATGGAGCTTCTGGGTGTGGTGGTCTGGTAGGGACCTAGCAGCACCTCAGGGAGAAATGCCCCCTCCCTCAGGACTGATGTGAGGTTGGAAGCGCTTTTGTAGCAGGGATCAGATTCCAACAGGGGCCGGTGGTTTTTCTCGGCACGATGGGTCTGCTCCAACACGCCCCTTCCCTGTCCTCCTTCAGGGAGTAGGAAGTTTTCTCTCTTTTGAAAAGCCTTTTGGACACCCCCATGGGACAGTCCTGGCGTGGCTGGGCATACATGGGGGTCAGCCCTGAGTGTGATTTGAAGGGCGGAGGGAGCAGCTTCCCAGGTACCTGCCCAAACCCCAGATCTTAGAACCGGAGGGTATTCAGAATTCATGGAGCCACATTTGCAAGTGGATTAGCTGAACTCATGTGCCGACTCAAGTGACTGGTTATGGCTGCCTGGTGCGTTGCATTGAGAAGTCTTAGCTGCAATCAATTAACAGCATCTGCCCCAGTGAAGAGAGGGGAGTGGCTGACATGCCACAGATGCAGATTCATCTTCTCGGATTCTCATTTGAATCTCCTTCTCCTGGTGCCTCATTTCTGCTATTAGAGAGCCTTTACTTCGCGTTAAGGCCTGTCTTTCTGTTTATATTTCTTTAAAATGCATATGCGTCAGAGAGGAGTACCAAGAAGGTATTAAAGAATTCAGTGATTGATTGATTGGGATTGATGACCAAAAACAGATCATTATCAGTTTTGCTAGTTCTGGAAAATGCAATGATGCACTGGCAACTCTTCAAATACATAGATTATCTTTTGGCTTAGGGTGGGTTATCAGACTGCCTTGCAAAGTGGCAGCTGGCTGAGAGGAAACTAGTTGGATGTGGTGGAAGGCAAGCTTGGACACTGGGGTTCCCCCATCAGGGGTCACCCTGCAACAGGGACACCAGGGGACCAGAGGTGACCAGGGGCACCGACCACCTGGGGTGCGGGCACACGAGCTCAGCTTCACTCTTTCTTCTGTTCAGAAACTCCTTCTAGGGGGAGCCCCGTGTTCCCAGCACTGTGGTCTGTTCTCTGTGGGCTGTACCCCTGCCACCCGCTTCAGTGGGGTCAGGCTGGGGGAGGACCAAAGTTTAGTTTTCATACTGAACAATTACTGGGGTCACTGAGCGGCGTGTCAGGGGTGGGGGACTCACACGCTCTCGAGTAAGAGCCAGGCAGTTCACTGTGTAGATCGGGAATTCTAACGAGTCCGACTTCCATTAATGTACTAAGTCTTTGCAGAATTAGACTTTGAAGAGTATAAGCCAATCTAGTGTGAATGAAAAGAACTTAAATGGCCAAAAAATCCTCTGGTCAGATTTATCAATTTTTTCTAAGAAGAACAGAATGGGAGGAAAGAGAAATATTCATATATGGGTCATTTACCCCAGTGAGTCCAGTGACAGGGGATAAGTGCTTTGAACCAGGTCAGCGATGCCGGCCCGAGTCTCTGTACTAAGGTTATGTCAGGTGAGAGGAATCATTGGTTCATCCATCCATTCATTCATTCAACAAGCACTTACTGTGCCAGCCTCTGATGATATATGGATGAAGAAGACATCCTGTCTACATAGAGCTTTGGATCAATGAGGAGTATAGACAAGAAGTAGCCATTTTTGACAGAGTGTGGTAGGTGCCGAGCTCTGGAGGCCTCAGTTTTTCCCATCTGTGAAATGGGAATTTTCCTCTTTACCTTGTCTCCAAGTCACTAGAGTAGCAAGAGCTGTCTCAGCAGTGCTTGGGGCGTGGGCTGCTCGTCCCTGAAGCAGGTGGGAGAGGGTGACCCCAGACATCCCCCTGGGGTGTGGGCTGCCCCCAAACAGAATGACTGCTGCCTGCATCTGCAGAGCGCCGCACCGCATACATTTCCAAGCACTGCCTTGTTCAGCGTCTCATTTGATCTTCCTTCTTCCTTGTGAGGCTGGCAGGGTGTGGGAATCATCATTCCAGGGGACCTAAGGTCACATGTGTAGCTGGGGGCAGAGCTGGAGGCTAGAACCCGAGGACACTTTGCTCGCTCATTCCATGGGGTGCACTGGTGGAAGATGAGTTGGGGAGTTAGCATGGAGACGGAGACGAGGAGAGGACAGAGATTCCAATAGTACATAGCTCAGCCTTCCTCTTCCTTTTGTTCTTTCTTGCAACGTGGAAACCCTTACTGAGCACTGACTACGTGCATGGTGCTACAGTACTGAACTCCTTCCTGGGCTGCCAGCAAGCCCAGGTCAAAAGTGGAACTTGAACCCTAGTCGGACACTCATTCCAAAATGCCACACTTGCCAGTTGGGGTGTCATCCCGGGAGTCAGGTAGCAAGAATATGAAGAAATGGGACCCACCCTAGGGCCAGGACGATTGCAGAATCCTGGAGCGCTCACTGCTATCAGCAGTGCAGACCCTCTAGTGAAGCCAGCCCCGGACTCTCCAAGGAGCAGGGACTCACCCATTTTGGAATAGGGAGGCAGTGGGTGCCTGGACCCCGGGGAGTGGCCCATTCCGGACGGAGCCTGCTTTGGGGGGTGTGATGACTTGGGCTGTGGAGTAGGAGGTGGGGACTGCACCTGATGGCTTTGACAGAAGCGGACTCGGCCTGCTCTGCTGCAGGCAGACACCATCCACGCAGGCCTGCCACCAGGGAGGCCGACGGGCAGCTGGCTGTCCAGGGACGTGTGCAGTCTGAGGGACTTCTGGGAGACTCCCTCACGCTTCCCATCTGTGTGGAGGTGGAGTTATGGGGAGGCAAAGGAACAACTCAAATATCCAAGCTGTCTGGAATCAGGGAATGGGGGCCCCTGGAGAACCCTGTCCTGGGAAGTGTTTCTGTGAAATTGTCTTAGTTTTTATAATTAAAAGGATTTTATTTTGATTTTATTTTACTGAAGCGTTTAAGCAAAGACCACTTCCCAAATAAGGAAGTTTGAAATCCGTCAGGACTGGGTCCAAGTCCTAGGTCAGCCACTCACTGTGATCATGGACAAGTCACTGGGTGCCTTGCCTTTAGGTTTTCTTGTCTGAAAAATGCCCACCTCAAGAGGCTGTTTGGGAGGCCTAAGAGAGATGAATTTATAGAAAAAAGCTTTGTGAGTTGTTGAGCGCTATGCACTTGTTGGCTGTTTATTATTGATGTCAAGGAAGGTTCCTTCGAACCCTCAGAGCCTGAGGGCTGATGATGATTGGAATTCATTCTTTCTGGTTAAACATTACTCCTCCCCCTGGGAGCAGTAAGAGAGATAGGATAACAGGAAAGCACTAGTTCCTGGGGACAGTGAGGATAAGGAAACAACCTTCTGGATGATGGGAAAAGAAGTTCACAGGACAAGAGATTGGGGTGAGGGAGGTGGGCACGCAGGTAAATGTGCTCTTCTGGCCAAACTCTAGGCTGGGCCTGAGGAAGGCATGTCTGCTCTGAGAGGGACATTCTGGTCCCCATTTTCTGTCCAGAGCCCCTCGTGAGCTGCCTTCCAGTCCCTGGAGACCAAGCTGGGCCCTTCAAGTGACTGTCCATCTCAGACCCAGCTCTGACGCTCCACCCACCTTGCCAGGCTTAGGTAAATAAAGACACTGTCCCTGTGGGGAGCCGCTGGGGCTGAGAGCTCCCCTGGGGGGCTCCAGGCAGCAGGAGCCGGCTCCCCACAGCTTGGCAGAAGCAATCACTGCCCCTCTCCCTGGCTTCTGCCTCTGACCTTGGGTAACCTGGCAGATCACCAGCGCCTGAGAGCTGGGGTGGGTGGCATGCTCAGGAGAGAAGGCAGTTGGGGTCTGCCAAGTGCAGTGCTGGCACGAGGACAAACGCCGGGGCACGGCCGGGATGGGGCCAGCATCAGCTGAGGGCAGCGTAGCCAGGGCCAGTGGGGAGGAGGCTTCAACAGTAGCTGGGATATTTTAAGCTGACAGTAGCTCATCAGAAGGGCTGTTTACCAGCTCAGCTCCTGCTGCCACTGGGGAGTTGTGAAGGTGGCAGGGGAGGTGTGGGGCTTCAGTTTTCTCAGGACGCCTGTGACTTTTGGGGAAAGAGGAGTTTAGAGAAAAAGCCCTTCCCAGACCTGTCCCAGATGAAAAGAAGAGCCAAAAACTGCTGGGTGCCTTCTCCCTTTCCTCCATGATCTCCTGTGTGGGAGAAAGCAGCAGAGAGCCCTGGAGCCCTGGCTGGCTGGATGCTTGGTTTCTCTGTCTGAAGGTGAAAGCTTACTAGACCAGGGTGTGGGAGGACCTACTTTCCAGTCCTGGCTCTGCCACTTGCTGGCGGCACCGTAACCTGGGCCACGTCATGGGCCATCTTCAAGCCTGAGTTTGTTCACTTGGAAGGGATGCTGATTTGGCCACGCCTTCTTCCCAAAGGGAGGGGGGATGGTGTGGGGGCTTCAAGATCTGGGGGAAAGAAGTTGTGAAACTGTGAGGTGTTATATCTACATAAGGTGGTATTGACAGCTTCCTGACGGAGTAACTCCCCATCTGCATCCCTGCATCCCTGCTGCAGCAGCAGCTTTCTCCCCTTCTAATGGGCTACCCTGGGGCTAGGGGGGGCCTCTCTGGCATGGGTGCAGCTGCAGAGAGGTCTCTGAGGCCCTGGGGAGAGGCTAAGTAAAGCCAAATTCCCACCTCTTGCTGGTGCCTACCTCTAAAGAGAATGATGAAGCACAGGAACACAGACTGAAATCAATTAGAGAAATCAATGCCCCTGACTGCGGTATGCATTTCTTTCCTCCTAGCCTGGTCCCACCCACCCTGCCCCAGCAGCCCTGTTCACTCTTTGGGAATCAGAAGCTTTAGTTAAATCCCTGCTGGTCTCCATTCCCAGACTAGTTTGCTCTGGCCAGGCTGGGCCTCAGGGATCTGGAGTGGCCCCTGTGGGGAGGGAAGGTTGGTGAGTGGGTCAGCCTGCCATTAGGAGGGGGGACAGGGCTGGAACGGGCCTGGGAAAGCTCATGGATGACCATGACTCAGGCCCAGGGTGCTGAGTTGGACACTGTGGCATGTGCCATGGTAAGACAGGATCCTTTCTAGGCTTTAGATTTGAACTCCAAGGATTAGGCGAGACGAGGCCACAGGAAAGATAAAGAAGAAATTTCAATTCTCATGATTTCTTTACTCTGTTGCTGGACAGGGCAGGGAGAAAGGGAGTATTTAAGATGTTCTGAATTGGGACATGAAAATTTATAGCCTGGAGAGCCATTACTTTGCTCATTTATTCAGGGCATAGAGGTTACCAGGATGGGGCCTTGGATCCCAACTGACAGAGTTCAAATCCTGGTTCTGCCACTTAAAATATGACCTTAGGCAAGTTATATCACTTTTTTTTTTTTTTGCCTTAGTTTTCTCATTTGTAAATTGGGGCTATTAATAGTAACTACCCCATAGAGTTATTATAAAAATTAAAGGAATATCAACATGTATCTTGCCATAAAGTTGGCTACCTTAATTATTTTTTCCAATGACAAGGTCTAAGAAGTCAGGGCTGTCCCCTGGCTGGTCACTGTGGGAGTAGAAGGTAATTCCCCTCTTCCTTGTCCCCTGTGTTGAATCTATCACATCTTGCCGATTCATCTTTATAGAGCCTCTGACAACCCTCTCCTTGTGTTCAGGCCCACCACTGCTTCCTGTTTTGGACCCTCATTATTTCAGGCTGAGACTGTTAAAATCGCTTCCTAACCCGTCTCTTGTCTCCATCCTTCATGGAGTTGTCAGATCAATCTTCTAAAACACTGTTCTCATGCCACTGGCCTGTTCGAACACCTTCAGTGGTTCTTAGGGGAACAAAGACAAGCATTAAAGGCTTACCTCCACCGTACCTCCCGATCGGACCCTCCAGATCTTCTCTGCCAGGCCCCTCCCCACCTGTGCCCTTCGTTCCTCCCAACGCTTGGACTGTTCCTCAAATCTTTCTTACCCCTGTGCTTGACCTATGCTGTCCCCTCCCCAGAATGCCCTCCTCTGTGTTCCGCCAAACTCCACCATCCTTCCAGGTCCATCTCGAATCCTACGTCCCCCGGTGAGTCCTCCTGAAGCCCACGGGTACTAACCTTTCCTTTCTCTCACTTGGCCCCAGTGTGCCTTTGGGCTGCTCGCTCTTTTCATGGGTACCCGATCTAACTCTACCTGTGCACGCTTCCATGGCAGGGGCAGTCCTGCTCAGGACCGTATTCCCCACAGACCTTGGCACTGTGGTGCGGGATCCAGTAAGTTTGTGCTGGCTGATGGTTTGTGGGAGGCGCTGGGTCAGCTGCTGTCCCACGGCTGAGGGTACCTCTGCTTGCCAGCTCCATGGTTTCTGACACATCTTAGTTGCACCTCCTTCTTTTTATTCCTGCTTGGATTTTTCTCTCTGGGGCAAGGGAATCTTCAGCGTTCTTTGCTCCACAGAAGGAAAAGAGGGGATGAGATTCTGCTGGGAGTAGCACAAGTCTGGTCTGTTGAGTTGTGTGGCTAATGAGAGTGTGTGTGCGCATGCGTGCATCCTCGGGTAGGCCTGCAACCCTCCCCCCTTCCACTAGTCCTTCTGCTTCCCTACTGTTCTTCCCCCCCAGAGAATCCACTCCACCAGACGACTAGACCTAGAGAGAAGAGGGAAGGGGAAGAAACTAACGGCCCGAGTGTCCTTTCTCCCTCTCCCTGCACATTATAACTCCCGGATCTGTGATGGCGGAGGGGCCATCTTGGGTGGGCAGGAGACACATCTACCCATGAGCTCAGGAGCAGCTGGGATGGGCCCTTAAAGTCTGAGGAAGGGTGTGTGAACGTGTATCCGTGAACCTAAGGGCATCTGTTTACACCTCCTGAAAGTCTCTCTCTTGACCCTCTACAAAGCTGTCTCTATTTCCCTTGAAGCCCCATAGCCTTTTATCTCTGGTTTTCATTTGCCACTTTGGTGTTTATGCCTTGTCATAGGTTCCGAATTCTTCTGGATCCTGGAGGAAAGGGGTGACATTTTACGAACAACTTTCTAAGAGTCAGGCATTTGACTAGCTGCTCTGTGTACAGTATCTCATCTCATCTGGACAAGGTTGGGTTTTTAAAAAAAAAAAATCCCCATTTTATAGATGAGATAACGGAGGCTCAGAGAGATTAAATTGCCTATGGCTAGCACATGTCCATCTGTGTTTCCTCTGCAGATCCTGGCACGGGGCAGGGGTGCGTGCATATGGGAGATTCTTGGGAAATCATGGGGTGACACTTGGACTCTGCCATATCTAAGGGCAGTTCAGGTGGAAGGTGGGTCAGCAGATAGTGAGGTGTAGTGGGTGATGCTTGTTTAGACAGGAGGGAAGAAAGGGCCCAAGGTCAGAGGGCCTCATGGCCACAACAACGTCAATGTTGGCCTGGCTGGTGTTGTCCACTGTCCTTGTGATGACTCTGTGACCTGGAGTCCCTGAAGGATCTCAGCCACTCACCTCCTGCTACTAGATTCCACCCCCCCCCCCCCGCCACCATAGGAAATCAGTGGGCACCACCCCTGGGTGTTTATCACTGCTTTCTCAGCAAAGCTCTCATATATGCTTCAGAGAATTTTCCTTCTTATGCCCAGCCAGGATTCAAAGAAAGTTATAGAAATTGTTTTTGAGGTGGGGGAGGTAGAGGGATGTGCCTAGCAGCAATTTTGGAGCCTGGAGTAGGGTCTTGGGAGAGGGAAAGTCCGAGGTGAGATACGGAAATGTGGGAGTGGTGGAGGGCATTTGGGCAGCCAGAAGGCCCAGGAAGTAGGAGAGGAGAGGGGGAAAATTTATTCACACCAGTCTCCCAGCCTCCAGCCTCTGATCCAAGAGTATAATTCCTATCAGGTTTTCAACCCTTAACCTAAACTTTTCTGAAGCCGGTTCCTTAAGTCTCCCAGCTTTTGGAGTGAAAATGTGAAGTCCTTTCCTAGAACTGAAGAGGCCCGGAGGAATGGCAGGGAGGGCAGCCCCGAGGGGACTTTCCCCAGCTCCAATCCCCAAGCCTTCCTGGCCCAGGTTCTCCACTCACCTGCTAGGGTCACGCCTCCAAGCGGGCACCACTCAATGGCAGGGTGACAGGATGGAGCGAGGGCTGATGCCCCAGGATGGGGCAGATGTGAGGCGTTCGGAGGAGACCCTCAGCTCTGCGCTTCCCAGGCTGGAGAAGCCGCGTTCCCGCCTGAATGCGCAAGATGGAAGTTGCTCCCTCTAGCTTTTCCACTAGCGAAGGCTAGGCTGCAGGTTTTGTAAGTGACCCCTCCCTTCGCGCCCAGGTCCATTTCTAGCATTTACTCTTTTCCAGAGTCTTGTTCATTTAAAAACGCATCTTAAAATGCACTAACACCTACGCCTTCGATCCAGCCCAGATCCGGTTTTGGGTAGCGCGGAAACTTTACGAGGCACTGTGTGTACCACGCCCCGGCACTTGGGGTGCGCGCGCAGAGCTGCGTGCAAGAATGTGTGCGCGGGAGCCGAGGGATGCTGGGCAGCTCTAACGCAGCTGAGGATGTATCAGATGGCAGCGTGAAACTGGGGTGCCCGGGGTGCGTGGGTGTGCCCGCGCGTGTCCACAGCCCACCGTCTCGCCCCCTCTTGTCGGAACGTGTCAGCAGTCTCACCTCTCCTTCAGCCCTATCCCAGCCAGACGCTTCCTTTTTGGTGCTTCTGAGCGTTTACTGTAAATTCCGTGACTAAAGCACGCCGGTGAGCCCGGCCCGTGGACAGATGGATCAATCGCCCCCTTCCCGGAAGGGGGAGGGGACCCCACCCAGAGCCTCGGAAGCGGGGAGCTGCCTGCTGCCTCGGGAGAACTCCCCGGAGCCCAGCTCGCAGCCGAGCGCCGGCCGCCGAGTCTGGCGCGGAGCCCTGGCCCGGGTCGGTCCCGGGGCGCTCCCGCCGGGGTTGGGTGTGAGTCCGCCTCCCCGATCCCTCCCGCGCAGTTCGGCGAGGTTCGCCGGCCTCCGATGAGGCGGTCAGGCAGCCCCGGCTCGGCAGACTTCTCCCCGCACCGGAGGAGGGAGACAAGTGGGGAAGGGCAGTCTCGAAGGGCTGCGACGCTGGGGCGTATAGGGGGCGAGCGCGCCGCGGGCGTGCGGGGAAAGTTCTCGAGCTCCGCGCGGAGAGCACACGTGTATGCGTACGCGGGGCTCGACCGGGGCAGGCAGGCTGCGCGGGGACGCTGGGGGCTGGCGCCGGAGGGGATCCTTCTTCTCCCTAGCGCCTTCGGGAAGACACTCTGCCTCGGCTCGCTGGCCGAAGGACGCATCCGCCCGCGGATGGTGCAGCCCCGTCCCCAGACCCTAGCCACCAAGCAGGGTTTTTTTTTCTAGCGCCCTTCCCCCCACGCCCCCGGGATGGCTCGGGCGCCCGGCGCTCCACGCCTTCGGGCCTCCGCTGAGCCTCCCCAGGCCTCCGTGAGCCGGTGGTCGGGGCGCGGGGGGCGGGGGCAGTGGGGGGGTTGGCGCGCGGCGGGGGGAGGAGGAGGGTGCGGAGGCTTTGGTGGCTTTGGGTTGGAGCCCGAGCCTTTGCCGGGGGAGCCTGTCAGTTTCCGGCAAGGCTGCAGGTCAGTCCGGGGAAGGGTGGGCGGCAGACCAGAGGGAGACAGCGGCGGAGCTCTCCTCTCGGCCCGCGTTCCCCGGCGCCACCGCCACCGCCTTGTCGCCGCCGCCGCTGCAGTGTCGCTGCTCCGCTGCGCGCCCGCGCCTCGCGCCACCAGCGCCTGGGAGCCCGAGCGCCGAGCCCCGGGCGGAGGAGAGGGGCGCGGGCGCGAGAGCCCCGGCGAAGGAGCCGCGAAGGGGGAGGGGGCGGGCGGAGGGAGGAGCAGGGAGAGGGAGAAGGGGGCGGGAGAGGAGAGCGAGGGAGAGCCGGAGAGAGCGGGAGCAAAGAGCGAGAGCCGGGGAGAGGAGAGGGAGGGAGAGGAGAGAGAAAGACACACGCACGCAGAGACACACGGTCACTGGAATTCCATTAGAAAAAAGTGACACGAGCAAGGGTTAGCGGGAGAAGATTTTTAAAAATCTTTCCGTCGTCTTGTGCGAAAGAAGCGACTCCGGTCTCTGGTCCTCGAAGCTCCCGCTGGTTTGTTCCTAGGCGCTTACACCCGTCGGTGGATTTCTTTCTTATTTGCGCTTTATTCTGACCCCCACCCTCGCCGCTTCCTTCCAGCCCTTCGCTCTCAGATCGCTTCTCCCCCACCTCCCCAGTCCCCTCCGGGGAAGCGCAGGGGAATCGGACCCGTGGGGACTCGCGCCTTCCCGGATGAGCTGAGGGGAGGGCAGACCTGAGGACCGGCTGTCGGCTTGGAAAGCAGATTATACATCCGAATACGTGTATATTTGATTTTAGTGGGCAAAGGGGGCGTCGAGAGGCCGCCCACCGCCCTCCATTCCACTACCCGCTCCAGCCAGAGGCGAGAATCGCAGGACTCAGGATCTTCATCGGGTGGACCAGCTGGGATCTCCGCATTGGATTTGGGGCTGATTATCACTGCTTGGCTATTATTATTACTGTTGTTGTTGTTGTTATTTTTTAATCCAAGGGAGAAAGACAAAAAAAAAGCAAAAAAAACCTGTGGGATTTATTTAACATGATCTTGGCAAACGCCTTCTGCCTCTTCTTCTTTTTAGGTGAGTATCTGCGTGTGGCGAGGGCAGCGTGTCCGCCGGAGCCTCGGGGGCTGCGCGGGCCGTGCGTTCGAGCGCTGGCGAGCAGCGGGGAACGCGGGGGGCGAGCGGGGCGCTGGCGGGGGACGGACCGGCGGGGAGAGCGCGCGGCGGGGCGAGCCGGGCCCGGGCGTAGAGGAACCGAGCAGGGCCGGCGGCGAGGATGCGGGCGGAGGGACGGGAGCCGCGGCTGGCTGGTTACGCGGGGGATTGGCAAGGAGACTTATAACTCCCAGACCATCCCCGCGCACACGCACGCAGACACACACTCGCTCACTCACACGCAGTGATAGCGCTCATTTCCCTCAAAATAATGGGTTCAAATTGCGGCAACTTAAGAAAAAAAAAATTCCAACTCTTGATCTGGAAGAGAGAAGGGAGGGGAGAGGTTCAGTGTCGTGGAAAGGAAAATCATGCCAGTCCCACCTTTCCCGGCGGCTCCCTGAGTCGATCGTGGTAGAGGGCATGGGTTTCGCCAGGAGCTCCCGGCTGGACATCTGTGGGGGCAGCCCTGGCAGCCATCCCCCACCCGCCAATCAACCGCTGGAAAATGCACCCCGCTTCCCACTCTCTGAACCCCTTCCTAGGGGCTCCACTCCCTGGAACACTTTTCAAGTTTCTCCCCACCGTTTGCCCTCCCTCCTGCCCAGACCTGAGCCAGGTGGGTGGGCGGGAGTGGAGTGTTTCTAGCCGCTGTTCAGTGCCTTCCCTTTGCCACCTCTGGGGCGGGGGACCCCATAGCTGGTGGGAAGAGATGGGAGGGAGGCCAAAGTTTGCTTCCTTGGGTGAAGAAGGAGAGGGGTCAGGGGAGAATCCTGGACTGAACAAAGACCACTGCTCATTCTGTAAGCCCACTCCCCCAAGGGCAGCGAGCAGGGGCTGCCTGGTGCCCCTGAACCCCGGCAGTCTCTTTCGCACCCCGAATTACCAACCCCTCGTCCCCTTTTTATGCTACACAAGATCATCTCAGCTGCTTGGGAGACAGGGGTATAGAGGGAGCATTCTTGGGGGTGGAGGTGAGGAAAAGTGGGTGTTTGCAAGGCTGTGTGCTAACCAGGAGTCCCAGGCAAGGCTGCTGCCCCAGTAGGTGCTCCAGAGAGGGAGCAGGCTAACGGGGTGTGTGTGTGTGTGTGTGTGTGTGTGTGTGTGTGTGTGTGTGTGTGTGTGTGTGTGTGTGCTCTGAAGCACACATCTGCTTCATTGTGGGTGCTGCTCCTGCCACCCTGGGCTGCTGTGTAGCCAGCGGTGAGCCAGGCTGCCCAGATGGGTCACGAGGGCACCCTTTCCCTCCTGGAGGAGCGGAGAGGGGAAGGCCTGGGGAGGTAGGTGCAGATCCCGGAAACACTTGCTGGGGGGTGTCTAAGAAGTGTCCTGACTAGGACGGGGGCTTGCAGTCCAGTCGATGTTGGTTGGGGCCTGGGCCCTTTGCCAGTTCCCTCCTCTTCCCCCTCCCACAGGCATGAGTTCCCCGGGGGGCCAGGCCCTGCTCTAGGGTGTGGCCTTCACTGTCTGGCCTCCCCGAGCCAGAGGTGGCTTTTCTCCAGGCAGCTTTCTCGGGGTGGGAGGGGCTGAGGGAGGAGGCTGGGACGGTGCTCCTGGCCTACTGTGCTCCTGCGGCCTTTCCCGGCAACGCTCTCTCTCTGAAGGGGCTATTACGAAACCTGACCTTTTCTCCTACTGCTGGTTAAAAAACGCAGCTTTCTGGGGCCAAGAATGAGCAGGGCCAAGAAGAAAAGAAAATTGTATTTCAGGAGAAGCAGCCAGATTGCTTGCTCCTGAGCTGCACACCCCTTGGGCCGGCAGGGCTTCCAGATGTGGGCGCCTTCTGAGGTCTCCGTCCCCTGGTGGAGGAGAGCAGTGCCGGCCGTCAGTCACCTCCAGGCCCAGCCCCCCAGGCTGCAGGCAGGCTTGTCCCAGCTGAGGAGCCTGAGGAGAGACTGCTCTCCTCTGCACGTGTAGGGGGCCGGTTCAGAGATGTCCTCCCAGGTGTCTGTGACCCTAGTGTGTGGGGGGTTGAGAGCAGGAGAAGAGCAGGGTGCTGTCGGCATCCTCTTTGGCTACAGCCTTTCAGTTCCCTTCCCATGAGAAGTCCCTTTCCAAAGCTGGGGTGTGGGGTTAACTGAGTGACCACAGGACGTTGAAAGGCTCTGGGTTAGGCCAGTCGAGAACAAGGGATAGGCTGGTGCTAAGGACATTTCAGCCCCAGGGCCCTTTCCTGGCAAGGAACCCATAGTTGGGAGTTCGTTGGAAATTCCACTTGGGGGAGAGGCTTTTCTGGAGATTGAGAGGTGATGGGCATTTTCAGTGGGGGGTAGAGTGAAGCATGTTCCTAGGAGCAGGGGCCTTTGGTGTGCCCCTCCCAAGGTTCTAGTGAGGTCTGGGGCTGGAGAGGCCTTTCTGGCCCAGCCTGCCTGACCTCCGGTGTTGACAAGCTCAGGGAGAAAATGAGATGGGGGGTGGGGATGAGGGCTGGTCAGAGGGCCCACGTCCCACTGGCATTCTAGCTCTTGTGGGGCATTTGATGCCCAAGGGTGGCTGTAGTTCTGTGTGGTCTCTCAGTCCTGTGTCTTTAAAAGCTGTTCTACATGTCTTTTTGCTTTCCTTGAGGGATCTGAGTTTTCTCCTGATCTAGAATTTGGAAACATCACCAGGATACCTTCCAACCTTTACTCTCCTAGAATTCTTGGCCAAAGGCACCGAGTTGCCATGACTTCTTTCTCTGGCTGGGCTTGATTGGTTCTGGGGGTCATGACTCCGACTAGAAGAGTCAGGGAGCTTGGTCGGAAGATGCACCGGCCCTCCTACAGAGCATCTCCCTGCCTGGGAGCCGGCAGGATGAGGGAAGCCCAGGATTCTATAAGGATCATCCCTTGGGGCTCTAGACCTCACCTGTAGGGCAGGGAGGAAGTCTCCTTATTGCCGCAGTTCCCTAGGCTAAGGTCCTCACCTTTAAGCCTGGGTAGGATGCCCCTTTCTCATTTTACCTCCACAGTGCAGCCTCAGGTGACGCCAGCGGGGGAGGGGAGACGCCTGCTGGGATGCTGGGCTGAGCGGAGTCAGTGGAAGGCCCAGGGCTGGGCCGGTCTTGAGGCTCCAGCAGGCTGGCTACCTGGCTGGCTAGGTGGGGCAGCAGGTACCAGTGAGGCTGGGTCAACACAGCTGCTCCTGGGTGGCCCAGATACAGCCGAGTCCCACTCAGAGACCCAGGAATTTGCTGAAGCCGGGCAGTAAGGCTGCTGCCTGGGCTTGGGCGGAGGACACTTCTCCACCCACACCTGGGCAGATGCCCCAGTGTTCATGACCACATTCCATGCTGGTTTCTTCAATGGTCTTGTCTCAGCCTGGCCACAGCCTTCAGCTCCTCCTGTCCTGAGGCAGAGGTATGGTCAGGAGGAGAAGGGAAGTCTTTTGCTATGGACCCTGTGGGCTTCTCCAACCCAGGCCCACCCCTTGCTCTCCTAGTGGGGTAGGCCTGGCCCTCCAGGAGCCCATTCCTTGATTCCTTTCCCCTCGGCACTCAGTCGGGAGTGACAGGCTCGCAGTGCAGCACTCTGCCTCTAGGTGTCGCTGTCTCCCTGTGGTAGCTGCCCCCTGAGCAGGGCCTCCTTGGGGAAAGGAGTGGGAAGTGGCGGTTCTGGGTAGAGATGGAGGGGATTCTGTGGGATTGGGGACCGGGGGGTGGGGGGGACTTCTCCCTAGGATCTTTTTATGTTTTGGGGCAGGATGGAGTGGAGGAAGCCCCCCCAGATCACTCCTCGGGTCCTGGAAAAGCCAGTGTTGGCTTTGGGCTATGGTATGGCTTTTTTGTGGGGCAGGATCTGAGTGACGGGCTTGGAGAGGACCGGGAGACCGGGAGAATGTCTGTGTCCAGAGGAAGCCGTTTTGGGAGCTTGCTTTTGAAAGGGCCAAGCGGCCCTTTCCTTCCCTGCCCTTCCCCTCCGAATCTCCTTACTTGACCTCTTCCCTTCCGAGGACCGTGGGTTTGGACACTTGAGGCCGTGCATGAGGAGGGTGGACTGATTCCTGCTTGTTCATCGTCGGGGAGGCGAGGGGCTGTGTGCGAGGCCAGGGTCAGCTTGCAATTGACTTGTTATTTGGCTTCTGGAAAGAAGAAAAAAAAGGGGAGACAGAGGGGAGAGGGTTTCAAGGGAGGGTGGCGAGGAGAGGAAAGAAAGAGAAAAAGAAATAGGGGAGAGAAAGGGAGAGAGACAGCCCGATGGAGAGGGAGAGAGGGAGGTGTGTCTGGGTGGGAGGTGTGGTGGGATGGAGTTGCTAGGTCTGCAGCATTTTCTTTGGCGGGGCCCGGGGTGGATCTTGTCCACAGGGTACGTTTTCTGTCTCTGGCTGCACTGTGGGACAGGAAGGTGTGGAGGGCTGAGCCCCCCTGGAGGAGCGCCTCCCTCTGGGCTCAGACCATGGGGTCATGCATGTCTCTCCCTGTCTCCTCGGGAAGTCTGGGGACTCAGAATGGATAGACTGGGGGGTTAGAGGGGTCTTTTCAGCCTGCGTGTGACCTTGACTTGTCATCTCCCTTCCTTGGGCCTCAGTTTCCCCAGGGTAGAATGCAGGGGCTGACTCTGGCCTCTAAGAGGCTGTGAGAGTTAAACCATCTGTTGCTGCTTTCAAGGTTTAGTCTGGTGCCTTGGATGGACCTCTGGCTGGACCCGAGGTTGCTGGGAGGAGGTCTGGGTGCTCTGAAAGTGAGATGCCCCCTCGGCCCACCCCAGGAGGCCCTGCAGCCGCCAGCTCTCTGCTGAGGCTGTGGCATCCTTCTCTGGCTTCCTGGCATCTTAGACTGTCTGTGGTCTTGCTGGGGCCTCTGGCTTTTCTGTGCTCCTGGGCCCAGGGCCACGGAGTGGAACCAGAAGAGAGTCTGGTAGGACCAGGGCAGAGGGCAGCTTTTCTCCTTCGGGTTTGAGGAGAGATGGTGGACTCTTGGGACCCTTTAGCAGCCCTTCCTCCGACCTGCTCTCTGTTGGGGAAGGCAGCCTTGAGTCAGCCTTGCTGTGCCGAGTAGAATGGGTGTGACTTTCCCAGAAGGGCCCAAGCCCCCAGGCCTGCCTCTGGGGTCGGTGACTGCGGCCCTCATTCGTGCTTGTCTTCCCTCCCCACCACCCAGACCAGACCCTCCGCTCTTTGGCCAGCCCTTCCTCCCCGCAGGGCCCCGAGCTCCACGGCTGGCGCCCCCCAGTGGACTGTGTCCGGGCCAATGAGCTGTGCGCGGCCGAATCCAACTGCAGCTCCCGCTACCGCACGCTGCGCCAGTGCCTGGCCGGCCGGGACCGCAACACCATGCTGGCCAACAAGGAGTGCCAGGCGGCCCTGGAGGTGCTGCAGGAGAGCCCGCTGTACGACTGCCGCTGCAAGCGGGGCATGAAGAAGGAGCTGCAGTGCTTGCAGATCTACTGGAGCATCCACCTGGGGCTGACCGAGGGTAAGTCCGCCCGCCTCGCTGGGAGGCACGCTGCGGATGGGGTGGTGGGAGGGCCTCCTGGGGCCCAGGTTCAGCGGGAGGGCCTGGTAACGGGGCAGAGTGGCCACAGCTCTCTCTCTCTCCACCTTCCAGGGAACCTAGAACCCAGAGGAGGTAGCTGCCCAACCTAGGAGGGCAGCTGTTGTTGGAGAGACAGACGAAGGAGGAGGTGGGGAGGAGAGACGGTGGGGTGGTGGGAGGGGAAGTGAATCGGGGCTGGTTGGATGGCCGTGTGCAGTGGTGACAAGAGAAGGGGAGGCAAGGGTGCCCAGGTGGATGGACAAGTGAGGACAGAGGAGTGAGAAGGCGTAGGCGGCGTGCAGGCGGAGCTGTGAGGTCTGTACGACAGCAAACCAGCCCTTGCTGCTCCCCGCTGCCCCCTCCTGCCTTTCTGCTCCCAGGAGGCCTGCCCTTCAGGTGGCTTCCTGACCCCGGGCCTGGCCTAGGCACCTTCAATAGAGCTCTGAGCGGCGTGTGGGCAGCGGGTCCCACAGCCCTGGGCAAGCCCGCCTCCAAGGCCCAAGGCAGAACCTGTAAGCCTTTCCCTGGACAGCCACCTCCCCCATTTCCTCCCCCTCCAGACTGGGGTGTGGAGGATTTGCTGGCCACCGGGGTCAGGCATTCAGTTATTAATTCAGCAACTGTTTATTGAGGGTTTACTGGCTGCTAGGCCTTGTGGCAACAGTTGAGAACAGCTGAGGCAACCTCTGCCTTTGTGGAGCTCATGCTCGGGGTGGGGGGATGCAGAGAAGTTATTTGTTAACAGTTATCTCATTTGGTGATGTGAGTGGAAAGCACTGGGTGCTGCGGCAGCACCAAGCAGGGGCATCAAACCCCTTCTTACAAAATCTAAAGTGCCTTCCTGGAAGAGGCAGCCTCCAAGCTGAGCTTCAAGAATGAGCTGCAGTTACCTGGTGAAGGTGTATGGGGAGAGTATGGGAGGTGGAGGGAGAGCTTGGGCAAAGGCCTGAGGGTAACTCAGGTTAGTGGAACTCGCTTACAGACCTGCAGGTAACTCAGTGTGGTAGAGGCGGGTGGAAGTGGGGATGGGGGAGGAGAGATGGGAGGGTTACGGATCTGGTGGGCAGCACCCTTGGAAGGTTTTACACGATGGATATGTGCTTCAGGACAAAGTTCACGTGGTTCCAATGAAGAGAGTAGATTGGAGAGACTGTTCGGAGGCCACTGCTGTGATACAGGCCAGGAATGATGGCGGCTGAATGAGGACAGTGGCAGAAAAGAAGGATCTAAGAGCTGTCCAGGAGGTAGAATCGACAGGTCTTGGTGAAGGGTCAGAGGAGTCAGGGGGGCCCCCAATTTTCAGTCTTGGGCAGCTGGGTGGGTGATGTGGCTGATCACAGTGAAGGTACTGAGTTGGGGGAGGGCTGGGAGATGTGAATTTCTTCTGGGGCGTGTGCCCCTCATCGGCCCCGCCCTAGACAGCTGGGCACGCAGGGCTGGGGGTCACGTGAGGAAGAGCGACTGGACATAGGGATTTAGAAGTCGCCAGCAGACTGCAGGTGGTAACTGGGGCCAAGGGAGTGGGTGCAGTCACATTGGGAGGAGGTCAGAGACAGAGCCCCCAGGACCACTGCCATTTAAAGATGGGCTGCAAGGATGACTAAGGAGGCTCTGGGGGTGAGGTAGGAGGGACAGTAGGACACCTCGGGAGGGGCTCACTCTCAGAGGAAGGAGGGTCACCAGACTGTAAGACTTCAGGCCCAGCAGGAGAGGGGTGGAAAGGGTCCCTGATGCCCTTGGGGTGAGCGCCTTAGGTGGCTGCTGGGAGCAAGCCTGCTTAAGGAGTGCCTGGGAGCCGGGGAGAGGGGAATGATGACTGTGGCCAGCTTCTTGAATTTTGGTGTGAAGATGGGAGAAGAACAAAGGATGACTTTTTTTTTTCTAAAGATGCGAGAGAGTCGAGCAGTTTAAATTCTAAGGTAGGATAGTAGTGATGGAGAGGCTGAGGTGAAGAAGAGAGAGGGATGCTCTGTGGATCTGTGCCCCTGCGGGAGGGGAGGCATCAGCCTAGGATCTGAGGGGCAGCACCGCCTCCAGCTGCTGGAGGGGGAGGCGGAAACTGGGCCCAGGGGTGGGGCCTGGATATCGAGAGCTTCCTGAGCAGTGGCCCCGAGGGTTCAAATGTGCCCTGAAAACAGGAATAAGCGGACATGGAATTATTAATAGTATTACCACCACTAGTAACAAAGTAATTCCTCATGAATCGGGTGGTCACTCCTTCCATTGCTAGCAATGCTGGAGTCCTAGAACTAGAAGTTAGCAAAGAGAGGGAGCCGGCCACAGAGACGGGCACTCTGTTCTCCGTGAGACAAGGAGCTGTGTCCCCGCCCACCACACCGCCTGACTCGTGCCCAGGATATTAAAGGCCCCGATTCAGCCAGCTGGGTTATTTAGGTTTTTGCTTTCTTTCCGACAGCCTTCAGTTTCAGCCCGAGGGAGACTGGGCAGAAGGTGGGTGGGCTTGCTGTGGGTGCAGAATGGACAGGAAAGGGATGGAAGAGCTGCCGGCTGGAGAGTTGGGTGGGCCGCCTGAGAACCTTCCCATTGGACTGGCTCCGTGGGCATCACCGCATCAGAGCTCCGGGGACCTTGCTCGGAGCTGTGACGATGAGGCAGTTTGATGACAACAATAGGCATAGTGTGCATTTTATGCTGCCTTCTGCTGTGTCTTCAAGGCCCTTTCAACCCAGGAGGGCCTGACTGTAAACTCTCCCCGTTCCAAGGCTTGAGATGGTTTGTTGGTTCATTTACTCAACAAATATCTGTTAAGCACCTACTGTGTGCTTCAGAGGGTGAAAGCACTGGGGAAGCCGTGGTCCCTGTGCTGGCGTGTACAGGCTGGGGAACCCTTCCCCTGGTCCCACTCTAGAAAGGCAGACCCCTGCTTTTCTCCTTCCTCAGAACCCTGCCCCCCCACCCCTTGCAGATTGCACAGTCCCCTCCCCCTGGGTCTTGGGGCCAGAGGTGGTTTCCGTCCAGGGCTGACCAGAGGAACCCAGAGGGCTTTTTTTTTTTGTTTTAACATCTTTATTGGAATATAATTGCTTTACAATGGTGTGTTAGTTTCTGCTTTATAACAAAGTGAATCAGCTATACATATACATATATCCCCATATCCCCTCCCTCTTGCGTCTCCCTCCCTCCCACCCTCCCTCTCCCACCCCTCTAGGTGGTCACAAAGCACCGAGCTGATCTCCCTGTGCTATGCGGCTGCTTCCCACTAGCTATCTATTTTACGTTTGGTAGTGTATATATGTCCATGCCACTCTCTCACTTTGTCACAGCTTACCCTTCCCCCTCTCCATATCCTCAAGTCCATTCTCTAGTAGGTCTGTGTCTTTATTCCCATCTTACCACTAGGTTCTTCATGACCTTTTTAACAGCAGGTGGTGTTCCTCTGAGGGACAGGATCTTCCTGAGAGGGGGCTATTCCTGGTGTGGGGGTGAGTGGTCTCCTGGGGAGGCTACAGGCACACCCTCCCTATTCCTTAAGACTCTTAATAACCTGGCTTGGGCCGGGGTGGGCGGATCACGGAGAAGAGAGACCCATGTGGGTTTGCACTTAGATTCTGGCTTCTCCTGCTGCGATTCCCCGGAGACTCGGCTCCATCTTCTGCCTCTACCTGAGGCTGAGCTCGCTGTGCAGACTGAGGCCCTCAGCGTGCGGGCAGAGCTGGCGGTGGCAGGACTGTGGCCTCTGCCGAGCTCCTAGACAGTCCCAACCGCAAAGGGCCTCGAGATCATTCTGGCGGGGAAGCTGAGATGCAGGGAGGCGAGTCGGGGGCTTCCCAGGGCACACAGCAAGCAGCTGGTGGGACCAGGCCCCCGACTCCTTATCCAGACCCCTTTCCACTGCCCTGGGGGAGAGCTGTGGCCTTGGGCCCGTCTTTCCCTCTGCCGTCACCACCCCTGTAACCACCAGTATTTACACGGTGGGGCTGTCACTGTTGGCTGCACAGGGGACCAGGCTTCTTGCCTTCTCCAAAGGTGATGCTGAAGTTCAGGGTCATCCTGGTCCTGCAGACGTGAAGTGCCAAGGCCTCTCCTACTTGTCGTCTCCCAGGTCGTGGCCCTGGAATCTGACATCCTCGATTTGGCTTCAGTCTGGCTGCCAGGCAGGTCTCGGATTTCCCGCTGGTGAATTCCGCTGCAGGAGCAGGAGATGGAAGTTGAGTTAAATAGGACAGGCCCCTCCCACCCGGTCATGGAAGAGGCTCTTTTCCCCCAGAGATCCATCCCCTGTCCCCTCCTAGTCAATCATACTAGCCTATCCATACCCAGGCACGGTGCTATGCCAGATGCTATAGGGACGGACAGACCCTGCTCTGGGGGAGCAGCCCAGCCCGCAGAAGATTGCTCTGTGAAAAGTTAAGCAACAGTAGTACTTGTTTAAGAACAATTTGGTTTCAATAACACTTTTTACTTTTGGAGACAGTATTCATGATGGTTAAGTACTTGGACTCTGGAGCCAACTTCCTGGGTTTGAAACCAGGCTCTGCCACTTACCAGCTGTGTGACCTCGAGCAAGTACCTCAGTGTCTCTGTGCCCCAGTTCCTTATCAGTAAAATAGGGAGAATAATAGTGCCTACCCCCTAGAGAAATTAAGAGGATTAAATGAGTTAGTACATCTAAAGCACTTTTTTTTTTTTAATAGTAACCTTTTATTTATTTATTTATTTTTATATTTATTTTTGGCTGTGTTGGGTCTTCGTTTCTGTGCGAGGGCTTTCTCTAATTGCGGCGAGCGGGGGCCACTCTTCATCATGGTGCGCGGGCCTCTCACTATTGTGGCCTCTCTTGTTGTGGAGCACAGGCTCCAGATGCGCAAGCTCAGTAGTTGTGGCTCACGGGCCCAGCTGCTCCGCGGCATGTGGGATCTTCCCGGACCAGGGCTCGAACCCGTGTTCCCTGCATTGGCAGGCAGATTCTCAACCACTGCGCCACCAGGGAAGCCCCCTAAAGCACTTCTAATAGTGCTGTGCTGGCACGAAGGCAGCACAATACAACGTCATCTTTATTACAAAAGTGCTTCCTAAGCTCTTGTGTTGTTTGGCTGCAGCAGATAGCATGGCTGGTCACCCCACCACAGGGAGTTTCTCCAGTGCCGGCGGGTAGAGTGGAGGCTGCTGAGATCGTGCAGGCCTGCGATGACCCTGCATGCCCCGGGGGTAGGTGGGATTGGAGACAGGCCTGAAGGAAAGAGTAACCTTTGGATTAGGTCCGTTGGCAGGTACCAGTGGGCACCCCCTGTGCGTAAGGTGCCCTGTGTGCTGGGTGTGGCAGGGCCTAAGGTGCTCCTGTGAGGTACAGTGAAGGGCGGGGCCGCTTCTCCAGGGGGCATGCTCTTCCTCCACGTCCTCTGGGGGTCTGTACCCTTCTCTGGGGGGTCTGCCTGGTATAGCAGACAGATGCCTGGTCCGTGGACCAGTGGAGGGCTGGTTAAGCCTTGAGGGCTAGCCTGTGGGTGACTTTGGGGGCCTGGCTGAACGAGCCCCTTGCAAGCAGATTCCAAGGCTCCTCTTCTGGAGGCCGGCTCCCTCCTGCAGGTGGCCCCCAGGGGTGCTGCCCCACATGCTCCTTGTTAGGCGGGGGTACTTGCCCCTGGCGCTGGGCCCCGGGTGGATGGGAAATCAGTGTGTGAGGCTGTGGTCATCACCTGTCTCCCCTGCCTGCTCAACACACACACACACACAGTCTGAGTGATTATCCATTGATTTCTCCTCGCCGTCATGTCTCAAGAGGATATTTCCTTTGCTGCCGAGGCATTGGCAGAGGAGGCTGGAGTCCCGCTGAGGTGGTGGTGGGTCTCCAGGGCAGCCTTGTGCCGTTTATCTCCTGTCACTCGCTTGTTTTTCTGTTCCCCGAGCCTCTGGTGCACCCCGGAGCCTGGAGGAGAGGGCTGAGAAGCAGCAGGTGGAGGGGAAGGAGGGTCGGGAGTCAGTCAGACAGGAGCCCGCAGTCAGGCCTCCACCCAGCGGACCTTCAGCCACTCAGATTCTCCTGGTGGCCTGGTGGGAAGCAAAGGGGAAATCCTGTCCCCTTAAGTCTGGGCAGAGCCGGCCTGGTGTGATGGGAGAGAATGCTGGTGTGAGGCTGGAGTCCAGCTCAAGCTCCGCCATGAGTAGCTGTGTGATCTCAGGCAGGTTGCTTCGCCTCTCTGGGCCACCTCAGAGCCCTCCCCTGTGAAATGAGGAAGTTGTACTGAATGACTGTGGAGGGTCCTTTGGCTTCAAATCCTGGGATTTGTACCTGGCCTTCCACAGGGTTCCAGCTCCCCTGTGCCTTCTTTCCAGAAGCATTCGGAAGTCCTTAGAAGAGGCCGGGACATGCAGAGAGGTCACGAGGGAGATGTATTAGGCAGTTCTGACCTGCTCTGGTTGGAGAGAAGTACCTTTCTCATGTGAAATGTGCAGCATTTCATTCCTAACCTGCCCTGTGCAGCACTTTGGGCAGGATGTGAGCCTGGGCCTGACACGGTTCTCTCTTCTAGGTGAGGAGTTTTATGAAGCCTCACCCTACGAGCCAGTGACCGCCCGCCTCTCGGACATCTTCAGGCTTGCTTCAATCTTCTCAGGTGAGTGGGCTCATGCTGGGGCCTCGCCAGACCTACTCCGGCCCCCGTGGGTGGTGGATCGGGCCTTGGGGCTTGGCTCAGGTGTCGGCTCGCCAGCAGGCCCCCGAACGCCTCTGAGCCTTGGGGTCTTCATATGTAAAGAGGGAACCATAACGCCCATCCCCAAGGTTGTGTGTGGCGTAAAGCATTTACAGGAATTGCCTAGAATGAGCTTGCCGTGCAGGAGATATTGAATCTGAAACGTGGTATTGCTCTCCCATTTCGTCACCTGTCCTGCCTGGCTGGGTCCTTTCCAGCTGTTCTACTTTGGGCAAGTTACTCGACCTCTCTATGCCTCAGTTTCCTCTCTGGTGCAGAGGGGAGAGTACCTACCTCGCTGGATGGTCATGAGGTCAGAGTGAACCAATGGCTGTCCAGGGCTCAGCACGCTGCCAAGTGCGTGGGAGCCGTTAGCCGTGGTTGTCCGCGTTCCTATCATCATCGTCCATTCTGCTCTGAAATTCCCCTCTCCCCTGGGGGCTCTGCTTCTTGAATCCCGCTGAGGAGAGCCTCTGCTCTCTGGCCACTCCCGCCCTGGCCTGCCTGGAGAGTGAGAAGGCCCATTTGAGCTCTAGCTTTGCTGGCCGTGGTCTGTGTACAGGAGCCCAGTGAGTTTTTTGGTTCTTTCTTCTTGGCCTTGTTCCCTCTGGCCTTTGGGTGACCCAGGGCAGCCTGCCCCTGCTCGGGCACTAGGGAGGACCTTCTGGTTTTGGGAACTCTTGGGGCTGGGATGAGTTTCCTGGAGTCACCACTGCTGCTTAAAGAGGGCCAGGGTGGGCTTGCTCGTGGGCCCCAGACCTCAGGCTTCCAGGCACTTTGTGGCAATGTGTAAAACCTTCCGAAGTTTCTTTTGCTCTAAACCAGGGTTTCTCAACAGCAACATTATTGACATTGACCTGGGTAATTCTCTCCGTGGCAGGAGCCGTCCTGTGCAGTGTAAGATGCTTCGCAGCATCCCTGGCCTCTACCTACTGGGCACTAGTAGCAGTCCCCCAAGTTGTGACAGCCCAGTGTGTCTCCAGACACTGCCAAATGTCCCCTGGGGGCACAGTCGCTGCCAGTTGAGAAGAACTACTCTAGACTGTGAAATGAAAGATTCTCCAGTGGGATCCTAAGCCCTTTCAAATGAAGAACTCTCTAGGACAATGTTTCTCAAACTTTTTCTTTGTTTTCATTGTTGCCCCTCTAAGGAGAAAAGTTAATTCTCTCTAACTAGAGAAATACTATCTTAGTCTGCTTGGGCTGCCATAACAAAATACCGTAGACTGGATGGCTTAAATGACAGAAGTCTATTATCTCACAGTTCTGGAGGCTGGAAGTCCAAGATCAAGGTCTGGCAGGTTTGGTTTCTGGTGAGGGCTCTCTTCCTGGTTTGCAGACATCAGCCTTCTCACTGTGTCCTCACAGGGTAGGGGTGGGAATGGGTGGGAAGGAAGTGGGGGATTGGAGTGGGGAGATAGAGAGAAGAGAGAGAAGAGAGAGGAGGGTGGAGAGAGAGAGAGAGAGAGAGAGAGAGGTCTCTTCCTCTTCTTATAAGGACACTAGTCCTACTGGATTATGGCCCCACCCTTATGACCTCATTTAACCTTACTTACCTCCTAAAAGCCCTATCTTCAAATACAGTCACATTGGGGGTTTAGGGCTTCAGCATATGAGTTTGGGGAGGGGACACAATTTAGTCCATAGTAAATGCCAAGTATTAAAATTTTGTCAGATAGGGTTGAGTTTTGGAGGGCCACAAACCACTGTAATATCTCCTTTTTTTTTGCCTACCCAGGAGCCCGTTTTCGCTCCCTTGGGGGTGATACCCTCCTCTCCCACTGAGAAAGCATGCTCTAAGGGATTGAGATAGGATGATACACATGTACTGGTGGGAGAAATCCTGGGCCCCATGAGAAGGGAGGCACTGGCCAAAGGCTGACCATCTGGACATACCCTTGGGCCCTGGTGGTGGGCAGGGTTAGTGGTGGATGAAATGGTGACTTTGAAGATGGTCTGTGCATTGAGTGGCCTGCCCTGGGCTCTCATCATCATACCCCGCAGTGGGGTGATGGCCGAGGCTCCCATCCTGCCTCTGCCTGTGGCACTGTGATGACTCAGTGATAAGCCTTGCCCATCCCACAGGGCTGAACTGGGTGATTGACTGACTGAGGCCCCTCCTAGCACAGACATTCTGATTCTCACATTTCCTGATTAGTTTTGGGCCACTCCTTTTGAGACAGTGCTAGGGGACGCCAGCAGATTGAGGACATGGTTTGCGCGTGGACGCTGTGTTGGGGCCTGACATACCCATTTCCCACCCTACCATGGGCTTAGGTGCTACTGCCTGGGCGGGAGCCACTGGCTTTACCCCCAGTGAAGAAATGGCTTTGGCTTGCCCCCTGAAGGTTGAAGGTCAGAGGTCTGCACCTGAGCTCAGGCCCCTGCTGCTTCCTGGACTGACACTAAGTACCTTCCTGGCAGAAAATCTTTCCGTAATGGACTTGACACTCTGTGGGACAAGGATGTTGACAAGACAAATGAGGAGATTACTGGTCTGCAGCTCGCTGAATCAGCATCCTTCACCTGCTGCTCAGATGGAACTGGGCCCCCCACGACCGTAGATCCCTGGGCCCTGGGGACCACTCCCCACAGTGAGGGCAAGGCTCCCCCTCACTGCCCCTGCTGACCCCGCTCCACCCAGAGCAGCCCTCGAGTTGGTGCACGGGCGGCTCTATCTGGGGAAACTCTGGTACATAGCTGGGTGGGGAGGCCCTGGCCCAGCCACCAAGAAACCAAGTGGGCCGTGGTGGGGAGCGCGCAGCAGAAAGAGGGCTGGATGGGGAGCCGGGACCCTGATTCCAGCTCATTCTCTGCCACGGATGAGCTGATGGCCTTGGGCAGGGCACCTCCCTGCTCCAGACCTTACATTTCTTTTCTGAAGAAGGAAAAGGTGAGCTTAGAGCAGCCTTTTCCCCATCGAGGCGCACAGACCGCGGCAGTGTTGTTTGGTATCTAGGATGAGCAGAGCCGCTTGGAGCTCAGGTGGTCACAGCCCCTTTGCCTGGCTGCCCTGCGGGCTGAGGGGTCAATATCTGGGCTCATGTATCACCCGCCTGTGGCTCGCTGGCTGGGAAAGCCTGGTCTGGGGGACCCCAGGTCCTGCTCTGATGCTCCAGGATGATAGCAATCTGCGCTGCAGGGTTGTATGGCGTCCCTCCCCACTTCTACACACTTACATGCGGCTGTATGATGTTCCCCCCGCCATCTCTGTGTGGAAAGGCTGTGGTGTGGGCCGTGGAGGCTCCTCTAGGTCGCACTACCCCCAGTCGGGGCCCAGGGACTTGGAGAAGGATGCTCTTGTACCTTTGGGGCCGAGTTGCTACTATCTGAGAATTCGGGGCCTCCTGGAACGTGTGTTCTTCTTTCCCTCTGGCCTGCTCTCTCTGTTGGGCTTCTTCGAAAGCCCAGCTGGGATTCTGTTGGCAAAGAAAGCTGCCGGGGTTCCCCCAACACTCTGTGACGCCGAGGCCCTGGGGGAAGGGCGAGTCCTGCCCTCCTGTCTGCCCAGTTCAGAGACAGGCGCTGGGATCAGTGAATGGGTCTGGGATTCCTGGTGTCCAGTTAATCCCAAGTCCAAGGCCGGGAGGGGAGCAGTCTGGCTCTGCCCTGAACAGTGGGGACAGAGTTGTTGGAGGGATCCAGATGTCCTGCCCTAGCCTTATAGACGGGAAGGGAGATTTCACGGAGAAGAAATGAAGTTTGCAATGAGGTTTGTCCTGTTTCTAGCAATTTAAACTGCCCTTGGAAACAGGAAGCGGAGTGTTTCTGGAGGCCTTGTTGGGCCTCTTTGAGCTGTAGTGCCTACATTTGTAAAATGAGAAGGGGATGGCTACTGGTCGGGTCGACACAGAGGAGTCCGTGAGGATGGATGCAGACAGAGTGACAGCCGTCCTCTCTGCCGAGGATGCTCCTCTAGAGGGGTCCCTTGGGTGCAGGAGCTGAAGTTGAGAGTCCCTCCCTCCCCAAGCGCCTGTGACCCCGTGAATACTGAGTCCCAGCTGGTCCCATCTGGGGAGGCAGGAGAGGATGGAACAAAGTGGAGAGAGGAGAGAAAGGCCTCTTAGGGAAAGAAGAGATGGTTTAGGCAGAGAGAGGCTGTGAGGGGTGATGCGGACAGTGAGGGAAGGGAAATGCTCCATCCACGTGGGGTGAAACCATCAAAGTGAGGATGAAAGGCCTGGGAGGGCCAGACAGTGGTTTCCCTTGCCGCTGGGCTGTGCCTCAGGGACCGGGAGAAGCGGCAGGCAGGTGGTGTGGGCCGGGCTGTCAGCGAGCGCTGCCTCTGCATTTCTGGCGAGGCTGGGGGCCTCCAGGGCCTTGGGCATCCGATGCAGGCATTGGAGATACATGGGTATGGAGCATATATATGCAAGCACATCTTGTCTTTTCTGTAGCTGGAGGAGAACTTGGAGATCATCTAAGCTCACCCCTTACCTGACAAAAAGGGAAACTGAGGCCCCAAGGGAAGGGATGGACTAGACCGGGATTCAGTCCTGCTTCTACCCCTGCCCAGTGCATAACACAGGCAGGGGCCTCACCTCTAAGCCCGGGTTTCTTCTTATACAACACGGGGCTGATAGCAAAACCTACCTGCTCGGGTTTTGTAAGGACTAAATGAGAAATTGCAGGTAGGTGCCTGCTCCAGTGCCTGGCACGTTGCACTAAAACACGTAGCTTCTTAGCACTGACTGTGGAGTGATTTCTCCAAAGGCCATTGGCCGGCTGGGGTAGGGCCGGCCTGGAGCCTGCGTCTGGGAGATGGTTGCATGGCTTTTGGTGACATGAGGCTGCCTTCCACCCATGCTAGTGCTGGGTGGGGGCTGGAGTGGGAGGTGATGGGGAGATTTGCAGGGGACAGTAGGTCCCTGGGACTCCTGCTGAGCCTCTGTGGCCTTAGCTGCATTGTGACTGGGTGGGGACACAGGGAGGCTGGTGAGAGGCCTGGGCTCGGGCCTTTTGTGGGTTGGAGGAAGAAGCGATGGGTGGCGACAGCCTCAGTTGGCCGCAAGCCTCTGGGGTGGGCCATCTTGCTTGGATGGAGCCAGGAGAGGCCCGGGGATGTTCTAGTTGGAGGCTCTAGTGGTCCCCTTTTTGGGGGCTCAGGAGAGGAGGGAACCCTACCCCGGCCAAGAAGCCTTGCGGATGGCCCCTGAGGGACACCACCCTCCCACTCTGTGCCCTTGCACTTGGTTCTTATTACAGCGCTCACCCTCTGATTGTGGGCGTTGGTCTCTGTGTCACTGCACCCACGCCTCTCTCTGTGTTCCCCTGGGTATCTAGTGCTGTGCTGTGCTCCTGACTCCCGTCCATGGAGGATCCTGGACCAGAGGGCGGTGGGGGACTTGGAGGCCTGCTGGTCTCAGTTTGAATCCTGGTCCTGCCCTACCCGCTGGTTGACCACAGGGGGGGGTCACTTGACTCTGAACCTTATTTTTCTCATCTGTAAAATGGAGCCCTGCAAGGATGGGTGATGACGTGTGCGTCCCACAGGGCGCCGGAGCCCAGGGGCACCCTAGGTGGTGGCCACAGGTGACGCTGTCAGGGGCTGGGGGAGCTAGTGGTTTAGTGTGAGCCCTTAGCGCTGCATAAGGGAGGCTGGCTAAGAGGTCCAGGCAAGTCTGAGGCGTCCCGTGTGGGCCGCCTGTCAGGTGGTCCTGAGGTTTAGAGAAGGAAAGGAAAGCTCACGAGGGCTTCGTGGAAGAGGTAGGGCTGGGGCCGGATCTCCCTGTGGTGCAGACGCTACCTAAGATGCTGCTTTGAAAGGCATCAGACCGTGTCCTTACCGGCTTGTGGGGCAGGCGGACACCACTTAGACGCCGACTGGGTGGTTTGTCAACGGCGGTAGAGTAACCCTGAGAGCTCAAGGGAGGCAGCAGTAGGCGGTGCCTGGGGAAAATCAGCAAAGTCTCGGAAGAGGAGAGAGTGGGATCTGGGAATGACATTCCCGGCAGCATCACAGCATCATGGCTCGGAGGCCCGGCCAGGCTCAGCAGGAACCGCATACCTTCTGGGCCTGGCGGGCTCAGAGGACGGTGACTAGAGACCTTGTGGCAGATGGGAGATTGGCGTCTCTGGGGCCTCCTCCCTTGGGACTCCTGCCCAGGAAGTCTCTGGGGGACAGAGCTCAGGTGACAGCCTGGCTCTGGGGCTGGGTGTGTGGAGAGGGGCTGAGCTGCCCTTGGGTCGGGGAGGAGCTTAGCCCCGGGCTCAAGAGTCAGTCCCCTTTGAAGGTTGCCTGAGTGGCCATGTAGGGGCTGGGAGAGGGTCGGGCTTGGCTTAACTCCGCTGGATGCCCAGGGAGCCCCCCTCCCTTCCCTGGCTCCGCTGAGGGGCTGCCGAGCCTTTGTGCCCCCAGCCCCTCCTTCCCTGGGGTTGCTGAGCAGAAGATGGCGAGCGAGGTCCAGCAGGTCAGCTGGTGCCTCGCAGAGACCCCACTCCGAGGCGGCCCCGGTGAGGAGGCGGTGGGGCTTTGGGCACAGAGGGCAGGGGAGGAGTGGAGGGAGAAGGCAGCCTGTCTCCCTGCCACCTGCATGGTGGCTCCGGCGATAAACTGCTTATCCTCAGGTTGTCTCCTTGAGCTGAATGCAGAAGCATGTTATTTAAATTTCAAAATCACATTCTTCTTCTAACAGCTGTCAGAGACTCTGAATGTCAATGAAAATTGGGCCTTAGCTGCAGCTCTGTCACCTCTTACGCCCCCCCCTTTCAGGGAGGAATTGTCTGATGGCCCAGGAGAGGGTGTGGGGCGGGGGGAAGTGGGGAGGGCGGGCCAGGGGACCCATGACCCTGGCCGCGCTGGTCAGCAGTTGGGACCCACAGGAGGACGTCAGCTGCTCCGTCAGGGGTGCCAAGCGCTTCCCTTTCATTTCCTCTTCTCCGTGCCCCTCTCCCCGGGCTCCCCCAGCCAGGAGAAGGATTTGCTCGCAGAAGGCGTGAGCAGGGTGTCGGTGGCTTCATGTTTGGTTGTCTTCATGTCCAAGGAAGAAATTGGGATTAAAAAAAACAACAACAACCAGGAGATAACAAAATTTAACCCCAAAGAGAGGCTTTTTAATGGTAGAAGTTCAGGTGCCACAGTTGGGGTGAGGTCTTTGAGGGGGAAAGGTATTTCTGGTTCTCTTCAAATAGCATCTTCTAGGGTCACCTACTTGCTTCCCCTTGGGCGGATAGGCAGGCTCTGCCAGCAGCGGGGGTGTGGGCAGTTCTGGGCTGGGCCTGCCAGCTCTTTCATGGCTCCTGAGGTGGCTCTGCAGGGCTCTGGTCCGCCCCGTCCCGCCCCGGCCCCGCCCCAGCCGTGCTCCTCCTGGCTTAGCCAGGAACCATGCTCACCTTATTTATCTGGGTGGAAAGTAGGATTTGAGTAACTGTTCTGGGAATGCTCTTCCCAACCTATCTGTCAATGTGTTCTTTTTTTTTCTGGAACATCTTTATTGGAGTAGAATTGTTTTACAATGGTGTGTTAGTTTCTGCTTTATAACAAAGTGAATCAGCTATACATATACACATATCCCCATATCGCCTCCCTCTTGTGTCTCCCTCCCACCCTCCCTATCCCACCCCTCTAGGTGATCACAAAGCACCGAGCTGATCTCCCTGTGCCATGCGGCTGCTTCCCACTAGCTATCTATTTTACATTTGGTAGTATTTATAAGTCCATGCCACTCTCTCACTTCGTCCCAGTTTACCCTTCCCCCTCCCCGTGTCCTCAAGTCCATTCTCTACGTCTGTGTCTTTATTCCTGTCCTGCCCCTAGGTTCTTCAGAACCAGTTTTTTTTAGATTCCATATATATGTGTTAGCATACGGTATTTATTTTTCTCTTTCTATCAACGTGTTCTTTTAACCCCATGAGTGTGTAGAGAAAGGAACAGATCTGACTGGGGTCGAGTGTATATGTGTGTGTAGTGTGTAGGTGGGGAGTATAAGTGTGTGTGGTACACACATGGGTGGTATGTATTTGTGTGTGTGGTGTGTGTGTGGAGTGTTATATGTGTGTGTGGGGTGGTGCGTGTGTAGAGTGTTATGTGTGTGTGGGGTGATGTGTGTGTGTGTGGTGTGTGTGGTGTGTGTGTGTGTGTCGGGTGATGTGTGTTTATGGGTTTTTGGCAGTGGCCTCCTTCTGCATGTGGAGAGGGAAGGAGGGGGAGGAGGCAGGGATGGAGAGGCCTGAGTGGGAAAGTGGAGTGTGTGTGGCCCTTCCCTTGGGGAACAAGCGCTGCCCTCGGCCTCTTTCTGACCTCTTAGGGAAGCCCTGGGAACAGTGGTCAGGGGTGAATACTGAGGGGTGGAAGGCCATCCTTCTCCTGATCAACAAAAATTAGCAGACTGAACCTTATGTGTGTGTTTCTCGGCTTGCTACAGTCTGGAGGTTATGTCATTGCACTCCGGGCGCTTAGGTACCCTCTCTGCAGAAACGGCGTGTGTGTGAGTCCATCCCTCAGATTCACGAAGCATCCCTTGCATGCCATCCCCTGATCTAGGTGCTGAGGATGCCTCAGTGGACAAGACAGAGGAGTCCTGTTGCTCTAGTGGAGCTTACGTTCGATTAGCCTAAGACAGGAAAACCAAGCAAGCCAACAAATTCTCAAAAATAAAAAGTACGATAGTGATGAATGCTAAGCAAGGATTAAAATAGCATGATGGGCAGAGGCGCCTGGTGGCTACTCTGGATTGGAAATGCCAAAGTGTGACTCCCGGGAAGGATCCGGCCACAGGAAGGCCTGGGAATGGCAGAGGGAACAGCTGGGGAAAGGCCAGGTGGGGATGTGGGTGGTGGAGGGTGGGGCTTAGGGAAGGCCACAGGCTGGGACAGTGTTGAGGTGGAGGTGATGATTTGGGAGGTGACCACAGAGGCAGGCGGGGGCCAGGCCCCTGAGATGCTGCAGGCGAGTTAAGGAGTTTGGGTTTCTTTTTAAGAGCAATGAGAAATGTTTGAGGATTTTAGATACTAGAGTAGCACTGTGTGATTTATGCTTTGGAAAAGATTGCTCTTGTGCTGTGGGGGAGTGGATCAGGGGCCGGGAGAGTGGCTAAGAGCTGTGACAGTGGTCCACGTCCTACGACGGCAGGAGAGGAGAGGACGCGAGGAGCTGGGATCTGTTGTGGGGCTGGAGTTAAGGATGACTTTGCTAATTTAGGCTTGAACACAATGGTGCCACTGTTTACTAGGATGGAGAAGATGAGGGAAGGAGCAGGTTGGGGGCGGGAGCTGAGCTCCAGCGTTCTCTTTCAACCACATGGGTGCTGAGATGCTAGTTAGACCTCCACCTGGAAATGCCAGGTAGGCAGTTGGATGTAAGCCTGGAGCCCTGGGAGGGGTCAGGGTTGATATATAGGTTGAGAATCGTTAGCATACAGATGGTATTTACAGAACCATGAGGTCACCTAGGGAGAGTATAGACAGAGAGGGAGGCTGGGGCTCTTCACGCAGGGAGGAAGCGCTAGCAAAGGAGGCTGAGACCAGGGCCAGTGAGGAAAGGGGAGCCAAGTCAGGGGTGGGAGGGGAGCTCCGCAGGCAGGGAGGCGGCGTGTGGAGGGGGAGCCCCTGGGCGGGATGCTTGGGAAGAGGAGGAAGGGAGGACGGTGAGCTGGATGGGAGATCATTCTTGAGAGAGGGCAGCGGGGAATGATGGGGTCCGTAGATGACAGTGCCAAGGAGGAGTAGGGGAGTGGACTGGTGTCAGGAGTCCCACAGGAGGAGAAATGGCCTAGAAATGACCCTGCGGAGGAAGCAGGACTCCCACCACCTCTGGGCCCGGAGCTGCCCAACGGTCACTGCTTCCAAAATCAGTGTGCTAAATGACCAAATCTCTGATGTTACCAGATTTATGAATCTGCCAAAACTTGCTTCTTCTCATCATTTGTAAAGCTTTTAGAAATTCACATTTGGATGGTTTTCATGGCTTCTGAAGATTCTTGCAAATGGTCTTCATTGCTGTATTTTAAGATATATTCAGTTTTTGGGAATTTAAGCATCAGGAGTTGATGTAGACTTCTTAGAGCAATAAAGTATATTTCGTAATCAGTAAAAAAATTTAGCTTACGATTGGTGCTTCCGGTCCTACCTTCATTCACCGCAAAAAAAAAAAAAAAAGGCTGACGAAGGATTAAGGTGGACCACATCAATATGAAATGCCTCAATTTTGATTTTTAGTTGTTATAAATTCAGAATTAAAGCTGATAAGCCATTGTGGGAATTGGTATGAGAATGGTAAAAATCTTAAATATTAAAAAAAAGAAAATCACACCAAGACTATATTTAAAAGAACAGAGAGCCTTCAAAAGTGGCTAAAAAAGTCCCTTCAAACGTGAAATACTGTAATGAAGTTTTAATTTTTAATTGCTAGAAACACAAAGTCAAGACGAATATGCCTTTTGCAGAATTGGAGAAAATTCTGACAGTGGTTAAAATTTGTCAAAATATAAAATGATATTCAAAAGCAATTGATTTCTTTCGAATGGATTTGCAGTGAATTTGCCATTCATCAAATTGACTTTTGGTGGGTTGGCCTGCTTCCAAAAGTGCAGGGGCCCCAGAGAGCGCTGGGGTGGCCGCGTGCTACGTGGGGTGGAGGTGAGGGGAAAGTTCTGACAGAAAGCGGAGGACATTAGGGAGCCTGGGCTAAGACTGCTGGGGCCGGTTTGAGGAGGGCGGGCACCAGAGCAGTGGGGATAAAGGCTGGGAACCCACTGGGTCCATGGGGCTTGAGTGACAGCAGAGCCCTGGCAGGAGGGCATTTTGGGATTGGCTGGTCATCTCTCGGGGAAGTTGAGCTTTCACCTCATGCTGGATGGCGTGGGGCTCCCGGCCACCAGCCACAGCTCCTGGTGGTGCGGGGGCCCAGAAGTGAGAAAGATCTCTGAGGTCCTGCTCTCTTAGACTTCTTGGATAAGCAGAGGGAGCTCTGAAGCCCTTCTCTTGCTCAACGACAGGGAGACTGGGAACCCTTTTGGCTCTTGGTATGTGATGCGTGTGGCTGGAGTGACAGGCACGTGGGACAGACCAATTCTAGCAGGGCCGTGTGAAAACGGAGAGTTGGAGGGGAGGGTCTTTCTAGCCAGGGAACACATTCTTTTAAAAAAATTAAAAAAAAATTTTTTTGTACAAATTTTAAAGGTTACTTTCCATTTACAGTTATTACATAATATTGGCTATATTCCCCATGTTGTACAATACATTCTTGAGCCTATCTTATACACAACAGTTTGTACCTCTCACTCCCCTATCCTTCTATTGCCCCTCCCCCCCGTAACCACTAGTTTGTTCTCTATATCTGTGAGTCTGCTTCTTATTTGTTATATTCACTAGTTTGCTGTATTTTTAAGATTCCACATATAAGTGATATTATACAGTGTTTGTCTTTCTCTGTCTGACTTATTTCACTTGGCTTAATGTCCTCCAAGTCCATCCATGTTGCTGCAAATGGCAAAATTTCATTCTTTTTTATGGCTGAGTAGTATTCCATTGTATGTATATGTATGTGTGTATATATATATATATATATATATATATATATATATACACCACATCTTCTTTAGCCATTCATCTGTCGATGGACACTTAGGTTGCTTACATATCTTGGCAATTATAAACAATGCTGCTATGAACATTGGTGCATATATCTTTTTGAATTAGCGTTTTTACTTTTCTTTTGGGCGTATACCCAGGAGTGGAATTGCTGGGTCATATGGTAGTTCTATTTTTAATTTTTTGAGAAACCTCCATACTATTTTCCACAGTGGCTGCACCAATTTACATTCCCACCAACAGCAGGGACCACATTCTTAAATAAGCATTTATTGCACATGTGCTATGGGCTGGAAACTGCTTGCGGCATTTGTGTCCACATTATCCCGTGTAATCTTTAGCGCAGTCCTGTGTGTAGGCAGGGTGGGTGTTGTATCTTCATTTTGCAGACGAGTAAAATGAGGCTGAAAGAGGCTGCGTTACCTGTGCACGCTTGCTCTGCTCGTCAGGGGCCCAGCCGGGTCCTCTAACCTCCCCAGACATGGCTGGGAGTCCCTGCTCTTAATCACCAGCACAGCGCCAAGCAGGATGGGCAGGGATGCTTGTGAAGCCTGCAGGGTAAGCCTCAGGCCAAAGGGAAAGTTTCTGTTTGTTAACTTGACTGTAATCTCATGTTCACACCAGAATGTAAGCTCTAGGAAGAGAGGAGTTTTGTCAGTTTTGTTCATTTCTCCAGCAGTGTTCCACATGTAGTGAGTGCTCAGTAATTGACTGTTGTAAAAGCTAATGAAACTTGAGGGAGAGCTGGTCGTGGGTGGCCCCATAGGGCAAGAAGCATGGAGGTAATGGTCAGGGTGGCTGCAACCCAGCCGGGAAGGTGGGGCCCCCACGTGGAATCTCTTCTTCTTGCCCCTCCCTCCTCCTCCTCACCCTTCCTGCCTTCCATCCAGCCCTGTTTAGAGTTTGTTTAGTCTACATCTCATTGTTGAGTGCCTCTCTGCTCACCCTTGTGCCCCTAATTATCTGGACTCAGTTGACTGTCCTCCTTTTTGAAACTCTTGTCTTGGTTTCCATGACACCAGCATCTCCTGATGGTCCATCACCTCATGTCCCGCTCCTCCCCAATCTCCGCTAAATGATGGCACCTGGAGCTCTGTCCTGACCCACTTCCTCTTCTTTGTTTTCATCCTCAACCTCGGCTACCTCATGTAGTTATGTGGCTTTAAATAGCCTCCAATGTCAGTCATGCTCAGTTTTATCACTAGCTCAGACCTCTCTTCTGAACTCCAAACTCATTTATCCTCCTGCCTTTCAACATCTCCATGTGGACATCTCATAGGCATCTCAAACTTCAGTTGAAAACATTCTGTTCTGCCCCTCCTTCTTCTCTCTAAGTTTTTCCTGTTTCACAAAATGATTCCACCATCCGCTGGGTGCTCAGGCCAAAAACCTAGGCGTTTTCCTTGATTTCTCTCCTTCTTCCCATTCAGTATCCAACCCATCCTGTTGGCTTTATCTCTAAATTATATGCAGAATACGCTCGTTTTTTGACATCTTTGCAGTCACCATTCTCCCCAAGCCTGTTACTGCAACAGCCTGTAACTGGTCTCCTTTATAGCCCCCTCCCCTTCATGGGAACTCGGTCTTCCATCTGTCAGCCAAAGTACATGAGGTCGGGTGACTCCCATCCTTAAAACCCTCTAAGTGCTTTGCATCTTAGAATAAAATCTGAAGTTCTTACCCTGCCCTGCAAGGTCCCACATGATCTCTGCTGACTGTCCCTCTGGCTTCCTCTCCCTCTTACTTTCATTTCGTTTCGGAAACTCCAGCCACTTTCCCTTCCTTCTGCCTGTAAACACACCGAGCTCATGTCTGTCTCAGGACCTCTGTACCTGTTCTTCCTTTTGCTTGGAATTCCCTTACCTTGGATTTGTTTTTGCATGTTTCACTTCTGCCCATCATTCTTTCTCAGCTTGGATGTCACCTCCTAGGGCAGGCCCTCCCTCATCCCTCATTCTCTTCTGAATTCCGCTTATTTGATTTTCTTCATAGCGCTTTAAATTGCCTTATTTATTTGTTCGTGTGTTTATTACCAGTCTTCGTCTCACTAGAATAAAAGCCCCTGGAGAGCAGGGACTCTGTCTTTTCAGATCACGGCTGGATTTCTGGGGCATGTGGTCAGCACGTGAAAACAGCTGTTGGCTGACAGCTGTTTGACTGACCGGGATGTGGAGCTGTGCCTTGTGAGCCCTGGTGTGTGTGTGCGTGTTGTGGTGTGCACACGCGCTGTTGAGTTTGCAGGGTGGGACAGGGGAGCTTCCTTATTCCCTCCAGCTCGCAGAGTCCTGCACTGGCGTGTGGGGGGATGGGAGTAGACAGGAGAGTCACAGAACTTCCTAGAAAGTCATATAGTTCAAAACCTGTCATTTTGGGCTTCCCTGGTGGCTCAGTGGTTAAGAATCCACCTGCCAATGCAGGGGACACGGGTTCGAGCCTGGTCTGGGAGGATCCCACGTGCCATGGAGCAACTAAGCCTGTGCGCCACAACTACCGAGCCTGTGCTCTAGAGCCTGCAAGCCACAACTACTGAGCCCACGTGCCACAACTACTGAAACCCGCGTGCCTAGAGCCTGTGCTCCACAGCAAGAGAAGCCACTGCAATGAGAAGCCCACGCACCGCAATGAAGAGTAGCCCCCGCTCGCCACTACTAGAGAAAGCCCGTGCACAGCAACGAAGACCCAACGTAGCCAAAAATCAATAAATAAAATAAATAAATTTATTAAAAAAAAAAACAAACCTGTCATTTTTCAGGTGAGGAAATGAGACCCAGAGAGGGTCAGGCTTTGTTGGGGGTTTCACACACTTGGGAGAGGTAGAGACAGAATTAGGGCCCAGGTTTCTGACTTCCACTTTAGTGGCCAAGCTGCAGAGCATGGCCTAGGGGCCCAGGGTCAGCTTGAGGGTGGACATGGTCAGAAGCAGAATTAGGGACAAGTGACAAGCGTGGCAGTTTCCTGGAAGGCCAGAAGGAAGAGATGAAAAATTCAAGTCCTATTGCTTTGGAAGCCTTGTGGAAAGGTGAGCATCTTATTTTTGCTCCTCCAGGGAAAGGCCTGTTCTGTGTTTGGAAGGTCTACCTTGATGGGCCTCTCATTTTGGGGCGGGCGATGGGGTGGTGAAGCCCCCAGGGGACATGCTCTGGTGACAGCAGAGGCCCATCAACTCCCTTCTGCTGAGGATGGGCTTGGTCGATTGATTGTGGGCTGGATGGGGTGTGTGCTTGTTGGGGGACCAGGCCAGGGGCACCTCTGCTTCTCCTCTGAGCCTCTGGTTCTCCAGCTTTGGAAGGCACCCTCAGAATGATGGGGAGCTTGTGAAATCCAGATTCCTGGGTACCAGCCACAGAGCTCTCGACTGGGAGGGTCTGGGTGGGACTGAGCCTCTGTGGGTAACAGGCAGTTCGAGCGAGTCACAAATGCACCAAAGTTTAAGAACTTCACGTCTAAATCAGTTACTTCCCTTCAAGGGCATGTACACTGTTGCCAGAATGGGAGATGGGCATAGGAATAAATATATATATTTTTTCTTTACTAAGAAGTACACACTTCTTTCCTGCAGGTTTTCGTTTTCTAACCAGCAGTATTTGTTATTTATTTATTTATTTATTTATTTTTGGCTGTGTTGGGTCTTCGTTTCTGTGCGAGGGCTTTCTCTAGTTGTGGCGAGTGGGGGCGCCACTCTTCATCGCGGTGCGCGGGCCTCTCACTATCGCGGCCTCTCTTGTTGCGGAGCACAGGCTCCAGACGCGCAGGCTCAGTAATTGTGGCTCACGGGTCTAGTTGCTCCGCGGTATGTGGGATCCTCCCAGACCAGGGCCCGAACCCGCGTCCCCTGCATTGGCAGACAGATTCTCAACCACTGCGCCACCAAGGTTAGCCCCGGAATAAATATTTTAATTTGAATAGTAGTGCATTTTAACACGTCTTGGAAAAATTCAGAACTAACATAGATGTTATCATTCAGGACAAATCTAGGTAGGTATTGAAAAATTTTAAAAGTGAGTCTGTTGAAGAAATTTAAACATTTCAGTTAATATAAGAATTAAGGGATTTAAAGAAAAAATTCATTAAATATTGGCACAGGTGGTACTGGTAACATGGCCAAAACGATATAGGTGGTACCCGGGTGACTGCGGTTTGGTAAACCTAGCTCTGTAAAAGAAAATATTCAAGGATATCATTTTGAAGATTTAAAGACAGATGGTCATTGGCTTGGGGCAGCGCCCCAGGAGAGGAGGGGGGAGGTGGGCGCGGTTTGGCTGGGGTGAGGCAGTCCCTCTACAGCTGGCCCCTCCTTGTCCCCAGGGGCTGGAGCTGGGAGGATGCGTCCACTGAGGTTTCGGGAAGTGGCCAAGCATGGTTAAATCCCACCTCCCTCTCCTTCGAGCAGCTGTTACCATTTACGCCTTGGTGCAGCTGTTACCGTTTACTCCCTGGCCCATCTGCACTCTTCTCAGCAGGCCTGGAGAGCGGGCTGGCCCAGGCCCGGGAGGAATTCCTTGCTCCTGAATCCTTCAAAGGTCCTGTGTGGTCTGTGTAGGGATTGGGGGGGGGTGGCGGTGGGCTAGCAGGGGCCTCCCTCCCTGCTGTTTGGATATTTTAGTTCAGGGGCTGCGGCCCACACTGGGCTGGTGTTTGCAATCCACCACATCCTTCTTCCTCCCGGGTGGGGACTCTTGAAAAGGATAACAAAGCCTTCTGGACCCGAGGGAGAGGCGCCTTAGTGCAGATGTAGAGGCAGTGGATGGGCTGGGAAGAGGCTGTCTCAGGCCTGCCTGCCCTAGCACAGGCTTCCTCACTTACTGGGGGAGCCAGAACAGCCCAGTCCTGGGCCTTTCTCCACGGTGGAGCGGGGCCCCATCCTCGGCCCACTGGCCGCTCTACCCGCTCCGGGAGGATCAGAAGGGGCATCTTTCTCGTAAGTAGGCAATTGCTGTTACTTTCGGCACCGTGTGTGTGTGTGTGTGTGTGTGTGTGTGTGTGTGTGTGTGTGTGTGTGTGTGTGTTTCCTAGGAAATTTACCAAGTTTTGGCCCCGGGGGTTTACATTTCCCACCCCCTTAGCAAAAGCTTTCACTATTCAAGCTCCAAATGGAAGCCACTGAGGCTGTAATTACACCACATTAGCTCGGGAACATACTGAGGGGAGCGGGAAGGTGCACCTGGGAACCTGAGAGCAGCCGTGGGCCTAAATTAGCTGCTGTTCATTGGCGGTTGTCACCCTGCTCCTCTCTGGGGCCCCTCATGTCCTTGCTCTCCTCCACCTCAGCCCCAGGCTGCTTGACTGTTCGCTTCCACCAGCCAGCGTCCTGACAGGTGCACTGAATGGGAAGGAACGCCCTGGCTGGTCCGGGAGAGCCCTCCCACGGAAGTGGTGCCCCAGAATAGCCTTCGTGTAGACAGGCGTCCTTGGGTCCTCGCCTGGCCCGGGCAGAGTGGCTTGGCAGCTGCTCAGAGAACCGCTTGGGAGGCCACGTGCCTTGCCCCCCGCCCTGCCCCATGGCTGAAAGCTCTTGCATGGCTGCCCGGCATCGTCTCTGGTGGTCCCTCTCCCAGGCTGCATCTCCAGGCACGCTGGATTGCTGTCGGCTCCTTCCAGCCTCTGACCTTGCTGTTTTTCTCTCTGCCTGGGACCCCCTTTCCACTCTTTTTGCTTCCTCTCCCTCATCATGTAGGTTGCAGGAGTGCTGTTGCTGCTTCTGGGACCCCCTGGTCTGGGCAGGCTGCTTTCCTCTTGGCTCCTGCAGGCAGTGCCCTGACCTCCCCAGCATGTCAGCATCACCTCAACCTTGACCCCAGCCACGTGTCTGGGGAAGTGCCTGGCACATGGTGGACCCTCAAAGATTTGTTAATTGAATGGGTAGGAAAACGAACCTTGATTCCCTTTCTGCCCTAATTCCCCTTTTATTTTTACAAGAAGGGAGGGAACTTTTTTCTTTCTGCCTTCATAGGGCTGTTGTTGTCTGGGTAGGATATTGGGGTGATGGTTCAGTCTTCGATGATTGCCCCCCTACTTTCAATTCTGAACACTTCTCGGCTGGACCCCCCACTGATGCTTGACTGCATGTGGTCTTGTACTGACTGCTGTTGCTGGCCCTGTGTCATTTTTGGCTTCCTTAATAATATTAGCCAACATTTTTTGAACACTTATTATGAACTAGATACTGTACTAAATACATTTATTTTTTCACTCATCAAATACGGATACAGCATTCACTATGTATTAGACACTGGCACCTATGGAATCAGTGAGTACAACTGACAAAACCCCTGCTTTCATGGAGCTTATATTCGGTAGAAAAATACAAATGACTAAATAAGTATATACGATGGCAGATGGTGATGAGTAATCTGGGGAAAAGAGATCAGAGTAGGGGGTGAAGGGAGTGACTTGTTATTATGTATAGGGTGGTCAGGAAGGACTCACAGATAAGGTAACATTGAGCAGAGACCTGAAAGAAGTGAGGAAAGGAGCTGTGTGGTCATGGGGGTGGGGGAGAGCTTCCTAGGCAGAAAACAGCACATGCAAAGGCCCTGAGGTCGGGTCATGATTGGCATGCTCCAGGAAGAGTAAGGAGGCCAGTGTGGCTGGAAGGGAGTAAGTGAACAGGGGGAATGAGTAGGAAGTGAGGTCGTATACGGCAGTGCTGGCTAATGGAAGTATGTTATGAGTCACATATGCAATTCTAAAATTTCTTTCCTTTTTTAAAATTTTTATTGGAATAGAGTTGATTTACAGTGTTGGGTTAGTTTCAGGTGTACTGCAAAGTGAATCAGTAATACATATACATATATCTACTCTTTTTTATTTTATTTATTTTTTTTGACTTTTAGAATCTTATTTATTTTTTTATACAGCAGGTTCTTGTTAGTTATCCATTTTATACATATTAGTGTCTGTATGTCAATCCCAATCTCCCAATTCATCACCCCCCCCACCCCCCGCCCCGCCACTTTTCCCCCTTGGTGTCCATACGTTTTTTCTCTACATCTGTGTCTCTATTTCTGCCCTGCAAACCGGTTCATCAGTACCATTTTTCTAGGTTCCACATATATGCGTTAATATACGATATTTGTTTTTCTCTTTCTGAATTACTTCACTCTGTATGACAGTCTCTAGATTCATCCACATCTCTACAAATGACCCAATTTTGTTCCTTTTTATGGCTGAGTAATATTCCATTGTGTATATATATATATATATATATATATATATATATACCACATTGTCTTTATCCATTCATCTGTTGATAGGCATTTAGGTTGCTTCCATGACCTGGCTATTGTAAATAGTGCTGCAGTGAACATTGGGGTGCATGTGTCTTTTTTAATTATGGTTTTCTCTGGGTATATGCCCAGTAGTGGGATTGCTGGGTCATATGGTAGTTCTATTTTTAGTTTTTTAAGGAACCTCCATACTGTTCTCCATAGTGGCTGTATCAATTTACATTCCCACCAACAGTGCAAGAGGGTTCCCTTTTCTCCACACCCTCTCCAGCATTTGTTGTTTGTAGATTTTCTGATGATGCCCATTCTAACTGGTGTGAGGTGATACCTCATTGTAGTTTTGATTTACATTTCTCTAATAATTAGTGATGTTGAGCAGCTTTTCATGTGCTTCTTGGCCATCTGTATGTCTTCTTTGGAGAAATGTCTATTTAGGTCTTCTGCCCATTTTTGGATTGGGTTGTTTGTTTTTTTAATATTGAGCTGCATGAGCTGTTTATATATTTTGGAGATTAATCCTCTGTCCATTGATTCATTTACAAATATTTTCTCCCATTCTGAGGGTTGTCTTTTTGTCTTGTTTGTAGTTTCCTTTGCGTTGCAAAAGCTTTTAAGTTTCATTAGGTCCCATTTGTTTATTCTTGTTTTTATTTCCATTACTCTAGGAGGTGGATCAAAAAGATCTTGCTGTGATTTATGTCAAAGAGTGTTCTTCCTATGTTTTCCTCTAAGAGTTTTATAGTGTCCGGTCTTACATTTAGGTCTCTAATCCATTTTGAGTTTATTTTTGTGTATTGTGTTAGGGCATGTTCTAATTTTATTCTTTTACATGTAGCTGTCCAGTTTTCCCAGCACCACTTATTGAAGAGACTGTCTTTTCTCCATTGTATATCTTTTTCTCCTTTGTCATAGATTAGTTGACCATAGGTGCGTGGGTTTATCTCTGGGTTTTCTATCTTGTTCCATTGATCTATGTTTCTGTTTTTGTGCCAGTACCATATGGTCTTGATTACTGTAGCTTTGTAGTATAGTCTGAAGTCAGGGACTCTGATTCCTCCAGCTCCATTTTTTTCCCTCAAGACTGCTTTGGGTATTCGGGGTCTTTTGTGTCTCCATACAAATTTTAAGATTTTTTTGTTCTAGTTCTGTAAAGAATGTCATTGGTAATTTGATAGGGATTGCATTGAATCTGTAGATTGCTTTGGGTAGTATAGTCATTTTCACAGTATTGATTCTTCCAATCCAAGAACATGGTATCTCTCTCCATCTGTTTGTATTGTCTTTAATTTCTTTCAACAGTGTCTTATAGTTTTCTGCATACAGGTCTTTTGTCTCCCTAGGTAGGTTTATTCCTAGGTATTTTTGTTGCAATGGTAAATGGGAGTGTTTCCTTAATTTCTCTTTCAGATTTTTCATCATTAGTGTATAGGAATGCAAGAGATTTTTGTGCATTAATTTTGTATCCTGCAACTTTACTAAATTCACTGATTAGCTCTAGTAGTTTTCTGGTGGCATCTTTAGGATTCTCTGTGTACAGTATCATGTCATCTGCAAACAGTGACAGTTTTACTTCTTTGTTTCCAATTTGTATTCCTTTTATTTCTTTTTCTTCTCTGATTGCTGTGGCTAGGACTTCCAAAACTATGTTGAATAATAGTGGTGAGAGTGGACATCCTTGTCTTTTTCCTGATCTTAGAGGAAATGCTTTCAGTTTTTCACCCTTGAGAATGATGTTTGCTGTGGGTTTGTAATATATGGACTTTATTATGTTGAGGTAGGTTCCCTCTGTGCCCACTTTCTGGAGAGTTTTTATCATAACTGGGTGTTGAATTTTGTCAAGCTTTTTCTGCATCTATTGAGATGATCATATGGTTTTTCTTTTTCAGTTTGTTAATATGGTGTATCACATTGATTGATTTGCATACATTGAAGAATCCTTGCATCCCTGGGATAAATCCCACTTAATCATGGTGTATGATTCTTTTAATGTGTTGTTGGATTCTGTTTGTAGTAGTTTGTTGAGGATTTTTGCATCTATATTCATCAGTGATATTGGTCTGTAATTTTCTTTTTTTGTAGTGTCTTTGTCTGGTTTTGGTATCAGGGTGATGGTGGCCTCATAGAATGAGTTTGGGAGTGTTTCTTCCTCTGCAATTTTTTGGAAGAGTTTGAGAAGGATGGGTGTTAGCTCTTCTCTAAATGTTTGGTAGAATTCACCTGTGAAGCCATATGGTCCTGGACTTCTGTTTGTTGGAAGATTTTTAATCACAGTTTCAATTTCAATACTTGTGATTGGTCTGTTCATATTTTCTATTTCTTCCTGGTTCAGTCTTGGAAGGTTATACCTTTCTAAGAATTTGTCCATTTCTTCCAGGTTGTCTGTTTTATTGGCATAGAGATGCTTGTAGTAGTCTCTTAGGATGCTTTGTATTTCTGCGGTGTCTGCTGTAACTTCTCCTTTTTCATTTCTAATTTTATTGATTTGAGTCCTCTCTCTCTTTTTCTTGAAGAGTCTGGCTAATGGTTTATCAATTTTGTTTATCTTCTCAAAGAACCAGCTTTTAGTTTTATTGATATTTGCTATTGTCTTCTTTGTTTCTATTTCATTTATTTCTGCTCTGATCTTTATGATTTCTCTCCTTGTACCAACTTTGGGTTTTGTTTGTTTTTCTTTCTCTAGTTCCTTTAGGTATAAGGTTAGATTGTTTCTTTGAGATTTTTCTTGTTTCTTAAGGTAGGCTTGTATTGCTATAAACTTCCCTCTTAGAACTGCTTTTGCTGCATCCCAGAGGTTTTGGATCATCGTGTTTTCATTGTCATTTGTCTCTAGGTATTTTTTGATTTCCTCTTTGATTTCTTCAGTGATCTCTTGGTTATTTAGTAACGTATTGTTTAGCCTCCATGTGTTTGTGTTTTTTACGTTTTTTTCCCTGTAATTGATTTCTAATCTCATAGCATTGTGGTCAGAAAAGATGCCTTGATATGATTTCAGCTTTCTTAAATTTAGTAAGCCTTGATTTGTGACCCAAGATGTGATCTATCCTGGAGAATGTTCCATGTGCACTTGAGAAGAAAGTGTAATCTGCTGTTTTGGATGGAATGTCTTATAAATATCAATTAAATCTATCTGGTCTATTGTGTCATTTAAAGCTTGTGCTTCCTTATTAATTTTCTTTTTGGATGATCTGTCCATTGGTGTAAGTGAGGTGTTAGAGTCCCCCACTATTATTGTGTTACTGTTGATTTCCTCTTTTATAGGTGTTAGCTGCTGCCTTATGTATTGAGGTACTCCTATGTTGGGTGCATATATACTTATAATTGTTATATCTTCTTCTTGGATTGATCCCTTGATCATTATGTAGTGTCCTTCCTTGTCTCTTGTAACATTCTTTATTTTAAACATTTAACATTCTTTATTCTCTATTTTATCTGATATGAGTATTGCTACTCTAGCTTTCTGTTGATTTCCATTTGCGTGGAATATCTTTTTCCATCCCCTCACTTTCAGTCTGTATGTGTCCCTAGGTCTGAAGTGGGTCTCTTGTAGACAGCATATATATGGATCTTGTTTTTGTATCCATTCAGCCAGTCTGTGTCTTTTGGTTGGAGCATTTAATCCATTCACATTTAAGGTAATTATCGATACATATGTTCCTATTACCATTTTCTGAATTGTTATAGGTTTGTTTTTGTAAGTCCTTTTCTTCTCTTGTGTTTCCCACTTAGAGAAGTTCCTTTAGCATTTGTTGTAAAGCTGGTTTGGTGGTGCTGAATTCTCTTAGCTTTTGGTCGTCTGTAAAGCTTTTGATTTCTCCGTCGAATCTGAATGAGATCCTTGCTGGGTAGAGTAATCTAGGTTGTAGTTTCTTCCCTTTCATCACTTTAAATATATCATGCCACTCCCTTCTGGCTTATAGAGTGTCAACTGAGAAATCAGCTGTGAACCTTATGGGAGTTCCCTTGTATGTTATTTGTCGTTTTTCCCTTGTTGCTTTCAAAAACTTTTGTCTTTAAGTTTTGTCAGTTTGATTACCATGTGTCTCGGCGTGTTTCTCCTTGGGTTTATCCTGTATGGGACTCTCTGTGCTTCCTGGACTTGGGTGGCTATTTCCTTTCCCACGTTAGGGACGTTTTTGACTATAATCTCTTCAAATATTTTCTCAGGTCCTTCCTCTCTCTCTTCTCCTTCTCGGACCCCTATAATGCTAATGTTGTTGCGTTTAATGTTGTCCCAGACGTCTCTTTGGCTGTCTTCATTTCTTTTCATTCTTTTTTCTTTATTCTGTTCCATGGCAGTGAATTCCACCATTCTGTCTTCCAGGTCACTTATCCATTCTTCTGCCTCAGTTATTCTGTTATTGATTCCTTCTAGTGTATTTTTCATTTCAGTTATTGTATTGTTCATCTCTGTTCGTTTGTTCTTTAATTCTTCTATATCTTTGTTAAACACTTCTTGCGTCTTCTCGATCTTTGCCTCCATTCTTTTTCCGAGGTCCTGGATCATCTTCACTACCATTATTATGAATTCTTTTTCTGGAAGGTTGCCTATCTCCACTTCATTCAGTCGTTTTTCTGGGGTTTTATCTTGTTCCTTCATCTGGTGCATAGCCCTCTGCCTTTTCATCTTGTCTATCTTTCTGTGAATGTGATTTTTGTTCCACAGGCTGCAGGATTGTAGTTCTTCTTGCTTCTGCTGTCTGCCCTCTGGTGGATGAGGCTATCTAAGAGGCTTGTGCAAGTTTCCTGATGGGAGGGACTGGTGGTGGGTAGAGCTGGCTGTTGCTCTGTTGGGCAGAGCTCAGTAAAACTTTAATCCACTTGTCTGCTGATGGGTGGGGCTGGGTTCCCTCCCTGTTGGTTGTTTGGCCTGAGGTGACCCAACACTGGAGCCTACCTCGGCTCTTTGGTGTGGCTAATGGCAGACTCTGGGAGCACTCATGCGAAGGAGTACTTCCCAGAACTTCTGCTGCCATTGTCCTTGTCCTCACGGTGAGACACAGCCACTGTCCGCCTCTGCAGGAGACCCTCCAACACTAGCAGGTAGGTCTGGCTCAGTCTCCTGTGGGGTCACTGCTCCTTCCCCTGGGTCCCAGTGCACACACTACTTTTTGTGTGCCCTCCAAGATTGGAGTCTCTGTTTCCCCCAGTCCTGTCGGAGTCCTGCAATCAAATCCTGCTAGCCTGCAAAGTCTGATTTTCTAGTAATTCCTCCTCCCATTGCTGTACCCCCAGGTTGGGAAGCCTGACATGGGGCTCAGAACCTTCACTCCAGTTGGTGGACTTCTGTGGTATAAGTGTTCTCCAGTTTGTGAGTCACCCACCCAGCAGTTATGGGATTTGATTTTATTGTGATTGCGCCCCTCTTACCATCTCATTGTGGCTTCTCCTTTGTCTTTGGATGTGGGCTATCTTTTCTGGTGAGTTCCAGTGTCTTCCTGTTGATGATTGTTCAGCAGTTAGTTGTGATTCCGGTGCTCTCGCAAGAGGGAGTGAGCGCATGTCCTTCTACTCCGCCATCTTGAACCAATCTCCTACTCTTTTTTAGATTCTTGTCCCATATCGGTCATTACAGACTATTGAGCAGAGTTCCCTGTGCTACACAGTATGTTGTTATTAGTTATCTATTTTATATATAGTAGTGTGTATAAGTCAATACCATTCTCTCAATTTATTCCCCCCACCAATTCTAAAATTTCTGATAGGTGCATTAAAAAAGTTAAAAAGAAGCAAGTGAAATTAATAATACTTTTGTTTAACACAGTATATCCAAAATATTATCGCTTCAACATGTAATCAGGTAAAATATTGTTTGAAATGAAATGCTTTACATTATTATTTTTTCTTATTAAGATTTCAAAATCTGGTGTGCACGTCTCATTTTGGGCTAGCTCCATTTCAAATTCAATGGCCACATGAGGTAATGGCTGCCATATTGGACAACACACATATAGAGCCTTGTGGACCCTGCCAAGGCCTCTGAATGAGATGGGGAAGCCACTGGAAGCTTTGGGGCCCAGGAGCATTATCTCTGCCTTAGGTTCTAGAAGGTTTGCTCCAGCTGTGATGAGAGAAGATTGCTGTGGGGTGGGAGGCAAAAGAACAGAGCAGGGAGACTGGGAAGGAGGCCTTTACCAGTACACAGTGACAATGGCTTGGACCGAGGTGGGGGCAGTGGTGGTGGTGAGAGTGGCTGGATTCTGGGTGTATTCTCCCAGGTCTTTCTGCTGTGGATAAGAGAGCAGTCAAGGGAGGGCCAAGATTTTTGGCCTGAGCTACTGGAAGGCTGGAGTTGTTTTCAGAGGGATGAGGAAGACCCGGGGTGGGGGGCAGCCTTGGGGGAACGTGGGGTGTGGTTTGAGACATGGGTGACAGCCTTTCAGGTAGAGTTGGTGGGCAGGCAGCTGGACATATGAATCTGGGGTTCAGAGCGGAGGTCCCTGCCCTGGCTGGGGATATAAATTTGGGAGTCGACAGCATATTGATGGTGTGTAAGGCCATGCATGAGTGGAGGGACCTGGGGAGTGGGTGTATAGAAGAAAGGGGGCTGAGCCCTGGTGGAGAAGATGGAACCAGCGAAGCAGGCCTGGAGAGAGAGCACAGGGAGGCAGCAGGAAGGCTGTGAGAAAAGGGGAGCTGGGGGAGCCACCAGTTGTGTCCAGTGTGCCGATGGCCAGGGGAGGAGGAACCCCCAGGGTCTCTGATCACTGCCAAGGAAGGAGGCAAATGCCAGGCTGCCGTGGGTCCAGGAGAGAACGGGAGGGGAGAAAGTGACTACTGGTATAGATGACTCGTTTGAGGGGTTTTGCTTTAAAGAGGAGCAGAAAGATAGGGTGGTAGCTTAGCAGTGGGTGTGTGGTCACAAGAAGTTCTTTTTTTCCCTTAAAGATGGGCAATGTAATAGCAGATGGGGATGATCTAGTAGACAGGGCAATATTATCACGAGGGAGAGAGAGAGAAAAATGAGCTCATTCAGGCTCACAGCAGCGCTATGAAGTAGGTACTATTTTCCAGACAGGGAGACTGAGGCAAAGGAAGGTCCAGCCACTCACCCAAGGCTGCGCAACTGATAAGCAGCAGGATGAGTAATCGATGCAGATGCCTCAGTTTTAGGACCCCCAGTCTTAATCATTCTGCTGTTGTGCCTCTTCGTTTCTTAGCTAGATTTGTGAGGTCTTCGAGAAGGGGCTCCTCTTACATGTACGAGTCCAGCCCAGCACCTGGCAGGGAGAGGGCTGTGCAGAGGTGAGACTTGATAGATCACTAATGACCAGGTGATTGGAACACAGGGACCTGTGCTGGAAGTGCCGTGGGAGGGTAGATGTGGCCACACTCTAGTCTTTCCCACCCTCTGTGGGGCAGGGCCTCGCGTGGATAGGGTAGTGCTCAAGAAATACTGAAAAGCATTTGTTGGGTGGATGAGGAATGAATGAAAGACCATGGCTCACCCATCCTAGAACCTAAGTTGGTGGCTCTCCCTGGCATACCATGGTGCTGGCCAGATCTGGGTTCCTGCTCTGGTTTGCTGCCAGTGTGCTAGAAGATCTCCCATCCAGATTTCACCAGAATGTCATGGGGTGGCGGGTGAGGGGCCTGTGTGGACTGAATTCCTGCCTCCCCACTCTGTCTGTCATCAGGATAGACAAGAGGTGCTCTGCAGGTGGGAGTAGGCTGGTGGCTGGGGGGTCCCTGTGCCATGTGTTCCCCTCAGAATAGCTGAGACTTGGGGGGTGGGGCAGACACCACAGAAGGAACCTGACAATTCCTGGGATCACCAAGGTGTTTTGCTCCACAGGCAGTGGCATGAAGCTCAAAGCCTCGGCTCTCATGCCAAGGTCCCAGCCTCCAGCTCATCTGTGCTTTGCTTGATTAAGGGCTCAGCCCTGCTGGAGCCTGAGGCTGGCCTTCAGCCTCCTCCTCACGCTGCCGAGCTCCCAGCCCAGCGCTTGCCTTCAGTGGTCTCGGCACTAACTGGCTGCAATAGCAGTCCCACCCCATGGGGCCTTTTGAAATGTGTGGGGACAGTTTCAGTGGTCACAGTGGTGGGGGCAAGGATGGTGGCCATGGTGCTATTGGTACCCTGGCTGCTGAAGATCCCATAGTGGGAACTTCCTAAGGGCCAGCAGTGCTCCCACCGGAAGCCCTACTCACATGTGTGGCCTTGGGTGCCCAGGGACCCGGGGACCCGGGGACCCATCTTGCATCAGTGGCCACCCAGTTGTGTGCTCTTGAGCCAGTCCCTTTGTTTCCCCATTTCCCACTTTTGTGAACAGGGCCACGAACACCTAGTTGCTTGCTTTTTCGTCTTGTGATAATTTTTTTTTTAAATCAAAATATAGTTGATTCACAATATTGTGTTAGTTTCAGGTGTACAGCAAAGTGATTCAGTTATATACATATATATATATTTATATATTTTCAGATTATTTTCCATTATAGGTTATTACAAGATACTGAATATAGTTCCCTGTGCTATATAGTAAATCCTTGTTGCTTATCTATTTTATGTATAGTAGTTTGTATCTGTTAATCCCGTACCCCTAATTTATCCCTCCCCCTCCCCTTTCCCCTCTGGTCTTGTTTGTATTCTATGTCTGTGAGTCTGTTTCTGTTTTGTGTACAGATTCATTTGTATTATTTTTTAGATTCCACATATAAGTGATATCATATAATATTTGTCTTCCTCTGACTTTCATCACTTAGTATGATAATCTCTAGGTCCATCCATGTTGCTGCAAATGGCATTATTTCATTCTTTTTTATGGCTGAGTAGTATTCCATTGTATATATACACCACATCTTCTTTATCCATTCATCTGTTGATGGACACTTAGGTTGTTTCCATGTCTTGGCTATTGTAAATAGCGCTGCTATGAACATTAGGGTGCATGTGTCTTTTCAAATTAGAGTTTTCGCCTTCTCTGGTTATATGCCCAGGAGTGGGATAGCTGGATCATTTGGTAGCTCTATTTTTAGCTTTTTAAAAGAATCTTCATACTGTTTTTGAAAGAAGTTTTAAATAAGACTTTGGTTTAATAGTTGTCATCCTAAAAGCGCACCGTACGTACAGCTTGCTCGGTGGACGCGCATATTAACTCACTTGATCTTCATCACAGCCTTAGGCGGGAGGGCTGCTAAGCGATCCGCATCTCACAGATGAGCAAGCCGAGTCAGAGAGCACTGTGACCCTGGGGGGCGTCCCCAGCATGGGCTGACTGCCCCCTTCCTTCCCTGCAGGGACAGGGGCAGACCCGGCAGTCAGCGCCAAGAGCAACCACTGCCTGGATGCCGCCAAAGCCTGCAACCTGAACGACAACTGCAAGAAGCTGCGCTCCTCCTACATCTCCATCTGCAACCGCGAGATCTCGCCCACTGAGCGCTGCAACCGCCGCAAGTGCCACAAGGCCCTGCGCCAGTTCTTTGACCGCGTGCCCAGCGAGTACACCTACCGCATGCTCTTCTGCTCCTGCCAGGACCAGGCGTGCGCCGAGCGCCGCCGCCAGACCATCCTGCCCAGCTGCTCCTACGAGGACAAGGAGAAGCCCAACTGCCTGGACCTCCGCAGCCTGTGCCGGACGGACCACCTCTGCAGGTAGGGGCCGCCGCAGCTCCGAGGGGAGTCGGCTGGGGTGCTCTGCCTGCTTGGCATTCCCGAGTTCACTGGGTTACGATCTTGAGCCCGGAAGAGAGGGTGACTCAGACATGTGCAGAACGAATTGTCATTCCTTCATTCATTCTTCCTTCCTTCCCTTCCTTCCTTCATCCATCCATCCATCCATCCATCCATCCATCCATCCATCTATTCATCCGTTCATTCATCTGTCCATTCATTTATTCAGCACAGGTTTATCATTTGCCTGCTGTGTGCCCAGCTTCAAGCTAAGCACCATGGGGGAAACCAAGATGAACCACCCTAGGAGCTCCTAATTTAACATCAGAGACCCTAGAGCCTGGAGTAAGAAGGGACCTTCAGTGACTTTAGGTCCACTTCTAAAGGAAGCCCACCCATTATCCCAGTGAGGTCCTGTGGCCGTCATGGAAGGGCTCTTGCACATCCCAGAGGCAGCTCCTTCCACACTGACAGCTGAGCTCGTCTAGTGTTGGGTGGAGCATGGGGACTCCGACGGTCCTGGGTTTGAATCCTGACTTTTCCACTTACTAGCTGTGTGATTTGGAGCAGATTTTTTAAATGTCCTGAGTGTCCATCCCTTCACCCATGAAATGGGAATAAAAATACCCAAGGCACAGCATTATTGTGAGGATTAGATGACATGTGTGTTAAAGCTTAGCACAGAGTTTGGCATAAAGTAATTGCTTAATAAGTGTCTAATTATTTGGAAGGTTTGTTTTGCTACAGCGAGTTGAAATTTGCCTCTGTGATTCTTCTGTTTTTCCCGTTTATTATTAACCATTTATTGAACCTCTCTTGCATCCAGTGCGTGGTTCTAAGGCTTAGGCACGCAGAGGTGAACACGACGCTCTCCAAGGAGCACCCAGTCCAGAAGGGAGACAGACAAGGGGAGCAGGGATCCCAGTGCAGTGGGCTGAGGGCTGTGGGCTCCCAGAGGAGGGTGCACAGAAGAAGGGCATCTGCCTCAGCCTGGGGGTCCAGAGGACGGGGCCTTGAGCTGAACCTTGGAACATGAGAAGGAGAAAGCCAGGGAATGAGTCTGGCATGCAAATAAAAGGAACATGTAATGGGGCCACATTGTTGTTGGAGGGCAGCTGTTAGATGGATGTATGGATGAGGGAGAAACATCTTTTGCACAGAATTATTTGTTGTGTTATTTGTATGTGGGGAAAGAATATGCAAAGGCTGGAGGGTAGGAGAGAGCCTGTGGTTATGGGCACCTGCAGGTGGTAGGTGCACGTGGAGTGTGGGCCACGGGGTGGGAGGGTCAGCGGTGAGGCTTCTAGGGAGACAGGGATTGCGATCACACAGATAAGCAGAGACTGCTTACTCTACCCCAGACGCTGGTCTATTATATGGTTTATCTCATTAATCCTTGCAACAAGGCAACGAGGTAGGTACCGTTATTGTCTTTATCTGTCAAATGATCAGAGTCGTAGAAAGTAACTTGCCCAAGGTCACACAGCTCATGCATTTGAGAGCTGGATCCGATCTCCAGTGCTTTCCTCCCAGTGTAGCCCACTGGCCTGGGCTAAGATAGTGGCTGTGGGCATGGGGAGAAGTGTATCAGTTCAGAGATGATTGGTAAGTAGACTTGACAGGACTGGGGACTGGTTGAAAGTTCCCTGGAGGGAGAGGCATTTCTGTTTTGTTTACTCCGCACCTGGTCCTGCACATAGAGCCTGGCGCGTGGCGAGCGCTCCATGAACATTACTTGAATGGATACATGAATGGTGGCCACCATGTTTACTGGGTGAATAATTCTGGGGCGATGGATCATTCAGCAATGGGGGTGCGCAGCATCTGAGATGGCGGTGGGGGGGGGACCATTGCCACCCCCATTGCAATATCTGGGGCATTTGGACCTGTGGGTCTGGAGCTCAGTAAAGAGATTGGAGTGGAGAAATGGGGTTGGGGGTTGCGGCGGGGACTGGAGGATGGGGCTGCAGAGGGAAGGGAGCTCAGGGCCTGTGTGGCTGAAGGGGAGGCGCTACCTTGGTTTGGAAACTGAGCTGGAGTTTGGAGAAGGGCTGATCCCCGCAGGGCTGGGAAAGCCTGAAGAAAGTGGGCTTTTCTCTTTTGCTTACTTAAAGAAACATACCTTATCGCTTACAAAAACAATGGGGGCGATTTCAAATAAAATATGCGCACTACAAGAGGATGGTTAAAAGTAGAAACCGAGGGACTTCCCTGGTGGGGCAGTGGTTAAGAATCCGCCTGCCAATGCAGGGGACACGGGTTCGAGCCCTGGTCCGGGAAGATCCCACATGCCACGGAGCAGCTAAGCCCGTGCGTCACAACTACTGAGCCTGCGCTCTAGAGCCCGCAAGCCATAACTACTGAGCCCACGTGCCGCAACTACTGAGCCCGCGGGCTGCAACTATTGAAGCCCACTCGCCTAGAGCCCGTGCTCCGCGACAAAGATAAGCCACCGCAATGAGAAGCCCGTGCACTGCAATGAGGAGGGGCCCCCACTCGCCGCAACTAGAGAAAGCCCGAATGCAGCAATGAAGACCCAACGCAGCCAAAAACAAAAGGCAAAAAAACCCTAGAAACTGAGGGCCCACAAAAGGAAGTCAGGAGTCTGGTGGGGTTCCTGGGCTGGGGCTCAGCTTCCCGAAAGCTGAGAGAAAGCCAAGACTGGGTGGGCCATGTCACTCCCCAAACGTGATGGAAGGAGCCTATTCATTCTTGGATGGAAATGCATTTCTCCTTGTCCTAAATGCTAAACTGACCTGGTCAGGCTGCACAACAAACGGTGTATGTGGGGTGACAGGATGGACGAGGGAGTGGAGGGGCTGGAGGGCCAGCCTGAGTCCAGGCTCAGTGACCACAAGCCAGGGTGTCAGGACCAAGGCCAGGTGCACCACTGCCCGGCATCAAACCTCAGGCGGACGTCTCTACAGGGGTCCTGAGCCAGAGCAGCCTTGTGAATACCCTTTATTAGTGGTGTTTTAAGGGAGGACAACATGTGCAGCTCCTAAGGAGATTGGAGAGCAGTGGAGCAGGGTGGTTTTGGTGGCCTGTAGAACATCTGTGTCTGTTCAAAGAGCCAGAGGGGTTTTTGTTTGTTTGAAGATGGGGGGAGTTAGGAACAGGAGAGTTGGGGCAGAAGCTTCACATGGTAGAACCAGAGAGGGTGTTTAAACAAAACTAAATATTGGGAGGGTCAAGAATGAGGCATCCCAGGACCCAAGGGCTGACAGTTTTCTGAGAGAGCACCGAGCCAAGCCTGTGAGCGCCATGCATCCCGATGTAAATTTAAACGACAGTGGGACTTCCCTGGCGGTCCAGTGGTTAAGACTTCACCTTCTAATGCAGGGGGTGCAGGTTCGATCCCTGGTTGGGGAGCTAAGATCTCACGTGCCTCGTGGCCAAAAAAACCAAAACATAAAACAGAAGCAATATTGTAACAAATTCAATATAGTCTTTAAAATTGGTCCATATAAAAAAAAAATCTTAAAAAAAAAATAACAGCAACCATGGGACTCACGGACAGTGCTGTGTCTGGATTATTGAGTTGGGTCTCGCGTAGGAAGTTCCAGGTGCTCCTGGATGTGGCCGGCTGAGCTCCTGGTCTAGAACCAGGGCGTTCCTCTAATGCATCTCCCCCAACTCCCATCCCACCCAGCTCCCATCCCCATGCAGATTTAAAGTATGGTCCTGCAAGTGGGAAGACGAGGGGTGAGGGCAGAACCCGAGTGTAGGGTGAGTCTGGCAGGACCTGGGGGGTTGTTACAGTGTGGCCAAGTGTCCTTGGGAAGCTCTGCCTGTGATGCAGAGTGGGAGGTGGGTGGAGGTGGTTGCCATGGTAACCCCGCAGCTGCGAGACCTGCCTTCTGTGTTCACCCTGCCCCTGGTCTTCCGCGTGATCCTGGATGGACCATTTCATTCTGCATGCCCTGGCTGCTTCTTCACTGATCAATCAAGGATGCTCCCCATTTTCCAAGGACCCTTCCTGGTCTTTGGATCTGAGTCTATCACAAGCAGCTTTCCCATCTGCCTTCTCCCCCTGCGCCTCCACTTGAGGTCATATTCCTAGAGAGGTGAGCCCTTGATACAAGAGGAAATGACCAGAGATCCCTCGTCAGGGTAGATGATGTGGAAGGGCAGATTTGAAGGAGAGGAGCCGACTTCCTTCCATGCTCCTGCGGGCTTGACTTACTGACGCCTGGACCCTGTCTCTGTGGTCCATGGAGGAGCCCGGGAGGGGATGGGTGGCTGGGGAGGGGGCCTCTGGAGAACAGGCAGTTCTCCACTATGCCCAGGAAGGGGCGCTCTCCCTTCCCTCCTGGCCTTGGTTTCCTCCAGGTTTCTGCCTACCAGGGTGGCCACCACAGGTGGAAATCTTGACTGTGAAAATGGGACGGCCCAGTGCCATGGTGTTTGGAGCAGGAATGGGGGACCCCCCCCAAGTCTTCCTGTCCTGGATACTTTAGTGGATGGAGCTGGCCTTGATGGGGGTCACGGGAGAGCCTCTCTGGGCCTGACTCTTTGGGAATGAGGCCCGTGTCTGCAGGCGTCTCCTAGAACACGCTGCACGCTCCAGGGCTATAGTGCTGTTTGCACATCACTGGGCCTGCCTGGCCCCCCTTGCCCTTCAGCTTGGGGAGTTGGCCCGGCTATGCCCAGGCTTCTCCCCGAATGAATCTTGGCCCAGGACTCCTTGGGGGTCAGCTCTGCCAGACCCCCGCCACACGGCACTACATTAAAGCAAGCCCATTGACGTGCTGTGCAGTGCACCTAGCGGCAGGCCTTGTACAGCCCTGTGTGATATTTAACAGACTCTGCTGTGCTGTCTTATGAATGTTACTAAGCACAAAGCAGAGGGGTTTGAAGAAGCTTTGGTCAAACAAGGGTATTTTCTTTTGGGGCTCGGGGGTATTGGGAGAATTTCCGAACCCTCCTCCTGCTCTTTGGACCAGGATCAGTTTGGGGTCAGTGACCAAGGCAGGGAACCTCTGAGAGTGGAAGCTTCCTGCTCAAGCCGTGGGTCCGACTCTTCTTGAAGTTGCACTCCGGGAGCCCATGTCCTGCCTTCCGCCTTTGTCTGGTTCGCATCCCACGGGCCTTTAGGGCTGTGGACTTAGGACCAGGAGAAGTTTTCCTTTAAAAGCCTTCTGATACGGAGTCTGGAAAGCCTGGAGAATCTCTTGGAATGATTCCATGGAATTTGGCTAATTTCTCTCACCCCAGCCCCCCAGTGGGCCATGACCTACTTCTTTTTTAAACGTAATCTTTTGGTTTATACTTTCTCAGCTTACACTCATTCCAAGGATGGTCTAGATTGTGTGTGTGTGTGGGGGGGGGGGATGATTGTGTTGTATTGTAAACTGAGTCCCTCCAGGCCTCATTTGGAGAGGCCCCCTAAAATGCCCTGTTCCTCTTGGTCGGCCAAGAGAATATAAATAACTCGGTGCTGGCCCTGTGCTGTATCTCGGGCTGTAAGTTAACCTTTGGGTGCCGAGGATGTGCATAAGTAAATTCCAGCCTGGGGCTACCCTGGCTGCCTGGGTTCCTTTGTGCCATGGACACTGTCCTTGTTGGAGAGGATTGCTGGGAAGGCAGAGGGGTTGGTGTCTCCCCTCTCAAGTGTCTGCAGGGAGCGGGGAGGCGTCCCTTCAGCAAGCCCCCTCCCCACCCTTGCCTAGCTTGGGGCGTGTCTGGTGTCTGTAGGCAGTGTGGGTGGACAGGTCTGGGTTTGATTCTTGGCTCTTGGGGGCTATCCCTCAGCTCCTTTTGGACTCTAGAATCTGTTGGCTGATGTTTTCAGCAGATTATCTCTAAATGGCAGCCAATGATTATTTGAGTACAGGCTTGGGGCTTCCAAGCCTTTACTTCTTTTAAAGGAGAGGATCTTGAATATCTCTAAATCAGATGTAAAGTTTTGCGTGTATATTCTAAAGAGAAACTTGCTGCTTTCATTAGATTCTTGAAGGATTCTTTGACCTCTCCGAACTCAAGAATCTCTGCCATCTCTAGATGGCCAACTTGGATTGGCTGTCTGAAGGACTGTGAATCTGCCTCCTGCCTCAATAGCAAAGAGAGCTGTGATTGATTAGTGATGTCTGCCACTGGCATGGAAGGGGCAGAATGGGTGCCCTGCTAGAACCCAGCTAGTCATTCCTGGGACCAGTGGTTCTCCAGTAGCAGGAGGAATGGGGGTCTTGGGGCCATTCCTTTATTCATTTGACCACTGTTTGTTGATTAGCCACTCTGGGCCAGGCCTCGTGTTGAGATTAGAGAGTTAATGAAGTAGGCAGATGTCCTTGCCCTCAGGGGACTCACAGTCCGGGGACTGGACACTGTGGTGATTGCCTCTGCAATGGGAATGGAACCACACAATGAACTAGATGATAGCATTTCCATTCAAGTTCTCTTGAAATCCCAGTTCTGCTCTGCTCCCTACCAGGCCTTCCCAGGGTCACTCTGGTGGCCCAGAGAGCAGCTGTTTCTTGGGGGAGATGAGGCACAGACAGATGAACTTTGTGCAGGGGCCCGTCTGCCCTCAAACAGAGCTCAGAACCCAGCAGCCCTATCTGTCTTTGGAGCAGAGATGTGCCCAGGAGTGCCATGGGGTAAAGAAGTCACATCCTCCTGAAGGAGACGTAACCAGGTTGCAGTGGGGGGAGACTCTGTGGGGAGGGGACATGGGATCCTCGGCCCTGCCAGAGACCCTGAGACCCATCTTCCCCTTGGGGATCCCATGTTGGCTTCTGCTACTAGCCTCAGTAGAGGCCCTGTTTACCCTTGAACTCTGTGCCAAGGGTGCCTAGATTATTCCTCTTGGAATTTCCTGTGGCAAATTGACACAAGGCTGGAATGTTGAACATTACTAAAAGCTCTGGGAGAATAAACACAGAGAGAAGCTGCAACCTAGATAGTTAGTTTGCAAGATAGGGTTTATACGGCTTTCTGCTCTGGCTGCTACAGGGAGGTCAGCACGGCTGGGTAGAGAGCGCCTTTACCTTTTACCACCCAGGCTGCTGTCTGGGCACCTGGGCTCCATAAAGCTCACACCCCAGAGAGATGAGGTGCACCCTTGCCTAGCTAAGGCTCCCATTGGTGGAGTTCTGTGTGAGAACCCACTCCATCCCTGGCTGATTGGAAGGAGGAGTGACCCATCGTGGGGATGCTGCTTATGCAGAGAGAATCAGAGTACAAGTTGGTCAGGGTTGGGTGTGTTTTTGCTCACACAGGGCGGGGCATGCGCTCAGCTACCCAGATGTTACTTCGTTCACCAGGCTCCTTGATTATTTCTGCTTCCACTCAGTGACATGGGCTTTCTCTTTGCTACTGTCTTTGTCCCCTGGAGCTGCTTTGACAAAATACCATAGACCAGAGGGCTTAACCAACAAACATGTTATTCTCACAATTCTGGAGGCTGGAAGTCCAAGATCAGGGTGCCAGCGTGGTTGGTTCTCAGCGAGGGCCCTCTTTGGGGTAATTTCCTCATGTGGCTTCCTTGTATGTGTGCCAAGAGGGATTGGGTGTTCCTTCCTCTTTTCCTGAGGGCACGAATCCCATCACGGGGGCTCTACCCTCATGACCTAATTACTTCTCAAAGACTCCACCTCCAAATACCATTGCATTGGGGATAGGGTTTCAACATATCAATTTGGGGTAGGGGGACACATTCAGTTTGCAGCACCTAGACTTGCACTTCATTCAAAGCCTGTTTGGTTCTCATCTCCCTGAGCCCTTTCTTAGTCTCTCCTTCCAAGGATGCTTTCTAGAACTCATCTGCATCCTTTATGTGGCACTAATCATGTGGCTTTCTTTTGATACTTTATCTTCCCAACTAGGTCTCTGTTTTTAATATTCTTATATGTATATAATATGTATATGTACCGCCATATATATGTATAATGTTGATTAATTTATTTAACAGATATTTATTGTGTACCAGGCACTGTGCTAGACACTGGATATAGATACTTACTGGAGAACACAATAGAAATGGTCCTTGCCCCCTTGGATCTTATAGTCTGATGGGGGAGATAGACAATAATCAAGCAAACAGACAAGTATATGGTTAACATCTTTGAAATGAGCAGGATGTAGAAAGAGAGTATAATGGGGGAAGGAGGGAGGACCTCCTTGGACAGAGCAGTCAGGAAAAGTGCATCTGAGGAGATGACATTTAAACTGAGACCTGAAGAACGAGGAGCCAGAAGTAAGCCAGGTAGAAGAAAGAACATCTCACTCAGAGGCAGTAGCATGCGCAAGAGTTGGGGGGAGGAGAGGAACTTGGCATTGGCATTGGCATTGACGGGGCTGGCGTGGCTGGAGCAGAGGGGACTCGGGAGAGACATGCAGGCAGAGCCAGGTCACACGGGACCGTGTAGCCCAGGGCAAGGAGTTTGGATTTCTTCTGAGTACACTTAGAAGCCAGCTAGTGACATTATCGAAGTTGTGATATAAAAAGATGACTCTGGCTACTGGGTGGAGAATTAAGGGAGAAGGCAAGAATGACCTCAGAGAGACCAGGAAGGAGGTTATTTTAGTATACTAGATCAGAGATGATGGCAGCCCAGGCCAGGGGGTTGGCCGTATGGAGTGAGATAAGGGGGTAAATTTGAGATATTTTGGAGATGGAAATGATGTACCTTGATGTGGGAGCGAGGGAGACAGAGGAACTCAAGGAGAGCTCACAGAATTCTGGCTTGAGCCACTTGGTGGGCAGTGGTGCCACTTTCTGAGATGGTGAAGGCTTGGAGGGGGGACATAAATCAGGAGTTCCATTCTAGGCATGTTAATTTTGAGATGCCTTTGAGACATTCCTATCTGGAGCTTGACTGGAGTTATAAATTCTGGGGGCCATTAACATATTTATGGTGGTTAAGGCCAGGGGAATATGTAGGTTCTCCTAGGGAGAGGCCAGCATGAGAGGAGGCCCTGAGAATGTGCCTGGCTCCCCTGTAAATGCCCGGTAAGGGTTTGGGGGTGTTGTTATGGCACCCTAGGAGTCAAAGAAAATTTTTGAAAAAGAAGGAGTGAACAGCTGTGCTCGACGCTGTTGAGAGGTCTGGAAAGGTAAAGACACCAGGTAACTGTTGGATTTGGGAAAGTGGAAGGCACTGGTGACCTCTTCAAAAGCAGTTTTGATGAAGTGGTGATTACAGAAACCTGACCAGAGGGAATTTCCTGGTGGTCCAGTGGTTAGGACTCTGTGCTTTCACTGCGGAGGGCCTGGGTTCAACCCCTGGTTGGGGAACTAAGATCCCACAAGCAGCACAGCCAAAAAAAAAGAAACCTGATCAGAGCTAAAGAAATGTTTGTAAGTTGGTTGGTCAGAGCTTCCTGGGAAATATCCTCATGGAAAGGGAACCCATCCAGTGTGGGGAAGTTGCTCATCTGTCCGTTCAGTGGAGAGATAGCTGAGGAAAACTCAACACTGGCTTGGCTTTGGGAAGTGTGGGCTGGGGGTCCTGCCAGCATGGGCAATCCAGGGGCTCCGTCATGGCACTCTGCAGGTCCTGGGAGCACACCCTCGGCCAGGGTCAGTCTGGATCCTGAGGCCATGCAGCCCTGGGACAGCCCATCGTGTGGGCCACACGTGCCTGATGGTCTTGGATGCTAGTGCATCCACTGCAGTGGGATTAGGACCTCAGCATCCCCTCCGCCCATGTCCTCCCTGGGCTCTCAGGGACCACGATATGGATGCCGCAGACTCAGTTTCTCCAGCCACGGCCAAAAGACTCTTTACAATGTGGGAAGAGACCTTTCTCTAAGCTCTGGGCTCTTCTGAGCAACCTAGCTGGCCAGCCCTCTCAGAGAAGAAGGCTCTGGGGCTGCCAGGAGGAGCCTTGCTTTCTCAGCCTTCTTCATTGAGGAGATTCCTAGAACAGGCTGAGCAGTGCCCGAGACGTGCCCCCGGGCTCCCTGCGCTGGACCTCCTCTCCGTGCTGGATGTGGGATGGGACCTCTCCTGTAGCCAGCCAGGACGTGGTCTTTGTCCTCCCAGGGCGGTACCCACAGAGGTGAGGAATCCTGCCCCGCTTCTTCTTAAGTAGCGTTAGCCTGGTATTCTGGGGCCAGCTGTCCTCCTCAGGGCCCTTTTGGGGGCTCTCTTGGCATGTTCGGAGACCTGCACGTGCCTCTGTTATCCCAGGGTCTCTGAGGTGGGTAAGCGTAGCGGAGCACCATGGGCGCCCTCCCACCTAGCGTAGAACCGGGATGTTGAATTAAGCACCAAGGAACAGTACGATCCTCATACGGAGAGAGGGAGATTTGGGGAGAGCTGCTCATACCCTGCCTGGCCCAAAGTGCGTTGCGCTGGTCCAACAGGAGCCCTCCTGAGTGCGCGAGTTCTCCATCGCTCAGCCTCTGGTGGGCCGGGGCTGCTCTCTGAGCACTGCGACGTGCTCAAGAAAAGATCCCCCAGAAATGTCCTTCAGAGGGGCTGGAGTCGCAGCCCCGGCTTCAGATCCTTGCGTAGGCAGTTGTGAGACCTCGGCCTGGTTCTTTAACGTCACGCAGCCTCTGTGCTCCTTGTCAAAATCAGGATAGTTACGCCCACGTGGAAGCTTGGTCACGCATTCCCTAGGACTTCCATGGAGCTCCATTTCTAGGTGCTCAGCAGCCAGGATGCTGAGATAAACTGCGGGCCTGCCCAAGCAGCCCCCAGGCTGTGCCGGCTGTGAGGCGGAGGGCTGGCCCCCGAGGCTGGCAGGGGCTGTCGGGGAAGGCGGCTTGGAGGAGGTATCTGAGCCGAGCTTGAAGGAGGAGTAGGCAGGCCTGTTCTAGCAGGCAGCCCTTCTGGTCCTCGCAGGGGGAATGTGTGTCTTGAAAGGGGGGGTCCAGGCAAGGAGGAATCAGCTCCTAAAACCTTTGTGCATTTTGCCAAGGAGTCTGATTTTCTCCAGAAGACAATGGGAACCATGAAGTGTTTTAGGCAATAGAGTGACACAGTACAGTTAATGCTTTAGAAAGATCCCTTTGTCTACTGTGTGTACAATGGGTCAGAGGAGGGAGAGGCTGGAGACCGGGGGGCCTGCTGGGGACCCACCGTGATGGGGCCTGAGATCAGGAGGCTGAGGCAGAGGGTGGGTGGGGAGGGGCTGGGTCTGAGACCTTCAGGGGTTGGTTCCCAGGGACTTGCTGAATATGGGCAGTGGGGGAGGGGGAGGAGTCCAGGCGGACACCGCAGTCTCTGGCCTGGTGGCCGGCTGGCTGGTGAAGCCATTGCCTGAGGGAAGGGAGGAGGAGGTCTGGGCACAGAGGGGAGATGTTTGGGTTTCGAGCTTGTTTGTTGGGAAGCCTTTGGAACAGGCAAGTGGAATCGTGTATGTGGGAGTTTGGGAGAGAGGCCGGGGTTTGAGATTGAGATTATGGGGTTAAGTGAAATAAAGCAGGAAAAGCAGTGAGCCTAGGGCCGGGCACACAGGCGCATGGTAAACATCAGTTCCTTCAAAGAGCTTGTAAGCTCATTTAGGGAGACAAGGCTCAGACGTGTGGAAACATTTAATATGAAGAGGAGACCCTGCTGAATTAAGTGTTGTAAGGATTATACTGTGTGCTGCAGCCATTCAGAAAAGGGGAGCGGTGTGCCCGGAAGAGCCACGGAAGGCGGCGTGGAGTTGGGGTCCCGCAGCTGAGGAGGGAAGGAGGCTTCCAGAAGGGGGCAGGAGGGGGAAGCAGGGCTGGCACGGCTACTCCAGGAGAGAGGGATGTCCAGCTCGCAGCACAGGTGCCAGTGGTGGGAGGGGTGTGTGTGTGTGTGTGTGTGTGTGTGTGTTTATGTGTGTGTATGTGTGTGTGTGTGTGTTTGTGTATGTGTGTGTATATGTGTGTGTTTGTGTGTGTATATGTGTGTGTGTTTGTGTGTGTGTATGTGTGTGTATGTGTATGTGTGTATATATGTGTGTGTGTATGTGTGTTTGTGTGTGTATGTGTGTGTTTGTATGTGTGTGTATGTATGTATGTGTGTGTGTTTATGTGTGTGTTTGTGTGTGTGTATGTGTGTGTATGTATGTGTGTATGTGTGTGTTTGTGTGTGTGTATGTATGTGTGTTTGTGTGTGTGTGTGTTTATGTGTGTGTGTATATGTGTGTGTGTATATGTGTGTGTGTGTGTGTGTATGTGTGTGTGAGAGAGAGAGAGAGATTGGAGCTTGGAGATGCACTGGGGAGACAATGGGCAGATAGGGACGACTGCAGCCCTTCCCAGCCTCCCACCTGTTGGTCCCCAATTCCAGCAGACTCTGTGTTCTCCAAACTTGTTGCTCAGTAAGTGGAAGAAATAGAGGCATGTGAAAAGAGTCCCGGATTAGGAGTTATCCTACATCCTAATACTACCACAGTCCTAGTACTACCTCGGCCTGTAACTAACTCTGTGATCTTGCTGGAAACTGGAATGAGTCACCTTGTTAGGTAGGGAGTTCCCCATCCTAAGAGGTATGGAGCAGAGGCTGGAGGCCCCTTGCCAGACCTCAGGTGAGTGTCAGGTTTGGGACTTTTCAAGTCCCTTCTGAGCTGGTGTAACGTGACTCTCCCGTCTCTTGGGGTCAAGTGAAGGGAATGGGTTACATGTACCAGGAGGGTCCCTCTGCTTCCCTCCCCTCCTCTCCTTCCCCTTTCTTTCTTTTTCTCCTGATTTTCAAAATGAAATTCACTTTCCTGCTTTTGCTGATTACAAAAGCTGTATGTGCTCGCTATAAAACATAATTCTGCCAAGACAGGAAGGTCATCTCAAGAAAGTAGAGATCATCTGCAACCCTAACACCCTGAAATAACCCTGAAATAAGTGAATGTTTAGGAGAATGTATACTTCCAGGCTTTTAAAATATGCATACACATATTTTTAACAACAATGATGTCATGTAGTACATGCTGTTTTGTTAGCTCTTTTTCCTCTAAATATATGAATGTTTCAATCTTAACGTCTCCGCACATGCAGGTTTACTGGTTTTGGTGGTGGTCTCGTTCCCCCTGTGGGTGACACGCAGAGCTTGCTATGGTTCCACGTGTACATTCACTCTGTCATGTAAGAAACTCATGTTTGGATCGGAGCCTGCCACGTGGTAGGGGACAGATATTCTGGGCCCTCAGAGGGAAGGGGACACTTAGGCAACAAGAGAGCTCTTGGATCCCTGACTTGGGCCTTCCGCGAGGCGAAGGGGAGGACAGGGGACTGGACTGAAGTGGGATCTTCACAGTGGGTGGGCGTGTTTCTGGGTTGTTGCCATTTGTGAGTTTGGGTTATTCTCCACTGAGGGACCACTCAGGAGAGGATAGTCTGTTTCCTCTAACTTCTCAGGGCGGTGTGCAGGGTGGGGACGGTACCAAGCAGTGAATTTGAGAACGGAAAAAGCGGGGGCCTCTTTAGCAGCCATCCAAAGACAAGGACAGATGATGCCCAAAGTGGAACGTTTTAGGAATCTGTATGTGTGTTGGCATCATAAAAAAATAAGCTGGTTGGTAATGTCAAGAGCAGGGCTGCGGGCCACGTTGGAGAGGGCTGGAGAGGGTTGGTGGGCCAAGCCTGGAAGGAAGGTGGGTCTGGGGGTGGTGGCGTATTTTCTCCGTCCGGTTTTCCTAAGTGTTTGTGTCTCTGGGGGAGTTTTAAGTAAACCAAGCAAGGATCACCGCCTGCAACTTGTTAATCCTCCCCTGGTTACAGCAGAGACGATTGGAAATCCCTAAGAAATCAAAAAATAGTAGCTACCGGATGGTAACCAGTGAGCTCAGAAGATGGAGGCTGCAGCGGCAGGGGTCATTAAGCTGCCAGCTCTCCCTACTGCTCTCGGAAGGAGGTGGAGAGCTGTGCTTGGAGCAGAGGTGGGTTCTTACCTCCCGGAAGATGCACAGGGCGGGAAGAAAGCTGGGCAGGTGCACAGGTCTGGGGAAACCCCGCCTCCTCCTTTCCCCTGCTGGGAACTCATCCACAGACGCCCAGGGAAGAGGAGGCACTTTGGTCACCTCTTGGCTACCTCTTCTGCCTGTTTCTCCTTTTGCAGGCTCAATTGTATTCTAGTTGCTTTAATTAGGGCCTGTGTCTTTAAGGAGGTTGAGCCGGTAAGGGGGCCTCAGAGAGAACCAACCAGAACACCTGCACTGGTCCTAGATGGGGAGGAGAGGGCCCGGGAGATCCCCACCCACTGGCCTGAGCACCCCGCCTCCTGCACTGCTTGAAGGAGGTGTGGCTTGGAGGGCCCCTAGTTCAAGGATGTGTAACAGGGGGTGCTGGCAGTGCGGGGGGGGCCTTGGTTGCTCTGTCTGTAGTGTGCCTCAGCCTGATTCATGATGGGAGGAAGGTGTGCCGTCTGAGGAGGTGGCAGCTGTGGGCAGAGAAGGACAGCGTTGCGTCTGAAAATGCTTCTGGGTGGAGCCTGGGGGATCCATGATTCCACCTCAAAACAGAGCTAGAGGCGGGCTTGAAGCTCATCCCCACAAAATTTCATTTTAGAGATGAAGAAGCTGAGGCCCAGAGAGGCGGAGTTATTTGCCCACAGTCACACAGCTAGGGAGTGGCAGGACTCAGGCAAGAGGTCAGGTCTGGCCTCCCTGGGCAGTGTCCTGTCCTGCGAGGAGGCTTGGCGTGGTGGAGGGCTAACTGGACAGGGGGTCGGACACTGGGGTCCCAGACTCAGGACTTGGAACATCTCTGAGTTTCCTTATTTAAAGAACGGACGGAATCAAATCTGTCCTGTCCACCTCATGGGGCTGTCGTAGAACAGAAAATGAGAGAAGCGCCGTGACGGTGCTTGGAACGCTGCAAAGAATCCCCCTCCCCTACACCCCTCCCCACCATGTTTAAAACTGTGATGTTCCCCAGCACAGGGTTCTGGCCTGTACCATGGAACGGGAGGCGGGCAGCGATGGGTAGGTCCCCACACAGGGGGAAGGCGCGGACTGTCAGGGAAGGCTTGATGCTTGAGTCTATGCAGAGCCTTGGAGGTGGCTTTTGGCTTCTGGCCGTGGACAGGAGGTCTAAGACCATTTGGATCACGGGCTAGACCGGACCTCCGCTCCCTTCCTTTTCCTTCCAGCTCTTTGCAGGAAGCTCGTTAGACAGTCCTGAGCCCCTGTTGTTCTGCGAGAATCCCACTTGGTTTGCCCATGGCACAGTGAAGGCTGGGCTGGAAGGGGCGGGGCGTGGGGTGCCCATCTTGGGAGTCACCAGTCCAGAGCCCCTCTCCCACCCTCCCTTTCTCCATAAGGGCTCACACCTGCATTGCTCCTGTTCCCCACTGCCCTCCCTCCCCCCCTGGATCAACCTCTCAGAGGTCAGTGGCAAAAAGGAGGGGGGAGAAACAGAAATGCTGATGACTTTGATTTTCTTCTCCTGTCGGAGCCTGGGGAGGGTGGTTGTTTTGCTTCCTCGACCTCAGCGGAGAATTCTCTGCCAGACAATCATCTCAGCGCTTTCATTGCTTTCTGATGCTCTCCTAACTGCACAGGGTCGGCTATTAAATGGTCATCAAACCTCAGCCTCTATCCCATCAATAGTCATAAAGTTGGGGAGATAAAAGCCATCAGTTTTCCATTATAGCTGAAAGCAATACTGTAGGTAGCTATTTTCTGAATGCTGCAGATAGATGTATTTTAACCAGAGCAGGGTTTTCAGTGGGTCCCCAGCTCAGCTGTGAGTCCTGCTGGGCTCGGGAGAACCTGCCAGGTGGTGGTTGAAATGGGGGAGGGGCCAGTGCTTTCTCTCCCTTTGTCTCCTCTCAGGATTGAAAGGGCGCATCCTCAGGTGTGGGGTGCTGGTGGGGGGGGCGCTGCGGTGGTGGGACTGTGGGCTTCTTCCCTTGGTTCTGACCAGGTGCCGTGCATAAATGCAGGGGTTGTAGTCTGCTCATTCTAACGAGAAGTGACCCTCCTCTGCCTGATCTCGGGCTGCGGGCAGGCCGGGGGCTGGGCTCAGGGTAGGTGCCTGGTGATTCGAGGTGTGGGTGTGAGGGCCTGCAGGCTGGGTCTGGTGGAATAGGAGGGGCTGCGGCCTAAGGAAGCTGGGAGACAGATGCGGACCATCGGGGGGATGGCTGCTCCTAATAATAGAGTCCCTGTAGCTTCTCACAGATGAGCAGGCCATTTGGAAACGGATTTTGCAAGCAAATAGCTCGGCAGTGAGCAACCATCAGATAAGTCCTCAGAATGAACTTTTCAAAGCACGCAAACCCCAGGGCCCTCCCGCCTCTGGTTCCAGAAGAATCTGGGATCTGAGACCGCCTGCCTCAGACCCCTGCCTGCAGCTCCCTTTCCTGGCCCTCCTTCCAGGCGCCTGTGCCCCAGCCTCCCTGGACGTGTAACTTCCCTCTGCTTTTCCTGCCTCTGGGGTTCTGCAGGGACCGGCTCCCCTGCCTGGGCCGTCCTCCTAATGAAATGGGAAGTTCCCGTTCATCTTAGGAGACCCTTTGAGGTCACCATCTCTTTGAAGCTCCTCTGTCTTCCTGGAGGTTATGTTTTCTGTCCCCTGGGCTCCTACACCGCTTGTCCCGACCCCCATCAGAGGTCTTCTTAGGATGCATTGCATTTGTAACGTGTGTGGATTTCACCCTACAACACACTCTGGGGTCAGATCACATTTCCTGATTGTTCTAAATTGGCTCCAGGTTCTCCCTGCCCCAGCCTGGCCGGCAGGAAACGCAATACCAGTTAATGGAGCTTCCCTTGTCTGTGGCATGCGGGATCCAGGCTCAGGGCGTGGGAAACCTGCAGCGGTGGCGAGGCTGCCAGTCGGCCTGTGGCATTGCTCCTCCTGCCAGCCGGACACTGGGGCTGGGTCCTTCAGCATCTGCTGGGCACCCCCGAGACCCCACAGTGGTAATCTCCACTGACCCCAGACTTGCCCAGAGGGAGCCCCCCGACCGGGCACTTCCCTCAAGGCCATGGGGGCTCCCTGTTCAGCAGCAGCTCCCGGGGTCCCTCATGTGGGCCCTAGAGCAGGGGGCCCAGGTGTCCTCTAGCTTGGGGAATGGTTTTCTCTCCTGCCCCACTGGGCTTCTCTGCCCTCTCCATCACCAAGCCCTGGCACCTCCCGCTCTTGGCCTGCTTTCACGGGGCTTCTGAAGATAAGGCCTCTTCTCAGCGGCAGGCACGCTCAGGCCTCCCGGCCTCAAAATCCTGTTCTCCTTCTAGAAGGGACACATGGGTGTCAGGGGAGGAAGGGAAAGCACCTTTTATCATTTCAATTCTCGTTCTTCGGTGCCTTCTCCACCAAGTTATCCTGTATGCAGCTGCCACGTGGCCTGTACACGTACCCCTGCACCTAGCCTAGGGCTGGCACAGTGGAGGGTGCAAGAAACACTTGCTGAATTCTTGAATGCTCTTTCTTGCCTTAAAGAGAGATTGTAGGAGGTAACTTAACCTTTTCTTACTGACACCGTGCTCTCCTTAACTACCGGTTAATTCTCACAGATGGCGTCCGCGATGCCTTCAGGTGTTACTGACTTACAGAGAACTGTTGGACCCTACACTAATTAGTCTCAGACACCGTGAATCTTGAGTAACTGTGTTTTGCTTTTCTAGTATTTCTGTTTCTTTCACTGTGCCTGCTGTCACTTCTCGCTGAAGGTTCTATCTGCCCCTGGGAGTTTCCCTCTGTCATCCGTTTCCTTTCACTGGTTTTCTCTGGAACAGAAAACCAGATCGCCTGTGTGTTCAGATTATCTATGCACTAGGCACCATTAGACTTTAAGCGAAGAGATGAAGGATTTTCTTAGGAGTAAAATATCTGTTTTAGTGTACAACCTCCATTCTCTCTGTGCGGCTTCCTTGTTCTTGGCGGGCTGCCTGAGGGGTGACCTACAAAAGTGCTATTATGGTGGACCTTTCAGATTAAAAATATATATTTCAAGATGACTTTGGAAAAGGGACATGAGAGCATATTAAGGCCTTTTGGAATTAGAGTTGGCTACGTAGATGGATAAGGAGAGGCGAACTCTGTTTTTATCTGCAAAGAATATCACTGAATCTTCATCATCTCTAGTTTTCCCTGATGACCTTGGGTAACGGCACAATTTTACCTTTTTTATCACTGACGGTGGGCCTGGGGATTCGGTTGAGGGAGGTTTGGGCCCTGGAGGGGCGAGGGTTGTCACACCAGCAGGGGATATCGTCTCATCCTGGAGCTGTCGCCTCTGCACTGGGTGACTGCAAGCACCCGAGTCAGCGGTGGTGACAGTAAGACCTGACCCAGTTAGGCTGCTGTGAAGACCAGGTAGAGAGAGTGCACGGTGAGGGCCTCTTTTCAGAAATTAAAAAAAAAATTTAATTGAAATATAGTTGATTTACCAGGCTGTGTTAGTTTCTGGTGTACACAGAATATATATACACATTTTCTTTTTCATATTCTTTTCCATTATGGTTTATCACAGGATATTGACTATAGCTCCCTCTGCGTACAGTAGGTCCTTGTTGGTTATCTATTTTAGATATAGTAGTGTGTATATGTTACTCCCAAACTCCTAATTTATCCCTCCCCTCTTTTCCCCTTTGGTAATCATAAGTTTGTTTTCTATGTCTGTGAGTCTGTTTCTATTTTGTAAATAGGTTCATTTGTGTCATATTTTAGATTCTACATATAGGCGATATCGTATGATATTTGTCTTTCTCTTTCTGACTTACTTCACTTAGTATGATAATCTCTAGGTCTATCCATGTTGCTGCAAATGGCGTTATTTCATTCTTTTTTATGGCTGAGTAATATTCCATTGTGTGTATATACCATATCTTCTTTATCCATTCCTCTGTTGATGGACACTTAGGTTGCTTCTATGTCCTGGCTATTGTAAACAGTGCAGCAATGAACCCTGGGGTGCAGCTATCTTTTCAAATTATAGTTTTCTCCAGGTTTATGCCCAGGAGTGGGATTGCTGGATCATATGGCAACTCTAGTTTTAGCTTTTTAGGAAACCTCCATACTGTTTTCCATAGTAGCTGAACCAATTTATATTCGTGAGGGCCTCTTTTCAGATACGAGGGACGTGTGAGCTGGGGTGGTGTCAGCAGCTTGATGGAAGGGACGAGCCTGGGCCAGAATTCCTGGGTCCTGCCCCCAAACCGGCCCCATCTCTCTGGGAAACCTCAGAGGTGCTCTGTACCCTCTCAGCCTTGGCTCCTTTATCTGAAAGCAAAGGGAGTGAATGAAATGATATCCCAACTTCTATGCTTCATCAACTGTGGCTTGCCTTATTTCTGGGATTTGGGCAGGAGAGGAGGGAGTATGTGACAGAGGAGAACCGTGGGCTCAGGGCATCAATAAACTTCCTGCCACCCAGTGAGGTCAAAAGTGTCTTTGTCTTATGATTCGTAAATTTGCATGAGAAGATGCAGGCAGTGTGTGTGTGGCCTTAGGAGGTGCGGGGACAGAAATACCGAGGGAGGCGCAGCTTGACCAGTGGAGCTGTTGGAAGAAGGGCGTTCCGCTTCGATGCCTGTGCAAGGCCAGACTCTTGCCTCTCTGCCGTGCAGGTAGGAGCTGAAGCAGGGGCCTCTGGACAGCAGCTGCCTCATTTCTGGAGTCACTGGTCTCGAAGGTCCCTCTTCACCCAAAACACTGAGGACCAGAGAAACACTTTACAGTCCCCCCTTATCCTGGCAAGGGAGGACGTGGGGGGTTCTGCCCAATGGCCCATCCCCTCCTTGGATTCTCTGGTTGGGGTGCAGATGACAGATCATCTCTCCAGATCATCCTGGGTGCTGCATCTCTAATTCTAGGCTTTCCAGGTCTGAGAGCACGTCCATGGGCCCGTGGGCTGTGCTGTGTGGCATTTGGGCTTCCCAGGCTCAGAGACATGGGGGCCAGGCAGATCAGCGTCCTCCTAATTCTGGTGGCTGGAAGAGCAAAGAGGAGAGTCACTCTCTGGTGATTCCACCCAGGGGATGCCCTTTGGTGGTGGCAGTGGGAGGAAGGGAGATGCAGGCATGTGTGTTCTTTGGAGGACGAGTGTGTACTCAGAGGAGGGTACTTGAGTGAACGAAAGTGTGTGTCCCTATGGGAGAGGGATGTTCTCTGGGAGCAGGTCTGTGGGCGGTCTGTGGATTTCATCAGCATGCTCCCTCAAAGTGTCTCTGCCCTGTAGGTGCTACTGCTGTAAAGAAATTGCCATCTGCTTTAATAATAACGAAACCCAGCCTCTCCACAGGAAAAGGGGGAAATCTCCTGGGCTCCACCGTCCTCTCCTGGGGCCCCCTTCCCTTGGGGCTCTCTCAGGGATGACCACTGCCACTTCCCGAGTGTGAAGGGGTGGGGGCTGCCCTGCTCCCCTTTAACACTCAGGCTCCAGTGGAGATGCCTCTCCACTTTCTAAAACCTCATGCACAGCCGGGATCAGTTGTTAATGACACTTAAATAAAGGGAGACAAAGGGAGGTAGGCACGGAGGGTACCCTGAGCCCAGGTTCTCTGTTTTTCCGAGGACTGCCACGCTCTCTGTGGCTACCCACCCCACCCCCATCGTACTCTGGTCTTGGGCTGCCCGCGTGGTAGGCACCATTTGGCATCTGCTTCCCTGGGCACACGCCTGACTCCTTGTTGTCCAGACCCCAGAGGGCAAGGCTGCTGGAGGGGACCTGTCCCTTCCCCTTGTAGTTGATGCTGGGAATGCCATTCCCAAGGGAGACCAGGCTTGCCCAGAAGGATGTGGCCTTCCAAGACAGGTGACACTGATGGAGTGCTTGTGTGTTAGGAACCTGTCACTATGAGGGATTGTCACACTCAGCCTCAAGTACTCTTTAAAACCCTACTATTATTTCTCTATGCTCGGATGAGAACACTGAGGGCCAGAGATTTTAAGTGACTTGCCCAAGACTGTACAGCTTATAGGATGGAACCTGAAGCAGGGCTGGCTCCAGAGGCTGTGTCTTCACAGCTATTCTGCAGTGTCTCCAGATGTGGCCCCTGGGCCCCCATCTCCATCAATTGCGGCTCTTATTAAAATGCTGATTCCCAGGTCCTTCCTAAAACCTATTGAGACAGCTTCCTGGGCTCGGGGCCTAGGAATCCAATTTCCCCCAGCTCCCTGGATGATTATCTTCACTGTGAAAGTTGAGAACTGACACCTGCAGGCACCCTGGCGCCAGGTCCGCTGCTGGGGCCCATGCCTGGGGTCGGCTTGGTACGGGGGCCTGCAGAGAAGGTCCTGGATGTGCGGCCTGACAAACAAATCCACTTTTTAGGTTCACCTGTGAGTAGGAGTTTATTTGCTGGTGTCTTCTCCTTCTCCGTGTTCTCTAGAATTCTTCTGATGGTGGAAGGAGTGTGCCTGGGCCGGAGAGTGGCCCAGATTCATCTGCCATTTGCTCGTGTGGAGCATCCAAAAGCTTTTGCTTTAATATCCAGCTGGCGTTTTTTTACTATTAAAATGACCCCTGTCTGTTTATCCTTCGGAAAACAATCAAAGTATTTGCCGTGAATCCACACAGCCGTTGGAAGTGGGATGCCAGTGCAGAGAGACCACTGTGGTGGGAATGGAATGCACGGGTGGGCCTGAGCCTTGAAGACGGGGTTCGGCCCAGCGTGGAGGCTGGTGCTTGTGGCCAGACAAGGATGGGCAGCGCCCCTGCGCGGGTCTGGCTGACTCCCATCACAGCGAGTCTGCTGCCAAATGCAGCACCCCGCACGGCCTCTCCCTCTCCCACGCTGGGCCATGCCTGGCCCTGGGGGACGCAGGCTTGGAGTCTGGGAACCAGAGGAAGTGAGGCCCAGGCCCCACAGCTGTCCTTGCCAGGGGGAGAGCACAGTGGGAATCGCTCCCCCAGGGCATCATGGCTGCAGGTGCAGGTCCTGGGGGACTGTGCTGGAGCGGCCCCAATCCTCTCTCCCAGGACCTACCCAGAGAAGGCCCCCAGCATGGGCAGGGGAGGCCCTGCCTCTCTCCCGTGCAGAGATTGAGACCCTGGAGAGCAAAAGCCTGGTCCTGGAGGAGTGGCTGCTCAGGCCAGACACAGAGGGTCTCAGCCTGCATCTGAACCAAGCTGGGGTCGGCGGCAAGGTCAAGTGCCGGCTATAAGGGGAAGGGGATTGATGAGTGCAAGTGGGTTAAATAGCCTCCCTCCCCAAATTCCAGAAGGTCCACCTGGAACCCCAGAATGTGGCCTTATTTGAATAGGGTCTTGGCAGATGTAATTAGTTAAGATGAGGCCATGCTGGATTAGAGTGGGCCCTAAATGCGATGACTGGTGTTCTCATAAGAAGGAGAGAGCAGACATAGACATATAGGGAGGAAGACAGAGGCAGAGAGACTGGAGCGACGCAGCTTCGGGCCAAAAAACGCTGAGGATTGCCTGGAGCCACCAGCAGCGGGAAGAGGCGAGGAAGGCTCCTTTCCTGCTGCCTTCAGAGCGAGCACGCCCCTGCCGACACCGTGACCTCAGGCTTCCAGCTTCCAGAACTGAGAGAGAATTAATTTCTCTTATTTTAAGCCCCTCGATTTGTGATGACTTGCCGTGGGAGCCATGGGACACGAACACACCGAAGCAGGGTCTCCCACATTTCTCCAGGGGTGTCCCTAGCTAGAGAAAGACTGTGACCCCCAAGGCTGGTGGGCCCTGGCGAAGTTCATGACAGTTGATTTCCCATGAGAGGCGGGCAGGAGGGACCTCAAATGGGCAGGTGCTGCTTGGAAAGGTGGGAAAATGCTAAGGGGAGGGGGCTTTCTGAGGAAGGGGAGAGGGCGTGAGATGGTGGGTTCCAGGGCACTTGGTTGGGAGAGGTTGGGCTGGGGTCAGTTCTGGGGTGAGTGAGGGGTTCTGTGGTTTCCTAGGCAGAGAGAGGAGCTGGGGAAAGACACGATTTTGAGGGCAGACATCAAGCAAAGCAGGTGTGGGACTTCCCTGGTGGTGCAGTGGTTAAGAATCCGCCTGCCAATGCAGGGGACATGGGTTCGAGCCCTGGTCCCGGAAGATCCCACATGCCACGGAGCAACTAAGCCCGTGCGCCACAACTACTGAAGCCTGCACTCTAGAGCCCACGAGCCACAACTACTGAGCCCGCTTGCCACAACTACAGAAGCCCGCGTGCCTAGAGCCCGTGCTCCACAACAAGAGAAGCCACCACAGTGAGAAGCCCGCGCACCGCAACGAAGAGTAACCTCCGCTCGCCGCAACTAGGGAAAGCCCACACGCAGCAACGAGGACCTAATGCAGCCAGAAATAAAAATGAAAAAAAAAAAAAAGAAAAGGAGGTGTGCTATAGGCCTGTAAGGGGCGAGCCTTCCTCGTGGCAACAAAGCCCAGTGACTCTTGAGGGGGAAGGAAAAAAGGCAGAGCGTGTTTAAGGTCAGGTGGCACTGGCTCTGCCCTGGTGGCTGTGGCCGCACCTTGGGGCCTCTGTCTTGGATTCTGCTGCCACCATCGTACCCAACCCCAGAGGGCGATGTCCCTCCCACATGGGAGCAGTGGCCCAGGCCCCTCTGCCGCTCTGAGAGGACCGACAGACTTGGGCTTGCACCCCAGACAGGCCAGGGTTCAAGTCCCAGCCGCAGCACTTCCCAGGCATGCCACAGTCATTTCTCCAAGCCTCGGTTTCCTTCTCTGTCTGGTGGGGGATTTTGTGAGGATTAAACACGTTAATGCTTTTAGAGGTGCTTAGCGGACACACAGCAACTGCTCAAAATTGTTAGCTATTATGACTTATTATTAGTTTGGTAGGTCTCAGTAATTGCAAAGACAGGACTGAAATGGAAATAATTATAGCAAACATAAACTGCATAAAAATACAGGAAACATAAACTGCATTAAAAAAACCCAGGTTTCCATGGTGCAGATTTCAGATCCCGAGTGTCTGGGCTGGCTCCGCATCCTCGTGGCTCTCCCCGGGCTGGGCATCGGGATTCCGTGAAGGTTTCCACCTGGATGCCTGCCTTGGAGCCTCTCGGCCTCTTGAGTGTGTCGTTGCTGGTGGCAGCAGCCTGTTTCCCGGTGGTGGGAGCGAGGCTGCAGGTCTTGGTCTTTGTCAGGAGCTGGATTGGAGCGACCCAGCTCTGAGGTCTCAGTTTTGGGAGAAACTCAGAAACCTCCTTTGGGATGAACTAACTGATATTAATCGTTGACTCCCCAACTTCTCCGAGCTGGCTGGCCCTGCTCTGAATGTGGAAGCTTGGGGGGCATCCTGTGTTCTCTCATGGTTGTTGCTGCCTCCCTCTGCTTCCTTTCAGAGCAGGAGGGGTCAAAAGTGATGGGTTTTGAGAAGGTCAGCTGTATGAGGGTGAGTGGGAGAAAGTCCTAGCCTGGAAGGCTGGTGTCCAGAGATTGTGCCTGGGCTGTGGCTCCTTTGCAGTGGGCCATTGTAGCCTGGTCAACACATTGAGTGTGTCCCACAGAGACTTCCACCAGGACTGACACTCCGTGTGATGCCATTACGTGTGCTACTTGGATTTGAGCCTAGAGGGCGGGTCAGGGGCATCCTCTGCCAACTTCTGAATGTCCACCAGAACATAGTTATTTTTCATTTCATTTCTGTTCAGTTCTATGCACATGGACTTACCATTGTCTTGGGGTCCTGGATACCTTAATTAAAACGTCAGTCATCACCCGTTACAGATCCTTTCCCTGCAGATCACCAGCCACCTGATCTCTAATTGCCATTCCCAGTTTGCCTCCTGGTTTGGAAGGGTTCTGCTTAAGGCCTTCCAACAGCCTGTCTACCTACTATTTGCAGACCTACTACTGCAGAGGAGTGCAGCTGGGTATTCAAGGGGTGGCCTTCCTATCAGCTATACAGCTGGTCTACTTTCCTCTTGCCACGTTCATTTCCATATATTAAAACCCACTGTACCCCATTCCAGTGCAATGGTAGGTTCTACTCTTTCCTTTGAACACCAGCATCACCACCAGCAATACCCAGATGAAATTCACGTTGCCCGTAAGGCCATCCAGTACACGTCTAGTAGGCCAAGGGGCAACGAGAAGGACCACCACGAAATGCCAGGCCCCCATGGAAGACCATCTACGGGGGGACACTGCCTGGCTCCCTTGCTGGGACACATTACCTTCCTGAGCCAGAAGCTGGAGGACTGCTCCCTGGGGCCTGGGCTCAGACATCATCAGCCTGATTGACTGATGTCTTCAGGCTCTGTGCCTCTTGGGGTGTCTTCTGGTGGCTTTCTTTGAGCAGACCCTGATGGCACATGGCCCCTGTTGTGTCCTGGTGGGTCTGGGCTGTGGTTTTCAGCTTTCTACCCACGGTGCCCATCAGCATCCATTTCTCCTGCCCTGTTTGACTCCCTGCACTGGGGCCGTACCTGTCGAGTCACCCCTGCTGTCTGCCAGCTGCCATGGGGATCCACCTTGGCTGACACACTGAGATGTTGCCTCCTACCTTGACCCCAGATGCCTACCACAGGAGCAGGATGCAGGAACTGGAGTGTGTTTTACAGGAAGTGCTGGATGTCCAATGATGTTATGGCCAACCCACTTGCCAGCCGACTGGGAAGAGGACAGAGTGAGCAGTTGGGGGGAACCTACCTTCACTTCAGAATTCTCCTGGGGGCTTAAAGCTTTCCAAGTGGGCCTGGGGAGCCCTGCCCCTTATACTCATTGGAGAGAATGAGGGCTTGGTGGTGAACCCTGTCTTAGCCCATTTGAGCTGCTATAACAGAAATACCATATACTAGGGGGTATAACAACAAAAGTGGAAAGGGCAAGCTCTCTGGATCTCTTTTGTAAGGGCACTAATCCTATTCACGAGGGCTCTTCCGTCATGACCTAATCACCTCCCAAAGGACCCACATCCTAAAACCATCGTATTGGGGATTACGTTTCAATATATAAATTTTGTGGGGACCAAACATTCAGTCTACAGCAGGCCCCTCAGGGGAATCCTTTTGCCCAGGGATGCCCAGGTGTCCTGGAAAGGCTTCTGTTCTTTGCATCCAGAACAAATGTTACTCTCGTTTCTGCCTCAAGAACCTACTCATTCATCCTTTCCCATTGCTGGGTCCACTTCCGTCTCTGTTGCACTGTTGCCATGATGGCCTTTCCTCTCTTCCTGGGTCTGCTCCTCCCTGTGTCTCGATTTCCACTTACAGCCTTTTCTTCCCTTTGTACCTTGTACTCCTGTGTCCTGTCTCCTATCTCTTGAACCTCAGCCTTAGCAGAGCCCTTTAGTGTATATGTGAGAGATTCAGTAGAAGCAGTGAGGAACTGCTTATTCTGAGATAAATGCATTCAAACACTTGATGAGCACTTAAGGTTCTTCTCACTCCTTGCCTAGTGTTATGTCTTCACGTAGAAGTCACCATCTTTTCTCTGCCACAAGGAACAGTCTACCTTCACACTTTGTCTTCTTGGATGAAGCCAAACTCCAGTTCAAATCTCAGAAGCTCCAAGTTTCTGATGTTTCATTGATTTATAATAGAAGTTTTCAGAGAGCTGGTGACAAAATCCAACGTGACCTTGTGACCACTTGCTCTCCCTGAGTGGTTTGCCGTGTCCCCTCTGATTTCCATCCAGCCCACTCCTCATGGGAGGCACTGGACCCATTGCAGGACTGCAGCTCCCTGTAATCAGCGTTGGTGCAAGTCACCCACACGGAAGGGGCATGGCTCCCAACCCTCTGATGTCAACCTGGAGTTGCCACCTGTTGTGGAATTGGAGGGTAGAAGCAGGAAGGACCTGCCCAAGAATCAGGGCTTAGGGGAAGGGCCCGTGATTGGGAGGAATGAGGACTTTCTGCCTGGAGGCGTGTGCTGCGTCCGTCAGGGTGGCAGGGCCTTCACATGGGTGTGCCTGTGGGGACACGTGTGAGTGAGCATCCTGCTTGCAGGTGAGACAGGGGGCCCGGATTCAGTTCTTTCCTCTCTGGATGCTGCGTTCTGTGTGCTTGACCTTAAGCTGACAGGTTGGAGTCCCTCAGTTTATAGATTTTATTTTTAAAGCCTTTTTCGTAAAACACTAACCTCAGCGAAGGAGAAAGAAGAAAAAGGGAAAAAGCTGAGTTCAGCAGCTGTAGTTTGCTGTATTTTTCATCTTGCATCAGCAAGTTGGGACCACAAATAATCTGGTCTTATACGCTTCCGTGATGTTGCTGCTTAAGGCTCGGCTCTCCTCCTGAGGCAGTATATTCCTCGGAGCCAGCATCCCTCCCCTTCCCCAACCTGCCGGCTCCGGTGGGTGGTGGGAGGTGGGCAAGGGTCCAGGTGGAAGGCAGAGCACAGAGCGGAGCACCGGCCAGCCAGGGGGTGGGTCATTAATTTCTGAATGGTTTCTGGAATCAGCTAAACATTTCCTTTTAACCAGCTTCCCCAGCCTCATATCCTTTGTTAGTTGAGGAAAAATGTCATTTATAATGGATATTGCCTTGATAAATAGCTCCCAGGAAGCACAGCGTTCTCATTAGTCTATATAATGGGAAAGGCTCCTAGTGGTGGCATCGCTGCCCAGATATTTGCCTGAATGGAAAAATATTTGTCTCTGCAGTGGGCTCTAGAAGGCCTGGAGGAAGGACGCCGGGGGGCCAGGCTGAGGGCCCAAGGTCCCCTGCAGCCTCTGGGGTCCCGAGGGAGTGTGTGTTCTCCCAGTCCTCTGTGAGAGCAGAGCCGGACTCCCGGTCCTTCCTGCGTCCTGCTGGGGCCAGGCTGCGGTGTGCAGGCTTCTCTCCCTCTCTGCCACGCCAGCCTCCTGTCCCTGCTCTGGCCCCCTGCGCTTATTCTCTATTCATCATTCCTAGGGAGAAAAAGAATAAACACGTACAGAGTGAATTCTATCTTTCGGAAGTACTTTTGCATATGTGATTTCACTGTTCACTTTTGCATATGTGGTTTCATTTCCACACTCTTCTGTGTAGGTGTCAGAGCCATTTAGGCATTAAGAGTTACCGTGATGTTTCCAGGGTTTACGGCTTATAAGCAGCGGCTGTTTTGATCCAAATACTCCACCCTGACACGGATTCCTTTTGCCCTTCTGCTTGTTTGAGAATGGACAGTTTACCCAGCCTTTCTCCACAGGGACCCATTGGATTTTCCTCTGTGGGTTCCCCAAGGCACTTGTTCATGTTAAGAGTGGTGCTTAAGGATGTGTGTTAATTCTTGCAGGCCACTGGGGCCTCCTTTAGCAAATGGCTGGTATCAGAGATAGCAAAGGTACTTTTCCAAGTTCCTAACAACCACCAGGCAGTGTCTGAGGAGGGGAGGGAGACAGACCCACCAAAGGGCATTTTGGGGGGCTGACCTATCTTAGTGCCAAAGTTAATGTGACCCTGATGCATTTTGCCCTGCTGCCACCTGGAAATCTGCTTGTAATTTTATTTTTCAAGGGGAAGTGTTTGGAGAGTTCTTGATTCTTTTCCTGCTTAGTGGAAAATCTTCTGTGCCTCCAGATATAGTCCCCATCCATCCATCCATCCACTCATCCATCCATCCATCCATCCATCCACTCATCCATCCATCCATCCATCCATCCATCCATCCATCCATCCATCCATCCATCCATCCCTCCACTCATCCATCCCTCCATCCATCCATCCACTCATCCATCCATCCATCCACTCATCCATCCATCCATCCATCCATCCATCCATCCATCCATCCATCCATCCACTCAACCATCCATCCATCCATCCATCCATCCATCCATCCATCCATCCATCCATCCACTCATCCATCCATCCATCCACTCATCCATCCATCCACTCATCCATCCATCCACCCATCCATCCATCCATCCATCCATCCATCCATCCATCCATCCATCCATCCATCCATCCATTCTTTCTTCCCTCCCTCCCTTCCCCCTTCCATCCAAAAGGCTCTCTATTCAGTGTCAGGCACTACTCTGGGCACTGAGGATTCAAACATGAATAAAGTCGTTTCTGTTCTGAAAGAATTCATACTTTAATGGGAGAAACAGATACAAAAAATATAAATTATGATATGATTGGTGGGGAAAACATAATAACTGGTGTTTGTGAAACATGTTGAGAGTTGGGGCAAGGCATCATTCACAGAAAGTTTTCTGGAAGAGCCGACACCTCCTGAACTGGGTTTGGAAGGGTGAACTGGAAGAGGAGGTAAGGAGCGTGTGGTTGGGGGAAGGCAGTCCTGGCAGGAGGGGTCTGTGGGGTAAGGCTCTATGGAGCATTGCGGTTGGGGAACTCGTGCCATTTGCTATTGCTGCGAGGGTTTGGGCGAGAGAGAGGAGGAGGAGGAGGAGAAATGAGATGGAGAGGTCATCACGGCCCCGATTATGGGTGGGGGTCAGGGTGGCAAATGATGGGCTCTTGAAACCCAGGAAGTCCCCCTTTGGGGGCATTAGTGGGGCCATAGTCACCAGAGTCAGAATAAGTCCCTCAAAAAGCTGAGGCCAGTGTGCTGGGCACAGTTCTAGGTGCTGTACGGGAATCTCGGTGACACTTCCCAGAAATGACTGGACCTTTTTTCTGGATGAGGATTCTCACAGTGGGGTAACTTGCCCAAGCTTGTCCCCTTTGTGATTTGCAGAACTGGGGCTTGAACCCAGGTTGTTTGAGGCCTGGGATTTTGCTTTTAGTCACTCTGCCCCTCGTACTGGTCTGTAGTTTAGGCTGGATTTTCCTCTGTATGTTATGTTTTACGAAATATGATTTGATGTCAGAGCCTATCTGAATCTCTGTAACAACATGCCGCGGAATCATAGGGTTTGGATGGATTGTGAAGGTTGAGAAACGCTCTGCGGAGGTGGGAGGGAGGGGAATTGCAAAGGAGGGGAGGCATCTGGGTCTCTGAGTGGGAGGTCTTCAGCTTCTGGAATGGGAAGAATAAAGGTTGAAAGTGCTTGAACTTAGCTCATGAGACTTCAAGTGTCAGAGTCTCAGGACTAATCCCTGGGGTTAGGAAGATCACTGAGAGGCCGACCACTGGCCATGGGGATCTTGCCTGTTCCCTGGCCACCACAGGATCACCTGCTACCCCTGACTTAAAGGACTTAAAGGAGGTGGACCTGGAGCTTTTTGCTCTGGAGCAGGAGGGAGGGTGGCAGTGGGGAGGGAGAGAGAGAAGAAACTAACCTCAGACCACCAGCAGGAACCATATCAGCATTTGGAGAAAGTTGAAAGAAATCTTTCAGCTGGCTGGCTACCTAGCTCAAGGCTAACCACACTCTTAACACAATAATAAGTCAATCCTCACTGAATAATTAAACAGAGAGCCTTCATAAGTATTGACTTAACGTGACAGCAAGTCTGTAGTGACTCTGGGTTTGCTTATGTAAACACAATCTCTTGTTCAGCTTACTTAGCAGTTCAATGAAATAGAACAGTCCTTCAATTAAAATCAAATGATGCATACGTTTAATTCTTTTCTCCTCTTACCAGGTAATAATAGGTTTGGAACATAGGTGAAGGGATTGGGGGGGGGAATTGGGGAAAAGGGCATCTGCCCATCTGCCTGTGTTTTCAGAGAACACGAAGGGCTATATCCAATGGTGGTGTCTAGAAGAAGGATGTGGACTTGGCTCCCATCTCTGGGACCTGGGTGGGAGATCCTCGTGGGCTCGGGTTGGCTTCTTTCCCATCCAGATCCTCCCAATCCTCTCCTAAAGCAGGTTTCTGTTGGCCGCTCTGGTTGGCATGCCAGTCTTTTGACGGTGGCCTGGGTCTAATTGATTGCTTCTGGTCACCTGGGGTCCAGTGGCTCCAACCACAGCCATCTCCAGGTCATTTCCTCTGGATGCCCTCATGGCTCACCGGGAGGAGAGAGGGGATGCTGGGGGAGCTCCAGACTGGATGGAAAAGGGGGGGCCAAGGAGGAAAGTAGCACCTCACTGATTCCCTCGGATGACACCAGAAGGGAAATAAGCCTTTCTCCTTTTGCGGCTGCCACATGCTGGGAGAAGGGGAGGGAGCCGTGGGTTGAGAAAAGAGAGGGCTGGGTAAGGGTGGGGGCAGTGGGGTGGCGGGGAAGACCCACTGGCTTTGGAGCTAAGATTTGAAGCTAAGTCTTGTGCCTTGCTGCTGTGATATTAAGTGAGTTAATTAACCTCTCTATGCCTCTATTTCCTTACCTGTAAAACAGGGGTAATCATGCTATCTTCAGAGAATTGTTGTCAGGGTAAAGTGTGGTGGTGTTAGTGGAAGTACTTTGTGTGACTCGGGGTAAGTGCAGGAGATGCTTGTTAACAGATCACAGATGTTATATTCCTTTGGCCTGAAGGGAGAGCCCATGCCTTCTACACATTGTCCCATGCTCAGCAGTGGTGAGCGGAGTCCCCTAATCTTAATAACAGTGTAGCAGGTGTTGATGGGGCCGCATGATCCGTTTGCTCATTCAATCCTCGTCCCCACTGTACGAGGAGGTAAGTACTATTATAACCTCCGTTTTGCAGATGAGGAAACCTGGAGAGGTTTAATGACCTTTTCCAGGCCACAGAGCTGAGCCAACTTTCAGACCCAACCAGGATGACAAGATGTCAGAGATTGGACGTCACGGGTGGGCCTCCTTCTGTGGAGGGGTGGGGTTCTCTCAGAGTTCAGGACCTCCTGGGGAAAGGGAGCAAACATTTCTCCTTGCAGTAGCCTGCCCTGAGCTCTTGGTCAGGTCCAGAAGGGTTCATTCTGCATTTGCCAGTGTGGCATCAAGCTCTCTCACCTGCAAGCTCCTAGGACTTGGAGCTGCCCTGGAGTGAGGGGCCAGTGCTCTGAGATGGGTAGCTTTGCTCTCTCAGCCTCTTTCTTTTGGGATCTAGGGTCAGTCGCATTTGCTGATGCTTCTGGAACCAATAACATTTTCTCTAACCAAAGGCTTCGAGAAATCATTGTTTATGAAAACGCAGGATTCCTGGGGCCTCATTCCATTAAATGTAAAGAAATAATTACCATCTTAAAGCAGCTTTATTAAAAGAGCACATAATAAACAGTGTATTCTATTAACATCTTTTGAAATTTAATTCTGGATCGTGTCAGTTCACACACTCACCATGTTCCCCTGTTCGTAACCAGGGTGCATAAAGTATATTGTCTCCTGCATTTTATCCCTTAACATGATTTCATGTTTAAATTTTCACATGTTGGTATCATCTACGTCCTTGTCATTTTCAATAGCGAGGTGGCTTTCTGTGGCTTACCCATCTGAACCATTCCTCTCTAGGAAAGAATCCAAGGCCAGGTCTGTCGTCCTTCATGAATTGTACCATCATCTGTTTTCCAGGTTACTCCCACTGAAGCGTTCCTGCGATCCTGCCTCTTTCACGTGGATTAGATAGACCCTTTGTGGGTTTGGTTTTTGGTGTGTGTCCCTTTCAGTGTGTGCCTTTTTTATTTGCTTTGAACTTGGACAAAGAAGATCAGATAAAATCAGAGAGCAAAGCTAAGCAGTAATGAAGAATTTTTCTTTTTTTCTCTTTCTTTTTTGGCCGTGCCGCGTGGCTTGCAGGATCTTAGTTCCCTGATCAGGGATAGAACCTGGGCCCCCTACAGTGGAAGCATGGAGTCCTAACCACTGGACTGCCAGGGAATTCCCAAGAATTTTTCTGTTTTCAGTGACACAGACCCAACTACCTTAAGAAAAATTAAAAAGGAATCTGTTGGCTTCCAACAAAATATAGAAAGGGCAGGAGTGTATTCCAGGACTCAAATACAAATAGGTCTCCCTCTGTCTCGCCTTGTCTCTAGTTTCTGTTTCTCTCTGCAGGTCAGCTGCATGCTTATCCTTACTGTGACCACGAGGCTAGATCTATGGTCCCAGTTTATCTGGGCTCACATCCATAGTGTCTTATAACCAGAAAGAAAAGAATGTTCTTCTTTGGTCCATTAGGAAAGTCTCTGGGCAGGGCTCTGCTTGGCCTGGCTTGTGTTATTTCCTTATCCCTGGACTAGTCAGTGTGGCCAGGAAGAGAGCGTGTGGTGGGCCAAGCCTGGGTCACGTGTCTGCCTGTGGCCCCGGACGGTGGAGTGCCACGGTTGACAGCCTGTAAGAACTACCTGGCCGGAGGAGGAAGTCCGCAACCCACCCCCTAAGGGGAGCTGCTGTCCTAGGCAGAAAGAATAAGTATCCATGTACACGTAAAGAATAAACAGGAGGGAAGGAAGCCAAGTGGATTCTTGATTTCATGAGACAAGTGGCGGTAGTCCTCGGGAACAGGCAGGAAAGGACGGGGGCTCAGGCTGTCCACAGTGAGCCCTGGAGGGGTCAGAAAACAGGCACGTGGGGGAAATCCATTTTCCCCTTTCTCAGTGTCACGTAACATTGAGCCTACTTAACCGTGCCCTGCACCACTGGAGGGGACCTCGGAAAGCCATTCCAGAGGCTCCTGGGTCTATGACAGCCATTTCCTCTGTGTTCCCCTAAATTGTCTCTGAAGACCATCATGAGTACTTTGCATTTCTTGCGAACCCTTTTTCTCCCCATAAGATATTCAAGTGCCCTGTTCAACAGCATGCAGCAGTGCTGGTGGCAGCCGTCCGGAAGCATTGTTAGCGGTGGCGGGTCATGGCAGCAGAGCCAGAGAAAGACCCTGTCCTCACTGGCAGGTGCCTGGTCCTGCTTCGCTGGCTGTAAGGTGTGTGACCGTGCGACCTACCTCTTGGAGCTGCCGTGTCCTCGCTGTGAAATGTGTCTACTTTGTGGGATTGTTCAGAAAGTTAAATGCGATAACCACGACTGACACATGGTGTATCCTCAGTAAATATTAGCTTCCTTTACTGTTCCTCTGATTCTAAATCAGTAGAAACCCATGGGTTTCTGTGGCAGCAGCATAACAGGTATAACCTGATAAATGGGAACTTGGCCAAGAGCTTCAGACCCTAAAGCCACGTATTGGCCAGCATTGGAATGCTTTGGGGGTTCTCGGGAGCAATTTACCGTAGTGTTATTCTAGGCCAGACAGATTTGAGAAGAGTCTTTGTGTTTGGGAAGGTGTTTACAATCTGCACCAAGGGAGGGATTTATTGATAACAGGCACCTATACTTTCTTGGCTAAGGCGAAAGAAAAGAAGCGAGAGGTGTGTACCCAAGTGTAACTGTGTTTGTATGGGGATAAGAATGTGTGTGTGTGTGTGTGTGCGTGCGCGTGTGTGTACAAACATGCACAGTCTTGTAACTGTGAACCTTCTTGGGCTACAGCCTGAAGCATTACTTTCTTCCGTGGGCTGGGCTATATCGTCGGTATATTTAAAGCTGAGACCAGGGAGTGGGGTCTGGAGGGTTCCCACAATCCCAGCTCTGAAGCCTGTGCAGATTTGCTTCATCCCGCAACTTTTGCCTGCATCGGAATCACCTGGAGGGCTGGTTAAAATGAAGATTGCTGGGCCCTGCCCCGAGATTTAAGATCTGTTATATCTGGGGTGGGATCTGGAAAATATGCATTTCTAAGAAGTTCCCAGTTTTACACTGATGCTGTGGGTCTGCGGACCACATTTTAAGAACCACTGAGCTATAGGAAGTCCACCCTCTCCCATCCCCACCCCCCCAGTTTTGGATGATTCTGCTTATGTGAGTTGACCTTGGCATTTCCAGCTTTGGCTCTTTTTTCCTTTCAGGAACACACCTGCCCATCAAATAGGGCTGCCAGATCTAATAAAAATACAGGCTACCCAGTTAAACTTGAATTCCAGATAAACATTGAAAAACTGTTTGGTATAAGTATATCCCAGATATTGCATGGGATGTATTTATACTAAAACAAAATATTCATTGTTTATCTGAAATTCAAATTAAATGGACATCCTGCATTTAATCTAGTGACTTTAATAAAACTGGGGGTCGGATGTCTCTCTCTGCCTCTCTTGCCGCTTTCCTGTGATTGAATAGGCTACAGCTGCTGATGAAACAAGCCCAAAGAGGGTTTCTGTGTTTTGGACAGATCCACCTGCTGTCCTGAGCTCATTTGGCAGTCTTTGCTCCATCTTGCTGAGATGGCCTTGGCTCGTGTTCATTGTTGGTTCTCTTGCTGGCTCTCTGTTTTTCTCTTTGTCCGTCTCTCTCTCTCTCATGCTTTCTTTTATGCCATCACTCCTATGGGAGCTCTTCAAGGCAGAAATCTGAGAAGCGATGTGGCTGGTCTAGGAAAAGGCTGTTCCTGGAAGTGAGAACAGAGTCCAAGAGACTGGGGACCTCATGGCGCCAGCAGGGACGAGTGGCATCTGGCCCGAGATCCCCAGCTGGCTCACCGCGCATTATGAAAAGGATAACATTTGCCTTGGAGACTGTACCTACCAGGCCTGGACTGATTCACTCATGGTTGGAGTTGAGAGTGTCGTGGGCTTGAAGGAAATTGGCCCCGCTGGTCTCGCATGCCGGTGGAGGGAGCCGGCTGCTATGGACTTTGGTGTGACTTAAGGGACAGAGGGAACTTGAGCAATCAAAGGTCTCCTGGAGACTTGGACACGGCGTCCTCCTAAACAGCCCCATTTGTCACTCTGGCTTGCCAAGGCTGCCTGGATGCTGAGGACAGAGAAATGGAGCAACAGAAAGCCTGGCCCTTCCCTTCCCTCCACCCTTCCCCTTAGCTCCTCTCCCTCCCCTCCCTGTGCTCTGAAGAGAGCCACAGGGCTGCTGTAAAGGTAGTAGGCCGTAGCCTCAGAGGCACGAGGTGGCCTTTCCCCATTGGTCACCCAAGGTCTGGCAAAGGGGCCTGTGCCGCTCCTCCTGTGTCCTCAGCGTGGCATGGAGAGTGACGTGGGGCAGGGAGACCATTGTTCACCTTGGTCCAGCAGGCTGACTCTGGAGCCTGGTGGGGAGAGGGAGGCAGCTGTCTCTCCCCGATAGGCTCACATTGCCTTGCGTGGGGTCCAGACCCGCCTCGGAGGGGTGAACAGGTATTTTTCTTCTACATCAGACACAGGAAAAGCTGCTCCCTGTTTGTCTGTGGCAGGCACGGTGCTGGGGATGAGACATCTGGGTACAGAAGAGAGATAAGGACGGTGTCTCCTCTCTGTGCCCCAGCTCTCCCACGTATCCCGTGAGGGAGGCAGGCAGGCACGGCCCACCCCATTTGATAACTGGGGACACTGAGCACAGAGACACACCAGGCCTGCCCAAGGTCACACAGCAGGCGAGCGGTAGACTGAATGTGGTTGTGTGACAGCTGCTCCCTTCTCTCCCAGCAGCTGGATCTGCCCTCCCCTCCTCACTGAGGGGTCTCACTGGCCCACTGCACCTGGTGTTGGAACTCTTTCACTTTCCGTGTCCTGGCTTACTTCCTTTACCCACCCCTTCTCTCTGGATGACCTTGTCTCTCTCTGCGGACATCATACTCCCATTTTCACACGTTCACTCCGTCTCCAGCCTGGGACCCAGTGATATTTTAAGAAGCCTCATGGGTGGTGAGGACAGCAAGATGCTTGAGGTTCTTAATGTCAGTGATTGGAGAACCGGCCTTGCAGAAGGGAGGTGAGGCCCTGCGTGCAGGGTGGGGAGCGGAGCTTCCGGGAGGATGGAGCTGGGCCCTCAGGTCTGCTGCAGCAGGTGGCGCGCTCCTCCGGGACGGTGAGCCGGCATTGACCTCTGTGGAGCCCTGACCCCATCAGCTGGAATTACCTTCCTGACATTGCACTGACATGCATGCCATTCCCATCCTTAGTCTGTCAGTCACATGGCAGGGCCTCAATACGTATTTGGAGAAAAGATGAATGGATATCTACCACTTGCCCGAAGGGGTTGGGAGGATATGGATGAAGAAATCAGTAGAGTCTGCCACTTTGGGAATGTGTGTTCCAGTTGGAGAGAGCAAACAGGGCAATATCAATAAGTCTGTATGCAATTAAGTACGAAATTGACTGGTCCAGACTATATGTGTAGCTGGAATACAGAGGTAGACGAAGTCCATGTGGCTGGAGGGGCAGAAAGGGCTTCACGGGCGGGACTGACAGTGAGCATTGGGGAGGTGGTAGGAGGGGCTTGGGCTCTCTGTGTGATCGAATGACATTAGAATGGACTCCTGTATTTTGGCTAAGAGATCCTATTAGAACGTCTCCTTGGTGGGGAGGAGATGGTAACTAGCAGCTCTGCCTGTAATCTCGCAGCCCTACACCCTGCAGGAGCTCGGATGTGGCTTCACGCTGCCCCCCTGCAGCCCTCCTCACTGCAGGGCCTGACCACAGCCCCTTGGCTCCTTCTGGAGGGAGACATTTGGCCAAAGCAAACAGTGAAATCTTTGAAGGTGCTGTATTCGTTTCCCTAGCTGCTGTAACAGAGTGCCACAACTGGGTGGCTGAAAGCAGAAACTGAGTTTTTCACAATTCTGGAGGCCAGAAGTCCAAAATCAAGGTGTTGGCAGGACTGTGTTCCCTGTGAAGGCTTGAAGGGAGAATCTGTTCCATGCCTTCCTCTTAGCTTCTGGTGTTGCCGGCAATCTTTGGCATTCCTGGACTTGTAGGCGCCTCACTCCAAATGCTGCCTTGATCTTCACATGGCATTCTCACTCTGTGTCTGTGTCTCTTCTCTTCTTCTTATAAGGACACCAGACACTGGATTGGGGGCCCACGCTAATCCACTGTGACCTCATCTTGGTTACATCTGCAAAGAGCTTATTTCTGAGTAAGGTCACGTTCACAGGTACCAAGAATGAGGACCTAGCTCTTTGGGTGACACAATTCAACCCAGGATAGCTGCTTAGAGATTTTGGTTTGTTGACCTCCAAATCTCCTTTACCTATTAAGTCTGTGTCCCCTCCTGGCCCCCTGACAGGTCTCTGGAGGTCCGGGGTGTGGGCAGAGACCATCTCTCATTGACCTTCATTCATTTGCTAGTTCACGGAGCAGGACAGACTCCGGTCTGGCCATTCAAGACCAAGTGTCATTCTGCAGGGGCTGGGGGCTTGGTTGGAAATGCTGCTTTTCCCTGTATTGGGGGCTGGGTGGTGAGGAGATAGAGGGTATGATTTACGGGCGGGAGGGAGGGCGGAGACACTGCAGCTTTCCTTCTCTTTTCCTATGGAGGACAAGATACTTTTACAGAGGAGCAGGATGTGGGTGGAGGACCTGCCGGAAGGGGTAGCCCTTATTGTTGGGCTTCTGGGCTGGAGTCTTGGCTCCGCTGCTCAGAAGCTCTGGGGTCTTGGGCAAGTTACTCAGCTTCTCTTAGGCTCAACTTCCTCCTCTGTGAAGGAGGATGGTGATAACAACTGCTCAGCAGATCTTGGCAAAGTTTTTGTGAGGATTACGTGATAAAAGGTGGATGTGAAAGGACCTCTTCTTAAGTCACGTTTTTATCGTGGTCAATTACACACAACATAAAATTGACCGTTTCCACCATATTTAAATGTATAGCTCAGTGGCGTTAACTGCACTCCCATTGTTGTATAGCCATTACCACCATCCATCTCCAGAACTTTTTCATCTTCCCTGACTGTGAAAATACTTTTAATTCATTGGGTAAATAAGGCAAATGAGTCTCCAGGAAGCAAGGACTCATCTGAGGTCTCGCAGCAAGATGGGGCGGAGCTGAAGTGAGACCTCGCCCCCAGCTCTCAGCTGGGAGCTCACCTTCCATCACCAGCACCTCGCTGCCTCTGCGGGCTGCAGGGATCCAGGGACTCTCAAGGTCTCTTTGGGGTCAAATCACTCTGGAGAGCTTCCTCCTTCTCCTAAACCCCCTCTCCCGGGACTGTTGGGCCTCCAGGCAAACCAGGTGGGACCCAAGGAGCCGTCTCTGTGTTGAGAGCATTCCTCTTAGGCTGTCCTGGTCTCTCTCAACTTCTTGTCTTTCTCTCTATCTGCTCCTTCCTGATACGGACAGAGTTCCAGTGGAGAAGCAGGGGAGCTGAATTCGGGGTGACCTTTGGGATGGCTTTGTGAGGCACCTCACGGTATGGACAGAGCTTGGGCAGGGAGGCAGATGGCCTGGGTTCTGGTCCTTCCTGTGGCTTCTGTAATGTTCTCACCGAGCCCGTATTGTCAAGGTCCTACTATGTGCCCATCATTGGGAAAATACCAGTGAACAAGACCTCGGTACTTGCTGCCTGCAGCTGCTGTGAGATACTCAGGATATGATGGCGAGAACCTTGTGGCAAAGGGCACTCGCCTATAGGAAGCCCCGGTGGGTGGGGAGGTAGGCGGTGGCCTGGGCTGATTGATGGTAACAGCCTGGGGCCAGGGTGCTAGGGCAGGAAGAAGAAGGAAAGGGAATTGCCATGCAGGTTAGACTTGGGTGCCCTGGGCTCCCTGTGACCTCTGCATCCAGGTGCTGGGGGTGGAGACAGACCGGGTCAGACAGCAGCTGCCTTTAGGCAGCTCATGGTCGAGTGGGGAGCACAGAGCTGTGTGCAGGTGGTTACAAAGCAGCTTTATCTGCACTGACAGAGAGGAGTGGGTGATGACAGGTTACATCGCCAGGGGAAGAAAAGGCTGATTCTGCCTTGCAGGATGGGGAAGCTGGTGGAGGGATGGCAGGGGAGGCTTTGCTCTGATTTGATGCAGAAGAGGTGGGTCAGGAAGGCCCAGGGGATGTCTCGTCCTAGGGGGACTCTTTCTTTAACCTCCCTGGGGGCTGTCCCCTTTGACCCCCAGACTGATTCTATGAAGTGGCTGGGCAGGGATTATTGTACTCATTCTGTGAGTGGCCATGGTGCTGTGCTGGAGGACTTGGGAAAGGTCACCAGGAGTGGGTTGAGCAGGAAGCAGAGCCTGGCCTTCCTGGCTGGGTCCCAGGCATTCTCAGCAAACCCGCCTGGGTTCCCTTTGTGTTCCTCCGACGGAGAGACCCATTCAGAGCAGGCCTTGCCTAAACTGGGTGCCTGGGTCTCCAGGAAGTCCTGTCCTCAAGGAGCTCCTAGCCTAAAGCCCTCCAAGCTTCTTCCCCTCCATCTTCCTCCTCTCTGTCTTCCTGGCTTCTTCCCGCCCTGGGAGGCTGTGGAGGAGCCGCTCTGCCGCCGGGGAAGCGGGAGGGCCGCCAGACTAACTTGCTGTCCGATGGGTCTTCTCTTGACCCCAGGTCCCGGCTGGCGGACTTCCATGCCAACTGTCGTGCCTCCTACCGGACGCTCACCGGCTGCCCCACCGACAATTACCAGGCGTGTCTGGGCTCCTACGCCGGCATGATCGGTAAGCCGCCCCCACCCGGGCTCTCGGTGGCTCCCGGCTGCCCCAGGCTCCGTTAGGGACCGAGGCCCAGCTCAGGGCCAGCGGGTGGACAGCCTGAGCTGGCCCTTCTCTGCTGTGATGGGAGCAGGAGCTTTATCATGGGGGAGGAGGCCCCAGGGGCCTTAGGAGCTTCCAAAATAAGAAGAAAGGGTAACATTCATTGTGCAACATTTCAGGCGCTGTGCTAAGCAGTTTACGTGGACTGTCTTATTTAAATCTCACAGCAGCCCTTACTAGGCAGGGGGTGGGGCTCCATTTTACAGATGGGAAAACTGAGGCTTGGGGAAGCTAAGTAACTTGTGCAGGTTCACTCTGCTGGTCAACGTTGGCACTGGGATCCAAACCCAAGAGAGAGCCTTAGCCTCCCTGACTGGAGGACACATGCTCTGCTTGTTGGCGAAAGAGAAAGCGAGGGCCTGTGCTCTCGGGGCGGTGGGGGGGCTCCTGGGTATCCCCTCTGCCGCCCTGGTCTGTGCTTTATGCCTCCTGCTGACCCCTGTGGTTTGGAATGTGAGCTGGGATGTATTTGTGTTGAGGGGCAGGTGGATGGGAGGGAGGGGGGTGTCTGAAGCCTCTTCTCTGATGGGCCTGGGGTCTGGGGGCCCGAGGGGAAGCCTTACTGTCCCTCTCTCCTTTGCCTCCCTTTCTCCCTGCCTAGGGTTCGATATAACACCCAACTACGTGGACTCCAGCCCCACTGGCATCGTGGTGTCCCCCTGGTGCAGTTGTCGTGGGAGCGGAAACATGGAGGAGGAGTGTGAGAAGTTCCTGAGGGACTTCACCGAGAACCCGTGCCTCCGTGAGTCCTGCCACGTCCTCCCCAGCCAACAGCCACCCCCCACCCCTCCTATCCCAGGGGGCCCTGGACCTCTGCCTGGCCATTCCCTCCTTCCCCGAGCGGTGGCCAGCGATGCCTGCGGGGCTTCTCCAGCAGGGGGGTTGCCTGCGGAGACCACGGGTTTTGTGCTCTTGGAGATTCACCCCGGAGCTGTCCGGAGGCCACTGGAGGCCTTCCACCTATGTCAAGTCAAGGCCGAAGGTTTCTGGTCTGTTATCCTGACAGTCTCAGCCAGGTTCCTTCAGGAACAGCCCTGTGGTGAGGTCTTAGCATCTGTCACTTTTCCCTTTAAGGATCGATTTCCCCTTGGAATTGGAGTTTCATCAGACTCCTAATGCGAAGGCTAGAGAGAAGGAAAGGTCAGCCACAAGCTCTGCCTGCCTGGTCTTTCTAGTTCGACACCCTCGCTCTCCACGCCCACCTGGAGATCTCCTCCCCCTTTCCTGCCCTCTTTTCTTCCTTCCGTCCATCTGTCCATCCTGCCTTTCTGACAGCACAGTGCTTGTCATTGAGCAGCTCACCCCCTGAAGGAGGTGCACCGTCTGGGGGTCACAGCCATCACAGTACGGTGGGGGAGGAACTGTGCTAGGGTGGAGGTCTGCAGAGGGGTCTGCAGAAGCCCAGGGTGGGGCTGCCCAAGTCAGCCTGGAGGAGGGGAGCCCTGAAGGCATCTCAGGAGCTGACCCACTTGGGGATCACTGGCCACCGGTCAGCTGAAGGGGCAGGGAGGGTCTGCTATTCCGCTCTGGGCAGAGGTGGGTTTCAGGAACTGCAGACCACTTGGCCTTGCCACACTGCATAAGGATGCCCCGGGTCACCTGGATAGGTGGAGAGAGTCCTCCTGGTGAGGGCCCTTGCAGGTCTGAAGGCGTTTGGATCTTAGGGTCCTGCAGGTGACGAGGTGGTGTGAAGCTCACTGAAGGGGTGTCGGCAGGTGGTGCCATGGTCAGATCTGATTTCGGAAGGCTCACTCTCTGGTTCCGGTGTGGAGGGGGTGGGGGTAAGGATGTGGTTCTCACAGGTGACCCAACACAGCGTCCGCTAGGGGTTGTCATAGGCGCTCTCGGGAGAGGACAGCACCCACTGATCCAGAGCAGCGGCGGGGGGTGGAGTCGGGGGGTGGGCTTGGTTGATGGCAAGCGGGTGGTTAGGGAAGTGTCCTGAGTAACCCAGGTTTGTGACTTGGGAGACTTGGGTGGAGAAAGATGTCACCGTCAGGGCTGGGAACGCAGCGGGAGGCAATGTTGCAGTGGAGGGAGTGGTGCCTAGTTCAGGTGGTGACATGATGAACTTGAAGTGCACCTGGGACTTGGAGGTGGAGCTTAATGGAGGCTCTTGGCTTGGGGACGCAATTTTGTCCAAGAGGTCCCGTTAGTTGGTCCTGAGTGAATTAGTGTAACTGACTGAGTGGGGGGTGGATGAGGCCACCTGGGGAGGGGGACTACGTCGGGGGGCCACGTGAACGTGGTGGTCTGCAATACTGAATGCCGCAGAGAAGGTGGGCTTGCACCCTGGGCACTGCCTGCTCCTCGCCTCCCGGCTCCCCACGCCCCACTTCTCCTCCTGTTTTCCTCTTCATTCCGCATCCGGTACATTTCCTTTATTCCGGTTTCTCTTTTTCAACTTCCTTCCTGCTCTTTTCTTCTCTCGATATGAGACCTTGGTAGCTCTCTGAAAGGGAGCTTCAGCCAAGTTAGTTTGGACGAGTTCCACCCCGCCCCCAGGTCTGGGCTATCACAGGGAAGGTCAAGTTTGGGATGGCAAGGGGCAGAGTGATGGAGGGGCCCCTGATTTCTCTCCCTGCTCTCTTTCCCCACAGGGAACGCCATCCAGGCCTTTGGCAATGGCACAGATGTGAACCTGTCCCCTAAAAACCCCTCATTCCAGGCCACGCAGGCCCCTCGGGTAGAGAAAACGCCTTCTTTGCCGGATGACCTCAGTGATAGCACCAGCCTGGGGACCAATGTCATCACTACCTGCACATCTGTCCAGGTGAGGGGATGCAGCTCTGCCACTGGGGAAATGGAGCTGGGGCAGTCTGAGGGCTTAGAGATGTACCTGATGCCAGAGGCGAGGTGGGAAATTACAGCCTGGAGACCAGGGACAGGGCACGCAAGTTCCTCCCTTTGGATCAGGACCCAAGAGGCAGGAAGAGCTGATGGGGGCTAGTTTTCCATGGTTAATTCACTAAATATCACCCTGCAAGTATCAGACACCTGTTCTGTCACAGGATTGTACTAGATACTACAGGGGTGCCGGAGAAATGGAATGGTTACCATTTACTAACCATCTACTAATTACCGGGTACTGCGCTAGTAGACTTTACCTATTTACTGGGTACTTATTACCGGGTACTGCGCTAGTAGACTCTACCTATTTCATTGATTCTCACACAATGAGCTGTTGGGATTCTCGTTTTACACGCAGGAAACTAGCCATGGGGTGTTAGGCGACACACCCAAGGTCACACAGCTGGTTAGTGGTGGAATAAGATTTCAAACCTACATCTGATTCCAAAACCTGTGATTTTCATTTGTTTGTCCATCCGTCCATCCATGCATCCATCCATCCATCCAACGTGTGCTATGCATGCATTGTGTTCGACGTCTTATGCGAGATACTAGGGAGACGCTGGTGAATGAGGCTGATGCAGTCCTGTGTTTTGTGGTCCTTGTGGTCTTGTCGAGGGTCAGAGAGTTCAACAAGCACCAGACGTGGGCTGCGGTCAGTGCCACAAGATGGGACCACGTGGGTGGCATTGTGGAGACACAGGGCTCCCCACTCAGCCTTTCTCTCTGCTGAGCTATCCTCATGCTGTCACACCATTTGCTACAGTAGATTCTTTGCTTAGGATGTTGGTTCTAATCAGAATGCACCCCCCACACACACACTCATTCACACTCTCTCTCACACACACTCATATACACACTCATACTCTAGAACAAAGAGTTTAAAAGAAGACCTTGTGCAGAATATCAGGGAAAACAGAGGAGGGGGGAAACAGTGAGGGTGTGGTGGTGGGGATAAGGGGATGTTTCAGGCAGGAATTGGGGCTGGAATTGCCAAGGAGGGGTGGGGTCTGGAGTCCAGCCAGTGGGGGCACAACGTGAGCATAGGTTTGGGGGCCGGGGGAACAGGCCCGGCTGTGTGTGGCAATGAAGATGCCAGTCTGAGTGGGGCGGGCTCGTGGGATCACCAGTGGGCACTCACTACGAAGTTTCAGTCTTGCAAGATGAGTAAGTCCTGGAGAACTGGTTACAGTGATGTGACTGCAGTTGACAGTGTTGTACTGTGTACTTGAAATCTGTGTAGACCTTAAGTGTTCTCAGTGCAAAAAAAAAAAAAAAGCAAAAAAAGAAGATGGTAGAAGTGTGAAGTGATGGATGTGTTGATTGACTCGTGGTGAGTATTTTACAATATTTATGTATATTGGATTGTGCACCTTAAATATATACAATTTTTTTTTTTTTTTTTGGCTGTGCCGCTTGGCTTGAGGGATCTTAATTCCCCAACCAGGGATCGAACCGGGCAACTGCAGTGGAAGCGCAGAGTCCTAACCACTGGACCGCCAGGGAATTCCCAAATAGATACAATTTTTGATGGTCAGTATAACCTCAGTACAGCCAGAGATGAAGAGCAGTGGGCTTTCAGAATGCTGGTGTGAGACCTGAGCAGGGATGGGGCCTGGCAGAGGTGTCCCGGTCACCCCGGGCACCCCTTGCTGGTGCCCATCCTGGTTGGGAAGCCCACTCCCACTTCCCTTCCCGGTGGGCACCCTGTGCTGTAACAGCTGACCTCCAAGTGCCTTCAGGTCAGGCCCAGCGTGGGCCCCTCCATGCCCCGCTCCCCTCCATTAGGCTGCCCCTCCTGATTTGGGCTGAGGTGCCCATGTCACCCTTGGGTGGCTCCTAATTACACTGAACACGCTTCAGCGGCTGCTGGCGGGGCTCGGGGTCCGCTCCACAGACGGTTGCCAGCTCAATTTCATGCTAGAGTGGCGGGCAGCTCGGCAGGTCAGGGCTGTGCCACCTGTCAGGTGACCAGGCTCTGGTGTGGTCCCTCTGGGCGCTGCCAACCTTCCTCCCCAGCCCCTTGGGGCTGGCCCACCGGGGAGATGCCCACTCAGCAGGGGCTGTGGACCCTTCCTAAGACTCCCACAGAGTCACTGTGGGCGTGGAGAAGTTCAAAGCCCTGGTCTCATGCCCACCGCAGCCCCCTCAGTGCCTGATGACTCTGACTCCCTTTTTCCCCCCCGCTGTTTCCCTCCAGTGGTTTGCTAAACCATCACCTGGTTTCTTTCAGCCCCAGCCTGGTTTTCTGCAGACTCACCATCTGGGGGCTTGTCTTACACTTGGTTTGATTCCAGTGGGGTTAACACACGATCTGTACGAGGGATGACGTACGTGAGGAACCTTACGTACATGACAGGCGTTTTGAATCCTGGAGGGCTGTCTGGCAGGGGGCTCCCCCAGGCCTGGCCCCAGGGTCCGTCCACTCGGGTCTGTTGACTAAGTCACTCTGGGTGGGACAGCAGGGGTGGACCTCCCAGGAGGAATGGAAGAGAAGCAGACCCTCATACCCCCGTTCTTTCTCACAGAAACTGAAAGGGAAGGGCCTCTGATTCTGTTTTAATTACGGTCTTTTATTTTTTATTCTTTCATTTTTAAAAATTTCTTTATTTATTTTAACTTTATTTTTGGCTGCGTTGGGTCTTTGTTGCTGCGCGCGGGTTTTCTCTAGTTGCGGTGAGCGGGGGCTACTCTTCCTTGCGGTGTGCGGGCTTCTCATTGCCGTGGCTTCTCTTGTTGCGGAGCATGCGTGGGCTTCAGTAGTCGTGGCGCACAGGCTTAGTTGCTCTGCGGCATGTGGGATCTTCCCGGACCAGGACTCAAACCCGTGTCCCCTGCATTGGCAGGCGGATTCTTAACCACTGCGCCACCAGGGAAGTCCTAATTGCGGTCTTTTAAATGAGCACCTACTACTCTGTGCCAGGTGCTGGGCGTGCAGAGGGAATAAGCCCATGTCCCTGCCCTCAGCTTGGCTGGAGGCTGGCGTGGGTGGTCTGTCCCTCCCAGCCCATGCCCCCTCCCTCAGCTCTGCTAGCTTGGAAGGGCTCTGTGGTGGCCCTTGTGGGGCCCTTGGGAATGACAGCAACCCATGGCCACAGAAGGGAGTCTCCGAGTGAGGGCAGAGGCAGGGAGCTGAGCGAGGGAGGGAGGGAGGGAGAGGAAGGCCGCACACCCCAGGCACCCCTGGAGAGAGAGGCACGATCACTTACCTCTGTCCTCCTTCTTATCCACAAGTGGACCCTGGGGGAAGCCTTAGGAACCTCCTTCACTGACCCAGAGATGGTAGCCAGGTGGGGACCCCACATGAGCGATTGGATGTTAGCATCAGTGGGCTCTCTGAGAGCTCCTTCCCAAATCCCAGAGGATGGAAGGCCAGTGAGGACGGTGACATGTCCACAGCACCCCCGGCCCCCGGCTCCTGGACAGTTTTCTTCTGGCTGCACTGTGCTGCCTCTTCCTCCACATCTGCTCCCCCAAAGGACTTTCCCACAGTGGGGCGGGGTCTGGAATTGGAGGGACTCTTGTCTCCTTCGAGGGGCTGCTGAGCAGAAATGTGGGTGTCTTAGGTACCAGAGAGGAGCCGGGAGCTGGGCAGACCCCGAGTTGGCCCTGTGTCTGTGGTCCTTGACGCTCTCTGGAGTCTGGCTCTCATATGCTTCCGCTCCTGGCTGTGGTCCCCTCTCCGGGTGGCCCTGCCAGCCTGGGGCTCTCTGGAACTTGGAGAAAGTGTGGCAGAATCTACAGAACAGTGTCTCCCTCTGTCCCTGCTATAAACACATACAAACACACACACACACACACACACACACACACACCCACACACCCACACACCCCTCTTGTGTGAATTCCCTCCCTCCTTCCCAGTGGTCCCTAAAGCGAGGAATCTACAGGAGGCCATCAATCTTGTACCCTCATCCAAGGTCCTTTGTTTCTGAAGCCCATCAGGCACCCCTGGTGTAGGCCCGAGGGCCAGGCTGAGCAAGATGCTGGCCCTTGTCGTCGTCAGCTCCTCTGAGCGAAGGGCGTCTCCTTCCCTTCTCTTCCAGCTCTCTGCCTTTGAATCCTACTTGGATGTCACCTCTTGGGTGGTCTCCTGACTCCGCTCTGGCAGAACTGCCGTCTCCTTGCTTAGGGCTCCCACTTTGCCTCCCTTCAGCCCCCATCACGACGTGCTCTGCTCCCCACACCAGAAAAGCATCCCTGGAGGGCGGGGGCCGCATCACCCCCTCGGTAGCCCTTATAACCGAGTGCTTAGTGCCTGGCATTGAGTGGTTGCTCCACACAGGTCAAGAGAAAGAGCCCAGAGTTCCCGATCATTGGATTTATGGGAACTTCCTGCTCTCTGTTCTAGAAAACGGTCTGTTTTGTTGCTCGCAGGCAACTCGATTCAGCTTTCCTCCCTCTCATTGATGCCCTCTGTGTGCTGTGAGTTATGAAGGTAAAGAAGTAGGTAAAGAAGGTGAAGATGCAGGAGGATAGGATAGAAGGCTCTTTTGTCATAAGATGGGGCCTGGACCAGGGCAGTGCAGCGTGGGCGGGGCAGACTGGCAGTGGGTTCCCACTTTCCCTGGACTTGGTTTGTTTCCAGTGTCCTTGGTGTTCCCGGTGGGTGGCTCTGGGCCAGTTCGCGGGACCCTGTCATATCACCTGCAGTGCTGCGGGGCCCAAGTAACGCAATCTCCTTTGCTTTCCTTGTCTCCACCAGCCAATTTCTGCTCTCACCCTTGCTAGTGCCCATCACATCTGGGGGAATTAAAAATGAGTTTGGAGGGCTTGCCGTGAACCCTCCTCACCACATGCCGGCCACAGGCTCAGCAGCCAGCAGCCACCTCCGTCTCCTCCTCCTCCTGCCTGTTCCCTGGATGGGTCTCTTACTCAGCACGCAAGCCGGTAGCTGTCAGAGCGTGGGACCCAGAGGCTGGTCAGTGTATCCATATGCCTATTAGGCATACATTTCTGATTTACAAATTCAGCTCGTTTCAGAGCTTTGAGAGGCTGATGCATTCCTTCTTTTCTTCCCTCCCTCTGGCTCTCCCTTGTAGTCATTCATTTATTCATCCGTCAGTGCATTCACTCATTTATTTAACGTAAATTCTTACCGCATGTCACTCTGTTCCAGGCACTGAGGCTGACCAGCATATGAGGCTGGTACCTTGGTCCTCATACCAGCAGGAGGGAAAGGGTGCACGCTCAGAGAATTACGGGGCAGGAGGTGATGGGTGCGCCAGGGGGATGGATAAGGCGTTATGGATGCGGAGGGGGGGAGGTGGCTTTGGGTTGGCAGTGGAAGCACAGGACTCATGGACCAGGTGAACCCTGCTGCTGGGCCTGGAGGAACAGGGAGAATTGAGGGCACGGAGATGCAGAGATGTGGAATTGGGAGGAGTGGGTGGGGAGGGAGCAGAGACAGGGCGTCAGGGCAGCCCAGGGCAGCCCAGAGCAGCTGAGGGGGGGGCGGGTCCTGCCGGCTGAATCTGGCCTGCTGCCTGTTTGAATAAATTGAGTTTTGTTGGAACACGGCCACACCCTATTGTTATATATTGTCCAGGTGCTGCAGGCAGAGTTAAGTTGGGACAGACGCTATGGCCGGCAGAGCCTGAAATTGTTACTCTCTGGCCCTTTGCAGAAAACGTTTGCCTCCCCCCGACCTAGAGGAGCACAGGCCATGCGTTTGGGAGAATGCAGGGTTCTGATACGGGAAGGAGGGGGTGGGAAGTCAAACCTAATTTTCAGGTTGAACTGGCGAGTGTGGAGAGGCCGCTGAAGGCTTTTGAGTAGGGATGTCGTGATGAGAAGTGTGATTTGGGAAGATAATCTGACAGCAGGTGGAGATTGGTTGTCGAGGAAGAGTGACTGGGGGACCTGTCAGGAGATTTTTGCAATAGTCAGTGACAGTCGATGGTCATCAGAGGTGAGAAAAGAGGGGTTGTACTAGGGGATGGTGGGGAGTGGAGGAGGGCGAGGTGTGTTACCGGGGGTGGTCGTGTGCAGGACAGAGGTCGGAGGTCGCCAAGGGCACAGATTTGGGGATGGGGCTGGGAACAGAAGCAGGGGACACAGGAGAGGGCCTGCCAGCTCCGGCCAGGGGTTTTCCCATAGAGACAACACTGGACTTGGTCCCTGGCACCTGCACATGCCAGACCCAGTTTCGGGAGTGTGGACAGAGGTGGCAAGGAAGAGGAGGAAGACGATAATTTCCTTCTAACTTCCTGAGCAAAGGGCCCCTCTGGGAGAAATTTCTAGAAGGATGAACCTTGTCTTTGCTGCCGTCCTCCCTTCCTGCCACCAAGGTAATCGGGTGAGATAGGCATCAAGGGTGGTCTTGGGAGCAGTGTGACCTCAGAGGACAGCTGCACCGTGGGGGGCTTGGGGAAGATAGAGCTTCTTCCCCCTCCCATTTGCTGAACTGGGGCAGAGGTGACCTTGTGGGTGTTTATTTCTCTCATCTGGGTGTGAGCAGGGCTGTGACTCATTCATTTTTGGAACCCCCTGCGGGGAATGGTGGGGGGGAGTTAATGGTGAAGGAGGCGGTGAATTTGAGCCTAAGGCTTGGGCGTTAGGTAGTGGAACCTCTTTCTCTATGCACTTCCCCCATCTGCCACTTTCAGAAAAGGTTGGCTGACTGGCAAACACCCACACTGTTCTGTGTGCCCAGGACTGGGGGAGAGGTCTTGGGCTTGCTGTTGGGGGAGATTACTGCAGCCTTCACCCCTTCACTGTCTGTTCTGTGTTTTCTAGAAGTCAAGTGGAGGGGTCCACTGGGGCCAAGACTTCTCCCTGGCTTTGCTTGCTGAGCTGTCAGGGTAGAGCTAGGATAGCCCCAGGCTACCAGCTGACCTGGGTCTCACCCTGCAGCCCCAGTCCTGGGAGTTTACTGGATCCAAACTCTGCTTCGCTCTGCATCATGCTTGGGGATTAAGGGGCATTTATACTTGTCCAGAGCTTTGCTGCGCCATATGCATGGTCTCATGTATCTCACGGTGCGTCAGTGAGGTTCGCTTGACTATCGCTATTTTACAGATGAGGAAACTGAGGTGCCAGTAGATGAAGGGATTTGCCGGGGGTCAGTGGCTGAACCAAGACTGGAACCCTGGGCTCTGGCCTCTGGGGTCCTTCCTTGGATCAAGGGGCTGTTCCACGGGGATGGGCACCAAGGATTAGGACCCTGCAGTCTAAAAAGGAAAGGCTGGGATGGGTCTCTGAGGACAAAAATCTATAAGCTGGATGTTGTAGCACTTGAAGGAAGTACTTGAGGACAGTGAGAGGAAGCCCAGTGTGTCACCTGGCCACTCAGCACGTGTTCAGTGTGTGGCAGGTCAGCCCTGGAACCTGCCAGATGGAAATGCCATTGGTTCAGAAGGGCTTGGGCAAGTACTGTGGATGACGGATCCAAGGTGGGTCGCTAAAGGGGCATGGGGAGGGGTCCTGTCCTGATCTTCATGGAGCCCCATCCTTTTCCCCCACCAGGTCCCTGTGGCCTGTCAGAGACCACACAGTGGGTCGGATTCCTTTGGTCCTGGTCCTGGGAGGTGGCATCCCTATCTCACGATAATATGGGTCAGAGGATGGGATGAAGGGGTCCTCTCCTGTTCCTTCTCCTCCCTCTCTGCTCCCTCCCCTCCCCCTCTGCTCCCTCCCTCCCCCCCTACTCCCTCCCCTCCCCCTCTTCCCTACCTGGTACTCCTGTCTCCTTGGGTGCTGTCTTTCCCTTTTTTCTCTACTTCATCCTTCCTCTCATTTCCTCTTACTTCTATCCCTTTCCTCCTTCTCCTCTTCCTCCTGCTGCCTATCTAATATTTGCCAACACCCCCTCCTGTGTCTTCCCTCTTAAGAGGAGACTTTCAAGTCCCAGCCACTCTGAGGAGCAAAGTCCAGCCATAGGCCAGGCGGCTCCAGAGCTGAGCCTTCAGATCTCACCTCCTCCCCCAACGGCTCCTCTCTATGTGGTTGACCCGGCTAAGTTGTGTCCAGGTCTGTGTCCAGGACCCTGGGTTCCCTGAGAGCTGGCATCCTGTCACAGAAGGTCAGGCCAAGAGGTCATCTAGTTTAGCTATTTTCTCAAACCTTATTTATTTTTAAGCCACAGACTATTTTTAAAAATAATTTTGTATATAACTCCAACATATAAAACAAGTCATCTCAAAGAACCAGCTTTTAGTTTTATTGATCTTTGCTATCATTTCCTTCATTTCTTTTTCATTTATTTCTGATCTGATCTGATCTTTATGATTTCTTTCCTTCTGCTAACTTTGGGATTCTTTTGTTCTTCTTTCTCTAATTGCTTTAGGTGCAAGGTTAGGTTGTTTATTTGAGATGTTTCCTGTTTCTTAAGGTAGGATTGTATTGCTATAAAATTCCCTCTTAGAACTGCTTTTGCTGCATCCTGTAGGTTTTGTTTCATTGTGTCTCCATTGTCATTTGTTTCCAGGTATTTTTTGATTTCCTCTTTGATTTCTTCAGTGATCTCTTGGTTATTAAGTAGTGTATTGTTTAGCCTCCATGTGTTTGTATTTTTTACAGATCTTTTCCTGCAATTGATATCTAGTCTCATAGCGTTGTGGTCGGAAAAGATACTTGATACGATTTCAATTTTCTTAAATTTACCAAGGCTTGATTTGTGACCCAAGATATGATCTATCCTGGAGAATGTTCCATGAGCACTTGATAAGAATGTGTATTCTGTTGTTTTTGGATGGAATGTCCTATAAATATCAATTAAGTCCATCTTGTTTAATGTATCATTTAAAGCTCGTGTTTCCTTATTTATTTTCATTTTGGATGATCTGTCCATTGGTGAAAGTGGGGTGTTAAAATCCCCTACTATGATTGTGTTGCTGTCGATTTCCCCTTTTATGGCTGTTAGTATTTGCCTTATGTATTGAGGTGCTCCTATGTTGGGTGCATAAATATATACAATGGAATATTACTCAGCCATAAAAAGAAACGAAATTGAGTTATTTGTAGTGAGGTGGATGGACCTAGAGTCCCTCATACAGAGTGAAGTAAGTCAGAAAGAGAAAAAGAAAAACCATATGCTAACACATATATATGGAATCTAAGAAAAAAAAAAAAAGGTCATGAAGAACCTAGGGGCAAGATGGGAATAAAGACACAGACCTACTAGAGAATGGACTTGAGGATATGGGGAGGGGAAAGGGTAAGCTGTGACAAAGTGAGAGAGTGGCATGGACATATATACACTACCAAATGTAAAATAGATAGCTAGTGGGAAGCAGCCGCATAGCACAGGGAGAGCAGCTCAGTGCTTTGTGACCACCTAGAGGGGTGGGATAGGGAGGGTGGGAGGGAGGGAGATGCAAAAGGGAAGAGATGTGGGAACATATGTATATGTATAACTGATTCACTTTGTTATAAAGCAGAAACTAACACACCATTGTAGAGCAATTATACTCCAATAAAGATGTTAAAAACAAAACAAAACAAAACAAAAACAAGTAAAAATGGAGCTTCTTGGTTGAGGTGCGGGAGTGAGGACCGGAATCCCCAGCTGTCTGCCTGTGATTCCACACAGGCTCCTGTTTAGTGAGCACTGTGGGAGGGGGCGCCAGGGAGAAGACAGGGACCCTGGAGGGGGCAGAGACACAGCTGCTGTACCTGCAACAGTTAGAGCTGGAAAGGCTGCCAGGAAATATAGGTGCTGGGCTGCATGGCACAGACCCTGACAGGCTACAGGATGTCATAGGTGGGGACCTAGCTGGGGCTGGGAGTTGCTCAGGGAGGTGACCGAGTGAGGATGGTGGGGGGCAGTCAGGTGTAAGCTAATGGTGACAGCGCAGCCTCTGAGGTGGGGTAGGCAGGCTCCATCAGGCAGTGACCTCCCACAGCCCTATCTGGAGCCGCACTTGGTCCTGGGCAGTGGAATCCAGTCCTTGGGTCCACAAGGGCCTCCGAGCACACACCCTTCTGCAGGGATGCAGGTTGGTGGCTTGGCCGGGCTAGACCTTGGCACCCAGAGTCACTGGTGCTGCGGTCTTAAACAGGATCTTCCTTGGTTGAGTCCCTGATTCTGTCTTGGCTGCACTCACTGTCCCCATGATCACATTTCTACCTTCGGTAGTGACTCTGCTCTTGGCTGGGGCCTTTGTGTGACAGCTGGGGCCTTGTTTAACTGACCAGATGCCCTGGATGGTAGATTGCCTGCGATGTTCAAGGCATGATTAATACCTCTGGCCAAGAGCAGTGGTTTAGGCATAATTTCTTGGGCTTCCCAGTTGCTTCTGGTGGCCAGAGCCATTTGAGGCCAGTTTAGAAACATCACATCTCCCAGCTGGTTCCCATGGATCACTATTATGCTGATGACAACAAAGGGCTGCTTATCACACATACCCTCTGGTCCTCATCCAGGTGGTGTGCCAGGGGTGGAAAACCCTGGAGTCATCACCAAGCCAGCTTTCCTTCCTCATTCCTCACCTGGACCACAGAGCTCCCAGATGCCACACATCTGTTTAGGATGGAACAGCCAACACCTGGCACCATGGCCAGATGTCTGCCTAACCTGCCCCAGTGGCAGACATCACTAATCAATCACAGCTCTCTTGCCCATGAGCCCAATGAGGACTCATGATTTTTCTGGAGCTGGCACTGGGATGCTGGTTCTCATCTGTGGCATTCATTCATTCATTCATTCATTCACAGACATGTTAATGAATGACGGTTAACAAACAGTGACTGAGTATAACATTTATTGAGCTGCTGTTACACAAGGAAAGAAAACATGGTCCCTGCCTCATCAAGAGGAACTCTGAGTATGGTAGACAGACCCAGGAGTGGCTTATTGCTCTATTAGGCTGTAGGTTGGAGAGCAGAGTTAGAACTCTCTTCTTCAAGGGCCCTAACCCCTGAGAGTGTCAGGGAAGGGCAAAGGTCTCTGTGCTTCCAGTGCTCTTTGCGTGTACACTGTGATGTCAGTGGTGGATGGCAGGGCCACGGGATGTGTCATCTCATCTGAGTCATGGGACAAAGGCTGGCCAGAGACCCAGCCCCGGTGATCCGTCCTTACCAGCGCCTTCTCTCCCACAGGAGCAGGGGCTGAAGGCCAATAACTCCAAAGAGTTAAGCATGTGCTTCACAGAGGTGAGTGAGGGCCTGAGTGGGGGTGGGTGCCGGGGGCTGGGCCAGAGGGGGTTGTTTTCCAGGAGAGCCTTGGATTTGAAGCTCCCAGATTCCATTGCATGGACTGGGCTAGCTGAGCTTCTGGCCCACCTGGACCTGGGTAGGTGCTCACTCTGTTGGGGGTGAGGCTGGGTGGGTGTAGATGTTGCAGCCAGGGCCCTTACTTGTCTCTTGGGTGAGGCGCAAGAGGCTGCTCTGAGCAGAGGTCCTGGCAAGCCTGCCTGACTCTTTAAGACAAGTGTTCCCAGCAGCCTGCTCTGTGCTGGTTCTGTGACATTGAGGAGGTGGAGAGATGGCACAGGACATGGGCCCTTCCTTGAGGGAGCCCCAGCACAGGGGTAGATCTGTGACTATGTATATGTATAGCGTATATATAACTTAGAGGAGAAGTAAAGTTAGTGTACGAGTCTGCAGAAGGAGAGAGAGTTCAGACAGGGGTGTGCAGCGGAGGCTCCGTTGTGGGGGGGGATTCCAACAAATTCAGGAACCCGGAGAATGGAGCTTCTCTCTTCCCCCCTCGCCTCCCCTCCCCTCTCCTCTCCAGAAGCAGGTCCTGTGGACCCCGGGACTTTCTTCCTTTAGATCTTTATATCATCCCCGTCCTCGCTGGTCTGCATCAGCCGGGCAGGGATAGCAGCCCGTTTCCCTGGGGACTGCTGCCTTGTTCCCCGAGTAGTCAGCTGAGGCACAGCCCAGCTCCATGGAAGCCTGGCTCTGCGAAAGAGGGTCCCCTGGGTGACCAGGAGGGCAGGGGCCTTAGTGCTCCACTTCCAGAGTCCTTTTTTTTTTTTTTTTTTTTTGCCTGATTCCAGCCCTACTGACTCGTTTGTCCTTCTCTCTGCTTCTGTTACCGCTTCTGCCTGGCCACAGCTCACGACCAATATCATCCCAGGGAGTAAAAGGGTGGTCAAACCTAACTCAGGCCCCCGCAGAGCCAGACCATCGGCTGCCTTGACCGCCGTCTCCTTCCTGATGCTGAAGCTGGCCTTGTAGGCTCTGGGAATCGCGTTGGGAGATTTCCGAAAGCTACACGGATGAGAACACCCGCCTGACAAAATGGAAACACACACAGACACACACACACCTTGCAAAAAAAAAAAATGTCTTTTCCCACCTTGTCTCTGAACCTATCTCCTCCCAGGTTTCTTCTCTGGAGAAGTTTTTCTAAACCAAACAGACAAGCAGGCGGGCAGCCTAAGAGCTGGCCCAGAGGTCCCCTGGCAGGGGAAACCCAGTGCTGACGAGGGCACAAGGGTCTAGAGATGCCCTTCACTTTCTTCTGGTGTTTTCCTCTCTGGACCCTGCTGACATGAGAGACCAGGATGACATCCCCACTGCCTAAGGGACATGGGCTGGGGCAGGATGGCTGCCACCCTTCTCAAGCTCCCCACTCCGGGGACCTGCCGGGGGCTGGCAGGGGGCGTCGGCAGCAGAGCAGCGAGGCTGCCCCCCACCCCCGGAGTCCAGCTGGGTACCTTCAGCACCTCCAGGTGGCTTCAAGGATGGAGGTTATTTCGCCTCCCTTCTCTGAGGGCTGGATCTCACCTGTGGAGGTTGTGGTGCTGAGCCACCTTGACCTCCACTGTAGCACAGAGTGGGAGGCTGGGCAGTTCCAGGGGGCTTGGGAGCCCAGCCTGCCTGGGAGATCCCGTTGGGGGTTGGGAGCAAAACTTGGATACCACCTCAAGGCTGATTCTTCCTGCTTGGTGGCAGGAGTTTTGAAATCAAAGAGAAATGATTTTTTTGTCCACTCCCTTGGTTTCTCTTGGGTCCATTTGGTGGGTCTCCCTTGGGAGGGAGGGGCTGGCGCCGAGAGGGACAGAGAAGACCACCGTGGCCCGTCTACCTGCACCACATTCTGGTCTCTGCGGCTCTCTCCAATTCTTTTCTCTCTGCCTCGCTCTTCTCTTTCCTCATTTCCGAGACGTACGCACACTGTATGTACATAACACGGCTCCTTTCTCAACATATATGTATATACACATCCGTATACATATATCGTGTGGTTCCCCCTCCTTTCCTTTTTTTAAGGAACAAAACTAACGAAACAATACCCTAACAGATGAGCGAAAATGTATTATTGTAAAGTTTATTTTTTTTAATAATGTTGTCTATAATGGGAAGAAAAGGAGGTTGGCTCCCTGTGTCCCCGCCCCAGTCGGGTTGACTGGGCAGCGGAAGGGGGTTCCTGATCATATCACGCTTAGCAGAGGCTCCAATAAACGTACTAGGAAGCAGTCTGCCTTCTGCCTCACTCTGGGTGTGACTTTGCCCCTATTTTGTTCTTGGCCCAGTGCCAACCTCTTGGCTGCTTCCCGGGGGCTCCTGGTGGGCCTTGGGAGAGCCTGTGTGTCCGCGTGTGCACGCGTGTGTCTGTCGCGTGTCCTCGGTGTGGGTGATAGAGCTCTGTTAGGAGACGGTGGGGCTGAGGTCCCAGCTGTGCTGAGCCGGCGGGCTGTTCACCTGTCATCTCCTCCCTCCCTTCCCAATCAGCACCAATGCCCGTTGGTCCCAAACTGGAAGAGAATGAAGGTAGCCGTGGGGATGGCGGGGGGAGACAACCTGACATCACATCTTGTGGATGTTTTTGTTTGAAGGCTGCCTGGGTGGCCCTGTGAGGTGGCACAGTTGGTCTTATGTAGAGTGGGTGGTATCTTCCTGCTGGGACTCCTGGTTTTTTTAAGGTATGTGATTGTGAAGGCAGAGACCTGGCCTCTTGGGTCCCAGCAGAGAAGGAAGACACTTGTGGTCCATCCTTTTTCTCTTTTTCTCCGTTTGCCACCCAGGCTCTGCCCGGACATTGGGCCTGCCATATTCTCTTGGAGAGATTCTCCTTCAGAGAATACTAGGGGAATGCCTGCTGGCCGCGTGTGTGTGTGTGCACGCGCGTGTGCTGGCGAGTGTGAACTCGTGTGTGTTCAGGGCATGTGTGAGTATGCACACAGCAGGAGGGAGGAGGGAAGACTGCCAGGAGAAGGGATGGTCCTTGTGTCAGCATGACCTTCAGGGCTGCACATGATCCCCTCCTGTCACCACTGGGAGATGAGATGCTTCTCTCTCCAAATCCTGGGTCCCCCCAGTGGCTCTTGTTCCTGGCTGCACACGCACTAGGAACATGGGTCCCTGGTGGTGATCAGGTTGGTGTGCTATGTTCCAGCCTCTGATGGAGGGACGGTGAGCCAGCCCACCCTCTTCTCCAGCCACTGCTGGCCTTACGTGGGTAGAGCAAGGTAGAACAGCTGTGGAGTTCAGCTGGCAATCCATGTTCTTTGCAAACAGCAACGACTGATTCACTTAGAAGGCTTTGGGAGAAGTTGGCTTATAGAGTCAGTGGGAGATGGGAGGACCAAGGGAGGCTCGGGCAGGAACCAAAGGACATTTGAAGGGACAGAAGGCATAATCTACAGGGTCAGCGTGCCACTGTCTCTGTGATGAACGACAACCAACCATTGTCATCCAGCTGGCGCAGCTGGGGCCTTGTGCCTACCTCCTGCCACACTTGGGTGAGAGAGGAGGCTATATGTCACGTCTGGCATCCCTAATGGGAGATAAACCCTTGGCTTGCATCATGGGGGAGAGAAAATTTCCCCAAAGGAAATGGAGGTGCCATTATGAAGGAGGGATAGAGGCTGGGCAGCTTTACTCTGCCTTAAAACATCTCCCCACCCAGGTATCACATAGCTGAAATTTTACCATGAAATATTCATTCCTTTGGTTGAGATGATTCCTGTTCTCCATGATCCTCTCAAAATTTGTAAATAAAACTGGGAAGAATAAAGTTTCACTATCTTAATGCTAATTAGTTTAATGGTTTGAATGAATCTTAGTAACACTAAGGCATTTGAGCCTACACTTTGAAATTAGGCTAGGGGGACAGATAAGTGGAGAGAAGCAGGAAAGGAATTGAGACAAGATTGGTAGGGGCCACCGGAGATCTGAAATTACTTTCGCGTTCTTTCGGGGAGAGTCATTCACATGAAGTATAGGCCCACTGTGCCTCTACTGCAGAGTCAGCAGTTTGTACAATGAGCTTTTTCTTTTTGCCACCAGCCCCATGGGGACCGCTGATCTGGGATACGCATCTGTCTGCAAGGCTGTCTTACCCTGTTTTCTAAGCTCTAGTATACTGTCAAGACTGAAACCCTGTAGGGATGCTTCTGCGCCCTCCCTGGGGAAGCTTCCAGCCTGGGGCAATTGTGGTTCTGCCCAGAACCCAGACATCAGCTTCCTGCCTGGCTCTTGCCCTGCCGCCCTCCTCTCAATGCAGCTGGGACCACTCGACTGGGCTAAAGGCCTAGAAGAGACCTACAGCGGCAGTGGGGGGTCCAAGAAGGCTGGTTCAGGGGCTCAGAGGACTTGGAATCCAGCGGGCCGCGCCCTGGCCCTGGGCGGCCCTGGTGTGTGGGCCGCGTGGCTGGTTCCCTGCCTTGTTCTGAGATCAGACACAGAGTTGTTATCTCAGTTCCCTGCACCCCAGGCCCTGTTTGGCAACACAGGTTTCCCAGGATTGCTCAACGCTGCTCTCATGAGTCCTTCCAAGGATTTCATCCCCAGGCCCCAGCAGGGCCCGGCTGTGGCAGCTCCAGGGCTGGAAAGAGGGTACATTTGGGGGTGAGGCAGACCTGGAGTTGAATTCCAAATCTGCTGATCACCCCCTGGGTGACCATGTCCAATCTGAGCCTCAGTTTCTCTATCTGTGAAAAGGGGCCGGCAGCCCTGCCTCATGAGAACGGTGTTGGGATTAAATGGGATACCCTGCCCAGTGCGTGGCACTCAGCTACACCCCTCCCTTCGCCCGGTGGCCACATGATGCTGGGCCTCCGTAGATTCTCAGCTGCTGCCTGGCCGGCCAGGGTTCCTCCTCTTGGCAGCGGGAAGAGCTGTGCTGGGGTCTGTCCTTGGAGCTTCTCCCTTCTTCCTCCTCCTCTCTGTGTCCTGAGATGCTTTCACGGATTCCCTGCGGCAGAAACAAGAAATGATCACCATCAGGCCCCTGGACTCTGCTCTTGGAAGCATTGCCAAGTGGAGTTAAGAGGGCGGGGGTGGAGGCGAGGGAAAAAAGGAAACTTCCTCCTGTATGTAAAGCAGAATTGATTTGATCTGCAAGTCGCTGAGGGCAGTGGCTACAGAACATCCAAATGTCACGCTCCCAGGAGTCTGCTCTCTGAGTGGCCACCCCCTCTCCACTCGGGAAGGCAGAAGATGTGCCTTTGCCGTGGGTGTGCCAGCTCAAAACTGAGACCAGGGCGCATTGACTGGCTTTGGGAGCTGGGGCAGGCAGGCTGGCGTGGCATCCCTGGTGGGGCCCAAGGCAAGACCAGAGCGGCTTCACCCTCAGGGGTTTTGACGAACTCCCTGCAGGGAGGGAGCCCCAGGTCTGCAACCCAAGCTTTTGGGAATGAGTTCTGAGTCATCTTGATGCTCTGTGAGCAGAACCGCCTCCCCTGTGATTTCCCTATAGAAAAAAGGGCTGGCAATGAGGCGGGAGTCTGAGGACATACTCAAGTCCATATTCTCTCCTCCTGAAGTCTGGGGTATACCTGGAGAGAGTGTCAGGGGACCTGGGCTCAAACTCTGGCTTGGCCACCCATCAGCTAGCGACCCTAGCTAAGTCACGGAACTTCCCTGAGCCTCAGAAATGTTGCTCTAGATTGGGGATTGGCAAACATTTTTTTTCAAGGGCCAGGTAATAAATATGATAGGCTTCGTGGGCCATGGCGTCTTGGTTACAACTACCAACTCGGCCACTGTAGCTTGAAAACAGAGGCAATACGTAAGTGATGGGACCTGGCTGCGTTCCAATAAAACTGGATTTACAAAAACAGGCCGAGGCTGGAGTTGACCCCCCTGTTCTAGATGATCTCTGAGACCAAGCTCTCAATCCCAGGCTCTCTGACCATAGGGCTTTGGTGGCAGGAAGTGATGACGGGTGGTGGGGCTGAAATCATCCGCAGGTCGGAGGAAGAGAGAGGGCAGGTCGCCACTGCGACAGGGAGGTAAAGGCAGATGAGCTGGTGGAAGAGGATGCTGGGAGGAGAAGCCCCACATTGGGCAGGGGCTGTGGGGGAGAATCCAGGTAGCCTGTGGGCCATACAAACATAGGTGTGGTCTGGCGCATGAGGGCTGCACGGGTGATTTTGAAGTTGTCCTCTGTACAGGGGCATCGGGCCGGGAGGGCATATGAGCTTGCAATTCAGCTGCTCTCAACTCATCCATCCGTGTGTCCACCTGAGCCCTAGGGAGGGGGTGCCATTCCCTGCTTTGCAGGAAGGCGCCAGAAGGACCTGTGGTCCAGGGCAAGGGAAGCTGCTGCTCCAGGGGTGTGAGGGGAGAAGTTCTCATGTGAATGCAGAGAAGGTCCAGCAGGGCAGTGGGGCTCTGAGAGCCCCTGTGTGGCTGTTGGCAAGTCACTTAACCCGGCCGGCCCCCACTTTGCTCGTCTACAAAGGGAAGGGTCAGAGACGCTGCTCTCCAAGGTTCCCGTCCACAGTAGGATTCTGTGATTCTATGACTTCCAGTTATTTCTGAACTCATCAGCCTGGCACAGAATAACTTGGAAGGAGGCGGAACTCATCTCTCTTTCAATAAACACCGCCACCCTGCTTGGTGGCTCCAATTTGTCACCAATCATCTTATGCAGAACTGCAGACTGCTGCCTTGGGTCTCACTCTGGGTATGGCTGACGGTAGTGCCCCTCATGCTTTGCCCCATTTCCTCTTTTCAGACAACAGTGTTTCCTGGAAAGTTCATACCCATCGGCCACATGGAGCAGCCACCTGGCCGGCCCTGGCCTCCCTCCCTGGGTACGGTGCTCTCTAGTCACCACTTTGACCTGGATCCTGCTGGGCAGTCAGAGGTCACAGAGCCTCCCCCACTGGGACCAGCCAGGCAGAAGTGACTGATTCTCATCTAACGTCCCCGTAGGAGGAGTTTGCATAGTTACCACCGTGAGCGTGATTCAGGGTGTGGAAGCTCTTGCAGCCAGAAGAGAGGCTTCCAGGAAAACCTCCCCCTTGATTTTTCCCGAGCCTGCATGGTGGACTGACCTCTCTCCTCTCCTCCCCCGCCCACCCACATGCGGGAACGTGACAGTTTAAAATACAGGCGGCAGCTCTCACTCTTCTCCATTTCAAAACGAGAGTCCGGCCTGGTTGGCCAAACAAATCCTTGTGGGATAACACTACTGGTCCAGTCCAGCCTTCACTTTCATCCTCAGTGGAAGATGAAAGGCCTTTTTTTTCAGGGGCCCCAGTAACCTGAAATCACTCTTATTATTTCTCACTGTGTTAGAAAGCTGGGTGAGTGTGAGGCCACAGTGACACGAAGCACGAAAAGGCCTGCCTCCCGGAAGTATAGGTATAGCATTTCTACCTGGGGGGCTGCTGAAATCACCTCCTCTCCCAAATGGAGGAGACTTGACTTTATTGATGATTGGAAATGGTCCAGAGATGCTGTCATCCCAGGGGATGGCGATGACCCCTCGCTAGCCCCTCAAACTCACCCAAACCCGTGCATCTCTCTGTCCAGCCCAGGGCAGCTGTGGAAGGACAGGCCTAGAAAAAGCCTGGGCAATCTGGGGAGCAGCTACAATTGCTGGGTCCCTCCCTGCCGCGAGTGGAGGGGGGGCTGGACTAGCGCCATGGGCCTCATTCCTCTTGGGCGTCGGCTGGCGGGACTTCCTCCACTCCACCCCATCACCTGCCCCGAGTCTGCGGGGGGAAAGGGACCCCACTCAGAGAGCAGGGTGGGGCTTTCTTCCCCACGCATCAGGGGGACAGCTCAGCCTGGCCCCGTCCTGGGCATCTCCATGTGGACTCAGGAATCCATATCCTCAGCATAAAATTTGATACACTCAGGACAGTGGGAGGACTGGGGGTGCCACCTCCATCTGAATAACTGTAACTGATCATGTGACTGATTTCCGGTGGGAGATCAGTGCTCCCGGGGACCCTCTCAAGTTCTGTTCATCTGCAGGACCTCTGACTTCTATCCCTGGGGGCTGTTCCCCCAGAGAATCTGCCATCCCCCCCCACACTCCCCCCGGCTCCATCCTCTTTGTCAGGCCGGGGCTGTGGCCTCAGACACCTTTCCTTACTGTTGAAGCGACGCCAGAGCCTCCACCTTTGGCAGGTGGGCTCTGAGACCACAGGTGTGGGCTCTGGGTACGGCCCTGGCTGTGCCCCGAGGTTAGCTGACTCCCCATGGCTGTGTTCTGTTAGGAATTCAGCTTGGCGCACACTTGGAATCGTTCTCTTCCAGGAAATCTGTCTTTCATCCTCTTCCTTTTGAGCCTTCTTCTGCCTGGCTGGCTTTCTCCCTCGTCACCTTCTGGTGCAGGCATTTTTGTTCAGCGTTTGCAGGCCCTGGAGAAGTGAGGCTTTCTCCCTCCAAGTCCTCTGCTTCGGGTCAGGCTGCTCTTCCTCTCAGAGGCTGGATCCAACTGAGCAGCATCTCGGGGGACCATCCACCCCAAGTCCCTGAACTGGCCTCCCTGTCGCCATCATTGCACCTGCATCTCCCCACTGTCTGGTCCAGCCCCTTTGTAGGGTACTGTCCCTTCCACGGGGAGTGGAGTTGAGAGCAGAAACTATGAGGTTGACATCAGTATGTTAGGCAGCCTCCTCCGCTCCTGTGGTTTGTTCAAGTGTTGCCATTTCCCCCCTAGTTATAGCTTTTTCAGATTTCACTGCGCATTTTCTTACATCCCTCTACAACCTGGGCCCAAGTTCCTCTCATTTGAATTAACTGGGGAGTTAAGGTAGACTCATCTAAATGAATAAAAAATCTAAACTATAGAATCTTGCTTAACAAATATAGTCTAATATCTAAAGTAGGCCTTGAAATGGCCTGGGAGGTCTCCAGGATCCGGTCTGGCTGCCTTTCCCACCTCCTCTCCAACTGTTCCCCCCCTGCCCCGACTCTGCTCCAGCCACCTTGGCCTCCTGCTGTTCTTTGAACACACCAGGCTGGCTCCCACCTTAGAGTCTTTGTAGCGGTTGTTCCACCTCCCTCCCTCCCTTCCTTCCTTCAGGTTCCCTGCTCAGATGTCAGCTAATTAAAGAGATCTTCCTTGTCCAAGGCACGCTTCCTTGCCCCCTACTTCAGGACTTCCCATCTTGAACACTTACTTTCCCAAAGCTTATCACACTTACTTATCACCTTCAGATCCACTATACTATACATACACATATATGTTCATGTGTGTGCAGAGTGTGTGTTGGGTATTTATTATCTACTTCCTTCTACTACAATGTAAACGCCAAGAGGGCAGGATCTTAATCTTTTGTGTTTTAAGCACCGTGTCCTTAGCACCTACTACAGTGCCTGGCAGAGAGGAACTTCAGCAAGTGTTTGTTGATTGACTGAAAGAAAGTAGATATGGAATTTCAGTGGGTCCCAGGAGAGTGTGCAGGTGGAACACTGAGAAAAAATGAGGAACAGAAATCTGGACTTAGTATATTGAAGCAGAAGCCCAGGGAGTGCTAGGCTGGGCCAACTTTTCCCTTGTTGAAGCAAGTCCGGAGACTACATAGTATCCCAGGCCACACCGTGTGTCCTCAGCAGCAAGGCTGAGGCTAGAAATCCAGACTCTATTTCCTAGTCCGATCCTCCTTTTTTTCTTCTCTTAGGCGGTTACATACATACCCTGAAATCTCATTTAAAAGAATTAATTTGCTCAGCAAACTCTCTTCTGTTGGGTAGAACAAAGAGAATTTTGGTTCAGCCATCAAAGCACCGTGGATCTCAGCCTGGTTGGAATTGGGGAGGATGTTGAAGGGAACCCTGTGGGGAGAGCTTCTTGGTAGCAGATAGAGACTCGGACATCTGTTTAAACAAGTTCAGCTGAGTTCCTCTGCGGGAAGCTTATCTCATAATGAAGCCGACTGTCATCTGGATTTCTGCATCTTGTCCCTTTAAATAACCTCATGTCCTGGTTTACCCAGCCTCAACCTCCTAGGGAAAAAAAAAATGACATTCCAGTGCAAAAAAGCCAGGCTTCTACAAGTCTCTTTCTGAATTTGCACCAAGAGTGCATGCTTGCTCTGCGCTGCGGCCAGATGTCTTGGTAAATAAGCTGGGAAGTTAGTAAGGAAAAATCAACCCAGAGCACGTGCCTGAGCGTGGAAGTGTTAAGGAGGAGCCTGGTTAGAGAGGGAGGAAAGGGGAGCGGGGTGGGGGGGGGGTTGTTATTTACTAAGTGGGAACTACTGATAATGAAAGGGGAAACCCAGACTTGCTTGTTCAGGTATGTGATTGAGAAAGGCCACCAGCCGAGGGACAAGCAGCTTGTTGAAAATCACCAAGCCATCATAACCGAGACCAACAGCTGCCTCTCGAAATGGGGAGGAAACATACAATCTCAGGAGAGCGATAAAATGGGAAGATTCCAATGTGCTCTGGTGGACAAACACAACTTCATGAAAAGTCCATTTGGGTGAGGGCCTCTATAGGATAATCATCCTCCTGGCCAATGGTGATAGAGAGTGAGGAGCATTGGTCAGGGGCCAGGGCTGGGATCAGAGGCCAAAGTTCCTCCACCTCCCTCTGGTCAGGGGTCACAAAGATGCTAACTTTTTTTTTAACATCTTTATTGGAGTATAATTGCTTTACAAGGGTGTGTTAGTTTCTGCTGTATAACAAAGTGAATCAGCTATACGTATACATATATCCCCATATCCCCTCCCTCTTGCACCTCCCTCCCACCCTCCCTATCCCACCCTTCTAGGTGGACACAAAGCACCGAGCTGATCTCCCTGTGCCGTGCGGCTGCTTCCCACTAGCTATCTATTTTGCATTTGGTAGTGTATATATGTCCATGCCACTCTCTCACTTTGTCCCAGCTTACCCTTCCCCCTCCCCGTGTCCTCAAGTCCATTCTCTACGTCTGTGTCTTTATTCTTGTCCTGTCCCTAGGTTCTTCAGAACGATTTTTTTTTTAGATTCCATATATATGTGTTAAGATGCTGACTTTTGAAGACAAAGGAAAAGGGAGGGACCAGGAATGGCCAGCCCTGGGTCTTAAGTTTTCTAAATTTGCTGACGATCTTGTACTTAAAAGAATGCTCAGTGGAGCTCAGCGGATCAGCTCTGTCGATTTCACGACTGCGGGGTCACACATGTTTTCTCTTTCTGATGCTCTTGTTCTGCAGTGAGGGCCCCTGGGATATGTGTACACGAGTGGGTATATATATATATATATATGCGCACATGTAGAAGTTGCTTGTTGGCAGAACGCAGAGGATGGGTGGAATTTTTTCCTCTTATACAGTTCTCTGAACCAAACCCCGAGTTCCTTCGTGGGAAGCTGACTGACTAGCAAATCACAGGAAGTGGACAGAGAAATGACCAGACTGTATGAATGCTGCCTCTTTGGCCTGGCCCTCCATCCACGCAGCTTCTTGTGGTCTCAGGTGACCACGGGGACCACGATTTGTCCTAGCAGTGGCTGGGGGGAAGCCCACTCAGCCGGTGGGTCCTGCTGCCTGTCTGCCTGCCTTCCCGCCCAGGGCCATTTCCCTCCATGGCCCCCATGAAGGTATTCTTCCTGCGATAATTTGTAACTAGTGAGGAATTTAGCTAAGTCCCTCATTTGCCTTTTAAAAATGTCATTAGCTATTTGCACATGAACTCAGAGAGAAATCAGAGGAAGTGTGCATGGGAAGAGAGAAACATCCACAGAGGAGGCTGGTGGAAGGATTTCCCCTTTCACTTTTCTTGGGTTCCCTGCGCTGGGTGGATATTGTCTCCTAATAAAAGATGGATGGGATTTTGGGACACTGCATTCTCCTAATAAAAGATGGATGGGATTTTTGGATACTGCATTCCTTTGGATAGAGTCCTGGATGTGTTCTTTCTTTGGAGAATTCTGTATCTGGCCCTCAGAGCTGTAAGAAGTGGCCATGCCTTTGAGATGGAGGGCAGGCAAAGGGCAGAGGGGTCCTAAAAAACTCCTCATCACCGAGAAGTAGCAGTTAGTTGGGGCTCTAGCCTGGCTGATCTGTCAGGATGAGCAAGGCTGGGAGGAAAATGTGTAAGGGAGTCAGGCAAGCGGTCCCCCTCCTGGTCTAGGTCACTTGCATCTGTCAGTCCCAGTTTCCTCTTCCATCAGGTGAGTGGTTTGGACCAGGTATCAGGCAATCTAGAATGAGCAGAGTGGGTAAGAGCTGTGGGTGGCCAACTTGAGAAGATGGGCTGTCTCAACCCGGGCCAGCTCAATTTCCAGGCCTTCAACAGTAAGCTCCAGCGTTGTGACCTTGGGAAGCCACTTTGAAGAGCTGGAGGTATTGGATGAAATGCCTAGTGCAGGGGCTGGTACATAGCAGGCTCTTAAAAAATAGGTTCCCTTCTCATTTCTTTGTTTTCTCACTGCCTACTCCTACATTCTTCTGCTCAACTGTAGCACCAAGTTTGGGAACTGGAAAGCCACATAGGGGCACTGCATTAGTTTGATTCCCTGCTTAACTCTGTGCACTGGGTGACGTTCCAGCGTCCTACTCTCGGCTCTCTTGGGAGATTGCTGTAAGTCACGGCCACTTGATGGAGGTTTGCGCTGTCTGCAAACCCATTCTGGAAGACACTGCCCTTTATAGGCCATGTCCCTGAAATATGGATACATATGACCTTAGACTTGAGTACAGGGAAATAAAGGCTCCCTTGATGTTAGACTACTGTGGAACAGATCGTAGTTCCCCTTTCCGCTTTGGTTGCCAGAAAACTCAATTAAATTGTGTGCTTAGGAGCTCTAATGTCTGAAATACTTGGACTAGCCAACCTCTCTTACACATCCTTCAAGGAAAACTTCTCTGATTCCCCAAGTCTGGGAAAGAGGCTGACTTCGGTGCTCCTGGTGTTCGTGCTTTCCTTCTACAGAACATTATCAGGCTGACTGTCTCATTTCCTTTCTCTCAACACGCACACACACACACACAAACACACACACACACACACATCCCCCTTTAAGTTCCTTGAGAGAGTCAGAGAGTGTGTCCTTCAGCTCAGTATGCCCTGCACAGGATCTGGATCTGGACCTTACAAGATACTCAATAAATGCTCGTAGAATGGAGAAATGAATGAATGAACACACGATTAAATAGAACATTTTAGTTCAAATGTCAGATACAATCATCTTCTCTTTCTACTCTCTGGGGTTTGATCTTGTACAATTATTGCACACCTTTATTATAAACACAACTTGAAAGCTTTTTGGAATTACATGGGGTGAGGGATATAAATCAATGAACAAATAAATAACGACATTCCTCTTCCACAAAGCCTTCTTTGCCAACCCCAGCCGGCAAGTGCCTTGCGTTCAGGACCATAGATTTTGGAGAGAAGCAGGATGTGGATTTTCTGGCTCTGTCCCTTAACAGCTGTGTGAACTTGGGCAAGTTGCTTTGCATCTAACCTTCTGTTGTCTGAATCATAAAAATGGAGGTCATAGAATTTCCCTCGTGGGGTTGTGGAAGATGCAACAAGACCACATAAGTAAAGTGTGTAACAGAGGACTTGGCCCGATGGAAGCGCTCAGCAAATTTTTATGATGAGTGCAGAAGAGTCTCCGGTACTGTGAATGATGTGCCCCATGTGTCCTGTGTTCTAACTTGACTTTTAGCCCCTGGAGCCAGGTGCCTTGCCTGATGCTCCTCTTGGTTCATCTTGACCACCTGGCTCAGGACTGGCCTCACTGGTTCTGAAAATCCTCAAATAAACTTCTGACACCATTAGAAAAAGTGTCCAGGCAAATCCTGGTCTGGTTCCATGTGTCTTTAGCACAGAGCTCTGGGAGGGGCCTTTGAGGCCAGATGGTCTGACTTTCATTTCACAGTGCGAGAAATTGGGGTCTAGGCAAGTGCTGGGTGGCCAGGCTGGCTGGCACCCTGGGCTTCTGACATCAGGCAAGGACACCTTCCCCGTCACCATGTTGCTCCACCTGGCCATAGGCAGAGACCCTTGTTGGGGACAGACTGAGCCTGGCCTGGGGTTATGGGCCCTCCGAGCACGGGGCTTCGGGGCGCTGTCTTGAAGCTGCAGTAATTATCCGAGGTGCAGGCATGTAGCTTTGTGTTTCCAAAGTGCTATTTCACAGCCATGATCTTGTTTCATCATCTCAGGACTGTGAAGTAGGCTGGCAGTGGTTTTCATCTGGATTCTCTGAGAGAAGCTTGAGGGCCAGAGAGGTTAAGTGATGGGGTGGGGATCTCTTAGCCTATGAGTGACCGGGCTGGGATAGGAACTGTAGCCTGGGAGCCTGGGTCACTGCTCTTTGCCCTGTGCCTGGTGGAAATGCGCCAGAGGCTGTGTCGAGCAGTTGGCACTGTCCCCGAAGTTTGCTGCGAAGAAGGTCAGAGCCTGAATCCCAACCAGTCCAGCCTGTGGAAGCTGAGGGGGCCTGGCCTTTTAGTGAGGCCTCCTTTGCCAGTGGCTTACATGGGATGATGGCATCAGGGGCAGACCGGGGGTAACTCTGAAGGCCTTGATTCGTCTCCGGGCTGGGTTCAAAGTCAAACGCTCCGACAGCATTGCCAAAGACAGCATGAATAATGTGGTAGGGTGGGGATGGGGGCTCGTGTGCAGAGTTAAGGCTCTGAAGTTTGCCCTGAGGCTGTATCATGTCTACACATGCATCCATTCAGGGCGGCCACCCGGACACATGCACGGATTGGCATTTAGCAACTTTCCAAATGTGAATTGTAGTATAAAATTAAATTCACATTTAAGGGCCTTTAAAGCATAGCCTATTTATTCAGCAGCTTTTTATGAAGCCCTCACCGATTTATAATCTATGCGGGAACTCACTCCACATGGCTGAGAGCTGGGGGTTAACCCTTAGCTGGAAGAAACACATCTCCTGGATTCAGACAAAGGAAGCCAGGGGCGGTGAATAACTCAAGGAGGCAGGTGGGACCTCGTAGGGGGAGGCGGTCCGCCTGCCACCCTCGCCTCTGCCCTGATGACCCACATCTTCCCCTAGTCCTCTGGAAATCCCTGAGGGCCCGGAGCCTGAGATGCAGGAAAAATGTATTCATTCAGCACCACTTATCCAGAGACGGCTATGTGCTGACCACGGGGAGCCCAAGGAGGACCTGCCTTAAAAAGTGCCCGATGGGCCAGCCAGCAGCACAGGCGTCCCCTTTCCGTGTGCAGGTGCCTGGTGCCCATAAACTCCTGTCCCCTGTCCTCTCCCCACACCTTCCCAGGAAGTGAAGAAAGACTGGTCACCCCCTCTCCCCCACCCACCCCGGGTAGATCCCCAGGCCTTCGGTTCGGCAGGGTGTCCTCCAAATGTTTTCAATTAAGTCTGTTCTCGGGAGGAAAGTCCTTTCCGAATACTCGGACCAGGCAAGCCACTTTCTCTGCAATCTCCTTCTGGAGAATGACTCGGGCCTTACAGGGTGTTTCTTCTGCTTCTGCTGGGGAGCATTTGTGCTAATTATTTGCCATCTCAGTTACATAACCAGGCCTTTGTCAGCGGTTTTCCAATGGGACTGTATGTCAAGTGGGGATTTGCTATTCAGCAAGCATTTCTGTTGAATGCTCCGGAAAGCCCACGGAGCTATAATTGTGCTTCTGCCCTGCTGGGTCCCGCGTGTCACCGGGACGCCAACCCAGACTTCGGAGCCTTTGTGGTGAGCTCAGGAGCTCTCTGTCACTGTGGCAGCTGCTCCAAAGGACACTCAACCCGGGAAACTCTGAGTCCATCTGCGTTGGCGGGGCCCGGCACACCGACTCTGGCCTCAGCTGGAGCAGGAACATTTATTGGAAGAGTTGGAAAGAGCTCTCCTACAGGAAATGCGACCCCGAGCCCGGCCCTGGATCCTCTTGTTTAATATTAAGCTCAAGCTTCAAACCTCATTTACTAAAATCTCATTAACGGCAGTGATAGTGGCTAATTTTAGTTATGTCCCTTTCAGGCATTTTACATGGGTTACCTTCCTTAATCCTGATAACAATCCTATGAGAAGGTGTTATTATTTGCTCCATTTTACAGACATGGAAACTGAGGCTAACAGAGGTTTAATACCTTGTCCAAGGTCACTTAGTTGTGGTAAGTGGTGGTGGTGGAGGCTTGGGATTTGAACCCGGGGCCTCCTGCTTATGGCTTTGTTAGCTTGTTCATTTTTACAAACAGATATTGTATGTTTTCTATGCGTCCAGCACTGAAATGCGAAGGAAGTCCTCACCCTGGAGAAGCGCAGGGTCTAATGGGGAGGACCTCTTGGAAGCATACCACTGGGCGTAGCAAGTAGAGGATGTACAGAGCACACAGCACTCCCGCGAGGGTGGCAGAGCATTAATGACTGTTGGTGTGCAGGAAAGGGTCAGGGTGGCCTCATGGAGGTGGTGGGATGCTTGAGCTGAGTCTGGAAGAATGGACAAGAGATGCCAGGCAGCCAAGGGGAAAAGGGTAACCCAGGAGAAAAAACAGCGTGTGCAGAGGCGCAGAGAGATGAGATCCATCACTACCTCTGAGCATCTTGCATTGTTTGGTGTGGCTGGAATATGACCTGCCCAACATCGGCAGGAAGTTCAGATGTCTGCAGGAAGGCTCAGATGGATGGAGGGAAGGGCCTACGTGAAAGACAAGGGGAAATTTCATAGATCTCAATGTCTTGCTGAGGCCCCTCTCTACTATCCATAAATGCTCTTCTCTCTAAACTTGAAAACTTAAAACCCACATTGCACGTTCCCTTTGGTGTCAGTGTCATAGGACCCCAGCCCCTGCATTAAGCAGTTGCAAGCTGTTGAACACAGCTGCATGCTCTGGGCTGTCTGGGAATCTATCCCTCCTTGTAAATCCCACTCCCCAGTCTTAGTAGGTAGGAAGCACCCACTAATCTTGTAACTTGTCTTCCTGTGTTTTTTCTCGCCACAGTGACACTTGAGCAATTCTAATCCTAAATTAGATATTCAGGAGATGATTGAAATTAGATCACATGTTTCCATGTCCTGCTAAAGTTCTTCAGTACATCTTATGCCCCCTCATAAAATCTCAAGTAATAGGAGTGAACTAGGAAAAATTGGGGTGCACTTTGGCTCCAAAACTATCACACCAGGAATGGCTGGGGGAACACGGTAAATTCAGACTTGACCCTCACCACACTTATTACCCATCACACACCTGCCTCAAGACCCTGCAGCTGGAACTCATTCTCTCTCCTCACCCCAGCCCCTGCCATGCTCTTGGACGTGAACATTCGATATCATGAAAAGGTCAATAGTTCCTAGGTTCATTTATATGTTTAATACAATCCCAATAATATACCAGCAAATTTTGCTTTCCCCCTGGAACTAGACAAGGTGTTCTAAAGTTTATATGGAAAAATAAATAAACAAAAAAACCTGAGAAGTAATTAAAAAAAAAAAAAGAACAATGAGAGACTAGCCCTACCAGAGAACTTGAAAATACTCCACAGCTTCAGTAATGAAAACCTTGTGGCATTGGAAGAGATATACGGACCAACGGAACAGAACAGTCCCAAGATAGCTCAGAACATACATAAGAAATTAGTAAATGATACAGGTGGCATCTCAAATCAATATGGTAAAGATGAAGTTTAATTAAAGGATATTGGGACAACAGAATAGCCATTTTGGGGAAAACACAGATATGGCTCTGTCCTTCACTCCGTGCATTGGAAAAATCTCCAAGTGGAGCAGAGATTTTTTTTTTATATCTTTATTGGAATATAATTACTTTACAATGTTGTGTTAATTTATGCTGTACAACAAAGTGAATCAGCTATACGTATACATATATCCCCATATCCCCTCCCTCTTGATCCTCCCTCCCACCTTCCCTATCCCACCCCTCTAGGTGGTCATAAAGCACCGAGCTGATCTCCCTGTGCTATGTGGCTGCTTCCCACTAGCTATCTATTTTACATTTGGTAGTGTATATATGTCAGTGCTACTCTCTCACTTCGTCCCAGCTTACCCTTTCCCCGCTGTGCCCTCAAGTCCGTTCTCTACGTCTGCGTCTTTATTCCTGCCCTGCCACCAGGTTCATCAGAACCATTTTTTTTAGATTCCATAATTGTGCATTAGCATACGGTATTTGTTTTTCTCTTTCTGACTTACTTCACTCTGTATGACAGACTCTAGGTCCATCCATCTCATTACATATAACTCAATTTTGTCCCTTTTTATGGCTGAGTAATAGTCCATTGTATATATGTGCCACATCTCCTTCATCCATTCGTCTGTCGATGGACACTTAGGTTGCTTCCATGTCCTGGCTATTGTAAATAGTGCTGCAATGAACATTGTGGTACATGTATCTTTTTGAATTATGGTTTTCTCAGGGTATATGCCCAGTAGTGGGATTGCTGGGTCATATGGTAGTTCTATTTTTAGTATTTTAGGGAACCTCCACACTGTTCTCCATAGTGGCTGTATCAATTTACATTCCCACCAACAGTGCAGGAGGGTACCCTTTTCTCCACACCCTCTCTAGCATTTATTGTTTATAGATTTTTTGATGATGGCCATTCTGACCGGTGTGGGGTAATACCTCATTGTGGTTTTGATTTGCATTTCTCTAATGATTAGTGATGTTGAGCATCTTTTCATGTATTTGTTGGCAATCTGTATGTCTACATTGGGGAAATGTCTATTTATGTCTTCTGCCCATTTTTGGATTGGGTTGTTTGTCTTCTTGATATTGAGCTGCATGAGCTGCTTGTATATTTTGTAGATTAATCTTTTGTCAGTTGCTTCATTTGCAAATATTTTCTCCCATTCTGAGGGTTGTCTTTTCATATTGTTTATGGTTTCCTTTGCTGTGCAAAAGCTTTTAAGTTTCATTAGGTCCCATTTTATTTTTGATTTTATTTCCATTACTCTAGGAGGTGGGTCAAAAAGGATCTTGCTGTGATTTATGTCATAGAGTGTTCTGCCTATGTTTTCCTCTAAGAGTTTTATAGTGGCTAGCCTTACATTTAGGTCTTTGATCCATTTTGAGTTTATTTTTGTGTAAGGTGTTAGGAAGTGTTCTAACTTCATTCTTTTACAGCTGTCCAGTTTTCCCTGCATCACTTATTGAAGAGGCTATCTTTTCTCCATTGTGTATTTTTGCCTGCTTTGTCAAAGATAATGTGACCATATGTGTGTGGGTTTATCTCTGGGCTTTCTATCCTGTTCCATTGATCTATAATTCTGTTTTTGTGCCAGTACCATATTGTGTTGATTACTGTCACTTTGTAGTATAGTCTGAAGTCAGGGAGACTGATTCCTCTAGCTCCATTTTTCTTTCTCAAGATTGCTTTTGCTCTACGGGGTCTTTTGTGTTTCCATACAAATTGTAAAAATTTTTGTCCCAGTTCTGTGAAAAATGCCATTGGTAATTTGATAGGGATTGCATTAAATCTGTAGATTGCTTTGGGTAGTATAGTCACTTTCACAATGTTGACTCTTCCAATCCAAGAACTTGATATATCCTTCCATCTGTTTGTATCGTCTTTGATTTCTTTCATCAGTGTCATAGTTTTTGCATACAGGTCTTTTGACTCCTTAGGTAGGTTTATTCCTAGGTATTTTTTTCTTTTTGTTGTAGTGGTAAATGGGAGTGTTTCCTTAACTTCTCTTTCTGAGTTTTCATTGTTAGTGTATAGGAATGTAAGAGATTTCTGTGCATTAATTTTGTATCCTGCTACTTTACCAAATTCATTGATTAGCTCTAGTAGTTTTCTGGTAGCATCTTTAGGATTCTCTATGTATAGTATCATGTCATCTGCAAACAGTGACAGTTTTACTTCTTCATTTCCAATTTGAATTCCTTTTATTTCTTTTTCTTCTCTGATTGCCATGGCTAAAACTTCCAAAACTATGTTGAATAATAGTGGTGAGAGTGGGCACCCTTGTGTTGTTCCTGATTTTAGAGGAAATGCTTTCAGTTTTTCACCATTGAGAATGATGTTGGCTGTGGGTTTGTTGTATATGGCTTTTATTATGTTGAGGTAGTTTCCCTCTATGCCCACTTTCTGGAGAGTTTTTATCATAAATGGGTGTTGAATTTTGTCAAAAGCTTTTTCTGTATCTATTGAGATGATCATATGGTTTTTATCCTTCAATTTGTTAATATGGTGTATCACATTGATTGATTTGCATATATTGAAGAATCCTTGCATTCCTGGGATAAACGCCACTTGACCATGGTGTATGATCCTTTTAATGTGCTGTTGGATTCTGTTTGCTAGTATTTTGTTGAGGATTTTTGCATCTATGTTCATCAGTGATATTGGCCTGTAATTTTCTTTTTTTGTGACATCTTTGTCTGGTTTTGGTATCAGGTTGATGGTGGCCTCATAGAATGAGTTTGGGAGTGTTCCTCCCTCTGCTATATTTTGGAAGAATTTGAGAAGGATAGGTGTTAGCTCTTCTCTAAATGTTTAATAGAATTCTCCTGTGAAGCCATCTGGCCCTGGACTTTTGTTTGTTGGAAGATTTTTAATCACAGTTTCAATTTCAGTGCTTGTAATTGGTCTGTTCATGTTTTCTTTTTCTTCCTGGTTCAGTCTTGGAAGGTTGTACTTTTCTAAGAATTTGTCCATTTCTTCCAGGTTGTCCATTTTATTGGCATATAGTTGCTTGTAGTAGTCTCTCATGATCTTTTGTATTTCTGCCGTGTCAGTCGTTACATCTCCTTTTTCATTTCTAATCCTGTTGATTTGAGTCTTCTCTGTTTTTATCCTGATGAGTCTGGCTACTGGTTTATCAGTTTTGTTTGTCTTCTCAAAGAACCAGCTTTTAGTTTTATTGATCTTTGTTATTGTTTCCTTCATTTCTTTTTCATTTATTTTTGATCTAATCTTTATGATTTCTTTCCTTCTGCTAACTGCAGGGTTTTTTGCTTCTTGTTTCTCTAATTGGTTTAGGAGTAACGTTCGGTTGTTTATTTGAGATTTTTCTTGTTTCTTGAGGTAGGATTGTATTGCTATAAACTTCCCTCTCAGAACTCCTTTTGCTGCATCCCATTGGTTTCAGGTTGTCATGTTTTCGTTGTCATTTGTTTCTAGGTATTTTTTGATTTCCTCTTTGATCTCTTAGTTGTTTAGTAGTGTACTGTTTAGCCTCCATGTGTTTGTATTTTTTACAGTTTTTTCTTGTAATTGATATCTAGTCTCATAGCGTTATGGTCGGAAAAGATGCTTGATACAATTTCAGTTTTCTTAAATTTACCGAGGCTTTATTTGTGACCCAAGATGTGATCTATCCTGGAGAATATTCCATGTGCACTTGAGAAGAAAATGTATGGAGCAGAGATTTAAATGTTAAACACAAACATAAAAATGCTTTCAGGAACCACAGGGATCAGCTTTGATAGGGATGGCTTTCCTAACCATGATTCAAAATCTAGAAGCCAAAGAAAAGGTGGATAGGTTTGACTACATAAAAGTAAAAAAGTTTACACACATGCCCCAAACACAATATGCAGAGTCAAAAGGCAAATGACAAACTGAGAAAAAAGTGTTTGCAATACATATCACAAAGAGCTGAGCCCTCTGAGATAAAAATAATTAGAAATCAAGAAGATCCATAACCCAAGAGAAAATGGTGCAAGGACACGAACATTGAGTGCACAAAAAGACATGCAAAAGGTCCTTTGCCCTTTGAATAGATGAGCAACCTGTTCATAAAGAGAGAGTTGCAAATTAAAACTACACTGAGAGATACCATTTCTCATTTCTCAGTTTTGACAAAAATCCGAAATCTTGACAAAACACAGTGTTGGCAAAGTTGTGGGGAAGTGTGCGGTCACTGCCATTGCTGGCAGAGTGTAACGTGGAGTAATTCTATGCAAGGAACACTGGGAATGTCTACCAATGTCACAGCAATCCCACTTCTGGAAATCTCTCCTACAGATACACCTGTGCGAGTATGGAATCACCTATGTACAAAATCACTTATTGCAGCATTGTTTATGATAGCAAAAGACTGGACACAGGGGACTGGATGAATAAATTATGGTACGTCTACCTATTGGAAAGCTATGCAGTGGTACGAAAGAAAGAGGAAAATCTCCATATACAGACATGTAGAGATCTCCAGAATATTTTTGTTAAGTGACAGAAGCTAGGTACTGAACATGTAAATAGTATATCTTTTGTGAAACACTGGGAGGAAAGAAGAAAATATATATTCATTTGTGCTTATATTTATATAAAGAAACATTGGAAAAATAAATGAGAAAGGAATCAAAGTGTTCTCTGTGGTGGAAAATAGGGGAGGTATGGAGCAAGCCTTCTCTGAGTGTGTCTTTTTATTTAGCTAGGGCTTTTGATGAATACAGATGTATTTACCTGACTTGTCCTGGAAGGCTGAATGTCCTAATCCAGCCTGATTTAAGAATCCTATGGATTACTTGTTAAAATTAATTCAGATCCCAGGCCCCTGTCTGTGGTGGGCACCGGGAATGTGTGTTTCCCCATTAGCCCTGGGTTTTCCTTTGAGCGGGAGGTTTGGGAAAGTGCTGAATCTCATCCTTGGCCACAAGGAGCCAATCAGACGAAACTGTCCCCGTGAAGGTGCTGACGTAGGGCCACCGTTCTCAAACTTGAAAACCCAGGTCCAAATCTAATGAGCATGAAAATCTTGCTCCTTCCCCTGGGGATCCTGCTCTGCTCCCCCACAGGGCTGGTCCTCGCATCCCGCGGAGAATCACGGCACACTTTGATGCCCGGGTCCAGCAATCAAAAGCATGTTGCTGGATTTTCTTTTCCACAGTTTGCATTATGAAAATGACAGACATTTATTTTTGTTTTAAAATACGAAATTATTATGCCCTTGAATATATATTTTCAAACTACACCCCACCCTTCCCAGTGCCCCAGGGAATTCTGAGAGCTCTGATGGATATTCCTATCTACCCACCCAGAGATGTCCCTCACCCATCCCCTAAACCTTGTTCAAGAAAAACGGATAGAAGATGCTTAAAAAATATCCCTCTGGTCCTTTCTCTCCCTTCAGGAACCACTCCCTCCACTTTTGTAGAGGAGATAATGCAGAGGGAGACCCTAGTCCTGAGAGGTGGCCTTGGGGGTATTTCTTGGCCCCCAGCCATCTCCCTTTCCTCTCCTTCTGGAGCTCTCCTCCCTGCCCCACGGCCTGTGTATCTCATAGGCAGGCCACCTTGACTGCCTCACTTCCTTGCTGACTCTGGGTCTAGGCACACAGGCCCTTTTCTTCTGGGGGGTTTACTGCTAATCTTCATGGGGGAGCAGAAAGGAGGAACCCAAATAATGACCATGCAGGAGGTACAGAGTCTGGGGAATCGGGACCGTGGTCTTAGTCCTCAGGTGACAGTTCTGAGGCTCTGAGAGGCTATCTGGAAGTTAGGGAGATGTTTGTGGAGAACCTGTGTGCAGTGTGGACTCCTTAAATCCCTCAGCCTGCTGAAGATGCTGCCAGGAGGACCCAGGAGGGCTCAGGCTGAGTAGCCTTCCAGCTGGGCTCTCTGTGGTCCCACAGCCATAGGGGCAAGATGTTGAGAGCTGGGCTTTGAGTGGCAGTGGCCAGCCGTCCACGAGGACAGCCATGGCCCTCCGAAGCCTAGCCCTTTATCCCACCCTCTCCTGGCCACTGTTTTCCAGCTTGGATTTTTTGGCATCAGGAGGAAAAAGTCTGTTTCCTTACCATTTCTCCCTGTCGTCCCCAAGGACTAATGAAAGCATGTCTTGGAAAAACTTGAGGTTTTTGCTACGCTAACAACAAAGACTTGTGCGCCAGAGATTAGATGGGGCCCGTGATAGGTACTGGGTAGGAGCTGTCGGCAGGAGCACTGCAGCCCCACCCCCATCTCCCCAACACCCCGCTCTGCCTGGGTCCGCCTGTCACCCTCGCACCCCCTTGGCTGCACAGAGGAGGGAAAGTGACTGTGGCGGGGGGGGGGGTGCCCCTCTGCTGGCCTCTGTTTCCTCCCCAGTGAAATGGGGCAGGGGGAGGGGGGCTGCTCCGGGTCATCTCCAGAGCGCTTCCCAGCTGGAACTGACATTCCTGCCCGGCACCCGCCCTGCGCTGGCACCTCTTTGCAGGGAATTTGGGGTGAAGGGAAGCCCCGTTTGAGAGGCAGCATCTCTCGGCCTCTTGCCCTAGAGGACAGAGCAGCTTTTGCTGGACTTGCTACCATGGTGGTGCCAGGCGGTTTCGTTTGCATCGCGGGAGCAAAGATGGGTGCCAGCGCGGCTAAGAGGAAGGTCCAGCATCCCAGGCTGACAGCGGAACGCTTTCAGGGAGACCCATCCCAGTACCCTCTCCATGGGTCTGTTCTCACTGAGGCTCTGCTCCCCCAGCTCAGAGGGAGAATAAACAACCCCACCTGGAAGCAGACTTCTTTCCTCCCCTATTTTCTTTAAATTGGGGCAGGAGTTCAGGCCCCATTTCCTGCCACCCCGTCACTCTCTCTTGGCCTGTTCTCCCAGATACTGAAGCCAAAGCAGTAGAGGGAGGGGATCCAGGCTGACGAGCTGGGCAGTTGTTCTCCAGGGGCCCCGCCTTGGAGGGGGGTCACCACGTCCATCCCTTCTTCCCTTCCCTTCCTTCAGCTTTGTGAGCTCCGGTGGGTCAGGGAGGGATGTCTGGAGAACCTCCACAGAGGTAGGAGCTGTTGGGAAAGCTCTCATATTTACTGGGGCACAGAGGGTTCTGAGAGCATAAATGGGCTGGCACGGGTGAAAGCTATTTGGAGGGAACTGCTCACAGGGAGGATCTCGTGGCAGCCAAGGAAGGATGCCTTTGGAACATTCCTACTTTCCTTGGAGTCCCTCTCCTAACCTCTTAGGGTCTCCTCTCTCTCTTTGACACCGTCTTGGACCTCTCACACTTGTTGACATAAGCCCCCTGTTTTCTGAGCACCACCCCTCACCCCCGCCAGAGCCCTCCTCCCAAATGCCACGTGCTCATTGGTTCTTTCCAGGCACGTTGACTGAGTGCGCCTATGTGCCAGGGGGACACAGCCAGGAAGGAGCAGGCAGCGTTGCCTTTGAGGAGCTGATGGTCAAGTGGAGGAAAAGATTGTTACCGTAAAAAAGAAGGAAGTGATGCCATTTACAGCAACATGGATGGACCTAGAGATTATTATAAGTGGAGTAAGTCAGACAGAGAAAGACAAATATATGATATCACTTATATGTGGAATCTAAAAAAATGATACAAATGAACTTATTTACAAAGCAGACATAGACTCACAGACATAGAAAACAAACTTACGGTTACCAAAGGGGAAAGTGGGGGAGGCATGAACTAGAAGTTTGGGATTGACAGACACACACTACTATGTATAAAATAGATAAACACAGACCTAATGTATAGCACAGGGAACTATAGCCAATATTTTGTAATAACCTATAATGGAAAAAATCTGGAAAAGCATACATATATATATATATATATATATATACACACACACATATATATACATATAAAACTGAATATATGGTATAAAACTGAATCACTTTGCTGTACACCAGACTCTAACACAACATTGTAAATCAACTATACTTCAATAATAAAAAAGATCGTTAATAAAGCGACGAATGCCACAGGTTCTGTACACAGAACCTTCCATGGCGTCCAGGAAGGCTACCCATTCTCTCCTTTCCCACCAAGCTCATCTTCCCACAGTGTCCTGAAGTTGGGAGGAGAGCAAACCAATGATTCATTCTCTCCAGGATTACTTCCACCCCACACAAAGGAGCTTGTTAACCTAACCCGAGACTTGTGTGTCCTGGAGGGAAGGACCCTTCCTTCTGGCCCTCGACTACTGTCCTTTTTTTCTCCAAACCTTTTTTTAAAAATTTTTTTAATTTTTGGCTGTGTTGGGTCTTCGTTTCTGTGAGAGGGCTTTCTCCAGTTGCAGCAAGCCGGGGCCACTCTTCATCGTGGTGCGCGGGCCTCTCACTATCGCGGCCTCTCTTGTTGCGGAGCACAGGCTCCAGACGCGCAGGCTCAGTAGTTGTGGCTCATGGGCCCAGTTGCTCCGCGGCAAGATGGGATCTTCCCAGACCAGGGCTCGAACCCGCGTCCCCTGCATTGGTAGGCAGACTCTCAACCACTGTGCCACCAGGGAAGCCCTTTTCTCCAAATCTTCAACCTGCACCTTACTTCTGAAAGGCGACCAAAATCTCATACAGACAATCAACATATGGTGTGTATGCGTGCGTGCGTGCGTTTGAATACTATTTTTGGAAGGAGGCCGGCGCTGGGAGTGCAGAAGCCTGGATTTAGATTGCTACTAATTAGCTTTGTGACCAGGGCTGATTCATCAGACATCTCTGGACCCCACTTTCTTTGTAAAAGAAGACAATGTTATCTGCCCTGTCTATTTCACGGAAATGCTGCTGAGAGAGGATTAGAGAGTGTCTGTGTGGGTGTTTTACCGACATTTGACAAGGAGCTCTCTGAATGCTAAGGATCACGCTTGCTCATCCTGATACGCTCTGTAACACAGGTCTCAAGCCATCCGGCAGGTTGGAACCAAATAGGAGCTGGGGCTCTCTCTGCCCACGTCCTTTCAGATCCCCCTCCTGTGAACCCTTCTGGGAGTCTCTTCTTGGCTCCAGTGAGCTTTACTTGCAACACTTGCCCCTGAGGAGGATTCCCTGGGGTCCGGAAGCTGCCCGGGTACTGTCCCCCGCCTTGGTTCTGTCTGTGACCTGCGATACAGGAGTGTACGTTCTGGCTCCTGGTCTCCCCATCAGGACAACTCGGATGCGTAAGCGAGCCCGGAGGCATCTGCTGAGGTTACCTTCCTGGGACTTGGCCTGAAGCCCCATTCGTGCTCCCTGTCCTTTATAGCTTCTTCCAGGGAGCACTTCCTTAGGAAGTCATTCCCATGTGAATCCTGGCTACAAACATCAGGGTCTGTTTCTGGGGAGCTCGACTTTGGGGTGGGGAACTTTCTGGAGATAACGAGCTAGCAAAGGAAGGGAGAGTGAAGAGGAAGGAGAAGCAGTTGAACAGTTATTAAGCACCTACTGTATGACCGGCACTGGGCCAAATGTCTAATATGTCACCTAATCCTCAAAAAAACCTGTATGATTGCTAAGCTTTCCATTCTAGAGTTGAGGAAACTGAAGCTCAGAGAGTTTAAAAAACTCACCCAGGTCATGAAGTTAGCAAGTGACTTTGAACTCTGGCCCCACACTCTTTCTACTTCATTCTGTTGCCTCCCTGGGATGCTGTGGTTTGGGGGTGACTGGGGCTGACTTTGTGGGGCACCTGTGAGCAAGGCCGCTCCTTGGGCTAATCTGGGCCCCATAGTCATATCCCTGAACATGGGACAACCTTGGGAGCCTTTAGTTTCTCCTCTGGAGAGCTCTGTGTGTGTGTGTGTGTGTGTGTGTGTGTGTGTGTGTGTGTGTAGAGGGGGTGGGGCTGGGGAGGAGGGTGTCCTTTTACCCTCGTAATGAGGTTTAATTACCATCTGTTTTTCAAGGGCTTTGAAGGCCAAAAGCAGTGGAGAGAAGCTGGTTTCTAATCCTATCTGTCATAACTCACTCTAACACCAATCAGATGCCTTTTGTCTCTGCATCTTCACTGTTAATGGCCAGTTGTCTCTCTCTAGACCAGCCACGGACACCCTGCTACATCTCCTGCCAGCTGGAGGGAGTGGGAGAGGCACAACTGTCCCCTTCTTTTCTCCCTGCCCTGTCAGGAGAAAGGAGCTATGGCTGTCCTCCTGGGGGCGTGGAACAGATGATGAACGGAAAGCTATGTGACCTGGAGCCACTCTGACTTTCTGCTTTCTGGGCCTCTGTTTCCCCATCTGTAAAATGGACACGATAGCACCTGCCTGGCTTTCTTCACGGAGTTGGTAGAGGAAGGAAGGAGAGAGCAGGCACAGAAACATTAGCAAGGAGATGGTCCCACAGAAACGGCAGGTGCATCTTCCGCTCCTGCCTCCCTACACCAGCGGGAAAACAGCGGGCCTTCCGGAGTGGCCCGTGGGTGGGGAGTGAAGTCCCTGCTCCAGGGCGGATCCTCTGGGTCGGGCACCCGCAGCTGCGGTGCAGTCTGGCCCTCGGCTTAAGTGTCCCCTGCCTGCCCCTCCCTGCTTAGCCTTGTAAATTGCCTGGGCTGAATTCTGCTCACACCTCAGTGGAAGGGGAATTATTTGCCAGATATACGGTGTCTCCGAGAAGGGCCTCTTATGAGTCAGTGTTCAAATATGTTACCGGCTCAATAAACAGAGGTTTTTTGTAAATTAAGGAAAGGAAGCGAGGTGCCCGCAACAGCTCTTGTTCATCTACTGTTTTCTATTAACGACGCTTTCCCCTTAAGTAGCACATAATTCCCTGGTAGCTGCTAGGCAGGCAGCTTGGAAGGGGTAGGGGGGGGGAATGTAATTACACTGCACTTGTTAGGTAGTTAGAGATACACAATAAGGTCCGGAGAGAGGCGGGGCAGCCCCTGGGGGGCTTGGCTGGGCTCCCTGGACAGGATCATGGGTTGCCCCACGTCCTTTGGCTGAAATTATGGCCTGGGTGGTGAGGGGCAGAAGAGGCGATGATGGGAGGAGCAGCCTGGGCAGGGCCGAGGGGCAGATCTAGAAAGCAAGGCTCAGACTCTCATCAGTGGGACGAGCTGGGTGGCTAAGGTCATGGCACCCATGGGAAGCCTGCGCCGGCTGATTGGCAGGCTGTCGGCAAGGCGTGGATCTTGCTCGTGGAGACAGCAGGTTGGCACTGGGGCTGCCAAGACACAGGGCTCAGTCGGGATGAATGAGTCCTGGTGGGAGTGGGGAGGGGTCTAACGTGAGGAATACTGTGGCGGGGGGGCGGGGGGGTGAACTTGTGCCTAGAACCTGGGCGAAAATGCAGCCAGGCTGCTCTTGCCTGGGAGGGAACTCTCCGGGGAGCTGGCTGGCTGGTGAGCCTGACCGCAGGAGATCCTCCGGCATGTTCTACTCCCCCAGCTTTTTTCTAGCAGACCCTGTAGGGCCCCACCCCACCCACAGCCCCAAATTCTGAGGCTGGAAGGACTTAAGTGCTCAGCCAACCTCTCCCTCCCCTAGCCCCCCATTTGCGTGGGACTTTAGTAGCCCTTGCTCAAGTTAGGGGTCCCAGGCTCCTGAAATGTTATGGGTATGGGGTCAGAGAGGGGCAGCCCATCTGGTCCTTGACACCAATGCCCATGTGGGTGACACTGAGCCGTCACCATTCCTGTCTGTCCTTAGCCACCATCCATGGGGTTGCTGCCCGGGCAGTCCTATTCCCACCATCTGGCCCTTTCAGGTGTGTCCTTCTTCTTCCCCCTCGGCCCGGGGCTCGGGGGTAGGGTGGGCGTGGGAATATTATTTAGAAAGGAGGGAGGGCATCCTTACCCCTCAGTCATTTAGGTAAACCCCAGATTCTCTCCGTGCCTTAGGGAGGCAAGCTTCTGATTCTAGAGGGGCAGGAAGAGGCTCCAGGGCAATTTGTTTGTCCTTTCCCTGGGGTGATGATCAGGGAAAGGCCCAGAGGCTTGAAGGAAGGTGGGGAGGAGAGCGAACATGGGATGCAGAAGAGGGCTGAAACTCCATAACATCTTTCCATCGCAATCGAGCACGTCAGAGTTAATGGGGGCCTTGGCCAGCTTCTGTTCAGTGCCCCTAGTTTATGGGTGGAGATCCGAGGCCCACAATTAGACAGCTTCTTAGTGGCAGAGGGTGCCCTTCCCCTGGCAGAAGAGTTTGCAGCTGACATGCTGGAATGTGCCTGGCACATGGTAGGTGCCTAATACATTTTAGGTGAATGAGTGAATGGGTGGATGGATGAATGAATGAATGAATGAATGAATGGAGGGTGCGGTGGCCTCTGGTGGTGGGTGAGGAAGGACCAGAGCCCCACAGCTTCCTTACTTTTCCCCCTCCCTCCTGCCCTGCCTTCCAGCATCATGGCAGGCACAGATGGTGAGAACACTCTAGAATAAATGGGGAAGGCTACTTGCAGCCAGAGGCCAGCCGCTGGCCGAGGGCTTCAGGGATCAATGTCTTATCTATCTGTAACCCACTCTTGCCCCACCATGGTGCTGCAGCAGGCTGGCTGGGGAGCTCTGGATGCCACCGTGCACCCTGGGACTGTGGAGCTTCCTGGAAGCACGTGCGGGCCCGAGAGGTCGGGGGTCCTGGCCTGGATGAACAGGAGAGGCTGGTAGGTTCTACTCCAGGCTTCGAAGGATAGAAGAGCCTTGTTCAGTTAGTGACACAGACATTTGTTCCACCTCTGATCACGGTCACAGCTCCTTGCTGGAGCAGTTAGGCGATTGAATGCCTGGCTGGTCACTTATTGGGGCACGGATGCTGCATGCTTCAGGGGGACCTCATCATGCTGCCCCTCCCTCCTGTCTCCCCTGCTCCCCTCCCCAGCAGTAAAGCCCCCATAGCTGGCCGAGCAGTTCCTCCTCCACTGCTCTCAGTGTAAAAAAGTTATGGTAGGTGTCAAAGTCACCCCCGGGTGTATGAGATCGGGAGAGAACTCGCCTCCGTTCACTTGGGGGTGAGGGGAGGGCTTTTGGAGATTTTTGATTCTAGAAACCTCTGTCCAATGTCCAGTCTTATCTTCCCAGGCTTGATTGGAAATCTGCATTCCGTCTCTTTCTCTTTTTGATGTATACTCTAATTTTGCTAAGTCTTCTCCACACCCCTTGAATCCACGGAAGCAGTTTCCCATGTGGAAACTGCTTTCCACGTGGAACAGTTTCCCATGTGGAACCTTCATGTCACATGACCTCAGGGGACACCAGCAGTTCCCACCCCGCAAGTGCTCAGCCCTGGGCCCATCCCCGGGGCTGCTTCCCCAGGCCTGCCCTGTCTCTCAGCCTAAGCCTATCTAGTCCTCGACCAGACTTCTCCAGAAGTCACTGACTTTTCCTCTTCACTGAGTGGGGCCTTACTTCAGTGTCACCTGTGATACGGTGGGAAGAGCATGGGCCCAGGACACCAACGTCTCATTTGAAGCCTGACCCTGTGCTGTGATCTTGGGCACCTCGATGAACCCCTCTGTGTTTGTTTTAACCAAATTTAAAATAGATAATGATTTACTTCACAGGGTTGGGGTAAGGATTATAGGACAATCTGTTTGCTGCAAAGGGACTTTGCGATATTCCAAGCCACTCTACAAGGCATGGTGATGCTCGTTCAGTGGGACCCGGGGAACTCATCAGTCTGGTCAGCGTTTAGCTAGTTGACAGGTCAGAGGAACCAGGCTGGGAGGACAGAGCTTCACCTTTCCTACGGCAAACCCCAGTTGAGGGAGTGTTGGAGTGGGATCCTGGGCAGCCTGTAAGATGAACACACTGGCTTACACTTGGCCCGCACTAGACACTCATCCCAGAGATACCGACTAAACACCTACCGCAATGTGTCCTGCCTTGGGACACATCAGTAGACAAGCAGACACGTGAGTCCAGGTCCACTGAGAAGATGCTACAATGAGATTAGATTTACTGGCGAAGAAGTAAGGAAAGGCAGGGGGAGCCTTTACACTGGGATGCAGACCTGACCCCTGCAGAGGGAGAGGGGGAAAGAAGGAGGTTTAGGGGAGGAAGAGCTTCCGGCTGAAGCACAGTTCAGGGAATGGTTTGGCCCAGCTAGTGGGGAGCGCTTGAACCCAAGTCGGCCACACAAGGAGTCTTGCCTTTTGGTGGGTGGGGCCTGCCTTAGTACCTGCCGTGCTTGGCAACTGGCTGGGAGCAGCCCTGGGAAGTGTGGCCTCAACACGAACGTGGGGGTGGATCCCACAGGGCAGAGCTGTTACTGTGGGTCAGCTACGCTTCTGGCAGCAGAGATCTGAACAGCACATTTTCGTGGCCATGGCAGACAAATGTTCTCATTCTCATGGAGCGAGGGAAGACAGACAATACTCAGTACACATAGTAAACAAACAAAAAAAATGGTCTGATAGAAGTTTGTAAGTGCCATGCAAAAATGGGGCAGTGTAAAGGAGACTGGGAGCACCAGGGTAGGGAGGGTTACAACTTAAATAAGATGGGCAGAGCAGGTCTCCTCATGGAGAAGACACCCAGGCCAAGCCCTGAAGGAGGTGAGGGGTTAGCTATGTGGGTAGGTGGAGAAGGGTGTTTTATGAGGCGGGAACAGCCAATGCAAAGGCCCTGGGGTAGAAGCATGCCTGGTGTGTATGAAGAACAGCAAGGTAACTGGTATATCTGGATGGAAGTGAGCCAAGGGGAGACTGGTAGAAGAGGGTGCCTGAGGGGGGTGGGCCTGCAGGGCATTTCAAAGACTTAGCTTTTACTCTGAGTGATAGAGGAGAGTTTGGAAGGTTTGAGGAGGAGAGTGATGTGCTCTTACATTTAAAGCTGATTGGTCTGAGTCTGTGTTGAGAATAGATTCTAGAAGCTAAGATGGAAGACTGGAGAACAGTTGGAAGAGATGGCATTGATTCAGATGACAGATGCTGGTGGCTTGGAGCAGGGCGGTGTCACAGTGGAGGTGGTAAGGTTCTGGGTGTATCTTGAAGGTAGAACCAAAAGGATATTCTGATGGTTGGTGAAGGAAAGAGGGGACTCAAGGATGACGTCGATATTTTTGGGTTGAATAACTAGAGGAAATTAGTGTCAGAACCAGAAGAATAGAATGTAAAGCTTTTAAACCAGCAGAGGAAAATTTATCTATCCAGTGGGAAGGAGGAAAGAAGGAAGAAAGAGTATGGCAAATGGAAAATGTGAAATAAAATAGCAAACATAGTTTTTAATATAACATCAATTTACAATGATATGAGTGGATTAAACTCATGATTCAAAATATAGAGACTCTTGAAGTGGATTAAAAACACAAGAATTAGGAATATGCTTTTCACAGGAGACACAACAAGAGGGTGGAAATAAAGCAGTAGAAGAAGATATAGCAAGCAAATAGGAACAAAAGAAAATTTATAAGGAAAAAAAGAAGAGGAACATTCCAGTATGAGGAATAAAAGATCACAAAATTATAACAATCATGAAAAATATATACACATCTAATAGTATACCATCAAATATACATGTGTGTACTTATACACGGACATATATAAAAATAGCTATAGCTACATAGGGAGAAATAGATAAATCAAACGTATTTCTTTTATAACTTGATAAAGCAAGCAGACAAGATTTATTAAGTATATAGAAGACTTGAATAACTTTTTAAATATGCTTAAATGTCTGTGTATAGTTACATACACATATATAACTTTATACCTAACAAACAGAAAATATAAACTCTTTTGATTGTATGTAGAGCATTCATAAAAATGACCATAAATCAGGGAACAAAGGCAGCCTCAATAAATTCCAAAGGATTGACGTCATTCAGATAATGTTCTCTGACTGTAATACGATGGAATGTGAAATCAGTAAAGAACAACAAAAAACCCCCCCAAAACGTGTACGTCCGGAAACGAAAAGAATGGCACTAATGAAAAGTTTTTGGATTAAAGAGGGAATAATACAGGCAATGCAAAATATTTAGAACTGGGACTTCCCTGGTGGCGCAGTGGTTAAGAATCCGCCTGCCAATGCAGGGGACACGGGTTCGATCCCTGGTCCGGGAAGATCCCACGTGCTGCGGAGCAACTAAGTCCGCGCGCCACAACTACTGAAGCCTGCGCACTTAGAGCCCATGCTCTGCAACAGGAGGGGCCACCACGATGAGAAGCCCGTGCGCCGCGGTGAGGAGTGGCCCCCGCTCGCTGCAACTAGAGAAAGCCCCGTGCACAGCAACGAAGACCTAATGCAGCCAAACATAAATAAATAAATTTAAAAAAATATTTAGAACTAAATGAATGAATAAACCACATGGCAAAATTTGTAGGACACAGATAAAGCAGCACTTAGGACAAAATGTATAGCCATAAATCCATTTATTAGAAGACAGAGAAGGCAGGAAACAAATGAGCTAAGCTCTTCTCTCAAGAGGCTGCAAAAGCAGTGACAAAGTAAACCTAAAGAAAAAGAAGGAAATTATAGATAGAAAGGCAGAAATAAATGAATAGCAAATTACAATTAAAAATCACAGAAGTTGGGGCTTCCCTGGTGGCACAGTGGTTGAGAATCTGCCTGCCGATGCAGGGGACACGGGTTCGAGCCCTGGTCTGGGAAGATCCCACATGCCGCAGAGCAACTAGGCCCGTGAGCCACAACTACTGAGCCTGTGCTTCTGGAGCCTGTGCTCCGCAACAAGAGAGGCCACGATAGTGAGAGGCCCGCGCACCGCGATGAAGAGTGGCCCCCACTTGCCGCAGCTAGAGAAAGCCCTCTCACAGAAACGAAGACCCAACACAGCCAAAAAAAAAAAAAAAAATCACAGAAGTTTAGCAAAACTGATTGTAGGTCTTTTGAACAGATTAATAAAATAGGCAAACCTCTGGCAAGACTGAGGAGAAAAAAGAGATGTAATAAAAGAAAACAGAAAGAGAGAGTAAAATGACTGACACAACAGATTTTTAAAAAATAATAAAATAATATTCTGAACAAATATTCCAACACACTAATAAATTTGAAAAATTGGATGAATTGGATAGCTTTCTGGGAAAATGAGAAATGCCAAAATTGGCAAAGAATAAAAAGAAAACTCGAACAGACCAGTCATGGGTAAAGAAATTAAAATTATAACCAACCTCCCGCCCCTGCCCCGCCCCCCGCCCTTAAAGCCCTGGGCCCATACAGCTTTACAGTTGAGCACCTCAAAGTATTTATGGAGAAAATAATCCCTGTTTTGTATTAATAGAAGCTGTTCCAGAAGGTAGACAAACGGAAAAAAAAAGCTGTCCGATTCATTTAATGAAGGTAGTTTAATTGTTATTCTTAAGCCAGACAAGGGCAGGAGAAAGAAAAATAGGCATATAACAAACACTTGTAAAAATAGATGAAAACAATACTAAAAACATTAGCTAACTGAATCCAGTAGTGTATTAAAAACAATCTCTGCAGTCATGTTGGGTTTATGTGAAAAATGCAGGGGTGGTTTAACAGCAGAAGGTCTAGCAATTCACCACCTTAATGGACCAAAGGAGAAAAAAAAATCATATGATTAGCTCGAGAGACCCAGAAAAGCATTTGATAAAGTTTAATACCTTTTTTACAAGGATAATACTAATAAAAAAGATGAAGTTCAACACCCATTTGTAACAATAATCATCAGTACAATAAATTTCGCAGGAAACTAGAGTGGAAGGGACTTTCCCTGACTCTGGAAAGGCTGCTTATCCCAGAGCTACAGCAACAACACACTGAATGGAGAAGTGTGAGCCTCTTCATTTTATTTTTCAAGACGCTGACATGCACACCCAGGTCTGCCTGGTCCCAAATTTCATGCTGTTTCCTGCATGTCTAACAAAGGCTGAGGCATAGGCAGGCGTTAGGAATTTTCTCTGGGGCAAGGTCCTTTTGGTTGATTATAATAGAAACTCAGTTCTGTAAAACGTGGGGACTTGGTCACAGATTTGACAGGGACAAAAAGTGTTAAATGGTAAGTCTTCTTAGACCACAATGTGTCTTGTCTGTGAGCCGAAGCCTGTCTGTCTCGCCATTGGCTCCAAGTGGCACTCACGCAATGTATGAGGGGTTAATGAATGAGTCACTTCATTTGCACGTGAGTGTTTGGTGGTGAGGGGAGAAGTGGTGTGGTGTCCACAGTTGCCATCTGGAAGCTTTTGTTAGAGGACAGAAAAGCAAGGGGTAGAGACATCGGAGTGGCTGTCCTGATGGGAGACCCTGAGAAGAGAATTCGTTGAAAGCATTTTTAGAAATTTTTGCTGGTCCTGTTGGGTGCAGCCCCACTTCCACTTAAGTCCTCAAGAAGAGCTCTAGTCAAGAGTTATTTTCAACCTTTGGGTCTTTTGGTGTTTTCGTGGAACCCAGGGGCAAAAGTTGTGACCTGGTTCCCAGAAGGCCCAGAACTTGAACCAGGGTTGGAGGCGGGGCTGGGCGGTGCGGGTGTCCTGCTCCCCTTCCTGTCCCCCTGCTCGGGGACCTCATGCTGAGTGTTCTCTTCACTCTGTTTCTCCCTCTTGCTCTTTTTTCCCTCCAGTCCCTCCAGATCCATGAACATTTGGGAGCTGTGAAACAACTATCCTGTGCAAAGTTCATGCAAAGTCATGCAAATTTCATGTCCTTAATTTAAGGGGCCAACAGAGTCTGGCTGGTGCCTCTTTGACCCAAGTTCAAATTCTTGAAAGAAGGACTTTGGTGGCCTCAGCCTGGGTCAGGTGTCCACTGTGCTCTCATCTGTGTGGTCAGAGATGGGACAGCGAAAAGGGGCAGGGCAGGGCCACTGCCACAAACTGGCTACAGGTGCCTATCCCTGTGGGTGGAAGCTTGGACCTCAGAAGAGTGAGGTGTCAGTTGGCTGGATTACCTAAGTCCACTCTGCACCAGTCTTAAAAGACAGAAAAAACAGAGTCTTCGTAAAAGCCAGAGTCTGGCTGAAGAGGGTGTCATGTGATTACACATGTGAGGTGGTCCTAGGATAGCTCCACCTAAGAAACTCACTATCCAAAAGCCATGTCCAATCATCTGCCTGCTGAGTTCCGAGGACACAGAGCTAGTTCTAACTAGGAATAGGCAACACATGAAAGAAAAGAATTCATGACAGCTTGACACCCTCCAGCTGAACCCAGCGATTTTATCTTTACTTGTTCAGGAGGGGGAAAAAGTCATCGCTAATTTCACAATTACTTCATTCTGGAGAACTTGTGAAAAATGACTTCAAGTGTAAAATATTGTCTACTAAAGAATTAACTTAATAGATGATTTGGATTCAATTATTGGCTCAATACTAAAATTTGCTGGGAAAAGCGCAGGCAATATTTTATGACTGTCACATGATGCAGTGATTGTGAAATTAGTTATTAATGACTTATGAGAAAGACCCTTAAAAAAGGTCAACTGAAGGAAGAAAATACATTGCTTGGGCTTTTATAGGGCAGGCTCAGATAGGGGCCTCTGCCTCCTGCATTTCTCAAGTGATTCCAGTTTTGCTGACTGAACCTCTTGCCTTGGCTTCTATCCTTCCTCTCCCTCATGTGTGTGATTTGGGGCTTGGATCATACGTGAATTCTTTGGGAGCAATTAGGAGCTGAAGGTTGCCGCCATCCATCACGGCAAGGGGGATGCCATCTCCACCTGGCCTGAGAGCTGGGGGCGACCTCTCACTCCTGCTCCACGCCATTGATAGCTCTGGCCAGCATGGTGTGAGTACCAGATGGACTTCTAAAACCAGAATGAACTGCAGGCAGTTTATTACCATTGCTTTCCACCTATAACCTGCTTGCTAGTCGAAGGGGAAATTTTGTTGAAGCCCCCTGGGTTCTCCTTGGGGGTGAACATGATATACCTTCATTAGCCCTTTTAAAGTTATTGCAGGAGCTGCCATCTAAATTCACTTTAAATGACATTTGCTCTTTCCTCTTGAAATACTTATTGGGTGCCTACTCCATGCCCAGCACTGTTAGAGCCTGTGGGGAGTAGGAGAGCTACCTAAAATGTGCTCTATGCTCACCTGGAGCCTTGAACGTAAGGGATGGTCCATAAGGCAATGGGGTGAGAGCACCTTCCAGAACGGGGAAGCTGTCGAACTGAATGGCTGACACAAGGGGATGTCTGATGGGGCATCTGTCCCACAGGGAGGGATGTGGGGACAGAGAGCATCCCTGCCAGAGCAGCAGCGTGGGAGGGCCAGCTTCTGCCCATCATCCCAAGAGCAGCGTGCAGGGGTGGCTCATTCCTTCCACAAATACTACATTAGTTCTGCCATATGCCAGGAGAACTCCATGTGGATCCAGGTGCTGGAGGCACAATGCAGACCAATGCCTTATGCAACTGTGTGTGTGTGTGTGTGTGTGTGTGTGTGTGTGTGTGTGTGTGTGTGTGTGTGTGTTGGGGTGAGAGGAGATGCCAATCATCAATAAATTAAAAAAAAAATATATTGGAGTAGAGTTGATTTACAAAGTTGTGTTACTTTCAGGTGTACAGCAAAGTGAATCAGTTATATATATATAACCTCTTTTTAGATTCTTTTCCCATATAGGTTATTACAGAGTATTGAGTAGAGATCCCCGTGCTATACAGTAGGTCCTTGTTAGTCATCTATTTTATATGTAGTAGTGAGTATATGTTAATCCCAATCTCCTAATTAATAAATGTTTAATAAGTAAATAATGTAGTATATTAGAAAATAAGTGCTATAGAAAAAAGAAATACAGTGAGGTAAGGGGGATTGGAGGTGTGGACAGGAGTAGGTAGGGTAGCCAGGGTGGGGCTCCCTGGGACATGAGAGCTGAGTCAAGATTTCCAGGGAGGAAGTCAGGGATTTCATTCTGCAAATCTCTGGGGAGAAGACTTTTCAGGTCAAGGAACAGCCAGACCCCAGTCCTGGCTCATTGGTGACATTGACGAGAACGGTTTTGGAGGAAGGTGGGGACGAAAGCGTGATTGGAGAGGGTTCAGAAAAGGAATGGCCTGGATCAAGTAGAGGGCCACAACTAGCAGCCCCCCAGAGTTTGCTGGGGAACCCAGAACCGGCGCCAGTAATCCAGAAGCAAGGGAATTCCCTGGAAGTCGCAAGTCAGGGCTGCAGACAGAGGGGTCAACCAGGTAATCCTGCCAGACCCCAGTCTTGTTTTCCTTGAGCCAGCTGGGCTGGGTGGGTGCCTGCTGCTTAGCTGCTTGCAGGCCCAAGAACTGCTCTTGGGCAGACCAGTGGGGGTGGGAAACGGGGAGACAGCTGTGTGGTGGTCCTGGGCCATATGGAACTCTTGGGCAAAGAACACGATGATATTTATGACTTGGTCTTTGTTTGACATTTCCATCTCATTTCTCTCCTTCCTTCATTTCCTCCCTCTTCCTGTTCCTTGAATGCTGAACTTTCAGCTTGGGGTTTCCTGTTGCTTCAATGGCTTCACACCTCTGGGCTTTCACTTACTCTCCTAGACTCTCTCCCACTATCTCTGCCTGACTGATTGCTACACAGCCTTTTAGACTCAGCTCAGGTGCCGCCTCTTCCAGGAAGTCCTCCATGATCATCTAACAACCAACATCTCTCTTCTTCATAGCACTCCCCTCACTGGGTTCAAATGATCTCGTTATCGGTGTGTCTGCTACACCGGATGCCAAGCTCCTTGTGGGCAGTGACTCTTGCCCTATCCGTTTCTGTCCCTGGTGCACAATGCTGACACAGAGCAGGCCCTCACATGGTTTTGGCCGGGAACTGCAAAGGTCCTTACACTCAAGGTAGGACATGGATAAGCAGACAGGCATGGGGATGAGCAGTAACTCAGTAATACAGTGATGGGGTGTGTGTCGGGTGTGTGTGGGAGCCTGGGAGGGGGCCTGGCTGAAGGCTTGAATTGGGAAAGTTAGGGATGGTGACAGCTCAGTGGGTGCTGACCACATCAGAGGAGGCAGCAGGTGTGTGTGTGTGTATGTGTACGTGTGTGTGTGTGCACACATGCATGTGGCAGTCGAGGAGAGCAGTTATGAACATCAAATCAAGCTAATTTGCGTGGATAAGTGCAGCCAGTGAGGCTTGGCTTGCAGGTCTGATTTATTTAGGGCAAGAGGGGATCGGCAGGGGGCTCTCCTTAGGTGAGCGAGCAACAGCCTGGCCATTCTTTTTTTTTTTTTAACATCTTTATTGGAGTATAATTGCTTTACAATCGTGTGTTAGTTTCTGCTTTATAACAAAGTGAATCAGTTATACATATACATATGTTCCCATATCTCTTCCCTCTTGCGCCTTCCTCCCTCCCACCCTCCCTATCCCACCCCTCTAGGTGGTCACAAAGCACCGAGCTGATCTCCCTGTGCTATGCGGCTGCTTCCCACTAGCTATCTATTTTACGTTTGGTAGTGTATATATGTCCATGCCACTCTCTCTCTTTGCCACAGCTTACCCTTCCCCCTCCCCGTGTTCTCAAGTCCATTCTCTAGTAGGTCTGGCCATTCTTATAAATAATCCTGCTGTCAGCCCCAGGTAAAGCCTGGTTACTCCATTTAGTGCCGGGGAAGGAAGCATCAGGGTGATTTCAGAAACATTTTCTGACCTCTCTCCTTTTTCTCTTTCTGGAACCCTGGGGGACTCATCTTTTACAAATAAGCTTGATTGCTTTAAATTTCTAATTATAAAGATGAAATATGTTCCATATAGAACATTTGAAAAATATAGAATGATATAAAGACAAAAATTAAAATAACTCCAATCCTACCACTCAGATGATCACTATTAACATTTTAAAGAATTCCTTTGTCTTTTTTTCTATGCATAAATACATTTAAAAAAAAACAGAATTCCTTACTTATTACTTTAACCAGTCTGTGTTCTGACTTTTAAAAATTTAAGATTATATTTTGAGACTTTTCCTATGCCATTGATCTTAAATGGCTGTAATAATCTACTTTGTGGATGCACTATAGTCTTTTTAACCAGTGTCTAATTAGTGGGCATGAGAGTTATTTCCAATTTGTGGTTCTTATAAATAATACTGCAATAAAAACATTGTTCATAAGTCCTTGTCTATATCTCTGATTATTTAGGACACATTCCTAGAAGATTCCTGTTACATACTGTGAAATTACTTTCCAGAACATTTGTGTGTGTGTTTTGTTTTAATCAATTTATACTACTATCAGCAGTGATTGAGAATGATCGTATTATGGTACTAGATATTATTATTAAAAACATTTAATGGCCATTTATATTTTTATGGAGAAGTCTATATTCTTTGCCTATTTTTAACTGATGTGTTTTTATTTTTAAATATGAGCGCTCTAGATAACGTAGAAAGGATTGCTTAATTATATCCTTATCTTATTTTATTCCAATGTGTCATTTGCCTGTTTGTTTATAACAGGGATTTTGACATGCACAAGCTTTAATTTTGCACATAGGACATTTTCTCAGTTCTTCTATTTATGATTAGACAGTCTTTTCTACCCTAAGATAAATTAAATTTTCACTTATACTTTCTATTTATTTATGATTGCATTATGACTTATGAGTTATTAAATTCATCCATCCGGAATTAATTTTTTTTTTAATATTCATTTATTTAGTTGGCTACCCCAGGTCTTAGTTGTGGCCATGTGGGATCTAGTTCCCTGACCAGGGATCGAACCCAGGCCCCTTTCATTGGGAGCACGGAGTCTTAACCACTGGACCACCAGGGAAGTTCCCCGGAATTAATTTTGACAAAAATTTTTTTTCAAAAATTAACTAATTAATCAACCAAATGTTAATGCTAACTTTTTCCGACATATTAGTGATGACATCTGCTTTTAAAATAACTTCATATATGTGTGTGTATTTATTTACACACTTGAATTTTCTGTGAACGAAGTGTTGATCCTTTTATCAGTTCCATGCCTTTTTTTAAAAAAAATTTATTTTATTTTATTTTTATTTTTGGCTGTGTTGGGTCTTCGTTTCTGTGCGAGGGCTTTCTCTAGTTGCGGCAAGCAGGGGCCACTCTTCATCGCGGTGCGCGGGCCTCTCACTATCGCGGCCTCTCTTGTTGTGGAGAACGGGCTCCAGACGCGCAGGCTCAGCAATTGTGGCTCATGGGCCCAGTTGCTCCGTGGCATGTGGGATCTTCCCAGACCAGGGCTCGAACCCGTGTCCCCTGCATTAGTAGGCAGATTCTCAACCACTGCACCACCAGGGAAGCCCAGTTCCATGCCATTTGATCCCTGTAGTTAGGGCCAGTTTTAATCCCTGCCACTGCAAGTTACTCTTTTTCTAATATTCTTGGGAAATTATCACATGTTTATTTTTCCAGATGACCATTGGAATCGCTTAGTTAAGCTTAAAGGAATAAATTCCCTTGGAATTTTGGTTGGAGTTGCACTAAGTTTATAAATTAATATGTGAAGAACTGAATATTCTTTACAATATTCAGCTTTCCCATTCACTGATCTATTATCCCTATTCAAGTTTTCTTTCAATAGAATATTGCTTTGTTTGTACAGGATTAGGGTGGCCCTCCTGGCGCCCAGGGAAGATGGGAGCAGGGCACAGAGGTGTAAGAGAGGAGAGAGAGGCTGGATGCAGCTTGTTGCCGTCAACGCTTGCCTTTGACACAATACCCTAATGGGGGCTCCACATGGGGTCCCTTTAGTGAGGTATACTGCTCAGAGGCCCAGGGCTGCTCACACCTGATACCGATAGCTGTCATCGCCTCTATTTCTAGATCTTTTCTTGCTGTTCATGTCTTATTTCCACTCTACATTTCTGATTATTTATCTAACTCTGGATTTATAGTTTTGCATAGCTCTGGGCAGATGGGTGGTTAGGTGATACTTGATCTGCTTTGATGTAGGAGGACATTATTGTAGGTGTGAGGTTACATACCTTGAAGCTGGCAAGATGCAGGGTCTGATTGCCCAATGTGGTGTCCAATTATGATTTCCTGGCTTTTGGTGCCCCTAGTAGTTCACTAAATCAAGAGCCCAACTTATTCCCAGAAAACTGCCTGTCGTCTAAACTTTTGGACTATCTTAGTTTCTCTGTCTTTCAGTCTCCAGATAAAGCCAGAGTTCTACCTCTCAGCACGTGTGTGAGAGTGTAGCGTTGCTTAAGAAAATCTATCTAGACAGCCTGGGACTTTGAGCCTAGATCGCCTCTGGTTCCCATTCGTTATCAGTAGCATCTTTCGGCTCCCTATTTTCTCTTCCTTTGAGTAGAGAGGTCAGTCTTGCTGGAGCCGAGGGCTTGTATTGGAATGGAGGCACAATAAGTTGGGTAGGAAGATCATTCTGGTCCTGGAGATTGTCTTGAGACAGAGGGTGTCTCAGGGAGCCTCCAGGCATTCAAAACCGTCCTGGAACTCCAGACTGATAAGACTTTGACTTAGATTAGATTTGAATAACCAATCTTTTATGCTCTGGACAGCCTCATTAACCTGCTGTAGGGCTAAGAGGGATTTCCCAGGACTTGAAAGATGCACCCTTATTCCACCTCCAGCTCCATCCTACAGCCTGCCTCACCGTGGATCTCAACTCCTCATCCTTACCCCAGGTCACTTGGGGATGTAGGATCCTCTCACTGCTGGGTGTTTATTCTCTTCATGGTTTCCTGGTCTTGGTAAGAAGGAAGAGTTGGAGGAGGAGGGTAAGAGCCAAAAGAAGTGCTCCAGGTCAGCGACCTGAGACTTCTCATCACTCTTGTCCGGCCAAAAGGAGGTTTCTCAAAAGGGTTTGCCCCTTTGAGAAGCAGAAGGAAAGAACTTTTGTAGGTAAAGGGGAGGGGCAGGTAGGAGAGAGGAAGGAGGAGTACACTGCCCTTTACAGTTGTCCCTAGGTATCCAGGGGAGATTTGTTGCCGGACCCTCCACGGACAGCAAACCCCGTGGATACTCAAGTTCCATAGTTGGCCCTCCGTATCTGCAGATTCACCCAACCTCGGATTGTCAACATAGTGATATTTGATCTGCGGTTGGTTGAATCCGGAACCACCCGCGGATGCGGAACCACCCGCGGATGCGGAATCACCCGCGGATGCGGAACCGGGGGCTGACTGTATAATTATTGAAAAAAATATCGGCGTGTAAGTGGACCTGTGAAGTTAAGAGTCAACTATATTTCCTTTCTTATTGTAATTTAAACTTCTGGTTTTAGTGTGAATTTCTTTTGTGGAGAAGAATACTTTACTCACACCTTCTGTCTGCCCATCTCAGCTCTTACTCAGGTGTTCCTGGCTTTGGTTTGCACCCTTCCTCTGCTCTTCAGACTTCCCCTTTCCTCTTCTGGCTCTTCTCTTGCCTTATGGCCCGCACACCTGAGGTTCACCCCTCCCCTCTCTCTTCTTTCTCCGAAGAGTTGGGTTCCATGTCAAAGTCATACAGAATTGTCTAATTATAACAGATTAATCCATTAGGATTTATGCCTTTCTATTTACTGGCTGGAACTATCCGTTTCACAGCTGTGGCTCCCCCACCTAACCAGCTAGCAGGCAATTTAAATATAGAAAGCAATTTAACCTAGTTGGATACCAGACATCTCGCTTAATGTAGTGCATAAATTTTGGAGCTCTTTGCTTTCAGTCCTCAAAAGGACAGCCAACAGTTTCATGTCCTGGAAAGATTTGGCTTTTCAGGGAATTTACACCCAAGAAGGGATCCTGGGTATTGGATTAAAAATAAAGGAGTCTTCAGATGAGGCCAGGGGTTGTTTTCAGGCCAGTTCAGATTTCCTTTTTCTTCCTCTTTTGGGGACAATAATCTTATGCTTAACTGAGCTTTCTGGGAGTCTGACATCAATTGGAGGGCACCTTATTTTCTTCTCTCTTTAACTTTCATTTATTGCATGTTTGAGTGAAGTGTTCTTTTTGTACTGATAGTTGGGGTCACCCTGCTTGCCAAGAGCTTGCAGTCTGAATGACACCATGTCTTAATTCTCTTGGTACTCTCAGCCCCTGCACCCAGCTTGTAGCAGCCTCTCATCAGATGCACATCACGGCTGGCAAAAGAGATGGGGGAGGGTCACGTGACCTGACAAACCCAGCTCTAAGCCCCAAACTAGAAGAAGCAGTGATCAAGACACATGACCTCCCGGAATGTGTGAACCCACAGCTACCTCTCTTGCAGGAAGGAGATGAGAAGAGAGAGATGTTTTGCTACGAGGACGAGGAGGCACGTGGTCAAAGTCTTCAAGTACTGGAAGAGTTGCCAAGACGACGTGGGATTGGATTTTTCCTTTTCTTTTCCACATGGCCCCAGAGGGCAGAGATATTAGGCTAAGGGATGGAAGTTATAGGAAGAAAGAGTTGGATTTCACTTATTTGTAGGAAGAACTTTGCATTGACCAACGTTCTTGTAATGGAACCCTTGACTTAAAGAGGTAATAAACTTCCCACAACTATCTGTCCTTAAGCAGAGGCTGGATAGCTATGGGCAGGGAGGCTGTAGTGGGTTTTTAGAACCAGTCAGGGCTAGAGACCTTGAGGATGCTGTCTACCTGAGCCATGATGTCTACCTGAGCCGTGCTGTCTACCTGATGCCGTGGCCACCTCTGCATCTGTCTTCAGGAATCGTGAAGCTGAAATGCGGGCTGTTTTCTCCACTCCTCCTGGCAGATGGGAAGAGAAGACCACAGGCCTTGGAGGGGGCTGGGAGCTCGCTTACTTTTCAGTCCCTGAGCCGAGAGAGAAAGTGTAGGTTCCCTCAGGTTCCCCATTGGCTTGAGTTTAGCACCCCTTGGGACAGGATGGTAATGGCGGCAGTGGGCATGACCTGTGCATCAGTTTCTTAGCGCTGCCATAACCAAGTACCACAGACTGAGTGGCTTACACAACAGAAATTAGTTTCGCAGTTTAGGTGGCTGGGAGTCTGAGAGCGAGCTGTTACTCCCTCTGAAGGCTCTGGGGAGGGATCCGTTCCAGGCTTCTGTTCTCTCCTAGATGCAGGTTTTTTCTCGGCTTGTGGCAGCATAACTCCGACCTTCACATGGCAGTCTCCCTGTGTGAGTGTCTGTGTCCAAATTTTTGCCTTTTTAAAGGACACCAGTAATATCGGATTAGGGGTTCACCCTACTCCAGTATGACTTCATCTTAACTATATAGGGGCAAACCTTATTCCCCAATAAGGTCACATTCTGAGATACTAGGGGTTAGAACTTCAACATATGAATTTTGAGGGGCTGCTATTCAACCCATAACAGGGTGAGAGGGTGAGAGGCAGTGAGCTATGGAATGGTTGGTTTGATTGTAGGACCCCATGGAGCTTTGGCTGGTTTTTGATGGGTGTGAAATAACTCCAGAGGGTACCAGTATGAACCACTCCGTAAATCCATCAGTTGCTCTAGATAAAGCCCCAAATGGGTGTTTCCTCTTTTCTGAACTCTTGACAGTATTTAGAGGGCATATCACAGTTTAGCCCTTAATTATGTCCTTATACTATTCTTTGATTCATATAAAGAAACTATTATTGAGCACCTACCATATATATGAGGCATGTGATATATACACTATCTGAATTAACTATGGCTCTGTGAAATAGATATCCTTCAATTCATTTTACAGGTAAAGAAATAGATGCTTAGAGGATGTTCTGTAACTTGCTCAAGACCATACAACTAGTAGGTGGCAGAACTGGGATTTGAACCCCTGCCTATTTGGTTCTGTGATAACACATAACTTCCAAACTCATTTGTAAGCTCCTCAAGTGAATAGACTTCTCTTACATTCTTCTCACTCCCCAGATGGATTAGGATTCATTGCAGACATCCCCTTATAGTTCTTTGTGGTGAAACACCCAGGATTTTCTAGACGATCCCTAAACCCCCTTTTATTTTTTAATACTCCGTGATGAATGATCCCCTTTTTGACTGATGCATCAGTTGACGTTGCATCAGAAGTTCTGAGATTACTCACAGAGTCAGTACGTGACATGGGGTAGTGCGGAAGTGGGACTTGGTCAGTGCTGGACAGTCTGCCTCGTAGGTAACTGTGGACAGCCCTGGTCCTCTGTTTTGCATTCAGAAGCTCTGTGTCTTCATTTCTCCAGGGGACATCAGGCCTTGGCAAGTCGATTTCCACTTGCTCAACTCACAAAAGTCTTATTGATAAGCCAGAGTGCTGATTTATTAATATACAATGAGATACAGTTGCCAAGAGGACTGAGTGATTGTGGCAGCTGGACAGCACGTGCACTTCTCACTCCTTGGGAAGCAGTTCAGGCCTGAAAGTTAGTAAACATGGAAAGAGACCAACGGGGTGCAGGCCATGGTGAGCGTTTATCAAGCTGCGGTAATCTGACCCCATCCTTTTTTTCTTTCTTTCTTTCTTTTTTTTTAACATCTTTATTGGAGTAGAATTGCTTTACAATGGTGTGTTAGTTTCTGCTTTATAACAAAGTGAATCAGTTATACATATACATATCTCTGCCTACCAAGCAGCCAGCCGTATGCAGGTCAGTAGGTCAGGACATCTTTTCTGGGGATGTTCACACTTTTGGTTTTGCTCTCAACCCACAGGAGGTGCTCCCTGATGGTATTTGTTACAACCTGCCCTTCCACGTAGCAGATTTCATGGTGTACAGGACATGGTTTCACTTTAGGTTGCCTGCTTCAGATGACCGGTATTTATTGAGCCCTGATCATGAGCTGGGTGCTGGGCTATGTGTTGCTGGGGGGGCAGAAAGACTGAGTCCTCAAGGAGCATACAAATAGACGTTCATATAATATGGTGGTGAGTAACAAGGGGGGATGGGCGCTGGATTTGATGGGAGCATGTGGAGGGGCTGGGGAAGGCCTGCAAGAAGAGATGGAGGGATAGATTGGGAGTTTGGGATTGACATGTACATACTGCTATATTAAAAATAGATACTCAACAAGGACCTACTGTATAGCACAGGGAACTCTGCTCAGTATTCTGTAATAACCTGAATGGGAAAAGAATTTGAAAAAGAATAGATACATGTATGTGTATAACTGAATCATTTTGCTGTACACCTGAAACTAACACAACATTGTTAATCAACTATACTCCAACATAAAATAAAAATTAAAAGAATAAAGTAATGCACGCCTAAAAAAAAAAAGAAGAGATGGTGTTGGGGTTGGATCTCCAAGAGTGAGTAAGAGTTAGCCAGGACCAAACCGAAGAGAACAAAACAAAGAAACAAAAAACTACCTGGCACAGGGAAACGGATCAACAGACTCATGGATCAAGTCAAGGGGTGTGTGTGCGTGCGTGCGTGTGTGTGTGTAAAAGTGGATTGGAATTAGAGGTCAACATGCTGGGAGGTGAGGTGAAGTAGCTGACAAATCGTGGAGCACCGTCTGCACTAGTTAAGGGGCACAGACTTCATCAGCCCTGCAGATGACAGAATCACTGCCATGTCCCAAGCAGAGGAGGGCCCTGGTCAGACTGGGGTTCTCTGGGGAGCTGGCTGTGCAGAGGGTGTCCAGATGGAACTCCTGAAGCCTCCCTGCTCTCCTCCATACACGTGCCAGAGGAGTCACTCTGGAGGGGAGGGAGAGGGGCTACTCTTGGCTTTGAGGACACAGCTCTGCCTGCCTCCCAGTAATTGTGGGCGGTGCCAGAGGGAGGCATTTCCCAACCCAGCAGCGGACCTATAGCGTTCACTTTTTTTTAAAACAGTTTTTTTGGCTGTGTCACATGGCTTATGCTATCTTAGTTCCCACTAAGGCTAGTGGGCTCTTAGTTCCCCGACCAGGGATTGAACCCAGGCCCTCAGCCGTGAAAGCACAGAGTCCTAACCACTAGAACGCCAGGGAAGCCCCTCGGTTCACTTTCTTTTGGAAGATTAGAGGTCTCTGCTCCTGAGCACATTGTGGACTGTTGAGAGCTGCTACAGGTTGGAGAAACAGTGTGTGTGTGTATGTGTGCGTGTGTTCCCGCGTGCACACACACGGTCATCCACAACTGTGAGCTTGGCATTAACCAATCAATTCCTGAGTTATTCTTGCCTCTCTATTCCCTTAGCATCTATTCCAGCACTGATTACACTGTATTTATAATCTTTTTCCGTCTCCTCTACTTGACAGTGGGCAGAGACTGTCTTCATCATTTCAGAGGTACTCCCTGAGCATAGTAGTTTGTGGAACAAATGAGTAAATGGAAGAGAAGGGGTGCGTGTGCTCCTGTGCATGGGCCTGGCCTGGAGCTGGTAGGCAGAGAACACTGAGGAAGGCAGGCCCTGCCCCATGGCTGCGCCAGGTGGGACGCCAAGGGCATTCAGGGTCCTAAGTGGAGGGTAAGCCTTGGATTAGTGTATGAACTGTTTGAGGAGGCAATGCTTTGAAAACCTGTGGCTCCTACAGGAAAGTCGTGTGTCAAGAGGGCTCCAGGGCGGACCCCTGGTTGTCCCCGTTGGCTGGGCCTTTGATGTGATGACTGGGCTTCCTGACTGCCGGACATTACAGACGTCGGAGGCAGGATGGTAGGAAAGGCTTCTCTGGGCCCATGTTTTCCCCTGGGAGCATCTCCTTCCAAGGATGGAGCGTGCTCTCACCTGACAGGTACTGGCTGGTCAGTCCAAAAAGATTGCTGAAGCAGTGTATTGTAGGAAAAAAAAAAAGAAAGAAAACAAAAATAAAAAGAGACGTATGCATCTTAAGCATTTTATTTTAATTTGAAATATATAAATGTGTACCTATTTGCCAGTCCTTCGATGAAGGGTCAAAGCCCAGTCTTTGAATAGGGGTCTGCTAACTGGAGTTCTTCTTCACCTTTCTTGCATTAACCACACCTATGATGCATCAGCTGAGAAGTCTAATTTGGGTTTTTTAAAAATGGAGCAAAAACCCTAAGCCCTGTGCAAAACAACATGAGTGCAGAATTCTAGATTTTTGTGATTACCCCCACCGCTTCCCCACCTGCTCCGCAAACCCCAGTCTCTGTTAGGGGTCTCACAGCACCTTATTTAACGACACGTGCAGGGCCGTGCCTTATCAAGTCCCCCCACAAAGTGTTCAATATGCTCTACTCGGAATTACCAGCTGCCTTTTCGCACTTATAGTTTATTACTTGGCATAATCTTTAATCTAGTTGCATAATCAATAGTAGGAAGTATAATTGGCAGTAGATTCTGGATCAAGAGATGCCGGGAGAGGGGGCCCGGGTGTCCCGGGAGCAGCCCAGGGATCACCGGTGCTGAGCGGGCCATGGGTCCCCATCGGCGGAGGAATTAGGGAGCGCCTGTGCCATGTCCTCTTGTCCTGGGGACTTCAGGGCCGCTGTGTCCGCTGATCTCCCCTCTGCTCTAGGGCAGAGTTTGTGTCCTCACGGGAAACACTTCTAATCTCTCCTTCTTTCCCCTGCCTCCACCCAGGCTCCTCCCTGAGGTCTCTGGCCACCCAGAGCTCTCTTGGTTTCTTATCAGTCACGTAGATATAGGATGCATTCCCAGCTCTATCACGTAATGGGGTGTAACTTTGACAGACACACTCAACTGCTTTCAGCCTGCCGCACTGCCTTGTGGTGGGGTAGTAAATTAAATCAGGCAAATGTGTTACAATGATAACTCACGCTAGGGAATGCTTACTGGAAGGCAGGGCTTTCCCTAGATGGCCTTATTTCATTTTTGCAAAACCCAGTGAGCTAGGTGCTACGGATCCCAAATTACGGCAGAGGACACTGAGGGTCAGGGTGCTTAGGCTTCATAGTTGGCGAGCAGCAGAGCTGAGAATCAACCCCAGCACCCGCGCTCTTATTCTTGGGGAAATGTTACCCCCATCACAGGGTACATGGGCCATAAGTGCACAGAAATGTATAAATGCATGGTGGATGCACCCTTCTCCTCTCAAACCCCTGCCTTACCCCCCTCCCAGGAGGGCAGGGCCAAGTCTTCTGCCTCTTTATATAAGGTGATGCCAAGTGCAGCGTGGCAGAGATGGTTGGGTGTCCACCTCCCCTTCCAGTGTCTGGCGCTGTTGCAGGGTGGTGCCTGCCCAGCCAGGAACGTCTTTACCCAGCACCTCTCCACCCAGGTGTGGTCACGGGGCAGAGTCTTACCATGCCCACACCTGACTCCCCAAAGGCTCCACCTCTTCACCCAGGTGTGTGGCTGTGTGGCAAAGTCCACTCCTGGCTCCCCAAATCCTCCCATGTGGCCCCCCATCTCTCCCTTTCTCTCTCTGGCTACGTGAACAGTCAGAGCCACACATCGAAGATGAAGGCCCCTCTGTTGGCCTGAGTCCCTAAATGATTGTGCACTGCAGATTCCGCATCCTACCTGCCAGCTGGACTTTAAGAGAAGAAGAGTGAAGCTGCTGAGATGTTGGGGTCTGTCTGTTACAGCACATACAAGACACATACTGTCTTGACTCAAACGCATACTGGGGGGCTTTTTGAACTTGTTGGAAAGAGACCACCTGTGAACCCCCTTTTAATGTTCTCTGTGGCTCAGCACATTTCTGATGTAGTAAATGTGTGCTGATGGGGCTGTCTTTAGACACCATATCCCTAGTTTATGGAAGCCAAAACTGCCAGTTCAATTATATTTGCCACAGCAGGATGTAGTGAAAAAAGATGCTGGGCGATCAGGAAGAGCCCAGCTCAAATTCCAACCCTGCCATTTTCCAGCTGCAGTACCTTAAACAAATTAATTCCTCTTCTTCCTGGTTCCTTAGATAAGACATAGTAATAAATTCCTAAGAGGCATAATAATACCTACCTTGGAGGGTTGTTGCGAGGATTAAATGAAAGTGACCGAGTTCAGCGTACAGTGGACGACCCACGAAGGGCATGTTGTTTATCATCTATTCATTTGATAAAGCTTTAATAAAAACCCATGCTGTGCCCCAAACTCTGAGGAACAGAAGATGCAGGAGATGTCTCTACCCTTAGGAGATGGGCTTCTAATTGGGAAATGTGGCTGACACACAGGAAGTGGTTGAGTGACATCTCTAGGTGGCATGGGACGTGTGCTGGGGCAGCGGGGCATACTCAGAGCGGTTGTGAGAAAGCTGCCCTTGGCTGGAGGGAGGCTTCCTGCGGAGGATGCTGAGGACGACCTGCGGGAGAGCCCTGAAGGAGACGGAAGCCAAGCGACTGCGCAGCACAGCACCCCCTTCGACTTCTGGTCCTCTGTGTTGCCTGTTTGCTGGGGAGACTAGAGTGATGAAGACATTGGAGGAGGGAGGAGGTGCCGGATGGCCGGGCTGAAAGCTGTGCTCCTGAAAGGGTCCTGTGTGACCAGCCAAGAGCAGGTCATGGTGCCACGACAGTGCCTGCCACCCAGCTGGTGCCACGACAGTGTCTGCCACCCAGCTGGTGCCACAACAGTGCCTGCCACCCAGCTGGAGCGTTTGCTGTGAGGGGCTAGGGGAAGAGCTTCATTCTGGAGCCCGCACGGGGATTTAACTGTACTCACCAGGCAGCTGGCTCTTTCATCGCCAAGAGGTGGAGCATGGCCCCATGTCTCTGGCCTCGGTGGAGGCACCAAGAACGATGCTGGTGACACAAAGTGATGTCATTTCTGAGCAGGTCTCCAGTTCTGCTGCCACTTCCACGGGATCCTTTACGAGACAGCCTCCACCTCAGGGACTCCCGAGCAACTGGTGTTTTCAGCCAGGAGGCCAGAACTCCTTCTCCAGGGACTGACCGAGCGGTGTGTCATCCCTATACGAGCAAGAGCCACCGCAGCCCACCTCGAAGAGTCTCTTTGTTAGTGACACAGGCCAGTAGTGCCCCTCTCTGGGCTCCCCACACATCCCTTTGTGTTCAGTGTTTTCCAGGTTAATTAATCTCATTGTCCTCATTGTAATCTGTAATTAGGCACACTGGACAATTATATCATCCATTCTGCATTACTGATGTGTGACCCGCCAGCCAAAGACGATGATTAATTATGACCCTATTGGATTGTGCTGCACACAAGCACGATGCACCCTTGGTCCAGATGCCAGGATGGTTGGCCAGTGTTCGGGGCTCCCTCTGGGGTCTGGGCCAGCTGTATTATTGGAGGGTCAACCAGAGCGCATGAGCTGGCCAGCCCGCTGGGGGCAGGTATCCTTGGATGAAACCAGAAGTGGGAGCACCTTCAGCCAAACTGGGAGGTGGAACATGGCCCCCAGCCTTCCCGTCCAGGTCTTTTGCCCCATGGGCAGGCTTTGCTGCCCTCAGGGATCCGGCCACGCTCTCCCCCTACCCCAGAGGCCCTCAGCACCTGTGCTTCAATGGACTTAGGAACATAAAGGCAGCCATTACCTTCTTTTGAGATATCTGCTCTGTGCCAAGCTGTCATATGCTGTCTCGTTTGATGGCCAACAATCCTACAAGGTAGATCTTATGATTCCCATTGTACAGGTGAGGAAGTTGAGGCTCAGAGAGTTGTAGTAACCGGCTAAGGAATTGTGGAGACGAGATTTGAACCCCAGTTTGCTTTACTTTGAAGTCAACACCTTCTCAACATAAACAAAGGAAACTTGTTTCATCAAGAATACAGGGAGATGGGCATTTGAACAAAACCTGATGCTAAAGGAAAGAGATAAGGGTGGATTTCATGCATTAGCTGCCAGGGAGTGGGGAGACAAAGGCATGCAGGCAGCAGGGCCTCTGGGACCCCTGGAGCCACAGAGTGTGTGTACGTGGCTGCAGCTCTCAGGGGAGCCGGGCTGGAGGTCTCCTGCCATGCACGTGGTTGTTCCCCCCCTGCCCACCCAGGTGGTTGAGCAGGAGGTGCCGGATGTAGTGGGCCAGACCTGGGAGCTGGCTCACCGCCGTGTCTCCTCAACGTCGTGGGGCTTCTGTCGGGGGAGACAGTGACAAGCTGGGGCAGAGACAGCCCCACCACCCAGACTGTGTGTGTCCTCCAGCACACATAGGGTCTCGGAGTGGGTGGGGTGGGGGTGACACTCTTTACTGGGGCCTTCTGCCTTTTGGAAGGTGCAACGGGGAAGGCAGGGCTCAATGCATACGTCTCCCTATATCCTGTTCTGTGTGTCCCCTTTGCCTTCCCCACATGAATCTGGGTGAAATCGAGGTAAAATGATAATAAAAGAGAGGCCTGGGAAGGAAAAGTAATGTGGAAAGCGCAGCTTTCTGCTTGGGGGACAGGGTGGAAGATGGAGCAACCCTGGCCAGACAGCTGGAACGCAGCGTGAAGGTTTGCTTTGTGTGTTTGTGGAGGTTGTGAGGGCACACGGGTGTCGGGACTTTCCTGTATCCCACTCCTCCCCCCACTGCTATATTAATCATGTTTTTAATTTTCCGTATTTTATGATGGTTTGACATCTTGGGCACCCTTCTGGCTGGGGGGAGACTGCCCCTCCCAGGGCTGGCTGATTCCTAGAGATAATAAAACCACGTGCCTATGAACATGACTTTCATAGACAAACCAACCGAGCCCGAGTTCATATCCCAGGCACCTCTTTTATCTCTAGTTTTCAGCCACCGAGCCAATATTCCCCTGTCCTCAGTCACCCCAGGGCCAGGTACTAGACAACTAGAGACCAGCACATGCTGACATTATTCAGGGTAGCCAGTCCTCAGCAGTTACCCCTGGCCTGCCTTGCCTTATCCATGAAATACACAGTGGGGACTGTGTCCTGTGCTTTCCCCTCACTCCTTCTTCTGCCTCCTGACCGACCCTGGTGCTTCCCCATGTGGCCCTGCCTGGTGTGTCAGGCCTCTCATCTCTGGAGGAACTGTAACAGTAAAATCTTTCTGTGTCATCACTCAGTCACCTGCATGAATTAAAATCCCACAGGTACGTTTTAATACAACTACCACCAGGGAAGGTCCTGCTTCGTGATCCCCAGAGAAGCCCTGCCTGCAGTCCTGGTGGTGCTTGTCACACTGGGGATGGCTGACTGTGATTGTCCCTGTGGGCTGATGTCACAGCCTCTGAGTGGGGGATGGGATGATGGTTCCTAGCCCTTTTTAGTTTATTTGGAGAGCCCTGTTTGCACACCTAGTTCTGTTTGTATTTTTCAAAAGGTCTGGGGTCACCAGGTTAGGGCCTCCCAGAGTAGGAATGGAGGTTCCTGGGAGCCTCTTTGGGTGGGGAGACCAGAGAGGGAGAGGAGTCAGAACGTGTGGGAGTGCAGGAGGAGAGACAGAGTATTTCCTCAGGCATAGCCCTGGGAAGCAGAGGCTTCACCTGATGCCTCAGTTTCCTCATCTGTTAAATGGGGCTCAGAGCATTTGCCTCCTTTGCATCATGGGATTTGAGCAAGAGCGATTCTGGGAATTGATGTGGAGGCTCTTTAGAAAGGCCTGGAACATAGTCCTGTTTGTGACTGGCAACTTTGTGACAGGACATTTGGGGAAGGCCAGGGGCAGCCTCAGGGAAATGGGAGGTGGTGGGAATCTTCCAGTCAGGTTGAGGGATGATCCTTCTTTGCGATGGTTCAGTGGCTCGTTCTGGTTCTCCACAGACCCCGCTATCTGATTAAAGTAAAACTATTTCCCTGTGGCGTCATTTCCAAAGAGAGGATGAGGAAATTAAAAATTGCTGTAATGATAATAATGATAAACCCAATATAAATACACAAAGAGAATAAACCGTGGTGGACAGTGGAAGCTCCAGGCTCCTTCCAGGGCCCAGATGGGCCATGGCTGCTGGCTGACCTTGGGGGATGGCACTGGTGCAGGTGGGAAAGTGGCAGAGGAATTTCCTGTGGCTTCTGTGGGGGGCCTGGTCTCTGCTCTCAGAGTTTGGAGACTTCCAGGTAGGAGCATGTGCAAGGCTGGCCTGGTTGCCTGGTGGGGAACTTAACTCTTGGGTCCCCCTTTAATGAAAACAACCAGAGGTACCAGACACTCAGCAGTCTATTTAAACAGTCAGGGAGACATGAAATGCTTTTCTGACCTTCAGGGTCAGAAAAACCCACCCAATATTTTCCCTCATTCATTCGTTCCCTTCCCATCTCCCTCCCTCTCTCCCCTTCTTTCTCCCTCCTTTCCTTCCTTCCCCCTCCCCCCTTCCCTCTTCCCTGCCTCTCCCCTTGTCTCCCTGTCTCTCCCCCTCCCTCCCTCTCTCCCTTCCTTTGAACTAATAACGCATCCCAGCCCCAGGTTCTTGGTACACAGAGATGAAGGAGGCCCGGTGTTTGCCCTTGAGGAGTTTTCTTGGGTGCTTAAGTCTGTAGAGAATTATTAAAAACCACTGACCTGCAGAAAAAAACCAGAGCTTCCTCTATCTGATTGGAAGCATCTCAGTATCTTATGAAACCCCAAGGCTGCTGCTAATTCCTGCCCTTCCCATGAGTTCTGGGAAAGATGGAGTAGCGTTCTGGGAAAGATGGAGCAGCAGACAGTGCCAGTGCCTTGGAATTGTCCAGAGGGCTCATGCTTCCTGGCAGTGTGGACACCAAGAAGGGGCACTTTACCCACCTGGCTTCCTGGAGGAGGTGGCCCCTGGAAGGTTCCAGATGGCCCTGGCTCTGCCCACGCTGATGGCCCTGCTGGTCCCCATGGAGAGCACCTCATGCTTCCCCAGGTCCCCCATCTCTAGTTGAGACCCTTTCCTGTGCTTCGCAGTGAGTGGCTTCCTGGATAACACTGCACATGATGGATATTTATCAGTGTACGAGGCACTGTGCTCTGTGACAACCAGGGCCATTGCATTTACTCTTCATTATCCTATAAGGCAGGGCTCCAAGAGAAAGAGAGTACAGCTCAGAGTAACTCACCCAAAGTGACCCCACAGCACTGCCTGGTGGCCCTGGATACCCCAGACCCAACCTGTGGGAAATTCCACTTATTTTCTGCCTACCCTTTCCCTACTGGCTCCTCCTCCAGTGTCTTCCAGCATTTTCTGTCCAGCCAGTTCCCACTTGTGTTTGGCTTCCTTTCCATTCATCCCACCTGCCCCACTGGGTCAGTTGCCAGCAACAACAAAAACACTTCTTATTCATTGGTCTCCTCGCGGTAGCGTTGTGTTAGGACTGTATGTATGGGATTTGTAATCCCGGAAGCCACTCTGTGAGGTAGATCTGCTCCTCCCTCTAACACATGAGGAAACTGACCTGGAGAGGATGAGGGACACGCCCATGGCCTGCTCACTGATAGGCTGCAGAGATGGGCTGTGCACCCACATCTGTCTGAGTCCTGAATGCCCGCTCCTTACCACCATGCTGGCAGTCACCCTCCTTGCTAAACCTTGCTAGAGCCGGTTAATTGTACTTCCCTGCACAGGCTTCTGATACACCTCTGTGGTACTAGAATAATGACCCACCAAAGCTGTCCAGGTCCTGATTTACAGACCCTGTGGATACATTGTTTACATGGCAAGGGGGGATTAGGGTTGCAGGTGGAATTAAGGTTGCTAATCAGATGAGATGGTCCTGGATTATGTGGGTGGGCCTAATCTCAGGGGCTCTTTAAATGTGGAAGAAGAAGGTAGGAGAGGATCAGAGAGAGACTGGAAGACACTCTGCTGCTGGTTTTGAAGATGGAGGGGCCAGGAGCAGGGAATGTGGGCAGCATCTAGAAGCTGGAAAGGGCAAGGAAATGGTTTCTCCCCTACAGCCTCTGGAAGGAACACAGCTCTGCAGGTCCCTTGATTTCAGCCTAGGGAGACCTATTTTGGATGTCTGACCCCAGAACTGTAAGATAAATGTGTGCTGTTTTAAGCATGAAGTTTGTGATCATTTGTTACAGCAGCTGTAGGAAACTCATACATCCCCTGCAGCCTCTGATTCAGGACCTAATTATCTCTCTCTTGAATCGTGGCCTCCATCCGTCCTCCACTCTTCCTTCTAAAGGGCCCACACTTTATCTTCTTAAGCAAATATCGTCCTCTCTTGGCCCAGGAATTTTCACTGCTTCCCACCACCAAATCTGTGAGGCTGCTGGCCTCTGCACGCATGGCTCTGCCTTCTCCATTCCTACGCTCACAGCTCCCGTTTTAATCACCTTCCTCATGTCAGGGCCTTTGCATTGGCTGTTTCCTCTGCCCAGAATCTTCTTTCTCCAGGTAACCATGTGGTTCACGTGCACACTTGTTGTTCAAGCGCCCCATCCCCCACCCCATCTAGGTCCACAGACCCCATTTCTCCCCTAGTTTGTTCTTTTCATAGCTCTCACTGCAGCCTGACCCCGGAGCCTCCCTCTCTTCATTTGTGAACTGCCGCATCCTCTTCGCTTGCTTTGCTCATTGCTTATCTCCAGCGCCTGGAATAGTGCCTGGCAAACAGTAGGTGCTCAGACAATATTTGATGGAAGCATGAATCATCTTTTATCAGTTTAAATACCAATTGGATGCTGGCCTATATCTTCAGCCCCACCCTCTCCCCGAGTTCTAGATCTGTCCATCCACATGCTATTTGACACCTATACTTGGGTGTTTAGCAAGCATCTCAAACCTAATAAGCCTCGAATTGGATTCCCATTTCCTCCTCATACCCTCTGACCTGTTCCTCCCCTGGTCAGTTAAGCCAAACAGCAGTAATTATCCTCAATTCCCTCTTTGCCCCACTCTTCACACCTGGTCCGTCAGCGAGTCCTGTGGCCGATGCCTCACAGCTGCCCACCTGTTCCCAGCCACACTGTTACCTCAGCCCTCATAGCTGTTCTCTTTGCCTCCACCCTCGTCCCCCACAACTTCATCTGCACACAGCAGTGCAAGGGTCTTTTTTAAAAAAATTATAAAATTTACAATAGTTTTAGATTTAGAGAAAAGTTGCAAAGATAACTCAGAGAGTTCCCATCCACCCCCACCCAGTTTCCCCTATTGCCAACATCTTACATTACTATGGTGCATTTTGTCACAACTAAGGAAGCAACCTTGGTACCTTGTTATTAACTAAACTCCACACTTTGTTCAGATCGCTCTAGTTTTCCCTATTATTCTTTTTCTGGTCCAGGATCCCATTCAGGTCCCACTTTACACTTAGTTATCATGTTTCCTTGCGTTCCTCCCTGCTGTGACTGTTTCTCAGACTTTCCTTGTTTTTGGTGACTTTGCTAGTTTTGAGGAGTGTTGGTCAAGTATTTTGTCAAAGACCCCTCAATTTGGGTTTATCTGATGTTTTCCTCATGTTTAGGCTGGAGCCATGGTTTTGGGGAGGAAGACCACAGAGGTGAAGTGCCCTCCCCATCAAGGGTACATGCTAGCAATGTGATGTGTCACTGTCGATGTTGACCCTGGTCACCTGGCTGAGGCACTGTTTGCCAGGTTTGTCCACTGGACACTTACTTTTTTCTCCTCACTTTCTGTATTCAACTCTTTGGAAGGGAGTCACCAAGAGCATCCCACATTCAAGGGGCAGGGGAGGAGGGAATTAAACTGCATCTCCTGGAGGGGAGATTATCAACATAAATGATTTAGAGTTCTGTATGGGAGACTTGTCTCTTCTCCCCCATTCATTCATTTATTCATTCACTCATTCCTTTATTAAGTCATCTTTTATGTATGTCAGTATGGAGTCATGGGCATTTATTTCATGCTTTGCATTATAATCCAACACTATGTTATTTATTTGGGGCTCAAATTGTTCCAGCTTTGGCCTTTGGGACCTCCTTCAGGTTGACTCCTATGTCCATTTGACATGCCCCCATCTCTTTGTTTTTTGAGCACATTCTTCCTTTCTGTCTCTCCAAGTTGCTGTGGGCTCATCTGGGATGTTCCCTGACCCTACCTGAGAGTCAGCCATTTCTCCAGGTGTCCTGGAGTCCTTTGGTTGGAGAGCTGTGCTAGAAAGAATGGCCTGGGTGCTGAGGGTGCTTGCTGGCACTGGGCCAAGGATCTTTGAAAAATGCAAACCGAGACACCTCCTTTTTCACTTGGAATAAATTGTATACTCCTTACCATGGTCATTTGGCTCCTGGCCATGTTTTCAGTCATGTTTTGAGCCACTGTGCAGCTATGATGAGCCCATTTCTTCTCTTCAGATGAATCTTTGGACTCACTGTGTCTGCTTGGGTCTTTGCCTGGGTGACTCTGGGTCCCAGGGAAATGCCCCTGGACTCTAGCCCTTACCTGCCTTGCTTGCCCTGGTCTTCCAGCCCCAGGAAAGCCCCTGGTAGTGAAAGAATGATGACCTCCAAGCCTTTGTACTGCCATCTGCACGTGGCAGTCTCTGATGGAAAGCCTGTCCCTCCCTAGAAAGCTTTATTTTTCTTGAAGACCTAGCTCAAAGGTGCATGAAGCCCTTCTGATTCCCAGTGACCTGCAAAACTGTCGTTCCCTCTTTTGTTCCTGGAGATTGTTGCGAATGTCTCCATGAAAGCACTGGCACATGAAACTGTAAGAAGCTTGCAGACACCCTTTTCTTGCTCACAAGTGAGCTCCCTGAAGCTGCCAACCATGATTTGCCCATCTTGGCTTCTCAGCTCAAGACTCTCAGTAAGTAATTTATCAAGTGGATCTGGGACTTGCCATTTAAGTTCCCCAGACCATCTTCAGCAAAAGTCTCCTTAGGAAAGGATGAGCAGGTCACCAGGGGAGCCATTTCCAGCCCTCAGAAAGGGCTTGGAAGATTATGGCAAAAGTGGCTTCCCATCTGCTTTCTCCTTTCCCTTCTTTGGAAGAGAGAGCTGGAGGGTGGAAAGGTCACTTCTAGCAAAGCTTTCTGATATTTCAGCAGCTATAAAGGAGGTCCTGTCATCCCCAGTCTTATCTTAAAATCTCCTTGATGTCTGTGTCTTTTTTTTTTTTTTTTTTTACCATCTCTGAAGATCAATAATATTGAAGAAGTGAGAGATCAAGGTTTTTCAAGTGGTGGGTGAGCAGGGATGGGGGCTGGGAGTTGGGGTGGAAGGAAAGTTCCCATTAAACTCATCCCTGGAGGATGTTTCCAGATGCACCAAGTTACCTGCTCTCCTCTCTCTACCCCCATTCCTCCATCCCTCCCTCTCTTTCCTAAAAACAAAGCCACAGCCTCAAACAACATTTGTAAAGCACATTATAAAATGCTTCTAATAAATCCCTAACAGCCTTGGCCATAACCAGCTGAAAGAAAGGTGAGTATGACACAAAATTGTCAGGTTAGAACAACAAATTGGGCCACGAGAGCAGGGATTTATTCATCTTTGTAAGTGTGCTATAAAAGTTCATATAATTTCACAAATAAATATGAACATTGCTTAGTAAATGGCTTCTGGATTTAGAGCCCCAGAACCACAGGAAGGAACACATTAACACCAACAGTGCAATTTCAGATATGGGGCGAATCAACCTGGGAGCTGCCAACCAGATGGCCTCAGCGTACTCCTGCCCCTTCTCAAATGTGTGGGGCACCCCAGGCTGGGCAGCAGGAGGGCTGGGCAGCTCCCGGGATCCAGGACCAGAACTGGACGCCAGACGGTGACTGGTGGGCCCTGGTGTCCTCCTGAAGGTCTGTGAGGCCTTGGATGAACAGGGAAGTTCAAGGAGGAAGGCAGCTCCCCGCTCTGGGTAGGTGAGTGGGCAGATGTTGGGGTCAGGTGGGCTGGAAACCCTGGAAGTAGGGTGACCAACCTCCAAGTTTGCTGGCACTGAGGGCTCTCCCAGGATGCTGGACTTCCAGTTTTATAACTGGGACAGTTCGTCACCCTACCACTCAGAGCAGTGATCCTGGGGGCTGCTTTATTGCATGCTGCCTCCTGTTGATGGGTGGCCCCAGAAACTGGGTGTAGGGAGGAAAGGAAAAGGAGGCAGGGCTTCAGAGAAGGTGGAATTGGATTTACATCAGTGTTTTTCAACTCTGGTTGCACTTGAAGTACTTTTAAAAAGTATTAATTTCCAGGCACATGAAAAGATGCTCAACATCACTAATCATCAGGGAAATGCAAATAAAAACCACAAAGAGATATCACCTCACACCTGTCAGAATGGCTATCATCAAAAAGGCCACAAAGAACAAATGTTGATGAGGATGTGGAAAAAAAGGAAACCCTTGTACGCTGTTGGTGGGAAAGTAAATTGGTGCAAATACTGTGGAAAACAGCATGGACATTTCTCAAAAAATTAAAAATAGAACTACCTTATGACCCAGCAATTCCACTGCTGGGAATATATCTGAAAAAAACCCGAAAACACTAATTCGAAAAGATATATGCACCCCAATGCTCATAGCAGCATTAATTACAATTGTCAAGATATGGAGGCATCCTAAGTGTCCATCAACAGACGAATGGATAAAGAAACTATGGTATCATGTATACAATGGAATGCCACCCAGCCATAAAAAAGAATGAAATTTTGCCATTTGCAACAGCATGGATGGAACTGGAGGATATTATGCTAAGTGAAATAAGTCAGACGGAGAAAGACAAGTATTGTATGATATCACTTATATGTGGAATCTTAAAAATACAGCAAACTAGTGAATATAACAAAAAAGAAGCAGACTCACACATACAGAGAACAAACCAGCAGTTACCAGTGGGGAGAGGGAAGGAGGGAGGGGCAATATAGGGGTAAGGGATTAAGAGGTGCAAACTATTAGGTATGAAATAAGCTACAAGAATATATTGTACAGCACAGGGAATATAGTCAATATTTTATAATAACTATAAATGGAGTATAACATTTAAAAATTGTGAATCACTATACTGTACACCTGTAACATATAATATTGTACATCAACTATACTTGGATTAAAAAAAAAAGGAGAAAAAAACCTATTAATTTCTAGCCTCATCTCAGACCGCTAAATTGGAATCTCCATGGGTGGGGTCCAGGCGTTGGTACTATTTCGGGGCTCTCCAGGCGATTCTGATATGCATGGGGCATGATTCAGAGGTGTGGAGGATGCCTTCTCCAGCTCATCCAATGCTACAACTTGACGGCCCCTTCTTAGTGCCGTGTAGGAGCTATCCTTTGATCCATTTATTCTCTTTTCTCTTGTTGCCATCACCAACCCCCAACCCCATTTAAATACCAAATCAGATTGGCTCAAACAAGCCATATTTGCTAATTCAGTCATGAATCCACCAGGAACACTGGCTGACCCTTTCCCATCTGGTGCTTTTCTCTTGCAGACACAGCCCAGATAAGAACTGATGACCTGCATTTTCAAACCAAAGATGTTACAAATAGGAAGGTCTGTCCTAACGAGCATTCTTTTTTATAACTAAGGTAAAAATGTTGTAATGAAATTTGGTAGAACACGTATGTCTCTGCCCCTCTCCACGGTAGCTGGGGTAATAACTTGGAGCTTACTCATCATTCACTCTGTTGGCTGGCAGGACACACAGACTCTAAATTTAAACCCAGTATATCTTCCTGTACACTTGCAATTCTGTTTTTGGACTGACTGCGTGGGACAGGCATTTGGATTGTGAGTGCTAGGCTGAGCATCACTGGGGCTCTCTGTTACGGCCTGTGGTAGAGAGTGGATCACAGCTCCCAGGAGAGGGAGTTTGGTCTCCCTGGAAACCTGACTTGGATGCACAAAGATGCTCTCATGTCCTGCATCTGTCCTGTGACATCCTCTCATCCGATCTTTCAGGCTACCATTCTCTGAGCTCCACCACTGATTGTCAGCAGCCCCAATTCTGTCCTGAACAATGGTGTCTTAATCACTCAGCTCTCTGACAGCTTGTAAAGCAATGTGTTGGGGGGGGGGTCTCATTTGATGCTGGCTTGCATGGTCCTCTCATTATTTTATGAGTGTGGAAAGTCCATAGAGATGTAGAATCAGAGGTTGGGTCTTGGTCCCATTTTGCTTCATGGCTCTCGAACCTTGGACAAATCCATTAACCCCTTTGATCCTTAGTGTTCTTCTCTGTATAATGGGGAGAATGGGATTGTGGACATATGGAGTGTACGATGCTATATACAGCATCTGGCACATATTTGGTATTCGTTGTGCTTGTTATCTCTCTCCCCAACTTCCTTCTGTTCCTTCTTATCGCTGTTAAGACAATCAAATGTGAAGACATCATGCATCGTGCTGAACTCAAACTCGGGAATATTCTAGTTATTACTCTGATTCCTATTAGACCTTTATTCTCCTGGGCTATATCTGGAGATTGGAACCATTTACCCTTCTGTACTAGACCATGAAGTGCATCTCCTACTTTGCCATCTCTCAGACCTTACCATGCACATATCAAACATCAACTCTTATCCATTTTCTCTGAGCTTCCAAGGCCTTACCCTCTTTACAGGGCCTCATTCAAGTCCACCCCTCCAGGAAGGAAGTTTGGAATTTTGTGATCTTGTAACTGGTGAGGGAAGGGATACTTTTAGGTCCCTGTAGAGGTTTATTAGGGCCACCCCATCCCTGAGGGCCAGCTGTTTGAGTTTGCTCAGGTCATCTGCCCTTAATTCTGCTGTCCAAGCTGAAAGGTCCTCCTTCTTTATCTTCCCAAAGCCTATTCATCTGCCAGGACCCAGGCTGAGTCCTACCTCCCCCAGAACCAACCCCCACCCCCGCAAGCACCCTGACCTCCCTTGCACTTAGCATTTGTGATGCTTGCATACTGGTCCCTGGGCTGGATGTCCTCTCTTGGTCTTTCCACCTCTACCCTATCCTGCCCTGTGCTGGGAGGCTGACCTACCTGGACTCCCTTCCCTTTGGCTTCAGGTTGGGTTTAGCCAATGGGATGAACAAACAGAAGATCCAAGGGCGGGCGGAGAGTGAGCTGGGAGTACATATTCCCTATGGAGGTGCCTCTGGTTGCTACGGCTCTTGCTTTTTTTTTTTTTTTTTTTTTTTGTGGCTCTTGTTAAGTGGACTTTCCCGTATGGTGGTCCTCTCTGCCTTCTCAATGTCTCCTTTCCCGGCCTCTTCGGGCCTGGGGCGGTGGTGCACATTATCCCTTGTGGCTTTCCCTAACCCCTTCCCATGTATTTTAAAAACAGCACTCTCATTAACCTCTCCTCAATTATCCAACTTGAGTGTTCCATCTGTTTCTTGCTGAGACCCCAACTAATACGGCTTCTGATGGTGCAGGGTCCAGTCTAACACTTAGTATGTATTGCTTTATGTCATCCTTCAGTTGTTCACCACATGCATGTCAGGGTTAGGGTCTAAAGGGAAGACATGACTATCATCTAGCTTTTTCAGTGCCCCCAGACTTGGCATAGTGCTGGCCTCATGCTGGGCATGAGTTGCCCGAGAGAAAGACTGCCATGTGTGCGGGCTTCTAACTCCCTTTCTTTGGTCTCTTTCCGAGGTTTATGGGTCCAGTGGCTGTCTTAGAAGAGAAGTTCTGAGTTGGGTGGTGGGGAATCCGGGACTTGGAAACCAAAACTCACACATTGGGCTGAGACCGGCACTGGAGCAAGAGCCCTTGCAGCTTGGAAGCACAGGCATGCCAAATGTCATATCCAGAGAGTACCAGGGTCAGCCCTGGGTGATGAAGCACTGTCTGGGGAGCTTGGCAGGGTAGGAGATGGCATTGCATCTTCTGGCGAGAAGGTAGGCAGAGCTGGTCATGGATGATCTGGTGTCAGGTACACATAGAAGCATGATCGTAAGATTAGAAGTCATCTGAACGAGAAGGGACCTTAGGATCATCTAGTCCTGTCTTGTCCAATATGGCGGCCACTTGACACGTGTGGCCGTTGAGCACTTGAAATGTGGCTGGTCTGAATTCACATGTGCTGTGGGTGTAAAATACATACCAGGTTTCAAACTTAGTGTGAAAAAAAAGAAAGTAAAATGATCTCATTAAATTTGTTTATATTGAGTACATGTTGAAATGATAATGTATTATGTATGTTGCATTCAATTATATAAATTCTTTTTAAAATTTTTATTAAAATATAGTTGACTTGCAATGTTGTGTTAGTTCCAGGTGTACAGTGAAGTGATTCAGTTTTTTATATATATATATTCTTTTTTTACATCCTCTTCCGTTATAGGTTATTACAAGATATTGAGTATAGTTCCCTGTGCTATACAGTAGGTCCTTGTTTGTTATCTATTTTATGTATAGTAGTGTGTGTCTGTTAATCCCAAACTCCAAATTTATCCCTTTCCCCCACCCCGCTTTGGTAACCATGTTTGTTTTCTATGTCTGTGAGTCTATTTCTGTTTTGTAATGATATACATTCTTAAAATTAATTTCATACATTTCTTTTTACTTTTTCAACATGACTACTAAAAAATTTTAAATTATATATGCATCTCACATGATATTTCTATTAGGCAGTGCTGGTTTGATCCACCCCTCTCATTTTACAGATGAGGAGACTGAGGCTCAGAGAAGGGAAGAGAGTTTCCAAGGCCACATACCCAGTGGGGATCAAGCAGGGAAAGCTGGGTGGGGCCCAGGATGGAGAGTGGCCTGACCCTGAGATTTGAAAGCAGCGGTCCAGTCTTGGCCTGGATTTGGGACCTTGCCTACATGGAATGGAGGCCTAGCACCTTTCTCTGAGGTAGCTGCATGCCCCTGCCCGTGAAGCCCATCTCCCTGGAGGAATGTCTCTTGGTGGGCAGGGAGGGGTCCTCTCCACCCATGGCCTTGGCCCAGGCAGCCTAGACAGGACCTGACAAAAGAACTGAAAGGCAGTTTAGAGAGAGGTCTCCCCAGTGGCCACCACTATCACACCTGTGTTGAACAAGGCTTCCCAGTTACCTGGGGGAGGCCGGTAAAGCCAGGACTCAGCAACATTTGAGCTGATTCTGCAAGTATTTCTTGAGTGTGTCCTCTGTACCTAGGCCAAGAAAAGGAGAAGACACAGTTCCTGGGCTCTGTGACTTATAGTCTGGCACAAAACAACCCATTATACATGAAACGACTCCAGAACAATGCCAGACAGCAAAGGTTAAGTCCCAAGTGGGTAGCCCAGACTGCAATTGAGATGTGGTGGAGGGGGCTGTGGTCATGAAGATGGCTTGCTATTTAGTGAAAAACCTGGCATGGAGCCCTTGTATAGTCTGAGGTCTGCTGACCATCCAACGATTTGGGCAGACCGCTCTCTCTCCCATCGCATTGTCCTCATTTGCTCAACGGGAGAACGCTGGCCATCTGGATCCCATTCTCCTGGTGTGGTGGGTGTGACGGGAGTGCCACACGTGGCCAGGAAGGGGTGACGCCTAGGCCTGAGCTTCCAGAACCGCGGTGGGCAGGGAGTGAATGGGAGCAGCTGAAGGGTGCCCGAGAGGGAGGCTAGCCGTATCATTTATCTTCCAAAACGGAGCGTTTCTAAGGGTGAAAGGGGATGCTATTAATATTAAAGTTGGGACGAGAGATGGAGAGAAAGGTTGTTCTATATAAATAAGATGTATGGTACTCTGCTGGGAAGAGACCAAAAAGCCCAACTGAGACAAGTCCAGTCTGGCTTGGGAGGCTTTGCACTAGGGGTTGGAGGGCCGGAGGTGGAGGATTAGGGTTAGGGTTAGGTAGGGGTCAAAGCAGGAAGGAGTTTGGGGACAGAGGCAAGATGCAAATAGTGAGGGAGTGCTTGGCCTGGAGCCTGGTGTAGGACAGCCCTGCAGCTCCGGGCACATACCTCCTGGGGTTATGGGGAATCTAAAACGAGGTCGTGGCAGGAGACGTGATGTCGGGGACCCAGCAAGGCAATGCTGGTCTCATTATTGACCACAGGTGAGCATTTTTGAGGGCATCCTCTGGCTGATGGTAGAGGAAAGCATGCTGCTTGGAACCCCACAAGGGAGTCCGAGAATGATGCCTGAGTGAGGCCAAGGTTGCTGGCAGCAGGGTGAAGGCCAACAAACTTCAGAGCCCTTGAGAGCTCTCCGGGCCTCCAGCCCCACCCCACCCCAACCCTAACAGTGGGTCCTGTTGAAACAGAACCAGCTGGAAGCAGGAGGTCTTTGGTCTAAGCCCCACACATGAAGAGAGGCTTAGAAGAGGTGCCCCTGTGACCTCCAGTGGGGGAACTCAAAGGGGCCCATGCTTCCTGGCTGTGGGGCTCGAGTGGGAGGGAACCGTGCTGTGGCTTTGACCCCAGAGAAACATGACTGGCCCAGTGTTCCAGCCTTTGCCCTGCGGCTCTCTTGGTTCCATCTGCTGACCTCATGGGATTGTGCTTTGAGTCTGTCTTGGCTGCTGTGCACGGCTGGGGTGACAGGGCCTTTCTTCCCTCTCTGCAGCCCCTGTGGGTTGAGTCCAGCTCTGGTGGGTGCTGAATCCCTCCCGCCACCTCCCTGCATGTACCCAGCACCCCCTTTCTTCTGCCCATCTTCCCCACAGTCTCTCACTGGAGCCTGCAGGGATTTCAGGAAAAACACACCTGGGCCTCCTGCCAAATAAAGTGGTAAAACCCTCTCTTCTTCTCAGGCCCCAGGGACCGGGTCTGTGTGCTCTTCTATTCTCCAGTGGCCACCACCCACCCTGTGCAGTGGAATTCCACCTCACATGTTCTGTTAACAACAGATATCGTCATGGGCGTCAAGGGACCAGTCCTTGAGCAGAGCGAGTGATGGGTTTCCTCCTAGGAAGATTCCCAAGTAGAACCTTTTAGTCCTTCTTGGCTGTCTTTAAATAGACCCAGAGGGCTTGTTCTTTAGAGCTCTCTCTGATATGAAGGTTCATAAACTCTGTGAAGTCACACAGCTTCTAGAGGTCTTCGGTAGGTGTTTGGGGCACAATTCGGCTGTGTCCTGAAAGGTAGGCAGGTCTACGCTTGTCTTTCTTACAGTGTCCTCTTCCTTCACTTAGTTGGTCCCATGAGAAAATCTCTGCATCTGTCCATCATTCACTGATTCTTAGGGGTCAAGCTCCGCTAGCCTGCCCTCGCCTCGGGGAGGCGACCCCATGTATTAAAGATGCCTGGGATTTGTTTGAAGCAGGTGAGGTAAGGCACACAGACACAAAAAATGTCTATCCTGAGGGGATAAGTTTTTATACTCACAGATCCCTAGAAACAGGAGGCAAGCCATGCAGGGGGGCCACACGGGGAAGCACCAGGGTCTATCAGGAGGCAGAGGGAGGGGGGGAAACATGAGCAAGAGTCTTTATGTGGTTTCTGCAGGAAGTAATAAGCAAAGCAGGGTAAGCAGGTTTAGGATTGGGTAGTTGAATAGTTTCAGCAGGCTCTGGGGCATACAGGTTGTCCCTAGTTGTTTGGTACCTGGCCTTGGGGTGATTAGGGCAGGGGGATAGTGGCCCCAATGGAGTGTAAGAACTTAATAAAGGAGGAGCTTGGGGGTGTGGGCCCTGGGTTGGGTGGTTTGCTATCTCTAGGAATTAGCAAGTGTGGAAGGGACAGTCCCTCCAGTGTCAGTGAGGCCAGAAGATGTCAAAACATCAAATAGAAAAATTAGAAAATGTGGTTATTATCCTCTGTCTCTGCAAAATCCTGTAGAAATTCTAGCCATTCTGCTGCATTACCTTCAACAATACCTTTTCTCTGCCTTTTGGAATCAAGGCCGCTTCCTGGAAGTCTTCTCTTATCTCACCGCTAGGGTCCCCCAGTGAATGATTCCCTCCTCCCAGAGACTCTGCCTGTCCCTCTGCAGCCCCTGCTATTCTGTGCCAAGGCTTGGGGTTAGTTACGTTCATGCTGCCCTCCCCTCCAGGTTCATGAGATCCTTGAGGATTTGTCTTACCCCATATCCCTTGCAGTGTCTTTCACAGGCCTGGCACGCAGACAAGGTGCCATAAATGGTGGTAGAACACTGAATGAACATGGGCTGTGGGCCATTTGGACATCCTCAAACTCAAAAGAGTCATTTGCATCTCAGGGTCCTCTGGACAATGTCTGCTGTCTTGGTGTCCCTCCTGAGAAAACAGCAGGAGACATGACGGGCGGTGACCCAGCAAGGCACTTCTATTCTCATTGCTGACACCACAGGTGGGCATTTTGGTGGGTGTCCCCTGGATGCCGATGGATTGTACTTGGAGCACTTCTTATTCTAGTGTTCATGACCTCACGGGACTCCTTCGACCCCTGAATTTTCATATAGAAATGCATGTGCAGTTTTCTAAGAGAGAAGATCCAGGGCATTAATCAGATTTTGGAATTGCTCCAAACAGGGAGCAGGTTAAGAGCCTTAGAATGGATGGTTCCTGGCAAGGCTGTGGTCCAGAGCTGGTGTCTGGAAACTTCCACTGCCTCTATCCAGGTCAGTCTGGCTGGAAGCCCATTCCTCATGGAACCCTGATTCTGTGCCCTTCCTTCTCCTGCAGTTAGGTTCTCTGGACCCCTTGTGGGGCAGTGTCTCCCTGTCTCCCAGACTGATCCTGATCAGGGGGTGGGAGTGATTTAAATCATCCCAGATCACCACCCTGGGGCTGACAGGACTCTGATCTGGCATCCTGTATTGTTCTTGTGCCAAAGGCCCCGTCCAGGTAACTTCTCAGGTGCTCCAAGTGCTCCAGAGTAGGGCCTCTAGCCTATGCTCTCCCCTCCCTCCTACTACCCTGGCCAGGTTGCCCTGGCCTGCAGCAGCCAGGTAGGTGCTGGGAGACTTTGCAGATGCCAATGGTGACAGCAATGACAACAGCAACAGCTGTCATTCCTATTACTATTATTGCTTATCAGCAATAACAACAACAGTATTATCAAAAAGAACAAAGGTGAAAGTTGATACAACTGACAGCTGATTTTGCCAGTGTTTCCCTATATTCATTTTCTCATTTGATTCTTAGAACAACCCATGGGACAGGAGCTTTGATCTTTCCCATCTCCATTTTACGGAAAGAAACGGAAACACAGGGAAGTTAAGTTACTCACCTGAGGTCACACAGCTAGTAAATGTAGAGCCAGAGTTTAGACCCAGGTGTGTCCCACTCCCAAGCTCACACCTGTGGCCCCCATACCATGTTGCTAAGTGCCTAACTGCCCCCCTCAGTCTGGGAGCATCTTTATCCTAGGAACTTGCATCCCTCTGCCCTCTCCCCATGGCTCCCATAGCACCCCGTCCTTCTGCAGTAAAGCACTCATCACGCAGAATCGCCATTGCCTGTTCTAGAGCATGAGCTCCCTGAACCAGGGCCTGGGTCACTCTTGTTCTCCACTGTAACCCCCAGAGCCTGGTGCAGTGCCTGGCACACAGCACCTGGGTCTCATCTGGTTTTGTTGTGAGGTGCAGCCTTGGACATGGCCCACACCTCACTGCCAGTGTGCAGCTGACCGGCTGCCCTGGCCCGCTGGCTTCACATACTCCCCACTGCCTGCCACCCCAGATGAGGCAAGAGAGGCGATGATGGCAGAGTTCAGAGCATGTCATGGGCAGCCTCTCTCCGTGCTCACGGTACCAGACCTCAATGGGAACTGACATCTTCTCTTGTGCGTTGACTTCTCCCTCCCTGCTCCCTGGGGACTCACGGCCCAGAAGCTGATCGGGAACGACAGGCCTAGTTTTACCGGAACAAATCTGCCAGTGAAAGGGCACTCACAGCACCTCCCTGCTAAGAGGCAGGCCAGCCTGTTCAGCTCGGACCTGTTTTGACAAAGAAGGCCAAGGCCAGGTGGCCTTGAGTTTACTGACCGGGGCCTGCAAGGACCTCTCAGTTTGGCCCTGGGCTCTGAGGGCTCGGCTGCTTCTCCAGTTTCCTGATTTTGAAGAACTCTCTCCTGGTGGTCTTCGCTCTCCCACCCTGAGACCACAGCGATGGGGTCTCTGGGGTCCCAGCCTGCCTGAATCTTGGGTTCCAGGATGAGGGGGCACTGATGCTCTTGCCCCAAGTGTCAGCTTTTGGAGCCATGAGAACATCCACTGGGGGCCTCATCCCAGTGGATTCCCAGGTCTAAGCGAGGTGCATCATCTGAAGCCAAAGAGGGCTTTGTGAGAAGAGATGCTGGGAGGTATAACCTGGCAGAGAGGTGTCAGAAAGGGTAAACATATATGGAGAAAGTGAGCCCAGGGGACTTCCTGAGCTGAAACAGAAATGAGTATGGGGTCTTTAAAACTGCACTGCTCATCCGGACAGGCCAAAGGCTGCTTAAGGCATCAAATTGGAGCCAGCACCCATTTGCAGAACCAGAATCCCAGAACTGGTATCCCCATCAGCTCATCCTAGGGTCTGACTCATGTCCTCTAGAAAACCCCACCGATTCTATTGGTTCACCCGTCAATCCATCAACCCATCAAGCGTTCGTCAACGACCTGTGCACACAGCACCATCCCCAGCAAATGCTTACCCTCTTGCCGGAGAGACGAGGTAGATGGGTGTGTTTGCACACCCACAAACAGCAAACCGGCGTGGGGTATAACTCATGGGGGCTAGAGTGGGGTGACACACACAAGGCACCGACTGGGCAAGCAGATGAAGTCGGGAGGAGTCAGAAAAGGGGGGGGTCCACATGGGCTGGGGTGCTGGGGGAGGGGCACGCAGAGGGGTCGGGAAGGATGCAGTTTTGTGAGTGGGAGAGCAAAGAGCCCCCAGTTAGATGGAATCACGGCATGTGGCTCTGGTGCCACCAACACCACCCTTCCAGCCCCACTCTGAGCATGACATGTTATTGCCATTGCCACAGCACCTGGCACAGAGCTGCCACACGTTGGTGCCCACCCTGATGAAGACGGATGGTCAGTAGAGAGAAGAGTGGACGGGGAGACAGGATGCCCGGTGTTTCCCTCCCCTCTCTTCCCCACCTTCCATATGAGCCAAGCACTGTTCATAACAGTGAACATGAGGCAAAACTGCTGACCTCGTGGAGCTTGCATGAACTTCTGTCACCAATTCCAGCCTTCCGTTTTTCATCTGTAAAATGAGACTACTTCTGTTACCAAACTCAGCTTCAGCTGCTCATCCCTCAAGAATCCAATACTGAGAGACAAGTGCTGGGTAAAAGGAAATACAGCTTTATTGAAGGAGCCAGCAATCCCAGGGAGAAGGTGGACTCATGACCCAAAGGACCAACTCTCTCTTGTTGATCAAGGGGCAAGAGATTTTAAAGGGGAATTTCAGGGGTGCACAGGTGGGGCAGGGGCTATGTTTGGAACAGCACAGTCAGCTCGGACAGTCATCTTCAAATTGGTCATGCAATGGTCTGAGCAGTATCATCTTTTTATTTTTTTTTAATTAAAAAAAATTTTTTTTAAACATCTTTATTGGAGTATAATTGCTTTACAATGGTGTGTTAGTTTCTGCTTTATAACAAAGTGAATCAGTTATACATATACATATATCCCCATATCTCTTCCCTCTTTCGTCTCCCTCCCTCCCACCCTCCCTATCCCACCCCTCTTGGTGGTCACAAAGCACCGAGCTGATCTCCCTGTGCTATGCGGCTGCTTCCTATTAGCTATCTATTTTACGTTTGGTAGTGTATATATGTCCATGCCACTCTCTCACTTTGTCCCAGCGTACCCTTCCCCCTCCCCGTATCCTCAAGTCCATTCTCTAGTAGGTCTGTGTCTTTATTCCCGTCCTGCCCCTAGGTTCTTCATAACCATGTTTTTTTTTCTTTTAGATTCCATATATATGTGTTAGCATACGGTATTTGTTTTTCTCTTTCTGACTTATTTCACTCTGTATGACAGACTCTAAGTCCATCCACCTCACTACAAATAACTCAATTTCGTTTCTTTTTATGGCTGAGTAATATTCCATTGTATATATGTGCCACATCTTCTTTATCCATTCATCTGTCAATGGACACTTAGGTTGCTTCCATGTCCTGGCTCTTGTAAATAGAGCTGCAATGAACATTGTGGTACATGACTCTTTTTGAATTATGGTTTTCTCAGGGTATATGCCCAGTAGTGGGATTGCTGGGTTGTATGGCAGTTCTATTTTTAGTTTTTTAAGGAACCTCCATACTGTTCTCCATAGTGGCTGTACCAATTTACGTTCCCACCAACGGTGCAAGAGGGTTCCCTTTTCTCCACACCCTCTCCAGCATTTATTGTTTGTAGATATTTTGAGGATGGCCATTCTGACTGGTGTGAGATGATATCTCATTGTAGTTTTGATTTTGAGCAGCATTATCTTGATTGTTTTAAGTACAGCTAATCTTCAGTTCCAGGGTGGATTTGTTCCCATTTCCTCGAGGCCAGTTCTTGGAATTGTGTAAGGTGGAACAGCTTGTGTCATGGCTATAGTCTGGTCATCATGTAGTTAACTTTTTCCACCTGGTGGGTGTTTCAGTATCTACAAAAGAGCTCAAAGGGTATGGCTCAGAATATTATCTATAGCCCATTAGGAGGAACTAAATGTCCTTGACTTTGTTTAATCGCTAAACTATTATTATCTTGTCTTCTTTGACTGTGTTCCTTTGCTTCTGCATTTTCTCACTTCTCTGATTAAATTAATTCTTTGGCTAAAGTTTTTGTACAGACAAGATACAGGCAGAGGTCATGGGGGTGGGGTCTGTCCTGGAAACACCCCATAGCGTCCTGCTCCATTATACTTCTGCCTCCAAATCTTTCAAATTCAATGGAGTTTACAGTTAGTTAAGCTGGGCTGGTCACAGCTGTGGCAGGAAATCACAGGACATGTCCTTTCCTGGGGATACACACCAGCATCACCACCACAACCATCACTGACATAGGAAAACATCAGAGCAGCCCCAGTTGCCTGAGGGGTAACCCACATGTTTCCAGGCTCTGGCTGGGTTTTCTGCATCAGGTGGGGCCTCCTCAAATGCTCACGTGACACACATCTCTGCATCCTGGTGTCTCACACCCTCTCTTACTTTGCCCGAGGGCTTAACAAGAAGGCCTGCACTGCCTGTGTGTTTAGGTGAGCTACTTCACAGCCGATTTCCCATCCATCCGCTCTGTTCCTTTGCTGGAGACTAAACACCAGAACAATTATTGTTTAATTTCAAGTGAAAGGAGCACTGAAGGAGACACAGTGTGACCTTTTCTGTGTATGTATCTACAGATAGAGATATATAGACATTGGAATTTATTTCCCCTGGGAGAGAAGTGGCACCGTGCTGCCAGCTGGGTTTGTGTTTGAAGCTGTGTTTGTGTACAGTGCTATGTGTAATTTATTTCCCCAGGGAAGTTCCGCTAAGATGGCACATCTGATTCCTGTAGAGGTTTCTTTTTTCTTTTTTTTAAAATAAACCAATCCACCCCCTACCCTGAAAGGAAAACTGTCTCCTCCATCTAGTGGCCTTATTTGACTGGGGTCTCTGAGTTTCACAATGCCTTAGCAGAGGGCTCGGACTCTGGTCCCTGCAAATTCTCTGGGACCCCACATCACCCAGCCTCTTTCTGCTGTGGTCATGGGTGGGAGTGGAGGGCAGGAGACTACAGGATGACTGAGGTTAAGGACACACAGTGCCAGGCCGGCCCTGCCTTTTCTCATCTTTCTCCTGGGAGGCTCTGAGTGAGAGTTTCATGCCTTTGCTTATTCTTCGCTGCAACTAGCTTTAGCCTAGAGTTAGGAAGCGATATCCTCATGCTGCCTGCACCTCCCCCCAATCTGCTCCCCAACACCCCTCCACTTCCTCAGCCAGAGCCACCTAATGAGGCAGTTCTCAGATCCCCAGGTAAATAAATAAGACCTCCAGCTCTCTGCCTTCCTGATCCTCCTCTGCACCTGATCGCAGGGAGATTAGAAATATTTAGAAGGCATTATTTAATTAGCAAATGCAATGCTTACTTTAATTTTGTAAATTCAGTAGGCACAAGCGCCCGCCCACCTGTTCCAGTTGCCATAACAACTTTAAATTTCATTTGTGGTCTCTGCTGCTGTTTCCTCTTTGATTGTGTGTATCTGTGTGTTTTGTTTGTCTGGGGGATTGTAGTTCCTTTCCCCATCCTCCTCTTCCCCTAAGCCCCTACCCTGATGCCTTCTATTTCATCTCATCCTCTTTGATGCCTCTCTTTTGTCCTCCATTTCCTGCAGGGTCTCCCTCCATCTCCTTCCCTCACTGTTGAGGTTTTAGTGTAGAATTATCTTCTTCCATTGCTGGAACCTGTGAGCCAAGAGTTCTCAAAGGCTCTCTAGAGTGCTTTAGGGGAACGCGTGGCTGTTAATGTGCTGTGATTTCAGGGACCCTGGAAGGCCCTGAGAGCTCAGAGTATCAACCCGGCCCAGTGTTACAATGCCTGAAATGTCCCCATTGAAAATTTGTAAACCCTGGTCCCTGCCCCTAAGGGAATGGTGAATGCTTCTGAAGGGATTACATTGTCAGGAGGCTCTTGTGAGGAAATAGTGACTGACCTGCTGGGTGCTGCTGGTTTTGGGGAGGAGCAGGACAGCACCCTGCTCCTGGAGGGACATCAGAGATGCAGGAAGAGAACACAGACCAGAGGAACCTCTGAGGCCATGCACTCCCCTATGCATGCTTTCGTCCAGGAAAAGTCTACCTCTTTGGTAGGCTGTACCATTTTCCCCTGAAATGCATCAGAGAATCCCCAGACCTGGAACTCAAGCAACCTGTGGGCCTGGGTGCAGGATGTTGGCTACCCTGGGCTTTCTGAGTCTCCTGGGTAAGGTTGACCAGACACGGCAGTGATGCAGGAGGCTTTTCTGCTGAGGGGCAGGAGGACCTGATTGCAGTGGCGTCTGGAAAGCAACCTAAAAGGAGAGCGACCCCAGAAGTTGCCTCTACCAGGGGCAGAAGAGGTGGTCCACGAGGGAGCCCGGAATTTGAGCTAAACATGCAGAGTCCCAAGAGGATGTGTCCAGGAGGGAGACTGAAATTGAAGTCACCTGGGGGAATATCTTAAGTTGGGTTTCCCCAAAAGCAAACTCTGAGCCAAGAATTTGAGTGCAAGTTGCGTTTTAAGAGTTTGATCCTAGGTAACGCTGATGGGAGAGTGGGGGATGGAGGCAGGGCAGGGAAGAAAACCAATAAAGGGTACGCTGTTGAGCAGGTGACATCCTCGGGAAACCGTGGCTCAGTCCCTGGGGAACTCTGGAAGACAGTACAAAACACGTTGGGGTGTTATCCCACCAGATGTGGACGGGCAATGAATATGAATCCTTCAACACCTGCAACTCTCTAGCATTGGTGGATGCTGCTTCTGGGTGAGTTGATTCCCCAGCACTTCTGGCGGCTTTGCAGGGAGAGCTGCCAGTGCAGTGAGATGCTGTCAGTGTGGATTGGAACAGTAGTGTTTAGGGGATGCGGGCAGGGAACTGACAGTATCTGCTCTGGTCCACCACTTGTACTACCTACTCAGACCCGCTCCTGACCCAGTGAAGTTTACTCTATCGTCACTGCTGCTTCCAAATGGTGACGGATCATACTTTCTTAAAAAAAAAAAAAAAGACAACTGTAAGGTTAGTGAGACAAACTGAAGTTTTGCTGCTGCAGTTGGTTCTGAGGCAGTACTTGATTTTTATGGTATTGCTATTTCTACCACCAGTTCTAAATTCTCATGCTCACCAGCATTTTTGCTGTTCTCTGCCTATCTGGTGGGACAGACCAAGCCATTATCCCTGAGAGGCTGAGCCCCCGGGCACTGGGCTTTTGTCAGGCCATTGGTGGCCACAATTGCCCATTCATGGTTATCAAAGGGCACCCCTCAGTGAATTGGCTGAGTTTCAGACATAATCCTTTCTGCCCCCCTTATAGCAGAAATCTTAACTCCTCATGATGATCAGCGTCAGTTTTCCCTGTTAGTTGGATAACTTCTTTCTTTGCCCGCTGGTCCGCTGGCATGAGGAACCCCAGTGAACAGGCAGCAGCCCTTACTTTAGGGCTAGAGGAAGCTCTGTTTGAGGTTTTCCCCTACCCTGGAGCCCAGATCCTTCAGATCCCAAGGTTGCAGAGACATGCTGCACAAATTCCTCAAGTGGGTCACTGGGAGGAATGGCGAGAAGGGCCACTGCTCTTGCCAGTCCTTGGTTTTCAGACCCATGTATTTTAGTTTTGGGGTACACAGCACAATAAACCATTGGTTCCAACACAGAACCATAGCCATTGGCTCTAACAGCATGCTGCATCTTGACTAGAGGCCAATGCTGCAGGTGTCATTACCATGTTGGTGCTTAGTCAAGCCTCCATGAAACCATTCCAAAGCTCCATCATCAGATGGGCAGCTTCTGAGTGATGGACGTGTGGTCCAACCCCTGGGTCCTGTGGTCACGTGCCCACCATCACACCTCTCTCACTGTTAAGTGAGCCTTTTGGCCTATATTATGCAGGATCCTGTAATAGTAAATGAGATACTCTGTGAGCCCTTGGATAGTGGTTCTGACCAAGATGCTGTGGGTCAAAAGGCACAGCCATTCCTAGAATATGTATCAGTGCAGTAAGAATGAAGGATATCTTTCAGGGTGAATGGATCTAGGGAAATCAACTTGCCAGGAAGCAGGTGGTTGGTTTCCTTGAGGGATGGTACCATACTGAGGGCTCAGCATCTATCAAAAGGGGTCGTATTAGTTCCTGGAAGTAGCTAGATCAGCCGTGGTAAGAGGGAATCTTGGAGAGCCTTCTTCACTGTCACCATGGCTCCATTCAGTGGGATGGTCAAGGGCAGAGGCTGGCTGACATCCCCAGCATCCTGTCCAGTGGTTCAGTGCCTCCTCTGTGGTGGGCACTGAGAAAGAGACATACACTTTATCCCCATCTTCCAGTCTTGCTCCTTGAAAGCCCATGACCACAACCAGCTTCAAGCCATTCACTGCCCAGGGGTATGTGAATATCATAACCGCAAGCCCCTTCTCCCACCACGTCATGTTGGTGATCAGTTGAAGTGTTTAAGACCCTCTCTTCTGGGTCTCTCAGGGTTACCTCTGTGTCAGGCTGTTGGGAGATGGGAGTCCATTTTTGGCTCATGCTAATACATGGAGTTAAGTCATCTGTGAACCAGGCCCAGGGGTTTCCTTCTCCATCAGTTGGTGTTGGGGAACTCCTTACAAGGCTGAGCTGAAGAAAACACATTGGTGCAACAAAAGTAGGTGACATGCGATCTGGGTCACCTGTTTGTGCCCTCTGATCTGCTTGAGCCTGGTCCCAAATGTGCCATTTCCATTAAATGACAGAATGCCTCAGTGTCCACACAAATGATGACTTGGCAGGTCTGGAAACACCCAGTTCATGATGGACAGCCATAGCATGGGCTTGATGGGTCCTTGATGTCCCACGGTCAGGTTCTCAATTCCTGCTAGGGCCCAAAAGCATGTTCAAAGCTGCTTTTTTGATAGTGAGAAGATTTTTTTTTTTTTTTGCTGCACATAGAACAGCCTTGCTTGAATCCTAGAGTTTTGTCCTGTGACTCCTCTGCTTAAACTTGCCAGAGACTCCAAACAACATTGTTATCTACCCCAGAGTTTGCTGTCATCATAGAATCTGCCAGGCCTTATGGTCCCAAGTAAGGGCCTCTCTCTTAAAGGTGGAGGGTTCAAGGTCCAGTGATTTCTCCTTTTCTTGGAAGGAAATATCTCAATATGCCCCAGAGTACTGGACCTTTAAAAACTTTATGGATGTGGCAGGCCTCTGGGTCTTTGTTGGGTTTATTTCCCATCTCTGGTGCACACATCTTAGCAGGGCTCCTGAGTACTTGCCACTTCCTTCTCACCAGACCTGTTATGATGTTGTATCAGTATAATGGGCCAGGCTGATGTCGGTGGCATGTTCAGAAAAGCAAGGTCTCTTTGAGGAAGAACAGAGGGTTTTTTTTTGTTTTGTTTTTGTTCTGCTTTTGTTTTTTTGGCTGCGCCCTGCAGCATGCAGGATCTTAGCTCCCCGACCAGGGATCGAACCCACGCCCCCTGCAGCAGAAGCGCGGAGTCTTAACCACTGAACCGCCAGGGAAGTCCCAAGGTCTCTTTGAACCATATGGTCACAGAGAGCAGAAGAGTTAAATGGATCTGGGGCAAGACCATTAAAATATAAGCTATGCTTTCCAAGTGAATGCAAACTTGTTTTGATTCTTTTTGAAGGGGATTGAAAAGAATGCATTCACATGATTGAGAACCACATATAAGAGTTGGAGGCTGTGTGGATCTGTTCTACCAAAGATATCTGGCAAAAAAGTTGCAGTCGAGGCTACCCCTTGTTTATGTTTATAGTAGTCTATTGTTATGTTCCATGATGCATCAGATTTTGCTGATGAATTAAAAGGGGATATAATGGGGACAATTGCCTTGTATCATTCAAGTCTTTGAGGGTGACTCTAGTCTCTATCAGTCCAACTAAGATGCAGTATCACTTCAGTTTTCCTCTCTTGGCACAGTGTGTGTGGTGTGTGTGTGTGTGTGTGTGTGGTGTGGTGTGTTTGAGTGTGAGTACAGGTATGAGCATGTGAGTGTGAGTGTGTGCTTGTGTGTTCGTGTTTAATGTATGTGTGTGTTTGTGTGTGTGTAGCAGGAGAAGGCTTCTACTTGGCCTTTCCTACCCTAATGACTCTGCTATGCAGGTCAACTGTGAGAGTTCTGCCAACTGCTAAGTGTATCCATCTGGATCATGCATCAAGGACCTGGGAAATGACCACAGACTAAGGTTGCAAACTCCTGGACCCCCTGTGAGATGGACATCAGCTGGGAGTCCATTTATTATATGGCTTCTCTATGCCCCCACTTTAACTATCTTCCAAATATCAGTATCAGTGTGCTCAGAACCCATATATAACGGCTTTGAATTTTTTGGGCATTCTCTTTTCCCCAGTATACAGTTATCTGATAAACGGCCAAAAGTCTTTTTAGGCAAGGAATGGGAGTATTGTTACTATAGATATCTGTGTGGCATTTTCAGGGTCTTTTGTCAAAGGCACCTGGTGTCCTCTTCTATTGGTGCTTTCTGGGTCCAAGAACTAGCTCAGGTCTGGAAACTGGATGGGGGATTATAGTGTTCTATCGTGGTGGCCAACAGTCTTCTGCTCACACCCTCTTGACAAATTTTGGTTGTATAGGTTAAGCATTCCCTTTGTTGGAAGAGAACATCTATCTCACCTCTAGGAACATCATGGGTTCTTGGTCGTTGCAACAGATACCAGCAGGTCGAGGCCTCTGGTTATCATTCCAGCCTTGCTGCCTATCATGTAATTGCATTCACTTTGCTTTTGACTTGCTTCTCGTTATCACGGAACCTTAGCTCCACTGACATTTGGGAGCCATGGCTGCACCTCCTACCATTTTTTCTGGCCTCGGACAATAGCTACCACTGAACACAGTGCCCAATTATTTTATTACTTTAGTGAAGGGAATGTCCTCCGGGCCCTCCTGGGGAACATAGTTAGGATGTTCTCTGGTGTAACGGTAAATTTATTCCAACAAGTATGCCTATCTGAGCCTTTTGTTCTTTCTTAACTCTCTGCCAAGGCAGTTTTGGCATTTCCACCACATATACTGTAGACCTGCAGTCCCAAACCTTTTTGGCACCAGGGACTGGTTCCGTGGAAGACAATTTTTCCACAGATGGTGGAAGGGGGATGGTTCAGGCGGTAATGCGAGTGATGGGGAGCGGCAGATGAAGCTTCGCTCACTCGCCCGCCGCTCACCTCCTGCTGTGTGGCCCGGTTCCTAACAGGCCACGGACCAGTACCAAGCCTCGGTCCAGGGGTTGGGGACCCCTGCTGTAGGCCATTGTTGCCTCCAAGCGCCAAGGGGTCATGCCAACAGCGTATTAGAACTGGCTTTAGATGTCCTTGCAAGGGCACGAAATCCTGAGTCACGGGAAAGGGCTCTCCTATCAATGAGCTGTCTACAACTCAATCCTAAATTCTACCCACCCATTCCAGCACACTCAGGCTCCTTTCCCAGGCAGATTCTTCAAGTTCCTGCTGGCCTTTCAGCAGCCTTTTTGCTAAGTAATCCATCTTCTTCCACAAGAAGTGGCATACTTCTCTAGTCAAGTCAAGCTGAGACTTGGTCCTAGATAATGGTCTAGAAACAATGTGGGGAGGTGGAGGTGCCCTTTGAAGAGGATTACAATCATTTTGCAGGACACTAGCCTCTGGTCAGGCTTCTGCATAGATACAGACAAATGAAGACTTGTCTCCTCTGCTTGGCAAGGGCACTTCTGCTGGCCCAGAGGATTCAGGGAGTCTGGGACTTAAAGATTCTCAACGGTACCAACCCAAATGTCCTTATCGTGGGTCTCAGGGTCCCATTCATTTCTTACTGGGGCCCTGCTGTTAACATTGAAGTCTTGCTGGGCCTATGAATCCAACCACCTTTGTGACTCTGCCCCTCTTTTTGTGCGTGTTTATTTAAAAAATTTTTTTTATTGAAGTAGAGTTGATTTACAATGCTGTGTCAATCTCTGCTGTACAGCAACAGTTATACACATATAGACGTTCTTGTTTTTATATTCTTTCCCATTATGGTTTATCACAGGATATTGAATATAGTTCCCTGTGCTATACAGTAGGACCTTTTGTCTATCCATTCTATATATAATAGTTTACATCTGCTAATCCCAAACTCCCAGTCCTTCGCTCTCCCACCTCCCTCCCCCTTGGCAACTCTGCCACTCTTATAATCAGATACTGAGCCTGGTTTTCAGTTCAGTCTGCCTCTCAGATGCAGGGGATGAGGACCTCTTTAACATGGCCCTAGAGGTCTTCCGGCTTTTAAATGGATTACTGCTTGATTTGAGCTTGTCATATTTTTCCTTCAAAACTTTGGTGGCAGTTAACAACAGTTAACCAGCTCCACACTGTCATAATTAACATTACCTCCAAAGTTTTTATGTCTAGGCCAGTGCTTCTCAGACTATCTGTTATTAAGGAATAGTTTAAAAAATCTTTTGTGGACTGATGGATTACTAGAAAAATAAAATAAAATCATACATGATATAGGTCTAACTTTTAAAATTATTAGAGCCAATAGTCATAAAGTACCCTTGAAAATTACTATAAAATTTCCATATCCTTCTTCTCAATTTCTGTACTTATCTTGTCAGAGACGGGTGTCAAACAGTTCATAGGCGGGGGTTGGCCCATGGACCACACTTTGAGTAGTGCTGTGCTAGACCTATTTCGTAAGTCAGTGCGTTCCCTTCTGCCGGTGTCCCATCTCAGTGCTTTTCACTGTGGGTAAGAGTCTTAGTAAATGTTATGCTAGAGCATGCTGGAGTTGTCACCCAGCCCCGCCCCTCCTACTTATCACCAGTAATGGGGTCTTCATTATCATTCAGTTGACATGTGATCTTAACCCAGAAACATGCTGAAGGTATGTTTCCTACCTTTATTCTGACAAATATCTTTAGTTGGGTTCCCCCAGAAGCCTTACCTAGGCCAAAGATTTGCATGCATGTAGTTTCTTTGAAAGTTGATCTTAGGAAGCACGCGTAGGAAAGTGGGGAAGTGGTACAAGGAAGGGAAGAAAGCTGAAAAGGGTGTATTATAGTGCAAGTTACTACTGTGGGAACCTGGGCTAATTTCTACTAGGAAATTGGAAATAGATAAGGGAATTCTTCTGAGTTCTCTTACCCAAGGATTATTGGCTGATGGCTTCTCCTGGGCATATTGACTCAGAACTTCTGGACTGTCCTGTGGATTTGCAGGATGAAGGAAGGCTCTCAGGCAGATAGTTACATGTACTTGCTGCAATATGCCACCAAAATAGGGATCTGGGTAGGTCACTGACAGCATCCTTTACAGAGAGGTACATTCAAAGTCCAAAAAGTCCATTCAAAGAGGCAGTGGTGTGAGGTCATCCCCAGGCATATATCAGGGCAGGGTGGGGACTTGAGATGACAGTAAGCCCATGCTGGTCGTTAAGAAGCTGCAAGTAGGGTACAAGAAAGAGCACAGTGTGATCAATAAATGTGGTATAATCCAGGTCTGTCAGTGACCAAAGATTTTTGCAACTGGGACAGAGGTCTTGCTACCAAGGGATTTGGTGGTGGGGGCATATGATCTGTGATTCATTGAAGACTGAGACTGGGCAGGGCTATTTATCTGCCAAAAAGTGAGGTGGGGCAGAGATCTGCAGACCTTTAGTGAGTTAACTTAATCTAGTGATTTGTAACTCTTTTTTCTGAAAACCCTACAGTGTTACAGAGGTGCCTCCGAGGTCTGGGATCTGCCAAGGGGTGGGCTGCTAGGCCTCCATTCCTGCCTCAAGCACAGTAGCTTTGTGTTTGCTGTCTACTGGATCCGATTGTGTTTGAAACAATGTTTCTGCTTCTAAAAGAGTGCTTGAAAACCACTGGTCTAATCAATGTGTGGGGCTCTGATTGAGCAACTTTTGGGTGAATCCATTTGCCAAGTCAGAAGGTCAGGTCCTGGGGCAACTGATGTCCTGTGCTGGAGTCCTTGACACTCAGGGAACGTCCCTGTGTCTCCTTGAGAGTAACAGTGCCATTTAAAACTTCTGCTTCTTCCATTCTCTCTCTAAAGCCAGAGCAGGCAGGGATGTTCAGCACCAGTCATCATGCATCTCCCACATAACATGGATTTACCTCAGGATACAACTCCACCGGGAGTCCTGGGTAAAGGTGCCAATTCATTTCCAAGTCAGAGGGATTTCACGGGATCCCTTTATCTGCCTCTCTTCCAAACTCCAGCCTCTCTTTCCGTCTCCTTTTACAAAGGAATACATTTGGACCTGGCAGACACAATCTTCTTCCTCATGTCCTCTGCCCGCCTAGCACCTTGGACAGGGACACACGAGGCCGTTTCCAAGACTATTTCTCTCAGGGGGACAATTTACTCTTTGCTCTGTGCATGTCAGCAGAGCTCTTAAATTTTGAAGACAGTTGGATGAAATTGAATGTAGCCAATTTGCATCTTCAAATTGTTTTTTTACACATGGGCATGTGCACTCACCTCTCTGGGGACAAGGAGGGAATGGTGTTTGAGGGCTCATGGGCAATAAGATGACAATTTGCTCTGCTTGTCTTTGACCATGGGCTCTGTAACCTTGAGCCTCAGTTTCCTTCTATGGAAATGAAGGTGGGCTGGGTGATTTCTGAGATCTATTTTGGCTTCAGTGTTTACGCTTTTTATCTGTGGAGAAAGAGGGTGATAAGAAAGCCAATGTTTCACCTTGCCCTGTGTAGCTGAATGGGGAGAGTAAAAGTGCGTTTGCACAGTCTTGGCCCTGGACCCAGGCTCAGTGTTTGGATGTCGTCATCATGAGCAGGTTGGGACGGTGTGGCGGGAGAGGAAGCAGCCTTCTTGCGCTCAGGTAACTGCTGCAGGCTCGGTGTCACTGTGATTGGCTGTGGTGTTACAGAGGGTCATCACATCTCTCTGAGCCTCAGTTGCCACATCTGTAGAGTAAGGCTAAAAATAATCCCTCCTAGGGTGGCTGAGAAGAATAACCAGGAAGTACCTAGCATATCGTAGGCACTCACCAATTTTAGGTCCTGGTCCTGGATCTGGAGCAGTAGATTTGGGCAAAAGCCCGGCACAGCTGGATTCTTCTCATCTTTATCTTTATCTCCTACTGCTGCCACAGCTCAAGGACTTTTTTTCCTGCAATTGTCCTCTTTCTCTCTCCTGCATCATTAATTTTTACCTCTCTACTCTCTACTGGAGTGTTCCCACCAGAATACAAACATGCTGTAATACCTTCGATCTTAAAAAATTAAAATCTCCTTTGACCCCCACATCCCTCTTCAGCGACTGTTCAATTTCTCTGCTTGCTTTGACAGTGAACCTCGTCGATAACTTGCTTTTTCTGCTTCCTCACCTCTCATTCTCTCATGATCCCACTCCAATCAAGCCGTCATTCCTACCACCTCACTGAAATAGCTCTTGCCAAGGTTGCTTATTGCTAAATTCAATGGTCAATGTGGAGTCCTCATGTCATAGTGAGGTCATAGCTTTTGTCACAGTTGACCACTGTATTTCTTGCAACAATTTCTTCCCTTGGCTCACGCTCAGGTTGTTCTTTAGCAGTCATCTTTGCTGGATTTTCCTATTCCTGACCCTATACTGTTGGAGTTTCCTGGTGCTTAGTTCTTTTCCACTTTCCTTCTTAAATTTACATCTTCGACCCCAGCTCTGACCGCTCTCCTCTACAGACCGATATATCCAGCTTGCTCAATCCTGCTCCTTGGTTGTCTCATAGGCACCCTGAATTTAACATATCCTAAGCTGAACACATCTTAGAAACTGGCAATGACTTCCTCATTTCAGTAATGGAGAATTAACTTTTCCAGATATTCAGACCAAACACCTTAGAATCATCTTTGACATCTCTCCTCCTCTCATTCTCTACATCTAACCTATCAACAGAACAAGGCAGCTCTCTCTATCTTCGAAATAATCTTGCCCCAATTCCTTCTCTCCTCCTTCACCACAACCATCCTGGAGCGAGTCACCATGATCTCTTGCCTAACCCTTGCAAAAGTCCACTGATATGTCTTTGCTTCTGTTCTTCTCTCTTATATTTTAGAATGATAATTATGGTTTAGAATGATTACTTTATATTAACTTTTATTGAAGTATAGTTATTTACAATATTGTGTTAATTTCTGCTGTACAGCAAAGTGATTCAGATATATATATATATATATATATATATATATATATATATATATATATATAAAATATTCTTTTCTATATTCTTTTCCATTATGGTTTGTAGCGGGATACTGAATATAGTTCCCTGTGTTATACAGTAGGACCTTGTTGTTTATCCATTCTATGTACAATAGTTTGCATTTGCAAGCCCAAAATACCCCACCCACCCCTCCCCCACTCCCCTTCCCCTTGGCAACCACAAGTCTGTTCTCTGTGTGGAATGATAATTTAAAAACATTGTCAGATTTTTTGATGATGGCCATTCTGACTGGTGTGAGGTGATACCTCATTGTAGTTTTGATTTGCATTTCTCTAATGATTAGTGATGCTGAGCATCCTTTCATGTGTTTGTTGGCCATCTGTATATCTTCTTTGGAGAAATGTCTATAGCTGATTCACTTTGTTATAAAGCAGATACTAACACACCATTGTAAAGCAATTATACTCCAATAAAGATGTTAAAAAAAAACAAACCATTGGTCAGATCATGTCACAGGTCAGTGCAAAACAATCCCATACATTCCAATTTCTCTCAGATAAGTCTTACATGATCTGGGCCTTCTCTATCCTCTGATCTCACTGTTGTCCTTTGCTCACTCTGTTCTAGACACATTACACCCTGATGTGCTAAGCATGATCCTACTCCAGGGCCTTTGCACTTGCTGCTCCATCTGCCTGGTTTGCTCTCCTCCCCAGAGAGTCATACTGTTCACTCACTTCATTCAGGTCTCTACACAAATGGCACCTCTGCAGAGAGCCTTCTGCAAACATCGTATCTAAAACACACCTTTGTCATTCCCTATCCACTAATTCTTCTTTCTATTTTTAAAATTTAACAGCTTTATTGAGGTATAATTGGCACACTATAAACCACACATATTTAAAATACACCATTTTTATAAGTTTTGACACAGGTATCCATCAGTGAAACCATCAGCACAATCAAGGTAATGAACCTATCCATTACTCCCAAATGTCTACTTTTGCTGCTTTGTAATCTCTTCTTGCCTCTACTCACACGTAAGCAATTACTGATCTGCCTTCTGTCGCTATAGATTAGTTTGCGTTTTCTAGAATTTGTGTAAATGGAGTTATACGGTATGTATTCTTTTGTAATCTGGCTTCTTTAACTGAAGACAATTATTTTGAGATTCATCCATGTTGTAGTGGATATCATTCTTTTTTATTGCCAAGTAGTATTCCATTGTGTGTTGATCCATTCACCTATTGCTACATGGGTATTTCTAGCTTTTGGCTATTACAAATAAAGATATTGTGAACATTCGTGTAAAAGGCTTTGGGTGAATATATGCTTTCCTTTCTTTTGGGTAAATACTTCAAAAAGTAATGAGTGGGTTATATGGTAGGTATATGTTTAATTTCCAGGAAACTGTCAAATTATTTTCTGAAGTGGCTGTACCATTTTACAGATAAACCAGTATTTTATGTGAATTCCAGTTACTCTATATCCTTGCCAACACTCGATAATTCTAAAAGCTGTGTTGTGGTAGCTCATTGAGGTTTTAATTTGGATTTCCCTAATTACTAATTATGTCTAGAATTTTTTTTCATGTGTTTATTTGCCACCCATATGTCTTATCTGGTAAAGTATCTGTTCAAAACTTTTTTCCATTGTATTAGTTTTCTGGTTCTGCATAATAAACTGCCATAAACTTAGTGATTTAAAAGAACATTCATTTATTATCTTATCCAATAAGATACAGATTGGAGTTTATTATCATTATTGTTTTTGCATATGGACACATGCTTTCTCGGATATGGGTCTGCAGTTTTATTGTAATGTATTTGGTTTAGTATCAGGGTATTGCTGATCTCAGAGAGTGAATTGGGAAGTATTTCTTTTCTTCAATTTTCTAAGACAGTTTGTATAGAATTGATATTATTTCTTCCTTAAAATTTTGATAAAATTTGCCAGTGAAACCATCTGGGCTTGGAATTTTCTTTGTGGGAAGAAATTTTTTAATAGATATAAGGTTATTCAAGTTTTCAATTTCTTCTTTATTGAGCTTTGGTAGTTTGTATACTTCAAGAAATATGTCCATTTCATTTGTCTAGTTTATTGACAAAGTTTTTAAAATAGTATTTTCTTATCATCCTTATGATATCTGTAAAATCTGTGGTGATGTTACCTTTCTCATTCCTGATATTGGTAATTTATATCTTCTTTCTCTTTCTCCTGATCAGTCTGCTGGAAATTCATCAATTTTACTAATCTTGTCAAGGAGCCATCTTTTGGTTTTATTGATTTTTTTCTATGTTGCTTTCCTGTTTTTTATTTCATTGATTTTTGGTCTGATCTTTATTAATTATTTCCTTCTACTTATTTTGGGTTTAGTTTATTTTTCTTTTTCTAATTTCTTCCCGTGGAAACTGAGGTTTTGAGACCTTTTATTTCTGCCAAAATTGTGTGTAGTGCTATACATTTACCTATAGTAGTGTTTTAACATCATACCATAAATTTTTCTTGTTGTGTTTTCATTTTCTTTCAGTTCAAAATACTTCCTATTTCCGTTTTGATTTGTTTGTTAGTTTGTGGGTTGTTTAAAAGTGTGTTAGCAAATGTCTCAGGGATTTTCCAGAGATCTTTGTTTTTTATTTCTATTTTTTAGTTTTCTAAGGAACCTCCATACTGTTCTCCATAGTGGCTGTATCAATTTACATTCCCACCAACAGTGCAAGAGGGTTCCCTTTTCTCCACACCCTCTCCAGCATTTATTGTTTCTAGATTTTTTGATGATGGCCATTCTGACCGGTGTGAGATGATACCTCATTGTAGTTTTGATTTGCATTTCTCTAATGATTAAGGATGTTGAGCATTCTTTCATGTGTCTGTTGGCCATCTGTATATCTTCTTTGGAGAAATGTCTATTTAGGTCTTCTTCCCATTTTTGGATTGGGTTGTTTGTATTTTTGTTATTGAGCTGCATGAGCTGCTTGTAAATCTTGGAGATTAATCCTTTGTCAGTTGCTTCATTTGCAAATATTTTCTCCCATTCTGAGGGTTGTCTTTTGGTCTTGTTTATGGTTTCCTTTGCTGTGCAAAAGCTTTTAAGTTTCATTAGGTCCCATTTGTTTATTTGTGTTTTTATTTCCATTTCTCTAGGAGCTGGGTCAAAAAGGATCTTGCTGCGATTTATGTCATAGAGTGTTCTGCCTATGTTTTCCTCTAAGAGTTTGATAGTGTCTGGCTTTACACTTAGGTCTTTAATCCATTTTGAGTTTATTTTTGTGTATGGTGTCAGGGAGTGTTCTAATTTCATACTTTTACATGTACCTGTCCAATTTTCCCCAGCACCACTTATTGAAGAGACTGTCTTTTCTCCACTGTATATGCTTGCCTCCTTTATCAAAGATAAGGTGACCATATGTGCGTGGGTTTATCTCTGGGCTTTCTATCCTGTTCCATTGATCTATATTTCTGTTTTTGTGCCAGTACCAAACTGTCTTTATTACTGTAGCTTTGTAATATAGTCTGAAGTCAGGGAGCCTGATTTCTCCAGCTCCATTTTTCTTTCTCAAGATTGCTTTGGCTATTCGGGGTCTTTTGTGTCTCCATACAAATTGTGAAATTTTTTGCTCTAGTTCTGTGAAAAATGCCAGTGGTAGTTTGATAGGGATTGCATTAAATCTGTAGATTGCTTTGGGTAGCAGAGTCATTTTCACAATGTTGATTCTTCCAATCCAAGAACATGGTATATCTCTCCATCTATTTGTATCATCTTTAATTTCTTTCATCAGTGTCTTATAGTTTTCTGCATACAGGTCTTTTGTCTCCTCAGGTAGGTTTATTCCTAGATATTTTATTCTTTTTGTTGCAATGGTAAACGGGAGTGTTTTCTTAATTTCACTTTCAGATTTTTCATCATTAGTATATAGGAATGCAAGAGATTTCTGTGCATTAATTTTGTACCCTGCTACTTTACCAAATTCATTGATTAGCTCTAGTAGTTTTCTGGTGGCAGTTTTAGGATTCTCTATGTATAGTATCATGTCATCTGCAAACAGTGACAGCTTTACTTCTTCTTTTCCGATTTGGATTCCTTTTATTTCTTTTTCTTCTCTGATTGCTGTGGCTAACACTTCCAAAACTATGTTGAATAATAGTGGTGAGAGTGGGTAACCTTGTCTTGTTCCTGATCTTAGTGGAAATGGTTTCAGTTTTTCACCATTGAGGACAATGTTGGCTGTGGGTTTGTCATATATGGCCTTTATTATGTTGAGGAAAGTTCCCTCTATGCCTACTTTCTGCAGGGCTTTTATCATAAATGGGTGTTGAATTTTGTCGAAAGCTTTCTTTGCATCTATTGAGATGATCATATGGTTTTTCTCCTTCAATTTGTTAATATGGTGTATCACGTTGATTAATTTGCATATATTGAAGAATCCTTGCATTCCTGGAATAAACCCCACTTGATCATGGTGTATAATCCTTTTAATGTGCTGTTGGATTCTGTTTGCTAGTATTTTGTTGAGGATTTTTGCAACTATGTTCATCAGTGATATTGGCCTGTAGTTTTCTTTCTTTGTAACATCTTTTTCTGGTTTTGGTATCAGGGTGATGGTGGCCTCGTAGAATGAGTTGGGGAGTGTTCCTCCCTCTGCAATATTTTGGAAGAGTTTGAGAAGGATAGGTGTTAGCTCTTCTCTAAATGTTTGATAGAATTCACCTGTGAAGCCATCTGGTCCTGGGCTTTTGTTTGTTGGAAGATTTTTAATCACAGTTTCAATTTCAGTGCTTGTGATTGGTCTGTTCATATTTTCTATTTCTTCCTGGTTCAGTCTTGGTAGGTTGTGCATTTCTAATAATCTGTCCATTTCTTCCACATTGTCCATTTTATTGGCATAGAGTTGCTTGTAGTAATCTCTCATGATTGTTTGTATTTCTGCAGTGTCAGTGGTTACTTCTCCTCTTTCATTTCTATTTCTATTGATTTGAGTCTTCTCCCTTTTTCTCTTGATGAGTCTGGCTAATGGTTTATCAATTTTGTTTATCTTCTCGAAGAACCAGCTTTTAGTTTCATTGATTTTTGCTATTGTTTCCTTCATTTCTTTTTCCTTTATTTGTGATCTGATCTTTATGATTTCTTTCCTTCTGCTAGCTTTGGGGTTTTTTTGTTCTTCTTTCTCTAATTGCTTTAGGTGCAAGGTTAGGTTGTTTATTCGAGATGTTTCCTGTTTCTTGATGTAGGCTTGTATTGCTATAAACTTCCCTCTTAGAACTGCTTTTGTTGCATCCCATAGGTTTTGGGTCGTCGTGTCTCCATTGTCATTTGTTTCTAGGTATTTTTTGATTTCCCCTTTGCTTTCTTCAGTGATCACTTCGTTATTAAGTAGTGTATTGTGTAGCCTCCATATGTTTGTATTTTTTACAGCTCTTTTCCTGTAATTGATATCTAGTCTCATAATATTGTGGTCGGAAAAGATACTTGATACAATTTCAATTTTCTTAAATTTACCAAGGCTTGATTTGTGACCCAAGATATGATCTATCTTGGAGAATGTTCCATGAGCACTTGAGAAAAATGTGTATTCTGTTGTTTTTGGGTGGAATGTCCTATAAATATCCATTAAGTCCATCTTGTTTTATGTATCATTTAAAGCTTGTGTTTCCTTATTTATTTTCATTTTGGATGATCTGTCCATTGGTGAAAGTGGGGTGTTAAAGTCCCCTACTATGATTGTGTTGCTGTCAATTTCCCCTTTTATGGCTGTTAGTATTTGCCTTATGTATTGAGGTGCTCCTATGTTGGGTGCATAAATATTTACAATTGTTGTACCTTCCTCTTGGATCTATCCCTTGATCATTATATAGTGTCCTTCTTTGTCTCTTGTAATAGTCTTTATTTTAAAGTCTATTTTGTCTGATATGAGAATTGCTACTCCAGCTTTCTTTTGATTTCCATTTGCATGGAATATCTTTTTCCATCCCCTCACTTTCAGTCTGTATGTGTCCCTAGGTCTGAAGTGGGTCTCTTGTAGACAGCATATATATGGGTCTTGTTTTTGTATCCATTCAGCCAGTCTGTGTCTTTTGGTGGGAGCATTTAATCCATTTACATTTAAGGTAATTATTGATATGTATGTTCCTATTCTCATTTTCTTAAATGTTTTGGGTTTGTTATTGTAGGTGTTTTCCTTCTCTTGTGTTTCTTGCCTAGAGAAGTTCCTTTAGCATTTGTTGTAAAGCTGGTTTGGTGGTGCTGAACTCTCTCAGCTTTTGCTTGTCTTTAAAGGTTTTAATTTCTCCATCAAATCTGAATGAGATCCTTGCTGGGTAGAGTAACCTTGGTTGTAGGTTTTTCTCCTTCATGACTTTAAGTATATCCTGCCACTCCCTTCTGGCTTGCAGAGTTTCTGCTGAAAGATCAGCTGTTAACCTTATGGGGATTCCCTTGTGTGTTATTTGTTGTTTTTCCCTTGCTGCTTTTAATATGTTTTCTTTATATTTAATTTTTGATAGTTTGATTAAAATGTGTCTTGGCGTGTTTCTCCTTGGATTTATCCTGTATGGGACTCTCTGTGCTTCCAGGACTTGATTAACTATTTCCTTTCCCATATTAGGGAAGTTTTCAACTATAATCTCTTCAAATATTTTCTCAGTCCCTTTCTTTTTCCCTTCTTCTTCTGGGACCCCTATAATTCGAATGTTGGTGCGTTTAATGTTGTCCCAGAGGTCTCTGAGACTGTCCTCAGTTCTTTTCATTCTCTTTTCTTTATTCTGCTCTGCAGTAGTTATTTCCACTATTTTATCTTCCAGGTCACTTATCTGTTCTTCTGCCTCAGTTATTCTGCTATTGATCCCATCTAGAGTATTTTAAATTTGATTTATTGTGTTTTTCATCGTTGCTTGGTTCTTCTTTAGTTCTTCTACATCCTTGTTAAATGTTTCTTGCATTTTGTCTATTCTATTTCCAAGATTTTGGATCATCCTTACTATCATTATTCTGAATTCTTTTTCAGGTAGACTGCCTCTTTCCTCTTCATTTGTTAGGTCTGGTGTGTTTTGACCCTGCTCCTTCACCTGCTGTGTGTTTTTTTGTCTTCTCATTTTGCTTATCTTACTGTGTTTGGGGTCTCCTTTTCACAGGCTGCAGGTTCGTAGTTCCCGTTGTTTTTGGTATCTGTCCCCAGTGGCTAAGGTTGGTTCAGTGGGTTGTGTAGGCTTCCTGGTGGAGGGGACTATTATCTGTTCTGGTGGATGAGGTTGGATCTTGTCTTTCTGGTGGGCACGTCCATGTCTGGTGGTGTGTTTTGGGGTGTCTGTGGCCTTATTATGATTTTAGGCAGCCTCTCTGCTAATGGATGGGTCTGTGTTCCTGTCTTGCTAGTTGTTTGGCATAGAGTGTCCAGCACTGTAGCTTGCTGGTCGTTGAGTGAAGCTGGGTCTTGATGTTGAGATGGAGATCTCTGAGAGATTTTCGCCGTTTGGTATTACGTGGAGCTGGGAGGTCTCTTGTGGACCAGTGTCCTGAAGTTGGCTCTCCCACCTCAGAGGCACAGCCCTGATGCCTGGCTGGAGCACCAAGAGCCTTTCATCCACACAGCTCAGAATATAAGGGAGAAAAAAATAGAAAGAAAGAAAGAGGATAAAATAAAATAAAATAAAGCTATTATAATAAAAAATAAGAAAAAAAATTAAGAGTAAGTATATTCAGAAAAATTTTTTAAAATAGATTTATTAATTTTTTATAGTAAAAAATAAGAAAAAAGTTATTAAGAAAAAAATTTATTAAGAAAAAAAATTTTTAATTTTTTAAAATAAAAAATATGAAAAAACTTATTAAAACATTTTTTAATTTCTAAAAATAGAAAATAAGGAAAAAATTATTAAGAAAACATAAATTAGGAAAAAAAATTTTTTTAAGTAAAAAAAAAAAAAAAACAAAAAACGGGCGGACCTAACCCTAGGACTAATGGTGAAAGCAAAGCTATACACACAAAATCTCACCCAGAAGCATACACATATACACTCACAAAAAAAGAAAAAGGGGAAAAATTAATATATCCTGCTCCCAAAGTCCACCTCTTGAATTTGGGATGATTTGTTGTCTATTCAGGTATTCAACAGATGCAGAGTACATCAAGTTGTTTGTGGAGGTTTAATCCGCTGCTCCTGAGGCTGCTGGGAGAGATTTCCCCTTCCCTTCTCTGTTCGCACAGCTCCTGGGGATCAGCTTTGGATTTGGCCCCGCCTCTGCATGTAGGTCGCCTGAGGGCGTCCATTCCCCGCCCAGACAGAACGGGGTTAAAGGAGCAGCTGCTTCCGGGGCTCTGGCTCACTCAGCCCGCGGGGAGGGAGCGGTACGGAGGAGGCGGGGCGAGCCTGCGGCGGCAGAGGCCGGTGTGATGTTGCAGCAGCCTGAGGCGCGCCGTGCATTCTCCCGGGTAAGTTTTCCCCGGATCAGGGGAGCCTGGCAGTGGCGAGCTGCACCGGCTCCCGGGAGGGGCGGTGTGGAGAGTGACCTGGGCTTGCACACAGGCTTCTTGGTGGTGCAGCAGCAGCCTTAGCGTCTCATGTCCGTCTATGGGGTCCGTGCTGATAGCCGCGGCTCACGCCCTTCTCTGGAGTTCGTCTAGGCGGCGCTCTGAATCCCCTCTCCTTGCGTGCCGCGAAACAAAGAGGCAAGAAAAAGTCTCTTGCTTCTTCAGCGTCTGCAGACCTCCTCTCGGGCTCCCTCCCGGCTAGCGGCGGCGCGCCAACCCCTTCAGGCTGTGTTCACGCCGCCAACCCTAGTCCTCTCCCTGCGATCCAACCGAAGCCCGAGCCTCAGCTCCCAGCCCCGCCCGCCCCGGCGGGGGAGCAGACAAGCCTCTCGGGCTGGTGAGCGCTGCTCGGCGCCGAGCCTCTGTGCGGGAGTCTCTCCGCTTTGCCCTCCGCACCCCTGTGGCTGCGCTCTCCTCCGTGGCTCCGAAGCTTCCCCCCTCTGCCACCCGCAGTCTCCGCCCGCAAAGGGGCTCCTAGTGTGTGGAAACCTTTCCTCCGTCACAGCTCCCTCCCACTGGTGCAGGTCCCGTCCCTATTCTTTTGTCTCTGTTATTTCTTTTTTCTTTTGCCCTACCCAGGTATGTGGGAAGTTTCTTGCCTTTTGGGAGGTCTGACGTCTTCTGCCAGCGTTCAGTGGGTGTTCTGTAGGAGCAGTTCCACGTGTAGTTGTATTTCTGATGTATCTGTTGGAAGGAAGGTGATCTCCGCGTCTTACCCTTCCACCATCTTGCCCCTCCTCCTGTTTTTTATTTCTAATTTAATTCCATTGTGGTCAGAGAATATACTTTGTATGACTTGAATCCTTTTAAACTTATTAAATCTTTAAATCTGTGGCCTAGAATATGGTCTGTCTTAAGAAATGTTTTGTGTGCACCTGTAGGGAATGTGTATTCTATATTTGTTGTGTGGAGTTTTCTATAAATATTAATTGGGTCAAGTTGGTTGATACTGTTGCTTAAATTTTCTCTGTCCTTATTGCTTTCCTGTTTACTTGTTCTATCAATTATTGAGAGAGAAGTATTGAAATTCTTGACTAAAATTGTCTCCTTATAGTTTTATCAGTTTTTGCTTCATGTATTTTGAAACTTTATTATTGGGTGCATCATATTTTGGGGACTGTTTCGTCCTCTTGATGAACTGACCATTTTATCATTATGAAATGACTTTCTTTACCTGTGATTATACTGTTTATCTGTAATATACATTGTCTGCTATTATTATAGCCACTCCAGCTTTCTTTTGATTAGTGTTTGCAAGGTATATCCTTTTCCATCCTTTTGCTTTTAACATATTTGTACTTTTTATATGAGCATGTTTCTTATAGGCAGCACACAGTTAGGTCTTGCTCTTTTCCCAATCTGTCAATCTCTGTTTTTTACTTGGAGTATTTAGACCACTTAAATTTTATATGCTTATTAATATAGTTACCTTTAAATCTGTTATCTTGCTCGTTGTTTTCTATTTGTCCCATCTATTTTTTTCTCATCTTCCTCTTTTTATGTCCTTTTGGATTGATTGTTTTTATTATTCCATTTGTAAGCTGATTATCTACAACTCTTTGTTTTGTTATTTTAGTGGTTGCTTTAGGGTTTATAGTATACATATTTAACTTATCAGTCTACCCTTAAGTGATATCATGGTACTTCATGTATAATATAAGAATTTTATAATAGTATACGTACTTCCATTTCTTGTCCTTTGTGCTACTGTTGCCACACATTTTACTTTTATAGATATTATAAACCTCACACTACATTGTGATTATTCTTGTGTAATTATCTTTTAAAGATATTTAAATAATAAGAAATAAATCTCATGTATTTTCCATATTTGGGTTTCTTCATTCCTTTGTGTAGATCGATATTTCCATTTGGTAACACTTTCCTTCTGCCTGTAGGACTTTCTTTACCATTTCTTGTAATTGAAGTTTGCTGGTGATAAAATATTTCAGTTTTTGTATATCTCAAAAGTTATTATCTTTCCTTTGTTTTTGAAATATATTTTTGTTTTATGGAATTTTAGGTTGTTAAATTTTTCTTTCAGTAACTTAAAGATGTTACTTCACTGTTTTCTGTCTTGTGTTGTTGCTGATGAGCTATCTGCTGTCATTGTATCCTTGTTCCTCTGTACACAACATGCATTTTTTTTTCCTCTAGATGCTTTTAAGATTTTCTATTTATCATTGATTTTATGCAATTTGATTATAATGTGACTTGGTATACTTTTCTTCATGTTTCCTAGGCTTGGTGTTCATTGGGATTCTTGAATCTATGGGTTTATGATTTTTATCAAATTTGGAAAAATTTCAGCCAATATTCAAATAGTTTTCTTCTTTTTCCCCTCTTTTTCTTTGCCTTCAATTACACATAGATAAGGCCACTTGAAATTGTTCCACAGTTTATTGATACTCTTTTCATTTTAAAAATTCTCTTTTTTCTCTGAGTTTAATTTTGGATAGTTCCTATTGATATGTATTCAAAGTTTTCTAATGTCTTCTCTGCAATGCCTAATCTCGTACTAATCCCACACCATTCAATTTTATCTCACATATCGTTGTTTTCATCTTCACAAGTCCAACATTTTTTTGTATCTTTCTTTTTTTGGTCTTAACTTTATGAATTATAGTCATAATAACTGTTTAATGTGCTTGTCTTCTAATTCTAATGTCTGTCTCAGTTTTGAGTTGGTTTCAATTGATTGATTTTTCTCCTCATTATGGGTTGTATTTTCCTGTTCTTTGTATGTCTGGTAATTTTTATTGGATGCCAGTCATTGTGAATTTTGCCTTCTTAGGAGCTGGATATTTTTGTTTTCATATAAGTATTCTTGAGCTTTGTTCTGCCATGAAGTTAAACTACCTGGAAATAGATGGCATTTCTAGGTCCTGTGCTTAGGATTTTTAGGTGGGATCAAAGCAATGCTCAGTGTAGGGCTTATTATTCCTCACTATTGAGGCAAGACCTTGGAATTATGAAGTTTGACAATATGGCTGCTGGGACTAGGAACTGTTCCTGGCCCTGTATAAACACTGGGCACTGTTCCCTCTAATCTTGGATGGTTCTTTCCCAGGCCTTGGATGTTTTCCACATACACATGTGCTGATCAGTACTTAGTTGACTGTTCAATGGAACCCTTCTCCTGATTTCCAGAGTTATCTCTCTCCTTTTCTGGTCTGTCTTGGGAACTCTAGATACTTTGGCTTCCCTGGACTCTCAACTCTGTCTCCTCAACTAAAGGAACCTGCTGGGCTCCATCTGGCTTTTGTACCTTGACCTGGAGACTCTCTCAAGCTGGGAATTCTGTAGAGTTCACTTTCTTTATTTCTTGTCTCTCAAGAATCACAGTTCATTGTTGCCTGAGGTTCAGTGTCTTAAAAATCACTGCATTGCATATTTTGTTAATATTTTGAATGTTTTAGGCAGAATAGTAATGGTCCCTCTTACTTGACTGGAAACCCTAATCCTCCTTTATTTTTCTTCATAATTTTTATCACCATCTGAAATATATATTTATATATTTTTCTTTCTTAAAAGCTCCATGTGCCAAGGAAATTTTGTTGTTTTTCACTATCTAGTTCTCTTTTCCTAGAATAGTTCCTGTAATATAACAGGTGCTCAATAAATATTTATTAATGAAGGAAAGGATGAGTCAATGAATGAATGCATCCTAACACCTAGCCACCATTCCAGCCACATAGATCTACTCATGCTTTCTACCCTTGTCAGGTTTGTGCCTATGGGCTTCTGCATGTTGGTTCCTGCCTGACAAAACTCTTTCCTCTCCTCTCTGAAATGTTTACCTGTCTTTCAAGTTCCAGCTCCCATATGTCCTCCTACATAAATTCTCTGATTGTTCTGGCTGACCCAGATCTCTCCTTCTTTCAAGCCCTTTCAGCACCTACAGTCAGAACCACATAAATTACAACTGCAGTGCTCTCTATGAAGGTAATGCAAGCTCTTTGAGGACCTTCCTCATTGCATTCCTCTGCATCTAGCACAGTGCTGGTTTCAAGAAATACGTGTTGGTAATAGTTGGGGTCTCTGCTCGTTGCACACCTTGTGGGTGGAGAGTGTCTTGTGTTCTTTCTCAGTTTCCAATCTTTCCACGGTAGTGCCAGAAAGATATTTCACGAGCTGGTGACCTGTCCTCTTTGAAGTTTCCAGAAACCAGGGTCTTAATTGGTTTGGAGCAGAGAAAATGGAAGACCTTTGAGGTTTAGAGCCAGAGCACAGGGTTTAGAAATCCTTTTCTAGAAGAAAAGGGGAGAATAGTTGGAGTGAAGGACTAATATTTGATAAGCATTTATTCTATCCAATTATTTTGTCTATTATCTCTTTTAATAGCCTCCACAGAACCATAGCCTCACTATGCTAACATCAAGGCTGACATGTTGAAACAATGTCGCTTGTTAATGTAGATCCATAACAGAGTGATTTGATTTTTGGCAAAATATGCTGCTCTGGACTGAAATGTGTTCCCCCAAATTCATATCTTGAAATCTTAACTGCTAGCGTGATGGTATTTTGAGATGGGAACTTTGAGAGGTAATTAGGGTTATATGAGGTCATGAGGGTGGGGGCCTCATGATGGCATTAGTGCCCTTTTAAGTAGAGATACCAGAGCTTTCTCTCTCTCTGCTATGTGAGCACGTGGCAAGATAGACACCATCTGCAAGCCAGGAAAAGGGCTCTCACCAGGACTCAACCATGCTGGTACCCTGATCTCAGATTTCCAGCCTTCAGAACTGTGAGAAAATAAATTTCTGTTGTTTAATCCCCAGTCTATGATTGTTTTGGCAGTCCAAGCTAAGACACATGCCCATCAGTGTGTCATGACTCAGGAAGATTGGCAAGAAGTCATATCCCAGGAGAGACAGACAGGCTCGTTGCTTCCCTTCTTGGTCTTGATGAAGAATCATACAGTGTTGATATTCCCAACAGATACCCCTGAGACTCACCCCAATATAGTGCCTGGTTGTTCCACTTCCTTTCTCAGCAGGGCAGTGAGAAGGCCATCCTGTAGTGATTCTTCCTGGCTCCCTTGCTCTGTCACTGGGTCCAAGGTCACCCTGATTGGGGCTATAAAAAAGGGTTAGATGTCCCCTAGTTTTGTGGCACCAGGCAGCCCTTAGGAGGGTAGATCCTCCCTCTGTTATATCATGGGCACAACGCTCTGTGTCCTTGAAACATGAAGCTAGCTCTGAGGGTGAACTATTGGAAAGGGAATCTTTGGTCTCACTCACCAGTAGATGGCAGAGTCCCTGAAAGGTAGCTCAATCCACTGTGAGCTCCTAATCCACACAGATCATGTTCCAAATCCCCATCAGGTCTCTGTGAGGTTCCCTACTGGGGCAGCTCTCTTCTCTTGTGGTTTGTTTCCTTACCTCAACTAGTGGGAGCATCTCCCCTCTGCTGCTATCAAACAGTACTGTGTAACCCCTTCCCTAGCATACCCCTGATTGAGGGATGGTCTCACTACAACTGCTCAGCTCTCCTGGAAAAATACTTGATTCCTCTCCTCCTGGTAACAACCTATAAGCATTATCCCCTGTCCACTTCCCCAGTTAATGCTTCCAGGGTGATGCCAGCCCCTCAGAAGCCCTTCTCTCCTTTGGTTGGGATTGGTCTTGGCTGCAAATAGGAGGCCTGTTGGTACATAGAAAGAAGATAACTTGGAAGGTTCCCAGTCAACCAGAAAAGCCAATGCCAACATTTTTTAGACCTGGTACACATCCTGGGGTGAACTCGACAATGACTTCAGTTCCATTCTAGGAATGTGGCCATTTGGGGCCCCAAAGATAAGAGCTTGGAGGTTTTTCCTGTTTTGAAGTTTGTTTGTTTGTTTTTTAAATAACATTTTCTATTTCAAGAGAACCTGGGTTTTACAGATTCACCTGTTCATGTTTATGGTTTTAGGTCTTTTGTCTCTCCAGCCATCAGGGAGAAAAATAACTTTGGCAGAAGTAAAGGTGGACTGGCCACTCTTATCTCTGTCAAACTCAGGGGAACTGCTGTCAGATCTCCTGGCTCACATGACAGGGATATTTTTCTTCTAGAGTTGATCTTGTTCCCTGGCAAGCTGGTTGTGATTTGTCTTAACACTCAGAATCCCCTGCCAGGTATGTTTGGACATGTGGTTTTGTAAAAATGGTGTTTTGATTTGTACTCTGGTTAGAGCTGGTTGTTTTGGATCTTGAGTAACTGAATTGGCAGCTGCTTTGTTTGGGCTCCACTGGGAGCCACTGGGAGATGGCTAGATCACGTCTCCATGTGACAAATGTTTAGAGACAGTTATCCTGATTGAAAGAGAAACTTCTCAACAAACTCATTAACAAGTAGAAACCATGGTGTGGAATGGTAGCTTGTGGAGTACATCTGGGGGAAATTTTAGTGGTACCTCTTCTCTATTGGGCCACCTCTAGCAATATTGACACTATTAGTCAGCCCGCCTCGGGTTAACGGCATCCAAAGGATGTATAATCTGGATTGGATAGAAAGGGAGTATGTCCCTCTTGTTTCAACCATGGACATGATCGTCACAATCCACTGGTCTACAACTTTGTCCTGGAAAAGTTAGGGGGCTGAAAAGGATGGGCAAAAGAGCTTTCAAACTCTTTGGAATCTCAACATATTTTCTCTCCAGGTTTTTAAGGTGGAGGTCTCATTTACTAGCAGAGTGTAGAAAACTTAAAATTGAGTTTAGTCGCCAAGTGTTCCAACAAAATTGAGCCTTAATCTCCTGGCTCCTGGTTTGACAAGAATGACTTAATGGTCAAAAACGAAACAAAACAATACCCCCAAAACAAAAAAGTGCACATGCACACAAAATTAACTGGATTAGGGAAGACCCATGCAAAAATCAAAAGTGTCCAACTGGAACCTTATCAAATTTAAAGTCTGTTACAAATTTTACATTGCCTGGAAAACACTTAGTTGTAATAAAACTTAGTGAGATGACCTGAATGTGGCCGATAGATCTAGTAATAAAAACAGACTTCAGGACAATTACCTGAGGCACACCACGGGGATTAAGACCATGGGGTTCAGATTCCAATTGAGTCTTGGAGGCTTGTTCTCCCAGCTCTAAAAGCCACCCACCACAATGTTTGCAGATCCCAAGTTGCTCTTGGTGGAGCCTCTCACACTGTATAAAATCGTAGCAAATAGTGTTCAAAACTGTAGCTGAATACCACACCAGAGGAAGATCATTTGTGCTAAGAGCTATTGATGACTCTGAATGGTGGGTTCCCTGCCCTAGTAACTCACTTAGCTTTATTGAGTCTATGAACATTGATTGACTGCCTGGACAAAGATGTAGTTTATATCATCTTAAAAAAAGAGACATCTCTCTGCTTCTCCCAAATACCGACTTACTAGTTTTTGGACATTCTATAGGAAGTGTATGTTGGATGAACTAACTTGATGAACTAACTGGGTTCTCAGACCAATGTTTTATGTGAGAAGCAGACAGGCTTTTAGATAAGGCTTTTCAACCACAGACCACGTTTTTAACCAATTACCACCTGGTGGTGAAGGCCTCCAGGAACAATATTAGATCATGTGTGGTTTGTATTGACTCTTCCTTAGCCTTTATATTGATTATAAAGTAACACATAAGCTCATCAAAGACCCACAGTTATTGACACTTATACATACTTGGTACTACAGTTTCATAATAGCAGTCAGGGTCAGTTGATGGAGCAGTAAAATCAGGAAGTATTTTGAACCCCATCATTTCAATTTGTTTCTTAACTGTTATCACCTTCCGGATGAATGGGACACCATCCCCCCAGGATAATGAGTAGAAAGGCACACATTGTTTTATATCATACTCTTCCCTGCCTTGAACTAGGAGTGATCTGAAGAGACAAGGGGTCTAATACCTACTGCTAGAAGGAGACCTCCAGAGCAGTGATCACAGAAGCAATGTTACTAATTTTTGGTAGACGTTTTTAATGCTTTAACTGCTTTATAAGCAAAAATTGTGCATGGTTAGGAGCATAAATTTTGCCCCCAATGGTCTGGGTTCAAATCTAGGCTTTTCCACTTCTTAATTGTGTGACCCTGTGCCTATTTTCTTCATCTATGAATAGTAGTGGGGCTTTCTTCCTTGGTAAGTTTACATAATTTAATACCTATAGAGTTCCCAGAGTAGCCTGACATGTAAAAGAGTTTTCTATGGAAGTCCATACTTGTGCTCCTGTGCATATCAACTTAAAAAATTCCAGGCTAAAATTCTTACGGTCATTCTCCATGGTGTGGCCTTGCCCACCCATTTATCTGTGCACTGGGATTGACCCAAGACACTTTACCAAGAAGGACATTGGCTTTGCCTGACCACTGGCTTCTCCAGTTGGAGAAGGAATGGCTTCTCCTCAGCCATTCTCCCTGAGGGGCTCCTCAGCTCTGCTCCTACAAGAGGATGCCACCCTCACTCTTGGCTCTGCTGTTGGTTAAGGAGCATGGGTTTGAAATGGCAGGTGAGACTAGCTGCACTCTGGGTGCTTTTCAGGGTGGACAACCTTGAGCTCATTGTCTCTCAATACTGACCTTAAAAAATTCTGCTAAGAGAAACAATATTTAAGGAGATTGTTCAAGTGACAACCTGGAGTCTAAAGAGTCTGACATCTATCCCAGTTCAAGTCCTATCACTAGAGTTGGAGACTGAGATCTCATCGCTCTGTTCTTCCCATATTCCCTCCCCTGAATCTTACTTCTTTCACTAAATGGAACTTTGGTGGGGGGCTCTGCTCTCAGTCCATACTGGGAGTGGTTAAAAATATCTCAGAGGTGTTTACTACAAGGGTGTTGCTCATTGCATCACGTGGGGTCCCCCTTAAGAGGCTTCCACAGACACCATCCTCTCTGTCCTCAGTGCCATGTATGGCTATACCGCTGGTCATTTAGTGTTTCTCTTAGGAACCCTATGAACTACATAAATGACCAACCTTCCCTTTTCACATCAGCTTCTAAAACATTTGGGGTCATGTGTGTGGCCAACTCTTAGATCTTTGTCATCTTCACTTTTCCAGCTTCGTTTCTGGATTCTGCTTTATCCTTACCTTAATTCCTTTCTTTTTTTGCATGAGTTTCAACCTTTATCTTGCTATCTTATTGTGATCTCATAAGCCCTCTTCAAACTTATCTGGAGCGAAGTAAGGATATATATGAATAAATAATGAACTCCAGGGAGTAGATGTCCCCTTTAGAGATGAGGAAACTGAGGCCCTGAAGGGTGAATCAACTTGCCCAGTGTTATAAAGCTGAAAGTAAGTAGATGGCCAAGGTTGAGCTCAGTCCTGGCTGACTCTGTAGCCTGGTTTCTTTTCACCGCCTCCCTCCTGCACAGAAATATACTCAGAAAGAGGTGTGCTGAGCAATGAGAGGAACCGCTGATACAAGCAGCTGGTGGGGTGAAGCTGATGAGAACTGAAAACTGTACATCTATTTTACATCTAGGAAGGACATATTTATGGAACATTTTGGTCATCAGGGTATAAGTAATCTGTAGAGTCAATTCCAATTGCATTGTAACCTCGATTAACTGAGACTGGTTAGCTTGGGTAATTGAATTGTCAAGTTAACTGAGAGTCAACTCAACAGATTGTACTTTTCCACCCTGACTATTGAAAGTTTTCTTGTAGTCTCTGACTATTTTCCTGCCTCAGCTACTACAATGTACTGTACATGTTGGGACCGTTATTATAATTCTAGACTTCATTCAATACCTAATGCAATGCGCTTAACAAAATAGGACCTCATCATCCTTCTTGATTCTGTTGAATATTAGGAGTTTTCTTGGGCCTTAGGGTCAAGTTTGTATTTATCAGTTCTCTCTGAGCAAGATAGTTGATGGGCACACAGACAGTGGAGCCAAGACACTGACCCCACTGCAAGCTCGTATGTGTTCCTCAACACACCCCACTGTCTGTCTAGTCCACTGACCTGAAATAATGGGGAATCTTCATAAAACTACAGTCAGAGACAGGTCTATGTTGCTGTGATTTGCCTGATTCACTTTAAATCAAAGCTCAACGATTTTGTTTTAGTTACCTGGGAGTCCATTTGGGCAGAATTCTGGTTAGTCAGGATTTTGTTTGCCTGTGTGGCTTTCTCATCATCCTTTACCATTTATTGAATCCCTCTTGTGCCCAGAGAAATGTGCTGGGCTTTGAGAATAGAAAGATGTATGGAGACTAGAAAAGTTTAATTTCCTGGTGATGAACAGACTAAACTGGCTGTGGGTGGGAGGTACATTGAAGGTGATATGAATCCCCTTCTGTGGTATATCACAAAGAGTGCTGGCTTTGGTCTCAGACCCACCCCTGACCTTCTGCAGAACTGGTGGATAGTTCCCCAATTTTTCTGAACCTCAGTTTCCTCATCTGTAAAGTAGGGATACAAATGGCTATTCAGAGCGTTGTTAGAAAGATCAGAAAAAATGTATGTGAAACTCCAGCACATAATAGATGCTCAATAAATGGTATCCAGTAATAGCATGCCTTTGAGCATTCTCTGCTCAGAAAAACAGGGAAAACTCTCAAAACTGTTTTAAGAACAGGTGGTATAATTTCTGTGAGGTCCCTATAGATGGCAGGTTGAAGGGCCAAGGCCACTGCAAGCTATAGTCTATGGACACGCGTGTCTATAAATAGCCCCAGCTTGTGTAAATACATGATTGAGTGCAACAGTCTGCATCATAGTGAAGATATGTATGCACTGCTGTCAACCATTGTACAGCTGCTGGCGTCCGCCTCGTCCATTCATCAAGCCCCACGGCTGCCCAACAGAAAGAACATTGTGTGCCTTGCTTGTTCCTCACACTTTATGCTGAGAGAGAGCAAATCAGTAGGAGAAAATGTGGATTTGTTCTGCTGAGAAGAAGGGTGGGGGCTGTAAGGAGTGGTGGGGAAGGGGGCATGAAAACGAGTGAGGTGCAGAAAGGATACAGATGGAAGGGAAGGGATACTAAGAGAAGGGAAGGTGAAGGCAGACACGGAGTGTTCCCTTGTCTGGTGGTTTGCAACTTCCCCTGAGTCTAGAAAGTTGTTTTGCATTCACAGAGAAAAACGACATCCAGAAAACTGAGGTACGGAGCTGAGGACTTTGCTTGCTCTGGCTGGGTCGGTGGTCCACACCAGGGACAGTCCAACCTCTTCTGTTCTCCTTCACATATCCCTTTTTTTCCCCTTCTATCTCCTCTTTTCTTTCCTTTTTGGTTTGATTTTCTTCCCCACTCCCTCTCTCCTCCTGCTTCCTTCTCTTCCCGCTTTCTTTTTCCAAACCTCAGGGTTGGTGCCCAGGTATCTCTTTCACTAACTGAACTTTTCCACCGCCCCCATCCCCTAACCAAGCCATGAACGCCCTGCTGCTCAGTGGGAGGCACACTCAGCCTGTTAATAACCTCAGTTCAGCTGCCAACCAAGCTGTGTGCAGACTAATCCTGCAGGGAGAGGTGGACCTGGGCGTTCTGGGAAATGATGGTGGGTCCAGGCAGCCCAGAGCCGTCAGGTGGGACAGGGGCAGGAGGTCTTCGGGAATGGTGGAGGGCGGGGGAAGGTGGGACGTGGGGGCAGTGAGACAGTCCCGAGCCTCCTTCCAAGGCCTGGCGAGGGCTAGTGAGGCGACCTGAGCCCTCATGTTGCCCAGGTGAGCAGAGAGAAGCATGGTGAAGGGGAAGGGGTCCTGGACCCAGATGCTGGGGGGTCCAGTGTCCTCCCAGGTACTTACCTGCTTTGAGCCTCAACTACCTCAACTTTCAAATGGGAATGATGATTCCTGGCCCTGCCACTTATGGAGCTCTAATGAGGGAAAAGGAGGTAAACAACTGGAACCTTCTCCTACCATGAGGCATGGCATGTTAGTCAGCTCAGCTGTCACGACAAAGCACACAGACTGGGGGCTTAAACAACAGACGTGTATTGTCTCACAGTCCTGGAGGCTGCAAGTCGAAGATCAAGGTATCAGCAGGACTGGTTTCTTTTGAGATCTTTGTCCCTGTCTTGTAGGTGGCCTTTTCTTCTTCCTCTGTCTTCACATGATCTTCCCTCTGTGTGTGTCTGTGTCCTAATCTCCTTTAATTACAAGGCCACCAGGCATTTTGGATGAGGGCCCACCTTACCGACCTCATTTTAACTTAAGTATCTCTTTAAAGACCCTGTCTCCAAATACAGTCACACTCTGAGGCACTGGGGGTTAGGACTTCAACATATGGATTTTGGAGGGACACAATGCAGCCTGTAACACACGGCTATTTCTATTGTGTTGTCACCCCTGGGGTTAGGGTTTGTCCAACAGATGGGAGCATGTGCAATCTTGGCAGATGGGAGGATGGAGAGCGGGTTCCAGAGGGCCCGTGGGGCTGGACCAGTCTTCGGAGGGTGGGAGCTGGAATCCAGTGGCGTCCACCGAGGCTCTTCTCCTCGGTGGTCCATCTTCCTGCCGCAGCTCCACTGCAGCAGCCTGCCCATTAGGTCTGCTACAATTACTCAGAACTGGTGGCTTGGGCCCAAATCTGTCCAGACACTCCTTCCAGGGCCTACAAAGAGGTAACAGTCATGGCCAACCTCAGTCATGGCCCCAGCTTCTACCCTCTCCCACCTGTGAGATGAGAGGAGGGATTTGGGGAGGGATAACTCATTCGTCTATGAGAAGTTCCGAGGCTTCTCCCTTCCTTTTATATCTGGGTCGGGGGGCATCTCCTTCCAAAGGCAATAATGAGAGATTAGATAATCACTCATAGAACCTGAGGTTGTACGAGCTCTATCCCCGGCTGGATTCTTGCTGAGCTGGGCGCTGACAGGCTCATCCTGGTGTTATCTTTGGGATGGTATGTGAGGCAGCGAGGGATCTTGAGGGGCAGCTGCTATGTGTTGCCAGGAGTTGGAGGTGAACCAGAACACAGACCCTGGTGCCTGCTTCTCACCTGGGGTCTCTGGCGGTGGGAGATTGGCTGCAGCAGTTCATGGGTGGGAGTAGGGATAGCAGAATTGGGTGGGCCGCCCAACAGAAGGGAATGGCGACCGCCCTGCCTAGGGCCCAGGGTTCAGCGAGAAGCATCCTTGAGGGCAGGGCAAGAGGCTGGAGCTAGGGAGGACACACCTGCAGGGAGAGCAGGTTGAGGGCACAGAGCCCAAGAGGGCTGAAAAGGGGCACCCTGGCCCTTCTCTGTTATCAGCAATGAGGGTGCCAAGTGAATCTGGCATGAGGAGCAGGATTTCTAGGAAAGGGCTTCCAGGAGCTTTCCAGGTACTGGGTCTCTGGCTTCCCCAGTCAATCCTGTAAACGGTGGGTACCCCAAGCCCTGCCTACTGGGCACCAAAGTGATCTAACTCTCCCCCACTGGCCATGTTGCTCCACACTTACCGTATTCAGAGGGAGAACAGATAGCTTGTCTCCACTGCACGGGGGCTCACACTTACATGTCCAGTGGAGCGGCTGGACCCCTCTCTTGTGGGGTGATGAGAGGATGGGGGCCCGGCCTTCTCTTCTCTGGCTGACTCAGGCTTGTAAATTTCCCTTTCTCCAACAAAGCCTACCCCTTAATCCATGCCGTGTGATGCTGTAGAATCGTCCCTAGCCCTGTGGCACCAAGCGGTGACTCATAGGGGCTTACCCGGCATGAAATGCCTTAAGGAAATTGTGCCCTCAGGCAGAGGTTGGCTGCAGTCCATGAAATCAGGCTGAGCAGAGCGAGACCCAGGAGACCTCTGTCTCGGTCGGTTCAGGCTGCCATAACAAGAGAACACAGATGGGGGTGCGGGGCTTAAACAACAGACATTCATCCCTCACGTTTCTGGAAGTCCAAGGTCGAGGTCCCAGCAGAGTGGTTTCTGGTGAGGCAGCTCTTGCTGGTTTGTAGATGGCCATCGTCCTGCTGTGTCCTCACGTGGCCTTTTCTCTGTGTGCATGGAGAGAGAGGGTTCTGGTGTCTCTCTCTTTTTATTAGGAGACCAGTGCTGTGGGATTTGGGCCCCACCCTTGTGACTTCATTTAACCTTAATTACCTCCTTTAAAGACTCTGTCTTCCAAATATAGTCACGTTGGGAGTTCAGGTTTCAACATACAAACTTTTTTTGGCATGGGGTACACTTAGTCCATAAGACCTCCGTGCCACTGGAAGGCAGTCAAGTAAAAAAGATGCCATCTGTCTCATTCTGCACCCACCCCAACACACAAGAAGAGGGAGAGGGAAGAGGTGTTTATGAGGTGGTCCTCACGCCTCCATCCAGTACTCCAGAGAGACAAAAAGGAAGATGTGAAAGACCAGACCACACCCTCTTGCTCCTTCAGGTCTCGGAGCTGAAGCATGTCCAGAGCTGAGGAGGAGAAGAATTTTAAATGGACCCAGATCCAAGCCTAAAATGGACTAAATTTTTTAATAATCAAAATCGACCAGAAGGTTAGAGAATCTGCCCAAGGTGCCATTAAGGGATCTGCTCTGCGTGGAGGAGAAGAGATTGGATTTAGCACCATACAGAAGTCAGACTGCTGATACACCAGCCCCATCGCTGCAGGAGATGAAGTCCTTTGTGGTCAGAAGAACTTGCCACGTTCCATAGACTCTCCTGACTGCAAACTCTCCAGGACTGGCTCCCTCCCTATAATGGGCAGCACTTGGAGGGCAGGGCCCCAAGGCACAGCGTTGCCTCCGGTTTGGGGCTCTCCTTTGTTTCCCAGAGGAGGGACACAGTGGCCGGGATGAACAATCAGAGGGCATCGGCGAGACAAGGAGGAAAGGTGCTTCCAGCTAAGAGGTCTGGGGGCAGGAGGGGCTTGATCTGTTCCAGAGCCTCTGTGGCCCAGCCTTGGGTGGAGGTTACCTGGCTCAGGAGTTCACAGACCGGATGAAGTCAATAACAGTTGGAAACTGATATAGGATTACCAGCTTTGTGTTTTGCCAAGGAAGGACATGAAGAAAAAAACCCCTGCCATCTGTTATCAACACCCTTTCCTAAAAGAAGAGAGAAGGGACATAATCTCAGAATAATGCGTAGTCTTTTAAATTGAATAAATATAGCATTGGGGAAAAAGTCTCTGTATTGCCCTTTTTAAACTAATTTTGCGGAGGTGGATGAAAACTTTAGTAATCTGAGTTGAAGCTTGGCTGATTATGCCTGCGTGTGAGTGTGTAACCTGAGCGCGAGTCCGTGTGCGGGCAGGGAAGTGCGTGAATGTCTCCATGAGTGTAAGTGTGAGGGTGCGAGGTTGTGAGTGCACAGATGAGTGTTCACATGTGTGTGTATGTGTGTGTTGAGGATGGGAGAAGGGTGAGGTGTTTGAGTGTGATGGGAGGAAAGGAGAGGGGCGCTCACGGTGGCAGGAGCTGGAGTTTGCACGTTACCCCAGGACCCTGACTTGCTGAAAGCCCGCTCAGTTATCAGGGACGTTCCTCCCTTCTGTCCCCCATCTCTGCCCCTGCCTTGTGCTCTTTCCTTTCCTCTTCTCCCCCACTCTAATTGCCCATCCCCTGGTCGGAGGAGAGGCCGGTCAGCAAAGCCGCCAGACTTCTCACATCCTGCCAAGAAGAATTGCTGTTGTGTAAAGGAGACTTTACATCCTCCTGACACATAGTCACTTTGGGAAGCAAAACTAGGCCAAGTCCTTATTCAGCAAAGGACTCAGATCCCTCGGGGCCTGGCCCTTCCTGAGCCTCTCACATGGTTTATGACCTTGAGTCAGCGATGCTGCCCTTCAGCCCCTCTGGCTGGGACAGAGCCACAGGTGACCTTGAAACTTCCTGGAGGGACCCTTTGGCCCTCTCTCCTTGTTTCATGGGGCAGAGCCACTTGATCTTGGTTCAGACTACTGGCCTGGGGCTTGAGGTTCTCCCTTGCTGGTCCCAAACCAACACTTGGCTCTTCTGCATCAGCCCTCCCCTAGGGCAAGAACTTGCTCCAGTCAGCCTGACGGCCCCCCAAATCCTCCAAAATTCTGCACCATCTAGTCTCTGTGACTTTTTAAAATTAATTATATATATATATTTTTATTGAAGGATAGTTGATGTACAATGCTGTGTCAATCTCTGCCATACAGCAAAGTGACGCAGTTATACACATAGAGACATTCTTTTTTTAAATATTCTTTTCCATTATGGTTTATCACAGGATATTGAATATAGTTTCCTGGGCTATACAGTAGGACCTTGTTGTTTATCTATCCTATATATAATAGTTTGCATCTGCTTCCATGACTTTGTTTTGAAAGTTCTCCTCTCCTGAGAAGACTGCCCTCTCAAATGGTAGCCCAACTTCAAAGGTCAGCTAAACACCACCTCCTCCAGGAAGCCTTCCAGCACCACTGCAATGAATGCTGACGTTGCCAACCAGGAAGAGGGGAGTGTGGGGACTAGAGTCTGACCTCCAAATCCTCCCCCATCTTTTAAAACCTGTGCTGCAGGGGGCCTCTGGCTTGTCTCTCTGCCACACTGTTTGAGATGTTAGCATTCAGATTAATCTCCTCGGCTGGTCCCCCGTGCTGATTTTACCTATATATATATATTTTAAAGTCATACTTTTGTTTTTACTGTTTTTAAGTCTTTTATGTTTTTACTGTATTTGTCTTTTTATGGAGTCGTTTTTTAATGCTTATTATTTCTCATTGATTTTTACTTTCTCGTTTAGTGTTTACAATAAACGAGGGAATAGGAAATGGCAGCATGAGGGGGAGGGATGGGAGTCCTGGGGTCTCTGGCTGGGCAGGCTGGGTGGGGGAGAAGGCAGCTGGGCTTTGGGCAGGACAGAGACAGGTCAACCAGCCACTCACAACTCGGGGATCAATTCTACCATTCACTCTGAGCCCCAGTTTTTCATCTGTCAATAGAGATCCGAGTACACCAGGTTGTGAGAATTGAATTAGGTAATGCCTGTAAGGCTCTCAGCACAGTGCGTGGGCCCTGCTAGGCACTCACAAAATGAAATTTCTGCTCCTCAATTTCACTCCCCAAACAGAGTCCGAAGCTGGTCTTTAAGGAAGCCCTGGCTTGGATGTGAAGAGGGCGCCACTAGCCTGCACGGCGCCTTTCTGTGAATTAGAGAAGGGCGCCCCCTCTGGGCAGACAAGGCATAGTAGCTCGGTGGCCACGGGAGCTTGGCTGGGCCTGGCGCCCAGGGCACATCCACAGGCAGCAGCCTCAAAGTGATGGTGGAAGGCAGTCAACCTCATGTTCAACACCCCCATCCCTTCGGCGGAGTTGCTCAGCACGGGAGCCGCGAGGCCAGCCCCAGAGGTGGCTCAGGGGACCTGTTAGGCAAAGGTGTTTGTGCTCAGAATCTTCTGGGGGTGGGGAATGGGGACCCACACTACTCCTTTTCCATGGATATACCCCCAGGAGACGGCCTCCCACTTCCTTCCTTTTATATTTTTCTTGGCTCTCTATTTCCTAGTGTATGGCGGGTGCTTAATAAATGCTTCTCCTGTGGGGTACAAATGTGAGGGGACTCAGGGAAGGGGCTGCGAAGTAAAAGGAAAATGGCCTATGGACCTTTGCTGCCCCACCTCCGCCCTTCCAGCTGCAGCCTCTGAGAAGCAGAGGGGACACCAGCTCATGATTCTCCCTCAGTCTCAAGTTCACAGACCCCGTTAACTGGCCAAATGCATTGCAACAGAATTTCTGTTCCATTTTCAGGCCTCCTTGCATTTGGACAGACCTGCAGCAGCAGGACGAAGGTCCCTCTCACCATGCACTTTGATACCCCAGGGCCCTGTGGAAGTTTTAGCGCTCCTGGGAAAAACTCTGACTTAACCTCATTATTATTCTTTCCTTCAACAAATCCTCACTGAGCACTGACTCAGTGCCAGGTCCTCTTCTAGAACTGGGGATGGGTGGTCAAGGAGACAGTCACAGGCCTGTTCTCAGGGAGATGGCATCTAACCATATCATCAGCTGTGGTCTTTGTCACCTGTCTGACCCCAGTTCAGAGGGACACAGGTCACAGGCATTTGGGAGCAGAAACAGGGCATGGTGTGGGTAGGTTTGGTATGAGGGGGAAGCGAACCGCTGCTGGAGGAGTGATGAGAGGGTGGGAGGAACGATTCCTCTTAGTAATGTCCTGAGGGTTGGCTGCGTCCAGCCTCCATTCTGTCACCTGAGTGATTTTCTAAAAGGTGCATCTGACCACCCCTGGCTCCTTTATAAGCAGCCACTCCGCTCTCTGCATATGTTCCAAGCCCTTAGTGTGGCTTGAACCATCCTAGCCACCTCGTACCTCTGGAACCCCAGGCCTCACACTGCACACACCAGCAATTTAACCTGCTTGTGGCTTCCCCAGAGCCTCCCCTGAGCTTGCATCCTTCACATGTTTGCTTGGGCATTTCGCTTTGTTTGAAATGTCTTTATCCACCTCCGTCGTCCCTTGGCTGATGATTTCTCATCACTTGGTGCTTATTTCATGCCTCACCTCATCCAGGTAGACCTTCCTTGCTCTCGCAGGCTGGCTTAGAGACACAGCAATCTCCTGGGGATCTTGCTAAGAGCCAGATTCTGATTTAGTGTGTCTGGAATAGGGCCGATGATTTGCATTTTCTCACAAGCTCCCAGGTGATGCTGGTGCTACTTGTCTGTGGACTGCACTTCAGAGAGCAAAACGTTCTAGGCTGTTGGGTCTGGTTCAATGTAGAACGTCTAACTTTAACCTTTTGGGGGTAAGGGACTCTTTTGAGAAGCAAGTGAATGTTTTGGACACTGTTTCACAAAATCACATATACAAATATTTTTGTAATATTTTCAGAGATTATATTGCCTCCTGAAGCTCACCCATGTGGGTCCAGGTTGGAAATCCCTTCCCGAGGGCCACTGCATAATGCAACAGTTAAAGATACGGGCCCACGTGTTCAGAAGCCAACTTTGCCTCTTAGCTGGCTGCCCTCCCCGAGACTGAGTTTCCTCGTTAGAAGAGTTGTTTAAACTTTTAGAAAAAGATGACGCTAAGAGTAACTTTCTCATCGGGTCATTGTTATGATTAAAAGCGGTAACGCAAGAAAAGTGCTTAGCACAGGGTCTGATAAGCTCTTGATAAATATTCTTCTTCTTGCTATTATTATCATTAATCGTTGATGTGTATGGAAAAGAGTTGAAGTCAGAGGAACTGGGCCCCACAGAGAAGAGATACTAGCTGAGCGCTCTGGGCCCCTGCCCCTCCCCACCAAGTGCTCTGGGAACAGAGCCGGTGGTCCCTATTCTTCCATGAAGACACTGAGGCTTCAGGAGAATGGAACCTGTGTCAGAGTCACTCAGCTTCTAAAGCAGCAGAGGGAGTTTTGCAGATGGCAGCTCAGTTCCAGTGCTGGTATTTTTTTTTCTGTATTTCCCTGGATGAAAGTAAATACGTGGAGGCATGGAGAGGTCTCCCCCCCCACCCTTATACACATATTTAAGTTATTTTCCCACATTTTAATAAAACTCTATTAACTCTAATTGTCATCATTTTCGGCAACATTACAAAGCCGCCTGTGAACTTTTCTCAACACATTAGTTTCTTAGGTGGTTAATTATTAGCCATTAATTTTGGTGAGGCTTTCTGCAAAGTGACGGCTCCATAGAGCCATTTACCTGTTTATTCATACTTTTCACCAAAGACCTATTTTTCTTTACACAAACCCAACATTAAATATGCAGCCAGTTTTATTTATTTATTTTTATGAAGAAACCCTGACCTGTAAAAGCCCCTTTTTTTTTCACCCCGGTTTCAAAACAATTCATTCAGATATTTTAGAAGTTATGCAAATGAGCTTCCCTTGATTTTTCGAGGATTTCTCTAGAATTGATTCTGGGATTCTGTATTAATTACAGCTACCCAGGCATAGGGGCTGTCACATAATGGATATATTTAGCAAGAATGACAAGGCTGATAATTATGCACAAGGAGCCTTGGAAAAGGCATTGTTTACTTTGATGTTTAATTTCGGCAGACTTCTTTAGTTTGTTAAACTTAATCAAAAGCAATCAAAATACACTGGTGTGAATTACCGCAAATTAATTTCAAACCAATGGAAAACATCATGTCTTTCAAATGCGAATGTTGAACTGGAACTTTTGAATGAACCACTCAGAGCCAGGAAGGGGTAGGTTTTTAAGTGTTGAACATTTCTCTAGAGCTTGAATTAGGATCTGAGTGAGGAATGGGTGAGATTCCAAAAGAAACTATGCTTTCAGGAAAGACTGAAGGCTTAGAAATGACCATGACTTTGGGATTTAAGGCAAACTCTGTGACCTGGGAAAGTCACTTAAACCCAGCTTCTCAGGGCCTCAGTTTCCTGATCTGTTCAACAACCTAATTCTTGCCTTGTTACCATTATTAGTAAAGAACACTTAACCTTTATCATATTTATTGTTTACTCTGTACCAAGTTCTGTGTGTACCCTTATTTCCCTTAAACCTGACAATGGCCTCATGAGGTTGGTGCCTCTGTTGAAAAGATAAGGACTCAGTTCCAAGACTCTTATGAACCCAGGCACTCTCCCTCCAGATTATGACTTAGGGATATTGCGTTTAATTCTAGAATTTTCTTTAGTTTGACAACTTAATCAGGAGCAATCAAAATATGCTTATGAACATATAGAAAATTAATTTCAAGCTAATGTAAAAGATTATCTATCCTTGCCATGGAGAATCAAGTGAGAAAATGGATGTGAAAATATTTTGTAAAACGTTGACTGCTATGCCAGTGAACAGTATTAGCAGTAAGAGAGTCAGCCTAGCGGACTGCGCCGAGGCCAGTCCTACAGATGAAGACACTCAACTCCTCCAGCTCATGACTCATTATGGGAGGCTACGTTCTATTTTATGAGATCTGTAATTTCAATGGGATCCACTGAGTCATTCAAGCATTGATTCATCGAACACATTTTCTAAGTTTATTTACCAAGATCAAGGTACTTGGAAAGGGACACAGAGTTTGATAAGATGTCGTCTTGACCTCTGGGAGCCCACCATGTAGCAACATAGACAAACAAATAAATTGTTCATGATAATCCAAGAATCCATGGAAGAGGATCAAATGATGATACGTGTTTGGCACTGTTTTAACAAAGAAGCTTGAGTCTGTCCCATTTATCAATGTATCCCCAACACTTGGCACAGAGATGGGCCAAAGTATTTGATACATTTGGTTGAATGAGTGAATTATAAATGGGTCCTGGATATCAGGGTGGGCATCCAGAGCGGATGACAGTCAGTCGAACCTTGTAAAGGTTAACCTGGTATTTATGGGTGAAGAGGGACTGTGTGAGGTGTTGGTGGGGGGTGTGTGATTAGTTGGGTATGGCTGCCACAGGGTGTGTAGATCACAGTAGGGTGTCTAGATGGAAAATTGTGGCTAGTGGGGGCTGGGCTTTGGTTCTTATGTTACAGAGGGTGAGGTTTACTCTGTGTGTTTTGGAGGAGGGATATGGCCTAACACTGTGGGACCACTGTCTGTGGTAGGTACTTTGAGTACCAGACTGCCCAGGGCTTGAATCTCTGTTCACTCTTTGCCAGCTGGGTTAATTTGGGTAAGTCACTTAACCTCTTTCTACCTTGAATTGTCAAGTGTAAAATGGAGATGATAATCATCTTTTTTTCATGGAATTGTGAGTATTACGTGAACTGTTAGGTATAAAGCATATAGAGCCATGCCAGAAACATAGTTAGCCCTGAGTTGGTGTCAGCTCTTATTATTAATTGGTGTTTGATGGCCCATGTGGGACTCCTGGCTTTGCCACTTGTTGGCTACGTAACCTTAAAGTAATGGCTGAAGCTCTCCAGTCCTCACTTTCCTCTTTTGTAAATGGGGCACTCGAAGTGCATCTGCCTAGGGTGAGGCTTTGGTGAGACAATGCATGCAGTTTGCCCAGTGCCTACCTGAGAGCAAGTCCAACTGGACCTGGGTTAGGTCCACTCTGATGAGAGGATAGTTGGATGAGACGTGAGGGGTGTGAGACTTGCTTGGAGGCTGATGGAATTGTTAGTGTGAGAGACAGTGAGCTACACTTTTGTGAAGCCAGAACGAAAGCAGTGATTGGTGAGATGGAGAGAAAAGGGGAGGGTGAATTTGAGACACTTGCCTGTTGGATCTGGAGGCTTAAGGGAGGGAAGCGAAGAGAAAGACAACGAGGTTTCTAAGCTGGTTTTGGGGAGCATGTGTGCACATGGGCTGAGGTGAAGAACACAAGAGAAGCAGGTTTGGGGCTGAAGAGTGATGATGGACTCCCTGGAAAGGCAGATGTGGGACTGAGAGGGCTTCAGAGAACATGTCTCGTAAGCTAATCATGTTTAAACTGAGTCTGCATTTTTAGGAAGATGAACTTACCCACATTGTTTTTTTTTTATTATGGTATAATATACATAACAAAATTTACTATTTTAACCATTTTTAAACATACAGTTTAGTGGCATTAAGTACATACGCATTGTTGTGCAATCATCACCACCATCCTTCTCTGGAACTTTTTCATCTTCCTCAACTGAAAATCTGTACCATGAAATACTAACTCTCCATTCCCCCACCTCCTAGCCCCTGGCAAGCCCCATTCTACTTTCTGTCTTTATGAATTTGACTACTCTAGGGACCTCATATAAATGGAATCATAGACTATTTGTCCTTTTGTGACTGGCTTATTTCATCTAGCGTAACGTCTCCAAGGATTATCCATATTGTAGCATATGTCCAATTTCCTTCCTTTTAAAAGTTCAATAATATTCTGTTGTACGTATAAACCACATTTTGTTTATCCATGCATTTGGGTTGCCTCCACCTTTTGGTTATTGTAAAGAGTGGTGTTATGAACATTGGTGTACAAATATCTGTTCGAGTCTCTGCTTTCAGTTCTTTTGTGTATGTACCCAGAATTGGAATTGCTGGATCATGGGGTAATTTTATGTTTAATTTTCTTAGGAACCACCGTACAGTTGTCCACAGCAGCTACATCATTTTGCATTCTCACCAGCAACACACAAGCATTCTGATTTCTCCACATCCTCACCAACACTTGTTATTTTCTATTGTTTTTGTTGTTTTTTGATAATAGCCATCCTGATGGGTGTGAAGTGACATCTCATTGAGATTTTGATTTGCATTTCTCTAATGATTAGTGATATTGAGCTTCTTTTCGTGTACGTATTGACTGTTTGTATATCTTCTTTGGAGAAATGTCTACTCAAGTCCTTTGCCCATTTTTTTTTTTAATTTTTTTTTTTTATTATTTATTTATGGTTGTGTTGGGTCTTCGTTTCTGTGCGAGGGCTTTCTCTAGTTGCGGCAAGTGGGGGCCACTCTTCATCGCGGTGTGCGGGCCTCTCACTGTCGTGGCCTCTCTTGTTGCGGAGCACAGGCTGCAGACACGCAGGCTCAGTAGTTGTGGCTCACGGGCCTAGTTGCTCCGCGAGCGGCATGTGGAATCTTCCCAGACCAGGGCTCGAACCCGTGTCCCCTGCATTGGCAGGCAGACTCTCAACCACTGCGCCACCAGGGAAGCCTGCCCATTTTTAAATTGGGTTGTTTGTTGTTGCATTATAGGAGTTCTTTATATATTCTGTATATTAATCCTTTATCTGGTAAATGATTTGCAAATATTTTCTGCCATTCTGTGGTTTGCCTTTTTACTCTCTTGATAGAGTCCTTTGATGCATAAAAGTTCTTAATCTTGATGAAGTCCAAGTTATCTATTGTTGCCTACGCTTTTGGTGTCCTAGCTAACCACATTACTTCTTGTGTCATGTAAGAAAAAGTCACACTGTTATGCTAAAACTTTGGGATACAAGAGAAAATCTATTTTATTATTCTCTTGGGTTACTTTAATTCTTTGACATAGGGATGTACAATGTCAAACTTATGATTCTTCTATCTTCCTCTCTGAATTTTCTTATGTGTATCAATAGTCCCATCAATCTTCTAGTTTCTAGACCTAAAAATAGTTACTCTTGAATTCCAGTCCCCTCCCTTCATAGCCAGCTATAGAACTGGGAAACTGTTTCCCTTATCTTCCTGGGCAGTGAGGCTATGTTTCCCAGCCTGCCAGAAGTTAGATTAAAGAGCTCTGGCTAACAAAACGTGGGCAGAAGGGATGTCTACTACTTTCTGGGGTGGCGATAAAAGCTTCTATACATCCATCTACGTGATCTCTCTTCCCTCATCTGCTGGCCATATGCAGAATGAAGACATTGAGGACTATGTGGGAGCCACAAGGTGGAAGGGCCCTTGGTCCCTGAATGACTGCATGGATCAAGGCCCTCCATTCACCCACATTGTACTGTGATGTGAATGAGAAATAAATCTTTACTATGTTAAGCCACTTAGATTTTGTGATTATTTATTACAGTGGTCAGACTTTGTAGACTAATCCCCCAATTTGGAATTCCTGTCAAGACCATCCTCATAATGTCTCTCGCTGTCTCCTCTGTTCCATGCCTATTTAGACTATTTTAGCCTTTTTGCTGCTCCCCTCACCCTTAAACTACTATGATCATTGGTTAACTGGACTACCTGGTTCTAGTCTTTCCTTTTCTAGATTAGCATTCATGTTCACAGAAAAAAAATATTTCTAAGAGGTTAAAAGATTTTATTCTTTTATTCAAAAACTTTTGTTAACCAGGGCTTTTCCCAATAAGACACCCTTTCCTATCCTCATCCATGGAATGCTCATCATCCTTTATGCACTCATGCTTTTTTAAAAAAACAATCTTGGCCCCATCCATTCATCCTCCTATGTCCTTATCTAAGGCTCAACCAACCTTCAAGTTCAAATGTTCCTCCTCCTCCAGCGAGCCTTCTGTGAACTCCTGTCTTACTCTCTGGCTCATATCTTTGGCACTAGAGGCACATTGCTCTTTGTACACATAGTTCCATGCTTCATGTTTTCAGCTAGACCAGATTCTTAACGTTTGGTTCATCTGCGGGATATGTGAGCCCCCTGAACTTGTGTGCCAAATTCTGTGTGTGCCTCTATGTATTTTGTTTCTTTGAAGAAGGGCTGGGCTTGCAGACTTCACAGGTCAGGTCCCTTCTAGTGTTGAAAATCCATGAGACCGGATAGCTGTTGTCCCTAGAAAACAGTTCATGTGAGCAGGAACAGATATAATACCCCAGAGGTAAGAAAGGCTTGGATGCAGGCAAACTCAGTTCATGTAGGAAGCCCTTTGTGCTCTTCCTGCTCTAACAGGAGACACCCCCAGGTCCACAGGGAGGGGACTCAAGAATTCTGCAGTGGAGTGGCTCACTGTGCCTGGCACAGCCTTATATCCGCTCACATTCCTTTGGTTCACGCAAGGCAGGTGGTTTGTGGAGTTGATTGGAAGCCAGAGCCCGTCCAGCTTACTCTACTCCTTACCAATCTCAGAGGGATGGGTGGGAGGAAGCTCCTACCAAATGCTGGGGCAGGAGAATAGCTCCCCTATTCTGGCCATTCCCCCCAAAGAATTCCATACTGGCCAGAAGCCCCCCTTCTACTGTTTAATCTCCATATTCGTAAGATTCATCTTCTCTCTAAGATGACGGGACCTAAGCCTGCTGGCCTCTGATGCTCGCTCTTCCCAAGGGAGCCCTGGCTGAGCCCAACTGGACCCTTCTCCTTGACTGTTACTGTTTGCTCAGCACCCAATCCTGGCAGCCAGCAGAGCGCCTTGCTAGCTTTTTTTCTCTACAGCTCTTTGAATGTTTAATAAATTCTTAATTAAAACCTGGGCACCTCATCTATTTCTGTCAATTGCTTCTCTGTTGTGAAGAAGAGTGGCCTACTGTATGGAAATGTCAGCTCTGCACCCCGCCCTTCCTTTACACCCACAACTACACACGTGCACACACACACACACACACACATGCACATGCTCACACAGCAATAGGACTTGGTGCTGTATTTACATAATTCTATTGACATTTTGAGGCTAAAATTATGTATGCTACTTTAATTTGCTGTTAAATTAAATTATGAATGTTTGGAATGTAGTAATTTCTTTTGTTCTATGAACAGATTGTTTTATATATCTGCCTATATTACCAAGTTATTAATTTAATGATTTCATAATAGCAGCTCATTCCTCTGGGTAATATAAAGGCTGAAGTGCACGCTCCGTACAGCATAGGCAGTCACTGCTTGCCCTACGTGAATTGAAGATTTTAGGAATAAAGATATTAGTTTTGGCAGAATGTTTAAGTGTGCATAGGGAAACTGGAGGGATGTGTCAGGTCAGCTCCAGCTAGCCAATCTCATTTTTAAAAGCCAGGACATAGTCCATCGCCCATGAGACTGAATGAAAAATAATTTTCTTAAAGTCAAGTACCTGGCTGAAGGCTGGCAGGTTTGAGAGCTGCTGCCTGCCTGTTTACCCTCACAGCTCTGGACATGGTGTTGGTTCAGCTGAGGTCTTGCCTCCTGGGGGTCTGTGGGCTATCAGCTTCCTGGATACATGCTGCCGTGGCAACATGGCATTGGCTGCGTCCTCCCACTCCTTGCTGGCATCCAACCCTATTGTGGGGAAAGGGCAAAGGGCCAGATGCTGTGTGGTGAGAGGGGACGAAGTCTGGATTCAGAGGAGCCTTCCTCCATCTCTCGGACTTGTGGCTTGCGCTCTCTGAGCCTTAATACCCTAATCAATAAAATGGGGGCATTGAGATTGCTTGCCCGACCAATTTTGTAGGAGTTGTGTGGCTCAAACAAGAAATGAGATGAGGATGCAAAAATGCTTTGTAATTGGGAACAGGGCTCTTTGGGGCCTGCTTTGTGTGGGATGTGGGCTGGTACCACTTATGACCACATACAATATTAGAGTAATGATCATGGTAATTCTCCTTCCAGCCTGAGGGGATTCCCTGCTCTCTAGGCCTCAATTTCTTCAGTTGACACCTGAGATTTGAACTTGGTGACTTACAAGGTCCTCCCCGCTTCTCGCAGATTTGGATTCTATTATTTTTCAGGAGAAAGCACCAAAATGGTTCATTTTAGTTGGGAAGCCAATGCTGAAGGCGAAGCCTTACTAAGGAGTCACAGCATATCCAGTTGTTAAATAAATACTGAGCCCCTCTAACTCAACAAGTACTGATTTAGAGCCACAGATATAGCAGTCTCGAAAAGCACCACTTCTGCCTTCTGCAAGCTGACAGTCTCATGGGAATCAGATGACTAGACAGATGATCATGTTACCCTGTGATAATGGGGGCGGGCACCCACCCCAGACGGGGGCCAGGAAAGGGGACCGGAAGCTTAGGCTGAGACCTCAAGGTTGACTAGGGATCAACCATGCAAAGAGGGGGTGAGAGGGTGAGAAGCGCAAAGGCGTTTCAGGAAGATGTAGGGCACCTGAGAGATGGAGGTAGAAGAGAACAGTGCAGCGTGGCTGGGGCATCGAGCCTGGGTTTTGGGGGGAGAGTGGTGAGATACCAAGTTGGAAAGATCAGTGGGGGCCATACCTGGCAGACATGGAGAGCCTCATTAGGCAAGGGGCAAGGGGGGAGCCACTGAAGAAAAGGGACATGATCTGTGCATCAGAAAGGACACCATGGCTTTTTGGGGAGAATGGTTTGGTCAGAATGGAGGCAGGGAGACCAATTAAAAGACTGTTGTAGTAACCGTGGTGAGAGATGATGAGGGTCTGATTTAGAAAGTGACAGTGCAGTGGGGAGACATGCACAGATGCAAGAGGTGCTCGGAAAGCAGGGTTAATAAGGTCTCCATTAGATGGTTGGGTAGATGGGATCAAATAGAGAAGAATTTTGACGGTGGGGCTACCAGAGGCCTTTGAAGTTGCCCTTTGCCCTTCAAGTTCCTTCCTCTTTGGCTCTTCTATAATTTCTTAAAAGGAAACTCTATCACCAACCCTTCCTCCCAGGGCTGACAACACTGACATGTGCAAACATGTGCTTGGATGCCTGTAGACACACACATGTTTCAGCTGTTCTGTGTGCTCAGTGGGGTAGGCAAAAAAATATTTCCCTGCAGAGCTGACAAGACTGCAAAGTTAAAAACAATGTCATTGCTTACACTTTCTTTACTTGCTTTTTTTTGACTCTGCATGTCACCTCTATGAAATATTCCTGATCTCAAGAAAAAAAAAAAAAAAGAATTTCTTTCTTCTGTGCTTTGTCTACACCTTTTGTTCTCACTGTCTCTGTTTCCATGTTAGTAGTTTCATGCACTACAGTGCATCTTAATCGTTTCTGGATTTCTGGTGACTAGCACCATGTCAGGCATGGCCGCAGTCATTACTGTCGAAGGATTGATGAGCCAGTGGATCCCAAGGGTCTGATCCCTCATGAAGGGGGCTGTGGGGCATCCTTCCCAACTTCCAGCAGAAAAGCCCTGGCTCTGCTGCCTTGAGATGTGAGACACTAAGGCACCAGCATCTGACGTTGAGCATCCTTCCCATTGTGGAAGCGCCAAAGCCAGACCCCTTTGGGGCCCAGAGAGCAGAGTTGCAAAGAAGTTGCTTTGTACATGTAAATTACTGTTGGCTGACTCATTAGCTGGAAGTGGACAAGATGGAGACAGAAAGAGAAGGAGAGAAGGAGGGTTGGTCGTGGCTCAGGTGGGAGAGGATAGGACCTATAAGAGAGAGAAGGAATGCCTGCTTAGACAAAAGATAGAGAGATGGTGAAAAATAGAAAGGGAAAGGGAAGGCAACAAAGATGATGTGGAAGAGCTCAGGGTGAGCCAGGAGCCAGAACTGGAGCAGAAGATCAGCAGTGAAAGGGGATTTTCCTCAGCATGTAGGGCAAGAAGTCAGAGGATTTGCCAACTAGGATCGGGGTGGTATGTGGAGAACAACTGTTTTGGGAGTTTGGGGAAGACGGTGAATAGGAGAGAGCTTGGACTGAAGGATCCTTAGGACAAGATGTGTTTGTTTCATTCACGGTTGTGTGCCAATGCCTGAGGCTGGCACTTCATTGGTAGTGAATAAGAGTGGAATGAATGCTGGGTGCTGACTTTGAGAACCATGCAGATGTGGAGGGAAGAGGCATGCCAGCAGGTGGGAGAAGCGTGTAGCCTCCAGGGTCTGGATCTCAGGACTGGCTTGTAGGCAAAGCAGGGTGGAGGCAGATTCGTAGTACGGGGTTGCATTCCAAGACATTTCCAGCTGATGCCCCGAGAGCCCTGGCTCAGTGGTAAATTATTGCTTCTACGCTAAACATCATGAATGGAGAGAAGGATGACTCAGAGGTCCCTAGAAGAAGGGCGCTGGGTAGGAGTCAGGGTCAAGGCTGTGGGTCCAAGGTCTCCTAAAGGAAGCCTCAGAGGGTAGAAGCAGAGGGCTCTTCAGGAAAGTGCAGGGGCCTTAACTTTTATTGCAAAATGTCTGTTGTCCTTTTTGTACCTCACAGAAAGACCACCTCTCTGGGTGAGAATGGAGGTTGGGGTGGGGGTTATGGTTAAACTCTAGGAGGAAGGGAGCCTGCCTTCCCACCGTCTGTCTTGAAACAAGAAAATCCCTGGAGAGTGTGAGAGGCCATTTGGAGCAATTCGAAGTCTGGAGCTCTGGGCTATTTAATGTTTCCAGCAATGAACTACATGATGAAACAGAGAGCACGCTCATTAATTTCATTGATGACACCCAGCTGAGGCTGGAGGGGCACCTTGGAGGATCGGATTAGAATTCAAATTGACTCCAGTAGGTCTTAGAAATTGGTCAGGAACCAACCAAATGAGATTCCGGAAGGACAAAGGCAAAGTGAGGAAAAGGCAGCCACACAGATAACTGCGAGGAACCCAATCCTGCCTGAAACCTGAAAACTTCCTTGACCTCCCTGCCTGATTCATCAAGGCTGAGGTTTGCACACAGTTTCCAAAGGACTTGCACCATTCTTTCCTTTGAGCCTTGTGACACCCCCCTGAGAGAGGAATTGTTATGAATAAGTTTGTGGGAGTTTTGAGATGTTAAAAAATCTGCCGAAGGCCACACAGCTGATAGGTGTCAAAGTCAGATGCAAACCCCGTGAGCGCTTTCCGGGCGCTCCTTTGACACCTACCGCAGGTATTGACTGTGTCATCTGATCGGAGGTACAGTCCCTTGATCCTTCCCCCTGCCCCCAGGCTACACCCCATCCTCTTTCTGGTGTCATATTCTCCTCTGGACAACCAAGATCTTAGGGGTGCGTCCGTTCAACCCAATTCTAATCAGCACCAATTCTGATCACCAGCCGGGATGCCCTCTAATTGGACTAGACCCACCCTGATGACTTTGGCACCTTGGGTCAATGCAACCATCCTCACCTGGCTTGCTGAGAGCTCTTGGAGGGAATTACATAATTGGGGGGATGGAGCTACTACAGATCCACTGGGCAGGCCCTTGGTTCTGCTTGGCAATAGCCTTTATGTATCTCTGGTCAGCTCACTCCCCTCAAGGTCCACTGGCCCACTTATTATTACTATTATTATTATCATTCTATTGAAGAGAAGATGAGGGTCATGTGGCATAAACGCCCTCAGCAACTTCCAACTCATCCGAGTACGTCAGCCCTCACCTCCTCTCCTCTGGGCTCAGGGCAAGGAATGATGTTTCTGTCCACTCACCTCTCCTGTGTTTGTAGCACTCCTGGTCCACGTTTTCTTGCACGTACTCCCCTGAGGCTCTCCCCACTTTGTTAGTTCCTCCCTCATAGGCCTTAAACATGCTCCAACCTGTCCCAGCTCATAAAACTCTCCCTGGACGGGGAGGCAGTGGGGAGGAGGAGAGGGGTCTTCTACCGTGGTCCTGGGAGTGATCTGGTTCTTAGGTTAACGGAGGGTTCATCGGTACTTTACATAGAGTCTCTCACAAGTGTCCACTATTGCATAATTTTAAAAAATCAGATTTAATGAAAATAACTCTCCTTCCACCAGGCTACCGGTGTCTTGCTCGTCCCATCTTAGTGAAGTTCCTTGAAGATCACCTAGCCCCTTATCTCCAACTTCATTTCCTGCTTCCTCTTCAAACCACCATTCTGATGACAAAAGCCACCCATGACCCCGATGTGTCCTTTTACAACCCACCCCTCACCTGACTTCCCCGAGACATTTATTAGCCAGTTACCCATCTTCTCTGAAAGCCCCTTAGACCTGAGCCATTATGCTGTCCTGGCTCTCTCTCTCCGGAGGTCTCTGACCAGTATCTCCCAGTAGCTTTGCTGGTTCCTTTTCTTCTGCTGAGTGTGTTCGCAGCCCTAATCTCCCAGAGTCCTTCTCTGTCCCCTTTCCCTTTCTTTCCATCCTTCACCAGACCAAGGCTTTCCTCCATGAGTTCATTTCCACCCACTCACACACTTACCTCCTGGCCACACTGCTCTCCCGCATCCCAGACTTTGCTCTGAACTGCCCACTAGATAGTATCACCTGAGTGCCGCTCCTCCCAACCAACCTCCCCCTAACTGGGCTCATTTCATTGCCCTCCTCCTGGGTGCCAGGCCCTAGGAGCTAACTTAGACGCCTACCTCTTTCTCACTTTCCCCACATCAAACTGGGGACTGTCTTCAGGCTCAGAGGCACTATCTCTGTTCATGATCATGGTCTCCTAACTGATCTCCCTGTCTCTAGCCTTTCTTCTGTTAGTCCAGGGCTGATCTTGGTGACGTGCAAAATTCACCGTGTTAACTCCCTGTTTAAATCCCTGAAATTCCTCCCTGTTACCTACAGGGCTGAGCTCCTGCTTACACACCCCAAAACCCAATGCCACCTGCCTCTCTAGGGACAATCCCTGCCGTTGCTGTATGTGGCTGCTCACAGGTCTGCAGGACACCCCCGTGCCTTTGCACATGCTGGGCACATGCCTCAGATGCCCTTCCTCTCATTTCCCACCTGGAAACTGTTACTGAAACCATCCCCCTTCCCATAGTGGGCAGTGGTACAACATGGTGATAAGAGTGCAGGTCCTGCAGTCACACCACCAAGGTTCAGATCCCGGCTCTACCCCTTCCAGCTGTGTGACTTGGGTCACACACCCTCAGGCTTACTCTCCTCGTCTATGAGGTGGAAATGCGGAAACAGTCTACCTCCTAGGGATGCTGTGAGGATTAACTGAGATGATCTCTGTAGGCACCTTTCCTAGCGCTCGGTGCATGGAAAGTTCTTACTGCTTGCTGGCCCTTCATAACACTGGAGGGGTCCTGTTCATCCTTCGAGATGCAGGTCCAGTGTCACTTGCTCTGTGAAGATGTCCCTGACCTCCCAGACGGATTTAATTTGACCACTTGTTGATCCTTAGGATGTAATTGTGAGTGTTTATGTTTGTCTTTCCAAGTATACTGTGCATTATTTGGGTTGTAGACCCCAGGGTCTGACACCATGTTTAATGTTAGACGAATCCCTCACTCATGCCTCCAGGATGCTTAGTTACTTAGGGCTATTGTGATTTTGGACAAGTGTTCTGATCCAGTTTACTCATCAACAGAACTGAGGCCATTGTGAAAGGGATGTTGCATTCTGAAAGAGGTCTCAGAGTCCCTGTGTGAACCCAAATCCCTAAAATGATGAGGATGGAATGGCTAGAAATTAGGACTAGTCAGCAGGGTGTATAATACATTGCCCGTTGCGAGCTGTGGCCGTGGAGGAGATCGGGGAGCTGTGTTACTGGGCGGAGGTACGTGTGCGTCTGTGCACTCCAGCTGCGCAGCACGCAGTGGGTCTGGGGAAAGTCGCCTCACTGCTCTTTGCCTGAAGCAGCTGGTTGTGGGCAGCTGCAGCCGGCCCGGCCAGCCTCCCTAACGATGATCTCAGGGGGCAGAAGTCCTGTTGCCCCAGCCAAGACCAAAGTCCCAGGACCCACTCACAGGCATGGGAGAGCAGACTTGCCTGGAGGGACAGGCAGCTCTGTGGGCCTCCCAAGCAAACGGGGCTGCATGTTGCCTGAAGGGTTGCCAGCATGCTCCTGTGCCTGGGCTGGGCTGGGCTGGGCTGGGAAGCAGCTGCGCCAACCCTGGGCAGAGGCCAATCCCGGCTCTCCAGGCTGGGTGGGCAGGCCTGCTGGCTGACTCTCTGTGCTCCCCAGCTTGTGGGGGGAATGGGGTTGGAGAGCAATGGCTCGTGCCCACAGCCCGGACCAGTCTCCCTGGTTGGCCAGTTTCTGGTCAGCCGTGCTGTGGGCTCCTCTGGGTCTCCTCTCCTGTGTCCTTTAAGGGTTCAGAGTGTGTCCTCACCTGAGGCTACAGAACCAGCTGGGGAAGCAGTTCTACGGTCTGCTCTTTGGCCTTCTGGGTCTGGCTTTGGGGAGTCCGCTCTAAACTGCCTCCTGTAGGGGCTGCCTTCAGTCCCTGTGGGCTTGGCCTGGGCTTTTCCTTTACTGGCCCCGTTCGAATTTGTGACCTGCCTGTGGACGGCTCCTTTGGGACCACGCACCTGCAGCACGTTCCCACACCTCTGTCCTCCATCTGCCCATTGGAGGTGCCCGCCCCTCACCCAGAGAAGGCTGGGGCCTGGTGCTCCTCACCTCTTTGGGGCAGGGTCTCTTTGGACACTCGGGCCTCGCCTGGAACTCATCTGATGTCGTCTGCTGTTTCTCCAACACAGAACTGGCTCTCCACTCCCTTTGGTTCAGGCACAGCCTACCTCCCGGCCTGTAAGTGACACGCTGGCTTTGTGTGCAGTGTAGTCAGGGCAGGCTCCGTGGAGGAGATGGGCCTGGAAGGGGGTCCGCAAGACCAGGCAGGATAGGACTAAGGCAAGGGGGAGTTTGGGCTGCTGGTTAAAAGGACCTGTCCTGGGAAATGACATCTCAGCTGTGTTCCCATAGCTGCCAATTAACTGTGCCAGCCACGTGAAGGCTGCTGGGAGAGGAGGGGTGCGCCCCCAGGCCACCGAGATGCTGCCTCTGCCTTTGAAGCTGTGTCACGCTCAGGCCCGGCTGACTTGTCATCTTCCATGTGTCTTTGTGGGATGAAGACATTGAAGCTCGCCTCCTCCTAATGATCTTCAGCAGGGAACCCAAGTTGGCTTGTGAGGCAGACATTTCCCCCGTGTCCCCGCGTCGGCCCTGCCACCACCCAGGCAATTAATGGCTGCTGTAATTCTGGGTCTCTGTCCCCGCTGGCCCCCCTTCCCAACAACCATGTTGAACAAGAGTCTTCACAGGAGAAGAGAAAATGATTGTCTGGTCTGGCAGCAGAGGTGGCTGGGTTGAGAGATGACAGGGGTCTGAACGGAGGGGCCGTGTGGTTTTTGTCTTTTTTTTTTTTTTTTTTTTTTTTTTTTTTTTTTAAAACTTTTATTTTTTTTAAATTTTTATTTATTTATTTATTTTTAATTTATGGCTATGTTGGGTCTTCGTTTCTGTGCGAGGGCTTTCACTAGTTGTGGCAAGTGGGGGTCACTCTTCATCGCTGTGCGCGGGCCTCTCACTATCGCGGCCTCTCTTGTTGCGGAGCAGAGGCTCCAGACACGCAGGCTCAGTAATTGTAGCTCACGGGCCCAGCCGCTCCGCGGCATGTGGGATCTTCCCAGACCAGGGCTCGAACCCGTGTTCCCTGCATTAGCAGGCAGATTCTCAACCACTGCGCCACCAGGGAAGCCCGGGCCGTGTGGTTTTAATCACTAGAGATACTGCTCTGGAAGAGGATGTGACACAGCTCCCAGAGAGACCCTGGGGGCCACAGCACCCCGAGGATAAATGAGGGTGACATCCAGAAGACAGGATACTCTCTCCCATATCACTATCCCCCGGGGGCTGGCCCCAGGCCCTGCCAATTATCTCACAGCTGGCTGTGCTCGTTTGTCTGAGCAGGGGCTTGAACCAACCCTCTCATGGTGTCCCCCAGCAATGAGTACGAGGTACCCCCTTGCAGGGGGTGCTGGGAGGCTGGGGAGTGACCTCCGGGAGCACAGATCCCTGGGGTCCGTGTCAGGCCCTCCCACCCTCTGGCGAGTTGTTTTCTCTCTTGCTGCAGCCCAGCGGCATCCTTGGCTAATGAGAAGCCGCGGCTGACCCTGGGACGATGGTCTCTGAGGAGAGAACCTATTTTGAGCTGGTAAAATCATTAGCGGTACTAATCACACATTCTCAGCCCAGACCCTATGGCCTACTTACCGGCAGCTCCCAAGCCTCCCGGGCCTGTGCACTCTCTTCTCTCCCATCCTTCCTTTTCTCCTCTGAGCCAGCGCCCTCACTTCCCTATCATCTCTCTTCCTGCTCTTTCCTCCCATCTTCCTTCCCTTCCAGGGAAAGGAGACCCTGGAAGCCTCTGAGGGCTCTAGGCTGCACCTCTAGGAACCCCCAAAACTTTAACATGACCCCAGGATCTTATAAAGCTGAATGATACTGATGCCTGGCATATTCTATTATAAGGGTGTTAATAGGTGTGAAACGAGGGGTGATCCCGCTCTTGACCTGTGCCAGCTTTCTCGAGGCTGCAGAGGAGGCATTTGTTAGTGACCTAAGGTAGAGCTGGACTCCTGGGGCCTTTGCAAGAGGTGAATAATGAGCCTGGCGCCTCGGGGAGGATGGAGCCATGGCTTGGTCCTCTGAGCACTTGTCTGGCTGGCCAGGTGAGGGCTGGGCCCCATCCTCATCCACTTGCTCAACAAATAGGCTTCGAGCACCTATTATCTACCAGGCCCTGTGCTAGATGCCTGGGGCAAGTGGAGAACAGGGAAAAGAAGAGGGTGCTGGAAAGAAAATTAATAAGGAACCCACTCTAGATTGGGGGTAGGGGGGTAAGCCTCTCAGAGGACTTGACATTTGGGCTGAGACGTGAAGAAAGAGTAGAGATGAGCAGAGCTAGGGGTGGGAGAAGGGGGCTTGGTGGAAGCATGAATGCAGCCAATGGGGCTGTCAGGCGCTGGGCCCTTGGGAGCTGAAGGAAGGCCTGTGTAGCCACAGAGTAGGGAGGCCAGGCTGGCGGGGGCAGACAATGCTGAGGAGTGTGGATTTTGTCCTCTGAACCAAGCCCGTTTTGAATCTGCTGCTGCCCTCCGACACACTCATTGCCCTGGCCTTGCTCTGCTCTGTGCGGCAGGGCTGACCCTCACAGGCTGGGTGTTCCAAGCTCTGAGTCAGCAGGCCTGTAGCTGGTCTCAGCCAATGGGAGATGCTGGCAGGAGATGGCAGCCAGGAGAAAGAAGATGGGGTATTTCTCTCTCTCTGCCTTGGGCAGTGTTTCTAACACTGGTTGTGTCTCCTCCAACTTTCCAGTCCCCAGTGAGTAGGTCTACCAGAAATCCAGGCCTTCAGGTCACACAGGCCCCTGGGTTCTTTCATCCAGCCTCCTCCTTTGTCCCACCAGCCCAGGAGGTTAGTGGCTCCTTGTGGCTGCTATTCTCTGGGTCGTCCCATTATTCCTGTTTGGCTTCTCAGCCTCTTTAAATCTCTCTGTTTCAAATACTCATCTATTGAATATTTACATGTGCCAAAACCTCAGATGACTTTACATACACGACTTTATATAAACCTCTCTTAAAAGTCTATGAAGTGGATTGCACCCATTTTATAAATAGGAAAGTTGAGCCACAGAAAGGCTAAAGTAGAGCTAGTGAATAGTAACGCTGGGTTTTGAATCAGGTAGTCTAGTCCCAGAATTTGAGTTTTTAACCTGTGCACTATAGGTCTACACTTTCCTTGGGCCAGACCCTGAAGAATGGGTTGAAATGGCAAAATCCAATTATGTGCAAGGTTCTAGAGTGAGACTGGAGACGGAATCTGGGCTGCCCCTCACTGTGATGGGTTCTGTGATCTTGCATAAGGCACTTACTGATGGTGAGCTTCACCCACCTATTAACTGGGGATAATAACAGAACCCAGTTCAGAGGGTTTTCGTGGGATCAAATGAAGTGAAGCACGTAAAGCACTTATCACAGAGCCTGGCACAGAGTAAGTGCTTGATAAAGCTCAGCTTTTATTCTTGTTCTTAATTTTGCACTCCTGCCCTGACCCAGGAGTCCAGCAGATGAGATTGGGCAGCTGGATCCCAGGCTGGGTGGGGCTGAGGCAAAGTTAGGACCAGGGGTGGGCGCACTGGGTTCACGGCACCTGGGTCTGAGGCTTCAGTTCTAAAGATATCCTTGGGTTTCTAGGTTGCCCTGTCCTTGGCTGTAGTGTTTTTCGTGTTCTGGAAAGAATTTCCCAGAAGTCTCATACTGAGCCTTCTCCCTCCACAGCTTTCTGTTCTATGGGGACCTCTTTGTGGCCCTGCGAGGACTTTGCTAGACTGAATTAGGCTGAGAATACCCAGGCTCAGACTTTTGGGGCAATCTCAGCTCGCTGAGAACTTGAGGGTGCCTCTGTTTTTCTTTTCTGTTTGAGCCTCAACCAAATATGGAGCACACACATGTACACTCACACACATGCACGCTCACACCTTCACACACTCACACTTGCTCATACACACCCACACACGGACACACACCACTAAAATCAATGATCCGGTAGCAGACCTCAGTGAATTGCTGAGCTTTGAACAATTTTAGATGACTGATGAAGATCCCAAATAATTTCCATTCTAATCTATGTTGCTTGACTTGCAAGGAGGTAATGGTCCCTTTGGTGACACGCTGTCCTTTCCATACACAATTTATGGCTGTGACTTGCCTTTCTGAACTGCTGCAAAATATGGAGGAAATACAGCCTTTGAATTACTACCAACCACTCTTTGCTGGGATGTTGGGGGACTGAGCAGCCGTGCTGGCGGCTGGGCCAGGGGAGGGTGGGGAGAGGTGGCAGGGAGGAGAGGGAAGGAGGTCTGAACTTGAAACCCAGAAGATGATAATGATCCTAACAGTCATATGAGATAATATTTGTACGCTTTCTAATTGCAGAGCACCTTCACAGGCATACTTTTCATTTAATCTTGTTATGACCTGTCATTTCACAGGTGATGGGATTTCTGTTAGGTGACTGATCTGGGGATACCCATTTGGTTAGCAGAGGTACAGTCACAACTTACACCAGGTCTTCTGACTGCCGTACGGTATTTCTGATGCGTGTGAAGGCTGTAGAGGTTTGTAGGCCTTTCCCAGGTAAGGAATAGTTGGCTCAGGCGGTTGGAGTCTTCCCACTTGCATAGAACATGACTCAAGGGCTTAGGGTTAGTCCTTGAGTTGAATGATTGTCTAGCCTTAAGGTGAGACCCAATCAACTTCCAGGTTGTGGTGTCCGGGGAGAAGGGAAAGGCTCAGAGTGAAGTGATTCATGTAAGTCTGTCTCCTCTGGAAAATGGCTCAGAGCAGATACTTTGCCGAGCTTGGGGAGTCTTTTAACCTCTCTAAAACTCTTAGCTCCTTCATCATCTGTAAATGGGATTGCAACAATCAAGTCCTGGTGAGAATTAAATGAAATAATTATGAAAGTAAAAGAACTTTATAAGTGGTAAAGCACCAAAGAGATGTAAAGGAATCTTATTGTATCTTCCACCATCACCATCACCATCATCATCACCATCACCATCATTGTCTCTATCACCATCATCATGATCTGGTAAAGGAGAGCATAAATAAAAAATTACCGAGAGTGTGGAGTAACACGGAAATAGCTAGGGGTTTATTTAAAATGTGTCTTCCTGGCTGCACTTCTAGAGACCCTGAATCAGGTCTCAGTGGAACCCAGAAAACTCCCTTTTTAACAAGCACCCTGGGGTGATTTTGTTGCAGGCTGTCCATGGATCATACTTTGAGAAACATTGCCTTAGAGCTGTAGGACAAAAAAAAAAAAAAAGAGATTATATGTCACACAGGGTTTAGTGATGCTGATGAAACCTATAAGGCCATGATAATATGTATAAGTAGTCTAGAACCTTTGAGAAAGATCCATCAATGTCAGTGGTGAGGTCACTGACAGTGTGGGCCACCCATCCCCACTCCCCAAATTTCCTGGTCTTGCTCTATCTAGTTTTATCCACCTGAAGTGAGCTGGTTAAAACACACATATGTAACACACTCATGTGAACTTGGGTCTTGGGATTGAAACAGCAGTGTTAAGACAAAGCAAAGAAGTATTTATTTATACTACCATAATACAAAGCAGTTAATCCAGTGAATTAGCCATAATAAAACCACTCAAAATGAAGTTGATGACTCTAGATTTGTGAGCTGGAGAAAATCTCCTCTATGGCTCCTGGGGAGGACACGCCCCACCCCCAGCTCTCCTCTGTCTGCTATCCTGGGCCAGCGCTACTCTGTTCCAGATGATTCCAAATTGCTCCTCAAGTTGCCACTGGAGAATTGACTTTGGAGGTTGGTTTTTGTAAAACGTCAGACTAATTTTCCTACAGAAAACACGTGGGTTATGTCTGAAGAAACACACCTAAGCAAAATGCCTAGCGGAGTCCAGGGTGGCCTGCAGGAGAAGTTTGGATTGATTTTAACATGTGGAGTCTGGGGCTATGCAGCAAATCAAATTCGTGTTCACTGATTTGCATGGCGGCTAAAAGCTTCTCGGTGGGGGGGCGGAAAACAGCCCAGCCGCGTCTGAATTTGGGGTTCAGACATGATGAGACGTGTCTGGTAAACTGAAAATAGGTGCCGGGCAGAGGACAAATTACTGGGGTAAACTGATGCCTCTTGAAAGAACCTGGCTGATAGGATCATGGGAAGGGACTCAGAGGCAGATCTGAGGCTCAGGGGCCCCTGAATGCTTTGGCGAGTGTAGGGGCTATTTGAGAACCTCCAGCCCTGCTATTGTGGGTGGCATGTGCTTGTTCTGGGGAGGAAGAGGTTCTGGGGTGTTCCCTCAATTTCTGCAGCTGGGGGACCCTTGCAAGAGAGTGTAACTCAGAAGAAAAAGAATGTTGAAGGGTGGGTGGCAGCTACAGTGCAGGCACCCCTAGGGGCTTGGTGTGGTAGCCGGAGCAGCTGGGGGCCTGGTGAGCAGGTGTGTTGCGGCAGAGCAGCAGAGACAGCCTGGGCTCTGATCTGAGAGTAGCGGGAAGTGTGGGGCTCCCAGAGGCAGCTTGGTGGAGCGTGGACCTGGCAGGGGTTTGATCCCAGTGTCTCCGTGGGATGGGAGGGTGTGTGTGGTGAAACAAGAAGACGCTTATACTGAGCTTGCTTCGTGAGGTGCAGGAGGGTCAGCTTGCCCAGGCTGCGCTGGTGGAGCTGCCGTCAGCAGACTGGGCCACTGGGTAAGGGTTTCCCTGCCAAGTCCTCGCTGGGCTTTTCCCTTCCCAGCCCCTTCACCAGGGACAGCAGTCTTTTGTGTCTTTCTTTTGACTCCTCTGTCTATACCTGGTGGTTCTGGGCTGTGGTCTCTTCAGTACACAGTCTGGCACATATGGGACAGACAAATAAGACCCAGTGACCTTGCTGCCGAGTTGTTTTCCAAGTCTCGAGCTCCCAATCTGACCCTCCTCTGCCTTGGAGAGTAATTTTATGATTGTCTGTTGAATTATCTTCAGAGCTTCTTATCTGGAGGAGAGGAGCAGGGGAAAGGGGGCTTATAGCATCCTGTCTGGGAACTGCCTCTCTGTTGTGGTACAGCCAGATGGGGAATTGGCAGGGGAGCTGGTTTGCAGTCTGAAGCAGGAGTTAGGCTGTTGGTGGCATCACAGGCAGGGGCCAGGTCATCTGGAATAATGCTCAGAATTGTTCTGTGTGCCTCTCTCTACACACCAGCCCGTGAGGCCATCGCTGGAGATGGTAGTGAGCTGTAAGCTCCCGGTTCTTAGCTCCGGGTCTGAGCTCAGGGCAGAGTCTCATGGCTGCTGAAGGAAGGTGGGATTGTATGAGGCGGTTCAGTAAAGCAACCATCTGTCACCAGTGATACGGTCTTCAGTAATCACGTCCTCTAACAGAGCCACAACCCAAGTGCCTGCTGGGGTCCTGAGGCATGAGGGCAACTGGGGAGCCGGCCTTATAATCCAGCAACTTTTCCATCAGCCAGAAAGGAACTTTCCCCTTGACTTCTCTGATTTATTTATTTCAGTCAAGATTTTATCATGTGCCTGGCATGGTGTTTGATGTCGTGGGGAGAGAGATGAATGAGACGGTCCCTGTCTTTGGGGAGGTCACCATCTAGTTGGGGGTGGACATCAACAATGATACCAGATGTGCTGTGGCACCACTGAGGAGACCCAGGAGGGTTAGACATTGAAGATGCCAGCAGGAGGTCTCCAGGAAGACACATGAAAAAGGCCGAGGGGACACACTTACCCCAAATCTTGAAAGTCCAAGACACATGGGTGAGTGTCTACAAGTAGGGTTCAGGACTAAGAGGCTTTGTTTCCCAGGAGCTCCAGCTATTTGGAGGGTTGGGCCTAGACTTAACAAAAAGGGATCACTTGCTCATGGGCACCAGTGTGTGAGAGACTTTCAGACAAGATGTTAACTCTCCCAAGTATGTTTGTAGTTTGAACCTTCCCTCTCAAGTCATCATGGAAACTTTCCCCCTGGTCAGTGGATCCCCAGGCATCTCAGGATGTACTGGAGTGGGTGGGAGACTTTGAGGAGGGACAATCCTCATTGGGGGCTGCCAGTTGGTGTTGGAGCAAAAGCTGAGGGGCCACTACCCTGGTGTGAGTGTGTATGAGTGAGGGTGAGAACATAGTGTGTGCGTAAGAATCAAAGATGCCCTGAGATATTCTTCTTTGTATCTTCTCCACTCCTGGCTTCATGCCTGCATGTTGTAGGTCTCCAATGAATGGGTATTGAATGTTGATGGCCATTAGGACCAAGGAGTATCTGCTCCACAGGAAGGAGATGAAAGAAACGGAGTAAGTCTACAGTATTGACCGCAGCAGCTCCATTTGGAGTTTCCATGCTCTTAGAGGGCAGTTCCATGTCCCCATTTGCACTTGTTTTGGTGCTGAGCTCAGGGGAGGTTCTGAAAAGACTTGGCTGCTTGAGTTCTTCCATTATCTGTCTCTTAAGCTTGTCTTCTGCCACTTACCCTGTTTCCAGTCACACACAGAGCTCTGTCATTCCTCCGTTCCTCTGCTCATGTGGTTTGTTCTGTCTGGAATAGGTGCTCCCTCCACCACTGGACAACTCCTACTCATCCTTCCAAGCTCATGTCAAATGTCACCTCCTCCTGGAAGCCTTTCTTGATGCCTATCACCTGGGCCACATGACTCTCCTCTGTGATTCCCAACTCTGCTCCACCATAGTATGAATGCAGATGTTGCTTGTAGTTGTTACTCATTGCTTTACTTTTCTGTCTTTTCCAGGAGGTTGAGAATTCCTTGTGAGCTGAGATTGTGCTTTGTTCATTTCTGAATTTCAAGTGCCTAAAAGGTGGTTAAGCTCTGAGTCATCATCACTCAAAAAATATATATGACGTCCTTTCTCCATAACAGGCACAGTTTCTTTTCTGTTAAATGGGGAGCATGTGCAAGAATTCTGAGGTTCAAAGAATCTTGATGCATCTGAAAAAAACCAGGGTGCCTGGAGCTCTGTGAGCAAGAAGCAGAGTGGTGTGAGATGAGGCTGGAGAGGAAGGTGGGAACTGGATTGCGCAGGGCCCCATAGACCTGTGACACTAGAAAGAGGATGTGAATTTTATTTTATTTTATTTTTTAAGTTAAGTTTTATTGGAGTATAGTTGCTTTACAATGTTGTGTTAGTTCCTGCTGTACAGCAAAGTGAATCAGTTATACATATACATATATCCACTCTTTTTTACATTTCCTTCACATTTAGGTCACCACAGATCACTGAGTAGAGTTCCCTGTGCTACACAGTAAGTTCTCATTAGTTATCTATTTTATACATAGTAGTGTATGTCAATCCCAATCTCCCAATTCATGATACGTATATACAATGGAATATTACTCAGCCATAAAAGGAACAAAATAGTGCCATTTGCAGAGACGTGGATGGACCTAGAGATTGTCATACAGAGTGAAGTCAGTCAGAAAGAGAAAAACAAATATTGTATAATATCGCTTATATATGGAATCTAGAAAAATAGTACAGATGAACTTATTTGCAAAGCATAAATAAAGTCACAGAGGTAGAGAACAAATTTATGGTTGCCAAGGGGGGAAGGGGGGATGAATTGAATTTTAAATTCATGGATGCATCTGATGGGCCAGGCATATAGTAGATTCAGTAATGGTAGATGCTGCTGCTTCGATGTCTCCTAGTAATTCAGGAGATTCTAATCACTCCCCTTTAAGAGAGAGAGCGAAAGGACAAACAGGTAAAAGCTATAGAAGAGGCAAGTAAAATGATCAAGAGGGACGGGGGAGCAATTAGAGTTCTTTAGTCTGGAAGGATCAAGTCTGAGAGAGGATGAGATGAAAAGTTAGCTGACCGTGAAAGAGAGAGTATATGTTGAAACCCTGACATCTTAGACCTAAATTCCTCCTTCTCCTACAACTCCATAAAACTTGACAGGAGATAATTCTAGGATAACTAAAGGGAATTGTGCTTTGCCCAGTGAGTAGTATAAATTTATGCAACTCTTTATCCCCAAGAGATATTGCACTAGCTGAACATATAAATAACTTCAAGAAAGGTTTACAAATTTCAAAGATCGACGTTCCCTAAGGAGCTGAGGAATGGAGTTTAGGACTTTAGGATGCTACCCTTTACATAACATTCATCCCCTGACCGGGCTTTCTGCTCTATTGTCAGAGATAGAAGGCATCAAATCTTCCAGACTTGACAGTTGGTGATTCCCAGTCTCTTTGGCCGGGCTGCTCTGCTGTTGGTCGGGGGTTCCTCTCTGTGGGTGTGGCAGGGCATTTAGGGTTGGTCTGATTTTGGCTGTCTCTAAAGATGTCCTTGAGCCATGGAAAGAGTCTGCTGCACTGGGCTGCATGGGCCTGGTCGATGGGGAAGGGGAGCTGGACTTGGTGAGAAGCTTTGCATGTGAGTTCTGGCACTCATTTTTTTTTTTTATTGTGGTAAAATACATATAACATAAAATTTACCATTTTAGGGCTTCCCTGGTGGCGCAGTGGTTGAGAATCTGCCTGCTAATGCAGGGAACACGGGTTCGAGCCCTGGTCTGGGAGGATCCCACATGCCGCGGAGCGGCTGGGCCCGTGAGCCACGATTACTGAGCCTGCGCGTCTGGAGCCTGTGCTCCGCAACAAGAGAGGCCGCGATAGTGAGAGGCCCGCGCACAGCGATGAAGAGTGGCCCCCACTTGCCACAGCTAGTGAAAGCCCTCGCACAGAAACGAAGACCCAACATAGCCATAAATTAAAAATAAATTCAAAAAAAAAATTTACCATTTTAGCCATTATTGAAGTGTACAATTCAGTGGCATTTAGTACATTCACAATGTTGTGAGATCATCACCACTACCTAGTTCCGGAACATTTTCATCGCTCAAAAAGAGAACCTCACACCTTTTAACCAGTCACTCCCCATTCTTCCCTCCTCCCCCACCTCCAGCAGCCACTGGTCTGCTTTCTGTCTCTACAGAATTTCTAGGATTAACTTCACTTCCAGGCCAACATGGCTGACCGGGTTCTGCCTCCTTCTCTAACCCCATCTGGTTCCATGTTCCCCTCTGATTGTGATAATCAACCACCTTGGCCTCCCTCTTGCTCTTTACAAATACAACTTTTGGGTCTCATGGTCTGTGTGTGTGCATTCCCTCAGTGGGCCTTGCCTGTGCTCCTGCTCCGGGTAAAACATTCTGCCTGATTCCACCCTGGGATCTGAGACCCCATCCTGGAATTGGTCTTCCAGGCTGAGGCCTGGATGGCCTGGCCTGGGCCTGGGAGGGGAGAGATTAGAGGTGTGTGTGACAGTTTTTGGTGAACGGTATAGTACAGTCTATAGTACAAGGATGGGCATTATTACCTGCTCCAGGAAGGCAGTTCCTCCAGAGAACATCCATGGGTCTGGCTGCCTTTGGAATAAAACATGGCAGATGGCATTCTCCAAGTGAGTAACAAGACATGGCAGCACCTAAAAGGCAGTCAGTGGAGGTGAACCACTCCTGCTGAGGAGACATGAGAAGAGAGAGCTTCCCTAGCCCAGGATTTCTCATGGGGGTGGTTCTGGGGCATTGTCTGTCTGCCCGTAGCTGAGAGGGCAGCAGGGTGGGAAAGGAGCTGTCTGCCAGGCCTGGAATCCTGTGATTCCTGCAGATTCCTACCACCTTCACAGGGCTGTCATGAGGACCAAAGGGTGCACGGGGAGAAACTCTGGAAAGAGTGAATTGGCATACAAGCATAAGGCAGGAATATTCACACTGGTAATAATGGCAAAGTCTTTAGTTCTTGACCACCCATCTCTAACCAGCATGTGTGATGGGCATGAGGGGCTGACGAGTGGTCAGTCTTTCATTCGTTCACTGATTTATTCTTTATTGTTTTAGATTTTTTTTTGATGTGGACCATTTTTAAAGTCTTTATTGAATTTGTTACAATATTCTCTTTTATGCTTTGGTTTTTTGGCTGTGAGGCATGTGGGATCTTAGCTCCCCAACCAGGGATCGAACCCGCACCCCTGCATTGGAAGGCAAAGTCTTAACCACTGGACCACCAGGGAATTCCCTCACTGATTTATTCTTTCATTCACCCACTCATATATTTATTCACTCATGGTTTATATCTGTACTATCCAATATGGTAGCCACTAGCCATCTGTAGCTATTGACACTTGAAATGTACTAGACCAAACTGAGATGCTCTATAAACGTAAAATACACACTAGACTTCAGAGACTTAGCCTAAAAATTGTGAACACCTCATCAGTAATTTTTAAAAATATTGTTTACATATTGAAATGATAGTATTTTAGATATATTGGGTTCAATAAAATGTGCTATGGAAATTAATTTCATCTACTTCTTTTTACTTTTTGTAATGTGACTACTAGAAAATTTCTAATTTCCTATGTGGTTTAGATTTTATTTCTACTGTACAGGGCTCATTTAATCATATCTGTTCCTCTGAAGGACTGGGGTGTGTGAGACTGACTAGTTCTGGTTAAAAAACTGCCCCAGACTGGGATTTGCCCCTTCCAATAATATCACAGAAGGGGAGAAGCTGGCCCACAAGTCTCCCAGATGAGAACGGGACACCCCAAACCACGAATGGAGGATTTATTTACAAGCCCCTCCTGAAGGACTTAACACAATGGTTATAATTGATTAAGGCACGAAAGCTGTTCATTATTCATGTTTGCTGTGTTGTACTTCATTCGGTGTGTCTCAATGGCATGGGAATAGGAACTGAATAAATTACCCAGCGGTGTGGGAATTCATGTAACTCAGAACTCGAGTGTGCTATGTGTTTGTGAGTGTGTGCACATGTTTTAATGAGATGCAATTTTCTTTCCATTTGAGAAATCCCCAGAGCGCCCCTGCTTTGTTTGCTCTGACTCTAACCTAGCAGCTTCAGAGGCAGCAGCAAATGGAGAGATGAGATGAAAACATCTGGGCACAATCCCTCTGAAGGCTTTCTGGGGTTTTCTTCACTGGAATCTTTCTGCTGAAGGGCATGCCCTCCTGACACTTTAGAACTCTGGCCTTTGTTCTTTCCTTGTCTCTGGTCTGTTTTTCCTGCAGTGGGTCTTTAAGACAGCATACAGTCAAAGCAGAGTGTAAGCCCATGGCAAAGAATGTGGGATCTCAGGGTCCCAGCTGGATGCACATAGGTAAGAAGTACCCACAGCCTCTGCATGTGAAAGGCTGTAAGGCAGAGTGGAAAGAGCTGGGTGCTGCAGAGGGTTCTTTACGGGCCCTTAGGCACTACACTCGTTCAGACATTTGTTCATCAGTGGCTACGGGACACATGATCTTGGCCGGGTGTTGAGGAAACCAAAATGAATCAAGTTTGCGTCTTGTCCTCAAAGCATTCCACAGGATGAGAAAACGGTGTAAAAGCAAAATGTAATTCAGCACTGCCACTTTGGGAAGATGGAGCAGATGTACTTTTCCCTATTCCTCCTGCCAACTACAATGAAAAAATCCTGGATGTATATATAAAACAAGCCTAAAGAGACTTTGAAAGTTTGAGGAAAGAAGGTGCACCATTTAAGGGCTCTTGGGACCCAAGAAGAGACCCAATGGTGAGTTCCCTGGGTCTTCTTATTATCTTTTATATTCAGAGTTGGAGCTGAAGAAGCAGGCAACCCAGGCATATTAACAGGTGCAGAGAGACAAAAAGCACCCCCAAAAGCCTGCTCTCTAGCCAAAGGACCAGGAAAGGGGCCCCGAGCAAGACAGAAAACTTTTAGACTCTGACTGCTGTGCCCCAAACAGACACCACAGAAGAGACTGTAGCCCAGCCCCCACCAGCAAAGGCCGAGTGGGCAGCTTGGATTCTGACCCTCACCAGGTTGTAATGAGGTACCTGAGCCACGCTGGGGCGTGGAGGTGAGGGCCAATGAACAGTGAGGACTTTGAGCATCACCCAGTCGCCATGACATCACCCCCCAGGAGAGACCACCCAGAGAGAATTAAGGACGCCTCCCTCCCACGCTCCCAGCCAGGTGGTTTCAGTGGAGGCCTCGTGAAGACCCCAAACTCTCAGCCCCACCCTGCAGTAACGATGAGCCCCTCCCCGCCTGAGGGTCCAAGTGGGGAACCTGGATTTCTACCCCCACCCAGCAGTGAAGAGGCAGTGTCTCCCCATCTCCTTCTAGAATGGTGTCAGAGGAAGGCAGAACCATAACATTTACCCAATCTGAACAGCAGAGAATAGACTGAAAAAAATGAAGAGTTTCAGGGACTTCTGGGATCCTAACTAAAGATCCAACATTCATTTATTGGAGTCCCAGGAGAACAGAAGAAAGAATATGGGGCTGAAAAGTCTTTGAAGAGATAAAGACTGAAAAGTTTGTAAATTTGGTGAAATTTGAATCCTACAGATTCGAGAAGTGGAGTGAACCCCAAGTGAAAAAAATCAATCTCAAAAGATTACATACTGTGTGATTCCATACTGTATGATTCCATTTTATAACATGATTGAAATGACAAAATGATAGAAATGGAGGACAGGTGAGTGGTTGCCAGGAGCTAAGGGAGGTGGTGGGTGTGGAGTGAATGTGTCTCTGTAAGGGCAACACGAGGGGTCCTCATATAGAAATGTTCTGTGTCTGGTCTGGGTCAAGGTCAGCATTCTGGTTGTGATGTTGTAAGATGGTTTGGCAAGATGTCACCATTGAAGGGAACTGTTTCCATGTGACGGGGACACAGGAGCTCTCACCTTCCAAACTACTGTATGGGAATTTACAGTGACCACAAAATAAAAAAGATTAATTGGAGAAAATAAATATAATTCAGTTGATAAGTATGGTCATAGTTATGTATAAAATTCTTTGGGAGTCCTGAGGGTGGATCAATTATTTCTTTAAGGAGGAGGCAGAGAACTATCAACAAGCAGGGTCTTAAAAAAAGAACTTTCACCTGTCATTTTTCATATGCACTCGCCTTTCTACTGAATTCCTTTGTGTTGACTCCACCATTTATTGTATTTACTGATGGCTTTTTAAAGGACAGGCAATGTGCTAAGGGGTTTACGCGCATAATTTAAAAATATTTTCATGCAATAATCCTGGCAGACAGGTACTATTATTTACAGATAAGGAAACTTCTTAGAGAGATTCAGACACTTAACCAAGGTCACCCAGATGGCAAATGGTACAAACCAGGTTTCAAACTCTGGTCCATCTTAGACCACTACTTAGGTGGCCACTGATAGTCATCTTTTGCTATTTGCTTAAAAAATTTTTCTTTCTGTTCTTTTTTCTTTCTTCCTCCTTTTCCACATCCTTCTGGGCTAATAATGTATTTTAAAGTGTTTTAATCTATCTTCTCTATTTGCTTTATAGCTATATGTCTTTGCATTTTTTAAAAAATGTCTTTTGTCTAGGGATTATAATATCCACCCTTAATTTAATCACCATCTACCTGAAATTGATATTATACCATGCTTTGTTTAATGTAAGAATCTATAGAAAGTGTAATTACATTTATCCCCAAAGTCTTTCGTTTTATTGTTGTCATATGTATAATTCTACATATTTTATAAACCTTACAATACATTATTACTACTTTGCTGAAGTCAATTTTCTTTGAAAGACTCTAAGAAAAATATAGAGAAATTTACCCATATATTTACCATTTTCAGTGCTCTTCATTCCTTCCTGTAGATCCACATTTCCATCTGGTTTCATTTCTTCAGACTGAACAACCACCTTTAGCATTTTTTTGTGGTGTGGGTCTGCTGGTGATGAATTGTCTTTGCGTTGAATGATCTGAAATGTCTTGATTTTCCTTCAGTTTTAAAAGATATTTTCACTGGATATAATAGAATCTCTGTTGAAGTTTTTTTTTTTTTTAATCCTTTCAGTACTTTTAAAGTGCTGTTTTCCTTATGTTGTTTCCTGTTTTCCATTGTTTTCTGATAAGAAGTTAGCCACTATTCTAGTTGCTGGTGCCCTCTTTGCAATGTATCTTTTTCCGGCTACTTTTGTGATTTTTTTTCTTTACCTTTGTTTTTCAGCAATTTGATTATGATACACCTCAGTAAAGTTTCCTTTGCATCTGTCCTGTGAGGATTTTTCTGAGCTTCTTAGCTCGTTGGTGTTAAGTTTTAAGTTTTATCTAGATTTGGAAAAACTTGGCCTGATGTTTTATCATTTTTTTCCTAACAAAAATTTAAAATAAAGGATCAATATTTTTTGATTTTTCCATTTTATCAGGTTCCAATAAGGCTTAGTATGGCATTGCTATTGATTCTGCCTTTATTTAAATTTTTGATATTTTGTACATCATGGATTTTTTCTGCATTGATTTTGATTTATTAAAATACTGTATTATATTATTTTGATAGCTGAGCTTTTTGTCTTGGAAGATCCTTAAATTTTACACCCAAAGCAAATGCCTCCACTCATCTCAGCCCCATCCCTCTCTCCTAGTTACTTAAGTGCTCTTTCCAATATCTGTGTTGTCTGTGGGTCTATTTCTATTGACTATTTTATTTACTGATTATTTGTCACATTTCATTACTTTTTTGCATGTCCAACAACATTTGATTATCTATTGGACATTACGGATGATATATTCTAGAGACTCTGGATTCTGTTTTCTTACTCTGAAGAGTGTTAAATTCTGTTCTATAAAGCATTTAATCACTGACAGTGCACCTCAACTTGTGGAGACTTGATTTTAGGCTCTTCTAGGATGGCTGTATTTCAGCTTTTCCCTAAGTTGGGGGTTCAGATATAGTCTCTACTGCTAAGGTATGACCCTTATGGAGTTTCAATAGGAAGTTTCTGGGATTTGCCAAAGACTTCTATACTAGGTGAGTTTGAACCACAAACTCTGTCTCTTTAACATGAGGTCACTGTTGAAATATCTCTGTTATGGACTGAATGTTTATGCCCTCTCCAAAATCATATGTTGAAGCCCTAAGGCTCAATGTCATGGTATTTGGAGATGGAGCCTTTGGGAGACAATTGAATTTAGATGAGATCATGAGAGTGGAGTACTCACAAATGGGATTAGTGTCCTTACAAGAAGAGGAAGAGTCTAGAGCTCTTTCTCTCTCTGCCATTCGAGGACAGTGAAAAGGCAGCCATCGCAAACCAGGAAGTGGGCTCTCACCAGGAGCTTAATCTGCCAACACCTTCATCTCAGACTTCCCAGCTGCCGGAAGGGTGAGCAATAAACGTCTGTTGGTTAAGCCACCCAGTCTGTGGTATTTTTGTTAAAGCAGCCCAAACTGACTAAGATGCTCTTCTTACCTCTTTTAGCCTACCAGTTAGAGCTTTCTGCTGGATTTCTTAGAGCCTCTATTAACACATGAGCACTTCAGAAGTCAGCTAAGATTTTGAAGGCAGACTTTATGCATATTTTTGTGGCTCACAGTTTGGTGGCCCACTCTTTTCTGGGATTTCTCTCCTCAATTTCTAGCCACTCTGACAACCCCACACTCCAATCTCTGACTTTGCAGCCCAGTAAGATGGCTGCTTTCTGTTGAAAATCTATTTCCCATGTGCCATGTGGACTCAGGCATGCCTTCAGAAGAAAAACCAGTTAAATGCCATTATCATCCAGCTTTCTTACTGCTATGGGCTGAATTCTGTCCTGCCAAATGCATATGTTGAAGTCCTAGCCCCCAGTACTTCAGAATGTGACCTTATTTGGATATAAAGTCTTTGCAGAGGTAATCAAGTTGGAATGGGGTTATTAGGGTGGGTCCTAAATAAAGAGAAATTTGGACTCAGACACACACATAGGGAGAACTCCATGTGAAAATGAAGGCAGAGATTGGGATGATTTTTCTACCTGCCATGGGATGCCAAAGATTGCCAGAAAACCACCAGAGGCTAGGTGAGAGGTATGGATTAGATTCTTTCTCACACCCCTTAGAGGCACCCAATCTTGCCCCACAATTTGATCTCAGACTTCCAGCCTTCAGAACAGTGAGTCAATAAATTTCTGTTGTTCAAGCCACCATGTTTGTGATACTTTGTTACAGAAGCCTTAATAAGCTAATACACCCCCCTTAATTAAGTCTCATCCCTCTAGATTCTCCCTGCTATAGGTCATTCTGCAGCTCTTTAAACAGTTGTGCTTGTTTTAATATATTGTCCAGAGTTTATAATTGTCACTGGCGTGGATGTTAGTTCAGTATTAGCTACTCCACTCTCACCAAAAGCTGGAAGTCCATGAGCTAACTTTCCAATCTTCCAGTCTGTGCTTGGCAGCCTGTGAGTCAATTTTGTTTACTCCTGAATCCAGTCCAGGGTCCCAGATCCCATGTTAGGGTCGGATATTCTGCCCTCTGATGGTTTACAAGAAGTAGAAAAATATTTATGGTCTTCTATGGTTAAGTAGATTGGTTATGACTGATCTTAAAATCGTGTAGGCAAATCCCCCAACTTTTCCCTTTCCTGGGAAGGCTGCATAGGACTTCAGCTGAGCCACTATTCAAGTACTTATGCAGATGGAAAACTGCTTTCTGTGGAAATTTGTCCCTACCTATAAGTGATTCTGCAACCCACTTCCATGCAGGTGTGTGTGGATTCTTGAGTATATGTACGTGCATATTGGTGCATTGGAGAGGAGCTAGGGGACTCTCCATTTGGGAAAGAATACAAACTGAGCTCTTTGTGTTTAATAACACTGCAATTTTTCTTAAAATCGATGGCTCCCTTTCAGTCAACAATAGACATATCTGTTAACTTGGAGTATTTAACCTGTTAAATCTCCTGGAAGCAGCCTGACAAGGACCTTGGAGAGTTAGTCCAAAGGACATTAACCATCACTTCTGGATTCTCTAAGCTTACTCTCTCTTTAGCGATTTCTATAACCAGGAAGACACACACTGTACTACATTACTTTAGCTTCCCATAGAAATGTCTTTCCAGAGAACAGTGATTTAATATGCCTTCAGTTTCCATCCAGTGTTGATAAAAGAAACAGTGATATGAAGAATACTCTGCAATTTTTGCGTAACAGCTGTTGAGGATACTGTTCATTATATTGTTCAATATCTTATATAAAGGCCTAGGAGAGTGGCTCCCACTTTTTTCTTTTTAATCACAAAATCCTTTCTTCAAATACAAGCTTACGTGGAAACTTCATGCCTATAATAGATCAACATGGTTGAAGTGGAAGCTGGAGGTCCTAGGGCCTTGTCTTCCATCTCTCCCTGTTTTTCTTTCTCTAGTTTTTTCTTACCCACCACTTCACATTCCCCTGAATGATCCCTTGTTAAAGGGCTCCATTGAGCACAGTGTAAAAATCGTTAGTGTTAGTCTAAGGTAGACTTTACATTGAGAATTTAGTGCTAGGACAAAGTTTGTCTCGTCTCACAGATAGTTGTGATTGTGTTGATATAACCCAGATGTGTTACTCTGTGTGTTTCTCTTCTTGCCTTGGATGCCAGGAAAATCAGATAAATTAGGTGCTCAAATTTAATACTTATTCTTGTCCTGGAATAGATGCAACAATTTGTCCCAGTTTTCTTCAACCAAAGTTGTAGAGGATTGAGTTTATTATATCCCCGGTTGAAGGTACAGTATCATCATAGGAGCTCTCTGTTGTATGTATACGAATTTGTATGTATGTATATATTATGTATGTATATATTATGCATGTATTTATTACCATTATCCCTAAACTCTATTCTCATTACCCTTCTCCTCCCTTACTACCCCTCACAGACAACTCTATTCTGATGGGTTGAATGTATAACTTTATGTTAGACTATGTTCCTACAAATGGGTATTGTTTTATACACATGTGTATTTATGTGTATCATTTTATATATATATATATAATATGTGTACCTTATATATACAGGTATATAATATATGATATATACAGAAATTTATCTCATATATTCTTCACCATCCATTATGTTTTCAAGATCCATCCAATTGCTCTGTTTAAATGTAATCTACTGCTTTCAGCTACTGCATAGTATGCTGTCGTGAGTATCAACCACATATTTTATATTCTCTTTCCCAATGACATATACCCAGGTTGCCTCCAATTCCTGGTCACCACAAATAACATTGCAATGAGCATCCTTGTACATATGCCCTTTAGTAGCTGTCTAAGAATTACACTGGGATATAGACATTGGAGTGGAATTTCTGGGTCATAGCTTATGTATCTGTTTAATTTGACTAGGTATTGGCAGATTGTTCCCCAGAATGGCCACACCCATCCACATTCCCACCAGCAGTGCAAAGGGTTCCCACTTCTCCAAATACTTAACAACTCTTGACATTATTCATTTTTACATTTTTGTCAATATGTAAGGTATTTTTAATTGCTGTTTTAATTTAAATTTCTCTTATTCTCAATTATTTTGAGCAGATCCTCATATGCTTATTTTGGATTATTTTGGATTTCTCTTCTATACATGGCCTGCTTGTATCCCTTGCCCATTTTCTGTTGAGGTTACTGTAGCTATTTTTTCCTTGTTGATTTTCATGAGTTCCTTGTATATTTTAGATCAGCATTGGTTAATTGAAATATAATGTGAGCCACATGATCTTCCAGTAGCTGCATTAAAAGAATGACAATAAACCAGTGAAATTATTTATTTTAATTAATTTATTGCTTAATTATTAGTGAAACCATAGTTACAGACTATCTTTTCAGTTTTATAGATAGCAAATATTTTCTCCCATTTTGATATCTGGCTATTTACTTTTTTCAGGGGGATGAGATGTCTTTTCTGGTCTAATATATGGTCATTTTGTTGTAAATCTCTATACATACTTGAAAAAATAGTTATTCTGTTGGGTATAAGATTCTTTCTCCATAAGTATGTTTTAAATTTCTATATCTTAATAATTTCATCTGATTGTCCTATCAATTTCCGAGAGGAAGAGATGTAAAATCTCTCATTGTAATCATGAATTTGTCAATTTATCCTTGTAATTTTGTTTCCTTTATACATTCCAGGCTAGTTTGTTTATGATCTTGGAGATTGCTTCTTTTAAAAATACCAAATGATGTCTCTCTTTGCCTCATTAAATGTTTGATACTTAAAAATACTGTTATATCAGCTTCATTTATTTACTTTTCATTTACTTCATTTACTTTTCATTTACTTCATTTACTTTTTTGATGTATTTTTTTCCATGCCTTTATTTTAAGTTTTCAGTGTTGTTTTGTTTTAGGTTTCTCTTCTCCTTCCTTCCTTCCTTCCTTCCTTCTTTCCTTCCTGTTTCTTTCCTTTTTTCCCTCTCTTTCTTTTTTCCTTCCTCTCTTTTTTTCTTTTTCTTTTATTAATATCAAGTAGCTCTTTAACTGAATATAGCAAAGCTGTTACTGCAGATCTTTCTCTTTTTCAGGGAGGTAATTTCCCCCCAGTTTTACTGAGATATGATTGACATATAACATTGTATTAGACCAAGGTGTACAACACAATGATTTGATATATTTATATGTTGCAAAACGATCACCACAATAAGTTTAGTTAATATCCATCACCTCACACTGTTACAGATTTTTGTCTTGTGATGAGAACTTTTAAGATCTATTCTCTTGGCAACTCTCAAATATAAAATACAGTATTGTTAACTATAGTCACCATGCTGTACATTACATTTCCAGAGCTTTTTTATATTATAGCTGGAAGTTTGTACCTTTCGACCCCCTTCACCCATTTCCCCCATCTCCCCTCCCCGTCCCCACCTTCCCATTGGCTCTGGCAACCACCAGTCTGTTCTCTGTATCTATTTCAGTTTTTTTAAGGTTCCACATATAAGTGAGATCGTACAGTATTTGTCTTTCTCTGTCTGACTTATTTCTCTTGAATATTAGTTTTTTTTGATGATGTCCTTTACTACATAGACTTTGTTAGTTTTTATGTTTGATTTGTTCTCTTTTGTTTTAAGCAGTCCTAATTAATATACTAGGAAACATACTTTTACTCAGAATATCTCTTGTTCTGTGTTTCTCTCTCTCAGAGGCTCCGATGTAAAATTGATTTGGCAAAAACTTCCTTGGAACTGGCTTCTAAAGAGCTTATATCTCTTGAAGAACAAAATAAATGATATCAGTCAGGATCTCTGCTTCTGGCAAGTTAGAGAAACAGAGCTCCAACTTATCCTCCTATGTGAAACAAGTGAAAAAAAATATACACACAAATGCACATATATATACACACACACAAATATACACACACATACACACACACATATATACATGTACATATACACACATCCATATATATATGTGTGTATATGAAACCACAGTTTCAAGTCTTTGGATTTCAGGCAACAAAGGACAGTGAAGCCTGAGAGATGAGACACAAATAATATGATTTCCAGGGTTTCCCCAGCTTACTACCTGGAGAGAGAATAATACATGATGGCTAAGTGGGGTTTATTCCAAGAACACAGGTTTGTTTCACATTAAAAAATAATCAGTGTAATTCATAATATTAACAAACTAAATAGGCAAAACCACACGACCATCTCGATACATGTAGAAAAAAACATTTGATAAAATTCAGTACTATTCCTAACCAAAACCCTCTACAAACTAAGAATAGAAGGGAACTTATTCAACCTGAAAAAGGTCATTTGCAAAATTTCTATAGCCTATTCACTCTTAGTGGTGAAATACTAGATGCTTTCTTCCTAAGATCAGGCACAAGACAAGGATGTTACCTTTCAGTAGTTCTATCCAACATTGTATAGAGAGCCTAAGTGCAATAAGTAAGTGCAATAAGGTAAGAAAAAGAAATAAAAACATCCAGATTATGAAAACTATTCTTTTCTCAGAGAGTATAATTGTCTACATAGAAAGTCCAATAGGATCTACATAAAAGCAACAATGCAATATAGCTTTCTCCAGATTATAAGTATTTTCTCAGATTATTAAATATAATGTTTTTAATGACTACATCTATAGTACTCCATTAAATATTTCCCTTATATTGGACATTTTAAAATTTTCTAATAATGTTATTAATACTGTAGTAAACATCTCTATCAGTTTAATTTTATTCGTATCTCTGTTATTTTCCATTGTGCAAATTCTCAATAATTAAAGTTGAATTTCTGGGTAAAAGGTGATGGATATTTTAAAACTTGTGAAATGTATTATCAAATTGTCCCCAAGGCAGGTTGCCCTAATTATTAAATAGTACCTTATTGTTTCAATTTTAACACTTTTGTCACCTGGGTATAATATTTTTGTTGATGGGATGTAGGTTTCTTATTTCTGTCCCTGTTAATCAATTTTGCTAGCACCATTTGTTAATAATAATTCTCATTCCCCATTGATTTGAAACATTATGAAAATATATTGAATTTTTATATATTCTTAGACCTTTGGATAAAATTATCTTTGTATAAGTACCTTCTTTAAATGTTGTTTTTAGCTTTATCATTTATTTTAATAATTTACAGTGCTGGTTCCCCTCCATTATTTTTATTTTTCAAAATCTTTTTTTACAAAAAAAATGAAGCCCATCAATTTACCCTTTATATACATTCTAGAATTCTTTCCCCAAATTAAAAAAAAATCATTGGGATTTTGCTTGGAATGACATTAAATTTGTAAGTTAAATTTTGTGGAGAATTGTGCTCTTTATAATGATAAATCTTTTTATGGGGAACATGGTCTGTCTCTTCTTTTATCCAGGCTTTCTCTAAGTATGACTTTGATTTCCTCCTTAGCTTCATAACTATTTAGGAGAGCATTTTACAATTTCCAGGTGAAGTTGTTATACGTGTGCATCTGCATTGGCTTTTTGTCTTATCATAGTGTAAATTAGAGAATGAGGATGATAGTTTTTGCTTTTGAATAAATTGTTGAGGTTTTTTTTAGGGCCTATTATATTGCCAACTTTTATAAATGTTCATGGACACTGAAAAAGAAGGTATATCCTCCATAAAGTGCCACGTTTAATGAAGAATTTAAATACATTTTATTAATTACATTATTCAGATTCTTCTGTTTCCTATTTGTTCTATCAAGGCGCAGAAATATGTATTAAGAAATATCATGCTACTAATGTATTTCTGCCAACTTCTCATTGTAATTTGAATAGTTTTTATTTCATGTATTTTGATGCTATGTTATTCAAAACATAGACATTTTATATTATTTTATCTGCATTGTGGATTTTGTCCTTTATCAATAAATGTGATTCTCTTTTATCTTGTTCATTGCACATTGCTTTGAGTTCCATTTTAATATTAATCTTATGGCCTCTGCTTTCTTTTTATTTGCATTAGCCAGGTACATCTTTGTTCATCTTTTTATTTTTAACCTTTTTGTGTCATTGTAAAAGTATGTCTTGGAGATAATTTATAATTGGATTCTTTTAAAAATACAATCTGAGTGTCTTTTGATTTCAGTAGATGAGTTTATCCTACTGTTATTTATTACTATCACAGGTAAGTTTTGTTCTATTTTTGCCATCATGTTTTTATTGGCCACTTTTATATTTAAAAATATACATCCTTCATTTTATTTTTATTAATTGATTTAGACCTATTTTCTTCTCTAGTGATTAATTTTTTTTTGTCTAGTAATTAATTTTGATTAGAAGGACATACTTGTCCCCTTTCTTTAATTATCAATGTCAATCAAGTATCAATTATCTAATATCTAAATATATAATATTATCAGTATTATCTAATATTATCTAATATCTTTTTACGTATTATTTAGAAATTAGCATATTTACTTCCTCCCATCAGTCATTCTCTTACTTAGAGTATGCATCGATTTAATCTGCAATGTTTGGATTAATTACTGTGATTTACTAACATCTTACATTATGTATCTTCATTTAAAAAATTTTTTTACATGTTTTCATTTTTATTTTTTATTTTTTTATTGGAGTATAGTTGCTTTACAATATTATGTTAGTTTTTACTGTACAACAAAGTGAATCAGCTATATGTATACATATATCCGTTCTTTTTGGGATTTCCTTCTCATTTAGGTCACCACAGAGTATTGAGTAGAGTACCCTGTGCTATACAGTAGGTTCTCATTAGTTATCTATTTTATACATAGTGTCAATAGTGTATATATGTCAATCCCAAACTCCCAATTCATCCCCCTCCCTGCCCTTTCCGCCTTGGTATTGATGTTTGGTCTCTACATCTGTGTCTCTCATTCTGCTTTGTAAATAAGATTGTCTATACCAGTTTTTTCAGATTCCACATATATGCATTAATATACGATATTTGTTTTTCTCTTTCTGAATTACTACACTCTGTATGACAATCTCTAGGTCCATCCATGTCTCTACAAATGACCCATATTTTGTTTCTTTTTATGGCTGAGTAATATTCCATTGTATATACGTGCCACATCTTCTTTATCCTTTCCTCTGTTGATGGACATTTAGGTTGCTCCATGTCCCAGCTATTGTAAATAGTCTACAATGAACACTGGGGTGCATGTGTCTTTTTGAATTATGGTTTTCTCTGGGTATATGCCCAGTAGTGGGATTGCTGGGTCATATGATAGTTCTATTTTTAGTTTTTTAAGGGATTTCCATACTGTTCTCAATAGAAGTTGTATAAATTTACATTCCCACCAACACGGCATGATGGTTCCCTTTTCTCCACACCCTCTCCAGCATTTACTCTTTGTAAATTTTTTGATGATGGCCATTCTGACCAGTGTGATGCCTCATCGTAGTTTTCATTTGCATTTCTCTAATAATTAGTGATGTTGAGCATCTTTTAATGTGTTTGTTGGCCATCTGTATGTATTCTTTTAAGAAATGTTTATTTATGTCTTCTGCGATTTTTTAATTTGGTTTTTTTGTTTTTTTGATATTGCGCTGCATGAGCTGTTTGTATATTTTGGAGATTAACCCTTTGTCAGCTGTTTCATTTGCAAATATTTTCTTCCACTCTAAATATTGTCTTTTCATCTTGTTTATGGTTTCCTTCGCTGTGCAAAAGCTTTTAAGTTTCATTAGGTCTGATTTGTTTATTTCTGTTTTTATTCTCATTACTCTAGGAGGTGGGTCCAAAAATATCTTGCTGCAATTTACGTCAAAGAGTGTCTTGCCTATGTTTTCCTCTAAGAGTTTTTTTGGGGGCTAATACAATAGCATTATCTTCTGTGGGTATATTTCTTTTTTAAATTTTTAACATCTTTATTGGAGTATAATTGCTTTACAATGGTGTGTTAGTTTCTGCTTTATAACAAAGTGAATCAGCTATACATATACATATATCCCCATATCTCCTCCCTCTTGCATCTCCCTCACACCCTCTCTATCCCACCCGTCTAGGTGGACATAGAGCCCCGAGCTGATCTCCCTGTGCTATGTGGCTGCTTCCCACTAGCTATCTATTTTACATTTGGTAGTGTATTTATGTCCATGCCACTCCCTCACTTCATCCCAGTTTACCCTGCTGCCTCCCCATGTCCTCAAGTACATTCATAATGTCTGAGTCTTTATTCCTGTCCTGCCCCTAGGTTATTCAGAACCTTTTTTTTTTTTTTAAGATTCCATATATATATATGTTAGCATACAGTGTTTTTCTCTTTCTGACTAACTTCACGCTGTATGACAGATTCTAGGTCCATCCACCTCACTACAAATAACTCAATTTCGTTTCTTTTTATGACCGAGTAATATTCCATTGTATATATGTGCCACATCTTTTTTATGCATTCATCTGTTGATGGACACTTAGGTTGCTTCCATGTCCTGGCTATTGTAAATAATGTTGCAGTGAACATTTTGGTACATGACTCTTTTTGAATTATGGTTTTCTCAGGGTATATGCCCAGTAGTGGGATTGCTGGGTCGTATGGTGGTTCTATTTTTAGTTTTTTAAGGAACCTCCATACTGTTCTCCATAGTGGCTATATCAATTTACATTCCCACCAACAGTGCAAGAGGGTTCCCTTTTCTCCACATCCTCTCCAGCACTTATTGTTTGTAGAATTTTGATGGTGGCCATTCTGAGTGGTGTGAGGCGGTACCTCAATGTAGCTTTTTTTTTTTTTTAAACATCTTTATTGGAGTATAATTGCTTTACAATGGCATGCTACTTTCTGCTTTATAACAAAGTGAATCAGTTATACATATACACGTCCCCATATCTCTTCCCTCTTGCGTCTCCCTCCCTCCCGCCCTCCCTATCCCACCCCTCTAGGTGGTCACAAAGCACCGAGCTGATCTCCCTGTGCTATGCAGCTGCTTCCCGCTAGCTATCTATTTTATGTTTGGTAGTGTATATATGTCCATGCCACTCTCTCGCTTTGTCCCAGCTTCCCCTTCCCTCTCCCTGTATCCTCAAGCCCATTCTCTAGTAGGTCTGTGTCTTTACTCCCGTCTTGCCCCTAGGCTCTTCATGACCATTTTTTTTTCTTTTTTTCTTTTTTAGTTTCCATATATATGTGTTAGCATATGATATTAGTTTTTCTCTTTCTGACTTACTTAACTCTGTATGACAGATTCTAGGTCCATCCACCTCATTACAAATAACTCAATTTCTTTTCGTCTTATGGTTGAGTAATATTCCATTGTATATATATGCCACATCTTCCTTATCCATTTATCTGTTGATGGACACTTAGATTGCTTCCATGTCCTGGCTATTGTAGCTAGAGCTGCAATGAACATTTTGGTACCTGACTTTTTTTGAATTATGGTTTTCTCAGGGTATATGCCCAGTAGTGGGATTGCTGGGTCGTATGGTAGTTCTATTTTAAGTTTTTTAAGGAACCTCCATACTGTCCTCCATAGTGACTATATCAATTTACATTCCCACCAACGGTAAAAGAGAGTTCCCTTTTCTCCACACCCTCTCCAGCATTTATTGTTTGTAGATTTTTTGATGATGGCCATTCTGACTAGTGTGAGATGATATCTCATTGTACTTTTGATCTGCATTTCTCTAATGATTAATGATGTTTCATGTGTCTGTTGGCAATTTGTGTATCTTCTTTGGAGAAATGTCTATTTAGGTCTTCTGCCCATTTTTGGATTGGGTTGTTTGTGTTTTTTGATATTGAGCTGCATGAGCTGCTTGTAAATTTGGGAGATTAATCCTTTGTCAGTTGCTTCATTTGCAAATATTTTCTCCCGTTCTGAGGGTTGTCTTTTCGTCTTGTTTACTTTGCTGTGCAAAAGTAAGTTTCATTAGGTCCCATTTGTTTATTTTTGTTTTTATTTCCATTTCTCTAGGAGGTGGGTCAAAAAGGATCTTGCTGTGAATTATGTCATAGAGGCTTCTGCCTATGTTTTCCTCTAAGAGTTTGATGGTGTCTGGCCTTACATTTAGGTCTTTAATCCATTTTGAGTTTATTTTTGTGTATGGTGTTAGTGAGTGTTCTAATTTCATTCTTTTACGTGTAGCTGTCCAGTTTCCCCAGCACCACTTACTGAAGAGGCTGTCTTTTCTCCATTGTATATTCTTGCCACCTTTATCAAAAATAAGGCGACCATAGGTGCGTGGGTTTATCTCTGGGATTTCTATCCTGTTCCATTGATCTATATTTCTGTTTTTGTGCCAGTACCATACTGTCCTGATTACTGTACCTTTGTAGTATAGTCTGAAGTCTGGGAGCCTGATTCCTCCAGGTCTGTTTTTCTTTCTCAAGATTGCTTTGGCTATGCGGGGTCTTTTGTGTTTCCATACAAATTGTGAAATTTTTGTTCTAGTTCTGTGAAAAATGCCATGGGTAGTTTGATATGGATCGCATTGAATCTGAAGATTGCTTTGGGTGGTATAGTCATTTACACAAGGTTGATTCTTCTGATCCAAGAACATGATGTGTCTCTCCATCTGTTTGTATCATGTTTAATTTCTTTCACCAGTGTCTTATAGTTTTCTGTAAACAGGTGTTTTATCTCCTTAGGTAGGTACCTACTTATACCTAGGTATTTTATTGTTTTTGTTGCAATGGTAAATGGGAGTGTTTCCTTAATTTCTCTTTCAGATTTTTCATCATTAGTGTATAGGAATTCAAGAGATTTCTGTGCATGAATTTTGTATCCTGCTACTTTACCAAAATCATTGTTTAGCTCTAGTAGTTTTCTGGTAGCGTCTTTAGGATCCTCTATGTATAGTATCATGTCATCTGCAAACAGTGACAGCTTTACTTCTTCTTTTCCAATTTGGATTCTTTTTATTTCTTTTTCTTCTCTGATTGCTGTGATTAAAACTTCAAAAACTATGTTGAATAATAGTGATGAGAGTGGACAACCTTGTTTTGTTCCTGATCTTATATGAAATATTTTCAGTTTTTCACCAATGAAAACGATGTTGGCTGTGGGTTTGTCATATATGGCCTTTATTATGTTGAGGGACGTTCCCTTTTTTCTTTTTTATTTTTTTGGAAGTTCCCTTTATGCCTAATTTCTGGAGGGTTTTTTATCATAAATCGGTGTTGAATTTTGTCAAAAGCTTTTTCTGCATCTATTGAGGTGATCATATGGTTTTTCTCCTTCAATTTGTTAATATGGTTTATCACATTGATTGATTTGCATATATTGAAGAATCCTTGCATTCCTGGGATAAACCCCACTTGATCATGGTGTATGATCTTTTTAATGTACTGTTGGATTCTGTTTGCTAGTATTTTGTTGAGGATTTTTGCATCTATGTTCATCAGTGATATTGGACTGTAGCTTTCTTTCTTTGTGGCATCTTTTTCTGGTTTTGGTATCAGGGTGATGGTGGCCTCGTAGAATGAGATTGGGAGTGTTCCTCCACCTTCTATATTTTGGAAGGACTTAAGAAGGGTAGGTGTTAGCTCTTCTCTAAATGTTTGATAGAAATCGCCTGTGAAGCCATCTGGCCCTGGGCTTTTCTTTGTTGGAAGATTTTTAATCACGGTCTCAATTTCAGTGCTTGTGATTGGCCTGTTAATATTTTCTATTTCTTCCTGGTTCAGTCTCAGAAGGTGTGCTTTTCTAAGAATTTGTCCATGTCTTCCATGTTGTCCATTTTATTGGCATAAATTTGCTTATTGGAATCTCTGATGATCCTTTGTATTGCTGCAGTGTCAGTAGTTACTTCTCCTTTTTCATTTCTAATTCTATTGATTTAAGTCTTCTCCCTTTTTTTCTTGATAAGTCTGGTTAATGGTTTATCAATTTTGTTTATCTTCTCAAAGAACCAGCTTTTAGTTTTATTGATCATTGCTATTGTTTCCTTCATTTCTCTTTCATTTATTTCTGATCTGATCTTTATGATTTCTTTCTTTCTGATAACTTTGGGTTTATGTTTTGTTCTTCTTTCTCTAATTGCTTTAGGTGTAAGGTTAGGTTGTTTATTTGAGATGTTTCTTGTTTCTTGAGGTAGGATTGTATTGCTATAAACTTCCCTCTTAGAACTGCTTTTCTGCATCCCATGGGTTTTGGGTCAACGTGTTTTCATTGTCATTGGTTTCTAGGTATTTTTTGATTGCCTCTTTGATTTCTTCAGTGATCTCTTGGTTATTTAGTAGTGAATTGTTTAGCCTCCATGTGTTTGTATTTTTTACAGATTTTTTTCCTGTAATTGATACCTAGTCTCATAGCATTGTGGTTGGAAAAGATACTTGATACAATTTCAGTTTTCTTAAATTTACCAAGGCTTGATTTGTGACCCAAGATATGATCTATCCTGGAGAATGTTCCATGGGCACTTGAGAAGAAAGTGTATTCTGTTGTTTTTGGATGGAATGCCCTATAAATATCAATTAAGTCCATCTTGTTTAATGTATCATTTAAAGTTTCTGTTTCCTTATTTATTTTCATTTTGGATGATCTGTCCATTGGTGAAATTGGGGTGTTAAAGTCCCCTACTATGATTGTGTTACTGTCGATTTCCCCTTTTATGGCTGTTAGCATTTGCCTTATGTTTTGAGGTGCTCCTATGTTGGGTGCATAAATATTTACAGTTGTTATATCTGCTTCGATTGATCCCTTGATCATTATGTAGTGTCCTTCTTTGTCTCTTGTAATAGTCTTTATTTTAAAGTCTATTTTGTCTGATATGAGAATTGCTACACCAGCTTTCTTTTGATTTCCATTTGCATGGAATATCTTTTTCCATACCCTCAGTTTCTACCTGTATGTGTCCCTAGGTCTGAAGTGGGTCTCTTGTAGACAGCATATATGCAGGTCTTCTTTCTGTATCCATTCAGCCAGTCTGTGTCTTTTGGTGGGAGCATTTAATCCATTTACATTTAAGGTAGTTATTGATATGTATGTTCCTACTACCATTTTCTTAATTGTTTTGTGTTTGTTATTGTAGATCTTTTCCTTCTCTTGTGTTTCCTGCCTAGAGAAGTTCCTCTAGCATTTGTTGTAAAGCTGTTTTTGTGTTGCTGAATTCTCTTAACTTTTGCTTGTCTGTAAAGGTTTTAATTTCTCCGTTGAATCTGAATGAGATTCTTGCTGGGTAGAGTAATCTTGGTTGTATTTTTTTCCCTTTCATCTCTTTAAATATGTCCTGCCACTCTCTTCTGGCTTGCAGAGTTTCTGCTGAAAGATCAGATGTTAATCATATGTGGATTCCCTTGTATGTTATTTGTTGTTTTTCCCTTGCTGCTTTTAATATTTTTTCTTTGTATTTAATTTTTGATAGATTGATTATTATGCATCTTGGTGTGTTTGTCATTGGATTTATCCTGTATGGGACTCTCTGCGCTTCCTGGACTTGATTGACTATTTCCTTTCCAGTATTAGGGAAGTTTTCACCTATAATCTCTGGTGGGTTTTTGCCTTGCTCCTTCATCTGCTGTGTGTTTCTCTGTCTTCTCATTTTGCTTAACTTACTGTGTTTGGGGTCTCCTTTTCACAGGCTGCAGGTTCATAGTTCCTGTTGTTTTTGATGACTGCCCCCAGTGGCTAAGATTGGTTCATTGGGTTGTGTAGGCTTCCTGGTGGAGGGGACTAGTGCCTGTGTTCTGGTAGATGAGGCTGGATCTTGTCTTTCTAGTGTGCAGGTCCGTATCTGGTCGTGTGTTTTGGGCTGTCTGTGACTGTATTATGATTTTATGCATACTCTCTGCTAATGGGTGAGGTTGTGTTCCTGTCTTGCTAGTTGTTTGGCATAGGGTGTCCAGAAGTGTAGCTTGCTGGTCGTTGAGTGGACCTGGGTCTTAGCGTTGAGATGGAGATCTCTCGGAGAGTTCTTGCCAGTTGATATTACATGGTGCTGTGAGGTCTCTGGTGGAGCAATGTCCTGAACTCGGCTCTCCAACCTCAGAGGCACAGGCCTGACACCTGGCCAGAGCACCAAGACCCTGTCCACCACATGGCTCAGAAGAAAAGTTAGAAAAATAGAAAGAAAGAAAGAAAAAAATAATAAAATTATTAAAATAAAAAATAAAAAAATTAAAAAGTAATATAAAAGAAAGAAGGAAAGAAGAGAGCAACCAAACCAAAAAACCAAATCCACAAATGATAACAAGCACTAAAAATCTATACTAAAAAAAAAAAAAAAACAAAAATGGACAGACAGTACACTGGGCCAAGTGGTAAAAGCAAAGCTACTCAGACAAAGTCACACAAAGAAGCATACATATACACACTCACAAAAAGAGAAAAAGAAAAAAAAATCTATATATAAAAAAAGAAAGAGGAAGAGAGCCACCAAATAAATAAACAAATCTACCGATGATAATAAACTGTAAATACTATACTAAGATAAACATAAAACCATAAATAAATTAGATGCAGAAAGCAAACCCCCAGTCTACAGTTGCTCTCAAAATCCACCACCTCAATTTTGGGATGATTCGTTTTCTATTCAGGTATTCCACAGATGCAGGGTACATCTAGTTGACTGTGGAGATTTAATCTGCTACTCCTGAGGCTGCTGGGAGAAATATCCCTTTCTCTTCTTTGTTCGCACAGCTTCAGGGGTTCAGCTTTGGGTTTGGCCCTATCTCTGCATGTAGGTTGCCTGAGGGCGTCTGTTCTTTGCTCGGACAGGACGGGGTTAAAGGAGCAGCTGATTAGGGGGCTCTGGCTCACTCAGGCCGGGAGAATGGAGGAGTAAGGAACGCGGGGCGAGCCTGTGGTGGTAGAGGCTGGTGTGACATTGCAACAGCCTGAGGCATGCCGTGTGTTCTCCTGGGGAAGTTGGCCCTGGATTATGGCACCCTGGCAGCGGTGTGCTGCACAGGCTCCTGGGAGGGGAGGTGTGGATAGCGCCCTGTGTTTGCACACAGGCTTCTTGGTGGCTGCAGCAGCAACCTTAGGGTTTCATGCCTGTTACTGTTGTCCACGTTGATAGCTGCGGCTCGCGCCCGTCTCTGGAGCTCGTTTAGGTGGTGCTCTGAATCTCCTCTCCTCACGCACCCCGAAACAATGGTCTCTTGCCTCTTAGGCAGTTCCAGACTTTTTCCTGGACACCCTCCCGGTTAGCTGTGGTGCACTAGCCCCCTTCAGGCTGTGTTCACACAGCCAACCCCAGTCCTCTCCCTGGAATCTGACCTCTGAAGCCGGAGCCTCAGCTCCCAGCCCCCACCCGTCCTCGGTGGTTGAGCAGACAGGCCTCTCAGGCTGGTGAGTGCTGGTCAGCACCAATCCTCTGTGCGGGAATCTCTCCACTTTGCCCTCTGCACCCCTATTGTTGCGCTCTCCTCCGTGGCTCCAAAAGTTCCCCCCTGCCGCCCCCATCTCCGCCAGTGAAGGGGCTTCCTAGTGTGTGGAAACTTTTCCTCCTTCACAGCTCCCTCCTAGAGGTGCAGGTCCTGTCTCTATTCTTTTGTCTCTGTTTTTTCTTTTTCTTTTGCCCTACCCAGGTACATGGGGAGTTTCTTGCCTTTTGGGAGGTCTGAGGTCTTCTGCCAGCATTCAGTAGGTGTTCTGTAGGAGTTGTTCCACATGTAGATGTATTTCTGATGTATTTGTGAGGAGGAAGGTGATCTCCACGTCTTACTCCTCCATCATCTTGAAGGTCTCTTCCCTCTAAGAGTATTATAGAGTCTGGCCTACATTTAGGTCTTTAATCCATTTTGAGTTTATTTTATTTTATTTTTTTTTAAAGAAATTCACGTTCTTTTATTTATTTATTTATTTATGACTGTGTTGAGTCTTCGTTTCTGTGCGAGGGCTTTCTCTAGTTGCGGCAAGTGGGGACCACTCTTCATCGCGGTGCGCGGGCCTCTCACCATCGCGGCCTCTCTTGATGCGGAGCACAGGCTCCAGACGCGCAGGCTCAGTAGCTGTGGCTCACGGGCCCAGTTGGTCCGTGGCATGTGGGATCTTCCCAGACCAGGGCTCGAACCCGTGTCCCCTGCATTGGCAGGCAGATTCTCAACCACTGCGCCACCAGGGAAGCCCTTGAGTTTATTTTTGTGTATGGTGTTAGGTAGCATTCTAATTTCATTCTTTTACATGTAGCTGTCCAGTTTTCCCAGCACCACTTATTGAAGAGGCTCTCTCTGCTCCATTGTATATTCTGGCCCCCTTTGTCATAGATTAGGTGACTATAGGTGTGTGGGTTTATCTCTGGGCTTTCTATTCTGTTCCATTGATCTATATTTCTGTTTTTGTGCCAGTACCATACAGTCTTGATTACTGTAGCTTTGTAGTATAGTATGAGGTCAGGAAGCTTGATTCCTCCAGCTCCATTTTTGTTTCTCAAGATTGCTTTTTCTATTCGGGTTCTTTTGTGTTTCCATACAAATTGTAAAAATTTTTTCTAGTTCTGCGAAAAATGCCATTGGTAATTTGATAGAGATTGCATTGAATCTGTAGATTACATTGGGTATTGCAGTCATTTTCAGAATATTGATTCTTCCAATCCAAGAACATGGTATATCTCTCCATCTGTTTGTGTCGTCTTTGATTTCTTTCATCAGTATCTTATAGTTTTCTGTGTACAGGTCTTTTGCCTCCTTAGGTAGATTTATTCCTATGTATTTTATTCTTTTTGTTACAGTGGTAAATGGGATTGTTTCCTTAATTTCTCTTTCTGATCTTTTGGTGTTAGTGTATTGGAATGCAGGAGATTTCTGTGTAATAATTCTGTTTCCTGCAACTTTACTAAATTCACTGATTAGCTCTAGTAGTTTTCTGGTTGAATCTTTAGGATTTTCTATGTATAGTATCATGTCATCTGCAAACAGTGACAGTTTTACTTCTTCCTTGCCAATTTGGATTCCTTTTATTTCTTTTTTCTTCTCTGATTGCCATGGCTAGGACCTGCACAACTATGTTAAATATTAATGGCAAAAGTGGGCACCCTTGTCGTCTTCCTGATTTTAGAGAAAATGCTTTCAGTTTTTCACCATTGAGAATAATGTTTGCTGTGGGTTTGTCGTATGCGGCCTTTATTATGTTGAGGTAGATTCCCTCTATGCCTACTTTCTGGAGAGTTTTTATCACAAATGGGTTTTGAATTTTGTCAAAAGCTTTTTCTCTATCTATTGAGATGATCATATGGTTTTTATTATTCAATTTGTTAATATGGTGTATCACATTGATTGATTTGCATATATTAAAGTATACTTGCATCACTGGAATAAATCCCACTTGATCATGTTGTATGATCTTTTTAATGTGTTGTTGTATTCTTTTTGCTAGTTTTTTGTTGAGGATTTTTGCGTCTATATTCATCAGTGATATTGGCCTGTAATTTTCTTTTTTTGTGATATCTTTGTCTGGTTTTGGTATCTGTGTAATGGTGACTTCATAGAATGAGTTTTGGAGTGTTTCTCCCTCTCTAATTTTTTGGAAGAGTTTGAGAAGTATAGGTGTTAACTCTTCTCTAAATGTTTGATAGATTTCACCTGTGAAGCCATCTGGTTCTGGACTTTTGTTTGTTGGAAGATTTTTAATCACAGTTTCATTTTCATTACTTGTGATTGGTCTGTTAATATTTTCTATTTCTTCCTTGTTCAGTCTTGGAAGGTTGTACTTTTCTAAGAATTTGTCCATTTCTTCCAGGTTGTCCATTGTATTGGCGTATAGTTGCTTGTAGTAATCTCTCATGATCCTTTGTATTTCTGTGGTTTCAGTTGTATCTTCTTTTTCATTTCTAATTTTATTGGTTCGAGTCCTATCCCTTTTTTTTTTTTTTTTTTAAATTTATTTATTTAGTTAGTTATTTTTGGCTGCGTTGGGTCTTCGTTGCTGCTCATGGGCTTTCTCTAGTTGCGGCGAGTGGGGGCTACTCTTCGTTACGGTGCGCAGGCTTCTCATTGTGGTGGCTTCTCTTGTTGCGGAGAACAGGCTCTAGGCACGCGGGCTTCAGTAGTTGTGGCTCGCGGGCTCAGTAGTCGTGGCTTGCAGGCTCTAGAGCGCGGGCTCAGTAGTTGTGGCACACGGGCTTAGTTGCTCCATGGCATGTGGGATCTTCCCGGACCAGGGCTTGAACCCGTGTCCCCTGCATTGGCAGGCGGATTCTTAACCACTGTGCCACCAGGGAAGCCCCCCTTTTTTTCTTGATGAGTATGGCTAAAAGGTTTATCAATTTTGTTTATCTTCTCAAAGAACCAGCTTCTAGTTTTATTGATCTTTGCTCTTGTTTTTCTTTTCTATTTCATTTATTTCTATTGATCTTTGCTCTTGTTTTTCTTTTCTATTTCATTTATTTCTGCTCTGATATATATGACTTCTTTCCTTCTACTAACTTTGGGGTTTGTTTGTTCTTCTTCCTCTAGTTGCTTTAGGTGTAAGGTTAGGTTGTTTATTTGAGATTTTTCTTATTTCTTGAGGTAGAATTGTATTGTTATAAACTTCCCTCTTAGAACTGCTTTTGCTGCGTACCATAGGTTTTGGGTCATTGTGCTTTCGTTGTCATTTTTTTCTAGGTATTTTTTAATTTCTTCTTTGATTTCTTCAGTGATCTGTTGGTTATTTAGTAGCATATTGTTTACCCTCTGTGTGTTTGTATTTTTTGCAGTTTTTTCCCTGTAATTGATTTCTAATCTCATAGCGTTGTGGTCAGAAAAGATGCTTGATACAATTTCAATTTTCTTAAATTTACCAAGGCTTGATTTGTGATCCAAGATGTGATCTATTCTGGAGAATATTCTGTCTGCACTTTGGAAGAAAGTGTATTCTGCTGCTTTTGGATGGAATGTCCTATAAATATCAATTAAATATATCTGCTCTAATGTGTTATTTAAGACTTGTTTTTCCTTAATAATTTTCTGTCTGTATGATCTATCCATTGGTGTAAGTGGAGTGTTACAGTCCCCCACTATTATTGTGTTACCGTTGATTTCCCCTTTAATGGCTGTTAGCATTTGCCTTATGTATTGAGGTACTCCTATGTTGTGTGCATAAATATTTACAATTGTTATATCTTCTTCTTGGATTGATCCCTTGATCATTATGTAGTGTCTTTCCTTGCCTCTTGTCACAGTCTTTATTTTAAAGTCTAGTTTGTCTGATATGAGTATTGTTATTCCAGCTTTCTTTTGATTTCCATTTGCATGGAATATCTTTTTCCATCCCCTATATATCTTCTTTTTATAATTATTTTTGACATTTCCTTTTGTTTTATAACTACATTGGGAGCAGATATTTTCATTTGATTCTTTGTCTTAATGATTTCAATATTTACCTCTAATTTAATAGCATGACTTCTTCATTGTTGAGTCCTTTATTTTTATTCATTTCTTTTTTTCAAGTTTTTTGTCTTTGACTAGTTTTTATTTCCTTCAAGATTTTGTGAGTGTTATATTTTTTGTGTTCTTGTATATTTAAGAATATTTTCTGTTGCCATCACATGTAAGCAACAAGTTAATTAACACAGAATTTTCAGGTAGTAACTATTTTCTCTCAAAACTCTGTCACTATTGTTTCATTGTCTTTGGCGTTTAAATTTAGGAGGTATATTCTGAAGTTAGTTTGCTATCTTGTTTCAGGAGAGCTGTTTTATTTTCCCTGACTATATTTTTATATGAGTCTTTGTTTTTTTCTTGTAATTAACCATTTTCTCTAAAGCATTTCTTTTCCTTTTTTTTTTTAAACTTCATTGTAAGTGACTCCTTTTGGTCTGACAAATCCAGTTGTTTTTCATATCAAGAAAGTTTTTTTTCAATTTTGTCTCTGCTTATTGCTTCTTTGTTTATTTTTTTGTTTATTTGTTTTTTTCCTTCCAGAACTCCAATTATGTTTATTTCCATTCACTGTCTTCTGTATTCATAACGTGTCCTCTCTTCATATTTTTTTCTTTGGGCTTTTCCATTTATTAGAAAAGGCTTCTGAAATGCATATTTCATAGCACTGTTTTTGTTTTAGCAGAGTCAGGACAGCTCTTTATTACCTTCTGTCTTTGTTTAATTCTGACACTGTATTTGAAAACTTCTTGCAATTTCTCTTGTTTTAAAATTTTGTGTAGCATATAAATTATAATGTATATATAACATATGTAAGTTATGAATTATGACATTAAAATGAGAACTCACAACTGACTCTACCATCCAGTTTAAGAACTGCAATATTAACCATAGCATTAAAGGACTTCCTCTGCTTGCCTCACCCCCACAGGTAACCTCCATCATTAACTTATATTTGTCATTTTTTTATTTTTAAGAAACAGTTTATCACAAGTATGTATCTTAAAACAATATAGTGTTTAATGGCTTTATAAAATAGTATTGTGCAGTGTGACTTACTTTTTTTTATTCAAATTGTTTGTTTTCTTATTATTGAGTTTTAAGAGTTCTTTATATACAGTAGTTTCAATAACAGTCTTTTATCAGATGTGTCTTTTGCAAGTATTTTCTCCCAGTCTGTGGCTTGTCTGCTCATTCTCTTGTTATTGTTTTTTGCAAAGCAGTAGTTTTTCATTTTAATGAAGTTCAGCTTATCGATTCTTTCATGGATCATGCCTTTGGTATTGTATCTCAAAAGGCATTGCCATATCCAAGGTCATCTATGTTTCCTCCTATGTTATCTTCTAGGGGTTTTATAGTTTTGCACTTTACAGTTAAAATAATGATCTATTTTGAATTAATTTTTGTGAATGGAGTAAGGTCTGTGTCTAGATTCCTTTTTTTTGGCATGGATGTCCAGTTATTCTAGCAACATTTCTGTTGTTTATCCATCATATTGCCTTTGCTCCTTTGCCAAAGGCCAGTTGACTGTATTTGTGGGTGTCTATTTCTGGACTCTATTTTGTTGCATTGATGTATTTGTCTGTTCTTTCACCAATACCACACTTTTTGGATTACTGTAGTTTTATATTAAGTCTTGAAGTCAAGTAGTATCAGTCTCCTTAGAATTAGTTCACTGACATTTATAAAACTGAAATCTTGATCGGAATTGTATTGAATCTATAGATCAAGTTGGAAGGAATTGACATGTTGACAATATTGAGTCTTTCTATCCATGAATATGGACGATCTCTCCATTTAGTTAGTTTTTGATTTTTTTATCAGAGTTTTTTAGTTTTCCTCAAATATATTTTGTAATGTGCTGTATTTTATTTCTATTAATTCTTAATCATGCTAGCTTATTTCCTTGTGGGACTGGATAAATTTTTTTTGTGTGTGTCAGTTTATCTTTGGTTGACCTTAATGTGTGGGAATACTAAGAACCTCTAAAGGGGTTATTTTCACTCAGGGAGGATTTGTGTTTACTTCTACTAGGAAGCAAGCAGCATTATTACCCTAGGACTACTTCAGCCTCTTTGAAGGACCTCAGTTTAATAAAAGATCTTCATGTTCGTTTCTCCCAATTAGCATAAGGTCACAAGTTTAGTCTCTTGATCTTAATGCAGATATAAGAATTTAATTACATAACAATCCTGGCTTTATATGTCTCAGTGTTCCTTACCTCAAGCTATTCTCTCTTTCTCCCTCTCTCTCTCTCTCGTAGATTTCCTTTTCTTGAGAACTCAAAAATGCTTTAAAAGGTGATTATTATAATCCACCAGGTCTAGTCCATTAGAATGCTAGAAGATTTGTAATTATTTCTATAGTTTATTTATTTCCCCTTTCCATTCTGTTGTCTTTTAAATCTCAGCTTCTTTTCATTCTGTTCCATAAGAGGTAATCACTTGTTGCATTCTACTGAGGATACAAATTTCCAGAATTTTTTCCCTGAAGCCTGGAGGTGCTCATTTCTTCAGAGGTATGTTGTTCCTCTGAGTTTTAGATGACGTTCTATTTCTCTTGTTCAGCAATTTTCTTTCATTGAATTATTTTTCCTTTATTCATCTTCAAGCAAATTAAAATCTGTATATTCTTCTTTTGTTAGACGTTTGTGTGTAGAGGTTTCCCTGTTCTTTGTTCACTTGAGACAAAGTCTCTAACACTCACTTTCCCAAACCTGAAGTTGTTGGCTGGGTTTGTGCTTGTAACCTCTCTCTAGTCTAAGTGCCAAACTCTAGTAATAATTTACCTATAAGACATCTTCTCCTGCTGCCACTGCCTTGTTCTCTGATTAGCTGAATGGATGGCATACATCAAAAAGTACATTTCCTAGCAGCCCTCTACTTCTGACAAGTGATTTCTAAGGGTTCTTGCTGAAGACATGTAAAAAGATGCAGAGATTAAGATTGGAGGCCAGTAGGAGGGAGCAAAAGATTAAGCAACTGTTCTCCAGCCAAAACTCTGATCAGCACCAAGGGATGGTTCCTCAGATTTATGCTTGGCATAGACCTGGGTTTCTGAGTCTTGGAGTCAGAGGGCAGACAGTGGGGAAAGTATAAAATGTTATCCTAAATTTTTAAAAAAAGAGTCTTTGTTTCACATGACACAGAACTTTGATATTTCATAAGGTAAATCTTAGCTATGTTCCCCCCCCCCAATATACATCTGTTTACTTTCCCGTAAAGTTCTCTTAGTTTCCTTTGTTATACATTTTCATTTTTCAGCATCTTTGTGGGCATTCAAAAAGGGTATGGGAAGATCTTGGATTAGGTACCATGTTAGCAGTAAGTCCAATAATGGTTTTTAAATGGCACAACATCAAAAGTACTTGGTGCTTCAGCTTGATCACTATGGTCTCTACCCTTGTTTCTACACTTAGTGCTCTTTGTAAAGAGCAGTTCCCGTGGGGTTTTCCAAGCCTGCTCTTCACAGTGGGGATGTGGAGGAAACTCAACACACAGGTTGGGTGGATAGAGAAAACAAGACCTTTAGGTTTTTATTCCTTTATCATATCTAAACTACCTTTTTCAGTGGAAATGTAGTAGAATCTCCATGTAAAATTGCTATTAACAATATTTTCCTCTCTTTCAAAATTGCCTGGAGATAGTCATAAACACATAACCAATGGATTCCTCATTCATTCATTCATCCACCCATCATTTGCTTGAGCTCTTGTCTAAGGGTTGACACTAATTAAAGGAGTGAGAGCTCCTCATGCCGTCCACGGTCAGTTGGGAGTGAAAGGTATTTAAGTACTCAGAAATAAGGGTACTTATTTATGATAAGCATTACAAAGGAAATAGGCACAAGGATAGACAACAGAATGATTGATTCAGCCTCACAGAGAAATGATTTTGTATTGATTCTCGAAGTCTGAATCATTTGCCAACAGAGGGAACAACACGCATGATGGTAAAGAGTTATTTAAAGCATGGCTTGTTAGGGAAACTGAAGTTAGGCATGTGTTTATGGGAATGCGGGGGGAGAGGTGGTGAGCCTGAAAAGATAGACTGACGCCAGTTGACAAAGGGCCTTGTGTGTTAGGCTGGAGTGTGGTCTCTACCCCAAGTGCATGGGTAGTCAGTGAAGGTGCCTTTGTCAGCTCCGGCTGCTGTAAAAAATGCCATGAACTGGTTGGCTTAAACAACAAACATTTATTTCTCACAGTGCTGAGGCTGAAGTCCAAGATCAGGGTGCCAGCACAGTTGGGTTTTTTGTGAGAGCCCTCTCCCTGGTTCTGGCCTCACATGGCCTTTCTTTGGTGTGTGCACTGGGAGCTGAGAGAGAGAGAGATCTCAAGTCTCTTCCTTTTCCTATAAAGGCACTAATCTCATCATGGAGACCCCACCCTTATGACCTCATTTAAACCTAATCACCCCCAACTACACCACCTCCAAATACCATCACATTGGGATTTAGAGCTTCAACGTATGGATTCTGTAGGGGCACAAATGTTCAGTCTCTAGCAGAAGGATTTTAGGTACACTAGTGACAGAATCAGGTCTGCATTCTAATGTACAACAACATCAGCTTAAAAACACAAACAGAAAACCACTAACAAACAAAGCAAAAATGCATTTTTAGAGTGCTTTTTAAAATTCAAAATATCTTTCTCTACATTATCTTATTGGGTTTTTTCTTTGAAACCACCCTATGATGGATTATTGGCCCCATTTTAAAGATAAGGAAACAGATGCAGAAAGGTGACTCACTTTGCCAAAGTCGGCTTAGCTAGTAGGAGGAGTAGGAAAATAAACTTAAGAACTTGGAAGAACAATACAGCTGAAGCATTTTCTCAGCACTTGGCTCTGGGGAATACCTCGTGGTACTGATTTCTATCTCCAATGAGGCCTGAAGGGCAGTTTAGGAAACTGCTAAGTTATTGGAAAAGTAGTAAGTGGTAGAGCCGGCAGCTGTAAATTCCAGGCCAGTGTGCCTTCATTCCACCAGGATGGCAAGCAGTGCATATGTGATCTGATGTGAGTGATGGGTTCCTTATGAAACTATATATAAATGAAATTAACCTGGAGAATCCCTGAGGAAGGCTCTGTGTTGGAAACATCAAGCCTTTTAAGATTTTCCTCCAGTGTTTGAACAGGACAGTGTGGATGAAGTATTTAGTTTTCATTTGGGAGTTTATTGTATGAAAATACTTGGTATTTCACCAGAATTCTACCGAGTGTTGTGAGATGCTCACACCAGGGGATGCAGGAGGGTGCTGAGAGCACATTGACCCCCTCAGTGTGGGCATGTGCTAATTGACTGTAAAGATGGGTAGGATCACCCACACTTTAAAAATTCCTCTTTCTTTCTCTTTTCATTTGTACAGAGCCCGAATGATTTCATTTGAGTGAATTAAATGTGCTTATGACTCTACTGTATGTATAGAAAGCAACTATGCATTAACCTCCGGACTCTTTCCCACTAAACCTGGACTTGGCCTTAGAACCCATCTCAGCTCAGAGCTTAACCCAGGCAGCTATAACCAGTCAATGGGAATTGGTATCCCTGAACTATATTAATGCTACCTATTTTCAAAAATATATTTGAAACATTTAAAAAATATCCATTGCTCGGAAAACATAAATAAGCACTCATTTCAAGAAACAGAGTTAACCTAATCCCTGTACCCCTGAATATGGACCCCTGTGCCAGTAGTAAAGCTGGGCAAGAGCAGAGCATGTCTGCAGGGTAGTTCTTCAGGCCCACGTGGACTGAGAGGTTGACTCAGGTTTCCAGAAGGAAGAGGTTTTGATTTCCTTTCTCAAGGAGTAGGACATAGTGAAAGGGTTAGGCAGTGAGGGGTGCACGGGCTTTCAGCCAAAATTCCACCTCGGCCACGTGACAGCTACATCATGTCCGCATGCCTCAGTTTCTATAAAGTGTGGGTAACACTTCCTCTCTCCTTGTGTAGAATGAGTCATTGGCCCAAGATGGCCCTTGGGGGCCATGCCTCACCTGACCCAAGGGCCTGGAGCCGGGTGTGATTCCCATTAGCCACCTCATCCTCCCTACCTTCAGCCCCTGCATCGTTGCAGGGTCCTTCCTGCCAGCTGCTTCTCCACACAAATCTGCCTTCAAATAAATCAATAAGTGGACAGATTAGCCAATTTGGGCATTAGAATATTTGCAAAGGTTGGCTCTCAAGACAACAGACACATGAAATAATCTGTTTCGGCACTGGGTGAATTTGTTCCAACTAAAGGGCCATCACCAGTGTCAAAGGCAGTTAGCGTCATGCTGCCTCTGTATCTATTTCTTGTTAGCTTTCCAACATTGAACAGTAAACACATTTCATTGTTTTGTAAACCTCTCCCAAACCGATGGTCTGACATCAGTGTTAACCATTTTCCTCCCCTCCCATCAGCCCTTCCCATAGCTTTTTCTTGCTCTCTCTCATTCCAAAACTTTGCAAGTTCAAGACCCTGGGAACCCGCTGAGTTCAGGAGCAGGAGCTGGGAAATTTCCGACAGAAAATTTCCTCTCTTGATCTCCTTTCTCTTCACCATGGCTAAAAATACAAATTTCTCCACCCCGCCCTGTCAATTCCCCTGTAATTAGAAGGGCCTCCAGAGTGTCGCCTGACAAGTCTCTACCCCAGAGCAGAAGGTTAGGAATAGGTGGTGAAGGTGGGTGATGGGGGAGGGGAGAGCTGGAGGACTGGGGGAGCCTTTGTTTTGGAGCTAAGAGCCAATGGTCAGCGAAGCAGGGAGGCTCATGCAGGAGGGGTGGACTCCTGTTCCCGGAGGACGTGAGTTGGGGATCCCCTTCCTTTCTCCATCACAGTCAAGCATCCCGCAGGTGCTGGGGACCCTGGAGAAGTTCCTGCTTTGTGTTGGAGACAGACATACAAATGACCACAAAGCTACATGCACACAGTGGGGTTTATGTGTCAACATTGGTTATTTCTAGGTAGTGGTGGGATTTTGATAAACTTGTTGCATTCTTTATATTGTTCTTTTTCTTTTTCTAAAAAATTTTTATTGGAGATTAGTTGACTTACAATGTTGTGTTGGTTTCAGGTGTACAGCAAAGTGATTCAGTTATACATGTACCTGTATCCATTCTTTTTCAGATTTCTTTTCCCATATAGGTTATTACAGAATATTGAGTAGAGTTCCCTGTGTTATACAGTAGGTCCTTATTATTTTTCTATTGCTTGCTTTTAAAATAATGAACATGTGTACTTTATAAAGAGTGGTAACTTTATTACTTGATAAAAATAACAATGCAGCATAATGAGTTTTCTAGAAGTCCACTGCAATCTGGGAGCCCTGAGGTTTTAAAGCAAGAGGGGACTTCTGGTTGAAGAGAGTTTCTGAACCGGAGTATAATTAGTTAATTTTTTTTTTCTGCACAGGCCCTGTGCTGTATCTGAGGATACAGAGAGGGTAATGCTGGGACAGAATGTGAGGTGGGGAGAGGTAAGAGCTCGTTCTGGAGAGCCAGGCATGGGACAGGCTGAGACAGGTATATGTGCCAGGCCAGGGGGCTGGCATTTCTGCTCCTCAGTCAGGGGAAGGCATGTAGATGGTGGCTCAAGGCGGTAAAACAAAGGACAGCTAAAGCCCCAAGAGAAATGGATACAGAGCAATCTTCCTGAGACATTAATTTTACTTGAACATCCTCAGGGAAGAAGTCCCCTCGGCTGGAGTCCTGGCCGATCCCCTAAGCGGGAGTGTGTTTGCTCTCCTCTGTGGTTGGGGGGATCTCTTGGAGGGTATGAGGAGGCCTGCAGTGGTGACAGGAAGTACGGGGATGAGTCACCATCCTGTCTGCTTTAGAAAGGTCAACTGAGGGGCCCACATGAAGAGGGAGGATGAGATTTGAGGCAGGGTGACCAGTTAGGAGGCCCTCATGATAGCTCTTTGGAGAAGCTGAGAGCCTGGCCATGGTGGTGGCCATGGGGAGTGGAAGGCAGAGGGATGTGGGGGTGGCATTGACGGGACCCGGGTATTGCTGAGGGGAGGGGAAGGACAGGTGGGAGTCAAGAATGACCCCCAGGCTTCCATCTTTGGTCCCTTGGGGGATGAGTACACTATCAACAACAACAAGGATACAGGAGGAGGATGAGGTTTTATTTTGTGCATATAGGTGGGGATGGACCCGAGACCACTCAGTGAGAGGGTTCTGAGGAGGAAGGAGTCAGAGACAAGGGAGAGACTATGGTGACGGCAACTTTAGGGAGTGGGTGGAGGAAGAGGTCCTAGTGATGAGCAGCCCCTGCTCTTATCCCCAGCTACCCCACACGACTCACGGGGGGCCGGGGGCCCAGGCCCCTGCAGGCCTCCAGCCTGCACTTCCTCAGCTCCTCTGCCAGGATGGCATGCCTCCCCTTGTCGTTCTGGCAAATGCTCTGTCATATTTCAGCTCCCTTCTGAAGAATTCCTTCCTAAATGTAATGACAATTCCCTTCTTTTGTGCCTCCTCTGACACCTAAACTTCCAGCACTGCCCTTGTAGCACTTTACAGAGTGCTCTGGTCTCCCCGACTGCCTTCCTCCACCGGACTGTAAGCTCCTGTGTCCAGACGTGCATGGTAGAGGTGCTCAGTAAACGTTTTCTGGTTGAGCGAATGAATTGTCAAAAAGGAAGGAGAGGGCTTCCCTGGTGGCGCAGTGGTTGAGAATCTGCCTGCTAATGCAGGGGACACGGGTTCGAGCCCTGGTCTGGGAAGATCCCACATGCCGCGGAGCAACTGGGCCCGTGAGCCACAACTACTGAGCCTGCGCATCTGGAGCCTGTGCTCCGCAACAAGAGAGGCCGCGATGGTGAGAGGCCCGCGCACCGCGATGAAGAGTGGCCCCCACTTGCCGCAGCTAGAGAGGGCCCTAGCACAGAAACGAAGACCCAACATAGCAATCAATCAATCAATCAATCAATCAATCAATCTTTAAAAAAAAAAAAAAAAAGGAAGGAGAAAGAAGTAGGGAAGGGTGTGGCCATAGAGAGAGAGAGAAAGGAAGGAATTCTCTGTCAAGAATTCCAAATGCACCAAAGAATAAAGTTATTTAAAAGCTAAGAAGCATCCATTTCACTTGGTAGTTGGGAGGTGTCCTTGGCAAGAATAACTTCCCTGGCATGAAGGGGGCAGAAAAATATTACAACATATTTACATTAGAGTGAATATGAGATCGGAAAGTGGGGGCACAGTGCAGACTTTCTTTTCCCCTAAGAAGCTCAGAATAGAATAGGAGAGAGATAAGGTAATAATTACAAGTGACATCGATCTTTTAAGGCTTGAGGTGAAGGGGCAAGTGGAGAGGAGTAGCTCATGATGTGAATGAATGAGTGCCATGGATGGAGGTAGGAATAGGTGAGAACAAGTGCATGGGTGGAGAGATTGACTTTGAACCTGAAGGCAGATACCTCTTCCACTATGAAGTAGGAGGAGGGAAGAGGCTACAAGTTTAAAGAGATCAAGGAAGATTGTGAATGGGAAAGGATGCAGACACAGACAAATAAAAGACTCCTGTGTGTGTTTTGAACCCACTCGAGACTAGAAAATATCAACAAACCTCCAACTCCCATGGTTTTATCATTTTTCTAGCCTTGTTCAGATGCCTAGATGCAATTGTAGAGAAAGGAGTTTTTAGGGCAGCTGTGACAGAGGAATGTGAGTGTGAGAAAAAAATTAAGGAGTCTGATGTAGGGATACCTGAAGCTCTTGACCTGAATTCTAGAGTGTGTAGGAAAGGCAAGAGAAGATGCTTGGAGAAGACAGTGTTCCAAAGAACCAGGTATCACTGAGGTTGAAAAGCGGGTATAATGGAGTTAAGAGAGCTGGAAAGCTGCTTTTAAAATACTCCTTCAGGGCTTTCCCTGGTGGCGCAGTGGTTAAGAATCTGCCTGCCAATGCAGAGGACACGGGTTCAAGCCCTGGCCTGGGAAGATCCCACATGCCGCGGAGCAACTAAGCCCGTGAGCCACAATTACTGAGCCTGCGCGTCTGGAGCCTGTGCTCCGCAACAAGAGAGGCCGCGACAGTGAGAGGCCCGCGCACCGCGATGAAGAGTGGCCCCCACTTGCCGCAACTAGAGAAAGCCCTCGCACAGAAACGAAGACCCAACACAGCCAAAAATAAATATAAATAAATAAATAAATTATTTAAAAAAAAAAAAAAAAAGAAAAAAAAAATACTCCTTCATATATTTTTAAGTTGACAAGTAAATTTTTATCATTAGTTTACCAGTTGCAAAGGACATAATTATTTGCATATTGTAATCATACACAGGTAAACGCACACATACATATAGATATATCTTAAAAATAAACTGCTAACACTCCCAAACTCATTCTATGAGGCCACCATCACTCTGATACGAAAACCAGACAAAGATGTCACAAAGAAAGAAAACTACAGGCCAATATTACTGATGAACATAGTTGCAAAAATCCTCAACAAAATACTAGCAAACAGAATCCAACAGCACAGTAAAAGGATCATACACCAAGATCAAGTGGGGTTTATCCCAGGAATGCAAGGATTCTTCAATGTACGCAAATCAGTCTATGTGATACACCATGTTAACAAATTGAAGGAGAAAAACCATATGATCATCTCAATAGCTCCAGAGAAAGCTTTCGACAATATTCAACACCCATTTATGATAAAAGCCTTGCAGAAAGTAGGCATACTGGGAACTTTCCTCAGCATAATAAAGGCCATATATGACAAACCCACAGCCAACATTGTCCTCAATGGTGAAAAACTGAAACCATTTCCACTAAGATCAGGAACAAGACAAGATTGCCCACTCTCACCACTATTATTCAACATAGTTTTGGAAGTTTTAGTCACAGCAATCAGAGAAGAAAAAGAAATAAAAAGAATCCAAATCAGAAAGAAGAAGTAAAGCTGTCACTGTTTGCAGATGACATGATACTCTACAGAGAGAATCCTAAAGATGCTACCAGAAAACTACTAGAGCTAATCAATGAATTTGGTAAAGTAGCAGGATACAAAATTAATGCACAGAAATCTCTCGCATTCCTATACACTAATGATGAAAAATATGAAAGTGAAATTAAGAAAACACTGCCATTTACCATTGCAACAAAAAGAATAAAATATCTAGGAATAAACCTACCTAAGGAGACAAAAGACCTGTATGCAGAAAATTATAAGACACTGATGAAAGAAATTAAAGATGATACAAATAGATGGAGATGTACCATGTTCTTGGATTGGAAGAATCAACATTGTGAAAATGACTCTACTACCCAAAGCAATCTACAGATTCAATGCAATCCCTATCAAACTACCACTGGCATTTTTCACAGAACTAGAACAAAAATTTTCACAATTTGTGTGGAAACACAAAAGACCCCAAATAGCCAAAGCAATCTTGAGAAAGAAAAAAGGAGCTGGAGGAATCAGGCTCCCTCACTTCAGACTATACTATGAAGCTACAGTAATCAAGACAGTATGGTACTGGCACAGAAACAGAACTATAGATCAATGGAACAGAATAGAAAGCCCAGAGATAAGCCCACGCACATATGGTCACCTTATCTTTGATAAAGGAGGCAAGGATATATGGTGGAGAAAAGACAGCCTCTTAAGTAAGTGGTGCTGGGAAAACTGGACAGCTACATGTAAAAGAATGAAATTAGAACACTCCCTAATACCATACACAAAAATAAACTCAAAATGGATTAAAGACCTAAATGTAAGGCCAGACACCATCAAACTCTTAGAGGAAAACATAGGCAGAACACTCTATGACATAAATCACAGCAAGATCCTTTCTGACCCACCTCCTAGGGAAATGGAAATAAAAACAAAAATAAACAAATGGGACCTAATGAAACTTAAAAGCTTTTGCACAGCAAAGGAAACCATAAACAAGACGAAGAGCCAACCCTCAGAATGGGAGAAAATATTTGCAAATGAAGCAACTGACAAGGGATTAATCTCCAAAATTTACAAGCAGCTCATGCGGCTCAATATCAAAAAAACAAACAATCCAATACAAAAATGGGCAGAAGACCTAAATAGACATTTCTCCAAAGAAGATATACAGATATACAGATTGCCAACAGACACATGAAAGAATGCTCATTAATCGTTAGAGAAATGCAAATCAAAACTACAATGAGGTATCATCTCACACTGGTCAGAATGGCCATCAGCAAAAAATCTACAAACAATAAATGCTGAAGAGGGTGTGGAGAAAAGGGAACCCTCTTGCACTGTTGGTGGGAATGTAAATTGATACAGCCACTATGGAGAACAGTACGGAGGTTCCTTTAAAAACTAAGAATAGAACCACCATACGACCCAGCAATCCCACTGCTGGGCATATACGCTGAGAAAACCGTAATTCAAAAAGAGTCATGTAACAAAATGTTCATTGCAACATTGTTTACCATAGCCAGGACATGGAAGCAACCTAAGTGTCCATCAACAGATGAATGGATAAAGAAGATGTGGCACATATATACAATGGAGTATTACTCAGCCAGAGAAAGAAACGAAATTGAGTTATTTGTAGTGAGGTGGATGGACCTAGAGTTTGTCATACAGAGTGAAGTAAGTAAGAAAGAGAAAAACAAGTACCGTATGCTAACACATATATGGAATCTAAAAAAAAAAGAAAAAGTGGTTCTAAAGAACCTAGGTGTAGGACAGGAATAAAGATGCAGACGTTGAGAATGGACTTGAACACACAGGGAGGGGGAAGGTTAAGCTGGGCTGAAGTGAGAGAGTGGTATGGACATATATACACTACCAAACATAAAATAGATAGCTAGTGGGAAGCAGCTGCATAGCACAGGGAGATCAGTTCGGTGCTTTGTGACCACCTAGAGGGGTGGGGTAGGGAGGGTGGGAGGGAGACACAAGAGGGAGGAGAAATGGGGATATACATATATGTATAGCTGATTCACTTTGTTATACAGCAGAAACTAACACACCATTGTAAAACAGTTATATTCCAATAAAGATGTTTAAAAAAACCCAAAAAACAAAAACTGCCACATCATATTTAAAGCACATTGAATGGACTCTGATTACAATAGTAATGTTACAGCATCATTATACACTTTAAAAAGACATGAACAAGCTTAACTTTAACAATTGAACAAGTGTTAAGTGAACCATATAACTCATGGAATTACTTGACCCGATGGGAAGCTGTGGTCTGAGAGAGCAATGTTGGGGTTACAGAGGTAAAGTTAAGTTGTGCCATGCCCAAGAACTGTGAGCCTTGGTTGCTGGTCTCTACCACGTTGCAAGCTCCTGTGTTGAGGGAATCAGAGCGTGGTGGACAAAATCCTTCACTGATATTCCATGGAACACCAGCCCCACAGGATTCCTGACCACAAAGGTTTTCTGTAGTTAGACGTATTTTTAGGGAAGATGCTTACTTTGCCCCTCTCTTGGCAGTTAGGAGTGCACATTCTTAGTGTGCAAAATGACACTTTAGCTGTCTTTGCACCATTTCTGCCATCCTAACAATGCAGTTATATCACAAATTTTGTTTGAGCCAATATTCAGTATTTACATGGTTATAGTACATGAATCAGTGTACTGCTGAGCCAAGTAGCATACCATAATTGCATTTCCTTTCTTGTATGCTCACATCAGGTTTTACAACAGTTTGATTCTCTTTTAAATGCCATCCTTCCTTGGAGCCAGCAGCCTGACTGTTCCCTTCTGGATCAGCTGCTCTCTGGGACTGTTACAAAGGTGCAGTCTGGGACTCATTTTCTCTGTCTTCTTAGGATATACCTTCCCATTCTCCTGTCTGGAGCCCTGTTTCCTGGGATCCATGTTCTTCTCTTTTTTGGCTTTCTTCCTCATATCTTCTACTACTTATCTAGTTGCTTCCTGAAAAGGCTGAATGTGTCTTGTTTGTCTAAAAGTATCTTTATTCTATCCTCATACTTGAGTCATAGTTCAGTTGGGAATTTAATTCTAGGTTGAAAATAAATTTCCCTCAGAATTTTGCCTTCTAACGTCCTACATGGTTATTGAGAATTCAATTGTGATTCATGTTTCATGTCTTTGGATGTGACATTTTTCCTGTCTGGAAGCATTTAAGAAGTTATCTTTACCCGTGTTGTTCTAAAATTTCATGATGAGGTGTCTAGATGTGAGGTCTTTATTCATTAACTTTGTTGGGCAATCAGAGAGTCATTTCAGTCAGGGGACTCATATATTTCAGTTCATGGGAAACGTTTTTGTAGCACATATTGGATGGTTTTCTTCTTTTTTTTTTTCTGGAATGTCTATTACATAATTATTGAACTTGGATTATCTTCTAAATTTATTTCTTATTTTTCATCTTTGTTTTTTATTTTCTTCATTTTGGGCCTGGGGAGCCTTCCCTTCCCCTTTTGTTGGTCTCCACTTCTTGAACTACATCTCAATTGGGGTTTGTCATTCAGGTGTTTGGTATCAGTGTCCATTATTTTGGCTCTGAGACCTAATATGCTGTTAACCCCACTCCCACTGTGAGGCACTGGAGACCAGACTCAGAAAAAGGTTAGCCAACTTCTTGGTTGAGGGCTGGGAGACAAGACAGCCCAGCCCTTTTGAGTCTCCTACAGTAATGAGAATGAAAAGCACATTGACATCTTAGTACGTTATTTGTCTATCACTTGCAGTTGGAAAGCCTGGTTCCATTTAACTGGACTTTTCCAACCTTATTTGGCCATAGAACTCCTTTCCCCTCTGAACATTTATTAACATTGTATCAGTATGGGCCCAGAGGAAACAGCTGGCACACTCAGATGGGAATAATGTAAAGAGGGTTAATTTAGAAAAGGACTAGGAACAAAGGCATGGGCAGGGTGTAACGGACAGTGCATGAACTTGAGGCCAGGAGCAATAGCGTTGTTTCCACCCCATCCTGAAGAGCCAGGAAGATGTAGGGGAATTTGGGGGATCAAATTTGTCAGCCTTGTCAGTATCTGTTCAAAGTTCCCCATTCTGTATTTCAGAGAGCTGCTACTTCTCCACCAGCGCCTTTACCTTACGTCCAAGGTCTGGCAGGTTTGAGAACTAATTGGTGCTGGGACTCTACAGCTCCGACTGTCAGACTCTGGGCTTGGTCCTCACCATACCTGCCTTGTGATACCTGCAGGAGGTGAGAAACAGTAATGCTGACACAGAGCCTCCAGTTCTCCAAGTTAGTTCTTAATGGCACCTCCATACACTCCAGGGATGGTAGACGGAGGAGTGAGAGGGGTCTGTTGTCTCATACCCACTCCCAGACAAGGAGCATCCCAGGACAGGGCTCAGCCTAAGGCACAACGTCTGTCCAGAAGCCTGGCCAGGGCACTGGAGGGGGAGTCACTTCTCTAGAAGCTCTGGTCCCTGGAGCCAAGGGTGATGCCTAGAAAGCAGTGTGCTTATCAGCAGATACGTTGTCAACCTGGAGGATGAGGCAGTGAGGGTGGCCCTGGGTTTAGGCAATGGGAGAGAGCCGGGAGAGAACTGGGACAGCCACGCCAGAAGTGTGGAGCTGGAGCAATTCTCTGGATTGGAGATCCTGGTTGCAGTGACTTTTGATGGATTCTCTGACCAACACGTGGTCAGGAGGAGAGGCACTCAGGCTGCTGGGATGGAGGGGTGCTGATGCTCATTTTCACCAGCTGTACCACTTTTTCTGCCAGCACCTCCCTCTCTCTCCTTACCTCTTCCCGGTCCTCTCTGCCCTTCTCCTTTCTGTTCATTTCCCCTTTCTCCTGCGTTGCTCCTTTTATTTTCCCACCTCTGTCTTCTCCCCCATCTTTTCATGTCTCTTTTCTTCTGTGTTTTAGTCTCTTCTCCCTTTTGTGATACACTTTTTGTATTAGGCTGTGCTATCTATATATTTTAAATCCCAGAGGTGTATCTGCTAATTGTCCTTTTAGGGAAATAATTATGGAAGTTAAGATGATTAGATAATGAAAGCATTCTCTGGGGCTGGCCTCTTTACAAAATGATGATGGGGTGGTGATGAGAACGGGGATCGTTTCTACTTAAACTAACAGGGTGGTACAGCTCTTACCAGAATGCTTTGAATACCTGGGATGTAATTATATCCCTCCCAGAGCCTGGCCAGAGGGCAAACTCTGGGAGTAGCATCCTGGGAACAAGATTGGATATTCTGTGGCCTTCTGGGAAGGCAATGATCAGGGAACTCCGTGATATGGCTTGGAGCTCAGGACCCCATGGAATTCCTAGATCCAAATGAAGATTCTTGGAGTTTCTGAAATGTGTATAATTGTGCGTGCATGTGCGTGTGCACAAACACACGCACATGCAGGGCAAGATTATGGCTTCCCTCAGGTGGAGGGTTTTGTAGATAGTAAATTGCTGAAACACGTCATCTCTGGAATTGCTTCATTGCACACTAATGGTTGCTGTAAGCTTCCTGCTCACTCACTCTTGTCATATAAAAAGTGTTCACGAGACAGTCCTTTCGTCGTCTGGGTTCTGCTCTTGATCCATCACTGACTGCATTGTAACACCCTCCTGGCAATCCTGGGCCATTGCAAGTGCCTGCCACTCCCTCGCATCCAGCAAAGAGCCGACCTCCGCAGGCAGGAAGAGGCGGAATGCTCTCAGCCAAAGGCCAGTGGACACAAGGAGAGGTGGCAGTAGAGGAGGGCATGAGTGGGGAAGGGACAGAGAGAAAGGGTTCAGAGAGTATTGGGTGGTGGGGCAGCAGGAAAGTGGGACTGGGAAAATGTGCTTCCTGTTGGGGAAGGGAGGGTCTGGAAGGACTAATGACTGGCAAGAATGAAAAGGGAGGGGAGACTAATTCTGACTGAGAGCCTGCTGTTTTACAAAGAGAGAATGTGATGCCCAAAGAGGTTAAATTACCTGCTCAAGTCATGGTTAGCACACGAGGGACAGAGATGCAAATCCAAGGCTCATGGTCCTCATCCTGGCACATCCTGCCCAGAACATAGGATTGCAATGGATGTCAGAGTTAAATTACTCCCCTCCACAGCCTCAAGAAAGAGGACTCTTTAAAGACCCTTCAGGCAAGAAGTGTCCGCTGAAATACGTGCTATCACTAGGAATTTGTGATCCATCCAGGTTTAGCCATAAGAAAGGAAGGACATTCCTCTCCAGATTTAACTAGAAGTTCTCTCAGTAAACCCTAAGCCCTTTTGCATCGTCCATCTCCCCACAATCCACGCCACCCTTCCCCCCTTCATCATTCCTCATGGCCAGCAAAGGAAGTGGTTTTCATATTGTAGTGTGACAGCAAAGAAATGTAGCCTAAGGACACAGTAGAAGGTGGCTCAGATAAAAGATGCCCACTCTTCCGACTTATTTTGTTCCTCTGACTTATTTATTATTGTTAGGCACAAGCACAGAACAGCCTCAATTGGGGCTGCTCCTGATTTCAGAATTTCCTCCCCTTCAGCCTCCATTAAGGAAACCATGGAGCTGAGTTCTTCCATGAAGTCCTGTCCCTGGATCCTGATGGCTCACCCATCCTTGCAGGCTTCCTGGGGGTCCCAGAGCCTCTCACCACATTCACTGCTGACAGCGTTGCCAGGTTTAGCAAATAAAAATACACAATGCTCTGTTAAATATCAATTTCAGATAAAACCCAAATGCATGTTTTGTTTAAGTGTAACCCATGCAATATTTGGGACACACTTATGCAACGGAAGTGTTTGCTGTTTATCTGAAAAGATTTTATTTGGAAGCTCCACAGCTGGGGATGCCGTCAGCATGATTTTACTGGAGTGAGTACAGTTAGATCTGTTAGAAGAAGTCAAGTGCCCCGAGTCCCAGGGCAGGAATTACAACACCACACTGTTTCCTTCAGGAGCTGTCTCAGCTTCCCCCATTCCTCCTTCAGTCTAGACTGAACTTCTATGTCTGCAATACCCTGTTCATGACCAAACAGTGCACAGATGACTTTCCAGAGCCATTTGCCTAGCCTTCTCGCAATATCAGTGAGTATACATTTTTCTGACTTGTAAAATAATACACGTTCATTGATAAAAATTGGAAAGTACAGCTAAATACGGGGGATCCTTGATGGGTAGAGTAATCTAGGTTGTAGGTTTTTCCCTTTCATCACTTTAAATATGTCCTGCCACTACCCTCTGGCTTGCAGAGTTTCTGCTGAAAGGTCAGCTGTTAACCTTATGGGATTCCCTTGTATGTTATTTGCTGTTTTTCCCTTGCTGCATTTAATATTTTTTTTGTGTGTTTAATTTTTGATAGTTTGATTAATATATGTCTTGGCATGTTTCTCGTTGGATTTATCCTGTATGGGACTCTCTGCTCTTCCCAGATTTGATTAACTATTTCCTTTCCCATATTAGGGAAGTTTTCAACTATAATCTCTTCAAATGTTTTCTCAGTCCCTTTCTTTTTCTCTTCCTCTTCTGGGACCCCTATAATTCGAATGTTGGTGCATTTAATGTTGTCCCAGAGTTCTCTGAGAGTGTCCTCAATTCTTTTCATTCTTTTTTCTTTATTCTGCTCTGTGGTAGTTATTTCCACTATTTTATCTTCCAGGTCACTTATCCATTCTCCTGCCTCAGTTGTTCTGCTATTGATTCCTTCTAGAGAATTTTAAATTTCATTTATTGTGTTGTTCATCAGTTTGTTTTCTGTTTAGTTCTTCTAGGTCCTCGTTAAACGTTTCTTGTATTTTCTCCATTCTATTTCCAAGATTTTGGATCATCTTTACTATCATTACTCTGAATTCTTTTTCAGGTAGACTGCCTATTTCCTCTTCATTTGTTTGGTCTGGTGGGTTTTTACCTTGCCCCTTCATCTGCTGTATATTTCTCTGTCTTCTCATTTTGCTTCACTTACTGTGTTTGGGGTCTCCTTTTCGCAGGATGCAGGTTCGTAGTTCCCATTGTTTTTGGTGTCTGCCCCCAGTGGCTTAGGTTTGTTCAGTGGGTTATGTAGGCTTCCTGGTGGAGGGGACTGGTGCCTGTGTTCTGGTGGATGAGCCTGGATCTTGTCTTTCTGGTGGGCAGGACTGTGTTAGGCAGGGTGTTTTGGGGTGTCTGTGACTTTATTATGATTTTATGCAGCCTCTCTGCTAATGGGTGGGAGTGTGTTCCTGTCTTGCTAGTTGTTTGGCATAGGATGTCCAGCACTGTAGCTTGCTGGTCATTGAGTGGAGCTGGGTCTTAGCGTTGAGATGAACATCTCTGGGAGAGCTTTCGCCATTTGATATTACGTGGAGTTGGGAGGTCTCTGGTGGACCAATGTCCTGAACTCGGCTCTCCCACCTCAGAGGCTCAGGCCTGACACCCGGCCAGAGCACCAGGACCCTGTCAGCCACACAGCTCAGAAGAAAAGATAGAAAAATAGAAAGAAAGAAAGAAAAAATAAAATAAAAGTTATTAAAATAAAAAACAAAAAGTTATTAAAAATAAAGAAAAATTAAAAAGTAATATAAAAAAAGAAAGAAAGAAAGAAGAGAGCAACCAAACCAAAAAACAAATCCACCAATGATAACAAGTGCTAAAAAACTATACTAAAACCAAATAAACAAAGAACAAAAAAACGGACAAACAGAACCCTAGGACAAATGGTAAAAGCAAAGCTATATGGACAAAATCACACAGAGTCCACCACCTCAATTTTGGGATGATTCGTTGTCTATTCAGGGATTCCACAGACACAGGATACATCAAGTTGTTTGTGGAGATTTAATCCACTGCTCCTGAGGCTGCTGGGAGAGATTTCCCTTTCTCTTCTTTGTTTCCACAGCTTCCGGGTTCAGCTTTGGATTTGGCCCCGCCTCTGCGTGTAGGTTGCCTGAGGGCGTCTGTTCTTCCTCAGACAGAACGAGGCTAAAGGAGCAGCTGCTTCCGGGGCTCTGGCTCACTCAGCCCGCGGGGAGGGAGCGGTACGGAGGAGGCGGGGCGAGCCTGCAGCGGCAGAGGCCGGCGTGACGTTGCAGCAGCCTGAGGTGCGCCGTACGTTCTCCCGGGGAAGTTGTCCCCGGCTCACGGGAGGCTGGCAGTGGCGAGCTGCACCGGCTCCCGGGAGGGGAGGTGTGGAGAGTGACCTGTGCTCGCACACAGTCTTCTTGGTGGCGGCAGCAGCAGCCTTAGCGTCTCATGCCCGTCTCTGGGGTCTGCGCTGAGAGCCGCGGCTCGGGCCCATCTCTGGAGCTCGTTTAGGCGGCGCTCTGAATCCTCTCTCCTCGCGCACTAGGAAACAAAGAGGCAAGAAACAGTCTCTTGCCTCTTCGGCAGCTGCAGACTTTTTCCCGGATTCCCTCCCGGCTACCTGTGCTGCGCTAACCCCTTCAGGCTGTGTTCACACCGCCAACCCTAGTCCTCTCCCTGCGATCCGACCGAAGCCCGAGCCTCAGCTCCCAGCCCCGCCCGCCCCGGCGGGTGAGCAGACAAGCCTCGCGGGCTGGTGAGTGCTGCTCGGCGCCGAGCCTCTGTGTGGGAATCTCTCCTCTTTTCCCTCCGCACCCCTGTGGCTGCGCTCTCCTCCGTGGCTCCGAAGCTCCCCCCTCCGCCACCCGCAGTCTCCGCCTGCGAAGGGGCTTCCTAGTGTGTGGAAACCTTTCTCCTTCACAACTCCCTCCCACTGGTGCAGGTCCCGTCCCTATTCTTTTGTCTCTGTTGTTTCTATTTTCTTTTGCCCTACCCAGGTACGTGGGGAGTTTCCTGCCTTTTGGGAAGGCTGAGGTCTTCTGCCAGCGTTCAGTAGGTGTTCTATAGGAGTTGTTTCACATGTGGATGTATTTCTGATGTATTTGTGGGGAGGAAGGTGATCTCCACGTCTTACTTCTCCATCATCTTGAAGGTTTCCCCCCTGAATTTTAAATATGAACCAACATGGCTTCTATCCTCAGTTTCACTATTACTTTCAGAGAAAGGGGACAAGTTCTTTCCTTTTTTTTTTCTTAAAAAGTTTTGTTTTAATTTAAAAAATGTAAAGGATTAAAAAAAATATTTTATTTTTGGCTTTGCCGTGAGGCTTGTGGGATCTTAGTTCCCTGACCAGGGAATGAACCTGGCCCTCAGCAGTGAAAGCGTGGAGTCTTAAGTACTGGACTGCCAGGGAATTCCCTAATTTTAAAAAATATTAAAAAATAATTTATTGGAGTATAGTTGATTTACAATGTTGTGTTAGTTTCAGTTGTACTGTAAAGTGAATCAGTTATACATGTACATATACCTACTTTTTTTAAGATTCTTTTCCCATATAGTCATTACAGAGTACTGAGCAGAGTTCCCTGTGCTATACAGTAGGTCCTTATTAGTTATCGAGTATATATATAGTAGTGTGTATATGTCAATCCCAATCTCCCAGTTTATCTATCTCCCCCCCTGGTAACCATAAGTTTCTCTTCTACATCTGTGACTCTATTTCTGTTTTGTAAATAAATTCATTTGTACTATTATTTAAAATATTCCACATATAAGCGATAGTATATGATATTTGTCTTTCTCTGTCTGACTTACTTCACTCAGTATGACAATCTCTATGTCTATCCATGTTGCTGCAAATGGCATTATTTTTTTCTTTTTTATGGCTGAGTAATGTTCCATTGTACATATGTACCACATATTCTTTATCCATTCCTCTGTTGATGGACTTTTAAGTTGTTTCCATGTCTTGGCTATTGTAAATAGTGCTGCAGTGAACATTGTGGTGCATGTATCTTTTTGAATTATGGTTTTCTCCAGATATATTCCCAGGAGTGGGATTGCTGGATCACATGGTAGTTCTATATTTAGTTTTTTAAGGAACCTCCATACTGTTCTCCATAGTGGCTGTACCAATTTACATTCCCACCAACAGTGTATGAGGGTTCCCTTTTCTCCACACCCTTTCCAGCATTTATTGTTTGTAGATTTTTTGATGATGGCCATTCTGACTGGTGTGAGGTGATACCTCATTGTAGTTTTGATTTGCATTTCTCTAATAATTAGTCATGTTGAGGAAAAGGGACATTTTCAAGTAAGCTGTCCTGTCTAAGAAAACATATTCCTCTCCCTTTGGACAAGTTAACCCCCAGCTGGGCTGGTGGTTAATGAACCCTAGGTCATTCATGCTTGAAGGCAACTTAGAGATCATCTAATAGTCGCTCATCTGCCTCTTTGCTTTACAGGTGAGAACCAGGAGAGGAAGTGACTCACCTAAGGCCACCTGGGTGCTAAATGACAGAGCCTGGTTGCATCACAGGTATCCTGGCTCCAAGCTCCGTGCTCTCTTTATTATATTGTGCTACTTGTTTATAAGGATGTTTAAGGGCAGGGTAGAATTGGGAGTTTCCAAAGGCCTGATGAGAGTGATGAGAGAATCTGGGGTCCTGAAGTCATCTGGGCTCTTTCACAGCTATGTCCAGTCAGTGTTTCTTGGGGAGGACACAGCTTCTTTAAAAAGTGCCTTTTCATACTCTGTCTGGTGAGGAAAATGTGAAATGTGGTGTCAAAGTCAAGTCTGGAGAGAGGGCTTCAGTGGGGAATTGGATGTGCTGAAGTCAGGAAGAGTGACAGGCTTCAGGATACCCTGTTGTCTTGAGATTGAGAGAGTCTGGCAAGGGCGGGGCCTGTCGTGAGTATGTGAGGGTCAGTGGGAGGGCTGCTTCTTGGGCCTCATGCACACTACCATCCCAACTGAGTGGTTCAAATTCAAAGAATGGCAGTGTTTGGATGATGTAGGAGGCAGTTATCCTCATCCCAGGAGGAAGGAAGCATCAGAGAGAGGTGTTCAATGAGGAGAGAACATCAAGATGTTTATTATGGGTTGAACTGTGTCCCACAGAACTCATATATTGAAGTCCTAACTCTGATGCCTCAGAATATGACCTTATTTGGAAATAAGACTGCTGCAGATGTAGTTAGTTAAGATGAGGTCATACTGGAGTAGGATGGGCCTCTAATCCAAAATGACTGGTGTCCCTATGAAAAGGGGAAATTTGGACACACACACACACATAGGAGGAATGCCATGTGAAGATAAAGACAGAGATTGTGGTGATGCTTCTACAAGGCAACGAATGACAAAGATTGCCAGCAAACCACTAGAAGCTAAGGAAGAGGCATGGGGCAGATTCTGCCTCACAGCCTACAGAAGGAACCAACCCTACCCATACCTTGATCTTGGACCTCTGGCCTCCATAACTGTGAGACAGTAAGTTTCTGTTGTTTTAGCCAGCTCGTTTATGGTACTTTGCTATGGCAGCCCCAGCAAACTAATAGAATGTTATATAAGTCAATGCATAGAGTCTTGAGATAAATGAATAAGATGAAAGGGGCCAGAGACTTGGCTGGAGGAGGGCAGGGTAGGTGGGGTGACCTTGGCTTATGGTAAACTCTAGTGGGAGAATCACAATGCAGGCCCCGGGGATCCTGGAGCAAAGTCATGCTGTCTGCAGTGGAGAATTATGCACCCTTTGAGAAATAGCTCTTGGCACATTACTGTAACCTGACAGAAACAGAGTACTTGGCCATAATCATCAAGTGACAATGCATCTGGAACTGCCCGTTATGAGCTGGGTTCTGTCAGACCTCCAAGCCATAAAGCCAGGCAGGCCCAGCAGGCATCCATCGTGGTGTGGAAATAGTACATCTAAGGTTGAGCCCTAGTACGACCAGAGGGCATGACTAACCTGCAAGTTTAGGTAGCCCAGACCTGCTTGTCACCCACTACAGTTGGATCAATGCCTTTCTCTGACTTGTGCTTATGGCCATAGAGGAGAATCACTTATGACCAGATGGAAGAGGAGGAAAAAGCCTGAGCTTGGTTTACAGATGGATTAACTCAGTACATGTGTGCAAGTCAAAATTGACAGCAGCTGCATTTCTCCCACATTTAGGGTTGGCCCTAAAAGACAGTAGAGAGGGCAAAGTCTTCCCAGTGGAACTACAAGCAGTGTACCTGATCATCTTCTTTGTAGGAAAGGAAAAGTGGCCCAAAGCAGATGGCTAATGGCCTGGTCTGGGGTCAGAAAAGAAAAGGAATAGAGGAACACAGGCAAGGAGGTCTGGGGTGGAGGCAAGTGGTGGACATGTAGGAGTGGGCATGATGTGTGAAGATTTTTGTATTGCACTTGTACTCACAAGTAAGTGTCCGCCATCAACTGTATAACCAAGTAGATCAAATGACTTGTTCTGTGAACCTTAGCCAGCCTTCATCATCAGCCACTGATGGCTGGTATGATGGGCTCATAAGTGGAGTGGCCACAGTATCAGAGAGGAAGATATGTGTGGACCCAACTGCATGGACTTCCACCTACCAAGGCTGATCTAGCTACTGTTGCTTCTGAATGTCCCAACTGTTAGCAGAAGAAACCAATTCATCCTGGCACTATTCCTCAAGGAAACCAATTGACCATTTAACTGCAAGTTGACTACATTGGCCTGCTTCCACCTTGAAAGGGTCAGTGAGTCCTTCTCACAAGGATAAATATCTTTGCTGGTATGAGTTTGCCTTACCTACCAGCAAAACCTCAGCCAGCATCACTATCTAGGTGTTTATAGAATGCCTGATCCATAGGTATGGAACCCCACACAGTGCAACATACAATCAGAAGATCTACTTCACATTGAAGAAAGTGTGAGACTGGGACCATGGCTAGCGGATATATTTGTTTTATTACATACTACATACTCAGAGGCAGCCATCCTCATGGAACACTAGAATAGCCTTCTATCAGTACAATGGAAGCCCTAGCTTAGAGGAAACATTCTGAAGCGATTGGATGCCATCATTCAAGATGAAGAGTATTTATTAAATTAGTGACTCTTATGAGTTGTTCCGTCTACGATAAGAATTCAAGGGTCCAGGAACCAAGGAGTAGCAGCAGGGGTGGCCACATTTACCATCATACAAGTGACCCATGGGGGGATGTTATATGCCCTGTCCCTGCAACTTTGGGTTCTGCAGGGCTGGAGGATTGCTGAAGAGGTGAACACTTGCCATGGGTCACAACAAGTGTACCATTGAACTACAACTTGCAGATGCTGTCAGGGCACATTAGACTCATTTTGCCCAGAGACAACGGGCAAGGAAAGGAGTCACTACACTTACAGGGGCAAGTGACTTTGACCAGCAGGAAGATGCAGCTCTGCTTTTACACAATAGTGGCAGGAAAGAATACACATGGAATCCAGATGTTAGTAACTAAACCTGTCCCTCCAAAATCCATATGTTGAAGCTCTAGCCTCCAGTGTGGCTGTCTCTGGAAATGGGGTTCTCTAAAGAAGTAATTGAGGTTAAATGAGGTCTTAAAGATGCGGTCCTGATCTGACTGGACTCTTATGCTTATAAGAAGAGACACCAGAAAGCTCTCTCTCTCTTCATGTGAAGGCACCGAGGAAAAGCCATGGGAGTAAACAGCAAGAAGGCGGCTGTCTACAACCAAAGGGAGAGCTCTCATCAGACACTAACCCTACTGGCACCTTGATCTTGGACTTCCACTCTTCAGATCTGTGAGAAGATAAAAATTTATATTATTTAAGCCCCCTAGTCTGTGGTATTTTGTTAAAAGCAGCTTGAGCTGACTAACACACCGGGTGATCCACTTGGCTCTCTCCTTGTGCTCCTTTGCCACATTGTAAGTATGAATGGACACATGCAATCTCCCTGGCCTGAGATGAGTGATTATCATGGGTTCATAACCCTCAGGAACGAAGGTTTGGGTCACACCACCAGGGAAGCCACCAAGACCTGCCAAAATCTTGATGAGTCATAGCTGAGGTTGAGGAAAATTTAAAAAAGGGTAGTGGAGCAGGGAGAGGGTGGTATTTGTTCTGACCCCACAGTCAATTGCAAAGATGGGAGCAGTAGTTCACCCTGCTAACCTCCCTCTTCTGATTCCCCCTCAGGAAAAAAGGCCCCCTGGAACCATGGGGGAGCTGCTGCCCAAATCTTGTGGAGAAATAGATTTGTTTGGTGGAAGGGATAGACTGTGGTGACCATGAGAATAAGCCTTGCGGACCTCCAACTACAGGGAGCACTAATGACTAAGGGTGCTAGTTGTAAAGTCCGCCACCACATTTGCACTGAGGCTCCACTTCCCATGGGCTGCTCCCAGTCAATGAATGAGTGTCGCAGGTATAGTCAGGAAGGTCCATTCTTGGGAGACACAAGATCCTCTGATGACCGACATTGGCTGGAGGACTCCTACAATTTCCTCAGATTGTATCATCCTTTAGGATACTTCTAGCCAACATTCTATTCCTCTGGCCTTCCTTTAGGGTCAAACTTGCATCATGGTCTGACTGTTCTTCCAGCTTTCTCTGGACCCCTACCCATTTTTTCCCCTCATAGATATTTCCCCTAAAAAATCCTTGCAAGTTTAATCTTGTCTTGGCATCTTCTTCACAGAGGACCCAGAATAACACAGTTCCTTTAACCCTTGCTCACACCTCTGTAAATAGATCTTCTATAAAACATCTCTTTAAACATCCCAGCTGACTGTGACATCTGTTTCCTGCTGGGACCTTGACTAATATAGATTGCTGTGGACCATAAATGCTGTAGCATTCCGAAGGAGAAAAACCAATGTTAGTGTGGTAAGAATAAATAGCAAGGAATAAATGTGTTCTGAAATATGGGGTTGATCTGGGGTTAGAGTTTGGTATTTCAGATAGGGGTGTGCGTGTGTGTGTGTGTGTGTGTACAGCATAAACAAAGGTACTGGGGTAGAAACAAGCAGTTATGGCAGGGTCTGTTCAAGAGCCCACACTCTTTTTCCAAGGAGCTCCACCTGTCCTATGGGAGGAAAGCACTCAGAATGCTCATTTCTCCACGTTCATTGCTTGGAACCTGTGAGGAAACCTCTACCTTTCCCCCTTTCATCACTTCATTTTGTATATCTTTCTATATGCACACATGAGCTTTTGTTAGAGAAGAGCTGAGTCAGTGGCCATGGGACTCCCTGGAAAGCACATGGAAAAGGGAAAAGGAAGACAGGGAAGAATGAGTATCTTGAAATTCTGGGGTCAGGACATTGGGAGAATTGGGACTGAATAGCCCCATTTCTTAGGATCCCAAGAGGGTCAGCAGTTTCCTTTAGAATTCAGAGGCTGAGGGAAGGTTGATTTCACAAGAGGCACAGAAAACAGAATTCACAGAGAGCCAGGGAATTTACAGATATTCAGACAGAAGCTTCTAGAATTTAGACATCTTTAAACTAAACTTTCTTACTGAGCCGGTGAAAACTATTTTGTTTATGTATTCATTCATTCAACACGCATTTACAGAGCACCTACCACGTGCCAGGAACTGTTCTAGGCATTGGGGATGCACTGGTAAGACAAGATGAAAATCCCTATCCTCATGGAGCTTCCATCCTTGTCGGGGAGAGGCAGACAACAAATAAATAAACAAAGCAGTAAAACAAATGGCATGTCAGAGGGTGGTAAGTGCTGTGGAGCAAAGCAAACCAGAAAGAGGAATAGATTGTGCATGGGTCTGTCTGGGGCAGCCAGGGAAGACCCTACAGACAAGGCAACATAGAACAGAGACTTAAAGAAAGGGAAGGTTCAAGCCCCAATGGGTTCCATGGGGAGTGGTTCATGCAGTGGAAAGAGCAAGCGCAAAGGCCTGGAAGCAGGGATGTGCTTGGTCTCATTAACGTCTGTCTACTCCATGCCTCTCCATGCTTGTCTACCTGCCCATAGATAAGCTGTTAATTCCAGTCTTCAAGGTCTAGGGGTTTGAATTTCTAGACTATGTTGAAGTTATCTAACTGTAGGATCTAAGAGGCACCAGTGGTATAACAAAAAATTATTTCTCATTATGGCGTCAGACATGAAGTCCATTATCTCGTGATCTGCATCAGGTTCAGAAGCAGATAAGGCTCCTCAAGTGTGTCTCCACAGATGCCCTTTCTCTTGGTCCAGGACTTTGAACTACTAAAAGACAAGTAGCACCCTGGCTTTTAGAACTGGAAAAATTGAGTCCTAGTTCACTTACAGGCTGCACGGCCCTGAATAGTTACTTAACTTCTCTGAGCTTCTGTTTCTTTATCTATAGATAGAGATAATAACACCTATGACACAAATCAGGGAGGAAGTCAAATAAGACCGTGTATTATAAAGTGTTTATTTATGAATAGTTGGCTTTTATATAGCACAGATACACTAACTAAACTATTAGTCTATTTCTTGATATTTTAGTTATTATTATCTAGTTATTATTTGTACGTAAACCATGTCAAAAATATTGGCTTAAAACAACAATCATTTATTTGCTCGTGGTTCTGAAATACGGACTGGGCTTAGCTGGGGGTTACTTTTGTGGTTGCAGCCATCCAGCAGCTCGATGGAGGCTGCATGTCCCAAGAAGGATTCACTCACATGCCTGTCTCATTCACAGGTCCCCAGCTAGGGCTTTTGGCTGGGGTTTCTGGTTCTCCTTTACATGGTTTCTCCCTTCCTGGCAGGATGATCAGTTTTTCTTTTACATGGTGACAGTCACTTTTCAAGAGGACGAGGATAGCAGCTGTTAGGCCTTTTGAGGCCAGGGCTCAGAAGTCACACAATATCACTTTTGCCACATTTGATTGACCAAAGCAAATTACAGAACCAGCTGAGATTCAAGGGGTGGAGAAATAGGTTTCACATTGCAATGGAAAGAGCTGCAGAGTCACATTGCATGGGTGGAAGAAGTGGGCCATCTTTAGAAACAGGATACGACAGTCTATCCCCTGGCCTCAGCAAATCACTCCCTGGCATGTGCAAAATACACTCACGCTTCCCAGGGCCCCCCAAAGTTTTATCTCATTATGACATCAAGCTGGAAGTCCATTATCTGATGATCTGCACCAGGTTATCATGTAGATAAGACTTCTCAAGTATGGCTTTTCAGATGCAGCTTCTCTTTTTATTAAAAATTTATATTTATTTATTTATTTATTTATTTTTAGCTTTTCTTTTTTTAAACGTCTTTATTGGAGTATAATTGCTTTACAGTGGTGTGTTAGCTTTCTGCTGTATAACAAAGTGAATCAGCTGTACATAAACATATATCCCCATATCTCCTCCCTCTTGCATCTCCCTCCCACCCTCCCTATCCCACCCCTCTAGGTGGATACAAAGCACCAAGCTTCTCTTGATACAGAGACCTTCAACTTAAAAGATAAATATTCTATCCCCTCACCCTTAAAACACAGTAATGAGAAAGGAACTGGATAGACCCTACAGCCACTCTTACTTAAAATGGATAGGATGGGAACCACATAGCAGTCACTAGTTTACAGATATTATGAAGTCCAGCTGTTCACATGTTGGTTTCCCCTATAAGGGTCAGAAAATGTTCCTTGATTAGGGCCCGATTCTGCTCCCTGGGAGGGATACCTAGCCAATTGTTCTCTGTGGCTTTTAGGTCTTCCCTCTGGGCTCTTAGCTCCACCCTCTGAGATGTATTTTCTTTCACATAGGAAATTATGCATGTATGTAGCTAAGTAGCCTTCTCAGTCTGATTCCTGCTTGCAGAAAGTGGAGGTCCAGTGGCCTCTTTTCATTTTGAATGATCTCTTTCACTTTTAGTTGAACCTTGTAATGCTTTCATCGATAAAACTCTCTTAAAACTTTTGTGCATTTACTAGGAATCTTATCGGGATTAACTTTATGCCCTCAAAACTTTATCCATAATTTTTTTTTAGACAGACTCCTCTCTCTGAGCATATCAAGCTGCTGTGGGACCATGCCCTCAAGATTCCCAGAAGTCCTTTTATCTAGTCGAGAGGGTCTCCTAGGCACTTCCTTTCAGAGGTCTTACAAGCATACCCCTGATTTGATCTTTATGCTGAGGTCACTTTTTATCTGAGAATCTTTGCCTGGCTGGAGATACTAGGGATGAAAAACAGTTTAAACTTTTCTAAACCAGGAATTTCTGGGCTCTCTACATTTCTCCTAAAATATGCTTGAATATTGAACAGTTTCTCTTTTTTTTTTTTTTTTAAAGATTGATTGATTGATTGATTGATTGATTGCTATGTTGGGTCTTTGTTTCTGTGCTAGGGCTTTCTCTAGTTGCGGCAAGCGGGGGCCACTCTTCATCGCGGTGCGCGGGCCTCTCACTATCGTGGCCTCTCTTGTTGCGGAACACAGGTTCCAGACGTGCAGGATCAGTAGCTGTGGTGCACGGGCCCAGTTGCTCCGCGGCATGTGGGATCTTCCCAGACCAGGGCTCGAACCCGTGTCCCCTGAATTAGCAGGCAGATTCTCAACCACTGCGCCACCAGGGAAGCCCTGAACAGTTTCTCTTTCGGCTTATCTCTCTTTGGTGGTATCTTACCACATACAACTGGAAGCATCCAGTTGATGCCATCAACATTGTGTCAAGAAATTTCCTTAGCAAAATCCATAAGTTCATTAGGTACTTTATATCTTTTAAGTTACTGCAGGCAACATTTTTGCCAATGATTCTGCTACTACCTAACATAGATTGTCCTTTTCCCAACTCCTAGTAACAATTTCCTCACTATATTTTTAGCATACACTAAAAGATTGCTCACCATTTCTCCAGCCTCTGCTGACAATCTATTCACTGCTTTCCCAGCTCCTATCCTCTGGCTTGTCACAAAGCCAATACCACATGTTTTAGATTTTTGTTATGGCAGTACTCCCCTTCTAGATAAGAATTGCATTAGCAGTTATCTAACGCTGTACAACAAATCACTCCACGTTTTTGTGGTTTCAAACAAGAACCATTTATTTGCTCACTCTTCTGTGGTTCAGTAATTTGGGCAGGCTTAGCTTGGATGGTTTGGTTTATCTCTGTCCCACACGGTGTTGGCTGGGTTCAGTCATATGCTTATTATACTCAGTTGTCAGTTCATCTGGGAGCTGGCTGATGGAGATGGCCTCGTGCACATCTTCCAGTTGGCTGGGGCTATCAACGGAGGCACCTCTATTCTTTTCTGTGTGGCCTCTGCAGCAGAAAGTCTGGACTTTCTACAGGGTAGTGGCGGCATTTCAAGAGAGCAAGGCTCGGTGTGCAAGGACTTATAAATCCCTGGCTTGCATTACATTTGCTGATGTCCCATTGGCCAAAGAAAGTAACTTGGCCACGTTCATAGTCAATGTGAGGGTGAACTAAGAAAAGGAATAGATTCTGGGGGGCCTGATCCACTGAGGGGCCACTAATGTAATGATGTACCACACTTGATGTGTTCATTGATCAGCTCTTGCTGACATCCAGATGTGGTAGAGAATTCGAATGCTTACCCTTATCTTGATCTTGTATTCCTCTTCTTCCAGGCACGTAGGAGGATGACAGTTTTTTCCCTGTCCTTCCTTATAGTGAGGTCATGAGACCAGTGGGCCATGTGGGCTGTGGGTGGACTTATGTTATTTCCAGGTAGGGAATTTAATTTCTGGGGTGAACACCTCTGGCCTTGTCATTCCTCCTGTACTGTATGAACCCTGAAGTGTCTGCTGAGAGTAGGGTGGTTTCTGTTGGCCTAGGTAAGCAACTGACTACATGAAGCAGAGCCCCCTACCTTTACCTCTACACTTTGTACCTGTACAATGAGGTAGCAATGAACTTTCACCATTTTAAACCATTGAGATTTGGGGTTTGCTGGTTACTATGACATAGTCTAGCCTATCCTGATGGATGCAGAAGCCTCAGTCCCTCTGTGCTCTGTGGTCAATTCTAGCTCCCTCCCTAGGTATTTTTTTTTTTTTTTTGGCTGTGTTGGGTCTTCGTTGCTGCACACGGGCTTTCTCTAGTTGCAGCGAGCGGGGGCTATTCTTCGTTGCGGTGCGCGGGCTTCTCATTGCAGTGGCTTCTCTCATTGCAGAGCACGGGCTCTAGGTGAGCAGGCTTCAGTAGTTGTGGCACGTGGGCTCAGTAGTTGTGGCTCACGGGCTCTAGAGCACAGGCTCAGTAGTTGTGGCACACGAGCTTAGTTGCTCCGCGGCATGTGGAATCTTCCCGGACCAGGGATCGAACCTGTGCCCCCTGCATTGGCAGGTGGATTCTCAACCACTGCGCCACTGGGGAAGCCCCCCAGGTATTTTTTGTTGTGACTTATGCAGCAAGAAAAGGAGGATATGGATTAAAAAAAATAAGCATCTAATGGAGAAGATGGAAAAAGGGGGAAGGAAAAAAAATCACTGGGCCAATGAAGAGCCCATTGTTTATTCACCAAGCATTTATGAAGTACCTCCTCTGTACTGGGTTCTGTACGCTGCCTGGGCTATGCAATGTTGGATGAGACACATGACCTTGAGGAGGACACGGGCTACCAGGGGAGGCTGACACACAAACAATGAACCACACTTGAGAGCCATTAGTGCCACCCAGTGGTGGGACTGATTTTCTATTTTCCTCTGTAATTGGCTAATTGTCCCTGCAGGCAATTTCCATAGAGAAATTCCAGTCTTGGTGCCTGGAGTGGTAGCCTCATTGCTGTAAGTGTGTGGCCAGCCTCCGGGGGTGACATCACTGAAGGCCAGCACTCATCTGGATTCATAAGATCTGTGATTTGTTTAAAAGTCAGTCTCATTACTTTATAACCACATATCAGATTCAGTCCTTACAGATGACAAATAATACATGGACAGAACAAAGCTGTTCCGAGGGCTGCAGCTTGCAATTTTGTAGCAAGAATGGTGGCTGAAATAGGGGGGTACTTTTGAGCATTCAGTGCCTGCTCAGAGCTGAGGGCCTTGGGAAGTTGGTAGACAGCATTCACGACAAAGCTTTGAAACTCTGACATTGCAAAGCCACATTATAGTAAGGGAAACCCATGAAATATTAACTTCTAACTAGCGTTGGTTCATGCATATTAAAGGCGGATCTGCCTTGGAATGTCTGGGACCGGCCAAGCTGGGTTGTACAGGGCTGCTTGGGAGGGCAGCACAAGGATGAATTTTACTCTACTTACAAGGTGAGATATAAAGAAAGTTTTCTTCCCTCTAACTCTTATTTATTCTGAGCCCACATCCTGCCAGGCCAATGGAAAATCCAGTCTTAGCCACAACTGGGGCTCCTTTCCCCCGGCTCTATGCCTTCTTTGAGGTGTGAGTCATAGAATCTTAAAAAGTGCAGAGTATTTGCCGGGCACCTTCTGGTCTTTAGTTCAGATGACATTGTCCAATTTTCAAGCCCACACAGTCCCTTGAAGCTTGGCTGCCTCTGTGCAAGCTGCCACATACAGCCTTTGCTGAGGCCCATGCTTAGTTCTAGTCACCTAGATGCAGCCTACAGAGGCATTGCTCTCTGAGGTCCTGACACCTCGTACGAGCATGCAAGGGAGCAGGATATAGACCCTTCCTACTCCCAGAACTCCCATAACTCTCTGTGTCTTGTAATCTTTCCAACCTTCTCTAAGGTCTGCCTGTGTCATGTTACTGTCTCTCTCCTGTCCCAATCCCAAGCCCTGGTACTAGTCTCTTTTCAGACAACTCTTTTTTTGGTCTTTTGGTCTTCGAGATCACATGATTTTTAACAATAAAGATCTTTTAACCCTATTTTGTGGGCAAAAGAAGCACAGTTTCTAGGACTCAAAGCCTTACCTACCCTCTTGAGAGGAAGAGGAGGTGGGTAGCACCTCTCATTCTTTCTGATTTTTCTACAGTAATAAGACCAAAGTGCTATCTATCTATCTATCTATCTATCTATCTATCTATCTATCTATCTATCTATCTATCATCTATCTATCTATCTATCTATCTATCATCTATCTATCATCTATCTATCTATCTATCTATCTATCTATCTATCTATCTATCTATCTATCTATCTATCTATCTATCTATCTATCTATCTATCTATCTTTCTCCATCCGTATAGGCATTGAACCTAGAATGGTGGTAAAGTGGGGAGTCAGAGGAGAAGGAAGGGTTGTAAACAAGGTGGTCAGAAATTTAACAGGGTATAGGGTGGTCACCATGGAAGATGAAGAACTATAATACTTCCAAGAACATGGGGTATCCAACAGGGCACTCCATTTATGGGCAGCTTGATGGTGATCTCTGACCAGCTGGGACAGGCTTATATAGAATCCAATTGCAGCCAGACTTGCAGAGTGAGGGTCTAGGAGGAAACTTCTACTACTGACAAGATGCATAAAGGCACGTCATTCTATTCAATGGCCTTTGACAAATACTTACCTAGAGCCTACCCTATGCCAGGCAATGTACACGGCACAGGGGTAAGTGGAAGGAACCTGCAATGTGGTGATGTCAAAGAAAATAGGGCACCAACAGCACAGTATCTACGGCAGTGGGCAGCTCTTGGAGTGAGCTCATGTCTGGCTGGCTACAGGGGAATCTGCCAGGAGGAAACAAAGGCAGCAAAACAGGCCTCCCTGGTCAGTTTCTCAAAGAGCCTAAAAGAGTGTTTCTCTAAAGACCCTTCAAATATGATCATCATTGTCTTAAAGATAACTTTTCTTATCCATGTTTCTTCACCTTTTAATTTGTTGTGATAAAAAAATTGCCACTCCACTCCCCTTCCACCAAGGAAATGTCTTGTAGCCATGAGGTTGGGCTCTTCTCTCCTGGTTCTGCTGAAACTGGAGAATGGAGAGTGAGGGGACTTTGTGTCACCCTCAGACCCCTCAACACCCTTGTCACATTCAGACCCAGATGGAGGGGTCTGGGGTGGGGGGATACCCTGTGCCCGCAGCACACCCTCAGGAAGGCCCACTCTGCATTGTGGCCTCTTGGGCCCTCCCTCGGTCACTCAGCCAGGCCACTCCTGGCTCCTTATTTCGTAGATCCTGGCTTTTTAGGTCCAGGTGTGGGTTTGGTCTTTTTCATAAGGCTTTTGTCTTTAGACTCTATCTCACTGCTTTTTCTTTTTCTACCTGCTTGTGAGGTACCAGCCTCTTGAGTATTTAACAAGGATCCCTTCCACCAGGAACAGTTTTTCTTCTTTTTCTTCTTCTCATCTTCCTCTTCCTCCTCCATCTCTTCCTCTTCCTCCTGTTCTTCTTCATCCTTTTCCTCTTCCTCCTTCTCCTATTCATCGTCCTTTTCCAGGGAAGGTCTCCAGTTTAATAACATTCTTGACCACTGAGGGTCTCAGGTCCAGAACCAGCCCAGAGTGGAGAAGTAGGGATTTATCAATACTTACGTACAATAGATTGCTATGAAAGGCTATATTTAACCCCACTTCATATTACTATGATTAACTGGTTTACATGACTTTAGAAAGGGTATAAAGTAGAGTCATGCATGGATAATCAGATTTTATACCATTGACACTCTGAAAATCGTATTCAGGCTTCATGCATTTGACTCCGAGTTCCTTTATTTTTTTTTTTGAGTTTGAAGAACTGGTTCATGATCCCATTTGGATAAACTTCTGCTTGTTAATTTCTCTCAGTGCCTGACTACTCCAAGGCATTTGGGCAGTTATTGAGCAAATCTCCGTTTTTGAGTCTGAATTCCAAATAAGGGACCACTACGGTTTTGACCGGCGACAGTAAATGGCAGTGAGAGCAAGAGACTCCCTGCTTTGTTGTAGGATAGATAGAGATATCTCCTCTTCTAGCCCAGAGCCTTGGTCTGTGTGAGGATACCTTATGACAACAGTGGATTAGAGCCCCCTTAATCAACATGATCAATATCCATAAGCAGGGACAGAGCCTTTGGCTTTTTTCTTGGGGAAAGAAGATCTCAGGCTACTTTCCAGGATAATTTCCAGTTTCCAGGATAGTTTCTAGACTCTACTTCTCAGGTCCCTAGAAAAAGGTAGCCAGAGGTGGGACCTGTGCCATTGGAATCCAGATTGTAGGCACAGAGTTAGGTCATACCCCTGCCTTCTCTTCTTCTTCCAGGGAAATTCTCTATTCTCATTTGATAGAGGTTTGCAAATGGCTGTGTTTCAGGGGAAGCCTTGCAATTACCTGCCTCATTCAATGTTCTATTTATGTGTCATTTTTTGGGGTTAATTTATTTGAGAGAAATAAAACCCAAGCTTTCTGGTGCCAACCTCAGAGCTGGTTCCCAATCATGGGGGTGGCCAGGATGAAGCAGGAAAGAGGCCTCCCTGGTTCCAGCTAAGATTGCAGAGATGGAAGATCAGAAACACTCATCCTAGGGCAGATCTAAAAATAAAGTGGGATCTCTTCTGAAGCCTTCAAAATTTCAGAGACCACTCAGTGAGGAGCAGCTAAAAGGTGAGACTCTATTTGGGGAACGGTAGGTCTGGTGAGCACACAGATCATTGAGCTACATCCAGTCTTCCTCTGGGCATTTTGCTTTTGTCACTTCTATATTCATACCAGTGCCAGGAAATCATAATTGGTTCAGATCTGTCTTTGTCCAACTCAATCTCATGTGCTGGAGTTGGTTGGTTACACTGTCATGGAAACATGGGATTGTACCTAATTCTAATGTATTTGACTGAGTGTAGAGGTAGACACCTCGAGCTTCTCTATCAGAGGTCAAGGGAGCAGACGTATGGTTCTAGTGCTGGTGTGACCTCTGGCTTGTTGCTTATTTCTCCATGGTATTCACTGTATAAGCCTCCCCTTATTTTTTCCTTGTTGGATGACTTTCACTCCTTTGTAAGCTCTTATGCTAAACGCTAGAAGGTGCATGCCCGCTCTTACCTTGCAGTAATCAATACTTTTCTTTACCTGGCACATAGTAGGTATTTAATAATGTTCATGGCTCTGGAAACATCTATTCTATAACAAAGCAGCAAGTTTCTAGCTATCTCTGTTATTCCCACTTTCCTTGGGGATCTAGGTGCAAAAATGGCGATTGGCCCAATAACTCACCAAATAGAAATAAAAAATTTAAAAGTGTTTGACAAACTCTTTAGATTACTGTCTCTTTTCAGATTGTCTGACAGACAAGGATATCCCATGTCCCTTCCAACAAGGGTGACACTGATCCAGAAAAACAGTGAGTGTGGTAAGGCAGAATCTGACCAGATCCATCGCATTGATTTGAGCACTTATTTCTGGTTAAAAAACTGTCTTGAAATTCACTTCCTTGCATCACTGCACTCCCTCCTTAAGATACCTGTTTTCCTTTGTTCTCCTGGATTGCTGTTTCCATACCATATTAGTGCAGATATCTGATCACAACAACTCTCCCCAGCTCAAACCTTGGGAGTTCAGCCTCTTGGGAAACTAGGTTCTCCCCGTGGGGAGCTCCAGCAGGAGAAGTGATGGAAGAAGCACCCTGAGACTCTTGACTCAAAAAAGGTGATTACTTATGAAATTCATCCAACTGCTCTATCCCGGTCTCTCACTGTCACCAATAATTAAGAGCTGACAATACAGCTATTTTCAATGAGAATTTTCACCAGGGAAATTCAAAGTTCTTTAGAAATACCATTTGAAGATCTATCTTAACACCCTGGTAGGGAAGGTTCATAAATCCACTGGACGCTTGAATGTAAAATCACTTGAAAAAGTATTAGAAAGGGACAAAGTTGTTACAGTGGAAAATGCATAGGGTTTAGAGGCAGAATTTTGCCTCCTGGTCCTCCCAAACATTAGCTGTGTCATGTTGAACAAGTCACTTAAACTCTTGGATTCTTCATTTCCTCTGCTGTAAAAATGGAGATAATAAGATACCCACTATTTAGTGAGCACCTACTGTTAATTATCTGTAAAATGGAGATAATTAATAGCTACAACTTAGTGAACCCCCCTCCCGCCATGATATGTTACATTTTGTTATCTGTATCTCACTTTAACCTGCAAAATATTTGAACAAATTCTGTCTTGAACACAAATTCAAGAGAATAACATAAAAGTCAGGGTAAAGATAGGAAAATATTAGAGGCAGAGGTAAGACTGCACTCAGGATACATTTGGAAGCATCAGCTGATCAGCCTCTTATCCTGTAATCCCTCTGCCACCTCCCTCCAGGCTGCCCCTGCTCTCTGTCCTCTCCCCTTGGTCTGGCCACCATCCTTATAAGCAGAAATGCAGAAACGGTCAATGCATAGGTCAGTTTTGGCGTTACAACCGGACCTTTGAAATATGTAACTGAGATAATCATTTGAGAGAAAAGAGTTGCTTGGGGTTGAAAATCAAAGTCCTGCAAGATTCAGAGCACAGGGTTTCTGGAAAGAACACATGGAGAGCCCCACTGTTCCAGCCTCCAAGACGGAGCCTCCATAGGCCAAGTAGCTGATGCAGCCATGGAGGTGAGACCCCGGGAGCATCTCTGCTGAGGCCACTGGCCGAACAGAGCTCTGAGAGGGTGTGAGTGGTGGTGAAAAAGCAGCAAGGATGTAGGTGCACCAGGAGAGGCCATCCAGACAGCTGGTGACCAGGGCTGGGGGCAACCCTGACCCTCCCCACCTGTCATGGACTGGTTGTATGTCCCCCCAAAATTCATCTGTTGAAGGCCTAACCCCCAATTCGATGGCATTTGGATCTGGGGTCTGTGGGGGGTAATTAGGTTTATTTACTTATTTATTTTTATAAATTTATTTATTTATTTTATTTTTGGCTGCATTGGGTCTTTGTTGCTGCACTTGGGCTTTCTCTAGTTGCGGCGAGCGGGGGCTGCTCTTCTTTGTGGTGCTAGGGCTTCTCATTGCGGTGACTTCTCTTGTTACGGAGCACAGGCTCTAGGCATGCGGGCTTCAGTAGTTGCGGCTTGCAGGCTCTAGAGCGCAGGCTCAGTAGTTGTGGTGCAGGGGCTTAGTTGCTCCGCGACATGTGGGATCTTCCCTGACCAGGGGTCGAACCCAAGTCCCCTGAATTGGCAGGCAGATTCCTAACCACTGAGCCACCAGGGAGGGCTCCAGGGTAACAAGGTTTAAATTAGATCATGAAGGTGGAGCTCCCATGATGGGAGTAGTGTCTTTTTATTCATTTTTTCTTTTTTTTGGCTGTGCCATGTGTCTTGTGGGATCTTAGTTCTCCGACCAGGGATCGAACCCGGGCCCACATCACTGAAAGCACCGAGTCCTAACCACTGGACCGCCAGGGAATTCCTGGGAGTAGTGTCTTTATGAGAAGAAGAGAGACCAAAGCTCTCTCTCTCCCTGTTCTCACAAAGAAGAGGTCACATGAGGATGCTGCAATATGGTTCTATCTAGAAACAAGGAAGAGGGCCCTCGCCAGGAACTGAATCTGCGGCACCTTGATCTTGGACTTCCCAGACTCTAGAACTGTGAGAAATACATGTCTGTTGTTTCAGGCCCCCAGCCTGTGATATTTTGCTATAGCAGCCTGAGCTGACCAAGACACTGTCCCCAGCACCCCAGAACATCGGCACACCAGTGAAACAAGCAGAGGAGGGAAAATACATCCAGTGGGCTGGAAAACGCTGAATTGACTAGAAGCAAATTTTCATTAGTTGGCACGACAGAGACTTGGGTTTGAAAATGAGTCAAGTTATGGAAATTTAAGAACGTTCCATATTTGTATACCTGCTTTTGTGGCCTGAGCAAGTCATCCTTGCTTTTTGTGAGGTGTTGCCACCTGGTTTCTGATAGCAATCTGTGCTAGAATCAGCTAAGGCATCTGTTTTCTGAGCCACCATACCTCTTTGGGGCTCCTGCCCTCCGTCAGCTACGTTTAAGAATGGAAAACAGGAATATTTGGGACTTGATCCTCCATCACTCTCGGCTGCAGGACCTCAGGGGTCTGTCCCAGGCCCTTTCTGCTGTGGGGCTGCCCCGGCATGCTGGCAGGAGAGGTGGGGACCCTGCCTGAATAGCTCCTCCTAAGTTGCACCCAGGTCTCTGCTTCTTTTGGATCTGTTGTCCTGTTGGCTAGGGGCTGGGGGAGGGGGAGGGAGGGCAGGCTGCAGACTCAGTCTGGATATTCACCAGATCGACCGTCTCCTCCCACCATGCACTCCCATCCTCCAGCCTGTGGAAGAATCAGCTGGTCAGAACAGGGTAGTCTGGCACTTTATCAGTAATTTCCAAATTTATTATTTGTAGCATAAACTTTATGCCATGATCCTTTTAGGGCTGTGGCATTTGATACGGACACGCTAGTTGAGACTTAAAAATGATCCTCTCCTGTGTTCTCTGTGCTGTGAGACTCAGTAGTCGACTCTGAAGCTCAGAAGCTGAGCCCCTGGCACTTTTTGTTCCTTTCTGGTTTTTTTTTTCTGCTGGAACAATGCTTCCCAGAAATAGCAAAGGAATGCTTGTCATATGATTTGAATGGAGAATAGCTGAAGTCATGCAGAATAGTGTTTGGACACAGATGCATATCATAAGTTATCAGTGATTTTTAAAGATAAGACACAAAGTTGTGTTTAAGATTCTCATGGCCAATGTGAGGAGGAAAATCATCTCAGGATTAATAATGTTCAAAGATTTAAAAAACATTGCTTAGGAGTAGCACAACTTTTTCTGATTTGAGAGCCATAAAATTTACAAAACAGAAATAGACTCACAGACATAGAAAACAAACTCATGGTTACCAAGGGGGAAAGAGGGGTGAGGGATAAATTAGGAGTCTGTGATGAACCGATATACACTACTATGTATATAAAACAGATAAACAACAAGGTCCTACTGTATAGCACAGGGAACTATATTCAATATCTTATAATAACATATAATGGTAAAAAATCTGAAAAAGAATATACATACATAACTGAAAATCACTTTGATGTACACCCGAAACTAACACAACATTGTAAATCAACTATACTTCAATAAAAACAATTCTACCAGGGATGTCCATAAAAACACGCAATGATGAAGCTGACAGCATTCATGGAATCCTGACAATGGGGACAGCATCAAATTTTTTTTTTTTTTAATAATTTTGCTTGTGGCCTTTTTTCAAGTTTATTTATTTATTTTTGGCTGTGTTGGGTCTTCATTTCTGTGAGAGAGCTTTCTCTTGTTGTGGCAAGCGGGGGCCACTCTTCATCGTGGTGCGCGGGCCTCTCACTATCGCGGCCTCTCTTGTTGCGGAGCACAGGCTCCAGACGCGCAGGCTCAGTAGCTGTGGCTTACGGGACTAGTTGCTCCGCGGCATGTGGGATCTTCCCAGACCAGGGCTCGAACCTGTGTCCCCTGCATTGGCAGGCAGACTCAACCACTGCGCCACCAGGGAAGCCCCAGCATCAAATTTTGTACAGCCACTACTTATGACATCTTCCCAGTGTGCCAATGAAATAGTGAAGTGTAAACCCTGAAATAATTAGATAATAAGTTAAAGCAACAGTATTCAAGGGCTTGACTCTGGTGATCTTAGTTGACCCCAGAATAAATTTAAGAATACTCAGAACACTTTTTTCTCAAAATGCAGTCCATGAGCCATCTGTACCTGTATCTTATGGTATATTATAAAAATGTAGATTTCTGGGTGCCCCTCTCACCAATAGAATCAGATCCTCTGGGGATAAGACCCAGGGCTCTCTACTTCTAATAAGTCTCCTAGGTGATCCTTATGTACACTTAGATGACCTAGAACAGAGGTGCCTCATCAATTTTGTGCCATAGGCCCCTTGGCTCTCAGGTGAAGCCTGTAAACCAGAATGATGTTTTTAAATGCAGGGAATCAAATATACATGATTACAAATGAAACTGATTATATTGAAAAACAATCATCAAAATACTAAGCAAAAATAATTTTGTGATAAATAATGACTGAGTTTCATCATTCATGCATTAAATAACAAGATCTAGCAGCAGATCTAATAACCACAATAATTTTCAAGACATGATGAGTATAAATGATATTTGGAGATACTTGCAACCCCTGTAATGTGATATGATATGACTGTCTGTGATTTCTTTCTTTTTCTTTTTCTAACATCTTTATTGGAGTATAATTGCTTTATAATGGTGTGTTAGTTTCTGCTGTATAACAAAGTGAATCAGCTATACGTATACATATATCCCCATATCTCCTCCCTCTTGCGTTTCCTTCCCACACTCCCTATCCCACCCCTCTACGTGATCACAAAGCACAGAACTGATCTCCCTATGTTATGTGGCTGCTTCCCACTAGCTATCTATTTTACATTTGGTAGTGTATATATGTCAATGACACTCTCTCACTTCGTCCCAGCTTACCATTCCCACTCCCTGTGCCCTCAAGTCCATTCTTGACATCTGCGTCTTTATTCCTGTCCTGCACCTAGGTTCTTCAAAACCATTATTTTTCCAATTCCATATATATGTGTTAGCATACGGTATTTGTTTTCCTCTTTCTAACTAACTTCACTCTGCATGACAGTCTCTAGGTCCATCCACCTCACTACAAATAACTCAATTTCATTTCCTTTTATCGCTGAGTAATATTCCATTGTATAAATATGCCACATCTTCTTTATCCATTCATCTGTCGATGGACACTTAGGTTGCTTCCACGTCCTGGCTCTTGTAAATAGAGCTGCAATGAACATTGTGGTACATGACTCTTTTTGAATTATGGTTTTCTCAGGGTATATGCCCAGTAGTGGGATTGCTGGGTCGTATGGTAGTTCTATTCTTAGTTTTTTAAGGAACCTCCATGCTGTTCGCCATAGTGGCTGTATCAATTTACATTCCCACCAACAGTGCAAGAGGGTTCCCTTTTCTCCATACCCTCTTCAGCATTTATTGTTTGTAGATTTTTTGCTGATGGCCATTCTGACCGGTGTGAGATGATATCTCATTGTAGTTTTGATTTGCATTTCTCTAATGATTAATGATGTTGAGCATTCTTTCATGTGTCTGTTGGCAATCTGTATATCTTCTTTGGAGAAATGTCTATTTAGGTCTGCCCATTTTTGGATTGGGTTGTTTGTTGGGTTGATTTTGATATTGAGCTGCATGAGCTGCCTGCATATTTTGGAGGTTAGTCCTTTGTCAGTTGCTTCGTGTGCAAATATTTTGTCCCATTCTGAGGGTTCTCTTTTCATCTTGTTTATGGTTTCCTCTGCTGTGCAAAAGCTTTTAAATTTCATTAGGTCCCATTTGTTTATTTTTGTTTTTATTTCCATTTCTCTAGGAGGTGGGTCAAAAAGGAACTTGCTGTGATGTATGTCATAGAGTGTTCTGCCTATGTTTTCCTCTAAAAGTTTTATAGTGTCTGGCCTTACATTTAGGTCTTTAATCCATTTAGAGTTTATTTTTGTGTATGGTGTTAGGGAGTGTTCTAATTTCATTCTTTTACATGTAGCTGTCCAGTTTTCCCAGCACCACTTATTGAAGAGGTTGTCTTTTCTCTATTGTATATTCTTGCCTCCTTTATCAAAGATAAGGTGACCATATGTGTGTGGGTTTATCTCTGGGCTTCTATCCTGTTCCATTGATCTATGTTTCTGTTTTTGTGCCAGTACCATACTATCTTGATTACTGTAGCTTTGTAGTATTGTCTGAAGTCAGGGAGCCTGATTACTCCAGCTCCATTTTTCGTTCTCAAGATTGCTTTGGCTATTCGGGGTCTTTTGTGTTTTCATACAAATTGTGAAATTTTTTGTTCTAGTTCTGTGAAAAATGCCATTGGTAGTTTGATGGGGATTGCATTGAATCTGTAGATTGCTTTGGGTAGTAGAGTCATTTTCACAATATTGATTCTTCCAGTCCAAGAACATGGTATATCTCTCCTCTGTGTGTATCATCTCTAATTTCTTTCATCAGTGTCTTATAGTTTTCTGCATACAGGTCTTTTGTCTCCTGAGGTAGGTTTATTCCTAGGTATTTTACTCTTTTTTTTTACAGTGGTAAATGGGAGTGTTTCCTTAATTTCTCTTTCAGATTTTTCATCATTAGTGTATACAAATGCAAGAGATTTCTGTGCATTAATTTTGTATCCTACTACTTTACCAAATTCATTGATTAGCTCTAGTAGTTTTCTGGTAGCATCTTTGGGATTCTCTATGTATAGTATCATGTCGTCTGAAAACAGTGACAGCTCTACTTCTTCTTTTCCAATTTGGATTCGTTTTATTTCTTTTTCCTCTCTGATTGCTGCAGCTAAAAATCTCAAAACTAGGTTGAATAATAGTGGTGAGAGTGGACATCCTTGTCTTGTTGCTGATCTTAGTGTAAATGGTTTCAGTTTTTCACCATTGAGAACGATGTTGGCTGTAGGTTTCTCATATATGGCCTTTATTATGTTGAGGTAAGTTCTCTCTACATCTACTTTCTGGAGAGTTTTTATCATAAATGGGTGTTGAATTTTGTCAAAAGCTTTCTCTGTATCTATTGAGAGGATCATATGGTTTTTCTCCTTCAATTTGTTAATATGGTGTATCACATTGATTGATTTGCATGTTACTGAAGAATCCTTGCAATCCTGGGATAAACCCCACTTGATTATGGTGTATGATCCTTTTAATGTGCTGTTGGATTCTGTTTGCTAGTATTTTGTTGAGGATTTTTGCATCTGTGTTCATCAGTAACATTGGTCTGTAGTTGTCTTTTTTTGTGACATCTTTGACTGGTTTTGGTATCAGGGTGATGGTAGCCTCATAGAATGAGTTTGGGAGTGTTCCTCCCTCTGCTATATTTTGGAAGAGTTTGAGAAGGATAGGTGTTAGTTCTTCTCTAAATGTTTGATAGAATTCACCTGTGAAACCATCTGGTCCTGGGCTTTTGTTTGTTGGAAGATTTTTAATCACAGTTTCAATTTCAGTGCTTGTGATTGGTCTGTTTATATTTTCTATTTCTTCCTGGTTCAGTCTCGGGAGGTTGTCTTTTCTAAGAATTTGTCCATTTCTTCCAGGTTGTCCATTTTATTGGCATATAGTTGCTTGTAGTAATCTCTCATGATCCTTTGTAGTTCTGCAGTGTCAGTTGTTACTTCTTTTTCATTCTAATTCTGTTGATTTGAGTCTTCGCCCTTTTTTCTAATGATTTTATTTTTTAATGTGGACCATTTTTTAGAAGTCTTTATTGAATTTGTTACAATGTTGCTCTTGTATTATGTATTGGTTTTTTGACCCCAAGGCATGTGGGATCTTAGCTCCCTGACCAGGGTTCGAACCTGCACCCCCTTCATTGGAAGGCGAAGTCTTAACCACTGGACAGTCAGGGAAGTCCCCTCCCTTTTTTTCTTGATGAGTCTGGCTAGTGGTTTATCAATTTTGTTTATATTCTCAAAGAACCACCTTTTAGTTTTATTGATCTTAGCTATTGTTTCCTTCATTTCTTTTTCATTTATTTCTAATCTGATCTTTATGATTTCTTTCCTTCTGCTAACTTTGGGGTTCTTTTGTTCCTCTTTCTCTAATTGCTTTAGGTGTAAGGTTAGGTTGTTTATTTGAGATGTTTCTTGTTTATTGAGGTAGGATTTTATTGCTGTGAACTTCCCTCTTAGAACTGCTTTTGCTGCATCCCATAGGTTTTGGGTCGTCGTGTTTTCATTGTCATTTGTTTCTAGGTATTTTTTGATTTCCTCTTTGATTTCTTCAGTGATCTCTTGGTTAGTTAGTAGTGTATTGTTTAGCCTCCATGTGTTTGTATTTTTCACAGATATTTTCCTGTAATTGATATCTCGTTTCATAGCATTGTGTTAGGAAAAGATACTTGATAAGATTTCAATTTTCTTAAATTTACCAAGGCTTGATTTGTGACCGAAGATATGATGTATCCTGGAGAATGTTCCATGAGCACTTGAGAAGAAAGTGTATTCTGTTGTTTTTGGATGGAATGTCCTATAAATAAAAACTAAGTCCATCTTCTTTAATGTATCATTTAAACCTTGTGTTTCCTTATTTATTTTCATTTTGTATGATCTGTCCAATGGTGAAAGTGGGGCGTTAAAGTCCCCTACTATAATTGTGTTACTGTCGATTTCCCCTTTTATGGCTGTTAGCATTTGCCTTATGTATTGTGGTGCTTCTATGTTGGGTGCATAAATATTTACAATTGTTATATCTTCTTCTTGGATTGATCCCTTGATCACTATGTAGTGTCCTTCTTTGTCTCTTGTAACAGTCTGTATTTTAAAGTCTCTTTTGGCTGATATGAGAATTGCTACTCCAGCTTCCTTTTGATTTCCATTTGCATGGAATATCTTTTTCCATCCCCTCACTTTCAGTCTGTATGTGTCCCTAGGTCTGAAGTGGGTCACTTGTAGACAGCATGTGTACGGGTCTTTTTTTTTATCCATTCAGCCAGTCTGTGTCTTTTGGTTGGAGCCTTTAATCCATTTACATTTAAGGTAGTTATAGGTATGTGTCTTCCTATTACTATTTTCTTAATTGTTTTGGGTTTGTAATTGTAGGTGTTTTCCCTCTTGTGTTTCCTGCCTGGAGAAGTTCCTTTAGCACTTGTTGTAAAGCTGGTTTGGTGGTGCTAAATTCTCTTAAGTTTTGCCAGTCTGTAAAGGTTTTAATTTCTCTGTCAAATCTGAATGAGATCATTGCTGGGTAGAGTAATCTTGGTTGTAGGTGTTTCTCTTTCATCACTTTAAATATGTCCTGACACTCTCTTCTGGCTTGCAGAGTTTCTGCTGAAAGATCAGCTGTTAACCTTATGAGGATTCCCTTGTATGTTATTTGTTGTTTTTCCCTTGCTGCTTTTAATATTTTTTCTTTGTATTTAATTTTTGATAGTTTGATTAATATATGTCTTGGTCTGTTTCTCCTTGGTTTATCCTGTATGGGACTCTCTTCGTTTCCTGGGCTTGACTATTTCCTCACATATTTGGGAAGTTCTCAACTATAATCTCTTCAAATATTTTCTCAGTCCCTTTTTTTCTCTTCTTCTCGGGGAACCCTATAATTCGAATGATGGTGTGTTTAATGTTGGCCCAGAGGTCTCTGAGACTTTCCTCAATCCTTTTCATTCTTTTTTCTTTATTCTGCTCTGTGGTAGTTATTTCCACTATTTTATCTTCCAGGTCACTTATCCGTTCTTCTGCCTCAGTTATTCTGCTATTGATCCCTTCTAGAGAATTTTAAATTTCATTTATTGTGTTGTTCATCACTGTTTGTTTGCTCTTTAGTTCTTCTAGGTCCTTGTTAAATGTTTCTTGTATTGTCTCCATTCTATTTCCAAGATTTTGGATCATCTCTACTATCATTACTCTGAATTCTTTTTCAGATAGACTGCCTATTTCCTCTTCATTTGTTTGGTCTAATGGGTTTTTACCTTGCTCCTTCATCTGCTGTGTATTTCTCTGTCTTCTCTTTTTGCTTAACCTACTGTGTTTGGGGTCTCCTTTTTGCCGGCTGCAGGTTCATGGTTCCTGTTGTTTTTGTTGTCTGCCCCCAATGGGTAAGGTTGGTTCAGTGGGTTGTGTAGGCTTCCTGGTGGAGGTGACGGGTGCCTATGTTCTGGTGGATGAGGCTGGATGTTGTCTTTCTGGTGGGCAGGACCATGTCTGGTGGTGTGTTTTGGGGTGTCTGTGACCTTATTATGATCTTACGCAGCCTCTCTGCTAAGGAGTGGGGTTGTGTTCCTGTCTTGATAGTTGTTTGGTGTCGTGTATCCAGTTCTGTAGCTTGCTGGTCTTTGAGTGGAGCTGTGTCTTCACGTTGAGATGGTGATCTCTGGGAGCGATTCATCATTTGATATTACGTGGGGCTGAGAGGTCTCTGGTGGACCAATGTCCTGAAGTTTGCCCTCCAACCTCAGAGTCTCAGGCCTGACACCTGGCCGGAGCACCAAGACACTGTCAGTCACACACCTCAAAAGAAAATGGAGAAAAAGAAAGAAAGAAAGAAAGAAAGGAGGAAAGAAAGAAAGAAAGAAAGAAAGAAAGAAAGAAAGAAAGAAAGAAAGAAAAAATAACGTTATTAAAATAAAAAATGAAATATATATTATTAAAAATAAAAAAATAAAAAAATGGGGGAGCTTCAAGATAGTGGAAGAGTAAGACGTGGAGATCACCTTCCTGCCCACAAATACATCAGAAATACATCTACATGTGGAACAACTCCTACAGAACACTTACTGAACACTGGCAGAAGACCTCAGACCACCCAAAAGGCAAGAAACTTCCCACATAACTGGGTAGGGCAAAAGGAAAAAGAAAAAAACAGAGACAAAAGAATAGGGATGGGACCTGCACCACTGGGAGGGAGCTGTGAAGGAGGAAAAGTTTCCACACATTAGGAAGCCCCTTCGCGGGCGGAGACTGCGGGGGGCAGAGGGTGGAAGCTTCAGAGCCACGGAGGAGAGCGCAGCCACAGGGGTGCGGAGGGAAAAGCGGAGAGATTCCCGCACAGAGGATTGGTGCTGACCAGCACTCACCAGCCCAAGAGGCTTGTCTGCTCACCAGCTGGGGTGGGTGGGGACTGGGAGCTGAGGCTCGGGCTTCGGAGGTTGGATCCCAGGGAGAGGACTGGGGTTGGCTGTGTGAACACAGCCTGAAGGGGGCTAGTGCACCACAGCTAGCTGGGAGGGAGTCCGGGAAAAAGTCTGGAGCTGCCGAAGAGGCAAGAGACTTTCTTGCCTCTCTGTTTCCTGGTGCGCAAGGAGAGGGGATTCAGAGCACCTCTTTTTTTTTTTTTTTTTTTTTTTGTGACCGTCTTTTTTTTTTTTTTTAAACAGATATCTCTTTATAAATTTATTTATTTATTTATTTTTGGCTATGATGGGTCCTCCTTTCCGTGCGAGGGCTTTCTCCAGTTCCGGCGAGCGGGGGCCACTCTTCATCGTGGTGCGCGGGCCTCTCACTGTCGCGGCCTCTCCTGTTGCGGAGCACAGGCTCCAGACGCGCAGGCTCAGTAGTTGTGGCTCACGGGCCCCCCGCCGCTCTGCGGCATGTGGGATCCTCCCAGACCAGGGCTCGAACCCATGTCCCCTGCATTGGCAGGCAGACTCTTAACCACTGCGCCACTAGGGAAGCCCCAGAGCACCTCTTAAAGGAGCTCCAGAGACGGGCGCGTGCCACGGCTATTGGCGTGGACCCCAGAGACGGGCATGAGATGTTAAGGCTTCTGCTGCCGCCACCAAGAAGCCTGTGTGAGAGCACAGGTCACTATCCACACCTCCCCTCCCGGGAGCCTGTGCAGCCCACCACTGTCAGGGTCCCGTGATCCAGGGACAACTTCCCCGGGAGAACACATGGCGCGCCTCAGGCTGCTGCAACGTCACGCGGGCCTCTGCCAGCGCAAGCTTGCCCCACATCCGTACCCCTCCCTCCCCCCGGCCTGAGTGAGCCAGAGCCCCCTAATCAGCTGCTCCTTTAACCCCGTCCTGACTGAGCGAAGATCAGACACCCTCAGGCGACCTACACGCAAAGGCGGGTCCAAATCCAAAGCTGAACCCTGGGAGCTGTGCGAACAAAGAAGAGAAAGGGAAATCTCTCCCAGCAGCCTCAGGAGCAGAGGATTAAATCTCCACAATCAACTTGATGTGCCTGCATCTGCGGAATACCTGATTAGACAACAAATCATCCCAAATTGAGGAGGTGGACTTTGCGAGCAACGATATATATATATATATACATATATATACATTTTCTCTTTTTCTTTTTTCCCTTTTTCTCTTTCTCTAGAACCTAGGGGCAAGATGGGAATAAAGACGCAGACCTACTTGAGAATGGACTTGAGGACATGGGGAGGGGGAAGGGTAAGCTGGGACAATGTGAGAGAGTGGCATGGACATATATACTCTACCAAACGTAAAACAGATAGCTAGTGGGAAGCAGCCGCATAGCACAGGGAGATCAGCTCTGTGCTTTGTGACCACCTAGAGGGGTGGGATAGGGAGGGTGGGAGGGAGGGTGACGCCAGAGGGAAGAGATATGGGGACATATGTTTATGTATAATTGATTCACTTTGTTATAAAGCAGAAACAAACACACCATTGTAAAGCAATTATACTCCAATAAAGATGTTAAAAAAAAGTGTAAAAATCTTGATATTTTTATATTGATTATGTGTAAACATTTTGCATATATTGACCTAGATAAAATGTTATGAAAACTAATTCCACTAGGAAAAATAAAAAATAAAAAAGTAATAAAAAAAGAGAAAGAAAGAAAGAAGAAAGCAACCAAACAAAAAAAGAAATCCATCAATAACAAATGCTAAAAAGTATACTAAGAAAAAAAACAAAAGAACCAAGAAAAAAAAGCAGACAGACAGAACCCTAGGATAAATGGTTAAAGCAAAGCTATGCAGACAAAATCACACAAAGAAGCATACACATACACAGTCACAAAAGGAGAAAAAGGAAAAATATGTATATATTAAAAAAAAATAAGTATAGAGCAACCAAATCAACAAACAAATCTACCAATGGTAATAAGCTCTAAATACTAAATTAAGATAAACATAAAAGCAGAAACAAATTAGATGCAGAAAGCAAACCCCAAGTCTACAGTTGCTCCCAAAGTCCACCACCTCAATTTTGGTATGATTTGTTGTCTATTCAGGTATTCCACAGATGCAGGGTACATCAGTTTGACTGTGGAGATTTAATCTTCTGCTCCTGAGGCTGCTGGGAGAGATTTCCCTTTCTCTTCTTTGTTACCACAGCTCCTGTGGCTAAGCTTTGGATTTGGCCCTGCCTCTGAGTGTAGGTTACCTGAGGGCGTCTGTTCCCTGCCCCGACAGGTCAGGGTTAAAGTAGCAGCTGATTAGGGGGCTCTGGCTCACTCAGGCCGGGGGGGAGGGAGCGGTACGGAATGCAGGGTGAGCCTGCGGCGGCAGATGCCGTCGTGAAATTGCAGCAGCCTGAGGCGTGCTGTGTGTTCTCCCGGGGAAGTTGTCCCTGGATCGTGGGACCCTGGCAGTGGTGGGCTGCACAGTCTCCCGGGAGGGGAGGTATAGAGAGTGACCTCTGCTTGCACACAGGCTTCTTGGTGGTGGCAGCAGCAGCCTTAGAGTTTCATGCCCACCTGTGGGGTCTGTGCTGATAGCCACGGCTCGCGCCCGTCTCTGGAGCTCCTTTAAGTGGTGCTCTGAATCCCCTCTCCTTGTGCAACCCAAAACAATGGTCTCTTGCCTGTTAGGCAGTTCCAGACTTTTTCCCGGACTCCCTCCTGGCTAGCTGTGATGCACTAGCCCCCTTCAGGCTGTGTTCATGTGGCCAACCCCAGTCCTCTCCCTGGGATCCGACCTCCAAAGCCCGAGCCTCAGCTCCCAGCCCCCGCCTGCCCCGGCGGGTGAGCAGACAAGCCTCTCGGGCTGGTGAGTGCTGGTCGGCACCAATCCTCTGTGTGGGAATCTCTCCGCTTTGCCCTCCGCACTCCTGTGGCTGCACTCTCCTCCATGGCTCTGAAGCTTCCTCCCCGCCCACCCACTGTCTCTGTCAGTGAAGGGGCTTCTAGTGTGTGGAAACTTTTCCTCCTTCACAGCTCCCTCCCACTGGTGCAGGTCCCATCCCTATTCTTTTGTCTCTGTGTTTTCTTTTTTCTTTTGCCCTACCCAGGTACATGGGGAGTTTCTTGCCTTTTGGGAAGTCTGAGGTCTTCTGCCAGCGTCCAGTAGGTGTTCTGTAGGAGTTGTTCCACATGTAGATGTATTTCTGATGTATCTGTGGGGAGGAAGGTGATCTCTGCATCTTACTCTTCCACCCTCTTGAAGCTATCTCAGTGTCTGTGATTTCTATTGGTGATAAAGTAAGAAGTACTGGTATTCCACATTTGTGGTTTGTTGCTTACATTCATAATTAAAGGAAGTTAATGAGAAACTAAACATACATTTGTTTTCTTTTTACATTCATGGGCCCTCTCCAACCGCAGGTTAAGAATATCTGTTTAAGGAACTTGAAAAGATGCTCAGCATCACTAATTATTAGAGAAATTCTAATTGAAACTACAATGAAGTATCAACTCACACAGGTCAGAATGGCTTTTATCAAAAAGTCTACAAATAATAAGTGCTGGAGAGGGTGTGGAGAAGAGAGAACCCTCCTACACTGTTGGTGGGAATGGTAATTGGTGCAGCTACTATGGAGAACAGTATGGAGGTTCCTTAAAAAACTAAAATTAGAGCTACCATATGATCCACCAATTCCATTCCTAGGTACATATCCAGGAAAAAACAGAAACTCTAATTCAAAAAGATACATGCTCCCCAATGTTCATAACAGCACTATTTACAACAGCCATAACATGGAAACAACCTAAATGTCCATTGACAGATGAACAGATAAAAAAGATGTGGTATATATGTACAATGGAGTATTAGCCATAAAAAAGAATGAAATAATGCCATTTGCAGCAACATGAATGGACCTAGAGGTTATCATGCTAAGTGAAGTAAGTCAGAGAAAGACAAATATCATATGATATCACTTATACGTGGAATCTAAAAAAATGACACAAATAAACTTATTTACAAAACGGAAACAGACTCACAGACATAGAAAACAAACTTATGGTTACCAAAGGGGAAAGGGGGGAGGGATAAATTAGGAGTTTCGGATTAACAGATACACACTACTATATATAAAATAGGTAAACAATAAGGGCTTACTGTATAGCACAGAGAACAATATTCAGTATCTTGTAATAACTTATAATGGGAAAGAATCTGAAAAAGATTTTATATATATATACATATATGTTTGTATGTATCTATATATCTATATCTATATCTGTGTCTAACAGAATCACTCTGCTGTACACCTGAAACTAACACAACATTGTAAATGAACTACACTTCAATTAAGAAAAGAATACCTGTTTAGTGAGATAATGGAATGCATGAGCTTTGGGACACCTTGCATGAAAAAATATGGGTGTGTGTACACAAACACAGACACACAGACACATACACGATATTTTTGCTACTATGTCTGACATGGACTGAACACAGGCTATTTAAAATCATAGTGTTGATGAGAATGAGTACAGCTAGCTAGTGTTAGCATTTAAAGATAGAGCCATATGCTTTGGCAATCAGCTAGACAGAGGATAGTTTTAAGGTTTACTAATGAAAATATAAGAGTCTGTTTAAGAAATGTGGCTGGCTAAATGGACCCAGTACTTTCACACTTTCTCTGTGAGAGGATCTCATCTATTCCAGAGCATGAACACGTAGGTGAAACAAGGCCAAGTGCTGTAATATAGAGCATCACAGCAATAATTCTGGCCTGGATAGGTTTCAAAGCAGGTGTTACCATTCACCCACCGAGACCATAAAAAACCCAATAAAAGATATCAGTGTTTTCCAATCTGCTACATGTGTGTTTTGAAGAAGATGTTCAATTAAAAAAAATGTTTCTGTGGTCAGATAAGCTTGAGAAATTCTGCATTCTAAATATCTTCTGTCAGTAATTCACAGCATATTAGCCTTGGCTGAGAAATTCATAGGTAAGGAAATGTTTTCAGTTTTGTTTTATGCATCAGAATCTCTTGGGAGCCTTAAAGAAATACTTGAAAAATACCCACCACTCAGAGATTATGATTTAACTGGTTTATGGTGGGATATTTAACAAAAATTTCCTCAGGTTGAAAGGCACTGGTGAACCCATCATTTTGAAAAGCTTATGTCACCGTAGACCTTGCATTGGTTTCCTGAGGTGGCTGCAACTTAGTACCATAAACTGGGTGGCTTAAAACAACAGTTCTCCCACAGTTCTGGAGGCCAGAAGTCCTCCAAAACTCAAGGTGTCAGCAGGACCATGGGCTCTTCAAGGCTCTCAGAGAGAATCTGTTCCATGCCTTTCTCTTAGCGTCTGGTGGGCCTGCAACCCTTGTGATTCCTTGGCTTGCGGCCCCATCACACCAAGCTCTGCCTCCATCATCACGTGGTCCTCTCCCTGTGTGTCTCTCTCCTCTTCTTATAAGGACACCAGTCATATTGGATTAGGGCCCACCCTACTCCATCCAGTATGACCTCATTTTAACTGGGTTACATCTGCAAAGACCCTGTTTCCCAATAAGGTCACATTCAGAGGTACCAGGGTTAACAGTTCAACATTTCATTTAACGGGGACACAAGTCAACCCCTTTCAGATCTCTTTTGGGGAGAATCCTTGGAACACACTTTGAGAAATGCTGCCCACTAGAATTTTAAATTTTGTGCAGTGTAGCTTCCTGGTAAAACCGCCAAGATGCATTATTGACACAGTCTATTCCCTGGTAACTGAACAACTTGAACTGTGTACAGAATTGTTGAGGGAATCCGGTGCTGCAGGATGTTCTCCTGTGAAGATGATTTTGGTTTTAGAGTGGTTGATCTAAAGCCATTCTTTCTGACCTGAATGAGCTTGCCAGACAGATCATCTGTTGTGACTACACCCACTCTGGACAATAAACAGCCATCATCAGTGGAGAGACGGGTACTTACCTGGGCATCCTCAACAGTAGGCAGGCCTGCTGCCAGGTGCATATTTAAAAGAACAAAGCCCCCAATACACCTTCCTGTCACAGCCCTAGAAACTGTCACCTAGGCAGAGAAGGGCCGAGCACCTGATTCTCCTGACATTCCAGATAGCATTGAAGTGGAGGTTTTTTTTTTATTATCTGAAGGGCAGAGTGGTCCAGTGGAAAGACAGAACTAAGATTGAAACTCAGGCTCTGCCTCTAAGGCCTGGGCTCTTTCCAGAGTTGCACTGAATTTCTCTGAAAACAATGACGACACTCGCTTTACAGGATTGCTGTGGGGATTAAATGAGATACTGTGGGCGAAAGTGCTTGGAAATGATAAATTTAGAAAAGAACAGAATCATTATGGAGGAAGATAGAACCAACTTAAATGTTGGTACTATTATCAAGGAGTGTAAAACCGATCATCAGCACTGGCTTTGGACAACATTATGAAGTCAAGTTCATGGTTGAATGCCTCCCTGCTCCCCATTCTAAGTCATTTCTCTTCTTAAATCTTACCTGCCTTTGCTAAATGCAGCTCTGTTGTTGACCTGCTGATCTTAGTTTGTGTGGTTCTGGCTGTATAAATGGAATGGCTGCTTTCAACAACCCTGTTATTAGGGTCAAAGGAGGGCTCTGGTTGGGAAACAGGAGGAAGCAACTCCTTCCTGTAATCAGAAGACTGAGATGTTTGGCAGGGGCTGCAGAGAGGGGGGAGGCACCTAGTGGATGTCCTGCTTGCCCTTGGAGAGAGCTTTTTTGGCAGCCCAACCCCTGAGGATCCTTCTGGGTTTTGATAGGATAGGTCTTAGGGAATAAAAAATGCTAGGTCCGGTCACTGCGGGGAGCAGTGCCTTCTCTCACGGGTGTGTGCTTGGAGGTCAGAGTGACAGATACCCAGTGGACAGTGATATAAAAAGAGGGTAAAGTGTTACCTTAAAAAAACAAAAAACAAAAAAACTTGAAGAAATCAAAAAGCAATTCTTGTCCTAAATGTGTCATCAACTGGTCTACTCTGGAGTCTGAATTTCCATCCCTGGGAGTCCTTTCTTTTGGGTTGAGACTCCTTGGTGCCAGGATTTCTTTCCTAAAATGAAAATATCCCTGGGGGTGTGTGGATGGTTAGGTTATGTCTTAACATCTCTCAGTCCATAATATTTGGCGATACATTTATTTATTTATTTCCAGGGAAAGAAGAGTTGATTTATTTAGTTATTTTTTTAGAGTCCACATATAAGTGACATCATGCACTGTTTGTCTTTGTCTTATTTCAGTTAGTATAACGTCCTCCAGTGGCGATAAATTTATTTATTAGCTGAAGAGCCTTGGGAACCTTGCAACCAAGTTCTAAGCTCCACAGTGTCTACCCCAGTGCAGTCCCTATAACAGATCTTTGGTAAGTTTCTCCAGAATTACATTTGGATTAAAAGAGATATAGACTCATGATTCTGTGAAGGAGACAAAAGGGGAGAGATGGTATCAGTGTATAGAGTGCTACTTGGGGGCTTTATACTTTGGGGGAAAGAGATTCAAGAAGCTGCAAAGAGAAAGCAGTGGAGTGTCAAGGATCTGAAGACTGGAAAGATTTGTGTTTGTGTTCTAATTCTGCCACTTACTCTGTGATCACATGCAGGTCATGTTAATCCATCTGGCCTTGGTTTTGTCAACAGTAAATTGGGAGCACTGATACCTTAATACCTCATAGAACTGTTGTGAGAATATAAAGATACATTGGCAGTATAGTTTCTTTATAAATGGTGAAAGGACAGACACTCGTTCTATTATTATTATTATTAAAGGCAGAACATACTCAGGGCTACTATAACTAACTTCATGTTTGTTTTCAAGTGACACATGGTGAAGCTGACTAGCTCTTGTGTCTGGGGAGGTATGCAAATCTGTTACATGGAAGTGTTAGCATACTGTACAGTGGGGAATCTATGTTCGCTTGGAGTCCAAGGACTGAGTTCCTTCCAAATCAGGTTGAAACTGTCTCCACAGTGCTGATCCTGAAAAGAAACACAGACAGAGATCTGTTGGAGAGACGAGACCTACTTCATCATAAAGCTGTGCCCATCAAAGTGAAGCAGGCAGCCGACCCTTTGCAGAGAATATTGAAGACAGCAAACATGGGGAGGGCATCAGATGGTAGAGACGCAGCACTTCTAAGGAGAGTGCTTTGGCCAAACACCAACCTGGCTGTGTCACAGCATCAGTGGCCTGAAGAAAGGGGGTCCCCGACTCAGAGGGCAGCCTGGCATGGGGCAGAAGAGAATCTGAACACACAGAGCACTTCTTCAACCACCATGGATCTGGGTCTCTCCCAGCTCCTCAGGGTGGAGAAACCGGAGGCTGATAACAGAGCTGCCTTATGGCCTTATCATTCCTTCTAGAAAGGTATGTGTTGTCCTTGAGTATAGTTTGCCCTCAGAGTTTGCATGAGTTCATTTTTGACCAATGCGTTTGTTGTATTCATAAAATCCTAAGTGAAAGAAATGTATGTATGTGGTTCATATGTGACCCGGTTGGATGCTACTATCAGACTCAAGATTCCAGAGCCTCCAAAGATGGCTAAGCCAGGTCAGGAGCTTCCCTTCAAGAATGCCGTCATGGACTGAACACTTATCACATGCTAATGGGTGTACAAAGGGTTAAAAACACAAGGAGAAAGGAAATATTTGCTCCAGTGGAGGAACTAAGGAAGACGTCACGGAGGATGTGGCACTTGAGAAGGGTCTTAAAAAGAGAGTGGGATTTTTGACATACAGGGATGGGCTCAGGTGCAGAGAATGGGGTGAGGTCCAGGGAAGATGGGGTGGAGGTGGTTCTGGATCGGAGATCCTGAGCAGCAGAGAGGCAGAGACGCATGTGGCATGGGGGTAGGAGTGGAGTGGTGACCAAACAGTGGGAAGAAGAAACGGTATGGCTTGGGAGACCTGCCTTGTTGATGATTTTGTCCGCTAGGGGAAGAACAGAGGTGGTAGTCTTGCCTCAGAGTGATGAGACCCATTCTCACATGCGGGGTGGAGTGATGGAGCCAGCTCTCCAAGGACAGGCATCCAGAGACTTCCTGCCTTGATCAGTGGTCTTGTGTATGACATGGACATGTCCCTTACCTTATCCGTATCCTCGGGGGCTCCGCCTCACATGATTTACCTGCTCCCTGCTCTGCTAGTAAAATAGGGTTTGGCATTTTTCTGGATTTGCCGGAAGGAGCGCCTTATACTTTTCAAATGCTGAGTATTATCATATCTGCTAAGCAGATGGCGGAGAGCTTAAAGAATCTAGAGCAGCAAGAGAGGAAGAGCTCTGTGCTGGTGGGCTCGGGGACCCAGAGCTCTCACCCTTCACCTGCCACTTACTTACTACCTGTGTGACTCTTTCACCTCGCTGTGTCCTCACCTGTCAGGAGAGAAGACTGGAAAGGATGGTCAGTAAGAGGGCTTCCAGTTCTGGAAGTCAAAGTTTCTATGTCCTGTCTACCTGGTGGGGTGGCAAACTTGACTGCCCCAAAGCATGGCAAAGGCCGATGTTTGCCCCATGCACACTCAGACAGGGTGGGCTTCTAGAGCCAGATCATTCTGAAAAACAAACCAGCAAGAAGCTTGCTGGGAACAACCCAGATTGCTTGGTTAAACCTGGCACTGTGTCTGCAGGTAAAGTTTTAGGAAGGAACACCTCTCCAAACCCCAGACAGAGGAAGGAGCTAGTGCAAAGATGGAGACTGCTAAGCGGGGAGAGAAGGAAGAGAAGTTTTCGGTGGCTACCTTTGGACTTTGAGAATTAGAGGTCATCCAGCCATGTCAGCCTGACCTCTCGATCCACACATTCCAGGGCGAGCTGTCTCAATAGTGTGAGTCACTCTCTCTCCTTTGCATTTTCCCAATGAAAATTTCCCTCCAAGACATTCGAGTAGCGGAAATGATTGCATAATTGCACCCCTGTCTGCTGTTGCCATGCTCTCCAGCTGCTCTCACCATTTACTCCCCCTCAATACCTGTTCACTTTCCAGGGGGAAAGGGTGTGCAAGAAAAATGTTGCTGAAGAAAGGTCATGTCCAGGGAGTGAGAGCAACGCAGTCTGCATTGAGATTGCCCCGGGACGTCCCTACCCCTGCAGGATGTTGGCTGGCCCAGAAACCAACCCCACTAATTAAATCATCCCTTGGCCCCTGGGGCGGACTAGCGTTGACCTTTGTTCCTTGCCCTTCCCCCCTTCTCCCCACAGGCCAGGGTTGCAAATGTGGTCACGCCAAACGTCTATGAGAAAGTCCCCTCCCTGGCATTCCCCAGCAGCTGTGTGACATATCAAGGTTACCTTGAAAGGAATGCAGAAGGGGGAGAATCTATCCATCTATCAAGATGTGAGTCACCAGCGTGATGTCATCTGAATCTCAACCCGATTCCATTAGTTTTGACTGTGTAAGCACATAATATACCAGAAGCAAATGGAACACGTCCAGCTGCAGAGACATACTCACTCAGACACAGACACCCACATGGACACACACATGCACTAACACACACACACACACACACACACACATGCACACATGCATTCACTGGTCTAATATGCCCTGGTACAGCTCCTATGAGTGCAACACCTGGCGGTGGAGGGGGGTGGCTTTTTTGGGCAGCGTTAGTGAGGGTGACCTTCGGATGGGGATCTGTAGGCTGCATGGAATGGAAGGCAACACGAGACCTTGGCACCCCTCTCTCTTGAAAGCATGGCAGCGCTTACACAATTAGGCTTAATTATGTCCTGCTCTGCCTTCACTGAACGTGTTCCATGCGGTCTGGCTTTCTCTCCCCGTGCCTTTCACGGGCTCTTTTCCTGATGCTCTAAACTCGACTGGCTTCCTGCTGTGGTTTTTGGAAGCCAGCCATGCAGGCCACCATATGGCCAAAGGCCCACTTCCCTGGCATTATCTGGGTCCTCCCTATTCCTAGAGAAGGTTAGTCTCTGCCCACTGCCCCGTGGGTCTTTAGGGGGACTCTTCATGACTTTAAGTTCAGCTCTGTTGACAGAGGCCACTGGGGCAACCGGTGTTGTGGCTGTAACACTGAGCTGGAGCCAGGAGATGTGGGCTTGAGACCCAATGCTTCTCCTGGCCTCAGTTTCTTCCTCTAAAAATGGGAATAAGAAAATCTGCCCAGCCTATAGAGCTGCCCAATAGATGGTTGCACAGTAGAAGACTCTAGAAGGCATGTGACCATGGTGTCAACAGAGGCCCTGGAGTGAAATAAGTCAGAGAGAGAAACAAATATTGTCAGATCTCACTTACATGTGGAATCTAAAGAAAAAAAAAAAAAGCAAACTAAACTCTTAGAAAAAGAGATCAGATTCTTGTGGTTGTCAGAGGCAGAGGGTGCAGGGGGCAGGGGGATGGGTGTGGCGGGGATGGAGGAAGGTGGTCAAAAGGTACAAACTTTCAGTTGTAAGATAAATAAGTCCTGGGGATGTAATGTATATGATGACTATAGCTAATGCTGCTGTACGATACAGAGGAGAGTTGTCAGGGGAGTGGATCCTGGGAGTTCTCATAACAAGGAGGACATTTCTTCCTTTTTCCTTTCCTTCTTTCTTTTCTCTTTATTATATCTGCATGAGAGATGGATGTTGGGCCGAACCTATTGTGGTAATCATTTCACAGTATATGTAAATCAAACCATGATGCTGTGTGTGCCCTAAACTTATACAGTGATATATTCCAACTGTTTCTCAATAAAACTGGAAAAAAAGCCTCATGATGTCCAGTGCAACTTATCCAATAAAGAACAGAAGTAGGGGTAAGATATTTTAAAAGATTTTCCTCTTCTGAAGCAAACATGCATTTAAAAAAAAAAAACATGTATTTTAGTTATATCATTCAGCATCCACTTAAAGAGCAAACTGGGTAATTAGGTTTCTATTGTAAATATATTTATTTATTGAAATTAAATTTTATTTTTAATATTATAAGTTTAAATAGCACAATGGAATATTATAGTATTTTAGATAGCAAAATGTCATACATAAAATTTTTGATGCACGTGTCAAATGATTTTAAAATAAAACTGTTAGATGTAGAATTTTTTTATAGCTTTAGCATGAGATGTTAGCAATTGATTCTATAGCTTTTTATTGGGATTAGCAATCCATTTGTGCAAATGAAAATTGACATACATGACATAAAGACAAATAAATGTGGGCAGAGGGCAAGGATCAACATAGATCCTTGGGAGGATCATAGTGGGAGTTTAAGAGGCTATGCTGTGTCTCCTTTACTAATTCTCTTTTTCCCCCAGTTGTATTGAGACTCTTAACACTCATTTTAACCATTAGTGTTTACCTCACCTCTCGATCATCCTCAAGGTTTCTCCCACTCCATCCTTCTCCAGCTATCAACACAGTGGTGAACAGCTGGACTGGCATTGGCTCGTGGGAAGAATGCAGCTACAGTACCACGCTTTGGCCAGGCAGAGTTAAGTGGGAGATCCTCCACCACTGTGAACCCCTAGGGGACCCTGGGTGTTTAGGGAGTGGAAACTGAGGCATCCTAGGAATGGAAGAGGATTCTGGGGACATTCAGCTTTGGGGAAAAGTCTCTGCATATAGGAGAAAGCAATGCTTCCCCACCTGGCCGTGCAAGAGAATTTCCCCAGGGTTTTTTTTTTTTTTTTCTAAATTGAAGTATTGTTCATTTACAATGTGTGTTAGTTGTGTTAGTACAGCAGAGTAATTCAGCCGTATATATATTCTTTTTCAGATTCTTTTCCATTATAGGTTATTACAAGATATTGAGTGTAGTTCCCATCCCCAGGGCTTTTGAAAAATATGGATTCCCGGGCCCCATTTGCAGAAACTCTAATTCAACAAATCTGGAGTGGGGCCTTGAACCTCTATTTAAAAAAAATAAACATTTAATTTTGGGATAATTTTAGATTCACAGAAAAGTTGCAAAGATAGTTTATATTTTAATCATTTTTAATTGTGAAATATAAAACACATATAGATAAGTGCCCCAAACAAAAAAAATACCTTGATGATTTATCACAAAGTGAATGCCTGTGTCATTACTGCATGGCTAAGTAATAGGACATGGCTTCCAGAAGCTTCCCCTCTGGCCCTACTTTTTTCTTCCCACCCAAAGTTTTACCACTTAAGTATGCACCCCTAAACTTGTGGTTTAATTTCGCATCACTAAACACTTAGTATAATTTTACCTATTTTGAACTTTTCATAAATGTAATCACACTGTATGCATTCTTTTTGGTCTGTATGCATTTTTTTTTTTTTTTTTTAGTTTAGCACCATTTATTCAGAAAATGCTTTTGGAAAGCTGTGCTCTAGAATATTCAATTTTCTGAATGCATCCAAATTTTCCCATTCTACTGTTGATGAACTTTTTTAGTTTTTGCAGTTTTTGGCTATTGTGAATAATGCTGAGAATATTTTGGTCTCTGGTGCACATGTGCAAATATTTATGTTGGGTGTACACCCAAGAGTAGAATTGTAAGGCCATAGGTGTGCATATGTTCAGCTTTAGTAGGTAATATCACACTGTTTTCTTAATATCAATATTTATAATATTTATGATTTCTTAAAATTGATACTCCTACCAGAATTGCTTTGAATCTAATGGCTCAAATTGTGTAGCAGTAGAATGGACTCTCAGGAGAAATACCTCATCAGGTAGAGAGTGCCCTGTCTTTAGAGGTATTCAAGTTGATGCTGAACAGCTCTTTGATTTAGCAGCTCTGAAAAGAACTCCTGGACTTAGTAGGAAGCCATCCTAAGTGATGTAGAAGGTCCTTTCCAACTTTAAGAGTCTCTGATTTCATGCCTTTTCATAGCCATGTTTGGTTAGATACATGCTGAACAGTTAAATTCTTCATAGTTAGGCAGAAGGAGAGAGAAAGTGCTGGTGCCAGAGGCTCAGATCAAACACAAATTGGATCGTTAGCCCCTGAGTAATTGAGTTAGTTGTCTTGATGATCAATGAAACACCTCGTGCTCCCTTAAACCCACTGTTCCTACCTCAGCTCTTGGGATAATGGGAATGATGGCTACTCAGTGTCACCCTCTGCAGACATTTATATGTCCTCCTTATTTCTACTTTAATGGCTTTATTGGCTATGTGCCTATTATTGTCACTGTCTCAAATCATTTTGGGAAGCAGGTGTGTCATAAGTTATAACACAGTAAAAATGCCCTCACGCTAACATTGTCTAGTAGTCTGCTTTCATCCGTCTTCATGCTATCTCTCTCCACCTATTCTTCCTGCTTGCCCTGGAATTCCCTTATATCCTTGAGGGGTTTGGAAATGAAGGGGTTTATTCTAGGTCATGAGAGGATAATCCTCCTGCCCTGCCCTTTGTGATAGAATGACTTCCTAGTAACTCTCTTGAAGACTGATTGTTTCTTGTAAGAGTGCTGTTAGGGGATTTGGGGAAAAGGTTTTAAATCTCCCTGGGTATATGTGAGTGGTGAGGTTTCAAAGGGAAAATGAGAAGTGAGCAGATCTGATAACCTGGGCCTCTGCTGGGCCCGTGAGTGGCAACCCCTTCTGCTCCACTAATTAGCTGAGAGCCATGTTCTGCTCTGGATCTCCACCCAGATCACAGGTCACCCTATTGCTAATTTCCTGGTAAAACCCACCCAGTTGGGATCCCAAACAACCTGTGGGTGTAGCTACAACTGGACCAGCATAGAGATAGGAACATGGTGCTACTGGGTGGTGGCAGCCATCACTCTAGCTCCTTAAGTTTTGAACCAAGGGATGAATCAGACTTTGTCCACCTAAGTTTTTGGATGGAAGGGACCAATCGAGTCAAGAGAGGAAAACCTAGAGAAATAGCCTTAGAGCCTCTGGGGAAGCTTGGAGCTCCTTATTATTGCCAACGGTTAAAAATTGTTTTTTTCCTTAGGAGGCTACAAAAGAGAAGCTGTGATAAGATGGAACTTGAAAGATGGGCAAGGTCAGATAGAGAACACCTGTTGTTTACTCCCTATGGCTTTTAACCTGCTCCCAGCTTTCTGGGCCCTTGGATGCCCTGAAACTTCAGGAACAAAGACAATCAAAGAGGTAGGTCTAAAGAAGGCCCTTGTCCCAGGAGACTAGCCTTAATTAGCTGGTACCCACAGGATGTTCTGAAAATGAGAAATGCCTGGGATTATTATCTACTGAATGTCACATACAAATATGCTCAAGTTCCCATTATGAATGTGTGTGTTGCAAACTTGCTCAACCAAGTGTGACCCATTTGGTGGCTTTAATTACAAATATCAATAAAGTTGATTGATATTTGTGGGCTCAGACTCTTCAGATCAGGGGGAAGGAAGCTAATTTTGTAAGACAGCGCCGTGATTGAACTCCGAGGGAGGCATGGGCTCCTGCTAGCTGGGTGCGATGCTGAGACAGCTCCAGCCTCCCTGTGTTAATTAAATGTGATGAAATGAATATTAACTTGTAAAAAGAGTCAGAGACATGGGCTGGGTTTGCTTGGTAGGTGGGACTGAGGCTGGGCTTGTGGTTGTGGTGGATGGACTCAAGGACTATACCATCTTTGAGAGAAGTAACTTTTGCTCAGTGGTTGTCAACCCTGGCTGCAAATCAAATTGCCTGAGGGGCTTCTAAAATCTACCAAGGCCTGGACTGCACTGCCAGAGATTGCCTGGGGTGGGGTCTCCGGGTTATTCTAATGACCAGCCAGGACTGAAAACCACCGATGCAGTGAAAAAAGTTCATGCTGACAAATGAGACTTTGAACCAGCTGTGTGTCCTTGAGTCTCTTGCTCTCTGAGCCTCACTTTTGTTTTCTTTTGTTGTCTGTAAAAATGGGATTAATCAAAGCTACACTGTACATCTGCAATGACAAAATGAGATTAAAGGAGTGAAAGGACTTGGTACCTAGTGGGGCCTCAGGAAAAGTTAGTTTGTTTGTTATGGACTTTCAGTGCTCTGTCTACTACCGGAAATAGAGTCATTAGTGTCTTTAATGAGATAAGAGGGCCGATTCTAGAAACCCCAGAACCAATTCAGAAAACTCATCCTTCAAATTCTGTCTGTCTGGAGCCAATCCTGATACTAAAATCTGCATTAGGATTCTCCAAGAAACAGAACTGATAGGATACCTCTGTCTCCATCTCCATCTCCACATCCACATCCACATCTCCATCTTCATCTCCATCTCTATCTATCTGTGTGTGTATGTGCATACACACACACACACACACACACACGTATCTAGAGAGAGGTTTATTATAAGGAACTGGCTCATGTGATTATGGAGGCTGAGAATTTCCACAATCTACTGTCTACAGACTAGAGACCCAGGAAGCCCGGTGGGTTAGTTCAAAGGCCTGAGCACTGAAGGCAAGTGGAGATTAATGTTCTAGCTCACGCAGTCAGGCCAGGGGTGGGGGGAAGGTGGGGGAGAGAGAGAGAGAGAGAGAATCCTTCCTTCCTCCACCTTTTTGTTTGATTCAGTCTACAGATTCAAATGCTAATCTCTTCTGGATTAGCAACCTCATAGACACACTCAGAAATGATGTCTAATCAGAGATCTGGGTATCCCCTGATCCAGTCAAGTTGACAAATAAAATTAACTATCACACCATTCCTCCCTAAGCTTCAAGTGTACGTGGGCCAGGATGAATTCAGAAGACTTCAGTGGGGCTGGCGGTTTAAGCCAATGGGAATTGTTCACTAAGTACTGATGGAGTTGCCCATGAGAAGAACTCATCCCTTCAACTTCTTCATTCTCCTTAGGAACAAAGGGACATGTCCAAGGGGGTTGGGCTGGGGGTGGCTGAACCAGGCTCAGAAGCCCTGTCTGCTGTCTTCTAGCTTCTGGCTCCTCCCACCCCACCCTGGAAACTTGCCTTTTCTGTCAACTGTGAGAAGAGTTGTCATGTTTGTTTGCTATTTAGGTGGCCTATGATGTGGTCCCTTGAGAAGCAGGGAAAGATGGTGTGATAGGCAGCTTTTAACTGGCTTTCTCATTCCTTCCCCCGGCAATCAAGGTGCTCCTGACTTCACCCAACCTTCTTTATATGTCATATCTTCTCTTCTTGAAACCCACACAGTGCAGCCAAACTGGGGTCCTCCAAACCCCCCAACAGGCTCCATTCTTTCCTCTCTGTACATTTGCTCACACTGTCTTTCACCCAGAATGTACCTCTCTGCAACATCTGCAACTCAACACTTCTAAAAGCCCAGAAAAAAATGTTGCTCCTTTCATGAATCCATTCTTGAAATGCCCTCCTTTGGAGAAACTATGGTGACAGACAGTGTGTCTATCTCGTGTAGTCATGGGTCTCATTCCCAGCACTAGACAGGATGACAATGAGGGCCGGATGGAGCAGTGGGAGGAGTCAGACTCAAGCATCAGGTCCATGTGGGTCTGAATTTCATCCCTGTCACTATTGGCTTTGTGATCCCAGGAGAATCATTTAGATTCTCTAAGCCTCTGTGTACTCATTAATTAAAATGAGAAAATAATTCCTACTTCTCAGGGCTGAAGTGAAGATTAGTTTGATACATATTTATGAAAGAGTCTGGCAAAGAAAGGTTTTCATAGTTGCCTGTGGAATGATTAAATAAACTATCTGGCATGGATGTTAACAGTCTTTTACTTACCCTGTAGTTAAAAATTGCATTTTGGAGAGGTGGTGGTGAGGAATATACAGATTCTTTTGAGATGTTCACATCCCAAGGCATGGGTCTTAAGGCCCATGGAAAGAAGTTAATTTGGGGGAGGCTATGATGAACCCAGAATCATCATTAAATCATCAGTATAACCTCATGAGGTGAGAATAATTTTCTCAGAAGGTCAGGGTTGTAATATTGGCTCTTCCATTTATCATGGGACCGTGGGAAATTGTTTGCCTGCTCTGAACCTTAGTCTTCCAATGTGTAAAATGGGGTAGCACTCCTCTCACATGTGACTTACATCCATATGCTGGTGTCTGGTGTGTGGTTGGCATGCTACAAAGGGCTGCTCTAGGTGTTGTTATGATGGTATTTGTATTAGGCACAGCAAGTTAAGAAGACCCTGGTTCCATGGTATTCCATAGTGATAGCAGAGTTGGTATTTCAGCCCAGGGTGTCTGTACCAAGTCCAACCCATTTCCTGCTGTATCACCTGGCCCTGGGCAGCCTGTCTTAACCCCAGATCGCAGCATCGCTGAGCAGGGCTTTGCCATGGGCATCCATGTTGCACTTTTTCAGAGCTGTTTGAATTTGCCACCATGAAAGCCCCCTCCACTCCTGTGTTTCTCAGAATCGAGCCTGGCTCCTTTCTGGCAAATCCCCACCCTACTCCATTTCCCTTATCAACCTGCAGATCACCCCTCATTTGTCACCTTTATTAGCTTTTAATCTCCCATCAGTTTAGTGCTGGGGTTTAAGAGTAGGATTAGTGGGGGGGGGTTTAATTGGATGATCCTCCATGGCCCCTTGAACATCAGATTCAATAAAAGTTTATGAAAAGATAAAATCGCAAAGGGTTTTATAGCTCCAGACAGAGCAAGAGACTGGGTCGAGAACAAGGTGACTGTTTTTCAACCTCATATAATCCGTGTTTCGATTTGATTAAATGAGGAAGTGAGTTTTCCTTCTCTCTCCCTTCCTCCCTCTCTTTCCTTGGGTACCATTAGCCTTTTCTGCCTGCTGTAAGCAAGAAGCCCCTGACTGCCAGGGTCTCGTCCCGTCTCCCTTTGATTCTCTCTGACAGGAAGACTAATGAAGCCTGGATGCACCAGAAAATAACATTTATTTCATGTGGAAATATGCTGATCCACCACTGAAGGTGGCGGAGGTGTTGCATCTGATGGGAAAGAGGCCAGTCTTCAGGAGGGGCACGTGTGGTCCAGGAGGAAGCAGGGTGGAAACGTGCTCCTCAGCCGTGAACTCCTGCCCGTCTTGAACCCACCTTCTCCAATCTTCCACCCTCCATTCTGTATCACTTCTTCTGTGGGTCAGGCAAGCAGACAGTGAGGGTGAGGTGGGCTGCAGAGTCATTTCTGAATTTGTTCATTTATTAATTCAGCAAACATTTCTTGCATGTGTGCTATGTGCCAGATGCTGTGCTAAGCATGGGAGATATCAAGGTGAATAAAGCCCGTTCTGCTGGCAGGAGGGCATGGTCTGTGGGACCTTACAGTTTGTAGGGAAATTAATTTTTCTTTTTACAGCCATAACTGCAGTCTGAGGAAGAGATGGGTCTGGTGGGCTTCGTGGCATAAATGTGATCCTGCAGCAGAGTTTGGCTGTCAGACCTAGGGTGATGCAGTGTTTTGCACAATGAAGGAGGAAGAATTGGGGGTTTCTAAAGGGAATCCTGTGGGAGAAGCAAGGGGAGGGGGCAGGAAGAGGTGCCAAGGAGTGGTTGTTAATCTGTGGACTCCCTGGGGTGAAGATGTAATGGAAAATTCCTGGTGTGGATGGCCTAAGGACATTTAGAGTAGTCAATACACATCGTTGCCTTGTGGGGATACTTATTTTTTCTCCTGTTCGTTCAGTAAAAGTAAAAGCCCATAACCATGGGTGACCAGAAGGATGCAGCTTCCCAGGAATTCATAGAAATCTGAAATTGGTCTTTGGATTTCCACTGGCCATGAATTGGGGTTTAAGCCAATCATAAATACCAGGAGACCCTGGAGACATGTGATTTACACAACTCTTATTGAATACTAGGTACAAGAATGGCAACGGTACAAAATAAAACCAGAGCTCGAGGGAGGGAGTGATCAGTCCACCTGGGAAGGAGATGTGCTGGCTATCAGAAAAGTCTAGATGAATAGAATGGGAGTAGAAGGAGTACACAAGGCACCTTGAGACAAGGAAATAGCCAGGAGGCAGGAAATGGTAAGACGGCCATTGAAGCCGGGGTGCTCGAGGGAGATGTGAGGGCAGCAGTGGGAGTCGAGGCTGTGGTATAAGCTGCTGGATGGGGTGGTGGTGGCGGGTGCTCATGGAAGACCTCTGTTGCCGAATAAAGGAGCTCTGACCTTGGTGGTTGGTGCAGGACCACTGCAATAGTTTTGCTTATGGGGGGATCAGAGTGATATTTTCATGTCCAAGCTATCATCCTGTCTCAGCGTGGAGGATGAATTGGAGGGGAGTGGGATTGGAGTCAGGGTGGCTAGGCAGAGGAAAATAGTCCAGGCCTGAGCATAGGTGGTCCCAGTGAGGATCGGGGCATGGACGTGCTGGAGTCACGTTTCCAAAGTAAAGAGGAAAAACTTTGTAATTAGTTGAATGTGGGTTGAGGCACAGAGGAAGGTGTTTGTTTCTCCATGGTTTCTGGACCGGGTGTCAAGGTGGTGAGTTGTGTTGTTCTCTGGGGGAGGATATTCAGCTGTGTTTGGAGAGATGACTTTTGGTTGTGTTGAGATGTAGGTATCTGTTAAGCAGGCAGATGTGCTTGAAGCCTTGTAGATGGAGGGGATGGTCCAAGAGGATGTATAGAGTGTTAAAAAGAAAGAGAGAAGAAAGAAAGAGGAAGGGAGGGAAGGGAAGGAGAAAAAAAAGTGACACTAAATTTCTGCCTTCTTCACTGACAATGTTCTAGGACCTGCCTGCTTCCACTACCTAGTGGGTGGGGATGTTTAAAAGGTCTCAACTGTGGGCAGCAAAGGAGGATGTCTCCATGTTGTCAACAGATGTGTGGGGCAGGGGTGAGGGTCCTGGTGCCTTGCCCTTGATGGCTGGGTCTGGTGAGGTGCAACCCCACCTGCTTACTCCTGGGCAGAGGCCCATGGTCACAGAGTCTTTGTGTGGCTCAAAGTGAGAATAATCTGCTTTGAGAGCTAGATGTTTGCTTGGAACTGTTAGAGTAGGGTGGATTCAAGCTTTGTGGTGCTTGAGGCTAATATGATCTTTTAAGAAAAAGAATACAAAATCGTGTGTATAAATTTGGATACTGAACATTGGAAGGGATCATGAAAGTGAGAAGCTCTGAAGCTTAAGCTCTATTAGCTTCCTGGTAAATTCCCCTTTGCTTGGGAGACTTCCAAGAAGCCCAGGAGAGGAACATGCATATTGAGGGTGTGTAGTGTGTGTGTGTGTGTGTGTGTGTGTGTGTGTGTGTGTGTGTGTGTATGTACTTCATTAATGTGTAAGGATGAACTAGGAAAAGTGGGAACTCAGGACTGGGTACTTTTTGATCTTGTCCCACACAGCAGGGGTCTCACATGAAGAAGGGTCCTAAGAACATGTGTTGGGTCCATAGCCTGGAAGTCAGTTGGAGTGCCTATCCTTTAAGACCAAGATAAGATTGGCATAAACTCTTGTTCCATGTTTAGAAGGAGCCCAATGCTTTCTCCAAGACTCCTGCAAATTCCTAAAGGACTTATATATATATATATATATATATATTTAAAATGGATGACCACAACAAAAGCAACAGTGATTGCAATTACCAAACATGAAACACACTCATACTATGTCATAATATTGACATTCAGTCCAGTAATCCTCACTGTAACAGCTCCTTTACTTTGCAGTGAAAATTGATTTGTATATTCTTTGCCTCTGAGTCCTTGTGGGATTTTTTTTTAAATTCAAACAGAAAGTCACAAAAATTATAATCATCCTCATCAGTTCACTCAGTCCCATGTAATTAATTTTTTTTTCATCTTGATCTTTTGTTAGCACTTTTATGAGTTCATCAGTTTTTCATTAGAGTTCTGAAAATGCTTATTCATTCAGTTCAGCAGGACAGTTACCAGAAACCTGTACTTGTCGGAGTCTTTTCTATGAATTCCTTGAAGATGAAACCCTTTTATAGGAACATATTTGCAAAAGCATCAGAGTACACCGAGAACTGTCTGTAAATGACAAAAGACTTAAAAATGACCACAGTTAAAGATTTGATGAAAGTTCATAATAGTGCAATTGACAAGGAAATTTAGTTTTTTCTGAGATATACATTTTAAAGTAATAACTAGAATTATGACTTATAACATTATACCAGAACATATAAGATTTTTAGAAATTTCACGTAATGTCTGAAACATTTATATTAACATATTTCCATAGAGATAACCCAATGAAAGTTTAGTATTAGTTGTTTTGTTTGTTTGTTTTTTCATACTGCAGGTTCTTATTAGTCATCAATTTTATACACATCAGTGCATACATTTCAATCCCAATCGCCCAATTCAGCACACCACCATCCCCACCCCACTGCAGTTTTCCCCCCTTGGTGTCCATATGTCTGTTCTCTACATCTGTGTCTCAACTTCTGCCCTGCAAACCGGCTCATCTGTACCATTTTTCTAGGTTCCACATACATGCGTTAATATACGATATTTGTTTTTCTCTTTCTGAATTACTTCACTCTGTATGACAGTCTCTAGATCCATCCACGTCTCAAAAAATGACTCAATTTCGTTCCTTTTTATGGCTGAGTAATATTCCATTGTATATATGTACCACATCTTCTTTATCCATTCATCTGTCGATGGGCATTTAGGTTGCTTCCGTGTCCTGGCTATTGTAAATAGTGCTGCAATGAACAGTGGGGTGCATGTGTCTTTTTGAATTATGGTTTTCTCTGGGTATACACCCAGTAGTGGGATTGCTGGATCATATGGTAAATCTATTTTTAGTTGTTTAAGGAACCTCCATACTGTTCTCCATAGTGGCTGTATCAATTTACATTCCCACCAACAGTGCAAGAGGGTTCCCTTTTCTCCACACCCTCTCCAGCATTTGTTGTTTGTAGATTTTCTGATGATGCCCATTCGAACTGGTGTTAGGTGATACCTCATTGTAGCTTTGATTTGCATTTCTCTAATAATTAGTGATGTTGAGCATCTTTTCATGTGCTTCTTGGCCATCTGTATGTCTTCTTTGGAGAAATGTCTATTTAGGTCTTCTGCCCATTTTTGGATTGGGTTGTTTGTTTCTTTAATATTGACCTGAATGAGCTGTTTATATATTTTGGAGCTTAATCCTTTGTCCGTTGATTCATTTGCAAATATTTTCTCCCATTCTGAGGGTTGTCTTTTCGTCTTGTTTATGGTTTCCTTTGCTGTGCAAAAGCTTTGAAGTTTCATTAGGTCCCATTTGTTTAATTTTGGTTTTATTTCCATTACTCTAGGAGGTGGATCAAAAATGATCTTGCTGTGATTTATGTCAAAGAATGTTCTTCCTATGTTTTCCTCTAAGAGTTTGATAGTGCCCGGTCTTACATTTAGGTCTCGAATCCATTTTGAGTTTATTTTTGTGTATGGTGTTAGGGAGTGTTCTAATTTCATTCTTTTACATATAGCTGCCTAAAGGACTTATATTAATTTATTCTCATGGTCCCTTTTATTTCTGAGCCTGTGCTGCCACCAAATTAGTTATGGATCCTCTCAATGTCTTTGCTCCATCTTGTGTTGACTCAGACATGGAGCGCATCCTCTTTCTATGATTTACACACACGTGTACACACTCATTCACTCACATCCACAGGTCTTTATGACTGAGGCAGATTTTACTGAATAAAGGATGGGTATATTGAAGTAACACAGATAATTTAAAATTGAATCTTAGCCATCATGAATTACCATTTCACTTGGCCTCCCCTCTTCCTTCCTGCCCTTCTTTCTCTACTCTCCTCTTCCCTTATTCCAAAGTCTTGTTCCTTGCAGTTTAATAATCTCTTTTGATCCTCATTATCCAGTACCCTCTGGGACTCACCTTCCAAGCCAAGTGTATTAACTGACTAGTGCTGTGTAACAAACCACCCCTAAATTCTATGTCTTTGACAACAACTATTCATTATTTCTGATGAGTCTATAAATCAGCTGGGTGGTCCTGTTAACATTGACTGGGAATGTTCATGCATAGGTTGCCAATTTGTAGGTCCTCTTGGGGACATCCAGTCTAGGATGGCCTTGGCTTTCTTCCATGTGTCTCATCCCCTCCTAGGCCAGCCCAGGCATGTTTTCAAGGTGGGTGGTGGCAGGATTGAAGAGAGAGAGTGAAGATGTACAAGATTTTTTTCTGGCATCTGCTTTCATCATGGTTGCTATCCTCTCATTTACATGGCCCTGCCTGAAGTCAGTGTGGGAAGCACTGCAGAAGAACACAGCTACACACAGCATGGGAAGCCGGGGCTGTTAGTGCAATCCATCATTCACACCATGTCTTTCAAGAAGTATTTTCCTAAGCAAAGACTGTTCCCTCTCTAGGAGGCATCCTGGTTCCAGCTGTTAAGACAATAGTTTGTTTCACTCTACTACTTCTGGTTCCTGCTTTGCATCTTATTACGCAACATAATAGCCCAGGGTATGACACTTTATGGGGGCTTCCACATTTCTGCATGAAAGACAAATATTTGTAAATCATTGATTTATTTTCCTAAATATTATGGGCCGATCGAACGTCTTATTTTTAGAAGTCCTGCTTAAGTTCCAATAATGCTGAACAGAGGAAAGAGATAAAGCTGAAGTTACTTTTCCAGCACTTCACATACCTTGGCCAAAATGAGAAGCTGAGGCAAAGCAAAAAATCCTGGTGATTCTGAATTCTAAAAATGCTTAGACTACACATGCTCCCCGAATTAGCACGGGGACACACTGGGCATCCGTTATCAGTGCAGGTCTTGGGAAGATCTCCCTAGGGAGGACCTTTGGGAGTTGGGAATATGAAAAACAGGATTTCTTCCTCACTGTTCTCATTCTATAGGGGAAGATATGGGATTGGGTGGGGGGTTCTGTTCTGCATGCCTCCCTTCACCACATCCTTCTTAATCAAAGGGTGTGTGTGTGTGTATGTGCGTGCGTGTTTTAGAGAGAGAGAGGGAGAGAGAGAGAGAGAGAGAAATGGTGTGTATATATTCATATGTCTATACACATATATCAACATACCTCGGGGCATTCTGCTGGCAGACGTTCAGCTTTGATACTGCTTTGCTCTGCTTTGTGTTAACCCAGACAATAAAGGAAATGATTAGGGACTTTCAAAGCAAGCACCTGACAATAGGGAAAGGTGAATGTGGCCTGATTGAAGCTCCGTTTCCCCTATTCCTGCTGAGCAGGGAAGGGCAGGCCAGGGATCGGCCAGCACCTGCATTTTTCAGGACCAGTCCTAGGATAAAGTCTTCCCCCTCACTTCTCCTCCCTGACTCCCCACATCTCGGGGCCCTTGGGGTTGGTTAAATTTAGCGTTCTGGCGTATCCAAATCCATGTGATTTCTTCCAGGACTTTGAATCTAAATGTCACCCTCACTGCACAATTACTAACACATTGTGCTGATGGGGGTTGTTCAGAAGCTGTGTGGCTGGGAGGAAAAGGAAAGAGGAGGAGAGTCTGGGGAAGGTGCAAGGAGGAGGAAAGAAAAGAGGTTTCAGGAGAGGATGAGTGGGATTTCTTCTTCTGCAGTTCCCCGACAACCAGCCCAAATGAATTCAGCTAGGAAATAGCTCCTTGAGCAAACCTTGTCGAGTTGCAGCACCTATATAGGAACCCTGAGAAATAACCAAGCACTTGGAGATGGGGGTGGTTGTTTGTTATAAAGCCCTTTCCCTTTATCTCCCAAATCTCAGAAAAGGCCTTCCACTTGGAGTTGAGTAGGACTGCTATTAGAAATTCTTGGGAGAGGTGTCCCCAGGCTCAGTGGGGTGGGGGACAGAGTGGGGTAGGGTGAACAGCCACGAAGTGAAGCCACCCATACCTTCACCTGTGCTCAGCCACCTGTTAATTGTGTGACCAGGGACTCACCACTTCGCGTTTCTTATTTTGTTAAATAGGGACAAGTATCTTTGCTCTGCCCACTTTGCAGGGGTATTGTGAAGCTCAAACGAGATGATGTATGAGAAGCCCTTAAAAAAAACTCATCTGAGCTCCGTCTGTGGAAGAAGCTCATGCCACTGCCCAGCTCTAGGTGAGTGGACGTTTCAAAAGCTAGGGAGGCATGCAGGGCCTCAGCTATGGGGCAAGACTTCTGGGATGAACTCGAGCCCCACCCACCGCTGACTAGCTTTGTGACCTCAGGAAAGTCTCCATATCCTTTTGGTGCCTCAGTTTTGTGATCTGGAAAATGAGAGGATAACCATCCTTACCTTATAGTGTTGTTGTGAGATTTAAATGATTTAAAGCATTTAACTGCTTAGACAGCACCTAGACAATAGTAAGCCTTTAGTCAATATTGGCTCTTATTATATATCTTTCCTGGAGTATCTGCTTTGGGACCCCAGAGTTCTTTCTAGAAAGATTTTCATGGGGTGATCTTGGGAACTTGAATTAACACACGCAATGTTCCCCGTTCCATGCTGGACATGCTGTCATGGTGCCCAAGGTGTGCTGTTTTCTGTCCTCCTCTTTCACTTCTGACCTCTCATTCTACTGGGCCGTGGGCCTTCTATTCTGTGGGAGAGAAAGAGATAACTCAGAAAGACCCTGATGAAAAACTGTACCTGTGATCTACTGTTATGACCCCATAACATGCAATCCCTTTTTCTTAGGCCCTGCTTATAATGCTTCCCCATGCCTTTTGGCCTTGATAAGAAAGAAAAACATAATTGACATACACACACTACTATATATAAAATAGATAACCAACAAGGACCTACTGTATAGCACAGGGAACTCTGCTCAATACTTTGTAATAACCTAAATGGGAAAATAATTTGAAAAAGAATGGATATATGTATATGTATAACTGAGTCACTTTGCTGTATACCTGAAAGTAACACAACATTGTTAATCAACTGTACTCCAGTATGAAATAAAAATTAACATAAGTAAATATATATATTATCATTTTCTAATTGTTCCTGGTTAAAAAAGAAAAAGAAAGAAAGAAAGAAACAAAGAAACAAAGAAAGAAAGAAAGAGGCTAGTAAAGAGCCAATACCAGTCATCCTCCTCCACCTCAAGAGATTGGGAGAATTCACCTCTCCGGGCCTCAGTTTCCCCATCTGTTAAATGAGGTCATCGCCAGGGGCCCTTCTACCAACTCATGACAGCTTTGAATTCACTGTTCGCAGCAAATGACAGACCCTGGCCCCTTTCCATGCATATGTCACTGGCTATTTTACTTCCTTTTCTCTTTATTTCTCCCTCATGAACACACCAAGTGTTTCTGTCATTTTTGAGAATCCAATAAACTGCATTATTGGGAGGAGACAGGGAGTAACACACACAGGCAAAAATCTGCTGTTTTCACATGAATGCTTTAGGCAGTCAGCCTTGATGGGAAATGAAATGTGTGGAAAAGTACAGGGTGAATAAAGAGGGCTTTAGTAAAATGATGAGTCTTTTATCGCTTGTGCCTGCACGTGACATGGTGTCGATCTGTTAGCCCAGAGGCTGCTGTGTGTCCCCGAATGGCTTCTGCCATGGAGGTCTTACTTTCAATAACCCCAACAGGTTGCATTTTGATGCTGAAGAACCCATGGTATTTACCAAGGGTCCCCTCAGGACAGAGCAAGAGGAGGAGGAGGCCAGCCTCACAGTAGGAGGGTTTCAAATCGGGCAGCAGGAATCATTTCCATGATATAGAGGATGCTGAGAGATAGTCCACAGAATCTCCTCCACCGACTGATGGAGTGGAAAGGACTCTTAAAACACAGCCCTGACGACCTCCGGTTGTGGCTTCTCTGTCTAGTGTCAGGGTGGCTTAGTATCAGGTCCAGGGTGTTAGAATCAAGAACTGTGTTCAAGTTACAGCTCAGATCCTGACTTGCTGTGTGGTTGGACCAGATGGCAGAGATCAGTCAGCCCATCTCCTGCTCCTAGTGAGTGTCACTGACCCAGGGACTAAAGCTCGTGCTTTTACCAAAAGGACAGTGTCTACATATTTTCACTCTAGGCATAGGGCTTTTTTTCTTTTTCTTTAAGTTAAAAGCCTTTATTTTTTAGAGCAGTTTTAGGTTTAAAAAAATTGAGCAGAAAGTACAGTGAGTTGCCATATATTCCTCTTTCTCTTCTCGGTTTCCTCTATCAACATTTTGCATTAGGGTGGTACATTTGTTACAGTTAATGAGACAATAGTAAACCATTGTTATTATTTTTTGGCTGTGTTGGGTCTTGGTTGCTGCTTGAGGGCTTTCTCTAGTTGTGGTGAGTGGGGGCTACTCTTTGCTGTGGTGCATGGGCTTGTCATTGTGGTGGCTTCTCTTGTGGCAGAACATGGGCTCTAGGCGCACGGGCTTCAGTAGTTGCAGCACGTGGGCTCAGTAGTCGCAGTGCATGGGCTCTAGGGCATGCGGGCTTCAGTAGCTGTGGCACGCGGGCTCAGTAGTTGTGGCTCGAGGGCTCTAGAGTGCAGGCTCAGTAGTTGTGGCACACAGGCTTAGTTGCTCCGTGGCATGTGGGATCTTCCCGGACCAGGGATCTAACCTGTGTCCCCTGCATTGGCAGGCAGATTCTTAACCACTGCACCACCAGGGAAGTCCCTGAACAATTATTTTTAACTAAAGTCCATGCTTTACATTAGCTTCACTCTTGGTGTTGTGCATTCCATGAGTTTGGAAAAATATGTAATGACGTGTATCTACCATTATAGTATCAAACAGAATAACAGTTTCATTGCCTTAAACATCCCCTGTGCTCCATCAATTCATCCGTCTTTTCTCTCCCTGCAACCTCTTGACAGCCACTAATCTTTTTCTTTGGCCATGCCAAGTGGCTTGTGGGATCTCAGTTCCCCAACCAGGAATTGAACCCAGGCCACGGCACTGAAAGCCCAGAATCCTAACCACTAGGCAACCAGGGGACCCAGGCCACCAATCCCTTTATATCTCTACAGTTGTACCTTTTTCAGAGTGTCGTATAGCTGGAATCATACAGCATGTCACTTTTTCAGGTTGGATTTTTTCACTTAGTAACATGCATTTAAGGTTCCTCCATGTCTTTTCACGGCTTGATAGCACATTTCTTTTTATTGCTGAATAATATTCCATTGTCTGGATGTGTCACATTTTGTTTATCCATTCTCCTGTTGAAGAATATCATGTTTGCTTTCAAGTTTTGGCAATTATGGATAAAACTGCTATAAACTTGTGTGCAGGTTCTTGTGTGGACATAATTTTTCAACTCCTTTGGGTAAATACTAAGCAGTGCAATTGCTGGATGGTATGGTAAGAGTATGTTTAGTTTTGTAAGAAACTGCCAAACTGTCTTCCAAAGTGGTTGTACCATTTTGCATTCCCACCAGTAATGAATGAGAGTTCCTGATGCTCCACATCCTTGCCAACATTTGGTGTTGTCAGTGTCTTGGATTTTAGCTATTCTAATACGTGTGTAGTGGTATCTCATTATTTTAATTTGCACTTCCCTGATAACATATGATGTTGAGCAAATAGGAACGATGTCTATACATTTTTCACTCTAGGAATATTTCTAACAAACTCATTTATCTTCCTCTACCCCAACCCCCAAGCCAGTAGGGAATTAGGGTGAGTCTGTGACCAGGACAAGAGAAGCAGGCTTACAGCTAATAGGAGCCTCGAGCCCTGGGATGGGAGTCAGAAGACCTGAACACTGGTCTTATCTCTGCTCTCTGAGCTGCTTGACCTGAGGAATCACTTTACTTTTGGAGCTCAGCCACCTCACCTGCAAAATGTGATTCTTGTATTGGATCAAGGGTACGAAGGGCTTCTCAGCCAGCACCACCAGCTGGAATGAATGGGGAGAGGTGTGCAAGGCTCTGTGTTGTGATGGAGAGGTGCTATCTAGCCATATTCCTGCTCTTCTTGAGAATGATCTCAACTTCCCGTCCTGTTTACAATTCTGTGCAATTTTAAGTGACAACTGACAGCCTAGCAGAGAGAAAGGGAAGATGGATTTTAAAATGTTGATGCCGTGGCTCAAAAAGTTCCCTAGTGTGGGGCAGTCTGCGTTGTGAAGTCATTCCAATCCAGTATAAACATCACGGGCCAGACCATGAGCTCTGTCCGGAGGAGAGAAATCCATCTATCTGTCTCTTGGTTCCCAGAGCCCTGCATGGGAAGATACTTTGCTTATGTTTCCTTAGCATCTTGCAGATAGTAGGCATGGTTCTGGGCACTGGGAACTCAGCAGGGAGCAGAGAGACAAAAGTCCCCACCCTCACGGGGCTTCCATCATAATGATGTGCGTGAATAACCAAAAAGATTAATTTGTGCTCTGTGTATTCTGTTTACAAAAGCAGGGAGTGTCATCCTATTTAGAAAAATGGCCACCCTAGACATTGAAAATTAAAATGAATTTGGGACCCTAGAGCATCTCATAACATAAAGGTGCTGACACAGCGGCCGTGAAGGCTTTAATATGGTTTCCTGGACAAGCAGATGGGCGGCTGCAGCTTGTTGCATCAGGCCGGCTCCAGCCCAGTCCAGGTCCCCAGCAGGGCTCCAAACCCCCAATCCTCTGAAGGTACAGGGGAGTCTGGACAGGATTCCTTCCCACTCTGAACCTGGTTTCCAAGAGAGGAGGACTGGGTCCCTCTGAGGAGGGATGTCCCACATCAATCGAGCTACAAATACAGCCCGTTGCAGCCATGGATGGGGAGGCAGCCGTGAGCTCTGGCCCAATGCCTTATCTCCCCACAATATCCCAGGGAGATTATTAAACCCACTTGAAGGCCAAGCACTTTCCTAGATTCAGAATTGTGTGTAAGGAGTGGAAAAAGTCTAAGAAAGCAAGGAGATGCTTATCGGGGTTTGTGCACTGGTGAACTCTTCCTTCTTAGCTGAGTGGTTTGGTAATGGTTTTCTTCACGGTAGAATGAGATAATTTCCCTTTTCTTCATCTTGAAAACTTCCCGTGAGTAGCGACCTCGGCTCTGTTGGGAGAGACAGGAGGAAGGCTTCAGATAACAGGTAGACTGTCGCTCAAGGTCTGGAAGATGCAGGCAGCTCCTGAGTTGCTGGAGGGTCTCTGGCCATGCATGTGGCCATCCCTGAGGACAGGACAAGAGGCTGGAAAGCGGCATATAGGTTAGGATTTTGTGGTCGACAGCAAGTGGTGGTGATGGGGGCGAGGAGAGATGTAAGAGCAGCAGAGTCAGGAGGCGTTGGGGGCTCTCCAACTGGAAAAGCTAACAGCAGTGGAAGAGCTGGAAGAAATACAGCTCAGCACGGTGGGGCAGGGCTATTTAGTGTAGGGAAAATTGCTCTACAGCATCCAGAATTCTCCAGGGCCCCTCTGTGGATACTCCACACTTAGCACTTCCACAGAAGAAATGCCCTTTCTTTCTTTCTTTCTTTCTTAAAGCATATACAAGCACAGAACAGCACAACATGTTTTTTAAGGATTTATACATATATATATACATTTTAAAATTAATTAATCTATTTAAAAAATTTTTTTGCTGTGTTGGGTCTTTGTTGCTGCACGTGGGCTTCTCTTATTGTGGTGCTTCTCTTGTTGCGGAGCACGGACCCTAGGGCTCGTGGGTCTCAGCAGTTGTGGCTCGCGGGCTTGGTTGCTCCACGGCACGTGGGATCCTCCCGGACCAGGAATCGAACCTGAGTCCCCTGCACTGGCAGGCGGTTTACTAACCACTGCACCACCAGGGAAGTCCCCACCCTTTATTTCTGACAGCAGCTGGGTGAGGGGAGCCAGAGGGGACCAAACTGCCAGCCTTTCATCTTGGGGTCCAGTGCCATTTCCACTACACCCAAGCCGCTGCCAGTAACCGAGCAATGATGGAGTCATGATGGAGTCAGAATATATGGAGAATGGCTTTCACTTAAATGAAGAAAGAATGGAAGAAAGAAAGAAAGAAAGAAAGAGAAAAGAAATACAAGTTTATGCTTAAAAGCATACGCTTCAGTTATCTGGAAACTTCGTTCACCCAGAATACTTCTTTGATTTCAGACAAAGAAGCATCAGTGAAGCATTATTGTGGTTCAGTGTTTGCAATCAGTTCCCAGCTAAGCCATTAAGAGAAGAGGTACAAAGCACGCACCCAGCCATCTCCGCCATAAATCACGCATTCATTTGCACACAATAGGAGGCGATTGAACACATGGTAAAGATGTGTGCCTGCCCCTTCTTAGCTTCACCTGGAGTAAGAATCTGCTCAGCAAGGTGAGGCTGCATCTTGCAACCAGGTGTGGGCCTGTGTGGCCTGACAACCTATTCCAGTGATGATGAGAATTATAAAGACTGTGGCTAATGAGTGATTGTTTACTATGTGACAGGCGCTGCTCCCAGAGCTGTACTCGCAGTAAGTTATTTAAGCTTTACCACCGCCTTCTGAGGCAGATACTGTTATTATAACCATAGTTCAGGGTTAGGACACTGAGGAACAGAGAGATGTGCTGAAAGGGTTTGATGCCATTGTTCGGATAACATCTGTCCTGGGCCATGTAGAGAGATGGACTTCTACTTGGAGTTTGGCCAAAATTTGAGTCCTTGGGCCACTGCTTATCTCCCTCCTTCCTTTCTTTTCTTCCTTCCTTCTTTCCTCCCACCCTCCCTTCCTCCATCCCTTCCTTCCATTCTTCTTTTCTTCCTTCCTCTTTTTCTTCCTCCTTCCCTTCCTCCCCCCTTCCTTCCATCCTTCTTTTCTCTCTTCCTTCCACATTTCTTGACTGTCTACTAATTCCCATAACCATGAATGGTTCTAGGGATACAGGAATGAAAAAGCAATGGCTCCTACCTTTAAGGGATTCAATATCTGGGCAGAGTTTGGGGCTTGGCAGGAAGGTGGAGGCATGGGCATGAGTGGAAATCAATTGGTCAGCCCACTTCCTTCCAAGATAGAATGATGGTTACAGTGGAATCGGAGTATGGGCTGCCTGTAGCAGGTAGGGAAAAACAGAAAATGGATGGCAATAGGAAAATATCAAAGGATATTTAGTGCACTCTGGGCCTGTCACGGGCTCCTCTGTGACTCTGTTTGTTGGAGCCGTTTTTTCCCAAAGACACCAGAGACCTGACAGCTGCGAGGCGTGTGGCCCATGGACTTGGATTGGTAAAGATGCTGCTACAGTGCATGAGGCAGGTGGTGGGTGGAAGCACTGTGCTCAGAAAGGAACTGGATTGAAGCTATAAACTTTCCATGTGAGAGATGATGAGGGAAGAGAAATTCCCTAGCGAGTCCCAAGGGCTTCGGATAAAACGCACCCTTCCTGTGAAATATCAGCTCCTTTTATTGGTCAATTAATTCATAGATGTTTCTTAAACTTGGTGCAGAAGCAAGGCACTGCCTAAGAGCTGGGCAGGGGGACGGGCACAGAGAAACAGAGCTTGGGGCCCTACCTACAGGGTCCTACTATCTGAGGCGGGGAGGAAGCAGGGAGTTACCAGGTGTGAGCTCTATGATGCACCCAGCACCCACCATGCGGTGCCTGGGGTGGGAAAGGTGGGCTGGGCTGGGCCGGACCAGCAGGCAAGCAGGGGAGGATTCTTGAAGGAGGCCCGTAAGGAAGAATAGGATTGGGTTGGTGGTGGAGAGGATATTTTGGGCCGAGTTGCTGAGATAACAGTTTCTACACCATCCCACAGGCTGGAGGTGCAGAGAGACCGAGGGAAACAGCAGATGGGCAGGGCTGGAGGACGGATGTCTTGGGTTGTCTCTCCCTCCTGGAACAGTTAGGAGGGCCAGGACTAACTGACCTCCAGCGCCGGTGAAGGGGGCCCTGATGTGGGGAATTGGGGTTGGGAAATATATTCGGGAGGAAAGTCTAGTCTCATGGTAAAAAATAGTTACTATTCTGCAAAGGCTCAAAGGAGAGATTCCCTTCCCTTTGGCCATTCTTGGAGAACAGGTCAGAGCACTGGACTGGTAGGACCGCCGGTCTGAATGAAGGTCTGTGGAAGCTCATTGGCTCTGGTAGAAAAGCAGCATTTGCTCTGTCGTTGCCGTTTCTGTCTCTTTCTCTCTCATTAGTCTGTGTATGGATCACTCTCTGTCGGTTAGTCTGTCTGTCTTTCCATGCCTAGTTTTCCATCACCAGTTGCTTTCTATTTTGGACCATCTGTTTATCGTTCCTCTCTCCTGCAGGCTCTTTCCCATGTTTGCTGTGATACATGTGCATGTGTGTGTGTGTGTGTGCACGCACACAGCAGAGTTGGGGAGGATTCTTGGTGATGTCAGTTTGCCCTGTATCTTGAGGACACGAGACTATTAGAGGTTCAATACTTGGGCAATTGTGAGTGCAAGGGCCCTATTTTAGAAAGGCATGAAAAATGCTCCCTCTTCGGTGTTTATGTGTAGGAGCATTGCATTTGTGTGTGTGTGTGTGTGTGCATTGCATGTTCAGGTGTGTGCATGTGTGTGTGTGTCTGTGTGCATGTGTGTGCTCAGTGTCTCTGGAATGAAGCCATCCCAGCCTACCATAAGAGAAGAAAGAAGAGATGGTAGGAACCCTGTTCAAAAGGAAACTGGGCAATTTTTCCTTCTCTACCCTCCCAGAGCCACGGGACAGGGGCAGAGGAGCAGCTGTGTTGGCCTTAAAGGAAGCAGTTTTCTAGTCCCTTGGAAGATCAATCAGTCAGCAGGCGTGGGAGTAGATGCCATTCCCAGCTCTCCACTGGCACAATGTAGGGTCTAAAGCTGTGTGAGATGTGGTCTCTTAGAGAACTTCTACAGTCTCTCTCTTTGTAGGGAAAAATACAGTCCAGCTTCCTAACACATAGGTGAAGGGCTGACTTGGCCAAGGGTGAGAAGTTGGACCAGACAACTTTTCTGGAATTTTCTGGCTTTGAGGCTCAGCGATGTGGTGATTCAGACTCCTCAGTGGGCATTTATAGTCCCACAGGCCCTGACCCCGTTGTGCCTTGCTGGCCGCCCCCTCCGTGTTGCCCCCGATCCTATCCTTCCCGCAAACCCAACCTCTTGCCATTCCCCCTCTGTTAATACTTCCACCCCAACTTCCTGACTTCCACACTCCCATCCCACCAGGGCCAGCTGACACCCATCTCTCCTCCCTCTGGGTGCCCCTGGCTCTGCCCCTCCTGTAAACATACATCATTCTCGAGAGTCACCTGAATAAGGCTTCCCGTCCCCCCCGACACACGCCCCAATGGACTGCAAGCTGGGCAAGACCCGTGTCACAGGTGTCTCTCTATCTCTGTAATGCTTGTCTAGTACAGTCCTTCTCACTCAGAAGGGCCTCCACAAACATTTGATGGACAAGCGTGTAAATGCAAAGTAAAATCAAGGGATTCAGAGCGAGCACGGTGTGTACGGGTGGGAGAGTGAGAAATCTGTCTTGTGGTTTGAAGACACACGTGATGCAGCTGCCGAGCTTGTGCAAGGTCCCCTATGATTTTCTGTCGTGGAGAATTTCAGCCCCTCTTTTCAGCCCCTGGGGCCCTCCGGCCTCATTCTTGTTCCCTTTTATGCCAATGGCTTGGTAGACTTCTGAATCCCAGCGTTCGGACTCTGTGCTTTCCTGTTCTCACCCTTATCTGCCGTGTCGGGAGAGGAGCTGGCAGTGGGCCTGAGACATCCTTCGAGACTTCCGCCACTCCCAGGCCCCCAGAGAGTGCTGTCCTTTTGTTCAGAGCACGGGGCATGGGTGCTTGGGCCGCATAACCTCGGGGCAAGTGCCTGCACATTTCTGGTGTTCTGTCCTGCTCATTGTTATAACAATGTTCAGTGTGAACTAAAAATGCTGCTGAGGTCACCTCTTCCAGCCTGAAAACAAACCTAGGAATCTGCGTGGCCTGCCACGAGTTGCTCTGGCCCCAGGGTTTTGGGCATCAGTAAGGGAGCTGGGTGGGGATGGGAACAGCTGGTGACTTATACCAGCAGGTGGGTGCTGCTTCCATGGCGACATCAGGCAGATGCTGATTCCTCGTGCGGGGTGTGGGGACTGGGGGGTGCACACGTGGCCGGAAGGGAGGAAGGGAATGGGGGCTTGTTCCTCTCCTCCGTATAATAGCCTACTTCTGACAAGGAGCTTCTGTTCTTTTCCACTGGAAAGCTTTTAAGAACGCTGAAAAGGACAGGCAATTACAGGAAGGTTAGGTGCGCCTGATTGGATGTTGTTACAAATCACTCATTGTCATACGCGCCGTTTGGAAAGGAGGCCATCAGGGACTGATTGCCATTTAGGGTAAGTGATTTCTGTTTAGAGTGAGTGAGCAGATGAAGGCTTGGCTGGCTCTCATTGCCCTCTCTCCTTGTTTGTTGTTGTGTTGCTGGTTTTTCTTGGCAAGGAGGGAACGTCAGAGACGCTTACAGGATGTACAAATGAGAAGGAGCTAGAGATCATCACTGTAATCCCACCCCTGCCTCATCCTAGCCTCTATCCTACTGATGGGGAAACTGAGTAGGGAGTAAGGAAGAGATGGTCCAGCTTCATACAGCAGGTTAGTGGAGGTGCTGGACCAGAGCCCATATCCAGACCTCAGGACATGTTCTGTCTTACAACAAGGCCCCAAGCTGACGGCCCACAGGGACTGGGTGTTTCTATCCACCCACCGTGTGTGAGGCTGTGCTGTCTCACGTGGCAGCCCTTGCAACTCCAGGCACCACACCTGGCTGTACCGCACAATCTGTTCCTGTGCATTCTCTCACACACTGTCGCTTGGGGTTTCGCTTGACCTCATGGTGTCCCCAGGAGGCAGGAAACACTGTTGGACTGTCCTGGTGTTCCCAATTTCACCTCTCTCTCTCTGTCTGTCTGTCTTTCTGTCTCACCCACACACCCCCCTCCACATACCTCCTGGAGACAGAGAATGGTCAAAGAACTATGGTTGTATGTCTTTGGTCTGCCAGTTTTGAGTATTTGAGAATTGTGTCCCCCCAAAAGATATGTTGAAGTCCTAACCCTCAGTATCTTAGGATGTGACCTTATTTGGAAATGGGGTCTTTACCAAAGTAATCAAGCTAAAAAGAGGTCATTAGGATTGCCCTAATCTAATATGACTGGTGTCCTTATAAAAAGGGGAGATTAGGGAAGGGATAAATTAGGAGTTTGGGATTAACAGATACACACTACTATATATAAAATAGATAAACAACAAGGTCCTACTGCATAGCATAGGGAACTCTACTCAATACCCTGCAGTAACCTATAACGGAAAAAAATCTGAAAAACTATATATATGTATACATATGTATGTATATATATATTTAACTGAATTACTTTGCTGTACACCTAAACTAACAACATTGTAAATCAATTATACTTCAATTATAAAAGGGGGGAAATTAGGAGACAGAGGCAGACATACACAGAGACAGACTGTGTGAAGCGCCACAGGAAGAGTGACATGTGAAGGCAGAGATCTGGGTGATGTTACAAGGCAAGGAATGCAAAAGATGGCCAGCAATCGACCAGAAGTTACAGGAGAGGCCTGGAACTGATTCCCCCTGACAGCCCTCAGAAGGAGCCAGCCCTGTGGACACCTTGATTATGAACATCTGGCTTCCAGAACTATGAGAAAATGAATTTCTATTGTTTAAGCTCTCCAGTTTGTGCTTGTTAAGGCAGCAGTAGGAAATGAATACAGTGTCCTTCCTTCTCCATTATCTTTCCATTTTACCTCCCATTATTTAACTGGACTCTACAGCTATATTTAATTGGGGTGAAAATCCCCTGGTTGTGTGATAAGTGTTAATGTTATCAGGATTTGTGATAAACACATGTCACGTTATGTGGTAGAGACTGTGGGATGATCCCAGCATCTCCATTCCTGCCCTAAGCAGGGGAATCTACCCATTTAACCATTTGACAATTATTTGTTGGGGTCCTACTAAGCATCTGGCCCCGTGCTCTATGATGGAGACTAGGACATGCATGACACTGCCCTGGCTCTCAAGGAGCTCACAGTCTGGTGGGGAAGACTGTTGTGTAGACAGGTAATTGTGGCACGATGCTGGGGTCAACGCTGTCATGGGGGTGAGCACAGAGTGTTATGGGAGCTCAGAGCAGGGGAGGGGATTCTGGGAAGAGGTGGAAGGAGCCAGAGAAGGTGCCTGGAGAAGAGGCCATAGAAGCTGAGCCTTCAAGAGGTTATCCAGGCCACCAAGTGGGAAAGGCTGTTCCAAGCAGAGGGAGCGTCACGAGCAAGGGAACAGGGACATGTGAGTGTGAGTGTGTGTGTGTGCATGTGCATGCATGTGCATGTGTGTGTGCATGTGTGTGTGTGCATGCGTGTGGGTGAGATACCCCGTATAACCATGGACCATCTATGTATACCATGCCAGCCTCTGTAGGGCATGGTGAGCAGGTTTGCCCACGAGCTGAGTGATGCCAGTTCCTAGAAGTTTCAAGCCCCCTCTATGGAGTGTGGGACAAGTCTGGGCCTTTGTTTCCAGCCACTTGAGGCAGTCCTTACCTTGGTAGTGTCCTTTGCTTATACTTTTGGAGGATAGTCTCTGAAATTCTTTTTCTGATAATCTTCCTCTTTTAGGGAACTTTACTTTTAGCTTCCAATTCTTTAACCTAGGGCACCCAAGTCTGTACAAAAATTTCTTTTACACCTCTAGACCAGGGTCTTCCCAGTATGTGTGTATATGTATGTATGTATACACATGTCATCTTTTTAACTTTTTTATTGAAGAAAGAACATTGACCAGTTGGGAAGTTGGGCACACCTCTTGATAATGCTTGGGAACAATGCCTTGCTACTCACTGGGTGAATGTGAGAGGCTGAGTTGGGAGAATGAGAAGAAGGGAGTAGGTTTGAAGCAATAGCCTAACACAAACAAACACTGAGTAACTTGCAAAAACACCTGAAGCCCAACTTTCACATGTGAAACATTCTTACAAAATCAGAGCAGGCTTTCCTATATTGTATACATTGCTCTGGGCTCAAGCTTTGAGAAGCCAGATGAAGAAAGCCATCAGCACTGATAATCAGTGATTAGAGGATGCCTAAGGCCTAATTTATTGCAGTGTTCACTGTGATTAATTTTATGGAAATGAGCACTGGGCCAAGAATAGGAGACCTGGGTTCTAGTACTGGTTCAATAAGTGACCTTGGTCAAATCACTCCCATTCAGTGGAGCCTCAGTTTCCCTATATGCAAAATGTCCCTTCTAATTCTAACATTCTGTCATCTTTCCTTTGTATGTTCCCATCTTCAAGGCCTGGAAATGCTAATTGTTCTCCCATGGTCCTTTGTAAGTCAGGCACATGTGAGTATGGCATGTATGGTAGAGTGAAATTCACCACTTGGTCCTTCCTGGCTAATAAGCTGGGGGAGTGGGGTTAAGTCAAAGACCCATGTGTGTGTGTGTGTGTGTGTGTGTGTGTGTGTGTGTGTGTGTGTGTGTGTTGTGTGTGTGTGTATCAAACTCTCTTTCCTTTTCCTGAGACTGGGAGCTATAGTGGAGTTCAAAGGACAATTCTTAGCACAGGGGATGACTATCTGAAAGAATGTAATGTAAAAATGGCATAGAATGAGATTTGAATCCTGGCTCTGCCACTTACTAGCTACTGGCAACTTGCAAGTCACCTAACCTCTAGGAGCCTCAGTTTCCTCATCTTCTAAATGAGTATAACTATAGAGTTGTTGTGAAAATCAAGTTGATTTATTCAACACATATTTGTTGAGTGCTAACTATATACTGGGCATTGTGTTGGTTGCTGGTAATCCAAGATGAATAAAACAGACTGGATTCCTTCCTTCTAAGGAGTTTATAATTCAGTGGGAGAAACAGGTAATTAAGAGGTAAATAAATAACACAAAAAATAATTAATTAAATGCTATAAAAACAAATAGAGTGTTCAGATGGAGAATGATGGTGGAAGAGGTTCCTAATTTAGATGGGGTTGTCAGAGAAGATTTCTCTGGGAAGCAGGAGAAGCCCATGCTGGGGTGAGGGGTGGGCATGTACACAGACGTGGACAGTCCAAGGAGAAGCAACAGTGTATGCCCTTGAGGTATGAGAGACCAAAAGATATGGTGTATCCATAAATGCCTTGTCAATGATGTGGCATTGTAAGAATACAGGAGATTCATATTAAATCTCCTGATGCCATGTCTCTGGCCGCCCTTAGGTCTTTCCCATATTTCCTCTCTCTGCCCCTTACCAAAAGTGTCCCCACTCTGGAGTTTCCCGTGACTGTTGCACAGATGGCATTTTCTCATACGTGGTTAGGTGAGTGTGTGGGGAGGACAGCGTGAGTGACTGTAGCTCACTCCCTTGTGTGCCTGGGAGAGCAAGGAGGACAGCTGGCCTGTCACCAGCTCCCATGAGGACATCCCCTGGATCACTTGCCCCAATGATTAAATTAAGCCCATTTCACAAATAAAATCAGTTTGCAACTCTGAGCCGGGGACCAAGTGATCTGGTTTGCTTTCCTTCTTCTGCTTTTTCCAAAGATAAAAAGGCTTGCAAATTGTGGCATCCATATCAAATGCTAATGGCACGGTGGGGACTCTCCAAGAGAACTGATAGACTCCCCAGACTGAGGGCAGACTATTAAGTGAGAACAGCTCCAGATGTAGTATTTGGTGCTCACACCCAAGGAACGCTAACATTTTGGAGTGCTCAGAAGTGAAACTCCAGGAAATAAAAGCCGGGGAGGCATTTGATCCAACAGAAGAAAACAAAAGCCAGTCACCTTCAGTTTTCTCCAAGGACCTGAGCTCCAATGTGCCAATTCTAGTAACAAAACAAAGAACATCTGAAACACAGGTCTAATCTATGAGACCTTTAAGTTCAGTCATCCTAATGCTTTGGGGAGGAAATCAAGTCCTAGAGAAGGGAAGTGGTGTGAAATGCCACATGACCATTTAGTCACAGCAGGACCCAGAATGGCAGCATCTGGGCCTTGGGTCCCCTTGTCCTTCTCTGCCCTGTACTGTATTCCCAATGGCACATTCGGGGTGGGGGTGGGGTGCTTGTGTGTCTTCTCCATTTCCTGCTGCGTGGCCAATGCTATCCTGCGTTACAAAGTCTGAGAATCAAGATGTGAAACCTCAGGTGTGGATGACGACCAATTCTCCTGCTGGCTTGTGCCTGAGCTCTTAAATGTGGGCAGGTGTTGGTATGTGTACCCCGAGAAAGGCCCTGGGCACTGGTGTGAAGCAGGGGACAGCTCCATCCCAAAGCAGGAGGTCTCTTGATTTTCCTGACAGCCACAAATAACTGCATTAGAGTAACCACCCTAATGGGGAATAAATGGGAGGGTTAGGTTAAAGGAGTCTGTGGGAACAATTTGCCATGTGTTCCTTTGGGGGAGACTTGGCGGAAGGAGTGGAGGCCCTCATTTCCAATTAAGGTCATTTCCAACTGTGGTTCTTAAGAGAAGTGTAGGCGATCAGGCAAAGGGGCTCTGGACGGGATGGAGTTGCAGATAGAAGAGGCGTGTACTTGGAGGGCCTGGAAAGAGAGATGGAGGCAGGACACCAGCACTCCCGGCAGCCTTCTCCTCTCACACAGTACCAGCGCTGCCCGGCTCAGGGGCTGCTTTGTCTCACGTGCTATTGGATTGCGTTCTGCTACAAGCGTTCCTTGGTTGTGCTTTGACCGCATCAGGTGGACTCCATTCTGCCAGGAGGAAGAAAGCTGAAGCCCAGTCAGATGGTGATTCCCCCCACCCCGCCGTCTCCCTGTCTAAGTTCTGGGGAATTTACACAGAGCCAAGGCTTATGGCCCTCAGGCATCTATTTCCTAGGTGTCCACCCAGGCATGGCTACTATCCTGACCTGGTGCTGGGCCATTGGAAGTCAGGCATCCCTGCTTCCTGCCCCTGGTCCCTTCAGGCCTGGGGCACCTCTGCTATATCTGTGCCATTTTTTGGAGAAATGGGAATCACCGAGCTGCTTCCTTTTCATGCTGGAGCATGGAAATTGCTGTGGTTGTGATATACTGTCATTTTCCCTCTGGGTTTATCCACTTCTACAGAACCCACCCATTAGAAACGTAATTATGTCCCCTCCAAATTCATATATTGACACCCTAACTCCCAATGAGACTGTATATGGAGATAGGGCCTTTAAGGAAATAATCAGGGTTAAATGCGGTCCTAAGGGAGGGGCCCTGATCCAGTAGGACTTTTGTCCTTAGAAGAAGAGAAGAGAAGAGAGATACCAGAGATCTCTCTTTTTCTCTGCACAAGCACAGAGGAAATGTCCTGTGAGAACACAGCAAGAAGGTGGCTGTCTGCAAGCCAGGAAGAGAGGCTTCACCAGAAACCAGCCCTCTGGCACTTGATCTTGGATTTCCAGGCTCTAGAACTGTGAGAAAAAAATTTCTGCTGTTTAAGGCTCCAGTCTGTGCCACTTAGTTGTGTCACCCTGAGCCTATCAATCCACAATCCCCAGAGGGGATCCAGAGTGTGGAATTGCTCTGTTTTCTGTACCCTTAAAATCTCTGGTTCTTATCCTATCCCCCTGGGTCAAACAGCATGCTGCAATTTGGTTGTAAAAATAAGAATGGAGTCAAGTGATAGATTTAGAAAAAAAAATTCACATTGATAAGGCATTCATAGCTGTAATATACAAAAAGCTCTTAAAAACCAACAAAAAGGCAACCAAACAGGAAAACAGGTAAAGGATATGAATAGGCAGCTCACAGAAGGGCAAATCTAAATGGCCAATAAACACATAAAGAAATGCTGAAACTTACTAGAAGTCAGGAAAATGCAAATTAAAGTAGAATTTTGAATTATCACTTTACACTCAGACTGGCAAACAAGAAGACCAGTAGTATCTACTGTTGGAGGAGATGCAGGGCAGAGGGAATTTACACACACTGCTGGAGGAAATGTAAACTGTTTCAGTCTTTTTGGAAAACAATATGGCAATAGCTAGTAAAACTAAAAAATGCATATCCCATTCTACCCAGCACTCCCACTTCTGGGAATTTATCTCATAGAAATAAAAGCACTAGTGAGTAACAGTGTATATGCAAAGTGTGTATGTTTCAAAGGGAGTGCCCATTAGTGGATAATTGAATATATTACAGTACACCCATACTACAAATATTATGCAGACATTAAAAATGAATGAATTCTCAATCCAATAATTTGGGGAAATTTATACAAAGCGTGAAACAAGCAGAATGTAGAGGAGTGTGCAAAATGATCCTTTCTGTAAAATAATGACAACCTTCCTTATATAAGTATATAGGTTGGGGAAGAAAGGAAAGGAGTAAGTCTTCCCAAATCCCCCTCCCCGCTCCAAATACTGATCTAAAATAAACACACACACACACACACACACACACACACACACACACACACACGATGTTTATGAGAAAATAAGCTTGTATGATTTGATTCTATTAAATATTGCAGGATGCATCAAGGCATGCATAAAAGAATGGTCACCAAATCATTATTTCAGGGTTGAGAAATTTTAGGTAATTTCTTTCTTTATTATACTTCTATGTACGGTTTGAACAAATTATAATGGGAATTAATTTTCATAATAATAATGTATTTTACTTTTTGAAATATGCTTGATTAGCCCACCTCTGATTCTTCCTTCTTTCTCCAGCCCAACCCACTGCTGTCTTGCACAGATGTCATTTCATCGCTCCTCCAGGAGGGGGGACATAGGAATAATTTAGATGCACCTTCTAAGGAAATTCAGACTTAAAGCATCAAATCCCCTCTCTCCCTTTCAGCCCCGTCTCCTCTTTTGGACCCTGATGATTAAGGAAGGTCTCAGGCCTCAGTGACGACTCACCCAGTGTTCCACCTCCCACTCAGGACTGTTGTACCAGCTGCCTTTGAGGCCCTGGAGGAGCCAGAGCTCAGTCTTCCTGGGGCCCCAGACTGCTCCTCTGGATTTTGCTTCAATTCCCAACTCTCTCCCTCAACTCATGACCAGTGGGCCTCCTTGGTTAGGAATCCCAGGAATCCTGCTGTATGTCTTACCCAAAAATGTCTTCTCAAAAGCTTTCCTTAATGCCCCAATTCCTTAATTACGTCAATTCCCTTAATTCTGAATTTTCTGAATCACCTTTCAGAGTAAGTATTTTTTTTCTCACCCCCCTGGTCCCACTTAGCTTTCGTCCTCATGTATCTGCACTACTCTTGATGTACCTCTTCTACTGAGAGGTGCTGGTTGTTTGGGCAGGGCTGGGAGGAGGCTTCCAGAAGGACTCATAAGGTATCCCCAGAGCAGGGGAGGTGGAGAAAATCCAAGCCAAGACTTCCTGGAGGAGCACAGGGCAGGTGCCAGAAAGAATGGAGACACACAGCAAAGTGAGAGGCAGGAGCAGAAATCATTAAATGAGAGATGGAGCCTGGAGTGAGCAAGGGGCAGCAGCAGCTTGGGAACAGCCCAGTTAGTCCTGTGGGTTCAGCCCTCTGAAAGGTTCAGGGCCGGGGGGGTGTCTTGATGGGTAAAGGTGATGCTGTACACTCGGAATGCCATGAGCTGATGGCGGTAGGGATTGGAGGAATCAGGAAAGATTTTAAGGAGTGGAACTCTAGTAATTGGAGCCTGGAGAATGGAGAGGGGTTTTTTGTTTCTGTTGTTGTTTTTTTTTGTTTGTTTGTTTTTGTTTTTTAAGCCTACACATATTTTAGACGGTCGTATCATGTTAAACCTGAAAAGAACCTTAGAGGTAATCTGACTCCGTGCTGTCTGGCATAGTAGCCATTGACCACATGTGGCTGTTGAGCGCTTGGGATGTAGCTAGCTTAATTGAGATGCATCAGAAGTGCAAAATACACATCCGATTTTGGAGATTTAGTATGAAAACAATCATGTAAAATATCTCACCAAAAATTCTTTATATTGATTACGCATTGCATTTTTGGGATATATTGGGTTAAATACAGTATATCGTTACAATTTATTTCACCTCTTTCTTTTTATTTCTTTAATGTGGCTACTAGAAACTTTAATATTTCCTATCTGGCTGTATTGTATTTCTTTTGGACAATGCTACTGTAGACGAGGGATTGACAAATCTTTTTTGTAAAGGGCCAGACAGTAAATATAGAGACTAAAGTCTCTATTGCACCCACTCAACTCTGCCACTAAAGTGTAGAAGCAGCCATGGACAATTTGTAAATGAATACAAACTTATGGTTACCAAGGGGGAAAGGGCAGGGAGGGATAAATTGGTGGATTGGGATTGACATATACACACTACCATATATAAAATAGATAACTAATAAGAACCTACTGTATAGCACAGGGCACTCTACTCAATATTCTGTAATGGCCTATATGGGAAAAGAATCTAAAAAGGAGTGGATATATGTATATGTATAACTGATTCACTTTGTTGTACAGCAGAAACTAACATAACATTATAAATCAATTATACTCCAATAAAAATTAATTAAAAAATTTCATATATCAGAAAACAAAAATCCCCCCTGTATTACAGACACTAACATTTGAATATATTTTTCATGTGTCACAAAATATTATTCTTCTTTTGATTTTTTTCAATTATTTAAAAATGTAAAAAGAGCATTCTTCACTTGCAAGCCATACAAAAATAGGTGACAGGTCAAATTTGGCTGCCCTCTGGTCTAGACAAATCCCCTAATTATAGAATTGGGGTTATTCATGCTTGGAGAGAGAGAGGGCTACCCAAGGTCAAGGTCAGCTAATACCAGAGTTTACTAGGTTGTCTGCCTGATTTCTTTACTTCCTGTTTCAATAAATAAATAAGATAGTAGGTGTTCCTCTACAGATAAAAATACTACCTTCTGAATGTTTAAAGTCCAGCTAAAGATGTGTTCATGATGGCTATCCTTTACAAGAAAATGTATAAATTTATTGTGATTCCTCCCAGAGATTTCTCCAAGTTAAACCCACCTAAAAGAGGTTCAAATATTTCTGCTGGCAGTTTTTGTGTCTGCAGCACCTCTTCTGGCCAATGGTAAGAATCTCTAAGACTAATGTTTACTAGGAATCCTCAAGCTCTAACAAGAAAGTGAGGTCTCTGTGGGCCCTGAGAAAACACCGATGTACTGTGGGCAGCTGAATCTGGATGCATCTGTTAGATATAGAACAGAGAGAAGTATTAGAGTTTAGCGTCCATTCAGTTGGGAAGAAAAATCTAATTGATCCTTCTTGGGCTGTGGGTTACTTTTCTCACCCTCATGTCCTCTCGCTCAGCAGGGCTGAGTGGGCCACCATGCTGGTTCTCCTTGTCAGCTTTGTGACTGCTCCAGGATCAGAGGGAGCTCAGTACCATGGTGGCTTTTCGTCTACTTGAAGTTCAGATAACCTCTGGGTAGAGATTTTGGCAAGAACAACATTTCATGGTCCTCAAATCCCTCACCTGGATCGTGTCCCAAATGTGTCTTGCATTTTAGTCCCTAATCATACCTGGTCTTCTACTCTTGGGTGATTTTTCAAGTCTCTCCTTCGAGAAGCATAGGATCTTATTAGGGCATGTTTAAAAATATGATCATTACCAATTAAAAAGTATATATAATGAAATACTGAAGGCGTAAGAAAGGCTTATACATTAATACAATGCATGCTTGTGTATCCAACACTCACAATGGTCCCTGTGGGCCATTCCCCAATGCATCTCCCTACCCTCTGCCCCAGGTAATCTCTACCTTGACTTTGGTGTTTATCACTCTCATGCATTTCATTTCTAATATGTGTATATGTGTCTCTAAATATTATGCTCTATAGATTTTTAAATTTTACATGAATTATACCATAATGTATATATTCTTCCCTTACTTTTAAAAATTTTGCTTTGGCTTTGATTTTTACTTAAAATTATGTTTAAGAGATTTATCCATATCATATCTTAATTAACTTTTATTGCCGAATAGTTTTCATTGTATGAAGAGTCCTCTATTTATGTGCCCATTCTCTTGTTGATGGGCATGGTTTTGTTTCCAGCTTTTGCTGTATAAATAATACTGCATTGAATATCTTGGTACACCTTTCTAAGAATCTGGGGTATACACTTTGTAATCGATTTCCTGGGTTCTAGGTATGTGCATCTTAATCTTTGCTGTATGGTGCCAAATTGCTCTCCAATGTGACTGTACCAGTGTGTATTGGATAAACATTCTTATCGCTCTGTATCCTCACCAATTCGTAGTGTCATCAGACATTAATTCTTTGTTGTTGTCACTAATCTGATGGGCATGACATGGTAGCATTTCAGAATGTGCGTTTTTCTGATGTCTAGTGAGCTTGATTTTTTTTTTCATATTTTAATTGGATCTTTCTTTTCTGTGAATGTCTGTTTATATCTTTTGTCCATGTTTCTGTTGGGCCAATTTGTTTCTTTAGGTAAGCAGACTTTTATATATTTTGAAAAGTAATCCTTAGTTGGTGATATGGCTTGCAAATATCCTCTCTCAAGTTTTGGCTTGTCTTTTTCACTTTTGATGCAATTTTTGACAAATAGAAGTTTTCAACTGTAGCATGGTGATAAGCTCCAGGGCCACATGGTGCCATGGAAGCTGTGTATAGGGGCAAAAGCAGGGGGTTTGGGGACTTGTATTTCTCTGAATTCCTTTAGCTCTCAGCCCATGGAACTTCTGTGCAGATAAAACAGAGCCATAGAATAGAGGGAAAGAAGGCAGCCTGTGTTCTTTGTTTAGTGATTTTTCCGGGCACTTAATGTACTACTTTTAATCCCATGGTAATATTTGCAAAAAGCCTCAATCATAGAATAAATTAATTAAACATTACTTACAAGAGTTTAATATTCATTATTTGGCTTCAGTTACTGTCTTTGCCCCCTCCCCTCCCTCTCCCCCACTGGAGGGCTCCCTCTCATCTCTTCTTCTGAGGGTCTAATTAGGCTAATGGCTGCTGCTTGCAGTGACCTTATGTCTGTTGAAAAACAAAACAAAACAACAAAAAAATAAAGGCTGTCTTTGATTTGCCCTCCCTGATGGTCTTTGCATGTGGCAGTCCCAGCTCCTGAATTCCATATTTCTTTTCATTGCCAAATGTCTGATCCCTCTTGTGCCGGAATTAATGATGTGTCTTTGAAAGAGTCTTGGCAGCCAAATTGCAACAAATACAAGAGGGCTGGGGCTTTGGAGAGAGGGAGGAGTTGGAGAAAAACTCTGAACCTTCCGGCACCGACTAGGCAGCAAAGACTGAGGCTCGCTCGGCTGGCTGCGGGCAGGGAAAAGCTGTCAAAGGAGGGAGCACGTGCACAGAGCAAGCAGGGTCTTTCTTATTCTTCCTTTCCCTGTCTTGGGGTTGAATAGCATCTGGGGCTCCCCTCTAAGCAGGTTTCTTCAATGGCTTTGGTGAGTCTTCCCAGGGCCCTGCTGCCAGCTGCCTCTGGTTCCAACCCCATAGAAGGACCATGTTGCTACCAGCACTCAGGGCTCATCAGGAGGGGAGGAGGCCAGGTGCGAAGATGTTCTTTGCTCTGGTTTAAAGGCCAAATCTATGCATGTGTAGAGAGCCGCTTTCAGGTGCTATACGTGGGGCTGGGCCTTGTGGGCGAGGCAATGTGGAAAAGCCCCGTCTCTGGGGAGACAGATAAGCGCTGTCGGAATTGCGCTATCAGCCAGCTTGGGAGAGCAGTGAAATGAGCTTTATCAGAGAGCACTGGGATCCTCTGGCAGTGAGGGGCTTGTTCTGATGGAGGCTGGCTGTGAGGAGGACTGACTACGGAATGTAATATCTATTTATCTGCGGTACCTCAGGCGTGCCCAAGGGGCGAGAAGGATTCTGAGTTGATCACAGGGCGGGTTGGTATTCTCAGCAATGAAAAAGGAGAGGTGTTGAAGGCATGCTGTGTTTGGGGTGCAGGGCTTAATCCTATGTACCTGGAACACCGGGGGGGGGGGTGGTGTCTGGAGGAAGCAGGAGGGTGGTATGCCTTGTAAGGTGTGAGAAGATGAGATTCAAAAGCAGGTCCGGTCTAGGTGGTACACGCCTTGAATGCCGTGCTGGGGAGTTTGATCTTTATGCTGGGAATATACTGAACGTTCACACACAGGGGATGATGGAGCCATACGTTTAGAGTCATACTCTTGAAATGCTGAGAAGGGGGGATTCATGAAGGAAAAGAGAGAGACAAAGCACAAAGACATTGGAGTCAGAAGACCAGCTGAGAAGTATAGCTCATGTGAGTGGAAGGTGGGAAGTATGGACTCAAAGTTACTTGGGAAGTAAATTCAGCAGGACTTGGTAACTCAGGAGATAGGGTTGGTCATAGCTGGTCAGCCCTGACCATGAACCACACTGCAAACTCCCATGAGGAGGAGGGACTGACTGAGGCCACCTTTAAGTCAAGGTCAAGCAGAGCTACCCAGACAGAGGAATAAGGTTAGGGTAAGGGTGTGGTTAAAGCCACAGAGGCCCAAGGTCCAGATATAAGGAGACTGAGTCAACTCAAGCTTAGTCCAGCCTATCCAAAGCATCAGATCTGAGGGAGCAGGACAGGGTACAAGGACAGGGCTTATAAATAGTCCCAGGGAGGGGATGAGGGCACCAGGACCTCCATCTAATTCAGGGTCTGTCTTCAGAACTAGTGAAGAGCCTGGAATGTAGCCATAGTTCAGATGCTCTCCACTCTTCGCTGTTCAAGAAAGGGAATTGCCTGCCTATGGCTTCTGCACATACCTGTAGGCCAGGTTCACGCCAGGGCACCCAAGCCACCTAGGTTGGGAGCCATAGAAGAACTCTAGAGCCCATCCACGAGCAGCGGAGGATCCCTCTCCCATCAATTTTTTGCAACTGCCTGTTACTGTTTGAGATCCTGAGCAGGTGAGCCTTTGGAGAGCTGGCTAATGTTGGGGTCATGTGGGTGGTGCTGCAGGTGGGCTGGCCTGACAGCAGACTGGAAGAGGCCAAGGATGAGGGGAAATGACTTGTTCCCAGGACACGGTAACTGAATGGCAGAATTGGAACTATAATCTCGATCTTTTAGCTTCTATTCCTATAGCTCTGTGTAACAGGACCAGAGAGCAACTTCTTGATTCCTCTTAGGTCCTGGACACCTGGGCCTGCCTGTACTAATGGCAGATCTGTGCCTGAAGCATACATTCAGGTGGCTCTTTGGTCTTGTGACTTGGTCCCAGAAGGTTGGGCAAATTCAAAATGATGTGGAGTGGTGGTTTCAGACAAGTACAGTGGATTCACGTCTTGTCTGTCATCTAATAGCTGTGCCCTTGGGAAGTTTGCTTAACTTTTTTGTACTTCAGTTTCCTCATCTGTAATATAGATAGCATGACCATACATCCCGAATACTCTTGGCTAATACTTGTTGTCCTAGTGTAATTATTAATGGTTCCCCCTTTCACTGTCAAAATGTCTTTGTTCAGATGATAAATCATATAGTTACACCAAAAATGGGACATAAGATTATAAAAAATAAGTATATGAAAGCTCTTAGATTAGTGTCTGATAATATATAAGCATCTGCTATTAATTATATATTAAGTATTGTATTAGTTTCCTAAGGCTGCTGCAGGAAATTACTACAAACCACGTGGCTTAAACCAACAAGAATTTATTCTCACACAGTTCTGGAAGCTATAAGACTGAAATTAGTGTGTCAACAGGGCTGCATTCCCTTCAAAGTCTCTGGGGAAGAATTCTTCTCTACCTCTTCTAGCTTCTGATGGTGGCCAGCAACCCTCGGCATTCCTTGGCTTGTGGCAGCATCTCTTCAATCTCTGCCTCTGTCTTCATATGGCCATTTTCCCTCTGTGTGCGTCTGTGTCTAAATTTCCCTCTTCTTAGAAGGATACCAGTCATTGGGTTAGGGCCTCATCCTAGCTTGATTACATCTATAAAAACCCTATTTCCAGATAAGGTCACATTCATGGGTTCCAGGTGAACATAAATTTTATGGAGACATTTTTCAACCCAGTAATGTGTGTGTATGTGTGTATATATATATATATATATATATATATATATATATATGTTATTGCTCAATTACACTTTAAGCTACTTGACTAGCACAACACTTGATGTACTAACAAGCACATAGTAGGTAGTTGATTGATTATTGATAGATACAATGTTCTTAAAAGATAGCCTTTGTTGATTTATTGTGGAGGCAATGCTGGGGCAATGGAATTAGCAAAACCAGGAAGGATAAAAAAATATTTCTTCTTGTCACCTGTCCCTGGACTCAATGGAGGATCCTAATATTTAGGAACTGTCAGTCTCATTGCTTGCTCATCCATTGGCTAGTCTTTCAAAAAAAATAAAAAGAACAAAAGTCTTCAAATCATTCTTAAAAAAATTCAACAACTCAAATCAACAACCACACACACAAAACCCAACAAAAAGACCCCTCGGCATATCAAGAAGATGCTGATACCAAAAGCTGAAATAGCTTTTCCATAATGCAATGAAATATATTAAATTCAATAGACATCAAAGGAACTTCGGGAGCAATTGCTGAATTTCCGAAGTAAACAGGACTTTCAAAAGAAACAAAAACAGCCTTGGGATCTTGGGGGTGGGAGTACGTTTTGAGGGGGCAAAGCACGGAATCCCCAGGCTCTTGATCAAAGGGTGAATTCTTTAAAGAGTGGTAATAAATGAAGCCTCGAAAACTGTTTTTGATCCAAACTGCCCCAGGTACAGGTACTGACTACAAATGACAAATCTATTTCCAAATAAGGGAGGCCAACAATTCTCTGTCCTCAGCCTTACATTTTGCAGGTTATTCAAAACGAGGAAATAATTCCAGACAAAAGAGATCCAGATAAGTAAAATACAGCCTCACGTGGGCTGCAAAGCAACAGAGGGCCTTTGTGTCTGGAAGAGTGTAGTGACAATTCTGGCACCCTCAATCTCGGAGACATTAACTTTTTAAATTTAAAAACGTGAGTGTGTGTGTGTTGTGTGCACATACCAGTCACTCGTGTGACTGGGTGCCTGCTGAGAGGAGGGATGAATGCTCCTTACAGGGGAAAACTACGGCCCATAAACTGGTCTATGGGATTAATTCCACCCTTCCAAGGAGTGTGAATACGTTCCTTGTGGAGTTCTTTGAGATCATAGGTCTATAGATCCATGGAGGCTGGGAGTCATCAAAACTACCTCTTGTGGTTCATAGGTATAAAATAGAGAGATAAATAGGTTAACTGACTTGTCCAGCATTACACAGGTTCATTAAATGGCATTCCTTCACCTACTAGTTAACTTTTTAACATAACCATTTCCTCCATTTATATAGTTATTTGAAGAGTAAGAGGATTTTCTAGAGCGATTATATACCATCCAAAACTTGCAGCACAGTGGTTCCTAAACCTGTCTGACTCATTATCAGAATCACCTAGAGTGCTTTTACAAACACAGATTCTTATTATTGTAAGTAAAGCGTCAATGAACATTCATGAACAGGTATGTTTACAGACATATGCTTTCATTCCTCTTGGGTAAATACCTAAGAGTGAAATGGCTGGGTCATATATAGTAGGTGTAGGTTTAACTTTTAAAGAATCTGCCAACCTGTTTTCCAAAGTGGTTGTACCAGTTTATATTCCCATCAGCAGTGTAGGAGTGTCCCAGTTGCTTCACAGCCTCACCAACACTCAGAATGATTGACCTCTTTTTTTTAATTGAAGTATAGTTGATTTACAATGTCGTGTTAGTTTCAGGTGTACAGCACAGTGATTCAATCATACATATATATATATTTTTAGATTCTTTCCCTTTATAGGTTACTACAAAATATTGAGTATAGTTCCCTGTAGGAACAGTAGGTCCTTATTTGTTATCTATTTTATATATAGTAGTGTGTATTTGTTAATCTCATCCTCTTAATTTGTCCCTTCCCACTTCTCCTTTGGTAACTATAAGTTTGTTTTTTATATCTGTGGGTCTATTTCTGTTTTGTAAATAAGTGCATTTGTATCTTTTTTTCAGATTCCACATATAAGTGATATCATATGATATTTGTCTTTCTCTGCCTGGCTTACTTCACTTAGTATGATAATGACAGATGAATGGATAAAGAAGATGTGGTGTATAGACACACACACACACAATGGAATACTACTCAGCTATAAAAAAGAATGACATAATGCCATTTGCAGCAACATGGATGGACCTAGAGATTACCATACTAAGTGATTGGTCTTTTTAATTCTAGCCATTCCAATAGTAGTGTAGTGATATCTCCTTGTGGTTTTAATTTGAATTTCCCTAATGACAAATGGAGTTGAGCATCTTTTTGTCTGATTATTTGCCATCTGTATGTCTTTTTGGTGAAGTATCTATTCAGGTTCTTCCCCAGTTTTTAAATCGGATTGTTCATTGTCTTATAATTAAGGTTTGAGAGTTTGAAAGCTAATGCTCATAGAAGCTTTATTTGTAAGAGCCTCAAACTAGAAACAACCTAAATATTCACTAACAGGTGAACGGGTGAACAAATTGTGACAGATTCTTAGGACAGAATTTACTCAACAATAAAAAGGATGCATTGATACACACAGCAACATGGATAAATCTCATAATAATCATGCTGAGTGACAGAAGCCAGATAAAAATTGAAATTGATGGTTCCAAGGGTGTATACATATGTTAAAACTTATCAAACTGTTCACTGTAAACATATGCAGTTTATCATAGTTCAATTACACCTCAATGAAGCTGTTAAAGTAAGAGGAAAAAAAAAAAATCTGTAATAGAATGCAGATTCCTGGGCCCTACCCAGAACTCCTGTATCATATGGGATCCAGGAATCTGTGGCAGAAAGTGGATGCCAGCTGTGCTGTAAAAGGAAAACATACTACTTTGGGCATCCAAAAAAAAAAAAAAAATCTAGATTTGAATTCTCCTTTCACCACTTACCAGCTGTGTGTGCCTGGAAACCAAAACCACATAACTTCTCTGCAGCTTAATTCTCAACATCTGTACAAATGGAGTAATAACCAGAAAAATATTTTCCCAGTACTCTGTGAGGCTTACACTAAGTAACCCGATGGAAGTACCTGGGACAAAGTGGATCTCCATAAATGTGGATTTATTTAATTCCCATTTTCCCAAGAAGTCTGCAAAAAGGAGCGGTTAGCTCTGGGAGTGAAGCCGAGGTGGCGGCTGGAGAGTGTGTGTCTGTGTGTGTGCACACACTTGCGCATGGTGGGGCTGAGTCTGACCAGCCAGTGTTAGCTTGAAGGTCCCGGAGGATTCTGGGAAGGGGGATTTGCATCCCAGCCGCTTCTACCGACTTCATGAATCCCCCACTACAACGCATTAAGGCACAACCCCAGCTCCCACAGGGATTGTTATGATTAATGTTTGGTTCCTTCTGCATCCGGGTTACAGGCTGGAAGCTTCTCTCCTTTTCTGCCGTCCTTTATCATGTTGTTAACTGGTTCACCGGCTCGTATTGAGCAGCCAGAACCAAAGGGAGGCAGCCAAAGTGGGAGCCTTTCTTCACTTCCCTGCCTTTTCCTCCCCCTTTGTAAGCTCTGTGCCTTCACTCCATTGTCGTGTCGGAAGGGCTACAAAGGCTCTCAGGTGCGCGTGCGTGCGGGAGTGCGACACACGTGCACGCACACACGCTCGCACACACACTCTCCTTCCATCTGGGGCCAAGGTGATGAATTGCGCGTTTGAAAGCCTCCTTATCGCAGTGGTGCACATGTGCTGGGATGCGTGTGCCTGTGTGAGTGTAGGGGGGATGAAGTGGGAAGCCCAGAATGGGAAAAATAGCGCTCCTGGCTTCCCTTGTCCCTGCCCTCTTTGTCTAGATGAAATTTCAGATGCTGCTGGGTGTCTTGTCAGCAAGTCTTTTGCAAAATAAATGGAGGTAGTATTTAGTTTAAAAAGCTGATTTGCTCAGTATTTAGCCCACAGAGAGGATGTGTACAAACATTGATGAAACGTCTACTCCCTAGTGCAGCTGGGACTCTCAGTCCAATGGAAGAAAAGAAGGAACTAAACAAGTCTTTATTGAGTGCCTACTGTGTACTGCATCCTTTCATGCATGTAAGCTTTCATTAATCTTAGAACCTCCCACTTATTTTGTGTGGTAGGTATACAAAATAAATGCTGCTGGGCCTGAACTGAGTTAAAAGTTGGAGAGTCGCCTCTGTCCTCCTATAAATCACTGATGGCCTGATGTACAGGAATGACCCTTTACAAAGGAAGTGTGGGTCACAGTGGGCAGGGGACTGTAAACCAACAGCTTGAATTTATAGAGCATTGTAATTTCCTAGTAAATCAGACACTTCTTCTTTTTTTAAAAAAATTATTTACTGGCTTCATTAAAGACACACTCTTCTTACTATTAGGCTGCAGGCTACAATAACAGAATTAAAAGAAAAAAAAACTGCAGGCAATTAAATAAGTTCTTTTGTCCTGGAAATAGCTCTGTAAAACAAGATGCATAATTTCTCCAAAGACAAGAGCAGAGATGTGACAGAGAATTTCTTTGCCAGTGTCTTCTCTTTGGGGGCAGTGAATGTGAGACATTAGCTCTTCTGGAACTTTCCATCCTTGTTTAACATATTGCCATGCTGTCTTCCCAACTCACTCCAGTGATGGTTGTACTGGGAGGGTTCAATACATGTACTTCTTGTCAAAAATGTTATTATTAGAGGGAGTGATTTAATGGTAAGCTTGAAGGTGTTAGGTATGAACAATCACTGGGTGAGTTAATAATATACATACAGTGCTTTATTGCATGTATCTCTACCCCCATTTAATTCTGATAGCCCTCCTGTAACACAGGTAGGTGGTGGCAGCCCCATTTTACAGATGAGGGAACCGAGGTTCAGTTTAGAAAATTTTAAAAATGTGCTGAAGGTCAGACAGTAGTGAAACCAGAACGCTGCTATCAGGTCTTCTGACTCCCAATATTCTTTCCTTAGCGCCTGGGGCAGCATATTTTCTGAGTCAGAACTCCAGGCACATGGTTTGAGAAGACTGAGCATTACAATATTTGCATCAGAATTACTCTGGCAAATTAAAGTTTTCCATCTTTACAAGGATGCCACACTGCTGGGATCGAACCTACCAAATGTGAGCCGTGGAAACCTCACAGTTGGGAGGTACAGCAGGCTCTGCGCTGACATTTAGAGACATCAAAGTGAGCCAGAGTCTTGGCAGTTCTGCCTCTTTAGTCCCTGGCACCATCCAAGCAAATGCCAGTTCTTCTTTTTGGTCACCAGATGGTCCCCCAGTGTAGACGAAGCTTTAAAATACAACAGCTTTGAAGCTGGTTGGTGATTTATGCATACAATTGGCTTTTATTTACCTATTTGAAAATTGTTGGTTACCCATTTTGTCTTGGGCAGCCCTGCCCTGAATGGCTGGCCATGCTCCGTATGATTGGCAGCCAAAGCAAAAGAAGGAGAAGAGGATTAAAAGTTGAATCCTCACTTGCTTGTCTATTGACAAAGGCAACGTTCTGTTCCCACTTCATTGCAGTGATTCTGTCTTTGGTTCTTCGAGGAAGGCAATTTCATTAATATTTAATAATAGCATCAATTGTATTAATAGAATCTTTCCAAATGCATAGGGCTTGGGAGTTTGCAGAATGCCCACTGAATAGCTGCAGGCATCTACATTCAACTTGCCCAAACTGAGCTGTTTGCTTTGCTGTTCCCTTCTCTTGGTGTTCTCTGACTCAGGAATGATGATCTATACTGCTCTCCGCATCCAAGCAATCTCCCAGTGATGTCAGTTCTTCCTCTGATTTTTTTCAATTTATCCATTTTTTCCTCACTGGCAACACCACCCCTCTACTCCAAGTCAACGTGGTGGCAGGGCAGATCCAGCCTTCTTCCACGGAAGTTGAAGAACATTTTTGATAAGAGGTACATGCATTGAATCCTCCCATTACAAAGTCTAGACTTGGGCATCTGGGCAGCTGGGCTATGGGCGGCTGGGCTGTGGACACTGGCCTCTGGGCAATTGGATGCTCCCATTTGGGACTTGGAATTTGGAGTAAGGGCTGCAAAGAAGAATGGGAAGTTTGGAATTGATTGCAGTCATCACAGGCACTGCAGCAGCAGCATTCTTATAACTGCAGCAGAGGCAGGGGTACCTGTGGGTTTGCAGTGTTCTAGCCCACAGCGGTGTGGACAGCCTCCTAGCTTCTTGGTCCTTTGAACAGTTGCATTTGGTGTCTGGCCTCCATACGTACTTGGTTCTCACTTGTTTTTTTTTCCGTCAATTCTGTGAGCTACCCAGTAGCATTACTATAATCATTTAAATTAACTGGGTTAGTTTCTATTGCTTACAACCAAGGCCCTTGACTATGACATGTTCCTGCATACTAAGCCCCTACCATGTGTAAGACATTGCCCAGGGTGCGATGAGGACAAAAATGAAGAACACGCCAGCCTCGCTGGCCCTGTGAGCACATAGGTGCCTGCTGACTGCTGTCTGGGACCTAGTCGGGCAACACTGGTATGAACTTTGTGCTAATTCAGCCTCACCCCTCCAAGCTAGTCAGAATAGAAGGAAGACTCGACACAACATTGAAAGCATTTAGGAGAAAGGAAGTGTGCCTGCAGAGAAAGTTTTGAAAAGGACAAGCTTGTCAAATATAAATTATGACACCTATGTAGAGGAAAAAACAGCACAAGATTTCCAAAGTTACCAAGTTTATAGTTAGTCTGTTCTTGGCGAACAAACAACAATTTTCTTATATGATTATCGTATTTCCCAAGATCATGACAAATCTTTGGTTATCATCTTTGAAGTGTAAGGTATGAAATTGTTCTTTTAGGGAATCAGTTACTTATAGGAGGGTTCAAGGCTTCCTTTAGTTTTGAAACTAGAACTGGACAGGGTAACCTGGGCTTTGTTTTGTTTTGTTATGCATGCATGTACAGTCCATTCCTGCTAAGAAGGTAGTTAACGTCTATCAAGTTGCTGTGAACACTGAATTAGTGAATACGGAACCACTGCTCCCAAGGGAAATACAGGGCTACGTTCCTGCCAACCTCTGGTCGCATTTTCGTCAACTGATCAATACATAAGCTTATTTTAGGTGTGTTTCTGTTCAAAGAAACTTTAAAAAATATATATTGTTGAATCATTAACATTGGACTCGCAGCCAGCTGACAGCACTAAAATTCATGCCTGCACGAAGCTTATCAGACACATAATTTCTCCATGGGGTGCATCACAGCCTTCTTGCACTTGGGATGGCTAGACAACACTCCAGCACTTTGCTTGGGGGCCATTTTAGACAGCAGAATCACCACCGAAAAGCACAGAAATGCAAAAAATGTGGCACTAGAGAGACTTTGAAAAGGACCCTTGTTTACAGTCTTGGAGTTGAAACAAGAAGGCAAAGCATCACCTTGTTCTACCTTCTCTAGGGACAGGTCACTGGATGACCTCTGAACCTCCGCATCGTGGCCCCCTTTGACCCCAGTTTGGACATGCCCCCAGTTGACTTGCTGCCTTTGGCTCTCTTTCCTGCCAGGCCCACTGAGCTGTGGGGCAGGTGGGGCCATCCTTCCTGACCTTCCTCTCCAGAGGGGTCTCTGAAACATGGTTGTAGAGTCTTCTCGGGGGCATCCTTGCCAGGCAGGGGAGGTAACCAGGGGTTCTAAGGAACTAGGTGAGTGGTGGAGCCTGTGTGTGGGAGGGATGGGGCTGAGGTCCAGGGCCGCCTCCTGGATGTGCTGCTCAAGGGACCCATAACCGCCAGTGATACATTCCGTTCCTTCTTCCTTCTCCCCATCCCTCCTCCTCCTCTCTCCCTCTCCCTTTTTCCTCCCCCATCTCTCCTTGTTCTCACTTGGCTTTATCCAAATAGGCAGCCCAGTGGATTTGTATCAATAAGAAGCAGTCAGAATGAGCCATAATACTTGCAATCAATATATAATTGCATCAGGGTTATTCCCTTACCTCGGGCCGAGCGCGCTGATTACCAGTGAGGTCTCGTGATTCCAGCAGTCATTTCTCTCGGCTTCGGGGTTTGGTGGAGTAGCGGGTGGGAGGGCTGCTGGACTGAGTGCGGGGGAGCCCACCTCAGGCCCTGGCAGTCACAGGGCCAGTCAGGGTCCAGGGTCAGGTCAGAACCAGGAAATCAGACTCAGGCTGAGAGTCTGCTGGGCTATCCGGAGGGTGGCACAAGGGTGGCGTGTGTTCAGGCAGCAAGGTCAGCAGGACTAGAGAAGAGGGTGGCAGTTTGGAGTGACTTCCTTGGACAGAGGGCCCTGTCCCCGCCCCCCAACACCGCGGGCCCCTGTACAGCATTAATTGATGTTTAATTTGTCTCACACATTTCAGTACTGACTGTGCTTTCTCATAAACGACCCCACAGCAACTCTGTGGGCTGATTATCATCATTCCCATTTTACAGATGAGGAAGCTGCATCCCAGAGAAGAGACACGGCTCAGTGTCACTCAGCTTGGAAGCAGAGAAGCTGTGATTCAAATTCAAGATGGACTTTAAGGTTTGAATTCAAAATTGAATTCAAGACTTAGTGTGATTTCTAGTACCCAGAAACAAGCAATCAATCAAACAAACAGAAAACACCACTGCCTTTGTAGAGCACTTCCAAAGACATTGCATTTGGCTTTTTTAGCAATTGTATGAAAAAGGCAGGACAGTATATAATGCCCATTTAACAGATAAAAAGAGTGAGTCTCAGATTAGGGTGACCAACTGTCCTGGTTTGCCTGAGACTAAGGAGATGTTCCTGGGATTTTCGGTGCTAACCAGGCAAGTCACAGGACAAGTTGGTCACCTTGTTTAGGTAGCACTCTATTGATTTATTATAGTGGCTGAGGGACTAGTGTCATTTCCCACAGCACTAAGCTACCCCAGGTAAGTGCTAGTGTACTCACTTTCCTGCTTCTCTATGAAGACTATAATAACAATGAAAGCCACTGCTATGGTTTAGTGAGCGATCATTGTACACTGTGGCCTGTTAAATATTTGGCGATAATAGCAAACTTTTACATAATGGCACACGTATTTTGTGCCAGGCACTGTTCTCAGAACTTTATGAACATTATCTCTGTGTTCGGGAATCATCAGTTAATCCTTTCACAGAGGAAGAAACTGAAGCACAGAGAGGTTAAGTACTTTGTCCAAGATCATACGACGAGTGAGAGCTGAAACCAGGATTGGAATGTAAGTTGTTTGGCTCCTGAGTCATATATACTACTGCTTCTCTAATTTTGGTTAAACGCTCAGACAACAGCAGGTATTATCAGTATGATCCTAAAGAAAGTAAGATTGAGGCAGAGGGTAAATTCTTGTTAAATGAATGGTTGAATGAATGAGTGGGAAGATTCCTATAACTTTCCCAAGATTACAAAGTGAATGATGCCAGATCTCCCCATATATAATGGAATACTCGTCAGCAATAGAAAAAGAAACAACAAAGATGAAAATAAATTTAAAAAACCCAATATGTTGAGGGAAAGAAGCCTGACACAGAAAAGTGCATTCTCTTTTATAGGAGTCAAGTTCCTATAAAATTTAAAAGTTCATGAAGTTAAAAGAATAGCTACAACAAATCTACAGAGATAAATTTCAGAATTGTTACCTATGGGAGGTGGGGACTGACTGGAAGAGGACACAAGGGAAATTTTTGGGGTGATGGAGATGCTCTCTATCTTGACTGGGACGTTCGTCACATGGCTGTATATATTTGGCAATACTTGTTGAATTGTAGACTCAAGACTTATGTATCTCATATGTAAATTTTACCTCCGAAAAAGAAAAAACACAAAAGAACAGATGAAATGGAAGAGACAGGATTCACCACTAGAGGTGTCTGACCCTAAAGCCGTGGTCTGTCTGCTGTTTGCATGTAAAGGACTTGCGTGTACAGTCACAGGTTGGGGTCCAGGTGGGCCACCAGCATTAGGGTGATGCACACAGGTGGAGGAACCATGAATATCAGGGGAAGCCAGTTGAGCTGCCCTAACGAAGGGCCTTCTCTGGGGCATGCTGAACTAGCCCCTGCAACTGGAGATGGATCAGACCCAGCCCCTGCCTCGAGCAGCTTCCAGCTGGGGAGACATCAGTATGAGAAAAGTTGACCACAGGTAACAGCCCTTGTAATAGTCCTGGGCAAAACTCCAGTCCTGTTTTGTAGGAACAGGGATTCTGGACATGGTACAGAGTGCCAGCTGTAGGGAATAAGGATGGAATTCACCTACTACACGTGGAATAGAAGGTAGGAGTGTGGTTTGTGGAAGAAGCAGAAGCTCAGGAACTACAATTGGGGCACAACTTGGGGGTTGAGTTATCAGAAAATCTGACATCAGTTGAGTCTCGGGCACTTAGTCAACATGGTCTAGCTTAGCTCTACTCCTTACCAGAGTGTGACCTTGGGCTGGTTATTATATCCTCTGTTCCTTGGTTTCCTCATCAAAAAAAAAAAGGATGGTGGGAATAATAACAGTGCTTATCTCTGAGGACTAAAGTGTTCACTACCTGTATGCAGTTTGACATCAGAGTTGTTGTAATGATACGTCTTATTAACTTAGAGCTCTTACAATAGCGCTCACTGAAGGCACTGTTGGCTGCTGGTCCTGGGCAGGGTTCTACCTGGGGATGGTGGTTAAGTAGCTCCAGGGATGGGTTGAGGGGCATGCAGGACAGGAAATGGGTGGGTCTTAATGAAAGAAAGAGAACAAATATTATTATCCCATTTCACAGGACAACATATGGAGGCCCAAAGAGGTGAACACTTGCCTGAGATTGCACAGCTAGTTAGTGGCAGACCTGGGTCTATGTGTCAGTTTTCCTGCTCCCTTGTCAGTATTTCCCATACCTGCTCAGAAACCCTCCACCCTCCCAGTTCTCTGGACTCATTATCTGGCCTTGTGCAGCAGTGACCTTCATCAGGAACCAGGGCTGCCTGTCTGATCTTCGGTTTGTATCCTGTAGGGCATTCTGCCTGGGACTTTGCTGGTGGTTAGGCAACATCCTCATTACATTCTGGTTTGTATTTATGTCAGAGACACCTGTCATCATGTCACCTTGATCACATATTTAGCTGTCGGATGCGGAGGCTCAGTGGCTGAGAGTCTGCCATTTTTACAGAACACGCTGTTCTTCACTGCGAGTCTCTGATCCTGACCCCAATCTTTCCTCTGGCTTTCATGTCTCTAAACCTGGAGGTGTCTATATCTGCAGCAAGACTCACCCTTTCCATTCCCCAAAGAAGAGAGAGAGGGAAGACCAGGAGAAAGGTCTTTAGCTAAAAACCAGGGTGGGGAGGGGCAAGGAGCCTCCCCCGCAGGAAGCAGGACAGGACAGAGCTATGAGGAGTGGGCGTGCGTGGCAGCAGAGGCTGGATGGCAGCAGAGAATGAGGAGGGCAGCAGCCGTGGCTGGCAACGGCTAGGAGAAGGGCTGAGGCAGCAGGCTGGCAGTGGTTGGCCCCAGCTTCCTGCATGCTCAAGTGTGATGGGACTCAGGACGTGTCTCCCATGAGTAACCATCCTAACATTTGCAACAAGACAAATTTCAGAGTACTTGAGTCCTCTCAAGAAAGAGAGAAAAATAAAGGGAGTCAGTTCTCATCATTATACTCAGGAAGAGTTGGTTTAGTTGTTGGTTTGTTTCCTAAACTCATTCATTCATTCACCCATCCATCCATCCATTCAACAATGCCTAACAAGTGATTAATAAAGCAGCTGTTGTGCATCCAGAAATCGGAAAAAAAAAGATTTTGGCTAAAATAGAGATTAGAAAATTTTAATTGGAGCTAACTCAGATTTTTATAACATTAACTTCTCTGTGTGAGTTAGAAGATACCTTAATAAGTCGTAATCAATAAGATGCATGAAAACCGTGTGTGGTGCTACAGGAGTGGCACATTTAAGACCCAGCTAAGGCTGGCCTTGGTAATAGATGTGCATTGTTTGCCAGAGGCGCTGCTCCACTCCTCTCTGCTGAACTTCCAGGAGGTGGTTGGTGGGGGAAATCCTCTTGGACCCCGAGAAAGTGCCTTGTTTTTCTGCTGAGACTCAGTGAAGCCCCTGCCTCGCTGGTCTTAGGGCCCTGGAAATGGGACTAGTTGCTGTCACATGTCTCGTAGCTCTGTATCTAAGAAGAGGCTTCTACAAATGCCCAGGTGTTGATTGGCTGGGGTATATAGCCTTTCGTCTGTGTAGAGTTTGTGTTTCTGTCCAGGTTGCCAGTGCATGCCATGATGTGATTAGCAGCAGAGGTTTTTGATCTCTCTCTAAGCTCAGGCTACATGATGCTCTGCCAAGCACTTCTAGGATGTGAGAAGGTGAGACTTACAATTTGGTGTTTGTATTGAAACTCTCTTCAACCTTACTCAACTGAGGAGTGTGCAAGGCCAAGGGCAAACCACATGTCCTACCTGATGGCAACCACTGGTCTGGGTGGTTTATGTCACTTTGGGAAATGAACAAACAGAAGGGAAAATGCTATGAAGAATCCAAGAAAAAAGACCATAGAAATAAAAACAGTGAGAAGAAAAGCATGTTGAGATGAATGCAGATTGCAAAGAAGATGACTAAAATATAAATAAAACCAAAGGATTCCTAAATCCAATAGAATAAAAAGAATGTATATAAAGGTAGTAAAGGCAGGAGTTAACACAGCTAAGACTCAAATCACTCGTAAGAAGACCAAATTCTCCGTGTATTCAGAGGAGAAAAAATAAGGAGATGAAAGTGATGAGGAGATAATAGGTACGGAGAAGAGAGAAGGAGATCAAATCTAGGAATTATAGGTATTACTGAGGAATAAAGCAGAACGATTTATTCAGAAACAACAATCAAAGTCATAACTGAAGAAAATGTATCTTGCAAAATGGCCTAAATATACAGGCAAAATAAATTTAAAAGGAACTGCCTCTATACACAGCCTGGTTAAATTTTTGAATTAAAAATAGAGTGTTACAAGCACTCTAGAAGGAAAGATAACCAAAAAGACAAAAAGAACTAGGTTGAATATACAGTTAGAAAAATTAAAATTAAAATATCCTTCAAGGTCTCTGCAAATGCCCAAGGACTGTGGGGAAACTATGTGGCACAGTCTCCATGCATCAGATCATTTCAACCTTCTTCCTGGAAACACAGGAAGACAAAGTTTCCCAATTTGCTCCAATATGGTGGGCTATGGACCAGTTCTGGCTGATGGACTCTGGGTGGAAGTGACATATGCTTCTTCTGGTCTGGCTCCTAAAAACTGCTATGAGATTTGTTATTCCCTTCTCTTTCTTCCTTTCTCTGCCAAATGCGGAAGGTATAGCCTAGGACCCCAGGTGACAGTGGAAAGGGCCTGCATTTGTGAATCATCTCATGGAAGGCTGACGCTGACCCCTGAAATGGGCTAAGTGTTAACCTCAGAATTTCAGTGGCTTGTTATGGCATTTAGCTTGCTCTAATATAAAGGGCGACAGAGTTTTGAGGAACACAGTCGTGACTCATGTATTTTTTTTTAATTTAGTCAAGCTGTCATTTAGGTGTGAACATGAGAGAAACACAATTTCAGAAATATAAAAGTTCAAAATATATAAAGGTCTGTTTCCTTCCTGAAAAAAGTACTTAAGAATATATTCCAGTTGATAGAGAGATGTATCAAAATAAAGATCTAAGCATAAGGAGGTTATCAGGTAAAATCTGGGTGGTAAGCACAGAATCAGGTAACCATGGAGTAAAATCTAAATAATTCTTGTTAACACGGCTATAAAGAAGAACGAAAAGTACAAAGTCATTCTCAAAAGTGAAAAAAAAAAACCCAAAACTCAACAGAATTGGGCTCTAATACCCCATTTTGTTCCAGGAAAAACAAAGAAATTGGGTGATGGAAGAGTAGAAAGTAGTAAAAAGCATCCTGGTTTCCTCATCTTAAAGGGAGAAGTGATAGATATATTTTTTTCATTGATTATTAGAAAAATGAAGTTCAAAAATGATTTTCTAAAATCTAAAATAGCCACTAAAAGAATTTAAAATATGCTTTATCAAGCTACTTGAGAAAAAAACTCAAAGAAAATAACTCGTAGTCTCTTTAATAAATAGAAATTAAAATAAGAAAGAAAATTACAAGCCAATAAAACAAGTAAAACAAGAAAAAGTAAGGAAGTCCCATAGGAAGAAATAATAAAATGAATGACAGTAGAAGATCCAGATATATAATTTATGGCAATAAATAAAAGGGTCAACCTTTCTATGAAAATGCAGACTCTCAGATTAGGTCAAATAATAAATGTCTACTGTATGCTGTTTACAAGATGTAAATCTAATACAAAATGATTGACAGGGGAAGATAAAAATATAAGGCTTGGTAAAAGAGATCAGGAAGACACATACAAAATGCAAGAATGACAGTATTAACAACAATTGAACTGGAAGCACAGAGAGAATTGTGTAACATGGATGGAACATAAAATCTAGAATAAAAATGTAGCAGTCATAAACCAAATGGAAGATGGTGCCAAATAATTTAATATCAAGATATTTAAAGCAAAAGCATTAGAAATATGAGGAGAAAATAACAAAAAGTATTTGTGGAGCAATGACATTGTATTTTTCTTAAAACATGGCAGATGAGGCAAATAAAAAATAAATGAGGATGTATGGTGCATGGAAAATAGAACTAAAACTTTTATTTAATAAAAATGTCTAACAAACTTTTAACCCTGTGAACAGATAGTAGACCTTTCCTTCAACCATTCTTAGAACAGTGACAAAAATTAAAAGAAAATTTCATTAAATACTGAAAATTTGGATTTAGGTAGAACTAGTCACTGATCTGCATACAATAATGAACAGATAAAATGAAGGTTTTTAAAAAGGCACACTGGAGACTAAAAACTGCTCGGCTTAATAATTGTTGGGTCAAATAAGAAATACAGACTATTTATAAAGTAATAAAAATTAGAATATTTTATGTAAAAGCTTATGGGGTAAAGTCAAAGCTGTACAAAAGGGGAAATTCATAGGGTAAATGCTTTTATTAATAAATTAGGAATAAAAATGAAATATTTAATTAAATATTTAAATAAGCAACACAAAGAAACTAAACATTAAACAGAAGGAAAAAAAACAGAGAAACTTTCTTCAATTAGAATAGTAGTAGGTAGATCTAGAAGTCTAATAGGAAAAAGGAGAAAAGAAATGTGCAAAATTAGATAGTATTAGAAAGTGGATAGAACTAGAGTACAGATACTGAAATTATAACACATTGCATAAGATTAGTATATTGTATTCTATACTATTTTAAAATTTTTTGATTAAAAGTAATGATTTTTAGCAAGATATTAATCACCAAAATTGGCTCAAAAATAGAGAATTTAAAGAAATTATTTTAAAAAACTGCTGTAGTACCTTCCCCTAAATGCTCTTGCTTTTGTGTTGTTGATCAGTTTAGTTGATCAAATTTCAAGAAATATGTAATTTTAGGGGGAAATTAACCATTTCCAATCATATATAAAGATGGAAAACTTTCAAAATTATTTTATAAAACCAACATAACCCTAATAATGAAACAAAAGGAAAAAATACAATTCAATTTCTTTTATGGGATTGAAATAACAATCCTTAAATAAAATGTCATCAAGTCACTCTCATTGCTATATTAAAAATTGAATACTATAACGTGTCCACTTAGGTGTTATCTCAAGAATGCAAGAATGATTTAATGTTACAAATTCTATTAATACATCCAAGGATCAGTGAGGCAGAGGAAATTTCAGTTGATGCCCTAAAGACATTTGACAAAATAACAGCCATTTAAAAATATCTCAGAAAATTTAATAAAAATTAATGTAAGATCATTTACCTCAAACTAATAGTTCAATATTACATGTGATGTTAAAATACAAAAGGGATTCCTATTAAAATTGTAACAGTGTAAGGATACTTCAATACTACTGTTAGCTAACAATGTTCTGAACATTTTAGCGATACAACAATAACAAACAGCATAGCTATATGATGAAATACCATGACACGGTGATTCTCAGCTGGGGGTGGTTTGTCCCTCTGGGAACATTTGGCAATGTCTGGAGACAATTTTGATTGTAAAGGCTGATAGGGTGATGGGTGCTACTGGCATCTACTATGTAGGGGCCAGAGATACTGCTAAACATCCTATAATGTGCAGGACAGATTCCCACAATGAATGCCCTCTGTTAGCTCTCTTGAATAGCTACAGCATCTCAAACCCAACTTGTCCAAAACTGAGCTCTTACTACTTATGACTATATGCCAGATACCACATGAAATTCTTTATGTATTTTTTTTTAATTTATTTATTTATTTATATATTTATGGCGGTGTTGGGTCTTCGTTTCTGTGCGAGGGCTTTCTCTAGTTGCTGCAACCGGGGGCCACTCTTCATCGCGGTGCGCGGGCCTCTCACTATCGTGGCCTCTCGTTGCGGAGCACAGGCTCCAGACGCGCAGGCTCAGTAGTTGTGGCTCACGGGCCCAGTTGCTCCGCGGCATGTGGGACCTTCCCAGACCAGGGCTCGAACCCGTGTCCCCTGCATTGGCAGGCAGATTCACAACCACTGCACCACCAGGGAAGCCCTTCTTTATGTATTTTAATTCTTATGAAACCCTTATATTTCAAGTGCTATCAATACACCCTTTTCACATATGAGGTCACTGAGACATGACAGGATTTGTACCAATTGTTCAAGGTCACATATACATTAATGATAGGGTTTGAAACCAGGTAATTTGGCTTACTTATTCCCCCTCTCCCCCAACTGAAATAACCTGCTGTCATTAAGTGACTGAAGTCGGGATTTTGAATCCACACACACCGCAGGATGATCCATCCCAATTTTATAAAACATACATTTTAAAATAAAAGTAAGTACATTTTGGTTGTTAGTAGTGGTGGGATTTCTCTAGTGTCTCTAATGGATTATTTTGTATTCAGAAAAAACAAAAATCCAAGAAGTCATAAAAAGGATCAATGGAGCTAAAAAATTTGGTTTTAATATCTTTTTTTTAAGAACAGCAAAGTCTGAATAGAGGGTTGTGTTGCCTCTAGGTTGATAGGTACTATTATAGAACCAACATCGCTCTTCAAGTATTTACACTAGAGTCCTTTGGGGGCTATAAATCCTGACTGAAACTGCTTTAAACAAACAGAAATGAGTTGACTCCTGTAACTGAAAAGTCTGGAGAAAGGGCTTTTTTTTTTAGGGGGAATGACTATTTTATTTATTTATTTTTAACATCTTTCTTGGAGTATAATTGCTTTACAATGTTTCTGCTGTATAACAAAGTGAATCAGCTATATGTATATATATATATATATCCTCATATCCCCTCCCTCTTGAGCCTCCCTTCCACCTTCCCTATCCCACCCCTCTAGGTCACAAAGCACCGAGCTGATCTCCCTATGCTATGCAGCTGCTTCCCACTAGCTATCTATTTTACATTTGGTAGTGTATATATGTCAGTGCTACTCCCTCACTTCATCCCAGCTTATGGAGAAAGGGTTTTGTTAACTTCAGGCGAGGATTGACCTTGCAGCTCAAAATGTTTGACCTAGACTCCTCTCTCTCTCCCTCTCTCTCTCCAGTTCTTGACTGCTTCCTCTGTATTGGATCTACTGTTGGCACACTCTCTCCTCTCTTTCACATCCAGCAGGAAGAGCCAATCTCTCTACAGTCTAGATGTTCCTTCTCATTGGACCACTCAGGTCACATGGATGTATTGATTGGCCTGGCCTTGGTCTTGGGTCCCGCTTTTAGAACCAGGGCTGAACTCAACTTCCCTGGTGTCCTGTGTCTCCTTAAATAGAGGATGGTGGCCACTGGGAAATTGGAACATTGATATCTATTGGGAAATGTATGGTGGGGATTCAGCCAACCCAGATACACTACATTCAGGGACTTCCAAGATTAGAACAACTTTATTAAATGTCTACTTATGTAGAGTTACTATCTAATAGACAACATGTCCATTACATTCAGAGTAGAGAGTGTCACAGAAAGATGGATTTATAAGGGAAGGTTTCCTGGTAGAAGTAGGAGTAGAGGAGCGCTCCTTCATACCTTCAAGCACAGGTGAGAGCTGGATAGGCAGAAAGGGGAGGGCCATACTTGGGTGTGTAAGAAGATCGTGGTGGCCAAGACCAGGTTGTGTGAAGGGGAACTGCGTGTATGGACCCAAGAAAGAGCAGCAAAGAAGCAGCACTGTAGAGAAAAGGGCTTGGCATGAGAATTGTTTAAGTCTTGGCTCTGCAACTCTGCATCTCCAAATGAAGAACATGTGCCCATGGGAAGCCTTTGTATGAAGGGTGTCATATGCTTGCTGTTAATATTTTGTATTACCAAGCTGCTTTACCTTTCCAGCCTCATTTTCCACATCTGTAAAATGGACGTAATAGCACAACCATAGGATCGGTATGCAGGTTAGATACGATTATGTCTCTTGAAAGACTCTGTATACTGTAAATTAGTAGATGCACGTACGGAAGGAAAATTTCAGTGGGTCCAGGAATGTATTCAGAGTTGCAGACCCAGGCTTTAAAAATTAGAAGAATAATTGGTTTTCTTCTCCCTCCCCCCTTCCTCAGATGCACTGCCTTGACTTCTTGGGGCCTCGAAGACCTCGCTGTTTCCCCAAGATACGGCAGGTCAACTCATGAGACCATCAGAGTGGGGCTGCAAGGAAAAGACAGGGGCTCTGCATTGCAGGCAGCCCAACTGGGCTTCAGGGAAGGAGGGACCAAGAGAAGCAGTGTTCTGAGAAGGGGCGGGAGAGCCCAAGGAGGAGACAAAATGACTTCTTGGGTTGAGTCTGCCAGAGCCCATAAAAACCTCAATGTATGAAATTAGCTTGATTCTGTAAAATAGTTACATCAAGGCGGCTGTCAGGAAATCAATAGCATGCTGTAATTATGTCCATAAACATGCTGAAGAAGCAGGAGAGGTCAGAGGCAAGGGGAGGGGGGTGACTGCTACAAAGGCTTTGAAGACTTGACTCATGAAGCTTGTGGGCACTGGAGCCACCCCGGGGGCCAGCTCCTTGCTTCTGCCAGGGATTGATCCAGGGAGAAGGAAATTCAGTTTGGCAAATATTTATTGAGCATTTACTTCAGGCCAGGATGAGGGCAGCGTCAGTGGGTAAGGCACTGGGTTGGTGGGCTCACCCTCTCCATTCAGGTCCCACTTTGGAAACACGCAGAGAAGTTACTGGAATTGACACAGGCTTAGTGGATAGTATAGACCTTTTAGGGAGCCAGAAGAGAGGTGTTTGCTGACACTTCCTCACGTTTGTATTTGCAAATACAGTGGATTCTGCTGCGGGGGGTTAGGCTTGCAATCCCAGTAGCTGCTACAAGATCCATTTGCTCTCAAAAGCTCCTCCTTTAAAATTCAAATAAAATTCTTTTTGGAGAGAGAGGAGGAAAACTCACAGTTTCCTAGCACTAAACAGCTCTATGCTTTACCTATATTGTTTCATCTTCTCAAAAATAGTATGAGCCAGTTTTGATTTGCATTTCTCTAATAACTGGTGATGTTGAGCATCTTTTCATGTGCTTTTTGGTTGTCTATGTCTTCTTTGGAGAAATGTCTATTTAGGTCTTCTGCCCATTTTTTGATTGAGTTGTTTGTTTTTTTGATATTGAGCTGCATGAGCTCTATGTATATTATGACCTATATGGGGAAAGAAGCTAAAAAAAGAGTTGATATATGTATATGTATAACTGATTCACTTTGCTGTATAGCACAAATGAACACAACATTGTAACTCAACTATATACTCCAATAAAAATTTTTAAAAAATAAATTAAAAAATTATGACCCGGAGTGTTTTAGCTCCATTTTATAGATGAAAAAAATTGAGGTTCAGCACGATAAAGTGACCTAGTCAGCATCACGCTAAAAGTAAGTGGACGTTGAGGTATGATTCACACCTTAGTCTGCATTCCGTTAAATTGTCATAGTGACAATTAGACCAAGCTCGTGGTTGATACTTCTGTTGACTGAAAAAAATGCACAACCTAAAAGTTGAGAGTTATATTTTATTTGGTGGACAAAACTGAGGACTTAAGTCCGGGACACAGCATCTCAGATAGCTCTGAGAGATTGCTTGGAAGAGATAAGGGAGGAACCAGGATATATAGGAGTTTTTGCAACAAAAACCAGATAGTGGGAACATCAAAAGATTACTGAAAATTAAAAGAAAACCAGACATCTCAAGTTAAGGAATTTAGTGCTTTTCTCTGTATGGGAAGGTGCAAGAGTCTGGGCTCATTGAAATCATTCCTTTGATAAGCACCTCAGCTATCTGGGGCCAGTATCCTGTGCTTTCTCATCCTAAGTCTCCTCAAGGTGCACTGTCCCGAGTTGCTGCCATGGTTTGACTGCTAGATGGCAGGCATCCTGTTTCCATTCTGAGTTCCCTCAGGGCTCTCCCTTGGGGCGGCTGTAATGTGATGGCTTGATGGCTGCAATACCCTTTGTTTACTGATACAGCAGGCAACAATTTGTTTTTTATTGATATTTTGCTCAGAACATTAGAACTTGAGAAAGGAGGTGCTTGTGTGTGGGCTGGGATTGCAGAGAGAAGCAAGAGGGTACATTTGAGCAGAAGAGATAGGGGAAAAGGCAGGTAGGTCTGGGTGAGCTTTGGGGGTGAACAGGCTAAGCAGACAGGGGACAGGAATCATGGTGGGAGGAGAATTGTGAGTGAAAAGGGGGCGCACTGGGTCCTCTGGCCCTCGTGCCCGGGCTGCGGGAGAGGGTCATCCTCTGTTCAGGGTCTGACTTGGACCCATCAGCCTGTGCCTGATGAACATATTCTACGCAGAAATTATTTTTTCAGCATATCACAGGAAATGTGCGTGGTTTTCCAAATGCTGAGAAAAACCAGTTGAGAAACTAGGAAAATAGTCAAAAGTATTATGTCTCTTATGAGAATTAAAGCTTAACAATCAACATAGAGATGTTATTGCTTTGAAAGAATCTGCTGACATAAAGTGGAAAACAAGAGCAGGAGAAGCTGACCCAAGGAGTTGAAGGTGAAGGTCAGAGTTTTGGAGTCAGGACAGGAACAGGTAGGGGAGAAGCATGGAAGTCCCATCAGTTAGCCTTGCTTCCAGTTTTTGCCACGAGAGAAGAGTTATTCGTCTGCTGCTGTCTGCTGCGAATGGTAAGCCACTGTTGCAAATAAAATAAATATTAGTCAGCTTATACCCATGGACTGCTTTATGGATGGTGTTCCAAGAAATAATAAGTTTTGGAAGTGAAATACGTCCCTAAAGTTGGCAATTTCGGTACATGATTCTGTGCGGTGCTGTTAGGAGTCCTTGCTAGGAGATCCGGATGTTATTTTGTTTCATGACAACCACAAAATGTTTATGGCTCGAATATTTACTGTAGCTTACCATTCTTTGCAAATACTTGAATGGAGAAATGCAAAGAGGTGTTGTTGGGGAAATACTGCAACATTAAATCAGTAACGGTTTTAAAAACCTGAATTAGCGGAAGCAATAATGAATTGGAAGACCCTTCCAAAATCAGATCGAGCGGACAAAATGTTTTTGTTGTTAAAAAAGGAAAGGAGATTATATAAAGTAACCCTAATGCTCAACTTGAAGTTGCTACTGGACATACTCTTACCAATTTGTCTGAGGTCAATGCAAGATAGGAGAAATTGTCTATGTCTGGGATACCTGTCACAAAAAAAAAGATCGAAACTTTTGGATAGGGCAATTAATGCTTAGAGTGTTTTAAAATTTCATTTTAAGGATGATAGCTTTTAAATATTAAAAATTATACATTGTGGTATTATCTTTTAGTTTTATTTGGCATTTATTTCTGTTACTGTCCCTTCTCTTAATGTTTGTGATTATCAAATGTCTATAGCTGGGAGAGATCACTTTACATATGACTGAAATATATAATCTTGTCATAATATTTTGTCTCATAATAAAAACTAACCATGCATTTATTATATATTTTAACAGAAAACCTCTGTGATAATCTTACAACCCCCAAACAACTCACTCTTTATTATTATAATCACTTACTATTATTTTAAGACACACAAATAAAGTGTTATGAAAAATGCAGAATAATATGATTTGGGGGGTTTCCAAGAATTACCAGGAATTCTGATTTTTTGTTCTCAAATCCTGAAGATTACTATCTGTTGGGAATTTGGAAACACCACCCCATGAGGATGGGAGCATGTACACCTGTGTGTTCCTTCCTTTTGCTGCTGGTCCTGACTCAAACCAGTGATCACAAATGCAACAGCAGAAAAGCAGGCAGGGGAAGGAGTGGATAAAAGCCAGACTTGCAATTTGGTGCTACTAGTAGAAATGTTTACCATTAAAAAGAACTACTCTGCTGAAGAATTTAGGGCTGGGTAAGCCCCTGATGTCTGACCTCAGCTGGTCTGAGAGTTGCTTACTGTTTGTAGTCATCGTGACCCATTTCACTTTCTTTCTCAACCTCTCAACCCCACCTGGGGTACCAGGATCAACGCTGGGTGACGGGTGAAGGGACATTGTCTGCAGCCCCTGCTTCCCTCCACTTCTGTACCACTCTCACCACTGGGACCTCATCAGGCCCCTTTTAGATCTGAGTTCCTGTTCTGTGGAAGCCCAGCCTCACTTTATGCTTTATTTGTGTTGTGATCATTTAGAAACACAATTCAGAATTTGTTGGGATTAATTGCGACAATCCTTTGCACAACCAGACACCTGATAGGATTAATAATGGGTGATACAGGAGTGAAGGTGTTAATAGCTGATAGTATTGTAAAGCTTAACTATTATACTGTTATAAGTGGATAATAGCTTTCTGTGGTGCTACCGGGAGAGATGTCCGTTCTTCCAGGGGGGCCTCTGGAAGGTTCTAAATCTTTGTTTTCCCTTCTGAAAATTGGGGGTATATGGCAGACATTGTTAGTTTTCCATTTAGGCGTCATTTCATCTTCTTCCTGTTAACAGAACCCAGATTTTATTCAAGTGCTGGGGTAGGGGATGCTTCATGGACACTTTTTCTCTAAGGGTAGAATGCTGAGCAGGTAAAGCCAATCAAGGAAATTCCATTTTTTCAGCCAGGTCTGATTAGGTGTGGGCTTCTGACTCTACTGTGGTTAATGAGATGTAAGGGGATGTTTACTGGGAGGTGTCTGAAACCACTTTCTTCAATTTCATAAAATGGAGAGACACTTTTTTTCCCCTTCCGATTGCAGCTATGTGAGGAGACACTTGGAGCTGCTAGCTGCAGCCATTTTGTGACCAAGAGGAGAGCTACAAGCTTGGCTGAGGATGCAGAGCAGAAAGATGGCAAAAACATGGGGGCATGGTGGTATCTTTGTGTGACTTTATCATTGCCAGGCCTGGAGCTGCTCTATCTCTGTCTCAAGACTTCTCTGTATGAGAGTGTTGATTACTTCTACCTGTGTCAGCTGCACTTGGCAGTAAAAAGTATCTCAAACACAGATAGCCCTTTCCCTCTCGCAAGATGAGTTTTGTGGTAAAACATGTAGGACTTTTAAGAAGTTACAAACTCTGTAAATTGAAGCCATTTATCGTTACTGTACACACACACACACAAAGTATCAAATGGTGTAATTTCATGCCTTGTGAATGGTTAGCCAGAGAAAAATTGGGAGGTGGGAGGTCTTCCTAAGGTCTCTCAATTCACACCCTATACCTGCCCACTGCTTTGCTCGTGTATGAAGGCTGAGTCCACCTTCCCGGCTGGCAGTGTGCTGTAGGCCGGGGTACCTTGCATTGGTTGCCGGGAGACTAGGTTTATCTATGCAAATAGTTAGCTGTGTGATCCTGGACAAGTTAAATAACATCTGTTAGCCACTGATGCCTCTTCTGATACTTGGGGATAATAGTCTGAGTTCCTCTTAGGGTGCTGGCCGGCATCAAATGAGAGAGGGTGTAGTTTTCAAACTATATGCAAAGAAAGTGATGGTGATCACTATAGACTGAATATTTGTGTCCTGACCAAATTCATATCTGGAAGCCCTAACCCTCAATGTGGTGGTATTAGAAGGTGGAGACTTTGGGAGATGGTTAGGTCATAAGGGTGAAACCCTCATGAATGGGATTAGTGTTTTTATAAAAAAGACCCTAAAGAGTTCTTTGTCCCTTCCACTATGTGGGAACACGGAGAAAAGATGGAAATCTATGAACCAAGAAACCTTGATCTTGAACTTCCCTGCCTCCAGAACCGCGAGAAATAAATTTCTGTTGTTGATAAGTCCTCCAATCCAGAGTATTTATTTTATAACTGCCCAAACAGACTAAGACAGATGATGATGATGACGATGACAGAGATGAGTTTGCTCCTTCTGGCCATCAGTTGAATTCTAAACATAACAAAACTTGGAGAGGGTGGCAGGTGGACAGAAGAGGGTCACGGAAAAGGTGAGAAATATGAACTGTGAGATCTGAAACCTACAAGGGGGCAGTCAACACCGCTGAGAGGAGCATTCAGAGCAATGTAGTAGCCCTCTCCTCACAATGTAACACTGTGAGCCTCCCCCGGATGGATCCAGGTCCTCCTTCATAGATTTCCCTCTGACACATTCAGACGAGTTTCAGTTCAAGTGGATTTTTTTTCTCCTAACCCACATCCAGTCCAAGTGGCTGTAGGCACTCAATTCCGATCCTCCCTTTCCTGGAGTTGCCTGTGTGGCCTGGTGCCCCAGAACACTGGACCCCGGCAAGCACCTTCCTTTTCTTTATTCTCTGTGTACACCTGGATGTGACAATTCCTTCCTTACAAATGTACCTCTCTCCACAAAATCAATGAGTTTCTCTAAGTACATATATCAAATCTTTGTAAATTGAGTCATTTGTCAACGTGGTAGGAGAGCTTGCTAGCTACAGGAATCCCACGGCAACCTCTTCAGTGCAATAGCTGAGTGAGAGAGGAATAAAAATTTGGGTCTGGCTGAATCAGATCCTTCCGTGGAGAGCACGCTGTCTGTCCAGAAAACTTCTCTTCGTTTCTCCTTCGTGATCCTTCCCTTACCACCCTGTGTGCTCAAGATGTAGGCACATTGATTCCTCATCATGTTGGGCACGGCCCCATTCCAGCCTGGTGAACTTCTACTCAAACTTCAAAGCCCACACCATTTGTCCCCTCCTTTCTGCAACTTTCCTTGGTTATTCCACTATTAGTGAAATGTTTGATTTGTCTTGTGTCCCAGAGAATTTTCAGTATATCTTCGTTGTAGCACTTACCGCATTGGTAAGAGTACTTGTTTATGTGTCTATCTCCCTCTATTAGAATATGAGTTTCATAAGGGCGGGGATCACGTCTTAACTATCTTTGTTATCACCTGCACTGGCACAATGCCCTGCATACAGAAAAAGTAATAGAAAAACATTTGTTGAATTAAATTGAATTTGTAAAGTATATTTGCTTAAGGGAGAACACACCTGTATTCATTTCACAAAAGAATTCTTGGCTATATAAATTATTTCGCCAAAGGAGCTCTTCAAAGGGTAAGGCCCCTGCGATATTTGCAGCAAGATGCAATTTCAAATAAGCCATACCCCCCGTCACTTTTTGCAGGAGCACATTTCCGGCTTAAAGTGGGAGGAAGCAACGTACCCATCTCGAGCTGCAATCAACACCTCGCTCACACGCAGGAACAGCTTTCAGGAGACATAGTTCATAGATTGAATAGCTTTTTCCTTCTGCCCTTTAGCCTCTGAAGAGAACCCCAGGGCCTGCAACCCTGGTGGGTGGGGGGCAACCAGGGCACAGCCTGCAAGGTGTGAGGGGAGGCAGTGGAAGGCCCATCCTGTTCAGGAGAAGCGCCCGTGCTGCTTCCTATTCCTCAGCCCGCATAACAGCCCATTTCAATTCCACCCTGAAATCGCCCGTCTGTCATCACCCATTAAAGGTGTTTGTAAGGAACTGCAAAATATTGAGGCTGATGCTTTTTGGCACAAATATTGCTATTAATATTGATATCCCTTGTAATGCCAGCATCATATTAATAGTGCTTCTCGCAGGGACCTTAGACATCGTCCTCTTCTTCACTTTTCCGATCCTTAGGCAAGCCCTGCAGCTTATTTTTAAGGATTTTCAGAAGTTACCGATTACCCAGTAAAAGGGAGCAAGAAATCAAACCTGGTCTTTACTCATGTGTTATATGGTATGTGTTGGAATAATCCTTCTCTAAAATCAGATAGAAGATAGCTTTCCTCTTTGACCAAGACAGAGCATGGCACATCTTTAATCACTCATTTATCCCCTGGACAGTTATTAAGCACCGCTGTCTCCCAGGTGCTGTGCAAGGTGCTGGGGACCCAGAGATGAAGAGTCAGGGGCCTGTCTTTCTGATGGTCAAGGCTGGGTGGGACTCAGGGCTGAGGACCGTGCTATGATGAGATATAAAGCAGCACAGAGGAGTCCCCCCACTTCTTCTGGCTTGATGCAGAGACTGTGCTCAGAAAAGACTTCCTGGACTTGCTAACAGCAAAGAACAGCTTTGTTATGGGCTGAATTGTGCACCCCCCTCTTCAAACCCCCAGTACCTCAGAATGTGACTGTATTTGGAGATAGAGTCTTCAGGGAGGTGATTAAGGTACAACGAGTCACTAGGTTGGGCTCTAATCCAAATGACTGGTATAGAAGAGGAGATTTGGACACAGACATGTACAGAGGGAAGACCATGTGAAGACACAGAGAGAAGGCAGCCGTCTACAAGCCAAGAAGAGAGGCCTCAGAAAACAACCTTCCAAACCTTGATCTTGGACTTCCAGTCTCTAGGACCGTAAGAAAATAAATCTCTGTTCAATACTCCATAATGGCCTATATGGGAAAAGAATCTAAAAAAGAGTGAATACGTGTATATTACCACAGATTCACTTTGCTGTACACCTGAAACTAACACAGCATTGTAAATCAACTGGACCCCAATAAAAATTATTAAAAAATAAAGAAAAGAAAAGGTGTCTGTGTTGTTGAAGCCGCCCACCTGTGGCGCTCTGTTATGGGAGCCCGAGCTGACTAATATGGGCCTTGAGTGGAGAGGTCCGCTAGACAGTGCCCATCTTGGGATGCTTTGGGAGTCAGAACACGTGGAGGGCGTCTGGAGCCAGAGTGGTGGGTGAGACGCGTCAGGGAGAGGGTGTTAACAGAGAAAGATTGAGGGACCCCGATACCACATGAGGAGGAGTCTTCTCAGACTTCGTTCTCTGTAAAACCTCGCGAAGGGTGCAGGGGTGACATCAAAGGCCGCCTGGAGAAGAGCTTCTTGATCATCTGTGCTAAGTGTCAGCTAAGGTCACAGTGAGGAGAGCCAGAGAACAGGGGATGGAGGTGTGCTGTGGTCTTTCCAGTTACTGGTTAGTGGCTTTCTGTTCCTAAAGTTCTTCCTCCCACCTTATCACGTGTGCCTCACACTCGGTGTGTGTGGAGATGTGGTATTGATCACCCGCAGTTGATGAACAAGGAAGCCTAAGTTCAGAGAAGCCCTCGGAGGACCTGCGGTCTCTGACCTGGGGGGACTGTCTGTAGGAACACCTTCTGATGGCGATCAGCAGCGGGGCAGGCCTGTGTCTGTCGGATGACCACGGAGCGGGCTCCTGCTGTCCCAGTTCTGCCCCGCCTGACCTCCCCAGGGCAGTGTGCACCTTGGCATCCCATGGAAACTGAAGTAGTTATTTGACTCTAGCAGGGTTTAAGAGGGAACTTGATCCCTTATTTCACACAAGGGTGGGATCTTCTTACACACACATCCTTGTTACAGGAGGCTCCACTTTTCCCCCGCCACCCCTATTTTAAGTTCTTATATTCCTCAAATGCCCTCTCTTTTAAAAAATTTATGTAGAGTTGATTTACAATATTGTGTTAGTTTCAGGTGTACAGCAAAGTGAGTTGGTTTATATATATATATATATATATATATATATATATATATATATATATATATATATATATATACACACACACACACACATGCACACATATACATATATGTATATATAATTTTTTTCAGATTATTTTCCATTATAGGTTATTATAAGATATTGAATATTGTTCCCTGTGCTATACAGTAAATTCTTGTTGCTTATCTGTTTTATACGTAGTAGTGTGTATCTCTTAATCCCATACTCCTAATTTATCCCCCTCCTTTCCCCTTTGGTAACCACAAGTTTGTTCCTATGTCTGTGAGTCTTTCTAAGCCCTCCCATTTAGGCCTTGGCCTTCTGGCCCTGGACCACCCCACCTTCACCAACTACCACCAAAGCAGGTCCCAGCCCCAAACCAGGAGTTTTGTTTTTTTTTTAATAAATTTATTTATTTATTTATTTATTTATGGCTGTGTTGGGTCTTCGTTTCTGCGCGAGGGCTTTCTCTAGTTGCGGCGAGCGGTGGCTACTCTTCATCGCGGTACGCAGACCTCTCATTGTCTTGGCTTCTCTTGTTGCGGAGCACAGGCTCTAGACGTGCAGGCTCAGTAGTTGTGTCTCACGGGCTCCGCGGCATGTGGGATCTTCCCAGACCAGGGCTCGAACCCGTGTCCCCTGCATTGGCAGGCAGATTCTTAACCACTGCGCCACCAGGGAAGCCCAACCAGGAGTTTTATATGTGCTGCTATGCCAGGCTCCAGGCAAAAGCCAGTGGGGCCTTCTGAGGCTTGGCCTTTGCTACTTTAGAAGGGAGCGGGTGGCAGAAGCCAGAGAAAAGCCTGGGCGGCTGCAGCTTTGGAGCTGCGTCCCCGCCATCCCCACTGCAGAGCCTGGCTGGTATCCCTCCCGAGATTCTTGAAGGCAAATGTAACTGGCCTCCTTGAAAATAAATTTTCTTGATAGACTCCCCAGTCTAGGCTACATATGGAATTCTCCCACAAGTCTGGGGGAAACCAGCTAATGTCTCCCTACTCCTTGAGAAATAATAACCTTGACCTTGTTTTGCTAAAGGCTCATTCTCTTTTTATCCTGGCCTGGTTTTCATTACAAGAATTTTTTACATTAACCCTGGACCATCTGGGGCGACTGGTACCATGTATAGAGTTTTTCTCTGACTCCCAGATTTCTCTCATGATAGCAGGGGATTTCAGGGCACCCCTCCTATAGATGCCTTTTCTAAAATAAAACGGTTACTACACTGGGGCTTGAAACCTGGTTTTGGGGTTCAAATCCCACACTTTCTTGCCCATGTATTTTGAAGGGATGTCTAGCCGTGCACTGTGAATCTGGGTGAGTTTGGATTTGCTGGCTAGCTTTCTAAAGCCTTGCATCCATGGGGCACTTGTTCATAAAGTCAGACTGTGGCACTTTTGTGTTATAGATACCAGACAACGATCTAAGCGTTGGCAGTATAGAGACAAGTGAATCAAGATTTCTGCCTTCAGAGAAGTTATATTGGGGCTGGGAAACATGTCAATTAATAATTGTAATAAAAAGTCACAACAATTCCCTGAAAGTCCTACTCTAAGTTCTGCCCTTCAAGAAACCACCTTCCTGAAAGAATGCTCAACATCGCTAATCATGAGAGAAATGCAAATCAAAACCACAATGAGGTATCACCCCACACGGGTCAGAATGGCCATCATCAAAAAATCTACAAACAATAAATGCTGGAGAGGGTGAGGAGAAAAGGGAACCCTCTTGCACTGTTGGTGGGAATGTAAATTGATACAGCCACTATGGAGAACAGCATGGAGGTTCCTTAAAAAACTAAAAATAGAACTACCATATGACCTAGCAATCCCACTACTGGGCATGTACCCTGAGAAAACCATAATTCAAAAAGAGTCATGTACCAAAATGTTCATTGCAGCTCTATTTACAATAGCCAGGACATGGAAGCAACCTAAGTGTCCATCGACAGATGAATGGATAAAGAAGATGTGGCACATACATGCAATGGAATACTACTCAGCCATAAAAAGAAATGAAATTGAGTTATTTGTAGTGAGGTGGATGGACCTAGAGTCTGTCATACAGAGTGAAGTAAGTCAGAAAGAGAAAAACAAATACCATATGCTAACACATATATGGGGAATCTAAAAGAAAATGGTTCTGATGAACCTAGGGGCAGGACAGGAACAAAGAAGCAGATGTAGAGAATGAACTTGAGGACACGGTGGGGGGAAGGGGAAGCTGGGATGAAGTGAGAGAGTGGCATGGACATATATACACTACCAAATGTAAAATAGATAGCTAGTGATAAGCAGCTGCATAGCACAGGGAGATCAGCTCTGTGCTTTGTGACCACCTAGAGGGGTGGGATAGGGAGGATGGGAGGGAGGCTCAAGAGGGAGGGGATATGGGAATATATGTATACATATAGCTGATCCACTATGTTATACAGCAGAAACTAACACAACATTGTAAAGTAATTACAATGGAGTATTTTAGTACTCCAATAAAGAGGTTAAAAAAAATAAAATAAAATGCAGTGATGATAGTGGAAAAAAAAAAGGAAAACACTTTCCTCAGTGAACCTCAGGATGGACATTCTGAGGCGCTCAGACATTGGCAGGTACTATCCCTTCATTTTACAGATGTGGGATCAGAGTCCCAGAGAGGGGAGGAAAGAAGGATATGCACATCTGATAGCTAGTGTGGCTGGCACTGTCTGGGCACAATGACTTGTGGGGGGTGGCTCGTGTCAAGGGCAAAGCAGGGACCAATCATGCAGCCGCAAAGCTCTCTGAAGGGCTCAGAGCACCACTGCGTTCTTCTGTGGGGCTCCCTCGCTGCTGGGTCTCCATCTGTCTCTTGCACCTCCAAGGTCGAGTGCAGTGCCTCAGGGACTGAACGAGCTGTTCTCATTTACCCAGAAGCTCTACCCTCCTGGCTCCTCCTCTCGCCCCTCTGGGTGCAGCCCTGCCTGGCCAGCCCAGTTGGAGTCCTTCTCAGGGTGAATACTTCAGCTTTGTCTCTGCCTTCTTACTCCTCACGTGTCCGGAAGTCAGGTCTGGAATTTCTCCATCTATCAGGCAGATGGCGAAACAGATCCAACATGGGGTCTTGGCCAGCAGGGTCAGAGCTGGCACCACCTTTTATTCTGGCTCCCTTCCTGAGCTGTCTCCCTCACATCCCAGGTCTCTTTTCTAAGAACCTCTTGGTGTGGCCAGACCAGGCTCTGCTTCTCAGCACCTGTTAGCCTTACATGTCCCCCAGCTGCATGGCTGGACAGCCACTCCTGGGTGGCCGGGCGCAGTTGTGAACAGATGGCAATCACCAGCTCCCGTGTCCACTTTGCCCTTCTCAGGAGATGTGTCTGCAAGTCTTCCTCCAGCCCGTGTGCTCAGCTCTCTGCCTTCCCAGTGTGAGGGCCCGAGGGCCAGCAAGAAGACATTTCCCTGTTGGTAGAATTGGTGCTGATGTTGATGGGACAGCTGCAGGCTTGATTTGTGGCTTCTCCACAGGCTGGGTGAGAGGACCTCTTCCCTCTCCTGCCCCTCAGCAAGGCTTGAGCCCACATGGCATCGTTGGGCCTGTGTATGTGGCCGGACTCTTCACTTTGATCCCACATCAGACCCCGGCTTTATTATTTTTCCAAGCACAGTGATTATTCCCCTAATCATGCCAGGAAATGAAAAGCCGCAGACGCTTTCCACTCAGCGGCCCTGTAGATCTCTGTTGTATTATGAATGTGAAAGTTGATTGAACCAGGGAAACAATTTAAAGGCAGAGTTTCCAAAGCGACCCTGATAAGAGGAAGCCTCTCCCAAGGTCTAGGGCAGCTCAGGCTGGCTGTGAGTGCAGAACAATGGCGGGGGCTGGAGTGTCTTGCCCTTGCCCCTTCCCCGCAGGTCTGAGTGATACAGAAAGCCACAGCCTGGAACCTCAGGATTCACCCCGGGTGTAGCCAGCCCCGGGGGGCACAGAGAGGGAACAGGCTGATCCCCACAAGACCAGCTCACATGTTCTGGGCTCGTAGTTAGGGACTCCCCGGTTGCTCCTACTTCCCTCCTCACCTACCTGGGAATTAACCTGTCTCTGTAGCCATCGTCCTCCCTCATCAGGGTGGGGACTTTCTCTATTCACCTGTGTATCCCCTATACCTGATCTCCAGGGTGAATGCATGTCAGCGCTATAAGTGCAATAATACTGATGACCATGAGAATGCATAGCTGACACTGACTATGTACTCTGGGTGTTGTAAATATCGCAACTAATTTAGTTCGTAACCAGTCTGAGTTCATAATCAATCTTAGCTTACCAGTTTGTCATCTTTCCACCAGCTCCTTTCCCACACTCAGGTGAGAGTGTGACTGTCTTATCAAGATCCAGTTGCAGGGGAAGTGAAGGAGGAAGAAGGTTCTTCCTTTTCTGCCCTTTAATCTGAAACAAAAATCTCTGCTGAGAATGACCGCTTCTTCCCTTCTTTTTCTGTCTCTCCTTCAGTGCCCTCTTCCCTAGCCTCATATTTCCCAGGCATCCGCCGGTCTCCCTGGTTTGCCTCAGCTCCTGATTCTCTACATCGTGTACCTGCTCCCGCGCCCCTCCAGATCCTGCCCCGCCAGACACACCAGCCCCGCCAGCGCTGCCACGGCCTGCCTGTGCTGCCCCACCCTTTCTCTGCTCTTCAGCTCCCGCCATGAATATCTTTAATTGCATCACTTACCTCCTGCCTTCCTTTTTGAATGTTAGGGATATTGTTTCTGTTGATAGCCTGCTCATTTTTAAAAGTGTATTTGCTATTCTGTGGGCTTGGCATGGGACAACCCAGGTACACATAAAGAAAACAGTTTATAAAATAAACATCACGAGGACCAGCCTTCCTCTTAGAGGCGGTGGGACCAGCAGGCAGACAGGACGGTGCACACACCCTCAAGGGGGAAGGGAGCCAGGCTGGTCCACGTGGAGCTGGGTCTGCAGGGGCCCCCGCACCATGGCAACCCTCACATCCCCTGCTTCCTAAAGCTGTTTTCCCAGGTATACAGCCAATGCTCGTTCAACACACCCTATTGAGCTTGCATTGTGTACAGGCTCTGTGGAGCAGACAGAAGAGAGAGTCTTACCTCTTAAGGCGTCGAGGGTCCAGCTGGGAGAGAATGGAGGACATGTTAACAGCTTATATGTGCCACGTGCTGTTCTGAGTGCCTGACAGGCAGTCACTCTCTGAATCCTTAAACCACCCTGAGCAGCTGGTGATAATAGTATCATCCTCAGCATTTTACAGATGAGGAAACTGAGGCACAGTGAGGTTAAGTACATCGCCCAAGGGTGCAAAGCTATGACATGGCAGAGCCGGGATTCCAACTGAGCCGGTGTGACACTACTATATGCTGCCTGCCTAGGCTCTCCTGCATCTTACTTGTCACGATATGGACCTGGAAGAGCCAACACCGTGAGGCCCATGTGAGGGGTACACACATGAGTTACAGCCAGAGTTCCAAAGAAAAGAGCTTTCCTGGGCTTGGGAGGGAGAGGAGGTTTCCTGGGGAAGGAAGCACTGGATTTGGGTCTCACGAAGGGGTGTGATTCCAAGAGGTGAAGGAGAGGGAATATTTTAGGCAGGAAGAAAGAAAATATCAAAGACATGGTTTTAGAGTGAGAGAGAGCATGCTTGTGTGTGTGCACGTGTGTGTTGTCCTGCAGCGCGTATGAGGAAAGGACAAGGAGGCAGCCTATCCAATGTATCCCCTGCTGCTTTGTTGGGAGGAGGTCTGGGATGTCCAGACTCTTATTTAGGGGACCAGCGCTGAAGTGGAGAGGGGCCCTGGGCAGGAGGGGGCAAATAAGCTAGGTGACGGTGACCCCTCCCTAACCCCATCCTAGACTTGCTGCATGTGACTTCTGTTCCTTTTCCTTGCTTCTCTAAATGTAAACCGCCTGCCTGGTGCAGACTGCCCTCCCCAGCTTTCTTCATCAATCATGGTATTAATTGTAAAAAAAACAACAGCACACATTTATTTTATGTTATTTACAAACTGTAACGTTCAGCCTGAAAACAAATTGAGGTTTCTGGGCAAAGAGTCAGCGTCTGATGTTGGAGTGAGATTTCTCGTTGTTCTGAGTCACTCAGTGTGTGGTTGCACATGCCTTTGGAGGAGGCGGAGCTGCCTGCCTGGTGGTGGGAGGGAAGGCTCTGAGGGGCAGGGGATGGCAGACAGGAGACCCAGAAGGCAAGCGTGGGCAGTGAGCCTGGAGGGTGGTGCTCCCGGATCTGGCTTGTCTGGGTCAAGAGCTCACCATCTGTCTGCAATTAATGAACAGGCATGAGCAATGGCAGTGTTCCTATTGGTGGACCTGAGATGGAATGCAGCCTGCACCCAACAGTGTGTGTGTGTGTGTGTGTGTGTGTGTGTGTGTGTGTGTGTGTGTGTGTACTTCGGTGATGCTCTGCGTGTCTCCGCCCACCTTTTCTTCCTGAGAGATTCTGACCCAGTGCCTTCGGCACAAATCAAGCAGAACTCCCATTTCTCATTTGGTGACTGTAATACCTTCCACCCATGCGGAGACCAAGAGGGGAGAGGAAGAGGAGGCAGGACATTTCACGTTACATTGATACAAAATTGTATGACTGAAATCCCAGAGCAATGGAATCCATTGCCCCCTTTAGCCATTGCTTATTCATCCTGGGTTCCAAGCTCTCCTAAGGTACCATGAACCGTAACATCCACCTCTACCCAAACTCTGCCCCATCCCCAGTCCTCCTCCCTCACAAGGGTGGACTCTTGACCTTGACTCATCTACTCAGTGCAAATCTAGGACTTTTGTGTGAGCTACTGGAAGAGAAATGCCTTATGTCTTCCTGGAGTGGAAGCAGTAAGAATTGAAGGTCTGGGGCAGCCACAGCCCCCCCTGAAAGAAGACTCTGTCTGAAATGCCCTGAACAAATGGAGTTAGCGGATGATGAACAGGGTCCTGGTGACATCATTTAAGCCCTTGGATAAATCTGGACATGAAGCTAGTTAATCCTAGGATTTCCCAGTTGGTGAAAGTCATAGATTCTATTTTTCTCCTTTCTATCATAGTTTATGTCACTTGCATCTCTGAAACAGTCCTAAATGACATGGCACTGACCACAGTTTGGTGACTTGACAGTTGATGGGGGTAGGGCGGAGAAAGTGACATAAAAGGAGGCCTGGAAGGAAGGTCCAAACCTGCCACCTGAGGCTTCTTGTGGCTAATTATTCAGAAAACTGCCTATCTGCTAAGATGGAGAGGGCAGGTGGGGATGGAGCAAGGGCTTGTCCCCTCCATGTTCATTCTTCAGTTTACTATTTATGATCTAGAGGAAGAGAGAGTGCAAAAACTGGCAGGAAGTTTGGAAGCTGTTTGTCCCAATACCTCATTTTATGGCTGTGAAACTAGAGAAGAGGAAAAAAGCATGACTGTCCAAGACCACGCAGTGTGTTAGTGACAAATTATTTTAACTTGATTTTTTGCCAGGGTAGAGAGTGGTTGGGGTGTTGAGGGAGAGCAGGAATGAATAGTTGTGTACTCATGTTCATGCCTGAAGGTGACCCTAGGCTGGGAAACCCACTAATGTGGATGCATTTCCTATGGAGGGGGACCCTGCAAGGAGATGGTGCTAAGGGGGGTGCTGGGGGTGAGGGCGAAGCATTTATAGGACTCAGGGTCTTCAGGGTCCTACCCAAGGAAAACTGCACACCCAGCTAAGATTAACTTTTAAAACAAGCTGCTGCTGGCTCTATTTTTATCCCATCACATTCCTGCCAGGCCCCATCTGGAGCTCATCCCCTCCTCCTGGCCTCTCATCCCTCCCTGAGAGTGGAGTGGAGCTTCATTAGCGGCTGGGTGTGAGGACATCTCAGGCGTGGATCTGGGTGGGGGGGAATTAGCTGTGGGCTGGTGGCCTGGGAGGGCATGGCCAGGCAGGGGAGGGTCATTGGAGAGGGCTCCACTCAGAGCAGCTTCCATCTCCCAAATGGTAATACCAGGCATTCACTTTGATCAATGCCATTGTCCCTATCTCAGAATTACTCTCCAGGGGAAGGCAGTCTCCTCCACCTGTGATCTAAGTTAGTTGTCTCCAAACTTCTGGAACAAATGACCAAAGATACAAACACATAAACACACATACATGAACACACACATACACACACACGTACATATATACACACAAAACACACACATGCACACTTACATACATGCATGCACACACAATGTACACACATCCATACAAACATATGCACACATGCATACACATGCATGTAACATATACACACATGCACACACATATACACTCACGCACACATATGCACACACATGCACAGCCACATATACATCCATACACACGTGCACGTACATTCATACACATAGAATATACACATACATACACTTACATATATATAATACATACACGCACATCTGTAGACAAACACATGCATACATGCACACATACACACAGTTACATGCATGCACACACATGTACATACATATATGCACAAGATGTACATATGCATACACACAATACACACTCGTATATACATGCACATGTATATACACACTTACACACATACATACACACATACATGTATGTGGAAGGTGGGAGATTTCCACTCAAGGGCTGCCTTTCCTTTCCCTTCTCCTTCTGGAGCCCAACTCTAGGTGCAAAGCCTCCCACAGGAAGGGGTTACTGACAGAGCCAAGGGCCCATCTCCAAGGCTCCGCAATGCATTCAAGAGGCCAGCAATTCCACTCCTCTCCATGTTTCCAAGCCTCTCCAGCCTGGGGGTCTGGCAGAGCTCCCTCTGTTTTGCAGACCTCCCCCTGGCTGGCAGAGGGGGTGTGTGGGTCCATCCGTCTGAAGATATGAGGAAACCGAGGGGCAGTGTGGTGCTGTCACTGCTGTATCTCGGTCAGGTCACTGTCCTTCTTCCTCTCGGGTTTCCTGCCAACCAAGGTCAACTCCTGTTTGACCTTTAAGACAGACCTGTACTCATGTCTGTCTTCATGTTTTTTCTAGTCTCTTCTTTCATCATGAAGTTTTGATTCTCACAGCCTGCCTCCTTACAGCTGCCTCAGTTCTGTGAGAAACATCTGTGAGTTCTGTGAGGATGTGAGAGAACATCCCCCCTCTGAGGTCTGAGGTGCATAGGGGCTGGTGGCCCAGAGACAGCACACTTGCCACAGGAAGAGCCTTTGATGGACTGAGCAGTGACCTTCGAGGCTGACAGCCCCTGGAGTGACTGGGGTGGGGGAGAGAGGATGGAGGGGGGCAGAGAAGGTTCAAGTTAATTGCATCTGATTCTGAATCCTGCATAATTAAAACGTAGATGATTTCAAATGGTCACGTATAAGGGCTGTTGGGTTCTGAACTTTCTTCTGCAACAAGAGTAGTTGTGTGTGTGTACACGTTTTTAATCTCACTCAGAAAGTTATTCAGTCCTTCTAAAAGTGGAGGCCGAGTCAGTGATAAATTGCTGACTCCTTCGACATGAATATTGTTCAATTATTCACAGATGTGTTTGGTCTGACAAAAGCCTTCACTTCAGCACATTTCTCCTGTTAACCAAAGGCATTCATGTTAATGTAGAATCAGCTATCATTAGCACAGACTTTCAGCAGCTTTCAACTATTCAGTGTCTTCTTTCTTCACTCTATCATTTTCTTTTATGATTTAATTAGTGTGAGGCTGGAATCCTGGGCTCTTACTTTATCCAGGAAGTTGAACAAACTGTGTTTTGACACCTGCTGAATTCCCCAAGCTGGGCTGTCTGCTCCGTTCTTCACCCACTAAACTAGATTGTGGAAGGTTGGCTTTGCATCTCTCCCACACCGGCCTTGGGGAGATCAGTTGACCCAACCAGAATTCAGGATTCCAGACAAAGGTGTGGTTTCACCCCTTCCACATCAGATTAGATTGAGCCAAAGGGCTCTTCTTCCAGCTGTGTGGCTTTCGTCTACCTGGGTGGTCCATGTGATCTCCTAATGTTGAAGGAGGGCCAGGTGCCTTAGAGACCACCCAGGGCAATGGTTTTCAAGCTTTCATTTTTAGCAGTGTAAGGCTTTTCAAAGGAAATCTTGTGCAGAATGCTAAATGTCCATGAGAGAAGAGCAAAACTATTCTGGAGGAAACAGAGGTGGAGTCACATACTCTTTCTTCTCCCCAGACCCAGAAACCCATCCCAGCCTAAAGTCTATGATCAATCAAAGCCCAAACAAGAGATACAAGTGGGGAGAGGGAAGGATAAATGTGGGGGTAGAGGATTAAGATGTACAAACTATTATGTATAAAATAAGTTACAAGGATATATTATACAACATGGGGAATATCACCAATATTTTATAATAACTGTAAATGGTGTACAACCTTTAAAAATTGTGAATCACTATGTTGTACATCTGTAACATATAATATTGTACATCAACTATACTTCAATTAAAAAAAGAATGCCTAAGAGAAAACTAACAACTTCATTATTACTAACACTTGCAACTGATCATATTTTTTTTGCAAGTTTCCAATCAAAATCTGATTAAGTTGTTTCTGTTAAGTCAGAAAAATAGCCCAATTACACTGAAAATGCCTATTTGGATGTCAACTTTTTTCAGATTTTTAAAAGTAGAGTCATTAAATTCAGAGAAAATTAAAAAAAAAATGCAACCAAGAGAAGCTATAGCTGGATCAAGGTCGGATCTCAGTTACTGGCAGAGATGGATCTGGCTGCAGTTGCTCTGAGGGCTTCTGTCAATATTCTATTCACTCAGCACCTTCCTCCAAAGCTCTACCCAAATGCCACCTTCTTCATTAAGGCTCTCTCAACATTTACAATATGCTTGTTCATTTTCCACTCAACAAATATTTGTTGAGCTCCTCCTATGTGTGAGGCACTGCTTTAAGTTCTGGGGAAGCAGCAGGAGACAACAGATATGAAAACCTTTGTTCCCACGGAGCTTATATTCTAGTGGAGAGAGAGAAATAATAAACAAATGAATAATTAGATAAGTGTTCAGAGAAAAATAAAGCAGGGGAAGGAATGCCAGGGATGGGGTGGGAATTACATACAACAGGTGTTCTCTGGCTGGAAGATGACATTGAAACACTGATGTGAAGGAGGTGCAAGGAGAGAACATATGAGCATCTGGCTGAAGAATGGTCCAGGAAGATGAACTAGGAAATGTGATGGTGTGGAGGTAAGAATGTACCTAGAGAGTTGAAGGAAGACGGTAGAGGCCAAGGTAGGTAGAATAAAGGAAGCCAAAGGGGTAATGGGGTCAAATCATTTAGGACCTTCCAGGGCATTGTAGGGGCTTGTGTTTGCTCTTGGTTGAATGCAGGGGGCACTTCATGGGTTTGAGCCAAGGGACCCCATGAGCTGGCTTGGATTTTGAAGGGATTATACCTACCACAGTGATGAGGAAAGATATAGGGGCACCAAGGCAGGGAGATTTGTACACAGGGAGACTACATTATGGCAGTCACCTAGGGTAGAGATGATGATGCCTTGCACCCATGTGGTAGTGAGGATGGAGACAAGTGTTTGCATTTTCGATGTATTTTGAGGGTAGAGCCAACAAAATTTGCTGAAGGATTAGTTGTGAGATGTGACAGTCAAAGAATAGTCAAGGAAGATTATGCAATTTTTAGCCTGAGCAAACAGAAAGATGTCATTAACTAACATGAGGAAGACTGGAAGAAACAGGTTTTCAGGGTGCAGGGGTGGGTGGATATCAGAGGCTCAGTTTTGGAAAAGTTAACTTTAGGTATCTGTCAGCTGTCTGAGTGATGAAGTGATGTGAAGATTCTGTCCAGCTGTGAAATTTTCAACCCTTCAATGACTAAAACACAGTTGTAATTTTCAAAAGCCACATGATCATATTCTGTGCAGGGTTACAATGATCTGTGCATGTGTCTGAATGTTGTTAGGACAATATAAACATCTCAGTGCTGGGAAACATATTCATCCTGGTATCCTCCTCTGCTTCAGCACTGTGCAGGGCAGATGGCATGTGCTCAAGAAATGCTTGTTGTTGTGAATTCAACAAACATTTTAGAAAAGTTAGAGAATTAGAAGAACCTTACGACATAGCTTAGCATCTTCCAAATTGTTTTCTGCTGAACATTAATCCCTTGAGATATCCAATTAAAAAACAGATCCCATAGTCATATAAGTTTGGGAAGCTCTTTATTCTGCACCCCTCCCTTTGAGAAACATAAAGCACAGTTGCATATTAAAAGGGATTTTAAAAATTCTCCAAAATGTATGTAACTGTTCACCTCAAAGTCTCCCAATCATATCTGGCTACTGACCTCTTTCTTCATATGATCCTTACAATGGCAGTGTCTTCTGGAACTAGTGTTGTATAAAACACACCGTAAGATATGTTGGGAGACAAAAATAATGCTGGAATTAGGAATCTGAAGACCTAGGTTTGAGCTCTCACAGTGTGATCTTGGACGAATATTATTACCTATCTGGGTCTGTTTCCTCATCTGAGGGAATCAGACTAGTAGATTCTATGACTTGAGTCTGCAACATGCAAATTTTATTCATTCCTTTTATTTATGTTTCTCCCTGGAGTAAGGCTGTGTTTTTAGCAAGTCAGTAAAGATACCATGGCTTACATTTAGTATCCAATTGGGCTCTTCCTGCTGCTTACCCCAATCCCCTCTCAGTTTCCCTAGGAAAACTCATGCTATGCCCTTGCACCTAGCCTCCCACCCTCAACACTAACATGTATTTCTGTCCTTAATCTTCACTCCCCACTTGCCCTCTCTAGGCAATGCCTTGGGCTTCAGAGCTCTCCTGTCTTCTCCTTGCCTCCCCCAACCTAAATATTCTGTGGAGGTCTGGCGACTTGAGAGCTAGCTAACGTCTGCTGGGTGAGTAGGCACAAAAGGCTTATATTGTTCCTCACAGGAAACCCCAAATTTAGTAGATCCTTTTGAAGATTAGTGCTTGTTTCCAAAGAAGAATGTCTGTGATTAAGGACTTCATGACTGTGGGGTCGCTCTTGCACACATCGTCTGGCAATCCTCCATAGCATGCTAGAAAGGATATCACCTTCTTTGTCTATGTGCAGGGGTCTTGTTGGTATGTTAAGAGACCTGATAAATGGAGTCTGTGGAGGGCAAGAATGAAGAAAAGATGTTCAGAAGAATTCCCCTCGGTATAGCTTACCTAAACATGCTGGGTTTAAGAAATAAGTCTTCCAAATGCATTGCTGAGCTGGTGGGAAAGTAAGGAAATTCCTCGGAGACCAGGTACAAGGATATCTGAATCCATCTGAGTTAGTGAGCTCTGCAGCTGGCATGTGTCCTTGCAGCCTACACGTATAAGAAGCAGGAGAAAAGAGTTGGCGTCTAAACAAAGTGGGAACACCCACGTGTTAAGGTGGGGTCCCTCAGTGGGCTACCTAAAAAGTTACCTACCCCACAGAGGGAGACGATGAGAAAACATGCCCCTTCTGGGCAGAATAGAATGAAGGAACATATCTCCCCTGAGAACTCTTACCCACAACCTCCTCTCATGCAGGTCTGCTGTCTCAATTTACATTACATGTGACCTGAAAACCTGTATTCTGAAAATTTAGCTTTTTAAGTAGTCTCAGGTTAGTTGTGCCCCTAGGCATTTGGAAGAAATAAATATAAACACTCTCTGGAGACAAACTCTAAATGCAGGTCTGGAGAATTCCTTCAGATAAAGAGGGAATTTAAACACGGGCTCTCAATGAGAAATCAATACACACTTGAGCTCACAAAACACCATTAGCAAGAGTCAGAAGAAACAACCAACTACACAATTAGGACCACAAAGACTGCAGATATTGGAACTGGCAGATAGAGAATTTAAAGCAAGGATGTTTAATATATCCTTGGGATTAAATAAAAGGGTGTTTAAAAAACAAACCAAGAGATCATAAAAACTGACCGGAGTGATTTTAAAAAGGAGTCAAATAGATATTCTAGAAATAAAAAACCTTTATAAATGAAATTAAAACTTAGTGGAGAGTTGACGAGAGGATTAGTGGACTGAAACGTAAATCTGAAAGTGACCTGAAAGAGACTTTGAGAGTCATGGATGTATAGGAAGAAGATCTAGCATCTCTATTATTGGAATTTAAAAAGGAGACAAAAGAAAGAAGCAGGAAGAGAACACACTGGGATAAATAATGACTGAGAATTTTGCAAATTTGATGAAAGACACCAAAGCTTGAGTTCATTACATACACACCAAGGTACACCATAGTGAAACCGCAGGACACCCAAGAAAAAGGGATCCTAAAAGCAGCCAGGAACAAGACAAAGTGCTGCAAGGGAATGAAAATTACACTGACAGATAACTTCTCAACACTAACAATCAAACTCAGAAACTAGGGGAATGAGATCTTCAAATTTTGGAGAGAACATAGCTATCAACGTAAGATTCTATATCTCATGAGACTTTAAGGAAAACAAAAAAAAATTTTCAGATAACCAAAAACTGGGAGCACTTACTGACAACAGGTTTCAGTAAGGGAATTTCCAAAGGTTCTTAACTTAAGAAGATGGAAAATGATTTCAAAAGAAGAGTATAAGTACTAGAAGGATTGGTGAGCAAAGGAAATAATAGATGGGTAATCTAAACCAACATTTACACATAAAACAATATTAACTATGCTTAATTTGTGGGGCTAAAAGTTCAGTAGAGAACCAAAATTCTGGACAATTATATATAAGTTGGGGAGGGGGTTGCATTTCAAGCATCCTAAGATTCTTTTTTTTTGAGAGACTAGTAAAGATGGTAATTTGTGTGGTAGACACTGCAACTGCAGTGCACAGTAATCAGTGACCTCCCAATCATGCTGACAGCATTCCACCTCTGATGCACTGTGCTCCTTGCCTCTCTATGCTGCAAGGACTTCTCCAAAGCCATGGGACACCCACAGGCCCAAGTACCAGTGCTGTACAGAGGTTTGGGTGAGTTATTGCCCCTGGGGGCAACTCCCAATCGATGAGGAATAGGAAGCCATAGATAACTGCCCACACTTCCCATCACCAGATGGATAATTCTAGAAATTGTTGCTCATGCTTCTCAGAAAACCTGGCAGAATCAGTCCCCCACTGGTCATGGCAGTGACCCTTAGAAGGGCCTTTTCTCTTCCTTATCTTCCCTATCTCCATATCCTCTTACTCCTGCTCCCTTGGGTTCCCTGCCAAATATGCCATCTACCTCCAAGCCTTTGTCTTAGACTCTGTTATTTGGGGAGCTCAAACTAAGATAAATAACTTTTAATTTTACTTTTAATATAATTTAACTACTGTTAAACTTAACAGTTAAAACAATAAAAATAGAGTGAATAACTTCTAAAACCAGTATAAGAAAAATTGGAATGGAGGGAAAACTCAGTTAATCTAAAAGAAGGAAGAAATAAGTTTTTAAAATGTTTAAAATAAGATGGTAGAAATAAACCCAAATAAATGAGAAATCACAATCAATGTAAATGGGCTAAAGGCTCCAGTTAAAAGATAAAGACTACCAAACTGGATTAAAAAGTATAACAAAACAAAGTTCAGATATATGCCAGTTACAAGATAAACATCAAAATTCAAGGATATAGAAAGACTGCAAATAAGGATGGAAAAAAAAATCATACACCAAGCAAATGCTGAAGGACATTTGGTATGGTATATATATTTCAGATATAATAGTCTTTAAGGCCAAAAACGTTTTTAGAGATTAAAAAAAAAGAGCTCATTACACATTGAAAAAATGTTCAATTCACTATAACTATGTAACAATTCTAAATCTGAATGTATCTAATAGTGTGGCTTCAAAATATATAAAACGAAAATTGATCCATCTATAAGGACAAGTTGACAAATTTACCATCTAAGTGGGAGATTTTAACAACCTGCTCTCAGAGGGTGATAGGTCCAGCAGATCAAAATCAATAATGACAGAGAAGATCTGAACTATATATTTGAAAAACATGATTTAAGAGCTGTACATAGAACACTGTACCAATAATCAGAGAACACACGTTCTTTTCAAGCACACATAGAACCTTTATAAAAATTGATTAAGTACTAGGCATTTCAAAGAATCTAACCTAACAGGCCACATTCTTAGGCAACAATGAAATTACACTAGAAATGAATAAAAAAGAAGAGACCATAATAGAAATTAAAGAAACTCTATAATAAATATATGGTGAAGAAAAATGGTGAAACTACTCTAAATCAAACCTTATGGGCTTCAGTTACATTTGTGCCTACAGATAAAGTTAATGGCCTCAAAGGCTTTTATTATAAAGGAAGAGAGGATGGAAAGAAATGAGTAGCTAAACATTGAACTTTAAAAGGTAGAACATAATAATAGAAAAAAACCCAAAGAAAGCAGTAAGGAAATAGTAGAGTAAAGGCCAGATAATGAGGAAATGGAAAACAAAGACCCAACAGAAAGGAGCAACAGGGTATACTTTGCTTCTTTGAAAATCCTAATAAAATTAACACACCTTTGCAAGACATAAATTGTGAGAAGAAACAAGCAAACAACTTTGGGAATGAAAAGGGGGCATACCTATGTACTAAAGCAGCAGAGATTGCAAAGTAATAAGAGAATATCATTTAAAAATTCATGCTAATAATTTCAAAACTCATACAAAATACATAACTTCCTTGGAAAATAAAAATCACTAAAATTGACTCAAAAGTAAATGATTCTGTAGCCACAAAGGGCATGGATTCAATATTTAAAAATATCTCTTCAAGAAGACACCAGTCACAGACAGTTCTGTAAATTAGGTGAGGTCTACAAAACTTTCATGGAACAAATAATTCTAAACTTACATAATATTTCAGAGAGTCAAGAAGAGGCCAGCATATCCTGAATATAAAATCTTGATAAAACCCGTACAAGAAAGGAAAGTTATAGCCCAATTTAACTCATGGCTATTGCTGTAAACATTCTAATCAATATATTAGAAAATTGAAACTAAAACCAAAAATAATACTTTATGAACAAATTTATATTATTCCAGGAATACAAGGGTAGTTCAACTGTAGAAAAATATATAAATGTAATTTACCACATTAGCAAATTAGAACATCTGATATTCAATTATCATCAGTTACCATCAATTATTTATGTGAAAAGTATTAGCAAATTCAGGATAGAAGAAACTTTCCTTAGCCTGATAAACTATATCTACCTGAAATCTATAGCCAACATTTTATTCTGTGGAAAAATATTAAAAGCATCCTCTTTAAAGTTTGGAACAGGAAAGAATTCTTGTCACTACTACTTCAAACAATATACTGGAAGTCCTAGACAATGCAATAAGTCAAGAAAAAAAATGCATAAGGACTAGAAAGGAATAATCAGTATTGTTAGCAGATAATAGGGTAAAAAGCTCAAAATAATCTACAAAAAATGATTATAATGCATAAGAGAATTTAGTAAGTTGATGGGTTTTGATAATACAAATGTCAATTGTATCTGTATAGATGGGAAAGAATCAAAAATTCAATTAAAATTCTATTTGTGGTAGAAAAACAAAATATAATGTACTTAGGGATAATAAAACAAATATATATATATATGTAATATATAATATTTTACATATATATAATATTACATATATATAATAATATGTATATATATAATATATATATATATATATATATATATATATATATATTACTTATCATGGGCCATGAACTATTTTAAGCACTCTTTTATATTAACTCATATAATTCTAACAAAAACTCTATGAGGTAGGTGCTATAAATAAATTAGTCTCATTTTACAGCTGTGGAAATTGATAGCCAAAGAGATTATATGAGTTGTCCATATTGCAAAGTTATTTAAATGCAACATCTGTTTCCAGAGTATGCACTTTTAACAACTATTCTGCAATTTCCTTTTTGGATAAAATTGCAAAACTTTATTAAAAGGCGTAAAAAAATCTAAATAAATAGAAGAGCATACCATACTTATGGATAGGATGACTTAATATCATAAAGATACAATTCTCTCCAAATTGCTCCATATATTCAATGTAATTCCAGTCAAAATCCTAAAAGGGTTTTCATGGAACTTGTCCAGTTAGTTACAAAATTTATATGGATGAACAAAGTGTCAAGAGGAGTCAGTGTATTCCTGAAAAATAAGAACAAGAGAGGAGAGAGATAACAGATAACAACATAAAATATTAATACTATAAAAATAAAGAATGTGGTTTTGGCACAGGGATAGACAAATAAACGAATGTAACATAAAAAAGAACTTATAAACTGATCCATGCATATGTGGAAACTGATAGGTGACAGAGTGGATCAGTGGGGAAAAGATGGGCTTTCCAATATGTTGTACTGGTTATCTACCCAACTTCCCTCACTCCCTTACAGGTTCCTTGTATAAGAATTTCCTTCCCAGGCTCTGCTCTGAGGGAACCTGATGCCTGGGAGATACATTGAACTACTAAGCACCTAAAAGCAAGAGCAAACCTGCTTTGAGGGAAGAAGAGATGCCAGATGTGTGAGAAGAAATCATTCACAATATGCTCAAAGTTATGTAGAGAGGGTCCAACCTCTTTTCCCCACCTCCCCTGACATTATTCTTTAGTAGGTAGTTAACCTCATTCACATACATTTTATTATTTTCTAAAAGGAAACAAATAGAAGATCTTTGCATAGGAATGGTAAATAAAGAGGGGGTAGGGTAGAGAGGGATGAAAAAGCTAAAAGCTAAAGGTAGATGAAAAACATACAAGTCAGGAAGAATGAACCTCAAATAACAGGAAAACTTCAGGTAAATATTAGGTTGAACCATATGATATTGTCAATGTTTAAACATTTTGAGTCACAAAAATACAATTTCATATGGTTCAATTTGAACATTTTTCCAAATTCTTGCAGAAGTTACAGACAATATAATATCTTTTAGAGCTCAAAAAGAAATAGATGGTGCGAAGGAAAAAATAAGACAACAAAAAGAAATGGCATATATGTTAGCAGAGCTCCTGAAGAGAAATGGAAGATAAAACAAAACGATTACAGAAATAAAAGCCACATTAAAAGCAATAAAAATACAATGAAACTAACGGAAAACAATGGCCTGATGGCTTGAAGAAATCGCACTAAGCAAAATAGAAAATTGCAATGATATAATCATGATTATAGAGGTGATAGTTACTATTGTCTTTGATAGGGTTCCTTATAAATAAACTCTGAGGTAGACAGTTACATGCAGAAGATGTATTGGAACGTATTCACAGGGCAACATCTCTAAGGAAATGAGTAAGGCAGAACTGGGCAAAGAGAAAGCTGACCTGTGATGAGGTTGCAGCTGAGGTCTTAAGCCAATTGTGCATAGAGCTCTGAAGCGGGATGGGCTTCAAAGTTGTCCTGTATTGAGAAGAGAAGGCTAAGCTTTGTTTTCCCTCATCATTCCAATCCATCATTGGCCATAAGCGGGGTGAGTCATTTTCTCTGGTTGAGGGTTTGTCTCAGTGAAGGATGCAGCTGTGAGCCCTCAGCAACTGATCTATCCAGCAGCAGGGAAATAGGTGCCTTGACCTAAAGAAGGAAGTTGGTGGAACACCACAGTATCCACTGGAGTCCACCTCTTGCACTGCTCAGATCCACTTGCTTCCTATGATAAGTTTGCCCATTGTGGGAACAGTTTCTTCAGGATCTTCATTGGTCTTGCTTCCATTGGTCTTGCTTCCATAGGTCTTGCATCTACTGGGTCATATGACCAGCCTTGACCTGCTGCAGGGTCCCTTCCTGCTCTGGACACCACTCAGAGCTGGCAGACTCTGTGTCACCTAGTAAATGGGTTGAACAAGCAGTTTCCTAAATTAAATATGTCTATATAAGTGTTACACTTCTTTCTTACCTTAGGGACATTTTGTAATGTCATTTGTCCTGTGCTTTTGAAAGAGTCAATCATGCCCCAAATTCCTGGACCCTAAAAACATCACTGAATCTCAGGTGGGTTTACCTTTCTGTAGAAGGCATGCATCTTACTAGGGCCTCCAATGTACTTGCCACTTCCTGCTCATCCACTCCAGTCGATAGAATGAATGTCCTTGGTGTCCTGCGAGTTATCTGATATGATCTCTGTTATTGGTCTTGTTGGTAGGAGGGAAGGTGGGGGTAGATCCTGAGAAGGATAAGCATTATCTTGTAAGGTACCAGTCTCATGGCGGCTCCTGCATGATCTTCAAACAAGGTGGATTCACTGTCTTCTAACAGAGTGGGCCACTTGTGCACACCTAGCAAGTTCTGGGGAACATGGGAGTTCAAGATTCACTAATGTAAATATTCAGATACGCTCATCCCAAGTCTCAGGATCCAGTGCCTTCCTTATTAGGGCCCTGACTTTTGCATGGAAGACCTGCTGGAACTGGGAATCCAACTTTCTCTGAATCTCTACTGAGCTCCTGAGCCTGGTTCTCCGGTCTGTTTGCTCAGCAGCTGCAGTAGATTGGGGTTTTCTTAAATGCTGTCAAGGAAACCCTCTGGCTTTCACATTTTTTCTTGAATTTGTGGTGAGTCACACTGAGCCAATCACTGCTCTTCAACACATCAATGACACTCACAACAGCTACCCCATTCCATCGTCCTTACAGTTACCACTTACCTCATACACTCAAGCTTCTCCTACCAGTATCGTTTCCCCATGTAACTCATTAAATCATGTCCTTGACATGTGCTGTGGAACTTACCTTCTGAACTTTAATTCATTTTATCCTCTTAGTTTTGGCCCATTCTTCCAGCTTGACAAGATCTTGAATCTTGATTTCTTATTCACTGCATTATCCCCCCAGATTTATAGCATCTTTATTCAATTTATTGATAAAAATATTGAACAGGACTGGGTCAATGTTGATAAAATTGTTGAACAGGACAAGTGTAAAGACAGGTTCTTGAGGCAGGCCATGAGGAGGCATGCCACATTAGTCTCTCTAATTCAACAAATATTTATTGAATACCTAATATTTGCTGGCAATCTGCCTTACATTGAGGCTGTAATGATGAACAAGAAACATCTCCTGACTACGAGCTTCTTAGGCCTCTTCATACAGGTTTGCATCCATCCATTTATTTACTGTTTGGGGCTAGAGTATTCAGCTAGGTTATAAATACACCAAAACATACTATTGTCTATCCTTGTGGTTCTCAGAAATTTTAATTTAATGGATCAGTAAACATCTAAATACAAGTAATAAGAATAAGAAGGTGATACAAACAGCATTTTTTCAAATGGTAATTTTTCAAAATAAGGATACTATTTAGCAAATTCTCTCTAATAACACTGTCATTTCAAAATATAAAGGGCACAGTCCCTGCCCTCATGGAGTTTATAATCTAGTGAGGGCTTGACTTTAAACAAGGAAACAAAGGAATAAAGTACAAGTTGTGAAAGTTGGTATGAAGGAAATTAATTGCAGACAAGGATAGAGAATAATGGAAGTAGCTGGGAAAAGCCTTTCAAAGGAGTGGCATTTTAGCTTATAGATGAAGGAACCTGAAGGAGCCGGCCATCAGGAAAGTCCGAGGGAGAACAGCACGTGTGAAACTCCTGATCTGGGAGTGTGGTGTTTTTGGAAAAGCTGAGATTAAGCTAGTTGAGCTGGACCCCCGAGACTTAGGAGGAGCAGCTGATGCTAAAGGTTGGAGAGGGTGGAGAGGCAAGCAGGATTAACTCAGAGTGACTGCCAGGACACTCCCTGTGTTACCTGCAACCATCTAATGGGGACTGGTGACCCTGTTGCCCTCAGTGGGAAGGCTGTGCACAGCTTCAGCTTCCCATAGGACCTCTAGGTGTAATCAACACTGGGCTGCTGGCTTTCTTAGCTGTTGCATGCAACTCTTCAGAGCATCTAGCATCCAAGCATTCTCAAGGCTACTTTCACAAGAGACTGAAAAAAGGGAACACAGATTAGAATGTAGATAGATGCACAATTTAGGATGTAGGTAGATGGGACCAACCACTCCATGGCACAGCTGCAGAAGCTCTGCCTGTGGGCTCTGGCTTGCACTGTGTAGTTAGCCTGAGCCCTTCCCTTGACCAAGAGCTTGGCTGAAGTCAAAGCATGTAGAGCTTGCTAAGCCACAATAAGGAGTTTGGATTTTATTCAAGGTGCAAAAGGAAACCACTGAAAGCTTTTGAGCAAGGAAGTAAAGTGATCTGATTTATGCTGTAAAAACCTCACTCTGTTTGCTGTATAGGGGAATGGATTATGTAAGGACAGGAGTGGAAGCCGGGGAACCAGTTGGAAGGCTATTGAATTAACCCAGATGAAAGAAAGTGGCTTGTCAAGAGAATTCATGTTGGGAATGGAGAGAAGTAGCTGGACTCAAAATATATTTAGGAAGTAGAGTAATAAGACTTACTAATAGATTAGATGTTAGGTATTATGTGTCAGAAGAACTCAAACACAATGCCCAGATATCTTGCTTGAGCTACTGGGTGTATGGGGGTTCCATTCACATAGACGGGGGAGAAGGAAAAAGAAATAATTTTAAGAGAGAAAAGAATGGATTTCCCTTCAGAAATGTGAAGTTTGAGATATCTGTGAGGCATTCAAATGGAGGGGTCAATTGGGCTGCTGGATGTATTAATCTGGAGTCCAAAAGAGGGGTTTTGGGCTGGAGGTATTAATTTTGTAATATTTATTATATACATGGACTGAGCCATGGGATTGAGGAGGGTATAGAGAGATAAAAGTAGAGATTAGTCTAGAATCCTAGAGAATGTCAATATGGGATGTCACATACAAGAAAGGGAGAGAAGGATGGAGGGAGAAAGAGAAGGAGACAGGGAGAGAGGCAAGGAGAGAGAGGACAGAGAATAGAGAAGACTGACCCTGTGGAGTAAGAGGAAATCCCCAAAGCGGAGATTTGTGGAAGTCAAGAGCAGGGAGTGTTAAGGAAGGAAGTCCTGGTCAACCACGTGTGACACCAGGGAGGCACAGAGAAAATGAGACAGAGGCATTGGGAATTCAGATGGTAGTGACCTTGATATTCCTTCCTTAACACGGCTACAGTTGGACTGTTGGGAGGCAGAACCAACTTGAGGTGGGTGGTTGAGAGGTAAATGGAGGAGGAAAAACAGGAACGGCACGTGTAGAACATTCTTGTGAGGAGTGTGGCTCTGAGAGGAGCATAGAAACGGAGTGTTAGCTGGAGAGGGAAGAGAGACTGAATGAAGGCTTTTAAAGAATGGGAGACACCAGGGCATTTTTGTAAGCTCCTGGGAAAGATGCAGGGGATAGGAAGTGTTTAATGGTGAAGGAGAGAATTAACTGGAAGAGTGAAGTTGGTGGTCCATATTCAAAGGTCTTATCTTTACTGAAACCTTTCAGAAAATTAGGTCATTGTCTCTCTACTCTTTGAATATTTAAATATACAGTTAATGGACCTATACTCCCAACTGCAAATTCTTTCAGTGCTCTGTGATGAAATTGGCCTGAGTCTTCAACCCAGACTACACTGAGAGTGTCTGGGGATGCTCTTATCATGTCATACTATCTCCTGACCAATGTCTTCTGACTGAAGGCTGTTCCATCTTTCCAATGAAGACAGAAGCTCAGCAGTGACTGAGAGGCAATGCCTGTCCTGTGTCTTTGTCTCACATTGCACTGTTTGCCCCAAGTAGGTTGCTTTCTTGTCCTATTAATACAAATGTATCTGGGAGAGCATTTGTGTTGTCCTTTCCAGTGTCACCCAGCTCATTATTAGCTGTGACCTCTAGATACTGCTCTTATTGGTATACACCACTCTGGCATTTCTCCCTGGCCATGTGCCCATCTGGAGTGATTATTCTGGCTGATTCCACAACATCCATTATATCCTAGATAATTATGCTCCTATGAGTTTTTAAAATAGATCTTTATTGGAGTATAATTGTTTCACAACACTGTGTTAGTTTCTGTTATACACCAAAGTGAATCAGCCATATGCATACACATGTCCCCATATCCCCTCCCTCTTGAGCCTCCCTCCCATCCTCCCTATTCCACCCCTTTAGGTCATTGCAAAGCACCGAGTTGATCTCCCTGTGCTATGCTATTTCTTCCCACTAGCTAACTATTTTACATTCGGTAGTGTATACATGTCAATGCTGCTCTCACTTCGCCCCAGCTTCCCCCTCCCACCCCTTGTCCTCAAGTCCATTCTCTATGTCTACATATTTATACCTGCCCTGCAACTATGTTCATCAGTACCATTTTTTATTTTTTTAGATTCCATACATGGAACCAACCTAAATGTCCATCGACAGATGAATGGATAAAGAAGATGTAGCACATATATACAAAGAAATGAAATTGAGTTATTTGTAGGGAGGTGGGTGGACCTAGAGTCTCTCATACAGAGTAAAGTAGGTCAGAAAGAGAAAAACAAATATCATATGCTCCTATGATTTTATGAAAGAATTCTTGTCAGGGATTGCTTTAGCGATGACCATATTATCCAATTTCATCGAGCCTGAGGGTGAAGACAACCCACAGCGGAGGTTAAGATCAAGGGAAGTCAAAGGAATGCCCTCTTATACCATTCCTGGGGCCCACTTACCTAATGAACTTCTGTGATACGCTTTCTTCCTTTAGGTGAATCTGAGTTGGTGTTTTCTCTGTTTTTTAGTCAAAGGCATCCTTTCTTTTATACCTTCCTTCTACTTGCCACCCCCCTACATCCTTTTGAAATCTATATTCATCAAAGAGCTCCCTGTGCAGATATATTGATTTCTTTGGATGTCTTTTTAATTGGGATCAACTATAATTGCATCCTGAGAATTTCTTGTTTTAGGGCCACCCAACATCTCTTTCAGTATTCCAATGTTGTAAAATTTGAGACATCCAATATTTTAGGTAATTGGTCCTGTTTTTCCCATAGACTGACTATTGAAACGTGCTAAAATCGTTGTTTTGGCATCTGAACTTCGTTTCCTCAGAGTGCCCCTTGCACCAGCTGCAATATAAAATCTACTGGCTTATGACATGCTCTGATTTTTGGTTTGGAAATATGGTCACTGTTCTTTTAGAGCCTGTCTACGGTACCAGACCGATCTGAATTTTTTTTAACATCTTTATTGGAGTATAATTGCTTTACAATGGTGTGTTACTTTCTGCTGTATAACAAAGTGAATCTGCTATACATATACATATATCCCCATTTCTCCTCCCTCTTGTGTCTCCCTCCCACCTTCCTTATCCCACCCCTTTAAGTGGACACAAAGCACCGAGCTGATCTCCCTATGCTATGCAGCTGCTTCCCACTAGCTAGCTATTTTACATTTGGTAGTGTATATATGTCCACGCCACTCTCTCACTTCATCCCAGCTTACCCTTCCCCTTCCCCACGTCCTCAAATCCATTCTCTACATCTGCGTCTTTATTCCTGTCCTGTCCCTAGGTTCTATAGAGCTATATATATATATATTTTAGATTCCATATATATGTGTTAGCATACAGTATTTGTTTTTCTCTTTCTGACTTACTTCACTCTGTATGACAGTCTCTAGGTCCATCCATCTCACTGCAAATAACTCAATTTCGTTTCTTTTTATGGCTGAGTAATATTCCATTGTATATATGTGCTACATCTTCTTTATCCAGATCTGAATGTTTTGAAACCTGCTTTTCTAAAGTGACTTCTCTGACTATATCCAATGTTTCTTTCCTTCACAATAACAACCTCCAACATGACACAGTCCCTTTCTCCCCAGGTTCCCATCACTTCTACTTCAACAATTTGTTCTTCCTTGTTGGTCGGAATTAAGTCCATAGGAGCAGCTCAGTTCTCACATCCTTTTCTTTCCGAGAGACGAAATTGTCAGCACTGTGAGTCAGCTAGCTCAATTGGTATGAACCCAAGGGACATATCTGCAGTAATTCTCATGCTGGAAGAAAGGAGTTTGATGTGAGCTTCAGATCAGCAAAGAAATTGGATTTATTTTGGACACTGTATCAGGAGGAAAAGGATCAAAGCTACTGGGAGAAATTGAGGTGATTGAATAGATCAAACCAAAGCTAAAGGCTGAGTTCAGTCTCTTCAAGAAATGAAACACTGGCCATAGGAGACATCGTGTCTACATTAGAAAGACACGGTACAGTGTTGACAGATCTGAAAAAAGATGTAGATCGCTTGGGGTTTGGACTGGTGAATTGTAGTGTGAGACGGAGCTGTGGCAGGAGTGGGTTTTGCTAGCAACTCACCTGGTGTTTTCATGGTGAGCAGGAAGATCTTATTGGCAGAGGGGATAGTGGTATAGGGCCAACCAGAGTCAGAGGGCAGGAGCATTGGAGGCACAGCAAGTTTTCTGTACAAATGGTGAGAAGCAAAATAGTGGGGTGGATTTTAGGGTCAAGTCAGCCTTGGGTGGGCTATGCCCTGTGTTGGTAAATTACAGAACCCATTTGCATGTCAATCTCCTCCTCTGTAAAATGTGGATAATAACACCTTCTCTGTAGGTTGATGAGGATTTAATTTTAAGGCATGTAAAGCAATTAATACAGAAGTGGCATAGAGAAAGGACTCAAGAAATGAGAGGGTCACAGGGCAAAGGGAAGGAGACTGCCACTCAGGGTAGGAGATTCCTAAAAGTGGGAAAACTGGAACTAGGGGACAGCAAGGGTGGGAAAAGACAGGCAGGGGTGGGAGGAAGGCATTCAAAGGGAACTGAGGACAAGTGATGGTGTCCAGAAATAAGGCCTGAGGGACAGCTGAACGTAGGGACAGGCAGTGATGAGCAACACAGTGCAGAACTAATGTCTTCTGTGTGCAGGCATGACGTTTGGAGCTTTGGGTATAAACATAAAGAAGACAGTGCCTGCTCTCAAAGAGCCTACTCTCTAAGGGACAGTTTTCTGGCTACCTGTGGGTATCTTATTGCAAAGAGAGAGTGTAGAAACAGGAGAAAGGGGAGTAAAGAAAATTTGAGTTTATTATGCATATAGGGATGAGTGGCTTAAGTAACAGTACATGCCGTTGGAGGGAAGAGGTGTCACTGAGGGGTCTTGAGTCTGTGTCCAGCCAGCAACACATGTGAACCTTGGGCACTGGGGCAAGTAAGAGGCTGTCTGAGCAGCTATGAGGGCCAGGATTCCTGTCATTATGAGGTTTTCTCATATGCACATTGAACTTATAGGAATTTTGCTTAAAGCTTTCAGTGGAAAACTATTTAAATAATTCTATCAGCAGCCATCCCATACAAGGAGCCCATGTCCCCGAGAAAACCTGAGATGGAGACATGAAGTGCTGTTTTCTGGTTCTTCTCAAGTTTCCTTCCTTGTACATCCCAGGGTGGGAGCTTTTCCCTGGTTACAGGTGATTGTAGTGTATAGAGATACAGTCCTGTAAATTGTAGTTTGCATGGAAACATTTTATTACATACTGTACATCACTGTATATTGCTATATATGTTATATTGTAAAATATGTCAGAGTATGGAGGCTACACACAAACACACACACACACACGATTTAAAAAGAAGAAGAAAATTGACCCCTGAAGACCTCCACCCAAGTTAAGAATCAGAGCAGAGCCTGTGACTGAAAGCCTCCTGTATTCCCTCCCATCACAGCCTCTGTCTTTCCACAGGCAAACACTACCTAACTTTTGTAATATCATTCCCTTGCTTTTCTTTGTAGTTTTCCCACCTATTCACATATCTCTAAATACTATATTGCAGGTTTTCGTGTGCTCAAACTTTACAGAAATGGAATCATACTGTGCATATTTTTTGTGACTTTCTTCTTTAACTTCCAGGTGGCTTGTGAGCTTCAGTCAGTTCATTTCGTTGCTACACACTATTCCCCTTGTCTACTTAGACTCTACTGTTGACAGCCATTCGTGTGGTTTGCAATTTTTTACCACCATGAACAATGCTGGTGTGAATTTTCTTCCCTGGCTCTTGGTGTCCAAATACAAGGGTTTATCTAGGGTTTGTACTTAAGAGTGGTATTTCTGGGGCATGTGCCTGTTCAACTTTACTAGGTGATGCCAAACTATCAGAGTGGTTGTACTAGTTTATAGTCTCATCAACAAGCTATGAGAAGTTTCATTACTCTACATTGTCCTCACCATCACTTTGTATTGAATATATATATACACATATGTATGTAAATAATATATATAAACAATTTTATATATGTATATTATATATAATATATGTATGTATATAATGTGTATATATTAAGGGTATATATGTGTATAAATATACACACACATTGTGTGCATATGTGTATATACTATCTATTTTTACTTATATAATAGTATACAGAGATGCATTCTCTAAACATAATGTACTTTATGGAAAATTTAAGGAATTTGCAAGAGTAATATCATCCATATTCAATTTTCTCTCTCTCCTTGATTTTAGAACACACCTCTGACATAAAAAAGCAGATCCTCTGTTTGGGAAATTAAATTTTTTGTGGTTCAGAGGAGAATTTCTGAGAGAGGAGACCCCAAGAGTTTAGTTGAGGTATGCTTCTACCCTCTTCTGACCCATTATCAATGCATCCCAAATGTGCTGAATTAATAATGCTGACAGGGGCTTTCCTCTAGCCAGGAGAGCTCAGTCTGTCCTGATGAGAAGTTCTGGAAACTTGAGACTCAGTAGTTGCCCTCACTGAGACATGAAGGGACTCCTGAGGTTGTGAATAACTGGTATTGAATGACTTATAAAGGATCCAAGGCCACAAGAACCATACAAACTGATTGGGATTCCAGGTACCCCTTAGAGCATTTGCTATTTCGTGTTCTATAATTGAATTACATGGTGAGGTAGTGTGCATATGTATAGAAGTGTTTTTATTTGGTTGATGGTTGATCAGAGAATTACAAGCATGAAGAGAATGAATACATTTCTCACAGTTAACCAGAGTGGACTAAATGACACAGTAGCCTGTGCATATCTATATATTTTTGCATTTCTTAAAAGTTTTCTTTGTTTTAATAGCAGAGGCTTTCATATAAATTAAGTATAATAGGAAGGTATGATATACAAAATTAAAGGTGTTATTTTATTGGAAAAATGTTTAACGTTTACTTATAAGTCAGTAAATGAGAATAGTTATAAAAATCTATATTTACATGAATATGTGGTTGTAAATGGTAATAGTTTCCTTTCCTTTATTTATTTTTTTACATAGACTTTACTTTTCAGAGATGTCTTAGGTTCACAGCAAAACTGAGCTGAAAGTACAGAGATTTCCCATATGCCCCTTGGCCCCCTCCTGCCACCTCTCCCGTTACCAACATCCCCCACCAGAGTGGCACATTTGTTACAATCCATGAACCTACACTGACACCTCATTATTATCCAGAGCCCATAGTTTACAGTAGGGTTCACTACTGGAGTTCTGTGTCCTATGGGTTTTGACAAATGTATAATGACATGTATCCACTATTATCATATCATAAACAGAGTAGTTTCACTGTCTTAAAAATCCTCTGTATTCGGCCTATTCAGCCTTCCTCCCCATCAGCCCATTCAACCTTCCTCCCCATCAGCCCCTGCTTTTATTTAAAAAGAAAAAGCTCCAGAGATTTAGAAGGTGGGGAGTAGGAAGTTGTTATATCAAAGCAAAATACTAACAATATATGATATCATTTGCAGTTTAAAAAGTCAAAAAACTAAAAATTCAATTAAGAAATTAAAAAGGCAAGCCACAGACTGGGAGATAACATTCATGGCACAGGTATTGGACAAAGGACTTGTATCCAGAATATAAAAAAGAACTCCAATTCATCAAGAGTAAAAAGACAAACAAGCCTCCAAGATATGGGGAAAAGACTTGAGCAGACACTTCACAAAAGAAGATATGAAATGGCCAATAAGCATAGGAAAAGATGCTTGACAAACAAAACCCACATGTACCTAGTAGTCTCTTTGTATCTAGTAGAACAGATAAAGGAAACAGCACCAAAGATTGACAGCACCAAATTTTGTCAAGGATGTGGACTGACTTGAATTCTTATACTTTGTTGATGCAAGTGTCCCAACTGCGTTGGAAAACTGTTCAGGAGTTTCTTATAAGGTTAAATTTCACCTCACCTATGACCCAGAAACTCCATTCCTAGGTATTTACCCAAAATAAATGAAAACATGTGTCTTAAAAAAGACTTGTATATAATTAGTAGCTTTATTTATAATAGCCCTAAACCAAGGGCAACCCATGTCTATCAACAAGTAAATGGATAAACAAAATGTGACATATTCATGTAATGGAATACTACTCAGCAATGAAAAAGAATGAATATGGATCTATGTAACAACATAGATAGATCTCAAAAACATTATGTTGAGTGAAAGAAGGCAGATACAAATGAATACATATTGGGTGATTCCATCTCTGTGAAGTTCAAGAACAGAGAAAAACTAATCTACGGTAATAAAAATCGGCAGATGGAGGTGGGTTCTGATGGGAGGAGGACATGAGGGAACTTGCTGGGGTGACAGAAATGTTCTATACTTACCCTGGGTGTTGTTTCCACAGATGTGTATACATTTGTCAAAACTATCAATTAAAACTGTTACAATCTGTGCATTTCATTGTATGCAAATTTCACCACAATAAAAATGAACCAAAATGCCAATTAAGAATCATCCATAAATTACCATAAGCACTTACTGTCACCGTACGAAGTGCCTGTGATGCTGTGAGTCACTCCTCACTTGTGACTGCACGAAGGTGATGCCTTCAAAGAAGAGGTGCTCCCAGCAGTGGACCCTGAGCCTCGCCCCGTGTTGGACTGGTCACTACACGTGTAGCAATGCATGTTTTCTCAAACGACCTCACACAACGAGACATGTGAAGATCTAAATTAAAAAACAAAAAACAAATGGAAAACGACCAAAAAGCAAAACCACGTTCCTGATCAACGACACGTTTATTACCAGAAGTTTAAATATTTGTCACAGATGGCAGAAATGATGCTGAGGTCTAAACAAAGATGATTGAACCTGACATGATAAATTCACATGGTGGAGGTCATCTGTGTGCTAAAATGTATTTTGTTGCACATTTTCATGCTCTTGCTATTTTGCATTATGCTTTTAAAGCATTAATATGTATATTTATAATAAGAATCAAATGCTTGGAAAGCCTCTGAGGTTGGAACCCACTGGTCTAGCTATACTAACTCTGTGTTGGAGGCCAGGATGCCGTCTTCTGTTTATGCTAAATAGCTTCTTCAATGGCCAGACTGAAGTGTTAACAGTTTAGTGGTAATGAGTGAGCAAGCAGGCCGTCTGGGAGACTAAATGACTCCTGTTAAAAAATTGATAACGGTTCCTCCTAGGCAGACACAAAGGACACATAAATAAAGGGAGGCTGTAAGCTGTCCTGTGACTCTAAATCAGATGGTGTAGGTGAAACCACTATTTCAACCCATTCTTGGCTGTGTGAACATTTTCTGGGCCTCAGTTTCCTCCTGTGTCCTGCCTAACTCACAGGGAGTATAATGGTGCTTCTCAAATTTTAATATGCATACAAGTCCTTGGGGTTCCTGTTAAAATACAGATGTTAATCTAGTAGGTCTGGGATGGGGTCTGAGATTCTGCATTTTTAACAAGCTTCTGGGGGATGCTGGTGTTGCTGGTTCCAGGTCCATACTTGGAGTGGCCAAGGGCTAGGGACTCTGTCTGCCTTGGGAGTAAAGAATGGGGGACACACTCAAACTACTGCTTTCCGAGCGAGCCTCCCCATGATAATTTAACTTAGATTATGGGTGGAGAGAAGGTGGGATTAGAAAGAAAATTCAGATCCTTTAAGGCTGTGCTGTCCAATATGGTAGCCACTAGCTCCATTTGGCTATTTACATTTAAGTAAAATGAAATAAAAGATTCAGTTCCTTAGTCGAAATAACAGCATTTCAAGTGCTCAATAGCCACCTAAGATGAATGATGGCAAATTTATTGTATAACTTGGCACAGAATCAAAACATTTCCTTCATTGCAGGAAGTCTTATTGCATGTCCCTGTTTTGGAGGTACTCAAAGAGAGAACTTGGCTCAGGTTAGGACCTGGGAGCCAGGCTGTGTTCCAGAATGAGGAATCTTTCACGTACAGATTTATCATCGAAGCTGAGAGAAGCTGGAAGCTGCATCCATTGGTAATTAATTAGTGTCATTTTAAATCTTTGGACCTGGAGCAGAATACTGTTCTGCTCAGCTTGTCCTCATCCATCTAACCCATTCTTTAGCACATGCGTTTTGCGACAGAGCAAAGTTGGTGGACCTCCAGACCCTTCCGAGATGGTAGGATCCCTATTTCAGTGTTTTCTAAACCGTATTCTGCAAAAGCTGTGGCATTCAGGCTCTGGGCTCCTTCTGCTGCTTCTAAAAGATCAGCTTCACTTTTTTCTGTTTTATATATTGGTTTCCTTGCAAAACATCCTTCTGGAAAAAAAAATTGGTCCCACTTTAAACAAAGTTTCCAAACCACTGATTCTAGTTCATCCATCTCACTTTATAAATGTTGAAACTGAGGTCCAGGGAGGTGTAGGGTCTGACCTTTCCCAGTTCATAGGGCCAATTAGCAAGAGAGCTGAGATAAGAAGTCTTGTCTCCTGACCTGGGCAGCTCTCCTTCCACTGGCTCACGGTTAATTATCATCAAGCGCTGCGTGGCTGGCCACCCCAGCTGGACTCTGGCTCCTGGAAGGGAGGATGGGGTCGATACATTTCTGGTACCACTGCTGGTCTGTTGCCTGGCTCCCTGCTGGGGAATTAGCACCATCTAGTTGATTGCAAGTTGTGGTAGCTTCCTGGGAACTGAGGTGCTGGGGGGAATTCAAGGCAGAACACAGGCATCCCTCAAGACCTCCAAGTTAATAGTTTGGAGGTGATGCTTTCCACACACCAGGCTTTCCAGGTGAATGTGACTTGCCAACTTTTCAAGGACTAGGAAAGGGTCTTCAGAAGGTATTCATGGTTTTTTCTTCCACTGGCCTTGAGCCTCTGTCCCAGAACTGTCGTCCAAGTCAGGCCTGAGCTCCCTGGACTGACATGCAGCTAATTTCTAGCCTATATCCAGAGCTCTGTGCTTTTCCATTGTTGGCCTCATTAACTATACAATGATGATTGCTGACTCCCCAGCTGGCTGTCTTCTTCCGTTTTTGTTTTTATAGTAGATCTTTCTTGAGCTTCTATCTGTCCCTCTGGTAACACTTTATCTCTATATTCACACATGTTAACCATATGCCAAGGAACAGAAGTTTCTGAGCTTCTCGTAAATGGTGCTGATGAGGGATTGGATCCAGTTAGGCCACTGGATTCTGAATGGGGATTATTAGAGACTGATGTGAGAAACAAAGCTCCCACAATGGAGCGTTCCTCTTAAATTGTATTCTGCCCCAGAGACCTGGGGCTGAATGTTCCAGATAGATAGAGCTTCCTGCTTCACAAAAGGGTCCCATTTACCAGACATGTATAATTTAGGTTAATTTGAAATTTAGTCTAAATTGAGCAGTCTCTTTGCTTACTCCCAACACAATGATGATTTATTGGCATATGCATAATGCATGGGATTCCATGAATCCACAAGGGCATTAATATTTTACATCCTGGAGGCCTTTCTCAGAAGATCTCTGTGCCTCTGGATGTTTCTACCTGCCCCCTACCATCTACACACACATACACGCACACATACACACACACAGACACACACACACACTTCGTTTTGGAGGTAGACCAAGCTACCTCCAACCACAGGTGGGTCAAGAATTAGAAATCATGATTTAGAGGACTAGGGTGGCAGTGTCAAACTTTCTCTTCTCTCTCGTTTGTTTGGTTTTTTTTTTCCCCTCTTTTGAAAGATGTATGACCAACTCCTGGTTGGTTCACTAAGACCCATTTCACTACCATTCCCCTTGTCCTTCTGTCTGATAGACTCTAGAAAGCAAAATACCTAAATTTCTAGCCTTGCTTGTCACCCCCAACAAATCTAGGGTGGCCATGTGGCATCCTTTTGGACAATTGGATATTGGCAGAGGTCCCAGGTAGAGCTTCCATTCCCGGATAAAAACATCAAGCCTTGTAAGAAGAAAGATTTTGTCTCATATTTTAACCTATCTTTCATCTTCCTGATTGTGATATAGAAACAGGCCAGAAGGTGAAATAGTCTTTTTGCAACCACGAGGCTGACGACAGAAGCTCCATGGTAAAGATAGCAGAGCGAAAAAATAGGAGAAGCCTGGTTCCCTGACGACCGTTTTGAGCAGCTGAACTGCTAATCTGAACCTCTTATTACCTAAAGAAACAAACTCTACCTTTTTAAACTATTGCTTGTTCAGTTCTAGATGATAGTCAAATACGTGGGTGCAAGATATATGGTAAATTTTTTCAATATCCCACCTTTCCCGCAAGGGAATTTCTTGGCTCAGAAGCCACGTGGTTACCAATAAAAGCCCTAGATTAGAAGTAAGAATCTGAGGTTCTAGTTCTGGATTTGCCGTAAACTTGGACCCATAAGGCTATTAGAACTATGCATCCTGCAGGCCTTTCTTGGACAAATCATTTTCCGTATCTTTGCCCTCATCTGTAAAGTGAGAGTGTTGGACCACTTCTGAATTCTCTAGGATTACATGAAGCTTTCCCAGTCCACTGAGAGGGGATAAGTTGTGAAATCCTTTCTTTTAGTACCACTGAAACCCTTTCTATCAATGGCATTCTCTAGCTACCATTTCTCCATCTAATGTGGTAGAGAGTTAGAATACAAAATGGGAGGAGATTATGTCAGTCATATAAGGCTGTGTGATAATCCACTCCCTAAAAACTAGTAGCTTAAATTGAAACAAAACCTATTTATTAATTCTTACGATTCTGTGGATTGGCTGGCAGGTCTTCTGGTCTTGCCTGCACTCACTCATGTGGCTGCATTCAACCTCCAAGAGGAGGTCTTGAGGAATGCAGGTGTATCGGTGCTGGTTGTTGGCTGGGGTGTCTCAATTCTCTCTGCTTGTCTTCTCCATCCATCAGGATAACTCAGACTTCTTTATGTGATGACTCTGGTTTCCAAGAGAGTAAAATAGAAGCTGCAAGATATTTTAAGGCCTTGGCCCAGAAGTTCTAAAATAACATTTCTATTACATGTCATCATAAGACCCTAAAGCCTCAACTAATCCTAGTGTCAGGGTTGATGTCCTTGATCTTATGTTCTGCATCAGGTCCAGATGTAGATGAGGTCCCATGTGTGTTGCTGCTCCCATGGGGCTACTAGTGATTAAGAGAACTGTGAATTAAAAAGACATATCTTTTTAAGTGTACATTCCACCTACATACCCAATATACAATGTACCAATATACAGTGGGGGGGCAGAGCAAGGACAGTCGTAGTAGATAGACATTTCCAGATAAAAGGCAGGGGAACAAGAGGTACACACTGGTCCAGAGAAACTCTGAAATCCAGCCAAGCACGTGTTGCCAGTTCCCTCAACTCCAGGGGCACAGGGTTTCCCTTAACTAGAGTCCAGTTCTGCTCCCTTGAGGGGGACCCTCATCCCTTGACCTCCTTAGTTCTTGGCTGTGTCCTCTGCACTTTCGGCTCTGTCCTTTGGACTCTTGGCTCTACGCTCTGAAGTGTCTTTCCTTTTCTACAAGAAGTGGTCTGTGTTTGTAGCTGAGAAGATTTTTCAATTTGTTTCCTGCCTATAGAAAGTTGGGATGGGGCAGAGGCCTTTTTTCATTGTGAACTGTCACAATGAAATGTTCTTTTTAGTAAGAATTGATACAGGCTTTTAAAAACATTGTGAGTTTTCTATGTATGAGATTACTGTCCACTCCATTTGATAAATGCCACATCCAACATTTCTTCTGAGGCAGGACTATCTCTATCTTGGGCTGTGAGTCATGGACTGTCGGAAAGGGTCTATGATACACTGGCTAAAATCTTCCTGAGTTCTTAACCAAGGGTCTTATGGCCATGCTCTTGATTTGATCTTAACTCTGAGAGGTGTTTTGCATGCTCAAGGGATATGAATCATGTGGTCAAAGGGTAGATAGTGGTAGATTGTTTCCAAAGATGGCTGCAGAAACCCTTCCACTGTGCATGCTTTTTTGCCTTCTTGCAATGTGACAGTGCCATTTTTTCCATGAAGTGGTAGAGTTTATCTCCCCTCCCCTTGAATCTAAGCTGGCCCTGTGTCTTGTTTGACCAACAGAGTCAGGTAGAAGGGAATTTTTCTCCCCCTGTCTTGGAGCTTTAAGCCACCTTGCAAAGAAGCATGGTTATCCTTCTAGAGAAATGCTGTAGAGAGAAAGGCCCTACCTGGCAGCAGTGCTAACCAGACAGGTGTGTGAGGCCACCTTGGATCATCCAGCCCTTGTCGAGCTTGCCTATGACTGTAGTTACCTGAATAACTCCAGCCAGCAACACAGGGAGCAGGATGCTCAGCTGAGCCCAGCAAACCCACAGCATCATGAGAGATAACAAGTTGTTATTTTAATCCATTGGGTTTTGGAATAGTTTGTTATGCAGCATTAGATCACTGATACAGGATGATGGCCTTGTTTTCTGTATCTCAGACTCTTGGTCCTTTGACTGCTTGTGAAAGTAGCAGTTTTCTTTGCAAGGCCCAAATTACCTGGAAGCCCAGACATTATCTTCCTAAACCTTTCCATTGGGGCCCAGCAGGTGTTTAATAGCCCTCCCTAGAGTCTGCCACCCCTCCCTACCTAGCAACCTGTTCCCCATGGACTTGAGAGGATGCAGTGAGAACAGTCATAACAGCTGGTGAAACAGCTGCAAGACAGAAAGGCACTGGGAGTGTAATTACTTAGAAGTGAGTAGCGGGGGTGCTGGGGATGAGGCTGAAACCTTAAGCAGGGGCTGGGAAGGATTGAATGGCCCTGGGAAGGCCCCATCCCCTCTGGGAATTCACCAGCATTCCTCGATACTGGGGACTGTCCATTCCTTGAATAAACCACGTCTTGCCTTGCCTGATGCCCTTCTCTTGCCTGGTGCTGTTCCCCTACCTGGAATGCTCCATCCCTCTTGTTCAGCAGAGGAAATCCTACTTCATTTTAAAGACTCATTCACACATCTTCTCTGTGATGTTTTTTTTTAACCTGCCTGGGCAGAGTCAGCTGATCCTGTTCTGTTCTCACCGTGTACTCCTTAGAATGCTATTAGCTTTTATTACAGTCTGACTTGTCTGTTGGGTGCTTTACTAGTTAAGATTATATTTAAATGAGTGTACCATAAAGCTCTAAAATAATAACATCTTAAACAAGGTAGAACACTCCCTCTCCTATATAAGAAAGCTTGGTGGGGGCGGGCAGTAAGTCCTGGGCTGGTAGGTACCCCACAGTGTCAGGGCTCAGACTCTTTCTAGTCTGTGTTCTACTGTGCATAGGTTCCATTCTGAAGGTCACCTCAAGGTCAAAGGTGGCTGCTGGAGGTCCAGCCTTCACATCCACATTCCAGCCATCTGGAATGAAGAAAAGGGCACATTCTTTCCCTTGAAGCACAATCTTTAGAAATTGCACATATCTCCTCTGTTTATGTCTTTAATCTGAGCTTCAGGTGAAGCTGAGAAATATGGTCTTTAATCCCAGCTAAAACTGAGAATTATATTTCTAAGAAAGAGGGAGAGGATTCATATAAGGGGGTCAGTTATTGGTATTTGTCAAAGTATTATTTGTCCTCCTCATTAGAATGAATTTCTTGAGACCAGAAAACCTATTCTATTCATCCATGTTTTTCCCACAATGACCAACTCTGTGCCTGATACACTGTAGATATTCAGTGAACAATGATATAGCAAATCTGCTTGCTGATTTGAGGCCAATATCTCTAGGATGGGGTAACACAATTCATTATTAATAACTCAGTAAAAATTTGTCTCTGGTCTTCAAGTCCTGGCTTCCTATTTTTCTTTCTGTATTTCTATACTTTCTCTCTGACTTTTCCCTACCTACTCTCTCTTGCCCCTGGGTTCTCAGGCCCTGAATCTATTATCACACCATCTCACAATCTCTCTGCTGGGCTGTCCAGGGTCTGGATCTAGGGAGCTAAAGACTGGGAGGTGCTGTGTTGTTCTCATTGGGTGAGGAGTTGGTGGAGGTGTGGTGTTTGAATTAGAGGCCAGAGAACCTGGGTGATAGGTTCAGTTTGGCCACAGGTAAATCTGTGACACTAGTAACCTGTGTTTATTATCTTCACCTTGATTTCTTCTTCTGTAAAATTCTAGAGATATACACTATCCTCATCCTAGGGATTCAGAATGTGCAACAGGATATTAAAGACCATGTCCATTTAACATGTATGTGTATGTATATATGTGTATATATATGTAACAAACAGTTGCAAGGTGTTATTTTTAGGTGTATATATAACAAACAAACAACGAATAAAAGTGTATCCTCCCCCACTGCAACTGGTTTCCAAAGCATGTGTTGAATGGAAAGGGATAGGAAGATCCTTGACCTACACCTTCTTCCTCTTCCCTCAGTGCTCTTTCCTGAGCTGCTTGTGTTGTAGCTCAGAAACCAGAAGCCCTTCTTTGTCCCAAGGCGTTACTCCCGGTCATTTCCACTGATGGGCTTGGAGTGACAGGGTGATACACTGCACTGAGATGGGGAAAGTTTTCTCCGGCTGGTCCTGGAAACCTCCCTGACATAGATTTTCTTGGGGCTCAGAAGCTTGACAGATGTGAAACAAAGGTGGCCTGCAGGGCCCTAAGGCTGGATTGGCCCACTTATCCACCCACTGGATGTTTTAGGCACTGCTTGGCCTTTGAAGGATTTACTGTGTCATTGGAGAAGGAAAGAGAAAAATCAATGGATGAAGGAGGTCTAAAGTCCATGCAGGCAGATGGGCTGAGTAGGCTCTTGTGACCTCTTTGCTTGTTGCCCTTCTCTGCGCAGGGGATGTAGCAGAGTGGGAAAGAAAGTGATCCTTCCAGAAAGCCAGTGAGTATCAGGAATGGTCTTTTGAGCTGCCATCCCAGGCTTTCCTGCAGGCACGGCTGCCTTGACTGCCATGCTCTCCATCACTGTGGTCATAGAGAAGCAAGTGGGAGCCAGAGGGAAACAAAGATCTGGTGGTGAAATGAAGACAGGGAAAAGTTAGCACACAGCATCCTGGATGTTGCTGGAGGTGAGTGGCAGGCTTAGCTAAGAGTGTGTCAGCAATCAAAGCAGAGGAAAACACGACAACAAAGTAATAGGACTTATCAGGTCCACATGAAAGATCAAAATCCTACTCCCATCCTACTTGCTAGGAGAACACAGCTTTCTCTGCTATGAAATGGGTTCCTCTGAAGGGTTAACTGTGACATCCTTCAAGTCATTGCTATCCTGCATAGGACACGCCGTGCCCTCCTGTTTTGCCCCTCTAAGGGCATGATGCCAAAGTCCAATCCTAATAAAAAGCAGTGCAGAGAACAAAGCCACATGATTTTAACCTGGAACAATTATAGCCCTCTGTGGCTCTTCCTTTTCCCCTAACCCTTTTGCTTGGATATTTACCCCCATTATTACCCATAAGTGCATATTAGGTCCTTAAGGCTAGACAGAACCAAGAAATATTCCTGATCTAGAAAGTGAGACTGAAAGGAGGGATTTGGGTTTCTTGGGAGCACTGCAAGAGAGAAAAATTTTGGACTCCAAAGATCTCCATTTCTGTGATCCATGAATGGAAACCCTTTGTCTGCATGCCCACTCCCAACCTGTGCTGCCTCTAGCTGTCTCCTCTGGGTCTTGACTCAGGATCAGAGCTGGGCAGAGGCTCTAGATGTAGGCTGGGGAGAAGTTGCCCTGCTCAGGCAGACTAACCCCTGGGGCAGGAAACTCTGGGCTGCAAAGAAGCAGATGATAATTCCAAACCCCGGTTCCACTGAGAGGTGGCAGGAATGTAACCTGAACGTGCTGCTGGAGCAGATGCAGCCTCTGGAATGCCCTTGAAATGTAAAATGGTGAACATAAAGGGAACTCGGGGACCAGCAGTCTCCATCGAGAGGAATTAATCACCTGGCCAGTTCCAGCAGATGAAACTAAAAGATCACGCCACATGACCCGCTCCCTGCACGACTGTCTGCTAACCATCACCCCCTTCTCTGGCCCTGCTCAATTCTGGGCTGGCGAGGGTGGCCATGGGAACAACGAGGTCATAGCCAGGGTTCTGGAGAAGCCAAGGTCTAGCAGACAGCTCCTTGAGGGACAGGCAAATGCTATGGCAGAGCCAGGAGATTTGGGAAAGTGGGGTTAGCAGGATGGGGTATCTGTCACAGGGGGAAAGAGAGAGAAAGCGGGATGGAAAAGAGGGCAAAAAGGAAGGAGAAAGAGAAGGAGAAAGATCAGGGGACACCAGCAGGTGCAGCCAATGGAGAAGGAAGAAGCGACCTAGGAAGAAGGAAGAAGACTCGGGGTAAATCTGGCCCAAATCTACCAGTTTTGGAAAGGGAACCCAAATATGTGATTGTGAAAAATCCTGGAAAAGCAGTTAATGCTTTTGGAATGTTCATGGCTCTGCCATTTGACCCTTAAAGAAGAGGAAAACCCAGAGGCCCTCTCTTTCCTAAAACAGTTTGGTCACCATGGATCCTGCAACTCTAGTGGCAGAACCTGGCTGGGGACCAGCTTTGGGACGGCTGGCAGGCCCTCCAAGTCTTTCTTGCAGAGAGGAAGCACACCTTCAGAGGAGGAATCCTGGGCAAGGAGTCAGGACAGAAGCACATGCAGGAGACCAGGCAAATCACTGAGCTCCCCCTGCCTCATTTTCCCTACCAGTAAAATGGAAACTACTCTCTTACTCCTCTCCTTACATTTCGGCAAAGACCAAATGAGACCGTTTTCTTTGTCCGCCCATCCATCCATCCATCCATCTATCCATCCATCCATTGCAAAAAACGTTATCAAAGACTCATTTAAACCATTTAAACCAGGCACTGAACTGAGTGGTAAGCGTCCTTATTCTCAAGAAGCTCAGTCTCATGGGAGAGTCACATATATGGACAGATCTTAAAGTTCAGTGGGATAAATGTTCAAACAGCAACATGCATAAAGCCTTGCCCTTATCTGTGCTAGGATAAAGGCCAGCCTCCTCTGCATGGCTTATAAGTGTCTCTGTGACCTGGATCTGTCACCCACATCTTCCCCAAGAACCTCTTCCACTTGGCCTCATATTTAGACTATACCAAACTGTCTGGGATTCTCCATAGACAGGTGGGCTCACATCTCTGCACCTTGGCTATGTTGCTTTCCAAGCCTGAAATGCCAGCCTGGGACTAGTGAAAGCCAAGTGGGAATACACTGAACATTCAAACTCGTTTTAAGGGTACAATTAAGTACCTGCTTGGATGTCCGGGACCAGACTGCTGCTGAGATAGGACTCGGACTCTCTAAATCCTTCTCCTACTTCTGTCCACAGATATAAGGGCCCCAGAGAGAGAGGCCAGACAATGGTGCAAGGAGAGAGGAGAAATATTCAGATCCAGACCTTGTGGGGAAAGTTCTGTCTTCCCTCAGAGCACATGTGATTGTGGAAACTCCTTGGCTATTCAATCCAACTCGAGTTTGTGCTTATCTTTCATTCATTCATTCATTCATTCATTCATCGATCATGGTGCTTATTCAGAGGTGACTACTGCGGCTCCAGCTCTAGTCTTCAGTCTAGGATGTGGAGGAAGAATAGATCAGAGCCTCACTTCTTGTTGAGCTGTGTGATAAATAGTGTGACAGAGGCATATGCTAAACAGGGGTCATCAGAGCACAGAGGAGGATTCCCAGAGGTAAACTGTAACCTGGGTCTTTAAGAACAGCAGGAATTTCCCAACACGATAAGGATTGCATGGGTGTAGGGAGGGGATTCCTGAAACAGAGGGATGATCTCATGCAAAGCTTGGAGGCATGAGAAACTGTGGCAAGTTCAAGAGGTTGGAGCTAGTTCAGACTGGCTGGAAGGTAGGGATGGAGAAGGGGCTGTGTGCATGTGGGGAGGTGGGGTGGGGGTTAGGATGTGTGCACGTTTGGGTGGGTGCAGGGGGCCTGAGGTGGCAGTTGGTAGCAGAATGCCCAAGACGGTGGCATTTGAGGTTGGAGAGGTAGAGTCCAGATGATCACAGGGTAGTTCAACTTTGTTCTGTGGGTAACGAGGACCTTCCGGAGGATTTTAAGCAGGGAAATGATGAGGTCACATTTCCCTATTGATTATATTTTGTGTCCAGTAATATAGGTATTTAAAGAGGTAGACTAGGGATATTTCTTGCTTTTGTGGCCTTTAAGGTTTGATTGAAATGACGCGTACACTCAGTGCCCTTCTACCTTCTCCTCTGGGTTTGTCTACATGTTTGCAATTTGAGTGTCCTAGCCAGCTTTCCCCAGGCTGTGAACCTCGGGCCAGAGGCCACGATGCACTGCTGGATTTGTCCTGTGCCTCCCCAGAGCATGAACCTCATCCTCCACCCATTGTCGCAGGTTGGGGGTCTGTTGTGAAGGGACAGACCCCTCTCTAAACCCCAACCAGAGGCCCCTGGCTGCTGCTGTGTCCACTGTCAGGTAACAGGAAACAATGGTTGCCTGACCTACCTCAAGCCAGGTATGCAGGGCATCTCAGAGGCCCCAGTTAGTCCCCACTGTCCCCCCGATGCTCCAGGATCAATCCTGGCCTCCTTCCCTTTGGAGAGCTTTCTAGAATTTGGCTTACATCCTGATTGAACCATCCATTCTTCGCCAGCAAATAATTTGTCATGGACTGGACTAGGTGTTTTCCAGCATTCCAGGGAACCTCTGCGCAAAGCTGAATGAGAGAAAACAAAGGTATAAGGATTATCACAAACCATTTGGTGGAGGAGCTTAGAGATGGGGAAGAGTGTTGGCTAAATAAGGAGCCCAGCCAGTTCCCTTAAACATTCAGCCAAGACTTCCGTGTGTGCATTCTTTCTGCTGCTCCCAGAACCCACTCTGCTCCTGCCACACCTCTGTCTCTGCTCTAGTGCTTTGCCTGGCTCTCTCCTGCCCTGGTTTCCAACCTCCCCCTCTGGCAGTGCCTCCCAAATGGGGTCAAGAGCTTGGGCTAGGGGCTTCCTTCTGTCTTCCCCAGCCTCCCAGGACTTGCCTGCTCCATGTCTGAGTCACCTTCAGAGCACACACACACTTCTCATTCGTGGTTCCTCTCTAGTGCCCCAAGCAAAGTGAGTGCTTTGTGATGGTTGGAAGGAAGTGATGGGAAAGTGGTTCATCTTCTGAGGGTTGAGGATTTAGCAGCTGCCTTGAGTTTCTTCCTTTGTGAAGGGACAAAGAGAACGGGATCCATCTGAAGCAAGATTGTACGGTACATAGTTTGTCTTCAGTGATGGCCCCAAACCCCCTATTTCGGTGGGCTTTACCATTCCTTCATTCATCCCTGCTTCCATGGATGGCTTTTAGGTCTGATCTCCACCTGTCAAGTTATCCTACCAGACACTGTAATTTATAAACACTCACATGGGCGACGGGGTGAATTCCAAGTCATGGGTCTTCAGGATTTATGAGGTCACCTTGTAGCACCTTCTCTGCTGGGGAGCAGGCTGGTCAGGGCAGACAGTGGACACAGCCTATGAGCTCTCTGATGGCCACACTGCCTCTGCATCCCAGCGCCTGCCTCAGAGATAAGCACAGGCTGGATGGGGCAAGGTGGATCATGAAGGTTTTTGAATGAATGAATGGAGATTCCATTTTTTAAATGAACAAATGAGTCCTCTACTCCTCCTGTGTTTTAACTGCAGCTAAAATTGGTTCTTATTTTTTTTCCCCTCAAATATGTAAACCTCTGAGATTCTCAGCATTCTTGAATGACACTTTCCTTCTCCTGGTATTGGGAAAAAGGTGATCCATCCAGATACTTACAGAGGTACTCACAGTTCTTCTTGGAAACCTCATATGGGATAAATGATGCTAATTTATGCATATTTATAGGCAACTAACTCCATACCCTAGTGAGCTACATAGTCTTGTGAGTTCAAAGTTAACCTTCCAACAATAGGAGCAGAATTTTAATTGGAAAAGGTAAGGCAGGCATCTGGCAGATGTGCTGTGTTTAGGGGGGCATTCTATTAAGGAGTCACTGAAATGGCTCTGTAGCTGTTGTAACAGATTCTTATTTAAATGAGATTTCACTTTTTTTTTTTTTTTTAATGAAGAGAAAGTCACCCGCATTTGCAATGTTTTTCAACGAACTGAGATTTCTTTCTCTTTTTTTAAAATTGTAATTGATTTATTTTGTAATACAATATTGTCTAACATACACAGGCTCATTTGAATAAATTATTCATCAGCTTTTTTTTAGTGATGCTCCAGTTCCTGCCTGCTGGAGCTCCATTGGTCCCTTTGCCACTGAGGCGCAGGAGACGTACACAGCCATGGCAAACAACATGAATCAAAAGCCAGAGCAAGTTGCTCTTAACTAAAGCTATGAAGGACTGGGTTATTTATAAGGACACTTGATGGATTCCATTTCTAATGAGGGCATGGGAAGGGCGGAGTCAGGAGGTGGTGCCCACTTACACACCTATCCCAAGTTATTATCCTAAGGTAACCAGCTGCACTGTGAAGGCAGGCTCAGCAAGTGCATACCAAAAGGACAGCAAATTTATTGATTTCTTCAGGTGGATGAATTAATTTCTCGGGCTGCTATAACAAGATACCATAGACTGGGTGGCTTAAACGGCAGAAATTTATTGCTCACAGTTCTGGAGGCTGGAAGTCCAAGATCAAGGCTCTGGCATATTCAGTAGCTGGTGAGGCCTTGCTTCCTGGTTCATAGATGGCTGTCTTCTCACTGTGTCCTCACATGGCAGAGAGAGAGAGAGAGACAGCCCTCTGTGGTTTCTCTTTCATAAGGGCACTAATCCCATTCGTGAGGGCATCACCCTCATGACCCAGTCACATCCCAAAGGCCCCACCTCCTAACAGCAGCACACTGGGGATCAGGGCTTCAACATATGGACTTTGTGGGGAGGGACACAGACATTCGGACCATAGCACCGGACCCTACTTTTATGATTCAGAATGTAGTTTCAAAGCTGATCCCAGATTTGGGTGGCCTGTGAAAAGTGCAAAGGTCTGACACATATTAGTCTGAGAGTGAAAGTTGCTGTAAATACTACCCCTCCTCCACACCCCAAGGCTGAGGTCAGGAAGGGCTCTCTGGGGCCATGCTGTCCCTCCCCTCCCTCCAGTCCTCTCATCAATGTCAGCAGGTAAGTATGAGGCAAAAGAACCCCCTAGCCTGGGGAGTGAGCTGCCTGCCCCTGGCTGGCCTGGCATTTCCAGGACCGACGTTCTCTGATGGGTCATGGTGGGCAGTGACCTTCTCCCAGAGGCAGGAGCTCTGAGAGGGCAGCTTGGGGAAGGGCTCCTGTGACTCTGGGTCTTGCTCTTACACCAGTGGGAACTTCAAGGAGGCTGTGACTTCTCTCCTTCCCACCAAATAAAATGTTCATTCACTCTGAAAGACTCTCTGACAGAGTCCCTTCTCCAGACCAGCTGTCAGTTGCTAGAACAACCCCAAGATCAGGATATTCCCCACAGGACTCTTTTATTATTTTTTAAAATATTAATAGAACTAATTAAATATAGAGGTGTGCTCCAGCCCTAATCTCTGGCTTCTCATCTTTCCTCGCCTCCCTCCTTCTCCCCGCTGGGCCCCAGCATGTATTGTCAAAATGTCAAGTGAGGAGGGAAGGAGAAAACCAGGGGAGATAACACAGAATTGGTATGCTGGGCCGAGGCCATGGACACAAGGGACTTCTTTTAACCCAGTCCATTAATCAATCTCTCCATAGAAATTGAATTAACTGTCTTTCATCAACATCACATCCCAGGACTTGAAAACACGGTGAGCACACAAGAATGTAAATGCAGCGAGGTGTGTGCCTTCCTTCTGTGTAAGTGAACGTGTGGGGCTCCTGGTCTTTGGTCCAGTGCATGGGGAGCAAAGGCTTGAGAGTCAGAAGGGGCTGGCCTTGGTTGGGTGGCCTTGAACTTGAGCCACCGAAGCAATCTGCCATTATGTTTTGCTTGCTCACAGCCACTGGGAAGACTTCCTACTCTCCTTCCTCCTTTAACCTAAACACGTTCACCACTGAATATATTCTCACTGTAATATTTTTTCTTTAGACTTGAGTTACACAAAAAAACAACCGGCCCATGCCCTGCTGCACCCCCAGCTGCCTCCTTCATCCCTGCTAAGATAAAGCTCTTTTTCTGGGTCAGCAGGCTCTGGCATGTACTGAGAATCTCTCAGTGCAAGTATGAAAGGATCTCTCTCAGTATTTGAGAGGAAAATTCAGACATTATTATATGTGTATGGAGATGCAGCTCCAGAGAGAAGTCAACCACAAGAGGTGTTGCCTAGAGATTTGGATATTTCATTCATTTAATCAGTTAACTAATAGATATGTATTGGCTGTCTGCAGGGTTCCAGGATCTGTTACACCTCAAGGGCACAAGGATTAAAAAAAAGAACAACAATGAAAAACAACCAAAAGACCCCACAATGCAGTCCCTGCTCTGATCATCTACTGTGGGAGACTGGTAGAATAAGAATTCACTGTACAGTGTAATACGTATTAAAATAGAATGTTGCAGCCCATGGGGTGAGGATGGGGAGCAAACGAGGGAGTGATTACTTGGCCTGATGGAGCAAGGAAAGAAGGTATGTTCTGGAAAGACAAACCAAGCATTTGCTATAGGGAGAGAGGGATTGGAAGCAGATGCTAAAAGAGAGAATTTTGTTCTCCCTCATGTTCCATTCTCCATAGAACAATTAGATAAAAATATGGTCATGCCATTCCCATGCTTACCACCCCAGGGGCATTTCATTGCCCTCAGACCTCTATAGCCACATCTAGGATGTGCTTCTTGATTTTCACCCCAGGGAAGGCTGGTGTGGCTTCACTGAGCCTGGTCCAGCCTCGAGGCTTCACACCTGCTGTTCCCTCTGACTGTTCATGCCCACCTCACCCCCATGCCTGCCCCTGCCATTGCCTGGCTGAGTCCTACTTATCCTTCAGGTATCTACAGGGAAAATTCCCCTGGTCTCCCAGAACGGGTTAGGCCCTCCAGTCACATCTCAGAGCCCACAACAGCCTGTGCTTCTCCTCCTGGAATGATCACCGTTGTAATTATTGTTTAAAACCCATCTCCCCATCTCCAGACTTGAAGTCCCATGAAAAGAAAGACTGTATCTCTCCTGACCACTTTGTTAACGTCAGGGCCTGGCCCAGAGTAGGTGTTTACTAAATGCTGCATAAATCTTTGCATAAATCATGCTTCAAGAGGTTGTTTCAGGGACGTGGTGAATGTGGCCAGTAGCAAGTAGCTTGCCTACTGCAGGGATGAGCAGCCTTGCCATGTGGGACTGGGTGAGATTGCATGTCAAGCTAAGCAGTCTGGACTTTGTCCCATAGGCAAAAGGAACCATGCAAAGCTTATGAGCAAAAGAGTGAATTAATCTGATTTGTGTTTTAGAAATAAAACTCTAGGGCAATTGATTCCCACGTTAACTATCCAAAGTTGGCTCTTGTTTGATTTCCCAAGTTCTCACCCTCCCAGTTAAGCAAAGTGAAGGAAAATGAGTTTTGGGTTTCAGTGGTGGGCAGGTTCATAACTCAGTGGGGCACATCATCTTCTGTTTGTCACCTCCCTCTGCCCCCACTCTACCTAACAGGCTCCCCATTACCCAGTTTGATTTTAAGGCACAATTGGCACTGTGTCTCACCTCGTGGGCTGCTGTGCACTGCCCTGCCTCCATGCCATTGCTTGCACTGTTTCCTCTGCCCAAGAGCCCTCACCACCACCCCTGCCTTTCCCAATACTGCCTGTCCTTCTTGGTCCAGTCTAAGGCCCACTGCCTCTGTGGAGTCGCCCTGACCACTGCAGCCCATCTTGCTCTGTGGGACTCACAAAATGCTCATGTTCTCTGCCTTTCAAATACTCATGGAACATAGAGCCAGGCCATGGAGGTCACGTGGGCCCACCCCCTCTTTTAATAGGAGGGGAAACTGTGGGGGAATAAGTTGCTGGGGTCATACAGGCGGGGGGCAGCAAGACCAGACCACACTCCCTATGGCCTGGCCCAAGCCCATCGCTCTTCCCTTCACGGCATTTGCCTACCCAGGCCCTTGGGCATGGGGTCTCTTGTACTACTTAACTTTTCAGCACATGACCAGTTCCTCCAATAAAATCACAAGCTCCTGGGAAACCTGAACCATAGAACATCTCATTTATCTGAGTATAAATGTCTGACCCATAGTAGTTATTCAATAAAGAATCATTGATGTGAGACATTTCAGATGGGAAGTAGTTCTTTGCTCTGCATCCGTGTCTGCTCTGTCCGTTAGGGCAGTGATGGCTGGGGGAAAAGATCATTGATTTAGATGCATGAGTTGAGAGAGCAGGGGGCTGGCTGTTGAGGGTGTGCCTTTAGGTCTCCCAGAAGGCAGGTCTGGACCATCCTTTGGGAATGTCTGAGGGTCCTTAGAAGGAGGGGGTCTGTGCTGGTTTCTCTCCACTTGCCACACCCTTCCTTCTCCCTGATCCATTCTCTGTCTTCCTCTGCCTGCTCTGTGTCCTGGAATCTGACTTCACCTAGAGGGCATCACCTGGACTCCCTTGCTGGCTGGCTTCTGGTGGACTCAGCCAGTGGAGAAAGGAGTGGAAGGTCAAGGTATTTATTCCGCTGACTCCAGCCCTCCACGCCTGCCTCCACTTCCTGCGGTGGCTGCTTCCTCAGGCTCTAGCTCTTACCTGGCTCAGGTTACACTGGTCCTTCTCTGGTGCCCCCGTAGGCACCACAGCCATGCTGTCTTCCTGCTATTGTGGTCACAGGTGGCTTCCATCCCTTGTTGATTCCCCACACCCTCTAATAGGCCTTGGATCAACTTCCTCTTTGAGCAAGACATCTGTTCTGCTGGGATTTGGTGTGATGTAAAGTCTTAAGGAAATTCACAAGACCAGACTGGTGAGGAGGAAGATAGTGTGGGACCAAGTATTTTTGGCAATGATGCCAGATGTTGAGGAACACCTGGGGATCTCACTGAGCCTGCCCCTGAGTTTGGACATGGGGGACAGTGTGGGCCAGAAGAGTACCTCCCCATCCTCCCCTTTCTTAGCTGGCCACCTGTCTTTTGGGGGGCTTTTATTTCATTAAAGAGGCATTTATTCAAAAAATGAGTAAGATATCACTACTCTCCAAGGAACTCACAGTATAAAGGGAATGAGAGACACATGAATGAATTACACTGGCAGGTAAGTGAAGGGGACAAGGTAGATGTGCCAGGTGTGGCTGGATGTGGAAGTCACCAGCCACATGTCTCCAGACTGGCATGGACCCTGATGGGGAAAGAGCTCTGGCTTTGGAGGAGGAAGATGTGCTTGGGTCTTTGGGGTCCTTAATAACCCTCTGAGCCTTGTTGGTGAACTGAGAAAAATAATACCTTGCTGGCAGGCTTGGAAGACCTAAATGAGACGCTGTGTGCAAAGTACTGGGGCCGGGGGTCCTAGTAAGTCCCAGGGTGATCCGGGGAGAAGGACCTAGCACAATGGAGTTGATGTATAAACATTTGATGAATGAATGAGTGAAGGAATGAATGAGTGAATGAAGAGAGAGAAGAGAGAAGCAGCTGCCCCCATGTGTGGGAGTGGGCTCCATGGTGAGCAGCCCAGAGCTCTAACTCCAACAAGAGAGGGATCAATTCCCCCTCCCACCGTGGTGTTCTCTATACAGATGGCTCCCAGGCAGGGAGTAGAGGAAAGGGAGTGGACCAAAGCAGAAGTGACCGAAAAGTGAATTAAGTGCTGATTCTTGGGTACTCAGGCTTACACCTTTGATATAAAGTCAAAACTTACTAGTTTATTTATTACGTTTGGTTAAGAACCAAGACAATGGAGGATGGAATATACCAATTTCATTAAAAATATAACTTTCCCCCCTTCCTTTTTTCTTCTTTAAAAACCCTGGGCAACTGACCTAGTTTTTCATTCCCTTTGAACTCAACTAAGGCAGCTCTTCTTCAAAGCAGGGTTGTAACACTCAGGTTCTCTGCTTTATGTGGGTCAGGGTGACTCTTCCCGTTACTAAAAAAGATGAGCTTCGAGCACCATCTTTTTAAGCAGCGCTGGTGCCCAGAACTCTTTTGGAATTTTCTTTTTTAACATCCTTGCTACCTTAAGTGGTTAAGTCATGGTAGTTAGCAGGAAAAGTGTGGCAGAGGAAGTGTTTACTGTTTGATTTTCTACTAAATGAAGTTTTAGAAGGGGATGGGCAGAACAGACAAAGTTCTGCATGACATCTTTACCTTTTTCTGTGGTCCCTGGTGGAGGTGGTGGAGATGTTACCTGTCTTTCACACGGAGTGGAGGAACACCTCCCGAGCAGTGAGGGAAGCATTTCACGAGCAGTGTGATCGTGGATAAGTCACAAAATTACTTGTGGTGCTCCATCTGAAAAGGTTCCTTACAGCCCTATGGTTCTCTGATGGCTCTGAGATTTTGATGTGGGTTGGGAGTGGAAAGGCATCTTGCAAGAAACTCTCAAGATAGAAACATCCTTCCTTTTCCCAATAGCACTACTGTTACCTTGCCATGCCATCCCTGCAGGAAGCAGGGCTGGGTGAATAGACAGCAGGGATGAGTGGTCTTCTCCCTGTATAATCTGAGCTATTCTTAAAGGCTAATCTGTTCCCAAATCTCTCCTGGACTTCCGTGCTTCTAGCTGGAAATTTCATCATAGAAAGTCATTCCTTGGAGTGGGACATTACTGAATTCAGGGGTTTCTAATTAAAACGAATTTTGGCGCTAGTTATTTCAGGAGTTTAGTTTAGCAGACAACTTTCCAGAGAGGCAGCTGGCTGAGGACATCACAAATCTGGTAGATACATTCTGAAGGAGCTGGGAAATGGGAAAGTCTGGAGTGCTGGCGGGGCAGGCGGGCCCAGGTGAAGTTCAGGGCAAGACCCCTATTCCTGCAAATGAGCAACTAGGGCCAACATCCCAACTGTGCGGAGGCTTGGAGGGCCCTGCCTGCTTGCATAACTCAGTATTCAACTTCATTTCCCCTCCTTCAGCCCCCCGCTTTCCACCCCCCACTTCCAGGACCCTAAACTCATGAACAGAACATTGGGGAACCCAGTTCAGCCTTGGTGTGCTTCTCACTCCTCCCCCATATGCCCATATGCAGGCCTGTCCAAGCTCCTTCCCTGAGCTCAGAGAAGCTTCAGTTAAAGCTGGCAGCCAGGGGCCCAGGCATGTTGCCTCCATCCTCTAATGCAAGGTTCTTAGAAATGCTATTACATGTTTTCACAAATAACAGGAGCACTGAGGCAAGGACATTTAATGCAATATGAACGCTGCCAATTCTACCTTTTAGGGCAACCAATCTATGGGATCAAATTCAGCAGAGAGGATGCAGGGTTGAGTTGCAGTTGTGAACTGCTGTTGCCTGGGTGCAGGAATATTCTGTAAAGACTTGACCTGGAAGCTGGAACAAGACCCTCCCAGAGCTCAGTGCTGGTAGAAACACAGATGGCAGTTCCACACATGGAAATTATTGATTGCTCACTGCACCTGGGCCTTGTGAAGTGTTGGGGAAAACTTTGCTCCCACTAGCACGAGTACTATATCTGAGACTACTGATGCTGGCTAATATTTAGAGTGTTTACTAGGTGCTATGCTAAGTACTTTACACAGATTGTTACAATGAATGCTCAGAACAACTCTATGATGTAGGTAGTCTCTCTCTCTCTCTCTCTCTCTCTCTCTCTCTATATATATATATATATGTATATATAGTTGAAGTATAGTTGATTTACAATATTATATTAGTTTCAGGTGTACAACATAGTGATTGAGTATTTTTACAGATTATGCTCCATTAAAAGTTATTACAAGATAATGGCTATAATTCCTTGTGCTTTACAATAGATCCTTGTTGCTTATCTCTTTTATACACAGTAGTTGTATCTGTTACATATAAAGAAACTGAGGCTTAGAGAGGCTACCCTGCCGAAGGGTACCAGTGAAAGTAGGAGAGTAAGTGTCTCAAACTCAGGGAACCTGAGTCCACAGCCAGTGATGCAACCGTGCCTCTCTACTGCCTCTGGCAAAGACACCTAGCACCACCTGCAGTATTTAGTTTCCGGGAGACTGGGGGAGAAGACTGGAAATTCTTATAGCACACTTGGTAGGTGCTATCGTAGAGGTTGCTCCAAGATCCGTGGGGGTTTTCATCAATTCATTCAACAAATACTTCTGGAGAGTAATGGGCTGCACGCTGTGGGTGTGAAGGTTATGGGAGTGAGCCCGAAGAATTTAAACTCTCTGTCAGTCCCAATGACACGGAGATTCTAATGCAGGCATGGAAGGCAGATATTAATGAAAGAATCATGTAAATTGATGTGGATTTACCACTGAGTGGAGTGAGTGACTAACTTCCTGATGGGCTCAAGTAACGCTTCAAAGAGGAGGACACCTTTGATCTGGTCCCAAGAATGAGGTGAGTTTGCTGGGTGGAGAGAGCCAGCTATCTGGGGCTCTGAGGTGTGGATGAGCAGGTGTTTAAGGATGAGGACAGGTCCCAGTGGGTCTGAATGGAGCACGGGACACATGGAGGGGACAGGCTGGAAAGCCAGGCTGGGATGAACTTGTAAAGGGCCAGTTCACCAGGTAAGGAGCCATGCGAGCTTTATCACACAGGGTGGTGTTGAGGACAGGGTGGGTCAATAAAGGGGCACCTTTTGAAGTTTGGGGAGGAGAAAGTTCCAAATGACTCTTCTACTTGAACTTGAGCTCCATTCGAAGACAAGAGACAATTATAAAGGAGGGTGGGGATTACGGTTGGAAGGAGCATTAGACATCAAGTAGTTTAACTCTCAAATTTTACAGAGAAGGATGTTGAAGTCTAGAAGGGAGAGTGATTTAACTGAGAGCTAGGGACAATGATGAGCCTTTGCACATGTTTTCTGGTGGTCCATCCACTGTCTTTTCTAATTCATACGTTCATTCACTCATTCATGCATTCATCAAACACTTCCTGAACACCGACATGTCCCCTGCACATTTGAGTGTGGACTAACCTAGAGGTAGGAATTTCTGAATGATTGGAGTAGGTCCTAGGCCAGAGGGAAAGTGTTTTCGGTTATGCTCCGGGCTTATATTTCCCATTTTGGGGGGCTTCTATACCTGTATGTCCTGCCAGCACCTCAAAACTCAGCATCCCCAAATCAGACTCATTATCCTGACCCTCAAACTTAGTCAGCTTCCTCATTTTCTATTTCTATGAAAGGAGCCACCAGTTTTCCAGTTCCCCAGTCTAAGACCTCAAGAGATGGCACTTAGAACATGACACCAGATACTCATTTATGGATGGATAAAGAAGATGTGATATATATATATACACACACACAATGAAATACTACTCAGCCACAAAAAAGAATGAAATTTTGCCATTGACAACAACATGGATGAACTTGGAGGGTATTATGCTAAGTGAAATAAGTCAGACAGAGAAAGACAAATACTATATGATATCACTTATACATGGAATCTAAAAAATACAACAAACTAGTGAATATAACAAAAAAGAGGCAGACTCACAAATATAGAGAACAAATGATTGGTTATCAGTGGGAAGAGGGAAGGGGGAAGGGGCAATATAGGTGTAAGGGATTAAGAGGTACAAATTATTATGTATAAAATAAGCTACAAGGATATATTGTACAACATGGGGAATGTAGCCAATATTTTATAATAGATATAAATGGAGTATAACCTTTAAAAATTGTGAATCACTATATTGTACATCTGTAACTTATATAATATTGTACATCAACTATACTTCAATAAAAAATAAAATAATAAAAAAGAATAGATGGTTGTTCTAAGGATGTACACATTGGATATAATATGGTAACTATGGTTCGGCCACAGGAGGAAATGAGAACTAGGCTTGGAAGGAAGAGTTTATTATTCTCATAAGTCCTAGAGGGTTCATCACACACCACACAGGGCTACAGGGGAAGTTCCAGGTTTTGGTAAGGGGGCAGAAGACAGGAGGGAAGGGAAAGCCTGAGCCAGATATTTTATGGGGGTTTCCATGGGAAAGGCAAGGGAGGGCAGAGTAAAGCGTTGGGGATTATCTAGTTTGAATAATTCTGGCTGGCTATAGGCCACAGGGGTGGTCTACAGTTGCCTGGTACTTGGCCCTGGGGTGATTTAAGGCAGGGGAAATATTGGTTTGGTGTGTCAGATAAGGAAGAGTTGGAGGGTTTAGACTCATGAGAAAGACGTGCTCCCAGCGAGAGTTCTTTATAATCTCTAAGAATTGACTACCCCTGGGAGAGGCAGTCTCTCCTTTGCCAGCAAGCACTTTAAGATGTCAAAACCTCATAAAATACAGAAAAAAAATCCATGATTAATCCAATATTAATCTATGATTAATAAAAGGTTCTTCCTTTCCCCTTATTGCTCACACCCAATGTCTGGTCAATTATTACCCTCTGATCTCACAGTATCAGCTGTTGACAGTCCTCTTAGAACTCACCTCCTTCTCTGCAGAGTGAATGGTGTGTGTCTGAAAGAGATCCGGCCAGGTGGAAAAGGCTTGGGTTGCATTGACCCCACACTGGCTCTTTAAGGTGTTACCTCTCCTTTTTCCCTCCAGCCCTTCTGCCCTCAGATTATGTTCCTCTTTCAGTGTTCCTCAACCATCTTCAGAATCCAGTGCCAAGGCCTTCCTGGAAGTTCCTGGTATTTGAGATCCTCTGCACTCTGACCCCCACTGCCCATCCAGGCTCATCTCCCAGACCCCCTTTCCTCAAACAGCACTTATTGCCAAGCCTGCCCCCTAAAAAGTCTTCTGCTGACTGTATTCAGCGGTTCAAATGCTGTCCTTAGATACCCTGTTTACATTCCCACAGCTTATCCTAATCCCCTAAGCAGAAATAAATAGCCCCATTCCCTGCACTCCCGTGGTGCTGTTGGTTTGTCTGTTGTGATCAAATTGTCTTCTATTTTGTGATGATTACCTTGGGATGGGGTGATGTAGGCTGGGGAAACTTCCCCTTTCATTGCTGCTTCTGGTACCCTAAGTCCCTTTCCATACTGGGGTCCAGCTGGAGCTGGTAGTGTGTCTAGACGGGGTGCCCCAAGCCTGAACCAAGACTCACGTGGGTCCCAGTCCTTTGGGGACACTCTTTGACACTCTATCCCCTGCATGGGCTTGAAGCAATATCCTGAGTGCTCCAGAACTCACATACTTATGGGGCTGTCCCAGGGCCCTGTGGGCTGGGCTCCAGGAGGAACACCTGGTGAGTGTATCTCTCCCACTGGCCAGCAGGGTGTTTCTGTTTTGAAATGGCATGATTTGGGCCATGGACTTTGGGTAACTCTCTCTCATGTCAGAGGATGAGTTTTGGGCTCTGGGCTTCTTGTGGTCCACCAGCAAACTGTAGGCATAAGCTATGTGTGTGGGCTTGTGCACTGATTCTTGCCTGAACATGTCCTGCCTGCAGGACTACCTCTGACCTACAGCACCCGAGGGTGATGGGGGTGGTGGCAGGTGTATCTCCCACTGAGCACCCCTGCTGCTGGCACCCAAAGTGTCCTTCCATGCCCTCTGTGTCATGTGTCCGATGAGCAACGGACATTCCTTGTGTGAAGGAGGCCTCTTTTCTCACTCCTCCTGTGACCGCTTGCCTATCCTTACCCCATATGGTAATATAGGAGGGCAGGTGTGCCATAAACACTCAAATAGATCAAGAAATTGCATAAGAGGAATTCAGTAATTATAGCTTCAAAAGTTCAAGAGAAAATAGACTTGGGAGATGCGTTGTTTTGCATTGATGCTCTAAAACTCAAAATGGTAAATCTCACATGATAACACAAAACGAGCTAACATTTGCATTTTCCTGTATGCTCTGGGTAGACTTGCCTTTGTGATCATTACCAATGAAGCACTGCAGCAGCTTTGAGAGTTGTTGGAAGCCAGTGTTCAGGGCACCGTGTGTATGATGTAACCAGCATTAAATACACGATTTTAGAGACCTGCAGAGGCAAGAAAATCTTAATTCTTTCAATGCAAACAGGTTTCAAAGAACCAGAGCATTGTGAGTAAATAACAACATTTCTATATTTTTCTTAAGGTGGGAGATATAAAATCAGCCAGGAATAGCACATTTTAGCATAAAGAACATGAGGAACTTGTTTCTAGACCTGAAAAGGAAGAGATGCCGTCTGGACTTTATAAAGAATCTTTTCTTTTTTAACTTTATTTTTCTAGAGCACTTTTAGATTTATAATAAAATAAAGAAGGAGGCACAGAGATTCCCTATATAACCCCTGCCCCCATCCCACACTCATAGCTCCCCCATTATCAAGATCTGCCAGCCTGAGCTTACCACAGGGCAAACCTGGCCACCCCTGCTTGTTTGCATATATTCTCTGGCTGCTTCTTGTGCTATAACAACAGAGTTGACCGGTAACAGCAGAGACCATATGGTCCACAAGGCTGAAAAAAAATGTTTATTATCTGGCCCCTGTCCTAAATCTTCATTGATAAATCACGCTAACTCACATGCATCCATGGATTATTTTTTAACTCTCTATTTTGGAATAGTCTCAGACTTACAAGGAAAAAGCACATGCATAGTAGTGACAACTCTCATATATTCATCACACAGAAACCCCTTTCAAGTTTCTCCAATCATCCCAACAACGTCCTTTACAGCAAAAGGATTCAGTCCAGGGTCTCACATTGTACCCAGCTGCCAGGTCTTGCCTGTCTCCTTCCATCTGGAACAGTTCCTCAGTTTGTCCTTCACTTTCATGACTGAGCTTTTTTTTTTTTTTTTTCCTTTTTTTTTTTTGCTTTTATTTTGAAATGATTGTGGTCCCAGGGAGTTTCAAAAATAGTACAGAAATGGCCCATGTACCCTTTGCCCAGTTTCTTCCTTTATCAGTCAGGGTTCTCCAGAGAACCAGAACAAATGGTGTGTGTGTATGTATATGTATATAAAGAGATTAATGAAAAGGAATTGGCTTATGTGATTTTGGAGGCTGGTGAATCCACAGTCTGCCCTATGGGCTGGCAGGCTCGAGGCCCAGGAGAGCTGATGGTATGGATAAAATCCAAAGGCAGTCTACTGGAGAATTCCCTCTTGTTCCAAGGAGGCTGACCTTTGTATTCTATTCAGGTCTTCAACTGATTGGATGAGACCCACCCACATCGTGGAGGGCAATCTGCTTACTCAAAGTTCACTCATTTAAATGTTAATCTGATTCAAAAGCACTCTCCAAATTGACACATAAAATTAACCTTCATAACTCCCATGGTAACCAATTACATAGCTGTAGTAAAATATTAAATCAGGAAATTGACATTGGATCCATGGATTTATAGTACATTTTAAAATCAAAATTTTTTATGCAGACAAAGCTCCACATAAAAACACAGGGTAATCCTGTTTACAATTTACAAAGTTGGCTTCAGGAGCTGTAGGGGTTCAATGGCAGTAACTTTGAGGCTGCCCCTGGGTGGGTGAGTTCCAGGTCCCCCACTCTTGATAGGGTTGTTGCTCTTTTATCTGTGTTACTCTCAACTTTCACTTGAGGAAAGTCTTCACTGCTAAAACTGTTTGGATTTCATTGCTCGAGGCCACTTTTAGGCCATCCCTGCTTATATACCTCTTGCCAAAATTTGCTCCCGACCTGCTTCTTATTCTTGCCTCTTGCTCCAAGCACTTGCTTCAGCCTCTTGACTTTGACACCTGTCTCTGACCTCCCACAAGGTTTGATCTTTCTCACATGCTTTTAGCATCTCAGGCCTTGGCCACCTGGACTTTCCCCCCCTTTCCAGCCTCCTCTGACCTCCAGGTGTTCTGCTATCTTAGATGAGATCTTTCTGTTCTATTAGCCAGAGAGAGCCCCATTCCCTACTTTGGCCATTGAGCACCCTTCTTGAGAAGTAAGTTGTAGGTCAAATGTCCTCACTTCTTTATTGAAAAGTACTTCATAAGAAATATCTACAAGAGATTTCGGGTATGCTTACACGTGATAAGACCATAACCATAGTGGGACAGTTTAATAAACCATGTTCAGTCTTTGATCAAGTAGATCAAATAAAAGAATTTAGATGACTTGAATGATATATAAATAACTTTGTTTTAATAAGCATTATAAACTTTGTACTCAGAAGGTTTTTTTAATCATGCCTTTATTAAATAGGTTATGTATTGTTTGCTTTTAGCATCTATGATGATTTGATAGAGTTAACACGCAGTTTTTAATTAAAGTATTGGATACTTTAAAGCTTAAAAACCTTCACATTTCTAACTGTTTAGTCAAAGCCAAAAATAAAAACTCTGACTTCCGTAAGCAATGTGAGGATTTTGTTTCCCTTACCTCTCCTCACTTTCTACACTTTGTTACGGTAATCTCGATTTATCTTTTTTCATCAACTTTATAACCACATTTAAAGCAAATTATTTACACCTATTTATTTCTACTTAGTTTTGACGTTCATCACCAGGCTTTTTCAGTATCCCCCACCCCCTACAGCTTCCCCATTATTGATTCCACTGATCTGGAGAATGTTTTAAATGAATATATATATATATATTTCTTAAATTTATTTATTTGGCTGCGTCGTGTCTCAGTTGCATCATGCAGGCTTAGTGCTCTGCGGCATGTGAGATCCTAAGTTCCCTGAACAGGGTTCGAACCCGCGTCCCCCACACAGGAAGGCGGATTCCCAACCACCGGACCACCAGGGAAGGCCCCATGAATATTTTTTTTTTTTATTGGAGTATAATTGCTTTACAATGGTGTGTTAGTTTTTGGTTCATAACAAAGTGAATCAGCCGTACATACACATACGTTCCCAAATCTCTTCCCTCCTGCATCTCCCTCCCTCCCACCCTCCCTATCCCACCCCTCTAGGTGGTCACAAAGCACCGAGCTGATCTCCCTGTGCTATGCGGCTGCTTCCCACTAGCTATCTATTTTACATTTGGTAGTGTATATATGTCCATGACACTCTCTCACCCTGTCACATCTCACCCCTCCCCCTCCCCATATCCTCAAGTCCATTCTCTAGTAGGTCTGTGTCTTTATTCCCATCTTGCCACTAGGTTCTTCATGACCTTTTTTTTTTTTTTCCTTAGATTCCATATATATGTGTTAGCATACTGTATTTGTTTTTCTCTTTCTGACTTACTTCACTCTGTATGACAGGCTCTAACTCCATCCACCTCATTACAAATACCTCCATTTCATTTCTTTTTATGGCTGAGTAATAGTCCATTGTATATATGTGCCACATCTTCTTTATCCATTCATCAGATGATGTACACTTACGTTGCTTCCATGTCCTGGCTATTGTAAATAGAGCTGCAATGAACATTTTGGTACATGACTCTTTTTGAACTATGGTTTTCTCAGGGTATATGCCCAGTAGTGGGATTGCTGGGTTGTCTGGTAGTTCTATTTTTAGTTTTTTAAGGAACCTCCATACTGTTCTCCATAGTGGCTGTATCAATTTACATTCCCACCAACAGTGCAAGAGGGTTCCCTTTTCTCCACACCCTCTCCAGCATTTATTGTTTCTAGATTTTTTGATGATGGCCATTCTGACCGGTGTGAGATGATACCTCATTGTAGTTTTGATTTGCATTTCTCTCATGATTAAGGATGTTGAGCATTCTTTCATGTGTCTGTTGGCCATCTGTATATCTTCTTTGGAGAAATGTCTATTTAGGTCTTCTGCCCATTTTTGGATTGGGTTGTTTGTTTTTTTGTTATTGAGCTGCATGAGCTGCTTGTAAATTTTGGAGATTAATCCTTTGTCAGTTGCTTCATTTGCAAATATTTTCTCCCATTCTGGGGGTTGTCTTTTGGTCTTGTTTATGGTTTCCTTTGCTGTGCAAAAGCTTTTAAGTTTCATTAGGTCCCATTTGTTTATTTGTGTTTTTATTTCCATTTCTCTAGGGGCTGGGTCAAAAAGGATCTTGCTGTGATTTATGTCATAGGGTGTTCTGCCTATGTTTTCCTCTAAGAGTTTGATAGTGTCAGGCCTTACATTTAGGTCTTTAATCCATTTTGATTTTATTTTTGTGTATGGTGTTAGGGAGTGTTCTAATTTCATACTTTTACATGTACCTGTCCAATTTTCCCAGCACCACTTATTGAAGAGGCTGTCTTTTCTCCACTGTATATGCTTGCCTCCTTTATCGAAGATAAGGTGACCATATGTGCGTGGGTTTATCTATGGGCTTTCTATCCTGTTCCATTGATCTATATTTCTGTTTTTGTGCCAGTACCAAACTGTCTTGATTACTGTAGCTTTGTAATATACTCTGAAGTCAGGGAGCCTGATTCCTCCAGCTCCATTTTTCGTTCTCAAGATTGCTTTGGCTATTCGGGGTCTTTTGTGTCTTCATACAAATTGTGAAATTTTTTGTTCTAGTTCTGTGAAAAATGCCAGTGGTTGTTTGATAGGGATTGCATTGAATCTGTAGATTGCTTTGGGTAGTAGAGTCATTTTCACAATGTTGATTCTTCCAATCCAAGAAGATGGTATATCTCTCCATCTATTTGTATCATCTTTAATTTCTTTCATCAGTGTCCTATAATTTTCTGCATACAGGTCTTTTGTCTCCTTAGGTAGGTTTATTCCTAGATATTTTATTCTTTTTGTTGCAATGGTAAACGGGAGTGTTTTCTTAATTTCACTTTCAGATTTTTCATCATTAGTATATAGGAATGCAAGAGATTTCTGTGCATTAATTTTGTATCCTGCTACTTTACCAAATTCATTGATTAGCTCTAGGAGTTTTCTGGTAGCATCTTTAGGATTCTCTATGTATAGTATCATGTCATCTGCAAACAGTGACAGCTTTACTTCTTCTTTTCCGATTTGGATTCCTTTTATTTCTTTTTCTTCTCTGATTGCTGTGGCTAACACTTCCAAAACTATGTTGAATAATAGTGATGAGAGTGGGCAACCTTGTCTTGTTCCTGATCTTAGTGGAAATGGTTCCAGTTTTTCACCATTGAGGACAATGTTGGCTGTGGGTTTGTCATATATGGCCTTTATTATGTTGAGGAAAGTTCCCTCTATGCCTACTTTCTGCAGGGCTTTTATCATAAATGGGTGTTGAATTTTGTCGAAAGCTTTCTCTGCATCTATTGAGATGATCATATGGTTTTTCTCCTAAATTTGTTAATATGATGTATCACGTTGATCGATTTGCGTATATTGAAGAATCCTTGCATTCCTGGAATAAACCCCACTTGATCATGGTGTATAATCCTTTTAATGTGCTGCTGGATTCTGTTTGCTAGTATTTTGTTGAGGATTTTTGCATCTATGTTCATCAGTGATATTGGCCTGTAGTTTTCTTTCTTTGTGACATCTTTGTCTGGTTTTGGTATCAGGGTGATGGTGGCCTCGTAGAATGAGTTGGGGAGTGTTCCTCTCTCTGCTATATTTTGGAAGAGTTTGAGAAGGATAGGTGTTAGCTCTTCTGTAAATGTTTGATAGAATTCGCCTGTGAAGCCATCTGGTCCTGGGCTTTTGTTTGTTGGAAGATTTTTAATCACAGTTTCAATTTCAGTGCTTGTGATTGGTCTGTTCATATTTTCTATTTCTTCCTGGTTCAGTCTCGGCAGGTTGTGCATTTCTAAGAATCTGTCCATTTCTTCCAGGTTGTCCATTTTATTGGCATAGAGTTGCTTGTAGTAATCTCTCATGATCATTTGTATTTCTGCAGTGTCAGTGGTTACTTCTCCTTTTTCATTTGTAATTCTATTGATTTGAGTCTTCTCCCTTTTTCTCTTGATGAGTCTGGCTAATGGTTTATCAATTTTGTTTATCTTCTCGAAGAACCAGCTTTTAGTTTCATTGATTTTTGCTATTGTTTCCTTCATTTCTTTTTCATTTATTTCTGATCTGATCTTTATGATTTCTTTCCTTCTGCTAGCTTTGGGGTTTTTTTGTTCTTCTTTCTCTAATTGCTTTAGGTGCAAGGTTAGGTTGTTTATTAGAGATGTTTCCTGTTTCTTGATGTAGGCTTGTATTGCTATAAACTTCCCTCTTAGAACTGCTTTTGCTGCATCCCATAGGTTTTGGGTCGTCGTGTCTCCATTGTCATTTGTTTCTAGGTATTTTTTGATTTCCCCTTTGATTTCTTCAGTGATCACTTCGTTATTAAGTAGTGTATTGTGTAGCCTCCATGTGTTTGTATTTTTTACAGATCTTTTCCTGTAATTGATATCTAGTCTCATAGCGTTGTGGTCGGAAAAGATACTTGATACGATTTCAATTTTCTTAAATTTACCAAGGCTTGATTTGTGACCCAAGATATGATCTATCCTGGAGAATGTTCCATGAGCACTTGAGAAAAATGTGTATTCTGTTGTTTTTGGGTGGAATGTCCTATAAATATCAATTAAGTCCATCTTGTTTAATGTATCATTTAAAGCTTGTGTTTCCTTATTTATTTTCATTTTGGATGATCTGTCCATTGGTGAAAGTGGGGTGTTAAAGTCCCCTACTATGATTGTGTTACTGTCGATTTCCCCTTTTATGGCTGTTAACATTTGCCTTATGTTCTGAGGTGCTCCTATGTTGGGTGCATAAATATTTACAATTGTTATACCTTCCTCTTGGATCGATCCCTTGATCATTATATAGTGTCCTTCTTTGTCTCTTTTTTTTTTTTTTTTTTTTAATATTTATTTATTTATTTTTGGCTGTGTTGGGTCTTCGTTTCTGTGCGAGGGCTTTCTCTAGTTATGGTGAGCGGGGGCCACTCTTCATCGCGGTGCGCGGGCCTCTCACTATCGCGGCCTCTCTTGTTGCGGAGCACAGGCTCCAGACGCGCAGGCTCAGTAGTTGTGCCTCACGGGCCCAGTTGCTCCGTGGCATGTGGAATCTTCCCAGACCAGGGCTCGAACCTGTGTCCCCTGCATTGGCAGGCAGATTCTCAACCGCTGCGCCACCAGGGAAGCCCTGTCTCTTTTAATAGTCTTTATTTTAAAGTCTATTTTGTCTGATATGAGAATTGCTACTCCAGCTTTCTTTTGATTTCCATTTGCATGGAATATGTTTTTCCATCCCCTCACTTTCAGTCTGTATGTGTCTCTAGGTCTGAAGTGGGTCTCTTGTAGACAGCATATATATGGGTCTTGTTTTTGTATCCATTCAGCCAGTCTGTGTCTTTTGGTGGGAGCATTTAATCCATTTACATTTAAGGGAATTATCGATATGTATGTTCCTATTCCCATTTTCTTAAATATTTTGGGTTTGTTATTGTAGGTGTTTTCCTTCTCTTGTGTTTCTTGCCTAGAGAAGTTCCTTTAGCATTTGTTGTAAAGCTGGTTTGGTGGTGCTGAACTCTCTCAGCTTTTGCTTGTCTGTAAAGGTTTTAATTTCTCCATCAAATCTGAATGAGATCCTTGCTGGGTAGAGTAACCTTGCTTGTAGGTTTTTCTCCTTCATGACTTTAAGTATATCCTGCCACTCCCTTCTGGCTTGCAGAGTTTCTGCTGAAAGATCAGCTGTTAACCTTATGGGGATTCCCTTGTGTGTTATTTGTTGTTTTTCCCTTGCTGCTTTTAATATGTTTTCTTTATATTTAATTTTTGATAGTTTGATTAATATGTGTCTTGGCATGTTTCTCCTTGGGTTTATCCTGTGTGGGACTCTCTGTGCTTCCAGGACTTGATTAACTATTTCCTTTCCCATATTAGGGAAGTTTTCAACTATAATCTCTTCAAATATTTTCTCAGTCCCTTTCTTTTTCTCTTCTTCTTCTGGAACCCCTATAATTCGAATGTTGGTGCGTTTAATGTTGTCCCAGAGGTCTCTGAGACTGTCCTCAGTTCTTTTCATTCTTTTTTCTTTATTCTGCTCTGCAGTAGTTATTTCCACTATTTTATCTTCCAGGTCACTTATCCGTTCTTCTGCCTCAGTTATTCTGCTATTGATCCCATCTAGAGTATTTTTAATTTCATTTATTGTGTTTTTCATCGTTGCTTGGTTCCTCTTTAGTTCTTCTATGTCCTTGTTAAATGTTTCTTGCATTTTGTCTATTCTATTTCCAAGATTTTGGATCATCTTTACTATCATTATTCTGAATTCTTTTTCAGGTAGACTGCCTATTTCCTCTTCATTTGTTAGGTCTGGTGTGTTTTGACCCTGCTCCTTCACCTGCTGTGTGTTTTTTTGTCTTCTCGTTTTGCTTATCTTACTGTGTTTGGGGTCTCCTTTTCACAGGCTGCAGGTTCGTAGTTCCCATTGTTTTTGGTATCTGTCCCCAGTGGCTAACGTTCGTTCAGTGGGTTGTGTAGGCTTCCTGGTAGAGGGGACTAGTGCCTGTGTTCTGGTGAACGAGGTTGGATCTTGTCTTTCTGGTGGGCACGTCCACGTCTGGTGGTGTGTTTTGGGGTGTCTGTGGCCTTATTATGATTTTAGGCAGCCTCTCTGCTAATGGATGGGGCTGTGTTCCTGTCTTGCTAGTTGTTTGGCATAGAGTGTCCAGCACTGTAGCTTGCTGGTCGTTGAATGAAGCTGGGTCTAGATGTTGAGATGGAGATCTCTGAGAGGTTTTCACCGTTTGGTATTACGTGGAGCTGGGAGGTCTCTTGTGGACCAGTGTTCTGAAGTTGGCTCTCCCACCTCAGAGGCACAGCCCTGATGCCTGGCTAGAGCACCAAGAGCCACACGGCTCCACACGGCTCAGAATAAAAGGGAGAAAAAAATAGAAAGAAAGAAAGAAAGAGGATAAAATAAAATAAAATAGAACTATTATAATAAAAGATAAGAAAAAAATTAAGAATAAATTTATTAAGAAAAATTTTTTTAATTTTTAAAAATAGATTTATTAATTTTTTATAATAAAAAATAAGAAAAAAATTAAGAAAAAATTTATCAAGAAATTTTTTTTTAATTTTTAAAAATAAAAAATATGAAAAAACTTATTAAAAAATTTTAATTTCTAAAAATAGAAAATAAGGAAAAATTATTAAGAAAACATTTAATAGGAAAAAATTTTTTTAAGTAAAAAAAGAGAAAAAAAAAAAAGAAAAAAAAAAACAAAAACAAAATACGGGTGGACCTAACCCTAGGACTAATGGTGAAAGCAAAGCTATACAGACAAAATCTCCCCCAGAAGCTTACACATATACACTCACAAAAAAAAGGAAAAGGGGAAAAATTAATATATCCTGCTCCCAAAGTCCACCTCCTGAATTTGGGATGATTCGTTGTCTATTCAGGTATTCAACAGATGCAGGCACATCAAGTTGTTTGTGGAGCTTTAATCCGCTGCTTCTGAGGCCGCTGGGAGAGATTTCCCTTTCTCTTCTTTGTTCATACAGCTCCCAGGGTTCAGCTTTGGATTTGGATCCGCCTCTGCATGTAGGTCGCCTGAGGGCGTCTGTTCCCCGCCCAGACAGGACGGGGTTAAAGGAGCAGCTGCTTCGGGGGCTCTGGCTCACTCAGGCCGCGGGGAGGGAGGGGCACGGAGGAGGCGGGGCGAGCCTGCGGCGGCAGAGGCCGGCGTGACGTTGCAGCAGCCTGAGGCGCGCCGTGCATTCTCCCGGGTAAGTTGTCCCCAGATTGCGGGAGCCCGGCAGTGGCGAGCTGCACGGGCTTCCGGGAGGGGCTGTGTGGAGAGTGACCTGTGCTCGCACACAGGCTTCCTGGTGGCGGCAGCAGCAGCCCCAGCGTCTCACACCCGTCTCTGGGGTCCGCGCTGAGAGCCGCGGCTCGCGCCCGTCTTTGGAGCTCGTTTAGGCGGCGCTCTGAATCCCCTCTCCTTGCGCGCCGTGAAACAAAGAGGCAAGAAACAGTCTCTTGCCTCTTCGGCAGCTGCAGACTTTTTCCCGGACTCCCTCCCGGCTAGCACCGAAGCCCGAGCCTCAGCTCCCAGCCCCGCCCGCCCCGGCGGGGGAGCAGACAAGCCTCTAGGGCTGGTGAGTGCTGCTTGGCGCCGAGCCTCCGTGCGGGAATCTCTCCGCTTTGCCCTCCGCACCCCTGTGGCTGCGCTCTCCTCCGTGGCTCCGAAGCTCCCCCCCCGCCACCCACAGTCTCCGCCCGCGAAGGGGCTCCTAGTGTGTGGAAACCTTTCCTCCTTCACGGCTCCCTCCCACTGGTGCAGGTCCCGTCCCTATTCTTCTGTCTCTGTTATTTCTCTTTTCTTTTGCCCTACCCAAGTACGTGGGGATTTTCTTGCCTTTTGGGAGGTCTGACTTCTTCTGCCAGCGTTCAGTGGGTGTTCTATGGGAGCAGTTCCACGTGTAGATGTATTTCTACTGTATCTGTGGGAAGGAAGGTGATCTCCGCGTCTTACTCTTCCGCCATCTTGCCGATTCCCCCCCATGAATATTTTTAAGAAGGAGAACTCAAGTATATTTTCTCAACCTACACTATTTAAAGACTGATGTCTTTGTGTATAAAATAATTAGGTCACATCCTTTTTACTCTATAGATTTTGTTCTTTCTGGTTAGAGATTTTTATCAGTTCTATCCTTTAGAGACTGATTGATTTTCTATAGTAATGAATCTAATGTTGAATGTAACTTAGTTATTATGTTTCATTGTCAGTGTCTCATTTTTTGTGTAAAGTTGGCAAAGCACTCCCAAATTTTTATTTCAAACATGAAAAAGGTATTTTCTTTAATTTTCTTCTGTTTCTTATAGTTAATCTACTTCATAAAAAGGATTCTTCTCTGACAACTGAGCACTTTGCTCTCCTGTGTTGCAGAATGTTTTTGAAGGTTTCATATTCACTCAATGATTCACTTAACAAGTATGTATTGAGTTTTACTTGCCAGACACTGTTCTAGGCACTAGAAACACATCAGTTCACAAAACAGACAAAATTCTTTGCCCTCATGGAGCTTATGTTCCAGTATCAGAGACTGACATCAAACAAAATTAAATGAAGTATGGAGTATGTTGAATAGTGATGAATGTTAAGGAGAAAAATAAAGCAGAGAAGAGTAATGGGAATTGTTGGAGGATGTTGAAATTTTAGACAAAATGGCCAGAGAAGCTGGTGAGATTTGAATAAAGATGTGAAGGAATTGAAGGAGGGAATCATTGACTATCTAGAGAACAAAGTCTGAAAGACAGGCAAAAATACCTAGTGCAAAGACCCTGAGGCAGAAACTCGCTTGGCAAGTACTGAGAACATCAAGGATGCCAATGAGGCTGGAGCAGGAACAGCTAAGGGGAGAGTGGTAGGAACTGAGTTTAGTGATGCAGCAGGGGCAGATCATTGTAGTGGCTTGAATTCCATGGAAGGACATCATAATATGATGTCATCTGTCTGCTCCAAGTCTGAGCATGATGGATCACTATTGGAAGAGTTGAGAAGAGATATGACATCATATATTGATAGTGCATTCTGGATAGTGTGTTGAGAATAGACTACAGTGGGGAAGGGCAGAAGTCAAGTTACCACACAGGCACATATTGCAATAATCCGGGAAACATTACAATGGCTTAGGCAGAAGGGGTAGCAGTAGAAAGTGTGAAGAACGGTCAGCTTTTAGACATAGTTTGAAAGCAGAAAGTGTTTTCTGACAGATTGGATGTGGTGTGTGAGATAAAGAGGGGTTAAGACTGAATCCAGGGTTTTGGGACTGAGCAGCTGAAGGGATGGAGCTGCTATGAACTAAAATGGAGGTGAGATGCAGCAGGTATGGGGGGCAAGATTCTGGAGTTCCATTTTCTACATGTGAGTTTGCAATGCCTCTTAGACCCGCCCACCCCCACAGTGGGATGATGAGAAAGCAGTCAGACATGTGAGTCTCGAGTTCAAGTGAAAGGTTTAGGCTGAGATGGACACTTGGGAATCAACCCATTGATGGTATTGGAAGCCACAAGACTGAATGAGATCAGTCTAGAGAGTGCAAGATAGTGACTGAGGATGGGGCATTTCAGTGCTTACAGGACAGATAACAAGTAAACGAGACTGAGGAGGAGAGGCAGAAGGACGGGAGGAAAACCAGGCAATTGCAGGGTTACAGACGCCAAGGAAAAAAGAACTGACACAAGAAGAGAACAATCAGCTGTACCAAAGGTCGCTAATGGGTCAATGATAGAGAACGGAGAATTTATCACTGGGTTTGGAAACTGAGAGGTCATTGGTGTCTCCAGGTAAGAACAGTTTCTGAGGAGGGATGGGAGTAAAAGCCTGACTGAAGTGGGTTCCAGAGAGAATGGGAGGAAATTTGAGAAGAAGTCAGCCCACTGTCTTAAGGGCTTTTTCTGTCAGAGGAAAAAGAGAAAAAAGGTGGTACCTCCAGTAGAGGTAAGGTCAGAGGAGGGTTTTCTCAGTGGAAGATATAATGTGTTGTATGCTGCATTAGTCTTCTGTCACTATGTGGTGAATTACACACACTTAGCAACACGTGTAGTATCTCATGGTTTCTGAGGGTCAGCAGTGCAGGCATGGCTCAGCTGGTGCCTCTGGCTCAGGGTTTCTCATGGGGCTGCCATCAAGGCATCACTGGGCTCCTTCCTTTCTGGTGCTAGAGGTCCCCTTCCAAGCTCATGTGGTTGTGGGCTGAATTCAGTTCCTTGCAGTTGTAGGACTGAGGTCCCTGTTTCCTTACTGTATGTCAGCTGGGGCCTCTCTCAGCAGCCAGGTGCCACCTGTGGCTCTTTGACCTGTGGCCCCTGAGAGTTCCCTCTCCCAACACAACAGGTCACTTCAAGGCCAGCAGGAGGACCTCTCAGCTTGGCGATCACCTAAATCCTTTTTTTATAATTAAAAAAAAATTTAAATTGGAGTATAGTTGATTTACAATGTTGTGTTAGTTTCAGGTATACCGCAAAGTGAATCAGTTATAAATATAAATATATCTGTAACTGAAAGTGGGGTCCGGCTGCTCGCTGCTCAAAAGCCAATAAAAAAGCAAGGTTGGTGGAAAGGAAATTTTGCTTTATTTTGGATGCTGGCAACTGGGGAAGGGGGAGGGCTGACACCTGTCCAAAGGCTGACTCCCTTCTCCCGACAATCGGGGATCAAGAGCATTTATAGACAGAGGGAGGGGGCCACATGCAGAAACAGCACAGTCAGCTCTGAGAGTCATCTTGAAATTGGTCATCGGTGGTCTAACCAGTGTCATCTTTATGGTTTTAAGTACAATTAATCTTCAGTTCCAGGGTCGGTTTGTTCCCATTTCCTTGAAGCCAGTTCTCAGAATTGTGGCAGCTTATGTCATGACTACAGTCTGGGCATCATGTGGTTAACTTCTTCCACCTGGAGGAGGTTTCAGTATCTATAGGAGAGCTCACAGGATATGGCTCATAATATTATCTATAGCCCCTGAGAAGGAACTAAGGGTCCTTGATAATGCTTAAAGACTAAAATATTATTATTTGGTCTCCTTTGACTATTTTCTTTTGTTTCTGCATTTTCTCACTTCTCTGATTAAACTTATTCTTTGGCTGAAGTTTTTCTACGGACAAAATGCAGACTGAGGGCATGGTGGGGAAGGACCACAGGGTCCTGTTCTGTTTCATACCCCCTCTTTTTTAGATTTTTTTCCCATATAGGTCATTTACTCAGCCATAAAAAAGAATGAAATAGTGCCGAGACAGAGAAAGACAAATATCATATGATACCACTTATATGTGGAACCTTAAAAAAAAATGGTACAAATGAACTTATTTACAAAACAGAAATAGAGTCACAGATGTAGAAAACAAACTTATGATTACCACGTGGGAAAGGGAGAGGAAGGGGTAAATCGGGAGATTGGGATTGACATATACACACTACTATATATAAAATGGAAAACTAATAAGGACCTACTATATAGCACCTAAGTCCTTTTTAAAGGGCTTCACTCTGATTAGGTCAGGCCCACTTATGATAACCTCCCTTTTGATGGACTCAAAGTCAACAGGAGCAGGGAGCTTAATTACATCTTCAAGATCCTTTCACCTTTGCCAGATAACATAGTATAATCCAGGGAGTTACATTGCCCCCTTCCCCAACTTTGTCCTATTCTATGGGTTAGAATCAAGTCATAGGTTCTGCCTGCACTCACAGGGGTGGGATTACCCAAGAAAGTGACTCCCTGGATGAGTCACTCTAGGGTGTGTCTAACATAGATCTATGGGAATAATGTGGTAGAGAGGAAAAAATTTGATGATGTAAGAGAGAAAGGGGAAGAATGCTGGAGCAAGGCCAAGTTGGTGAGAAGGGACGGGCTTCAGTGCACAAGAAGAGGCATTAGGCTGAGCTCAGAATACAAACGTCCATGGACAGAGTGCAGGAAGGGAGGCCAAGTGATTGGATGCCCGTAGCTGGATATGTGTGATGATGGAGCTTGGTGAAGGCCTCTCTTCTATTTCAACGTTCTCAGTGCGATAAGGAGCAAGGGCATTGGGTGAATATGAGGATGCAGGAGGAGGTGGTGGAGGTTTAGTTCAATGTGTGTTCCTATGTCTTATCATACGACTAATATATATTTCTATGTTTAGTATAATGCATTTATAGCATCACTTTAATTTGTTCTGTACTCCCATCTTTATGGAGATGGGAAAGAGAATCTATAGAGTCAGTGTCAGAGGACATGGGGGCGGAATGGGTAGCCTAGAACTCTAGCATAGAGTGGCCAGAGGCCAGATTGGAACATTTCAGGTGAGGCTAAGATGACCCCATTCAGCTCTGGACCACAGGGAAAATCAGAACCCAAACCAAAATGCAAACTGAAAGGAGGCTAGCGCTTCAGCATTGAGCAGAGAGGGGGCTGGTGGTCTCATCACTGTGGCTGGTGTTACTCATGTGTTGAGGGCACATTTAACAAGTGATTCAGACTCCGCGGCCACAGCTTAATAGACATTGCATATTCAGTATTTTCATTTATGGCTTATCAGTGCAGGGCTTGTCCTGACTTATAAACTACATGGAACACCAGTATCACAATGCATTTTCTCCATAAAATTTCCCAGGTAATTAGTTTTATGGAGTTTTGCCATTTGGCACATTTTCTCTCCATTCCAAGCACTCCTGGGAATATCTGAACTCCCGAAAAAGAAATCTCACCACATAGCTTTATTTAGAAGTTAAATTCACAGAAAAACACTCCATAGTGGAAATATCAAGCATTACATGTAGAGTCTGTACAGAGAAACCAATTCCTGGCCAGCCCCAAGCTTAGAAATGCATTCATCTCATCCACAGCCAATGGTATTTTCTTTATCCGCCCCCCACCCCCAGGATGGCACATGAGACCTGGAGAGAGGCTTGCTTCTCTAGCTAAGCCATTCATCTTCCCAGCTTTTCTAGAATTCCATGCATCCACTGATTCTCATCCCTCCTGCCTCTAGACCCATTCTGGGCACGTGCCCACCAGACCTGCCCTGACCCCAATCTCTGAGGTGGCAGGAAAATCCTCTCAGAACTGCCATCTCTTCTCTCTGCAGAGTCAGCCTGGCATCCCCTGTGGTCTTTACTTTTCACCTTGGTACATCCTTGGATTGTGAAGCCCATGGGTCTGCAGTCCAGTCTGCTCTGTGCTTGAACTTGGTGCATCACTGCACTTACTTCGTGATGGGAGAAGAGTAAGTAACTTGTTTTCCTGGTGGCGGCTGTTTCGTTCCTCTGTTTCTCTATACCTTTCTGTGGCTCTCAAAAGCCACCTTTGGATCCTCTAGGGAGCCTCATAGCTAAGAAGGCCTTGTGTCACCCCCAGTGAGAAAGAGCGTGCCTGTGGACCTGCTGAGCTGAACACCCTGCATGACACTGTCTGCACATGGCTGGCCAGTCACACACATCTGACAACACCCTCACCCCCAACCCACTGGAGCTGATATCAGCTCTAAACGTATCAGAGTAGAGTTTCCTCCAAGGAAAACTGACATTTAGACAGCTGAGGGTTTCTTAGGTGGCTCTATTGGTTTTGCAAAGCCTAGTACACCTCCATTACTCTGGAATTATAAACTTTGGTATTGTGATCAGTTCTTTGACTGTCAAAGAAGAAGGTGGTTTGATTTGCATAAGAAGCTCCAGGGTCCAGGGGGAGGGAAGAGATGGAAGCTCCTAATCCCTTCTCCCTGGGAGTTGGATCCAGAAAATACTATGGCATGCTGGAGGGTGTAGGAAGGGCCACACATGCCGTGCAATGAAACAGAGTTAAGGAAAAGTGTGCCAAGCCTGGGGGCCCGGACCCATTGCAGGAGGAAGGATGTTTTGACACAGCATGCAGTTGATGGCCCCAACTTCTCCACAAAGTGATTGATTTATTCAACAAATATTGAATGAACATGTATTGAATATTCCAGGCAGTGTGCTGGGCTTTGAGAGTATGTTGATGGATAAAGCCTATATGGCCTCTATCCTTGGAGTGTTTGTAATGTGGGTGTGTTCAGAGAACCATTGCTAAGCATGAGTCCGAGGCTGGGATCCCATCTAGGGCTCTCCCATCACTTCGGTGGGGTCTGGATCCTCAGCGCACCATGGAGTCACACCTTTTGCACTGTGCTGCATTACTCTACAACAGCGGCGCCATGCGGCCGCTGGGAGTGGATGGTAGTGGACCAAGGATCCTTTCCAGATCCCTTTCATCAGAGAGGAAAGGGAGAAGCATTCCAGGCAGAGAGAACAGCTTGTGCAAAGGCCCTGCCTTATAGGAGGGAGGTGACCATAGACAATGAGTGAAGACAAGGCATTAGATGTGGGTCTTTGTCTTGAGGGTCATAATAAGAGCTGAGTTTGAACAGATGAGTCAGGCTGTGGGATGGAGAGTGGATTGAAATGGTGAAAGAGTGGGTGTGGGGAGAACTTAGGGGGCTATGCAGCAGCTCAGATTACAATATTGTGCCCACATTGTTAGATTATGTGCTCTAGCAGTAAGATAACATTGAGCAGGTGTCCCCACAATATGTATTTGTTTCTTTATTTCTAAAAAGTATACTGACATATAATGTGCCTTATAAAAAAATATACGCACATATATAATATACAGAAATTAATAATATTGACATAACAATGAAATAATACTTAAAATATTTTTGTTTATTTTGTTAATGGCTCAAAAATATGCTTGAATATGCTTCATAATATTTACTGAATCTTAGTGTATCATTTTGCAATATAGAAACTCAATTTTTAAATAGTTCATTTCAATCTTTAGTTTTATCATCTGTCTATTGCTGGAAAAAAACATTTTGTAAATATATGTAGGTCAGAGTACAAGAAGGTCAAGTGTATGTCACTGGCTGCTTTTACATCCACGAAATATATGAAGGTTTTTGCTGAGATTTGGCTAATAAATTTCTATTTTCCTTGATGTCAAGTCAGTTGTTCTTGAAAACAAATCTGAAGGTGCTTCCTTTTTATACTTTTAACAAATGGATTAAAAAATTAAATACTTAATTTTAAAGACTTTAGACATAGTAGAATAGTCCATTTTCAACTTTGTAAAGTGTGTCTACATGATAAATTTTAGAAGTGAATCATTTATATCATTTTTGACCATAAAATCATGTAATAATATTAACATTTCAAATACTCATTTCAAGATGCTCTTGCCTTAGCACAGGTTTCTTTGAAAAGAATCCTCTCACTCATTCCTAAAACATTAAACATTGAAGGAAGCTGATTCAGTGTTTTGTGTTTGTGTTTTGAAACTATCTGCCAGGAGGCACATTATTAATAGCTACATGCTGTCATAAAAGATCAGGTAATTGGGAGCACCTGCATTTTTGTAAAGGAAAAATTAGTAATTACTAAGTTAGATGACCCTATGCATGTGGGTAGGTGTTAATCTCTGAGTGGTAAAAAAAAAAGTACAAAATATTTTCATGGCCACGTCCCATCTTGTTAAGAAGAATTAGGAGGATTCTAGTACCAAATAAGAAAATACCATCATAAACCAAACAAGACCAGAGCATGTCAGGAGGATGAGAGAGATGGCATTGCCCTTTCTGCAGAGTCGTGCCCCCCCGCTTCCTGTGGGACACTTTGGATTCTAAAGTGACACATAGTGCCGGTTTTGGAGATCCCCAAAGGTGGTGAGATGGGACAGTAGCTTAGGTGATAGCAATGGAAAGGGGCAAAGTGAATAAACCCAAGTTCTGTTTGGGGGTAACACTGACATCACTAGCTGATGGGTAGGATCTGGGGTGTGGGGGAAAGGTGGGTGTCAAGGGTGATTCCCACGTTTCTGGTTTGTACAATTCATGGGGCAGTGGCACCACTTCCTGAAAGAGGGAGCATAGGAGATCCAGTTTGCAGAGGAGGTCCTACATTTGAGTTGAGGCTTGTTTAGTGTGAGCTGCCTCTGAACTGTCCAGACACAGTTGCACATGGAGGTCTGGTCTGGAACAGAGGCCTCATTATCCAGCCTCTGTGCTCAAGGTCTGCAGAACAGACCCTGCCATTGGGGTAAGTTTTCTCTGGCTCTTGCTTCTCCCTGGGTGGCTTACTCTTCCTAGATATTTTTCAGTCTTGGAGAGACAAAATACAGAAGAGAGGCCTGAAGGAGTGCTTGTGGTCTAGGCAGAAGGAGTTCATCCCGTGGTCCAACCCAAGTCACCAGGAGATGCACTGGACCTCGGTCCTCAAAGTTATAAAGTAGAGCTTGGCTGACCTTGTCTTCTGCGTATAGATTTCCCTTGTGAACTTCACAGTGACGGGTGCCCTTGATAGGGCATGAAGGGTAGTTCAGGTCCTGGGATCTTGACATCTGTCTGTGTAAGATGATCACCATATCTCCATATACACCTATGCCTCTCCTTGGTCCTCTGCCTATGTCTGTCACCCTATTGGAATGACTTGCATTTGGGGCAAGTCAGGCCGTTTCTCAACTGTGTGTGTGTGCACATGTGTGTACAGCACAGCTGTGTAGCCATGGGGTTAGGATGGCAGGATCTGGAGTCTAACAGCTGGATTGCTAACCCTGTTCCTCTTCTTTCTACCTATATTTTCTTGTTTAATTTTCTCAACTTCTTTGTGCCTTGACTTCCTCATAGGCAAAATGGTGAAAATACCAAATCTACTACAGGAATCTTTGTACGTGCAAAATACTTACCGTCGTGCTTGACAGAAAATAACCACTCACTAAAGGTGTATATGTCCAGCCACCCCCAGAATACATGATGTAAAGAGTCAATCTTTTTCTTCAAAGTCTGCCTTTCAAGGGCCTCTTTCCCATAAACCTCCACGCCCCACCTCTCTTATAGTCTGTCTCCATAACAGAGTATTTTTATAACTTTATAAGCAAGAACATAGTTTCTCATCCAATGACATTTAGGGTAAAATTTACATTACTATTCTCTCACACTGCTGGAGAAAGTTTTCCTTCATGGATTTGTTCTTTCATCAATCATATTTTTCCTTCTGTTATTCATCTGACCCCTACTACAGGCCAGATATTGTGTCTGGCAGAGGCTGTCAAGGAGCTTATAGTCTCATGGGACAAGTGGACTTGTTCAAACTAATTCCAGTTCAAGGGACAGGGCAGAGGACGTCCTGGGGACTCACAGTTACTGGACGTTGACAGTGACCCTGCCCCTGGGCTGTTGCTCACACCGAACCTGAAATAGTCTTTCTGTCAGGAAAGCCTGGGGAACCTGCTGGCTGGCTGGGAAATCAAAAGGCAATTGGCTGTATCAATTTTCATTCCCACCAACAGTGCAAGAGGGTTCCCTTTTCTCCACACCCTCTCCAGCATTTATTGTTTGTAGATATTTTGATGATGGCCATTCTGACTGGTGTGAGGTGATACCTCATTGTAGTTTTGATTTGCATTTCTCTAATGATTAGTGATGTTGAGCATCCTTTCATGTGTTTGTTGGCAATCTGTATATCTTCTTTGGAGAAATGTCTATTTAGGTCTTCTGCCCATTTTTGGATTGAGTTGTTTGTTTTCTTGATATTGAGCTGCATGAGCTACTTGTAAATTTTGGAGATTAGCCACTATGGAGAACAGTATGGAGGTTCTTTAAAAAACTAAGAATAGAACTACCATACGACCCAGCAATCCCACTACTGGGCATATACCCTTAGAAAACTATAATTCAAAAATAGTCATGCACCACAATGTTCATTGCAGCTCTATTTATAATAGCCAGGACATGGAAGCAACCTAAGTGTCCATTGACAGATGAATGGATAAAGAAGATGTGGCACATATATACAATGGAATATTACTCAGCCATAAAAAGAAACGAAACTGAGTTATTTGTAGTGAGGTGGGTGGACCTAGAGACTGTCATACAGAGTGAAGTAAGTCAGAAAGAGAAAAACAAATACGGTATGCTAACACATATATATGGAATCTGAAAAAAAAAAAAAGGTTCTGAAGAACCTAGGGGCAGGACAGGAATAAAGACGCAGACGTAGAGAATGGACTTGAGGACACGGGGAGGGGGAAGGGTAAGCTGGAACGAAGTGAGAAGAGTGGCATGGACATATATACACTACCAAATGTAAAATAGATAGCTAATGGGAAGCAGCTGCATAGCACAGGGAGATCAGTTCAGTGCTTTGTGACCACCTAGAGGGGTGGGATAGGGAGGATGGGAGGGAGACGCAAGAGGGAGGAGATATGGGGATGTATGTATATGTATAGCTGATTCACTTTGTTATAAAGCAGAAACTAACACACCATTGTAAAGGAATTATACTCCATTAAAGATGTTTAAAAAAAAAGGCAATTGGAAATGTGGGATCTTTCCGTGGGAACTAGAGAGGGGACAGAGGTGGATGGAGTAGCACAGATGTACCCTGAATCCTGGACACAGCCCTTATTTGATGCTTTTCTGGTGGTTGAAATTGAATTTTTATGGACTGGTCACTGCCTGCCCTTTTGTGGACTGGTCACTGGTCCTGTCCTGGGTGACACAGCCTTCGTCCTAGCATGGAGATTCACCTATAGTTCGCAATTATCTCAACTTTGCTTGCATTGTTCTTTTCTAGACTGCTCAGTAGCCCCTCCCTCAACCAGGCGACTCATGTCAGCATCTCCTGCCTGGCCTGCCCATCCTGCTCTGGCCAGGGGCTTCTTCTCCAGGCTCCCACAGCACTGGGAGCAGGTCTTTATCACAACACTTATCAACCTCAGTTGAAATGTTGATCTTCTCATCTGTCTGCTTGAAGAGCCCCTGAGCTTCTTGAAGGAAAAGAATCTGTCTTATTCACGAAGCCCCAGAATAAATGTTAGAATGAACGAAGGCACTGTGCCAGGTGCCAGGCAGGCTTCTATTCTTGTTGACACTGAGGAACGCAACAGGTTTGAGCAGGGGTATGCAGTCATCGGAGGAAGCGCAGGGCCACCACTGCCAGGCATGCCCAGAGCTCACCAACCAAGCTTCTTTAATGCAGACATGCCCGGGGACCAAGCTTAAGGAGAGGAACCATTCTCTCCACCCTCCGGCTTTCTCTTGTCTTCTGGTGGCAAACACAGATGGGCACTGTGCTTCAGACATGCACTGTCCCCTTGACCTTTCCCTTGGCCTCTTCCTGACTCTCTAGCCCAGCTGCATTAAGTCATCTCACTGCATTCAGCTCAACTTGATTGACTGAAGCTTTCAAAGGCAATTACTTTTATCTAAAATTTGAAGACCCCACTTTGGTAACAATTTTTTTTTTTAAAGCTTATTTATTATTTATTTATTTATTTATTTATTTATTTATTTATTTATTTATTTATTTTTGGCTGTGTTGGGTCTTCGTTTCTATGCGAGGGCTTTCTCTAGTTGTGGCAAGCGGGGGCCACTCTTCATCGCGGTGCGCGGGCCTCTCACTGTCGCGGCCTCTCTTGTTGCAGAGCACAAGCTTCAGATGCGCAGGCTCAGTAGTTGTGGCTCACGGGCCTAGTTGCTCCGCGGCATGTGGGATCTTCCCAGACCAGGGCTCGAACCCATGTCGCCGGCATTGGCAGGCAGATTCTCAACCACTGAGCCACCAGGGAAGCTCCTGGTAACAATTTTTATTCCAGTTGTGTGTTTTCAAATCTATTAACTGTACCTTGTCCTCAAAATAGGGCTGAACCCTTACTTGGGGGTCAAATGCTTCTTGGGGGTAGGTCCAGCTCTGGGAGGGCAGTAGGTCCCTTCCGCTCCTATCTGAGCTTGAAGTGCAATAGGCACACGCTCCCAGCCCTTCTGCTGGCCCACCCAAGCCTTGGCCTCCTAGGGGTGGGTGTTGGCACTGGCTTATTAGGGAACCCTCTGCAGTTGGCTGAGCCCCTCATGGTCTGGACTTTTGTCAAGTACCAAAGTATAGTTCTGATCATTGGAAGTGCCCACATTTCAAAGAAAAAGGTCCAATTTCACCCCTGATGGCCTGCAAATCAGCTGTGTCTATAGATGGCTGCTGTGCCTGGAGAGAATGGAAACTACGAGGTTGATAGATAAAGAACAGATATTGGGAGGAGCACAGAGAGTATGACGCAAGTAGACCCATTTGTAGTGGACTGAATTATTGGTCCTGCTTCTTCTCTCACTTCATCCCATCACACTCTTTGCCATGTAACTGAAGTCTTCCCACTCCCATTAGATGTGCAGTGAATTTCCCACCTCTTGACATTGGGTGAAGCTCATGATTTGCTTTGGGCAGAGGAATGTGGCTAGAAGTGCCAGTGTGCCAGTTCTGAGCCTAGCTAAGAAGCTAATGATAATAATTACAATTGCTAAGACTCATGGCTTGAAGATTAGAGATGCAGCTCTTTAACTCAGGCTAGACTTTTTCTGGCTGATTCCCTGGGCAGCTAAGGAAGTGCTAGAGGCTTATTCTCAACATCTCACAAAACTTACTTTTATCCCTTCCTCACTTGCCTTCCCTTCCTTCCCCCTTCCTTCATATATTCAACAGCATTTATGAATCTGGAGGTACCCATTTCTAAAACAGGCATTGTGGAGAAGGATGCAAAAACCAGTGCGTTGCAGCTAAAACTATCTCAGGATTATTTTCCATTTACTACCCTCATCCCCAGTTAGCGGTAATCTGGTGCCCATGGCTTGCATTTCTTTTCCTCTGTGGAGGGCCAAATTCAATAAAGTACCCAGTTTCCACATCAGAAACATGGGGACCCCTCTTCCTCCCATTCCACCCAAACTGAGTAATAGAGAGCCTAGCTGGTGGCAATATTCATATCAAACTCAAATCCCAGCCTGGGAAAAAAATACAGAATGCTGGAGAAGGACAAAACACATGTGACACACTGAAGAAGATGAAGAATAAATTGCCTGAGACATGAAAGGAAGGGAATTGCATATATCGTAACCTAATCTTATATGAATAAGGCAGACGTGGCTGGTTTAATAGGCTCTGGAAAACTGAAGGGACCCAAAGGGAGAAAGTACTGGTAACAAATGAGATGCAGATTTTGGAAGAGAAGCAGGCAGTTCCTTATTCCTAGTGAAAGCTACAAGATGGGGTGTTTTTTAATTAGGCTGAAATTGGAGAGGCCTCGCCCAGGCTGAGTAGAAGGGGTAACAGAGGGGCCATTCAAGATCTTGGCACCAGAGTGAGAGTAACAAGGCTGCAAATGTGAACGGGCCAAAGTCAGACCCCAGCAGGGTCTGGCTAAGCCAGACCTCAGCCTCATGTGTAGGGAAAGAGCCAAGGTCAGGTACTGATATGGTCGGCCTGTAGCTGCCAAGTCTACGGAGCTGCCAGAAGCAGAGATAGGTGGGGACTGACAATGGAGAGCTGGAGTCTGAGCTGGAGGACATCCTGAGAATGCAAGCTGAGTGAATTCAGAAGTGTGTGTCTGTTGGGTTTGGGCAGATTCTCAGGGGCAGACTCTGCTGACGGCTGGATCTGACGGGTGGGTTTTTAGAAGGCCTCGAGGCTAAACTCGAGGCCTGGGCAACAACGTCCCTGCAGGTCTGAAGGCCTTGGCCTTGAGCACATCCAGGTATAACTGTCACAGTTTGCCACACGGGGAGATGAGCTTTTATACAATTAAAACAACTGGAGAGCAGTGACAAGGTGAGGCTGGGACATGTGCAAGCTGGTGGTTTACACTGTTCATTTCAGAGCCAGGAAATCCAGGCAAAAGCAGCAGAAGGAAATAGATCTTGAGACAGAACATTATGGCAGCAAATATGGTGTGGGTTGGGAGTGGGGGGAGAGAAGGCAGGGAGGCTGGTGAGCAGACATTTGAGTCTTGGATGGCGAGGCCTCTGGCCACAGCAGGAGAGAAGCATCATATCATCATGGTTGAGGGCACGGGCTTGGGAGACAGCTTTACCTGAGAATCCCGGCTCCGCTACTTGTGGCTCTGTGACCTCGGGAAAGTTATTTAAACTACTCTTGCCTCAGTTTCCCTCTCTGTAACATGAGGTTTGGGATGAGATTTAAATCAGTCAATCTTTACAAAATGCTCAGGATACTGCCTGGTACATAGTAAACCTTGCATATGTGTTAAGTAAAGGATATAATAAAATTGGAAAAGAAAAAAGAAGATGCAAGCGCTCATCCCCTGTTAGATGGTGCAGAGGAAATGGAGACGATGAGGCATGGGGTGTGGGGCGTGATAGATTGGAGGAGGCAGGGGCTCTCCCCAAAGAGCTGTCACACAAGCCCGGGGCTTCCCAGGCAGGGCCGTGGAAAACCTCCAGATGTCACAATAAAGTCCGTGATGCAGTGTGTGAGCTGTAACGTTGTGAAGTGTTTTCTTTCCTTTGTGCCAAATTTTGAGCAGAAAGCAGAGGATGGAAGAGCAGAGGCCATGGAGGCGAGAGATGTGGTGACCTCTCTATGGCCTTATAGGTTTACAGATGAGTCTTGGCCTAAAACCAACCAACCCACCCAGTCACCAACCAGCTAACCTACCAGCCAGTCAATCAACCAGCCCACCAACCAACCAACCAATCAAACAACCAATGAGGTATCGATTTTAACTGCAGGCCACTGGAGATGTGAGCTTGGATTAAGAGAGAGGGGTCTAACATGGACGGGCAGGCCTTCCCAGTGGCCACTGCTGTTTCTCTGGAATTTGGATCCAGGCCTTGGAGCTCCTGCTCCCCCCAGGCAACACCATTTCCCAGGCCAAAGCCTCTCCCTTCCTCCTCCTTTCTCCAGCTTCTCCACCTGTGCCTCCGCCTGCTCTAAGCTGCTCTGCAGCCCCAGCCGAGAACAGAAGCCCACGGGTACCAGGGAGCCGGGGAGATTGCCTCTCCTTCCTAATGACTTTCTCTTGCCAGCCATGCTGCTGTTAGGAGTAGTCGTGAGGCTGCAGGAAATCGGCCTTCAAAAGCAAAACTCCCAACAGTGGATTCTGCTTTCTGGAAGTGCATTAAATGAGCAGCCGTATGAAAGGGTGAAGAGGAGAGAGAGGGGAAGTGAGAGAGGGAAGAAGCCACGGCAGGGGCTGGGCTGGGATGGCGGGGAGCATGGGAAACTTTCCAATAGTTATGATCACAATTAACAGTGATAATAAAATTAACAATCTCCCCCAAGGCCTGGGCTATATCTGGGTGCATTGCCATGTGGACATCAGCCAGCTGTTGAGGGGTTTGTAGAAGCTCCTGCTAAGCCAGGGCACCGGGCTTGAAGATGGCGAATTTCCCTCTGGACCTCACCACACTGGGCCCTGCTGTGGCTGTGGCCTCCCTCAGGGTGACACCATCTGGCATTCCCCACCAATGCCCCCCTGCCCCCAGGAGTGCTGCACAGCAACTCACATTCCCACCCTCCCTGCCATGGCCTCAAGAAGCTGAAGGGGACGGGGTTTTTAGGCATCCTCTGGGTAAAGGGCCAGTTGCCCCTTCCCTCCCTGATGGGCTCCAGGAATATGGAAAACATCCACAGTTGGAGCCAGGACAAAGGATGGAAAAGTGGGTTTTAAATCAAGACCAGTGCCACTTCTGGAGTTTGTTTTGGCCATTTGTTCCTACCTTTTCTTTTCTTCATCCAAGGGCTCAGGAAATCTCTATTAGCTTCAGGGAGGCAGCTCAGTTTCCCCTGAATCTTAATATACCTTCATGGTGAAGAATCACACCAGAAAGACATACCCAGGTTGGTGGGTACATCGGGGCAGAAGTGGGCTTTCCAATATAGACAGCAAGGTTGAGAACAGTTGTGGGCTGTCTATAAGGAGTACAATAGGTGCAGACTCTAGCCTTGAAGACAGGAATTTCTTCCAGCTTCCTCCATGGGACTAGTTCTAGTCTAGAGACAGGAAACCTAGGCAGCCGTCTAGAATCTACCATCCACGATCTGGCTTATCTTGGAGAAACCAGCATACCTTTATGAGTCTTAAGTTTCCTTCTTTTTTTTTATTTTAATTAATTAATTAATTAATTTATGGCTGTGTTGGGTCTCCGTTTCTGTGCGAGGGCTTTCTCTAGTTGCGGCAAGCGGGGGCCACTCTTCATTGGGGTGCGCAGGCCTTTCACTATCACGGCCTCTCTTGTTGCGGAGCACAGGCTCCAGACGCGCAGGCTCAGCAGTTGTGGCTCACGGGCCCAGTTGCTTTGCGGCATGTGGGATCTTCCCAGACCAGGGCTCGAACCCATGTCCCCTGCATTGGCAGGCAGATTCTCAACCACTGAGCCACCAGGGAAGCCCCAAGTTTCCTTCTTTTAAAAATGGGGTTTGGTGGTGGTTAGAGGTCTTGGGGATAGGTTTTGGGTTTGTAGATCCCCTGCACTCTATGGAACATTCTGTGTATGTGATTTTACGTTTGTATATTTTTTTCTGGGGCAAAGGTCTATAACTTTCCTCAGGACCTCAAGTGGAGGTCCTTGGAGTAGGCATTTCTCTGTTGCCCTTGACAGCTAAAAATCCTCTCAGAGTCCACAGCTCAGGCATGTGACCATCCCAGACCATCTCTGCTGGGCTTTTCACCCACTTCTTCTAGGCCTATTATTACCTTGATTTTGGTTGGTGTTGGTTTTTGTTGTTTTCTCTTCCTTGTCATCTGGACCAAGGCTTATCTAGCTTTTCAATGGTTAGAGGAGTCCAATCTCCATATTCAAATCTGATCTGACATAAATTTTCATACCATTCAAGATGTGCACACAGCCTGGACAACATGGTTTAAATGTCCAAACCTTTACGTTTCCAGTAAATTCTCTTGCTGCTGGGAGTAGAGTCACGGAAATCGGTTGCTGGGTTCCCTGACTCTTGCCTTCTCTTTTGTTCTCATATCTTTTTTCCGTCTTCTAGATGAGCTTCCAGTCTCTTTAGGCACATGGAACATCAAATCTGGAAAGCTTATTTCAGAGAGGAAGCATTTGTTCAGACCTGCCATATCCTACTTGTCCAAACCTTGTGGATGTGCTTTGGTTTTCTTCAGGCATTATTCATAATAATCCTTTTTATTTAGAGAAAGCTTTACATTTTTCAAGGGTTTTTACTTGATCACATGACAACCCTGTCACGTAGTTATCAGATGAGATGATGCCTATGAAAGCACCTTGTTCTGGGACAGGTGTAAGGTGGGGAGTGAAAGAGCATCATTTTACAAGCAATGACATGAAAGCACAGAGCAATTAGATGTGAGTTGGTAGAACACGCCAGGGGCTTTAGAAATAGGCAGACTGGGGGCTGAATGCTAGTCTTTTTTTGACTAGATGTGTTATATTTGTCCTGGTGCTCAAACTCTCTGAGCCTCTGTTTCCCCGTACAGGAATGAAATGATGACAGTAATGCTTAGATCCCAGGGATTCTTGAGGATTAAAGGGAATTGTGAACACAGAACACGTAACACAGTGTCTGGCACGCTGTGGCGCTCAGTACTTGGTACATTATTATTAGGGGAAGGTTAACACAGAGATAGGCATACACCCACCTCCATTATAGAATTTTTGCATCTGCCTCTTGACTGTAAGTTGCTAAAAGATCCTAGAACAACAACACAGTCAGGTATGGAGGGAAAAGTAAAGCTCTGCTATCCTATTCCCAGCTCAATTTATAGATGGTAGTTTTATAGCCCAGAGTAGGAAAGTAGTTTTCCCCATGGCACACAGCTATTTAGAGGCAACACGAGGGTGAAGACTCACTCTCTCTCACTGAGGGGTTTCCCAGGATGCAGGACTTTTAGAGCTAAACCTGGGACCATCCCGGGCAAACCAAAATAAGCTGGTCACCCAAAGCAGTGATAAGATAAGGTCTTGGCAACCTGTTTTCCAGCCAAACCAGTAGCCTTTTCACTTATGAAGCAAATGCTGCATACAAGTGGATCTGTTCTCTAGTGCTTACTGTTCTGAAAATGTCCTCCCACTGATACGTCTGGTACCCTATGCTGTTCTTATGCTTCAGAGGATATGTGAGCTCTCTACTACTTTCTCCACTGGGCTTACCTCCGCATTTACCCCGATCCTTCTGAGCTCATAGTCACAGGTGAGCCTTGGCATGGTAGGGCCAGCATGTGACCCGAGACTGGAGAGCAAGGACTGGGTAAGTGTGCATCTGTCTGCTGAGAGCCATAGTGCCTCTGGCATGTGATGCTAGGGGTACCCGCCTCCAGGCCACAGGGAAGGGAGAGAGAATAAGAAATGTTTGTGGGAGCTTGGGCTGACAGTAGGGAGAACGGGAAGCCAGCTAAAACTTGTTACTCGTCACCTGCCTCTTCTGGGATGAAGTCACTAGCCACTGCAGTCACTGACTTTCAACGCACCCTGAAAGGGGTTCAGGACAGAGATTAGGAATGAGGCGCTCTGTGCTCTGGGAGAAACTGGCAAAACAGGTCTTCAGATAGTTAGATATTTTCAGGAGAAGATTTTATTATGAACATGAAGATGCAAATTCTTGCATCTTCTCATATCTAAAAAACACTAAAATCATTAACGGAGACATCTGCTCCTCGTGACTAGCAGCAATTTCCTGCCAAAATGTGTGCTTGACTGCATGGGTCTCCCCTCACCAAAATCACACATACACTGATCTGCCCCCCTGCCTCTATGGAGCAGTTCCTCAGAGCTCTCTGAAATGCTGTCTCCTGGGCTATAGTCCTCATTTTGCCCCAAATAAAACTTAACTCACAACCCTCACGTTGTGCATTTTTTCCCCCCAGTCAACAGTGACATTGAGCCTAAAACAAAGCTGGGAGATGGATGCGGAAAAGAGTGGGGAGTTGAGATTGTTGGCATGAAGTTCCCTTTGTAAGTGACATGTCACACTTTCTGTTTGGATACATATAACCAACAAGGAACATGTCTCCAGATTGTATAAAGAATTCCTATAAATCAATGAGAAAGGGACAGATAATCCATTAGAATAAAATAGGCAGAAGCCTTAACAAAAGATATCCAGTCAGTAACATAGGAAAAGATGCAAACCTTTAGGAATTAGAGAAATGCAGATTAAAACCACGTACACTCATCACAGTGGCTAAAATGAAACACCAAGTGCTGGTGAGACTGCTGAGCAACTGAAACTCTCATACTCTGATGGCGGGAAGATAAAGTGCTACAGACACTTTGGAAAACTGATTGGCATCATTCACTAAAGTTGACTATACAAACACCCTGTGAGCTATCAATTCTACTCCCAGGTGTGCACCAAAACAAAAATGCATACTCATGTGTCAAGACATAAGGAATGTTCTTAGTAACATTATTTACAGGAGCCCCAAACAGGAAATAATTCAAATGTCTATCAAAAGTTTGATGAATAAATAAATTGTGACATCGTTATACAATGGAATGCTATATAAAAATGAAAATGACTTCTTCCCATATCTAACAACATGGATCAGACAAAGAAAAGTATATATTACCTCTATGATTCCATTTATATAAAGTACAAAAATAGGCAAAATTAATCCATGGTTTTAGAGATCAGGATGATGATATCTTTTGGAGACTTTTAGTCCTTTTTAGTGACTGAGAGGGAGTATGGGCAGAGCTTCTTGAAGTTTTGTCGTTCCCTAGATCTGGGTTGTTGCATGAGTGAGTTTATCTTGCAAAAATTTATTGAGATGAGCCCATATAATTTGAATATGTTTCTGTATGTATATAATTCCGTAATAAATACATTTATTTAAAAAATGGATGCAATGTTTCCTCCCTGTTCTGAGTCATTGTGCAGCTATGGGCAATACATCTGGGCCTTAGTTTCCCCAGGGCACTAATCCTTCTATCCAGAGTTATGTGGAAAGCAAGGTACTCTTACCTTCCCCTAGGGGTTCTATCCCATAAGCTGGAGAGCCACCAGAGCTAGCTGCCTTCCCTCTCTGGGATGAAGGCTCCCATACACAGTTGGGTGATAGACCCCTCCAGCCACAGCACCCTATTACTTCCTCTCTAGAGAAATAAAACACATTTTCTATTTGTTCTGGTCCCCGAAGAGTACCGAGCCACTTGTTCTAGAACTTTAACAAATTGACTCATACCAATCTCCTCTCTTCCTCCAGCCATTCCCACTTCATTTCAGGCCACTTAGTCCATTTTTTCCCCTTATGTCCTTGGTTCTCAAGACTGCCCACTTGGGCTGAGCCTTATTTGGTGACAAGTTGTCAGAACAGCTCAGGCCGTAGTTTTGTTGTGTGATTTAAGCCAAAAAGAAAATTTGACTAGGGAAATTAGATGGAGGTGATTGCAGCTAAAGTGCCTCTGACTGAAGCTTTTGGAAAACGTAAATGTCATCAGTCTTGTCAAAGCCAGACACAGGAGAAAATAATGACTAAAGGTGGACCGGGATAGATGCTGGGACTGCACAGACTTAGAATTAGCCTTCCTATTTGTTATTATTTTTTTCCTTGTAAGTAGTGGGGTGGAAGGGGGAGGAGAAGAAAGGGAAAATAGGAGGGGAGAGCGGGGTGCGGTGGAAACATGGGGAAAAATGTAGAACCTGAGCAGTGTTTTTATTTTCTATGCCTCTTGAGCATGGGCAGCGTCCTGGTGACTCCCAAGCAACTGTGATGAGGGCAGCTGGGGGTTGACAGCATGACACTTGGCTGGGAATTGGAGTTGAGGACAGTGGACCAGGCTGGGCTGGCAGAGGAGACATGGACTCCCTGGCCCCTGTGCAGTCATCACAACAGTTGGAGGTTGACTGGGTCATTCGATGTACCCTTGCTTCAGTGACCCCTTGGGAAGTGCACCCACATGAGAAGGACCAGCCCATCACTCAAAGAGCCCCTGAGAATCATCTGTATGTGAGACCAGCCGTGGAATACAAAGAATCCCATGATGCAGCCTTGTCCTGGAAGGGCAGGCTGTTGAGAATCCAGAAGTGGGACTCTGAGGAAGGGTTGGTGTTAGCTACAGACCTGTAACCCGAGCGAATTGCATGTGTGGAAATGACAGGAAACTTGAAACTGACAAATCAGAGGTCGAGGGGCAAAGGAGAGGTAACGGGTGAGTTACTTAACCAGAAATCCAGTAGACATTGAGTTTGGAGCATCTATCCAGACAAGGCTCAGAGAACTGACCCTTTGTGCAGCGTCCAGACTGGTGATGGTCAGCTCAGCTGAGGGCAGGCAGGAGGCAACAATTCACCATGCTTGAGGAGGTGGGAGTTCTGGGGAGGGAAGTCTAGCCATAGGTTCCAGGTCAGGCATAGTCCAAGGAATCAAGGAAAACTCAGTCCTGGCTTATAGGGAACAAAGTATTGAGCTTAAAGAGTGAAATCTGAAACCTGGTTTCTTAGGAGTAGAGGTCCAAGGTTAGAGAGGGGGTCCAAAGATCTCTGGGGAAATGATCTATGGTTCTCACAGCTCATCTCCCTGAGGATTTTAATTCCCTCTTCTGTAGGGAAGTGAGACTGTATTTCAGGGTTGAGTAACTATAGTTCTAAAGTGAGCAGAATGTAGGGAACCTAACAGCTCATTATGGAGGCATCTAGTCAGTCCACTCTAGTTGGAATAAGGTGCATTAGAGCTGAGTAGGCCAGACAACCAGAAGGCAGAGAACTGACTGCAGAGAAGAGAGGGATTGTTTAAGGCTGACGTCACTGGTGACAGTTTTGTGGAAGCACTAAGACTCAGACTCAGAAGTTTCCATCTCCTCTAATTCTCAAGGATCAGGATCAGCCAGATGATAATATCCAGAGGCACCTTCATTATTTCCCATCAGCATTAAATTATACTAAGTTCCCCTTTTGAGGATTTTCTTTCCTTATTAGAAACACCTGAGTTTGAACTAAATAACTTGTAGGATTGCTCCCCAGTTCTACCTCTTGTGACATGCCACCCTTGCCTGTCATCGATGTGCTTGAACACATTACTCATAGTCTTCTGTAATTCCTGGTTTAATATCTGCTTTCCCAGATCTCTGAAAGCAGGGAATTTGTCTCTATTTTTCATAGCGTATATATGTCATGAAGGAGGCACTCAATACATATTTATTGAATGAATGTATGAAGAGCGGCCAATATTCTTTGACACCTACCCATAGGTTTGACACATGGGGCCATCATGAGGGAGAGTCAGCTCCCTCCCCTCTCCCACTGTGACATTTCTTCCTCTGATGCTCATGGTTCCTGAGCTATGTTTCTTGGGGAAGATGATTTTTAAAGAAATTGATTCCCCATTTCAAGCATGGTAAATCCAGAGACAGATACCTAAGTCTGAGTTAGATGTCTGCAGAGGGCAATCTGATGTCAGTAAGATAGCCTATGTGACTTACATCCTCTTCCAGTGGCAGCGAGTACAGCTGGAATATGCTGGACGCTGTCCCTTATCCCAGCATCAGGCATATTGTCTCTGTCAGCAAAGGCAACAGCATCCCATAGTCACTGTGCAATTTTCTGGCCAGACCCACTGCATTCTCCAAGGCGGCATCCTACACGGGACATCCTCCTTGACTCCCAGTCCCTGGACCGGATTCCTCTGTTGTCCTGTAGCCTCACCCTTCTTAGAACTGAAGTCAAATCAAATTCCCAGGACCTCCCCTTCCATGGCCCACGTTTCTGACTGAGGGAAATGAGTCTGAGCTCAGGGACCTGATGTTCCCTCTCTACTTTGGCAGGTGTTCCAGGCCCCTGTCCTCCCCTGGGGAAATGTATTCAAGTCCTTTTTTCCCTTTCTTTTATAAATCACAGCCCCAAGGGTAGTGCTGTGGTAAGTGGATGGTCTGGGCTGCAGATCTCCAGAGCTGGCTGTCAGGCTGAGGCTCCCAGCTACTGACTAAAGCTGGCTGAAGACATTTCCCCAGACAGATGGAGACAAAGGAAGGTTGGCCAAGGGGCTGATCCTCTCAAGTACTTTATGTCAGAAAAGAAAAAAAGGAGAGAAAAGAAAAGAAATGAAAAAGCTCTTGAGGCTCTAAATTGGCTTTGGAGAGTTCTGTAGCCCATCTTCACATCCAGCACCTGTGGTCACTGTACTTTGTGAATTTGTAATCTGCAGATGGCCGAGAGGCTGGGACAGAAGGACACGGGGACACTCTGACGTTGCTTCTGTCCTCCCACTGTTCTACCTTCCTTACATCTCATTCTCCAACCCTGCCTGTGCATTTCCTTCAAGGAGGATCTCAACTCTCCAGTCAAGCACCCCCTTGATCTTCACTTTCCAGTGATTTCCTGCCACTTGACTCCTTCCTCCCCAGCTCACACCCTGCCCCATTCGTCATACATTATACATTTGCCACTGTGCTCCCCTTGCACCATTCCCTGCGGGCCCAGGCTGATCATATCCCTTGGTATCTAATAAGACAGTGTGATGAGTTCCCATCACCTTCATTTATTCTTCACTCTGACCCCCGAGGTCAGTTCTATTCTTTTCATTGTCTAGATGAGCAAACTGAGAGAGAGGTACTAACTTTACAAAGTCAATCTGCTTTGAAACAACAGTCTGCGCTCTCTATCAACAAGTTGAATGCCCTTACTGTTACATAACAGCTGCCACAGGCCAGGGAGATGATACAGCTGGGACATGTCATGAGCTTTCACTTAGAAGCAAAAATCAAAGGTTGTGCCCCAAGAAGCAATTTCCATCTCTGACTTAGTATTTTGAGGCACTCTCTCTCAGGCATCTCCTTGTCCTGTCCACTGGGCATTCCCCTTAGCCAGGGGTAACAGTGGGCCCCACAACCCCATTTGACCTTGGCTTAGCTGGGGGAGTTTGCTGCTGGATGGGGAAGGGGAGATGACCTGGCCAGCATGCACCTCAATTAGCAAATGCATTTTAGTTGATGAATTCATTACAGCAGATTAATTGAAAACTGAGAGTGAGGCTGGATAGCACAGTTTAATTGCACCATTGGAAAAGGCAACCTCCTGGCCTGAGAGATGCAGGAAGCTCCTGAGGCTGCAGTCGAAACCCTGTTTTCTCCTCTTTAATCTGCTCTTGAATTCATGAACCTGAAGTTTTGCAAGCCCAGCAGAAAGGGGCTTCCTTTAATGCCTTTCTTCTCTAGCAGTCGGCCATTTAAACCAGGCCCCGTTGAAAGTGGGCGCTGTTTGAGCCCAGCTTTCATTTCAGAGAGCCCATTTTCAATCGCCTCTGTGTTGGCATCGCACTGAACACTGTCAGTAATGAATTGTGTCATCACAGGCACCCTGTCCCCCAAGCGGAATGGTTGGCCTGTCCTCAGCATAGAATCGGAGGTGTTGAAAGGTTACATCAGAAAGAAAGTGCTTACATCAGAAAGAGCAAGGATGTTAGAACCAGACCAACTCAGGTTTGAATACAGCTCTGCTGCCTGTAAACTGTGAGATCTTGCTTCTCACAGTATCAGTTCTTAATTGGAAATGGAGAAAAGAGTATGTACCTTTAGGATTATTCCAAAGAAGAAATGAGACAACTAATGTGAATTGCTCATTCCTCCAACTGGCATCTAATGGATCTCAGCAAAAGCCCCTTCTCTTCCTCCTACTCTCTGGGGCCACAGCTAGGTTTGCAAATACATTTGAACATTATTTTCCAACTCCAGTTACATTCTCCACCTCTCCTCTCTTGAGTTCTTCCTGATATTTTTCTGTCAATACACACACTTCAAGTGCCTTAGGAACGTGGAGGCCAATTTGTGACAGCTTGATTCCATGACTTTGTTATTTGCGGTTAACTTTACCCTGTAATTTAAGAAATAGATTGATAGGAGGTGATAGCCTAGTTCCAGGGTCCTACAGCCTCAAATTGACAAGAGTGCACATTCTATAATACTTGAGGTGTTAATTACCTTATGTGAATTATCTCACTCCTTACCACGTTTTCAGAGGTATGTATTAGTTTAAGAAATGCTTAATCTTCTATAATAGATAAACTCTGATATGTCCATGACTTCATTTCTTGCAAAGGAAAATCCCTGTGTGGAGGGATGTTCCCTCCACTGTGTGGAGCCCAGGATCGGGAGGTTACTCTCTCTGCCCACAGGGACTTGGGCTGATGAGGATTTTGAGTCTTCGCACCAGGCTTCCCAGGTGGCCCTGGCTGTGGAAAGAGACTGTAGAAAAGGGAAGGGAGAGAAAGAGGGATCTCTGCCCTTGACAGGATGTTTTGCTTTTTTTCTTTTTGCCAGACATAGGCATCACTTCCCACATTCCTGTTTCTTTGGAAGGAACTCAGTCATGTGGCCACACCTACCTGCCAGGCGAGCTGGGAGAGTCTAACTATGTTCTCAGAAAGAAGGGGAACATCTCCGCCACAGGTAGGTATGAATGTCCCCATTTTACAAATGAGGAAATGAGTGGGTACACAAAGTAAACAGGGGAGCTAATTTCTCAGTTTGGGCCATAGTTTCATTTCTCTTCAACCTGCTTGGAATTACGTTTTTGAATTTCCAAGTATATACCAGAAATACATATTTTTACTAAACAAAACTCAAACTTGGGCAAAACTTGAACCCCAAAAGGATAATTACAGCAATTCGTCTCAAAATTGAGTATGTGTTAAAGAGCCAGGAGCTGCAAAACCTTAGGATAAGCTTGGCACACCTGAATGGTTATTTTTTGGTTAATAGTAAGACATTTACTATTTCTTTGTATATGTATGTATGTATGTTTTTTGTCTACTCTCATTAGGCTGTGAGTTCCTTGAATATTGCATCTAGCAATCTTGTTCTTAATAGTAGTGACTTAATGAAGATTTGTTCAATTGAATTGATTTTAGCCTTTTGGTTATAATATATAAATGACCACTAAAAGGGCTATATAGTGCTACCAAATTCTTTTAGCTTTATAATCTTTAGAGAGATCTCCACTCATAAATGATACCTATGAAATTCAGCTGCTATACACTGCTCAACAGCAAAATGGTGGGGCTAAATCTGGATGGATGTAAGGATATGAAAGAGTGACATCGCCCTTTGCAAATTATGTTATATGTAATATCTAGTACCATCATTTAAAGAGCGAGTCAGCATTATTTTCAAGGTTTCCATTAATTTTCGTTACTTTCTGATATTTTGGGAGGGGTTTTTTCATTCTTGAATTGTTAATGCTGTGGTTTTCATTTATGTCTATAATTTAGTGCCATAACAAATGTTAGAAAATGGATATAGGAAAGAAAAATTCTCCCTTTCAATGGGGGAACTCTTTGTACCCACACCTAATACCTGTTTAACATTTTTCTTTTTTTTTGGAAGGTTCCCTAACATTTAGTTGTCTATAGGACTTCCTGTATACTAAAATATCTAGGCACTTCTGGCCTTTGATATTAATATAAACCTAAATAGCCAAATCAATTTAAAAATAAGATTAAAGTTTTCCAGCAATTTGAAAAAAAATAGTAAGGCATTAAAATTTTTCCATTGAAACAAATCCGGATATATACATAGTAGAATGCAAAATTTATATGAATTTTTAAGATTAAAAATGGAACTTCAAATAAAAAGCTGTCTTGTGGTGAGCCACTGCTGTGTCCTTGGACACCTAGGGGTTCAAGGTCACTCTTTTTAGTTTTAATGGTGGAAAAGTTTGAGATGGTTTAGAATTTTTTTAATGAAAAAAATTATGTGGCACATTTAAATGTAATTTCCTACTAAACCTTACTGTAACTTTTAAAAATAATCTGTATTATGCCTTGGAACTTGCCTCAAATTTTATTTTGGTTATCAATATTCTACAAATTTCTGGAGCCCACCTTTATGAGTTTGAGCCACCATAGTCTTTTAAGCATAGCTCTCAACTGATAATTTGCCTTTTTCTTCAAGGGTAATCTCACTGTTTCTTCCCCAATCCAAGAAACATCCTGTCTTACTTCTCTAGTCAGGAGCTACTTTGAGCTTTCTCATAGCTAAAAACCTCTTTCTAGTCCACTGGGAACAATAAAAACCTTGCATGCTTTTCTTACCGTATCAAGAGAACATCATTCCAACTCTTCTTATCTGCTTTCTATAGTGAGTTAACCAATTTAATCTGTATATAATGACTGGGACTAATTAATAGTTTTCCCACAGCTGGTTCCCTCTAGAAACATTTAGCAACTGCCTTCTAGTAGAAGCTGCCCTAGAAACAGAGTTCAATTTAGCAATATCTCTTTATAATAGAGCAGAGCGTTTTCATGTCAACTGGCTTTATCAGGAAAGGCAAGAATGGCTCACTGGTATCGTGGATCAAACAAACACCTTTTACAAAACATCAGATAACTCAGATTATTATTAACATCAGTGTAACTCAGATATGATGGGGAAAGCCCCTTCACAGCTATTATTTATTTCTTTACTTTCCTCTTCATTTATTTATTTTATTCCATTTTACTTTTTCTTTCTCAACTTTTCCCTGACTCTCCACAAGTGACTTCACATCTGGTAGTATCTCCACCAAATTGCCCTGTTTTTCCTTTTTCCTATTTTTAAACTCTCTATGGACCTTAGGTGCACAGAATTGGATTAATCATGTCCTTAGTACATCACTCTCATCACTGGAACATACAACTTTATTTAGTATTTTTAATAATGTAATGAGCATTTACAAAACCATCAATGCAAATGAAAGCTAGGACATAGACAGTAACCTATATCTAACCACATGGTTGCATTTCATCCTATCACATCTCTGGCTCCTCCCATCTGAGACAAACTTTATCCTGAATCCTGTATCCATCATTTTCTTGCTTTGCTTTTTAAATCGTTTTATTTCACCTGTATGTAGTCTTTAAAAGCCTATTTTGATTTTAGTTATTTTAGACTCTACAAAAATATCAAGATCTATGTAATTGGGGGGGTTACTTTTCCACTTAATATAAAAATGCTAAGATTTATGCATATCATTGCAAGTTTATTCACTTCTACTGCTTATCTATCTTGTGACCGTTTCACACTTGGTTCATTTATTCTCCCATTGATGAGCATTTGGGTAGTTTCAAGATTTTTTGCTATGAAGAACTGTGATCATTAGAATGTTCTTGTATACATCTCCTTTTGTACATGCTCAAAAATTTCTTTTAAGTATACATTAAGAGAGAAATTGCTGGGTCATATGATGTAAAAATGGTCAAATTTAGGAAATATCACCAAACTTTTATCCAAAATGATTGCATCAATTTATTGCATCAATCCCAGCCTGTCTTCTCCTATTCTTGGTTTTGTCAGATTTTTAAATGTTCTCGACAGTTAAATAACTATACAACATAGTCTTAGTTTTCATTTCTATGATTAAAGGTATCTTCTTATGTTTCCTGGTCACGTATTTCTTCTGTGAAATGTCTATTTGTGTTTGTCTGTTTTTCTAGTAGGTTGTTTGTACATTTCCTATTGATTTGAAAGTCTTTATAAATTTTATATGTTAATTATTTGTTGGAGCCATGTAATACAAATATATTCTGTCAATTTTAATTTTATTTGTACTTAAAGAATATTTTAAAGAATAAAAGTTCTTTATTTTAACATGTTTAAATTTATCAATCTCACAATTTATTTAATTCCTTAAAAATATCTCTTAATGAAGTTTTAAAATTTTCCTCCTAGTGTCTTTCATGTCTTTCTTAGATATTCTCTGATATTACTGTAAATGATGTCTTCTTTTTATATTTCTTAATGCAGTAAAGATAGATCTTATATCCAGCTACTTTGCTAAATTCTCATATTTTAGTAATTTATCTGTAGATTCTTTTAGATTGTCTATCAAAAAGACCATATCATCTATAAATCCTTATGAGTCTAATTTATTTTTCTTGGTTTATTTTGCTGCTTAATATTTCCATTAAAATCTGGAATGTAAGTGGTAATTGTAATTATTCTACAGTTATAAGAACGGCATAAGATCATATTTTCCTTAGATTTTAAAATAGATATTCTTCATGAGATAAGGAAGTTCCTGTTTATTACTAACTTAGTGAGAATTAAGAATGATTGTTGAGATTAAGATGGTGGAGTAAGAGGACATGGAGCTCATCTCCCACCACCAACACATCAAAAAATACATCTATCAATACCTGTGGAACAATCATTAGAAAAATGCAAATCAAAACTACAATGAGATATCACCTCACACCCGTCAGAATGGCCATCATCAGAAAGTCTACAAATAACAAATGTTGACAAGGATGTGGAAAAAAGGAACCATTGTACACTGTTGATGGGAATGTAAATTGGTGCAGCTACTGTGGAAAGCAGTATGGAAGTTTCTCAAAAAACTAAAAATAGAACTATCATATGATCTGGCAATTCCACTCCTGGGTATAAATCTGAAGAAAATGAAAACAATAATTTGAAAAGATATGTGCATGCCAATGTTCATAGCAGCATTATTTACAATAGTCAAGATATGGAAGCAACCTAAGTGTCTATCAACAGATGAATGGATAAAGAAGATGTGATATATATGTATATTACTCAGCCATAGAAAAGAATAAAATTCTGCCATTTGCACCAACATGGATGTACCTAGAGAATATTATGCTTAGCAAAAAGTCAGACAAAGACAAAGACAAATATGTATATGCGGAATCTAAAAGACAATACAAATGAATGTATATGCAAAACAGAAACAGACTCACAGATACAGAAAACAAACTAGCGGTTACCAAAGGGGAGAGGGAAGGGGGAAGGGGGAAGGGGAAAATTAAGGATATGGGATTAACAGATACAAATTATTACGTATAAAATGGATGAGCAACAAGGATATATTGTATAGCAGAGGAAAGTATAGCCATTATCTTGTAATGACTTTTAATGGAGTATAATCTGTAAAATTATTGAATCACACTGCTGTATACCTGAAACTAACATAATACTGCAAATCAACTATACTTCAATAAAAAAGAATGGTTGTTGAATTTTATCAAAAATTTTCCCTAGATTTATTGAAAAATTTGTCTGGTTTTTCCTATTTATTTCTTAATATGGTGAATTATATTTCTTGATTTTCAAAGTAGTGAATCATTCTTCCATACCTGGGATAAAGCTAATTTGGTCAAGGTGTGTTTTTAATGTTTTTAGGTCAGATTTGCTAATATTTTAAAGAATATCTGCATGTATATTCAAAATATTTTTTTTTTTCCTTTCCTGGAACACCTTTGTGTGGTTTTAGTATTAGGGTTGCAGTTTTACTATTGGGGCCACATCAATAAGCTGGAGAATGTGCCCTCCTTTTCTATTTTCTAGAAGTAGTTGCATAAAATTGGGATAGCCTATTACTTAAAAGTTTGGAAAAATAGCACCTGTAAAACCAGATCTGGTATTTTATTTGTGGGGAGATTTTAAAGCACAGCTTCAATTTCTTTATCCAGTTTATGGAAGTTTTCAAAATTATTGACAAACAGTTGCTGATAGTATTATTTTATTATCACTTTTTTTTTTTTGTCTGAAGGGTTTTTTTTCTGGATTGCCCCTTTTTTCATTCACAGTAGTTTTCGTTTATGTTCCTTCTTCTCTTTTTGTTAGTGTTCAGAGGTTTCTCAAGTTTTATGTTTTTGTTTTTCAAAGAATCAACTTTGATTAGTTGATAAACTCTATTATATCTTTGTTTCCTATTTTGTTAGTTTCCTCTCCTATTTTTATTGTTTTTCTGTTATATATTACTTTTGGTTTATTCTTTTGTTCACTAAGATGAAAGAAAATTAACTCAGTAATTTGAGCCTTCGTTTTTTTTGCAATATAGGTGTTTACAGCAATAAATTTCTCTTGTAGCATTGCTTTTATTCATTATCAAATGTTTTCATTATCACTCAGTTCTGAAAGTTTTAAAATTTTATGATTTCTTCTTTAACTCACAAGCTAAGCACAGTGCAGTTTTAGATTTTCAAATTGTGGGAATTTATATTTTTTTTTATTATAAATATTTAACTTAAAAGAGCATGGCCAGAAATCATGGTCTATATGATACACAGTTTGAAATTTGTTGAGAGTTTTCTTGTGTGCCTAGTACATGATTAAATTCTGTAAATATTTCACATAAGTTTGAAAAATGCATATTATATACTTGTTGGATACTGAAATCTATATATGTTCCTGAAGTCAAGTTGACTAATTGTGTTGTTCATATTATCTTTATCCTTGATAGTTTTTCTCTACTTGACCTATCAATAACATAGAGAGGAGTGTTGAAATTTCCTACTATAATGGTGATTTATCAAATTTTCTCAGCTGTTCTATCATTTTTCCTCTATGCATGTTAAGGTTATTTTATTAGATGAATATATTCTTTTAAAATTACTATATATTTTTGGTGAATCAAAACTGTTATCATTATGAAGTGGCTCTCTTTATCTCTAATAACATTTTTTTCTGTTAGTCTAGCTTAAGTCATTTTAAAATATCTATATCATCTTTCTTTGGCTAGAATTTTCCTGATACACTATTTTCCATCCTTTTATTTTCAGCTTCTTTTTCTGTAAGATCTAGTTTTTCTCTTTTAGGACACCATATACCAGAATTTTAAAAAATCAGAATGTCAGTTTTTGTCTAATAATTGTCTAAAATGTATTTTAATTACTCATATATTTGGACCAATTTATAATATTTTAATACATTATTTCAATTTTTCCAGTATTCTTCTTATGAAAGTTGTGATCACCTTACCTCATGAATTTCTTCCAAGATCTGGATTTATTTCTCATTTATTTAGATACTTTATTTTAAACTGTTTTCAGTGTGGGTATTTCTTTGGTAATTTATCTGAGACTTTGTATACCTAGGATATTTTTTGTTATGTCCTCATATTTGAAAAACAGTTTGACTCAATATACCATTCTAAATTTTATGTCTATTTGCTTAATACTTTGAAATCACTACTCCATTATTATCTTGCATGTAGTGTTATTTTTAAAAATCTGATATTGATCAGATTCCTATTTCTTGGATGTTACTTGCTCCTTCTCTTTAAGATTTTATGACTTATCTTTTTAATATGTATTCTTAAATTTCTCTGTGGTGTGTTTGGATGTGGTTTTTCTTTATCTCCTTTCTTTGTCACTTTACCAGACTTTTTTTCTATCTGATAGATTAATCCCTTTTCAATCCAGAAAATATATCTCCACTATTCAAATATTTTCTTCTTTTTATTTATGTTTATCACTCTTTCTGGGATTTCTTTTTAATCTAAATGTCAGTAGTTTAAATTCTATCCCCATTTCTCTTAGCTTTTCTCTTATATTTCCTATCAGTCATTCTTTATTTTGAGAGATTTCCTCAATCTGGTCTTCCAAATCACAAGTTCCTCTCTTAATTGAATTCTTCCTGCTATTGCCTTTTGTGTTTATTTAACAACATTTACATATTTTATGCCAAATATTTCTGTTTTTAAATTTTCATATCTTATTTCTATTTCATGTGACTAACATCTTCTCTTATCTCTCTTCAGAAAAGTTGTATGAAACTTGGAACTAAGGCAAGGGCTAATTGCAAGGCCTTTCAATGTCATACTGGAGTAGAGTCTAGTCCCATTCGAGGATTATCTAACTCTGTAGGAGAATGTACTTTTGACTTACTATTTATAACTGACTAGGGCTCATGCTGTGTGAAGCTTCAGGTTAAACTAAGATAGTTGATAAATACAAGCTAATTTCTGGCTGGTCGAAAAAGATAACCTGAAAGGTTATTATTATTTTTTTCCTTTTGCTCTATAAGACATTAGCCAGTTTTGTGTCTGATTTAGCAGTCATATTCCAGTCATCTTTCTTCCAACAACTACGCATAGCCAATCTCTCAACTTCTCATCTGAACCAACTTTACTACTCTGCTGGTTTTACTGAGCTAAAAAATCAGAGTTAAGATATGTCTTCATTGTAATCTGTGTGAGAGCCATAGTTTCAATTTTTTGAAAATTATTCTTTGCAACCTCTTTGAATGTTTTTAAAATTAATTTTGAATAATTGGTACTTTTCTCTTAATTATTCCACTTTTAGTGCACACAGTAACCCAACATATTGCTTTTTATGTGAAGTGGTGTAAAATGGTATCTCAAATGTCTTCTTATTTTGGCATGTGTGCCTCCCCTTGCCCCAAGATATTGATTATTTTGTCAGGCAAGGAGTATGGGAGGAGGCTAGACCAGAATACCTTTGTGATCTCTTGGTAGAGATCCAGCCTTCCTACTGGTTTACCAGCTTGGAAGGAACCAGAATCAGCACTAGAATACCAAGGTGGTTTCTTGCTGCCCCACTGCCTTAATAGGCAGAAATTCTGGAGAAATCACCAGCCCCCCATGTCCTGGGAATTGGTTTCTTTTTCATGGTTCTGTGCTGTTTCTGCTGATCCTTTTACCTATGGTGCCCTTGTGAGACCTCCACTGTGCCCAGGTGTCCCCTGCTGGGGCTGCTGTCCCATAACTCTGGCTGTGGGAGTGAGGATACTGCTCTTCACTCGTCTTTGTCCCAAAGTGGTATAATCTCTGGCTTTAATTCTCTACACCACAGCTGTAGCAGGTTGAATGGTCATCCCCCACCCCCCGCCAAAAAGAATCAATGGAACATGTGAATGTGACTTTATTTGGAAAAGAGGTCTTTGAAAATGTAATTAAGTTAAAGATCTGAAGATGAGCTCATCCTAGATTATCCAATGACAAGTGTTCTTATAAGAAGTAGAAGAGGAGAAGATACAGACACAGAAGAGATTATTGAAGATAGAAACAGAGAGTGGAGGGATAGAGCCACAGTCCAAGTAATGCCTGGAGCCAAGCAGAAAGATGGGAGGGAGGATTCTCCCTGAGCCTTTGTAAAAAGCACAGTCCTGTCAACACCTTGATCTCAGACTTCTGACCCCCTGAAGAGTAAAAAAATAAATTTTTGTAGTTTTAAGCTACCAAGTCTGCAGTAGTTTGTTCCAGGAGCCCTGGGAAACTAATTCAGATATCTGAGATCAGGCTGTAAACTTTAAGTATCTTTACTAAAAGTTTGGGGATCATAGAAGGGGAGACAAATGCAGAGAATAATTACAACTACTCTCCGTAATTAGGAGGGTAGGTCCAGAGGCACCCCGGGAAACTCCAGGACTGGGTCCACACCAGGGACTCTTCCTGCCTTATTGTGGCCAGGAGCAGCATTTTGAAGTTGTCAAGCTGTTCAAGAATGTTGGGACTGGCCCAATTAGCACTCCACTCCCCCACTAGAGAGAAGAGGAAGTTCTTTCCCTCACAGTTGCCTAAAGCTGGCTGCTTACATCCTTCTTCCCAGCTCTAGAATTAACATTTCTCTCTCCATGAGGAAGCCACTCCCATCTGCAGGCTCTGAGCTCGAATGCCATCAATCATCACATTCTTCAACATTATATTTCCCCAAGGCTGGGGATGCCAGTTCTGTCCAGGCCACTGTTTTCTTGTATGTTTCAAGGTCTGAAAAAAACAAACAAACAATCTCAGAATACATGTCACACAGGGTCGTCTTGTTACATTAAATTTATTTTATGCGTTAAGCTTGGGTTGCTGGTAGGGATAGAAGCTCTTCATGAAATTAGTTTTAGTTTTAGAAATGATCACAACGTTGTGAAACCAGTGCATATGGATGGAGACTGGGAAGGGATCTAAAACTTGCTAACAGTTTCATTAGGGTGGCAAGATTATATTAAAGTTACAGGTGGCAATACGGGTGAGATTTTTTGCTCTTTAAAATATGTCTCAACGTTTCTTTCAGCGTACAAAATGCTATGTTTGCAGTATATAAGGATACTCGTAAAGTTTTTTTTTATAAACATCTTTATTGGAGTATAATTGCTTTACAATGTTGTGTTAATTTCTGCTGTATAACAAAGTGAATCAGCTATATGAATACATATATCGCCATATCCCCTCCCTCTTGCGTCTCCCTCCCAACTTCCCATCCCATCCCTCTAGATGGTCACAAAGCACCGAGCTGATCTCCCTGTGCTACGCAGCTGCTTCTCATTAGCTATCTATTTTACATTCGGTAGTGTATATATGTCCATGCCACTCTCTCACTTTGTCCCAGCTCTACATCTGTGTCTTTATTCCTGTCCTGCCCCTAGGTTCATCAGAAACTTTTTTTTTTTTTAGATTCCATATATATGTGTTAGCATACGATATATGTTTTTCTCTTTCTGACTTACTTCACTTTGTATGACAGACTCTAGGTCCATCCACCTCACTACAAATAGCTCAATTTAGTTTCTTTTTATGGCTGAGTAATATTTGATTGTATATATGTGCCACATCTTCTTTATCCATTCATCTGTCGATGGACACTTAGGTTGCTTCCATGTCCTGGCTATTGTAAATCATGCTGCAATGAACATTGTGGTACATGACTCTTTCAGATTTATGATTTTCTCAAGGTATAAGCTCAGTAGTGAGATTGCAAGGTCGTATGATAGTTCTATTTTTCGTTTTTTAAGGAACCCTCATACTGTTCTCCATAGTGGCTGTATCAATTTACATTCCCAGCAACAGTGTAAGAAGGTTCCCTTTTCTCCACACCCTCTCCAGCATAAATTGTTTGTAGATTTTTTGATGATGGCTATTCTGACTGGTGTGAGGTGATACCTCATTGCAGTTTTGATTTGCATTTCTCTAATGATTAGTGATGTTGAGCATCCTTTCATGTGTTTGTTGGCAATCTGTATATCTTCTTTGGAGAAATGTCTATTTAGGTGTTCTGCCCATTTTTGGATTGGGTTGTTTGTTTTTTTGATATTGAGCTGCATGAGCTGCCTGTATATTTTGAGATTAATCTTTTGCCAGTTGCTTCGTTTGCAAATATTTTCTCCCATACTGAGGGTTTTCTTTTCGTATTCTTTATGGTTTCCTTTGCCGTGCAAAAGCTTTTAAGTTTCATTAGGTCCCATTTGTTAATTTTTGTTTTTATTTCCATTTCTCTAAGTGAAGAGAAATTTTTGAGGTGGGTCAAAAAGGATCTTGCTGTGATTTATGTCATAGAGTGTTCTGCCTATGTTTTCCTCTAAGAGTTTTCTAGTGTCTGGCCTTACATTTAGGTCTTTAAACCATTTTGAGTATATTTTTGTGTATGGTGTTAGGGAGTGTTCTAATTTCATTCTTTTACATGTAGCTGTCCAGTTTTCCCAGCACCACTTATTGAAGAGGCTGTCTTTTTTCCATTGTATATTCTTGCCTCCTTTATCAAAGATAAGGTGACCATATGTGCATGGTTTTATCTCTGGGCTCTCTATCCTGTTCCATTGATCTATATTTCTGTTTTTGTGCCAGTACCATATTGTCTTGATTACTGTAGCTTTGTAGTATAGTCTGAAGTCAGGGAGCCTGATTCCTCCAGCTCCATTTTTCTTTCTCAAGATTGCTTTGGCTATTCGGGGTCTTTTGTGTTTCTATACAAATTGTGAAATTTTTTGTTCTAGTTCTGTGAAAAATGTCATTGGTATTTTGATAGGGATTGCATTGAATCTGTAGATTGCTTTGGGTGGTATAGTCATTTTCACAATGTTTATTCTTCCAATCCAAGAACATGGTATATCTCTCCATCTGTTTGTATCATCTTAAATTTCCTTCATCAGTGTCTTATTGTTTTCTGCATACAGGTTTTTTGTCTCCTTAGCTAGGTTTATTCTTAGGTATTTTATTCTTTTTGTTGCAATGGTAAATGGGAGTTTCCTTAATTTCTCTTTCAGATTTTTCATCAGTAGTGTATAGGAATATGAGAGATCTGTGCATTAATTTTATATCTTGCTACTTTACCAAATTCATTGATTAGCTCTAGTAGTTTTCTGGTAGCATCTTTAGGATTCTCTATGTATAGTATCATGTCACCTGCAAACCGTGACAGCTTTACTTCTTCTTTTCCAATTTGGGTTCCTTTTATTTCTTTTTCTTTTCTGATTTCTGTGGCTAAAACTTCCAAAACTATGTTGAATAATAGTGGTGAGAGTGGGCAAACTTGTCTTGCTCTTGATCTTAGTGGAAATGGTTTCCTTTGATCACCATTGAGAATAATGTTGGCTATGGGTTTGTCATATATGGCCTTTATTATGTTGAGGTAGGTTCACTCTGTGCCTACTTTCTGGAGAGTTTTTATCATAAATGGGTGTTGAATTTTGTCGATAGCTTTTTCTGCATCTATTGAGATGATCATATGGTTTTTCTCTTTCAATTTGTTAATATGGTGTATCACATTGATTGATTTGCGTGTACTGAAGAATCCTTGCAATCCTGGGATAAACCCCACTTGATTATGGTGTATGATCCTTTTCATGTGCTGTTGGATTCTGCTTGCTAGTATTTTGTTGAGGATTTTTGCATCTGTGTTTATTGCACAGATGTGTTTGCATCTGTGTTAATAATATTGGTCTGTAGTTTTCTTTTTTTGTGACAACTTTGACTGGTTTTGGTATCAGGGTGATATTGGCCTCGAAGAATGAGTTTGGGAGTGTTCCTTCTTCTGCTTTATTTTGGAAGAGTTTGAGAAGGATAGGTGTTAGCTCTTCGTTAAATGTTTTATAGAATTCTCCAGTGAAGCCATCTGGTCTTGGGCTTTTGTTAGTTGGAAGATTTTATATCACAGTTTCACTTACAGTGCTTGTGATTGGTCTGTTTATATTTTCTATTTCTTCCTGGTTCAGTCTCGGAAGGTTGTGCTTTTCTAAGAATTTGTCCATTTCTTCCAGGTTGTCCCTTTTATTGGCATATAGTTGTTTGAAGTAATCTCTCATGGTCCTTTGTATTTCTGCAGTGTCAGTTGTGACTTCTCTGTTTTCATTTCTAACTCTATTGATTTGAGTCTTTGCCCTTTTTTTCTTGGTCAGTCTGGGTAGTGTTTGATCAATTTCGTGTATCTTCTCAAGGAACCAGCTTTTAGTTTTATTGATGTTTGTTATCATTTCCTTCATTTCTTTTTCATTTATTTCTGGTCGGATCTTTATGATTACTTTCCTTCTGCTCACTTCGGGGTTTCTTTTGTTCTTCTTTCTCTAATTGCTTTAGGTGTAAGGTTAGGTTGTTTATTTGAGATGTTTCTTGTTTCTTGAGGTAAGATTGTATTGCTATAAACTTCCCTCTTAGAACTGCTTTTGCTGCAGCCCATAGTTTTTGGGTCGCCGTGTTTTTATTGTCATTTGTTTCTAGGTAGTTTTTGATTTCCTCTATGATATCTTCAGTGATCTCTTGGTTATTTAGTAGTGTATTGTGTAGCCTCCATGTGTTTGTATTTTTTATAGTTTTTTTCCGTAATTTATATCTAGTCTCATAATGTTGTGGTCAGAAAAGACACTTGATACGATTTCAGTTTTGTTAAATTTACCAAGACTTGATTTGTGACCCAAGATATGATCTATCCTGGAGAATGTTCCATGAGCACTTGAAAAGAAAGTGTATTCTGTTGTTTTTGGATGGAATGTCCTATAAATATCAATTAAATTTATCTTTAATGTATCATTTAAAGCTTGTGTTTCCTTATTTATTTTTATTTTGGATGATCTGTCCATTGGTGAAAGTGGGGGGTTAAATTCCCCTATATGATTTTGTTACTGTCGATTTCCCCTTTTATGGCTGTTAGCATTTGCCTTATGTATGGAGGTGCTCCTATGTTGGGTGCATAAATATTTACAATTGTTATATCTTCTTCTTGGATTGATCCCTTGATCACTATGTAGTGTCCTTCTTTGTCTCTTGTAATAGTCTGTATTTTAAAGTCTCTTTTGGCTGATATGAGAATTGCTACTCCAGCTTCCTTTTGATTTCCATTTGCATGGAATATCTTTTTCCATCCCCTCACTTTCAGTCTGTATGTGTCCCTAGGTTTGAAGTGGGTCACTTGTAGACAGCATGTGTACAGGTCTTTTTTTTTATCCATTCAGCCAGTCTGTGTCTTTTGGTTGGAGCCTTTAATCCATTTACATTTAAGGTAGTTATAGATGTCTCTTCCTATTACTATTTTCTTAATTGTTTTGGGTTTGTAATTGTAGGTGTTTTCCCTCTTGTGTTTCCTGCCTGGAGAAGTTCCTTTAGCACTTGTTGTAAAGGTGGTTTGGTGGTGCTAAATTCTCTTAGGTTTTGCCAGTCTGTAAAGGTTTTAATTTCTCTGTCAAATCTGAATGAGATCCTTGCTGGCTAGAGTAATCTTGGTTGTAGGTGTTTCTCTTTCATCACTTTAAATATGTCCTGACACTCTCTTCTGGCTTGCAGAGTTTCTGCTGAAAGATCAGCTGTTAACCTTATGGGCATTCCCTTGTATGTTATTTGTTGCTTTTCCCTTGCTGCTTTTAATGTTTTTTCTTTGTATTTAATTTTTGATAGTTTAATTAATATGTGTCTTGGCATATTTCCCCTTGGTTCTCTCTTGTATGGGATTCTCTGTGCTTCCTGTGCTTGATTGATTATTTCCTTTCCCATATTAGGGAAGTTTTCAACTATAATCTCTTCAAATATTTTCTCAGACCCTTTCTTTTTCTCTTCTTGTTGGACCCGTGTAATTCAAATGTTTGTGTGTTTAATGTTGTCCCAGAGGTCTGAGTGTGTCCTTAATTCTTTTCATTCTTTTTTCTTTATTTTGCTCTGTGGTAGTTTTTTCCAATATTTTATGTTCCAGGTCAGTTATCTGTTCTTCTGCCTCAGTTATTCTACTATTGATTGCTTCTAGAGAATTTTTAATTTCATTTATTGTGTTGTTCATCATTGTTTGTTTGCTTTTAGTTTTTATAGGTCCTTGTTAAACGTTTCTTGTATTTTCTCCATTCTATTTCCAAGATTTTGAATCATCTTTACTATCATTACTTGAATTCTTATTCAGGTAGACTGCCTAGTTCCTCTTCATTTGTTTAATCTGGTGGGTTTTTACCTTGCTCCTTCATCTGTTGCTTATTTCTCTGTCTTCTCAATTTGATTAACTTACTGTGCTTGGAGTTTCCTTTTCACAGGCTGCAAGTTCATAGTTCCTGTTGTTTTTGGTGTCTGACCTCAGTGGGTAAGGTTGGTTCAATGGCTTGTGTAGGCATACTGGTGGATGGGACTGGTGCCTGTGTTCTGGTGGATCAGGCTGGATGTTTTCTTTCTGGTGGGCAGGACCACGTCTGGTGGTGTGTTTTGGGGTGTCTGTGAACTTATTATGATTTTAGGCAGCCTCTCTGCTAATGGGTGAGATTGTGTTCCTGTCTTGCTAGTTGTTTGTCATAGGGTGTCCAGCACTGTAGCTTGCTGGTCATTGAGTGGAGCTGGGTCTTCTTGTTGAGATGTAGATCTCTGAGAGAGCTTTCGCTGTTTTATATTACGTGGGGCCAGGAGGTCTCAGGTGGATCAATGTCCTGAGCTCACCCCTCCCACCTCAGAGGCTCAGGCCTAACACCAGCAAGAGCACCAGGACCCTGTCAGCCACACGGCTCAGAAGAAAAGGGAGAAAAAAACTACGAAAGAAAGAAAAATAAAATAAAATAAAATAAAAAAGTTATTAAAATAAAAAATATATTATTAAAAATAAAAAAATAAAAAGTAATAAAAAATGAAGAAAGAAAGAGAGCAGCCAAACCATAAAACAAATCCACTGATGATAACAAGCACTAAAATGTATAGTAAAAAAACAAAAACAAAAAAGGAAGAGAGCAACCAAGTTAAAATACAAATCTACTAATGATAATAAGCTCTGAATACTCAACTAAGATAAACATAAAACCAGAAACAAATTAGATGCAGAAAGCAAATCCCAATTCTACGGTTGCTCCCGAAGTCCACCACCTAAATTTTGGGATGATTCGTTGTCTCTTCAGGTATTCCAGAGATGCAGGTACATCAGTTTGATTGTGGAGCTTTAATCCACTGCTCCTGAGGCTGCTGGGAGAGATTTCCCTTTCTCTTCTTTGTTTGCACTGCTCCTGGGTTTCAGCTTTGGATTTAGCCCTGCCTCTGCATGTAGGTCACCTGAGGGCATCTGTTCTTCACTCAGACAGGATGGGGTTAAAGTAGCAGCTGATTGGGGGCTCTGGCTCAGTCGGGCCAGGGAGAGGGAAGGTACAGGATGTGGGGAGAGCCTGTGGCAGCAGAGGCCAACGTGATGTTGCAACAGCCTGAGGCACGCCATGTGTTATCCCAGGGAAGTTGTCCCTGGATCCCGGGACCCTGGCAGTGGCGGGCTGCACAGGCTCTTGGGAGGGGAGGTTTGGATAGTGACCTGTGCTTGCACACAGTCTTCTTGGTGGCTGCAGCAGCAGCTTCAGCATTTCATGCCAGTCTCTGTGGTCTGTGCTGATAGCCACGGCTTGCGCCCGCCTCTGGAGCTCCTTTGGGCAGTGCTCTGAATCCCCTCTCCTCCCACACCCTGATAAAATGGTCTCTTGCCTCTTAGGCAGGTCCAGACTTTTTCCCAGACTCCCTCTGGCTAGCTGTGGTGCACTACTCCCTTTCAGGCTGTGTTCATACAGCCAACCCCAGTCCTCTCCCTGGGATCTGACCTCTGAAACCCGAACCTCAGCTCCCAGCCCCCACCCGCCCCGGTGGGTGAGCAGACAAGCCTCTCAGGCTGGTGAGTGCTGGTTGGCACCGATCCTCTGTGTGGGAATCTCTCCGCTTTGCCCTCTGCACCCCTGTTGCTGTGCTCTCCTCTGTGTCTCTGAAGCTTCCCCCCTGCCCACCCCCGTCTCTGCCAGTGAAGGGGCTTCCTAGTGTGTGGAAACTTTTCCTCCTTCACAGCTCCCTCTCAGACGTGCAAGTCCCGTCCCTATTCTTTTGTCTCTGTTTTTCCTTTTTTCTTTTGCCCTACCCAGGAACCTGGGGATTTTCTTCCCTTTTGGGAAGTCTGACATCTTCTGCCAGCATTCAGTAGGTGTTCTGTAGGAGTTGTTCCACATGTAGATGTATTTTCTGATGTATTTGTGGGGAGGAATGTGATCTCCACATCTTACTCCTCTGCCATCTTGAAGGTCCCCCTCATAAAGTTTGATGCTGCAAAAGAAAAAATATATTCCTTTGCCTATCCCTCATCACTCTGGGGGCAAAAATGATACCAGTTGGCCAGGGACCAATTTATCTGCTGAGAGAAACTCTTACAGTTTATGTTCATTTCAAATAGATGTAGATTTACTGGGGAGGAGGAATGTTTCCTTTTCTTATTAGCAGAGAGGAGACATTTTTCCTCCTCTTATTAAGGAATATGAATCGTGAGGCATCACCCAGAGTGGGTAAGATGAGAGCAGAAATAAGAGTAAAGGGGAGAGAAAGAGAGAGAGAACCAGGTCAAGGGTGGGACGATAGAGACTTACAACAAGAGGAGAGCAGAGGAGCCAGAAGGAGCATCAAGGCGACCCCAGCTGGGCCAAGGAAAAGCATTCCTGCTGGCAGGAAACTGCAAAGACGAGTTAGTAGTTTCTGGATGAGTAGAAACATTTGCCCAGGCTGCTTTCTCCTTCTGGAGTGTACTCCACCACCTGTGGGCATCCAGAGGGTCCTTTAAAGCTGACCGCAAAGGACAGCTTTCCTATAAAGTCTGTATTGATCATTCCATCCCCCATCAGGTACTCAGTTTTCAAGTTTCATAAACATTTATTATATTCAGACTTACGCTTGCCTTCCCGCTTGCCTTAGCCTCTCTCCTTTCCAACCCTCCCCATGTCCCCCCACGTTACTTCATAGGATTCTTTTTTTTTAATTGGAGTATAATTGCTTTACAAAGTTGTGTTAGTTTCTGCTGTACAACGAAGTGAATCAGCTATATGTATGCATATATCCCCTCCCTCTTGTACCTCCCTCCCATCCCCCCCCCCATCCTGCCCATCTAGGTCATCACAGAGTGCAGAGCTGAGCTCCCTGTGCTATACAGCAGGTTCCTACTAGCTATCTATTTTACACATGGTAGGAGGGTGGGATGGATTGGGAGATTAGGTTTGACATCATAGGATTCTTATGGGCAGCAAATGTGTACATTTTTGGTGTCTACATTGTGTCTTCCACAGCGTCAAGAAAAATATGTTTATGTAAACTAATTTGAAGCCCAGTGACGTAATGGAGGTTAGATTGTCTTGTGATAGAAACAGAAATCAATGAAAAGAATATCAGATGATGATTCTCTCCTCAGTTTTTAAACATTAATTTTAATGTATATCTTTTAAAAATTAGTTACAATTTCCACAAAGCTGTATATTTTTTTAAAAAACCCACCCAAACTGAAAAGTCATACTACTCCCTGTTATCCATGTCTTGTCAAAATCTGACTGTTTATAACACATAGCCACGGTCTAATCACCATGTGGGTGGGTTGCATTGTAACCACAGGCAAAACAAGGGTGGGTCGAATGATTACCAAATGTTTAAACTGTCTCGTGTTGTGTTGGCTGTTTATATTGCTTAAGGTTCCTTTGAACTCAAAAGGCTCAAGATTCTATGAAGATTATTACTTAGATAATAGTAATAACTAACATTTATTATTGCTACCTCAGTGCCAGACTCTCTTTTAAATGCTTTGTGTCTTTTCATTAGTTTACCTTTAATTACCTTATGAGGAAACTCAGGCATAAGGAAGTTAAATACATAGTAACTGTGAGAGCCCAGATCCCAACCTGTGAAATTCCCTCCATAATCCACTCTCTTCCAGATAATGCCCTATGTCCCTCATACCTTGCTTCTTTCCAAAAATGTTTTGAAGTATACGACTTTTAATTATAAAAGGCAATGATGAAAATGGGAAAGCAGTGGGTTATATTAAAACCTGGAAACATGGTCTTTTCTTCTCAAGGGTCTGCCTTTCTGATTAACTCAGGGCTGTGTGAGGATAGCACAGCAGTGACGAGTGTGAGGAATGTGAACTCTGTACCAGCTGTGTGACATTGAGCAAGTCACCTAACCTCTCTGAGCTTTATTTTCACTCTCTGTGAATGGGACGGTTTAAGGATTAAGTGAGTTAATAGATGTAGAGCTTCCAGCAGAGTGCTGAGCACAAAGAGTGCTGTAGAAGCGTTTGTTGATGTTCCTGGAGCTTGTTAAACTCCACTGTGTCCCAGGCATTGTGCTGGAATCGGGACGGAGAGATGGACAAGTCAGTCTTTGTCCTTAAGGGAGCACTCGACCTAGTGGAGGAGAAAGGCATGCGATCAAATCATTCTAATAGAATGCAATAGGGGGCAGCTTGGAAGAACTGAAGAAAGGGTACCTAACGTGGTCTGGGTGGAAACAAAAGTACTTGGCTGATCTTATTTTTAGACGGAGGCAGTTTTTCTCTGTGTGGTGTAACTATCTTTCTCGTGTCTGTTTTTCTCCATTCCTAAGCCACAGTGCCTAATATTTCAAAATTAGAGATTTATTTATTTGGGTCAAGCATTCCCCTTTTCCCATGGGCTTCTGTAAAACTGCAAATTAGCTTAGGGTTTGTAACAGTGTCCTAATGACATTTTGATGGCGTCTTGTGTGACAAATTGCAGGAACTCATCCCCGAGATTCAATTCAGTAACTTCTGGATGGGGCTTGGAACCTCAACCTCGACTGGTTCTGAGCCTGGGCCGTCCAAGCACTTCAACCTGGGAGGCGCTAGGTTGAGGCTCCCATGACAAACTGGTGGCCCTTTGCACATGAAGGGCAAAAAGCACATGGGGGGTGTAGGGTTAGGAGCAAAGGAAGGGGCCACGAGGAGGCGTTGGTCCTTTGTGCAGCCTCACCCTCTGTCACTGCGTCTTCTTTACTTTGGGCTGCTTCTCTTTTCCTGTTGGAATGGTGCTCACCCTGAGGATTCAGAACCAGGGCAACCGGGTCCCCATCTGTCTGCCGGCTTGTTCATTCCCTCTGGGTCTTCCCCGAGCTCCAGCACTTCCCACGAGTCCCCAGCCACGTGGTTAATGAGAGGTCCATTCAGACCTCATTAGGAGATCAACTTGGTTTCTTCTGCTCTCCGAAGCTAATCATGTCTCTTTCGTTAGTTCAGTTTCAGCAATGAATGTATCTCCGTATACATAAATGGCTGTTTGTTTTTAATCTAAGTGACATGTGTGCTGCTGTCCTTTCCTCTCCTGGCACATGTTCCTCTCTGTCTTGTCTCCTTATAAACAGTACCTCTCCCAGGGTTCCGGTTTTAAGCAGCAGCAAACCACAAAGCAACCTTGAAAGCCGAAAGGTATTCACAGTGGAGAAACTGGGCAGCTCATGGAATAAAAGAACGTATTAAATAATAGATCCCCAGACACAAGAGGAACCAGGTGAAATCCTGGAGACCTGAAGTCCTCTTAAACAATAAGGACATTTTAATCTCACATTTAAAAGACTGGCTGGGCGGGGTGGCTCCAGATTTGGTTAATTCAGTGGCTCAGTGATGTCGTCAGAGACTCATGATGCCATCTCAGTATTTCGACTGGTCCTCTTAGCTCTTCTCCCCTTCCGCCCACTCAGTTCTAAGGCGGCTAAGGTGGGCCCATAGGTGATATGCAGACAACCATCTCCAGAAGCTGCAAAGGAAGCACTTCTCCCTTGCATCTCTCTCTTTCTTTCTCTTCTTCCTCTTAAAAAAAAAAATCATCTGGGGGAACTATTCCCAGGAGTCCCTGAGTAGGGACTCTTGTGTTTTGCTGGTTAGGATGGCACCAGGGGCCTATTGCTGACCAACCACTGCCTGGGAGTGCTGGCTAGGCTTAGGACCTAACCGTACACCTCATTGTGAAGGATGGAAGGGTGTATCCTTGGATGGATGTTATACTGCATGGGACCCTATGCCTGTGGATCAGACATCCATAAGCCCTTGGATAGTGATGCTGGTTGCAGCTCTGTGAGCAGCAAAGGCGAACCCACACCTAGAACAGGCGCTTATCCTGATGAGGATGAACTGCTGGCCTTTTCAGGATGGATGGAGCCCAAAGTTGTCAACTTGCCACCAAGTAGCCCATTGGTCTCCTTGAGCAGTACATCATGCTATAAAAGGGGTTTAGCACTGGTCTCTGTTCAGAGGGTGCAATAGCCAGATCAGCTTTAATAAGTGAGAGGCCATATAGTCGAACCCCTATGTAGCCTCTGTTTCTGTGGCTACTCCATTCACGTGTTCATCAGCCCAGTTCCAAGATGACCAGTGATGAAGGCTGGCTAATGTTAAAACGACTGTGTCATTTACTTTGTCTGTTTATTTGGTCCGTGCTTTTTCTGTGGTGAGTGCTTAATATTTTTTTAATTTTTGTTTTATATTGGAGTATCGTTGATTAACAATATTGTGTTAGTTTTAGGTGTACAGCAAAGTGATTCAGTTATACATATACAAGTATCTATTCTTTTTCAAATTTTTTTCCCATTTAGGTTTATTACAGAATATTGAGCAGAGTTCCCTGCGCTATACAATAGGTCCTTGTTGGTTATCTGTTTTAAATATAGCAGTACATTTGCAGCAACATGGATGGACCTGGAGATTATCATACTAAATGATGTAAGTCAGGCAGAGAAAGACAAGTATCATATGATATCACTTATATGTGGAATCTAAAAAAATGATACAAATGAACTTATTTACAAAACAGAAACAGATCCACACACTTAGAAAACAAACCTATGGCTACCAGGGAGGAAGGGTTGTGGGGCAGGGGGGAGGGATAGACTGGGAGTTTGGGATTGACACGTACACACTGGGTATTAATTTGTGATAAAAAATATTCACACTCCATGCCTGCTTCTCATCCACACGCCCTTGCCTTGGACCTCCTGATCTTCCAGTCTTCTCTCTTCCAGGCTCCTGATCAGATGGCCTGGCCATTGGCCACGGCCCAGTAATCTGTATATATTTTCACTTTGGGTTGATTCTCCTTCCACACAAAATAGATGACCAGGTACACTGCTTATATATCCACACACCGGGGAAATTTTCTTTCTTTACTATCCTTCAGATCCCCCATGGATGAGGCTATAAGGTGGCCATTGCCCATTTTGGCTTGCTCACATATGCAAAACCAAGCTCTGGCTTTTCCCTCCTCCTTTAGCTGGTCATACTGGATCCTCAGGGGCTATAGGTATGACCTGGGGGAAAGGCTGATGCAATCGTGGTTGCTGACACGGGGTTCTAAGCCACCTGTTCACACAGCTTACTCGGACCCTTTGATCCTTCAGCTTGATCCGAATGTATCTTTTCCAATATATGATGACTGTTGCTGGACATGTTTGACTTCATGCTTTGGCAGGTCTGACAGAACCCAACTCACAATGGGAAGTTCTGGAGGATACATGGTCACTTTGTGCCCCATGGTCAAGTCTTCTGTCTTGACCAAGGCCTGGTATCATGCCAGGAACTGTTTCTCAAAAAGTATTGAATTCTCTGTTGTGGACACCATGGCCTTGTTCTAGAATCTCAGGAGCCTGTGTGGTGTTTGTCTCACTGGGGCTTCCTAAAAGCTCCATCCTGGTTCATTTCCCACCACTGACACTTCCAACACCATAGGACCTGCCAGATTGGATGGCCCAAGTGGCAGGGCTGTTTGTCTATAGCCTGCAACTGCCACAGGGCTCTTTCCTGTTCCTGGTCCCTCTTGAAGCTGGTAGCCACCCATATTAAGAGCTGGACCAATATATCTAGGTGTGAAATGTGTTGCCTCCAGGACCCAAGAAAGTCCACCAGACACCTTGCTTCCTGCTTGTGACTGAGATGTAAGATTCAGTAATTTGTTTCTTACCTTGGAGGGATAGCCTGGCACACCCCTGACCATTGGATACCTTAAAAAATGTTACTAAAATGGTAGATCCCTGAATCTTCATCAGGTTAATCTGCTCCCCTCTGGAACACCTGTGTCTTACCAAGCAGACTAGCTCTTGTCATCCCAACCACTCAACATGATGTCACCAATATAATGGGTAAGGGTGATATTCTGTGGAGTGTTCAGGCAGCCCAGATCTCTTTGGATGATACAATGGCGGAAGGTGGGAGAACTAACATAACCCCAAAGCAAAACTGTAAATAAATATTGTTGTCCATTTGATGTGAATGGGAACTTTCTGATTCTTTTTTTTTTTTGGTCAGTGTGGAAAAGAACATGTCTGTAAAATCAATGGCCACATACCATGCACCCGAAGTCTTACTAATCTGCTCTAACAAAAATACTATGTCTAACACAGCAGCTATGATTAAGGCTATAATTGAGTTAAGCCTACATTCGTTTGCAGTAATTTTCCAGTATCCATTCAGGTTCTGCAGAGGCCAGATTGGGGCGCTCAACGGAAGTGTGGTAGATAGGCACTACTATCCCTATGTTCTTTATGTCTTTAAGGATGACACCAATATCTGTCACTGGATCTGAAATGTAGTATTATTTTTTTTTAAAATCAATCAATTAATTACTTTGGTAAGAACACTTAACATGAGATTAACTCTTTAAAAGATTTTTAAGTGTGCAAAATGGTGTCGTTACTTACAGGTGTAAAATTGTAAATCTGACCACTAGAACTTTATTCACCTTGCATAACTGAAATCTTACACGCATTTATTAACAATCCCCATTTCACACCCTGACCCCCAGTCCCTAGAAATGATCATTCTATTCTTTGCGTCTATGATTTCAACTATTTTAGATCTCATATAAATGGAATAATGCAGTATTTGTCCTGTGACTGGCTCGTTTCACTTAGGTGATAGATGTCCTCATGGTTCATACATGTTGTTGCATATCGCAGAATTTCCTTCTTTTTTAAGGTTGAATAATATACTACATTTTCTTTATCCATTCATCTTTTGCTGGACATTTAGGTCGTTTCCACATCTTCACTCTTGTGAATAGCACTGCAATGAACATGGGAGTACTTATACCTCTTTGAGATCCTGATTTCAATTTTTTGGGGATAAATGCCCAGAAATAGGATTGCTGAGTTGTATGGTAGTTCTATTTTTAAATTTTTGAGGGATCTCCATACTGTTTTCGACAGTGGCTGTACCATTTTACATTCCCACAAACAGTGTATAAGGGCTCCGATTTCTCCCCATCCTCACAAACACTTGTCTTTTAAAAAAATTGTTTTAATAATAGCCATGCTAATAGGTGTAAGGTGATAATGTCATTGGGCTTTGGGTTTGCATTCCCCTTGATTAGTGAAGTTGAGTGCCTTTTTATACACTTTTTGCCAATTTTTATCTCTTCTTTTGAAAAATGTTTATTCAGGTCCTTTGCCCATTTTCTTTTCTTGAATTTAATTTTCTTTATTTTTTTATATTTTCATATTAGTCATCCATTTTATGCACATCAGTGTATCCATGTCAATCCCAATCTCCCAATTCATCACACCACCACCCCCACCCCTGCCACTTTCCCCCTGTGTCTCAATTTCTGCTCTGCAAACTGGTTCATCTGTACCATTTTCTGGGTTCCACAAATATGCATTAAAATACAATATTTGTTTTTCTCTTTCTGACTTACTTCACTCTGTATGACAGTCTCTAGATCCATCCACGTCTCTACAAATGACCCAATTTTGTTCCTTTTTATGGCTGAGTAATATTCCATTGTATATATGTACCACAACTTCTTTATCCATTCGTCTGCTGATGGGAATTTAAGTGGCTACTATGACCTGACTATTGTAAATAGTGCTGCAAACACATTGGGGTGCATGTGTCTTTTTGAATTATGGTTTTCTCTGGGTATATGCCCAGTAGTGGGATTGCTGGGTCATGTGGTAATTCTATGTTTAGTTTTTAAAGGAAGCTCCATACTGTTCTCCATAGTGGCTGTTATCAATTTACATTCCCACCAACAGTGCAAGAGGGTTCCCTTTTCTCCACAACCTCTCCAGCATTTGTTGTTTGTAGATTTTCTGATGAAACCCATTCTAACTGGTGTGAGGTGGTACCTCATTGTAGTTTTGATTTGCATTTCTCTGATAATTAGTGATGTTGAGCAGCTTTTCATGTGCTTCTTGGCCATCTGTATGTCTCTTTGGAGAAATGTCTATTTAGGTCTTCTGCCCATTTTTGTATTGGGTTGTTTGTTTCTTTAATATTGAGCTGCATGAGCTTTTTATATATTTTGGAGATTAATCCTTTGTCCGTTGATTCGTTTGCAAATATTTTCTCCCATTTTGAGGGTTGTCTTTTCATCTTGATTATGGCTTCCTTTGCTGTGCAAAAGCTTTTAAGTTTCATTAGGTCCCACTTGTTGATTTTTGTTTTTATTTCCATTACTCTAGGAGATGGGTCAAAAAATATCTTGCTGTGATTTTGTAAAAGAGTGTTCTTCCTATATTTTCCTCTAAGAGTTTTATAGTGTCTGGTCTTATATTTAGGTCTCTAATGCATTTTGAGTTTATTTTTGTGTATGGTGTTAGGCAGTGTTCTAATTTCGTTCTTTTACATGTAGCTGTCCAGTTTTCCCAGCACGACTTATTGAAGAGACTGTGTCTTCTCCATTATATATCCTTGCCTCCTTTGTCATAGATTAGTTGACCATAGGTGCGTGGGTTAATCTCTGGGCTTTCTATCTTGTTCCATTGATCTATGTTTCTGTTTTTGTGCCACTACTATATTGTCTTGATTACTGTAGCTTTGTAGTATAGTCTGAAGTCAGGGATTCTGATTCCTCCAACTCCGTTTTTTTCCCTCAAGACTGCTTTGGCTATTCGGGGTCTTTTGTGTCTCCATACAAATTTTAAGATTTTTTGTTCTGGTTCTGTAAAAAATGCCGTTGGTAATTTGATAGGGATTGCATTGAATCTGTAGACTGCTTTAGGTAGTATAGTCATTTTCACAATGTTGATTCTTCCAATCCAAGAACATGGTATATCTCTCCATCTGTTGGTATCATCTTTAATTTCTTTCATCAGTGTCTTATAGTTTTCTGCATACAGGTTTTTTTTCTCCCTAGGTAAGCTTATGCCTAGGTATTTTATTATTTGCAATGGTAAATGGGAGGAAATTAATTTCCTTAATTTCTATTTCAGAGTTTTCATCATTAGTGTATAGGAATGCAAGAGATTTCTGTGCATTAATTTTGTATCCTGCAACGTTACCAGATTCTTTGATTAGCTCTAGTAGTTTTCTGGTGGCATCTTTAGGATTCTCTAGGCATAGTATCATGTCATCTGCAATCAGTGACAGTTTTACTTCTTCTTTTCCAATTTGTATTCCTTTTATTTCTTTTTCTTCTCTGATTGCCATGGCTAGGACTTCCAAAACTATGTTGAATAATAGTGGTGAGAGTGGACATCCTTGTCTTGTTCCTGATCTTAGAGGAAATGCTTTCAGTTTTTCACCATTAAGAATGATGTTTGCTGTGGGTTTGTCATATATGGCCTTTATTATGTTGAGGTAGGCTCCCTCTATGCCCACTTTCTGGAGAGTTTTTATCATAAATTGGTGTTGGATTTTGTCAGAAGCTTTTTCTGCATCTATTGAGGAGGTCATAGGTTTTTTATTCTTCAGTGTGTTAATATGGTGTATCACATTGATTGATTTGCGTATATTGAAGAATCCTTGCATCTCTGGGATAAATCCTAGTTGATCATGTTGTATGATCCTTTTAATGTGTTGTTGGATTCTGTTTGCTAGTATTTTGTTGAGGATTTTTGCATCTATATTCATTTTATTCATCAGTGATATTGGTTTGTAATTTTCTTTTATTGTAGTATCTCTGTCTGGTATCGGTATCAGGGTGATGGTGGTCTCATAGAATGAGTTTGGGAGTGTTCCTTCCTCTGCAATTTTTTGGAAGAGTTTGAGAAGGATGGGTGTTAGCTCTTCTCTAAATGTTTGATATAATTCACCTGTGAAGCCATCTGGTCCTAGACTTTTGCTTGTTGGAAGATTTTTAGTCAGAGTTTCAATTTCATTACTTGGGTTTGGTCTGTTCATATTTTCTATTTCTTCCTGGTTCAGTTTTGGGAGGTTATACCTTTCTAAGAATTTGTCCATTTCTTCCAGGTTGTCCATTTTATTGCCATAGAGTTGCTTATAGTAGTCTCTTAGGATGCTTTGTATTTCTGCGGTGTCTGTTGTAACTTCTCCTTTTTCATTTCTTATTTTATTGATTTGAGTCCTCTCCCTCTTTTTCTTGATGAGTCTGGCTAATGGTTTATCAATTTTGTTTATCTTCTCAAAGAACCAACTTTTAGTTTTATTGATCTTTGATATTGTTTTCTTTGTTTCTATTTCATTTATTTCTGCTCTGATCTTTATGATTTCTTTCCTTCTGCTAACTATGGATTTTGTTTGTTCTTCTTTCTCTAGTTCCTTTAGGTGTAAGGTTAGATTGTTTATTTGAGATTTTTCTTGTTTCTTGAGGTAGGCTTGTATAGCTATAAACTTCCCTCTTAGAACTGCTTTACTGCATCCCATAGGTTTTGGATCATCGTGTTTTCATTGTCATTTGTCTCTAGGTATATTCTGATTTCCTCTTTGATTTCTTCAGTGATCTCTTGGTTATTTAGTAACGTATGTTTAGCCTCCATGTGTTTGTGTTTTTTATGGTTTTTTCCCTCTAATTGATTTCTAGTCTCATAGCATTGTGGTCAGAAAAGATGCTTGCTATGATTTCAATTTTCTTAAATTTACTGAGGCTAGATTTGTGACCCAAGATGTGATCTATCCTGGAGAATGTTCCGTGTGCACTTGAGAAGAAAGTGTAATCTGCTGTTTTTGGATGGAATGTCCTGTAAATATCAATTAAATCTATCTGGTCTATTGTGTCATTTAAAGCTTGTGTTTCCTTATTAATTTTCTGTTTGGATGACCTGTCCATTGGTGCAAGTGAGGTGTTAAAGTCCCCCACTATTATAGTGTCACTGTCAATTTCCTCTTTTATAGCTGTTAGCAGTTGCCTTATGTATTGAGGTGCTCCTATGTTGGTTGCATATATATTTATAATTGTTAAATCTTCTTCTTGGATTGTTCCCTTGATCATTATGCAGTATCCTTCCTTGTCTCCTATAACATTCTTTATTTTAAAATCTATTTTATCTGATATGAGTATTGCTACTCCTGCTTTCTTTTGATTTCCGTTTGCATGGAATATCTTTTGCCATCCCTTCACTATCTGTCTGTATGTGTCCCTAGGTCTGAAGTGGGTCTCTTGTAGACAGCATATATATGGGTCTCGTTTTTGTATCCATTCAGTAAGCCTGTGTCTTTTGGTTGGAGCATTTAATCCATTCATGTTTAAGGTAATTATCAATATGTATGTTCCTATTAACATTTTCTTAATCATTTTGGGTTTGTTTTTGTAGGTCCTTTTCTTTTCTTGTGTTTCCCACTTAGAGAAGTTCCTTTAGCATTTGTTGTAAAGCTGGTTTGGTGGTGCTGAATTCTCTTAGCTTTTGCTTGTCTGTAAAGCTTTTGATTTCTCCATTGAATCTGAATGAGATCCTTGCTGGGTAGAGTAATCTTGGTTGTAGGTTTTTCCCTTTCATCACTTTAAGTATATCATGCCACTCCCTTCTGGCTTGCAGAGTTTCTGCTGAAAGATCAGCTGTTAACCTTATGGGGATTCCCTTGTATGTTATTTGTCATTTTTCCCTCCCTGCTTTCAGTAATTTTTCTTTGTCTTTAATTTTTACCAGTTTGATTACTATGTGTCTTGTCATGTTTCTCCTTGGATTTATCCTGTATGGGACTCTCTGTGCTTCCTGGACGTGGGTGGCTATTTCCTTTCCCATGTTAGGGAAGTTTTTGACTATAATCTCTTCAAATATTTTCTCTACTCCTTTCTCTCTCTCTTCTCCTTCTGGGATCCCTATAATGTGAATGCTGTTGTGTTTAATGTTGTCCTCAGAGGTCTCTTAGGCTGTTTTCATTTCTTTTCATTCTTTTTTCTTTAGTCTGTTCCACAGCAGTGAATTCCACCATTCTGTCTTCCAGGTCACTTATCCGTTCTTCTGCTTCAGTTATTCTGCTATTGATTCCTTCTAGTGTAGTTTTCATTTCAGTTATTGTATTGTTCATCTCTGTTTGTTTGTTCTTTAATTCTTCTAGGTCTTTGTAAAACATTGCTTGCATCTTCTCGATCTTTGCCTCCATTCTTTTTCCGAGGTCCTGGATCATCTTCACTATCATTCTTCTGAATTCTTTTTCTGGAAGGTTGCCTATTTCCACTTCATTTAGTTGTTTTTCTGGGGTTTTATCTTGTTCCTTCATCTGGTACATAGCCCTCTGCCTTTTCATCTTGTCTATCTTTCTATGAATGTCACCTCCTTCTTTTTCAGTGTCCTCTTACTTAGTTGCAATGAAATTTCCAGGAATGAAGCAACAGGCAGGTGAATAGTCTCCAATTTAAAGCCAGGCATTTGTCAAGCTCTTGCTAGTTCTTGTTTTCCTGGTTTCCCTGGAGGGAGAACCAGGAGGTGGTGCTGGTCTCCGTCCCTGCTGCTTCCCCGTGTGGACCGGTGCACACACGTCCTCTCACTGCCTCTGCTCTTGGAGGGGCAGCCTGCTAGTGTTGGTGGGTCTCCTGCAGAGGTGGGGGGTGGCTGTGTCTCACCGTGAGGACAAGGAGACTGGCAGCAGGAGTTCTGGGAAGTACTCCTTGGTGTGAGCCCTCTCAGGGTCGCCATTAGCCCCACCAAATAGCCTGGGTAGCCCTTTGCCCATTTTTTAATTGGCTTTTTTTTTTTTCTTTGCTATTGAATTGTAGGACTTCCTTCTATATTTTGGAAATTAACCCCTTATGAAATATATGGTTTGTAAATACTTTCTTCCATGCTGCAGGCTGCTTCTGTACTTTATTGATTATTTCCTTTTCTGTGCAGAAGCTTCCTAGTTTAATATAGTCCCACTTGTCTAATTTTGCTTCTGTTGCCTGTGCTTTTATTGTCATATCCATTAAATCATTGCAAAGGCCAATGTCATGAAGCTTTTTTCTGTTTTCTTCTAGAAGTTTCACATCACTTTTAATTGTATACTCCATGTGAGTTGCTTTTTGTGTATGGTGTAAGATAAGGATCCAATTTCATTCTTTTGCATGTGGACACCATTTTTTCCAATATTCTTTGTTGAAGAGACTATCCCTTCCTTATTTTTGGTATTCTTGGCACCCTTATTGCAGATCAGTACACCATACATGTGTACTTTTATTTCTGGGTTCTCTATTCTATTCCATTGCTCAATATGTCATTCTTTATGCCAGTATCATACTGTTTTAATTACTGTAGCTTTGTAATATATTTTGAAACCAGGATGTGAAGCCTCCTGCTTTGTTCTTGTTTTTATGCAATATTGTTTTAAATTTACTATTGTGGTTAGTGGTAGAACTGTTTCAGAGGTTTCCACTTAGCTTTCCCCACTGTGATGATGACCCAGTTAGAGGGTTGCTTCAAGTGCTAAGTATATCAATTCTAATTACATTCATGGGCAGAGGATGATTACTGGGTAGGTTCTCAGATGCAGGGGACCCTCCTGGGTCAGACTTCAACTAGGATTTTATTATCTGGCCCTTCTAAGCTCTCACTCTAACAGAAGGAATGGGTTAATGCTTTGTGTCTTTGAATATCAATGTTAACTCAGACCCTGTGTGAATAATCCTCACAATATCTTGGTTTTCCCCTTTCCCCAGTGTAAAGTCACCCAGATAAATGGCCTTAGGTCCCTTTGGGAAAGGACTGGGGGAATCATCACAGTATGCACTTGTCAGAATACTGCAGGGTTCTTCCTCCTCAGTCAGTGTGTTTTGGATTTGAAGATTGGCTCAGGTTTGGGAACTGAGTAAGGGACTGTGTTTTCTTCTTAGGATGACCACCTTCAGCTTCTTCTTCCTCCATTATTGTCATTTTTGTGGCTATTAATGCTAAGCAGTATCCTCCTGGCTGCTTGTCTCTTTTGCTCTATGGACATCATGCTCTTTTAACCACCTCCACGGGTCCCTGTGGGTCAAACTTCCTTGGATGCTCTTTAGGCCCTTCCATGTACCATAGTCCTCTGGTGGGTCTTCTGGCCTTATACCATCTCCATTCCTGCAGGTCCACTTCCGTCAGCCTTTTTCTTTCTTCCTCTGTCTCCTGCTAGTACAACTCAGGCATTTCTACTTTACCAGCATTGACTCTCTCTTTCTCCAGGATTCTAAGAGCTCCTCCCTATCCAGCAGAAATTTTGCCCCATCCCATGGGGTCCTTGCTAGGGTGTTAAATCTCATCTCCCAAGAAAACACCCCAAGTCAATGAATTCTTCCTTATGTTATTACAGTCTGACCCCCTTGATAAAGCACCCTCAAAATCTAATCCTAATTGTACTCCCCTGGTTCCTGCTGGTACCTCCCAGCTAATTCTCAAAACATGTCTGACGTATAGTTTTCCCCTCCATTATTAGGCTCAGCATGTCTGTAGCCAGATTATTATGCTGAGATTAATCTTACTTATCAATTCAGAAAGCAGGAGAGGATGTAGGGGCAGCTCCTGAGGGAGGCACCTGCTGTCTTTTGGGAGGGAGACATCTACAGCCTCTTCCATCACAGTGAAAGTGCTAGCTCTTGCTAGGGAAGAGTGAGTCCCTCTGCAAGCTCTGAAGGTTCAGGAGAGCCCAGAGAGCTAACAACTTTAGGGGTATCGATCTATATGTTCCAAGGTCCCAGGTTTTCCCCACCAGTACCCTGATCTTAATGTAACAGACCTGCCTTGTCTGAGATTCAAATGTTGCTGGAGTCGGCTGCTCAGCCATGTCTGCTCTTACACTATAGAAGGGTGTTTCAGTAAACTTGCAAACATAGCTGTTGACTACTTGTCTCTCATTATCCCTTTGCAGGACATCAACACAACTCATCAGTAACCAGCCAACTCCATTTTCTTTGTAGGTACAGTTTCCCCATATTTTCAAATGCCGGAATCATTGTACAATGGCGCTCCTCTCTAACACCTCCAAGAGTGTTCCCTTATATCGAGATGCCTTCCCAGCTCAGCACCAGTGGAATCTTTAGCAACTGGGCCAACCCCTTTTACTACAGCCTATCTTTGTACCACTTACTACTCAAGATGAAGTAGTGAGCTGGTCCAAAGTCCCCCCTCCCCCGCAACCACTTACTGCCTGTTGGGATCCTCCTAAAAGCAGATGCCAAGACAAGATTAGATGTGCAAGAGATTTATTGAGGGGAAACACCTATCAGAGAGAAAGAGGAAGAAGTTGGAAGAGGCAGGAAGAGTCATCAGACTATCATGCAGTTCTATGTCAGTTTCTATTGCTGCTGTAACAAATTATCACAAAGTTAGTGGCTTAAAACAACACAAGTTGATTATATTATAGTTCTGGAGGTCAGAAGTCTTACTGGCTAAAATCAAAGTGTTGACAGAGCTGTGTTCCTTCTGGAAACTCCAGGGAAGAATCTGTCCCTTGCTTTTCTCAGCTTCTAGAGGTAGCCTGCATCCCTCGGTTCCATCTTCAAAGTCACAGTTGCATCACTCTGGCTTCTGTTCCCATTGTCACATCCCTTTCTCTGATCCTCTGGCCTCTCTCTTATAAGGATGATTACATAGGACCATTGGGATGATCCAGGATAATCTCTCATCTCAAAATCCTTAACTTATTCCCACAGGCAAAGTTCCTTTTACCATATAATGTAACATATTAACTGGTTCTGGGATTAAGAAGTAGACATTCTCAGGGGACGTTATTCAGACTACAACAAGATCTTTCCCCTGTAAAGGAGAGAGGGCAGGAAGGAGAACTGGAGAGTAAGAAGCTCAGACTGTAGCACACTTCTAAGAAAGTTTTGGCTGGGCAAAGCAGAGGTCTTTCAGCTAAAGTTGCCCATCCAAAGAGTCTGTGTCTCCCAAGAAAGGATCTTAGTGTCTCTGTCTCTCACAGTCACTGCCTGGGTAGTGGGCACTGGGGTCATCCATCACGTTATATTTCACACTGCAGGAGACCTGAGGGCATGTGTTCATGGCTGCCACAACCATAGCCTCCTGAATCAGACTACCTGGATTTGCATTCTAGCTCCACTGCCTAGTCCACCACAAGAACTTGGGCATATCACTTTCCCTTTTTGTGCCTCACTTTCCTCGTCTGCAAAATGTGGATGAGAATAGTACCAAATTCATTATTAGTAATAAGGTCATTGTGAGGAATAAGTTAGAATAGTGTTCTTAATAGTGTCCTCTGTACTTATCCATTGCTAATGGCAGAATTGTGACTCAAACTCTGCACCTGTGGTGACATTTCTGTGCCTTTTTGCTCCATCACATACTATGTGGAGAAGGTTTCATTGAGAGGTTGTCAGGTCCCTGTCTCTGTTGCAGACCACTTGGCAGAAATATTGTAGGGGATATTCCTACATTAGGTGGGGGCAAGATAAAATGACCCTACAGTTCCTCTCACGCTCAGATTCTATTATCCCATGATGTCTGCCTGGAGAGAAGCCTGAGTGATACAGGTGGATGGAGTGGCCTAGGAATACAATCACTAATTAATAAGCTTGCTCTTATCATGTCATCTAGGACGTGTCACTCAGCCTCTCTGAACATCGGTTTCAGCAAACCAAGATAATTATATCTTACTTGCTTACTTTCCTTGTTGGGCTGTAGTGATGAGCAAGGAGATTATACACATCCCTCTCCCAAATTTTACTAATAAATATAAGCCTTTTAAAAGAAAAAAAAATGCTGTTATACTCCCTCTCCTCTACATTGTTGACTTAACTTTTTTGTTGTTATATTGTTACTTAAATATTTACAAACACAAAACTAGGCATAAACGCCTTATGCTTATACTTTTCACATCACTATAATAACAAAAGAAATTTATAAATGAGATACAAACAAAACCACAAAACTCATAAAGTTCAAATAAACAAAGTCAACTAAACTGGATGGATTTTTTAAATGAAAATTAATTGTTGCTTACAATGCTACTGGCTGCCTTACTGTCAGTTCTTTTGAGTGACAGTGTTTGGCCTCTGTTCAGTAGCTAAGCATTCTTTTCTCTTTAGCTCCAAACAATTAGCACAATATTTCTTATTTGTGATTATTAACACAAATTTAAGCTTGAGCATCAGAACAATGTACCAGGCTCATTTATAAGTAGTTACCTAGTTATATAAAACATATTATTTCATATAATTTATTTTAGAGTATAAAGACAAAAACTCAAGTATTCAAAATGAAATTAATGGAGAAAACCTGGAGATCTCTGGGAATGCTATCCATTATCAAAAACTGAGATAATGAATGTAAATGTGCTCTCCAAAAGTTAAAAAGAGTTAATAATTCCTGGGAGCCATTACCGAGATAAGATTGCAATCTAAAAACAGCTAACCTAAATCTCAGGGAGAATCCCTTTCTTGCCTTGCCTCCATCTCCCGACATTGACCACATCCTGCATCATCCAGGTTGGGAGTCTGATATTTCTCTTTCATCTTGGGTGACCTTGGATCCCTGGTCAGACTACTGTTACATGTAGCCCCATGCAAGGCAGCCAGAGTCTAGCAGGGGTGAGGAAAAGTAGTGATGCAGCATCTCTATAAGGGAGTAAGAGCAGAGTGGGAGGGGAATGACATGTGCTAAATAAACCAATTTTCTGGACATAACTCCACATTTCCTGTGACCTAGTAGGTAGGACAACTGGCCTCTCAGGGAGGTCTGGTTTATAGAACTAGAATAAATAGATTATAGGGCTCCATGGGATCATTAAAATTTTACTACAAGATTAACAACACTAATAATTACTTTTGGGATATGTTTCTAGAGAAATAAAGAGAAGAAGCATGAAGGGTGTTCTTTTCTGTTTTTTTTCTCTCTTTCCTTTTAGTTTCCTTTTATCCCTCTGTTTTGTGTTTTTTTTAATATTTCTTTTTATCTCTAGCTGTGATTTTCTCTTTGTCAAAGACATAGTTTTTTTTTTTAACATCTTTATTGGAGTATAATTGCTTTATAATGTTGTGTTAGTTTCTGCTGTATAACAAAGTGAATCAGCTATACATATACATATATCCCCATATCCCTCCCTCTTGCGTCTCCCTCCCAAACTCCCTATCCCATCCCTCTAGGTGGTCACAAAGCACCGCGCTGATCTCCCTGTGCTACGTGGCTGCTACTCACTAGCTATCTATTTTACATTCAGTAGTGTATATAGGTCCATGCCACTCTCTCACTTCATCCCAGCTTACACGTCCTGCTCCCCGTGTCCTCAAGTCCATTCTCTACATCTATGTCTTTATTCCTGTCCTGCCCCTACGATTATCAGTTTGTTTTTTATTTTTAGATTCCATATATATGTGTTAGCATATGGTATGTTTTTCTTTTTCAGACTTACTTCACTTTGTATGACAGACTCTAGGTCCATCCGCCTCACTACAAATAGCTCAATTTAGTTTCTCACTACAAATAGCTCAATTTTATTTTCTTTTCATACATGACTGTTTATATGTGCCGCATCTTCTTTATCCATTCATCTGTCGATGGACACTTAGGTTGCTTCCATTTCCTGGCTATTGTAAATAGTGCTGCAGTGAACATTGTGGTACATGATTCTTTTTGAATTATGATTTTCTCAGGGTATAAGCTCAGTAGTGGGATTGCTGGGTCATATGGTAGTTCGATTTTCAGTTTTTTAAGGAACCCCCATACTGTTCTCCATAATGGCTGTATCAATTTACATTTCCATCAACAGTGTAAGAGGGTTCCCTTTTCTCCACACCCTCTCCAGCATAAATTATTTGTAGATATTTTGATGATGGCTATTCTGACCAGTGTGAGGTGATACCACATTGCAGTTTTGATTTGCATTTCTCTAATGATTAGTGATGTTGAGCATCCTTTCATGTGTTTGTTGGCAATCTGTATATCTTCTTTGGAGAAATGTCAATTTAGGCCTTCTGCCCATTTTTGGATTGGGTTGGCTTTTTTTTTTGATATTGAGCTGCGTGAGCTGCTTGTAAATTTTGGAGATTAATCCTTTGTCAGTTGCTTCATTTGCAAATATTTTCTCCCATTCTGAGGGTTGTCTTTTCATCTTGTTTATGGTTTCCTTTGCTGTGCAAAAGCTTTTAAGTTTCATTAGGTCCCATTTGTTAATTTTTATTTCCATTTCTCTAGGTGAAGAGAAATTTTTGAGGTGGGTCAAAAAGGATCTTGCTGTGATTTACGTCATAGAGTGTTCTGCCTATGTTTTCCTCTAAGAGTTTTCTAGTGTCTGGCCTTACATTTAGGTCTTTAAACCATTTTGAGTATATTTTTGTGTATGGTGTTAGGGAGTGTTCTAATTTCATTCTTTTACATGTAGCTGTCCAGTTTTCCCAGCACCACTTATTGAAGAGGCTGTCTTTTCTCCATTGTATATTCTTGCCTCCTTTATCAAAGATAAGGTGACCATATGTGCATGGTTTTATCTCTGGGCTCTCTATCCTGTTCTATTGATCTATATTTCTGTTTTTGTGCCAGTACCATATTGTCTTGATTACTGTAGCTTTGTAGTATAGTCTGAAGTCAGGGAGCATGATTCCTCTAGCTCCATTTTTCTTTCTCAAGATTGCTTTGGCTATTCGGGGTCTTTTGTGTTTCTATACAAATTGTGAAAATTTTTGTTCTAGTTCTGTGAAAAGTGCCATTGGTATTTTGATAGGGATTGCATTGAATCTGTAGATTGCTTTGCGTAGTATAGTCATTTTCACAATGTTGATTATTCCCATCCAAGAACATGGTATATCTCTCCATCTATTTGTATCGTCTTTAATTTCTTTCATCAGTGTCTTATAGTTTTCTGCATCCAGGTCTTTTGTCTCCTTAGCTAGGTTTATTGCTAGGTATTTTATTCTTTCTGTTGCAATGGTAAATGCGAGTGTTTCCTTAATTTCACTTTCAGATTTTCCATCATTAGTGTATAGGAATGCAAGAGATTTCTGTGCATTAATTTTGTATCCTGCTACTTTACTAAATTCATTGATTAGCTCTAGTAGTTTTCAGGTAGCAGTTTTGGGATTCTCTATGTATAGTATCATGTAATCTGCAAACAGTGACAGTTTTACTTCTTCTTTTCCAATTTGGATTCCTTTTATTTCTTTTTCTTCTCTGATTGCTGTGGTTAAAACTTCCAAAACTGTGTTTAATAATAGTGGTGAGAGTGGACAACCTTGTCTTTTTCCTGATTTTAGAGGAAATGGTTTCAGTTTTTTACCATTGAGAACGATGTTGGCTGTGGGTTTGTCATATATGACCTTTATTATGTTGAGGTAAGTTCCCTGTATGCCTACTTTCTGGAGAGTTTTTATTATAAATGGGTGTTGAATTTTGTCAAAAGCTTTTTCTGCATCTATTGATATTATCATATGTTTCTTACCCTTCAATTTGTTAATATGGTGTATCACATTGATTGATTTGCATATATTGAAAAATCCTTGCATTCCTGGGATAAATCCCACTTGATCACGGTTGTTGATCCTTTACATGTATTGTTGGATTCTGTTTGCTAGTATTTTGTTGAGGATTTTTGCATCTATGTTCATCAGTGATATTGGCCTGTAGTTTTCTTTCTTTGTGACATCTTTGTCTGGTTTTGGTATCAGGGTGATATTGGCCTCGTAGAATGAGTTTGGGAGTATTCCTCCCTCTGCTATATTTTGGAAGAGTTTGAGAAGGATAGGTGTTAGCTCCTCCCTAAATGTTTGATAGAACTCGCCTGTGAAGCCATCTGGTCCTGGGCTTTTGTTTGTTGGAAGATTTTTAATCACAGTTTCAATTTCAGTGCTTGTGATTGGTCTCTTTATGTTTTCTACTTCTTCCTGCTTCAGTCTAGGGAGGTTGTGCTTTTCTAAGAATTTGTCCTTTTCTTCCAGGTTGTCCATTTTATTGGCATATAGTTGCCTGTAGTAATCTCTCATGATCCTTTGTATTTCTGCAGTGTCAGTTGTTACTTCTTTTTCATTTCTAATTCTGTTGATTTGAGTCTTCTCCCTTCTTTTCTTGATGAGTCTTGCTAGAGGTTTATGAATTTTATTTATGTTCTCAAAGAACCATCTTTTAGTGTCATTGATCTTTGCTGTTGTTTCCTTCATTTCTTTTTATTTATTTCTGATCTGATCTTTATGATTTCTTTCCTTCTGCTAACTTTGGGAGTTTTTTCTTCTTCTTTCTCTAATTGCTTTAGGTGTAAGGTTAGGTTATTTGAGATTTTTCTTGTGTCTTGAGGTAGGATTTTATTGCTATAAACTTCCCTCTTTTGTTCCATCCCAGAGGTTTTTGGGTCTTCGTGTTTTCATTGTCATTTGTTTCTAGGTATTTTTTTGTTTCCTCTTTGATTTCTTCAGTGATATCTTGGTTATTTAGTATTGTATTGTTTAGCCTCCATGTGTTTGTATTTTTTACAGTTTTCTTCTGGTAATTGATATCTACTCTCATAGCGTTGTGGGTGGAAAAGATACTTAATAGGATTTCAATTTTCTTAAATTTACCAAGGCTTGATTTGTGACCCAAGATATGATCTATCCTTGAGAATGTTCCATGAGCACTTGAGAAGAAAGTGTATTCTGTTGTTTTTAGATGCAATGTCCTTTAAATATCAATTAAGTCTATCTTGTTTAATGAGTCATTTAAAGCTTGTTTTTCCTTATTTATTTTCATTTTGGATGATCTGTCCATTGGTGAAAGTGGGGTGTTAAAGTCCCCTACTATTTTTGTGTTACTGTCGATTTTCGATTTCATGGCTGTTAGCATTTGCCTTATGTATTGAGGTGCTCCTATGTTGGGTGCATAAACATTTGCAATTGTTATTTTTTTTCTTGCTTTGATCCCTTGATCATTATATAGTGTCCTTCTTTGTCTCTTGTAATAGTGTTTATTTTAAAATCTATTTTATCTGATATGAGAATTGCTACTCCAGCTTTCTTTTGATTTCCATTTGCATGGATTATCTTTATCCATCCCCTCACTTTCAGTCTGTATGTGTCCCTAGGTCTGAAGTGATCTCTTGTAGGCAGCATATATACGGGTCTTGTTTTTGTATCCATTCAGCCAGTCTATGTCTTTTGGTTGGAGCATTTAATCCATTTACATTTAAGGTAATTATCGATATGTATGTTCCTATTACCATTTTCTTAATTGTTTTGAGTTTGTTATTGTAGGTCTTTTCCTTCTCTTGTGTTTCTTGCCAAGAGAAGTTCCTTTAGCATTTGTTGTAAAGCTGGTTTGGTGGTGCTGAACTCTCTCAGCTTTTGCTTGTCTGTAAAGGTTTTAATTTCTCCATCGAATCTGAATGAGATCCTTGCTGGGTAGAGTAATCTTGGTTGCAGGTGTTTCCCTTTCATCACTTTAAATATGTCTTGCCTCACCCTTCTGGCTTACACGGTTTCTGCTGAAAGATTCCTTTTTATGTTATTTGTTGTTTTTCCTTGCTGCTTTTAATAGTTTTTCTTTGTATTTAATTTTTGATAGTTTGATTACTTTGTGTCTTGGCGTTTTTCTCCTTGGATTTATCCTGTATGGGGCTCTCTGCGCTTCCTGGACCTGATTATTTCCTTTCCTATGTTAGGGAAGTTTTCAACTATAATCTCTTCAAACATCTTCTCCGACACTTTCTTTTTCTCTTCTTCTTCTGGGACCCGTATAATTCAAATGTTGGTGCGTTTAATGTTGTCCCAGAGGTCTCTGAAACTGTCCTCAATTCTTTTCATTCTTTTTCTTTATTCTGCTCTGTGATAGTTATTTCCACTATTTTATTGTCCAGGTCACTTATCCATTCTTCTGCCTCAGTTATTTTGCTATTGATTCCTTCTAGAGAATTTTTAATTTCATTTTTGTTTTGTTCATCATTGTTTGTTTGCTCTTTAGTTCTTCCAGGTTCTTGTTAAACGTTTCTTGTATTTTCTCCATTCTATTTCCAAGATTTTGAATCAACTTTACTATCATTACTCTGAATTCCTTTTCAGGTAGGCTGCCTATTTCTTCTTCATTTATTTGCTCTGGTGGGTTTTTACCTTGCTCCTTCATGCTGCTTAATTCTGTGTCTTCTCATTTACTTCTACCTACTGTTTTTGGGATCTCCCTTTCACAAAGGAGTTTTTAGTTCCCGTTGTTTTTGATGTCTGCCCCCAGTGGGTAAGGTTGGTTTAGTGGGTTGTGTAGGCTTCCAGGTGGGGGGGACTGGTGTCTGTATTCTGGTGGGTGTGGCTGGATCTTGTCTTTCTGCTAGGCAGGGCCACGTCTGGTGGTGTGTTTTGTGGTGTCCATGAACCTATTATGAGTTTAGGCAGCCTCTCTGCTAATAGGTGGGGTTGTGTTCTTATCTTGCTAGTTGTTTGGCATGGGGCTTCCAGCACTGGAGCTTGCTGCCCATTGAGTGCAGCTTTGTATTAGCGTTGAGATGGAGACCTCTGGGAGAGCTCTCACTGATTGATATTACGTGGGGCTGGGAGGTCTCTGGTGTTCCAATGTCCTGATCTTGGCTCTCCCACCTCAGAGGCTCATGGCTGACACTAGGCCAGAGCACCAAACTCATGTTAGCCACATGGCTCAGAAGAAAAGTTAGAAAAAAAATGAAAGAAAAAAATAATAAAAGTAAATAAAATTATTAAAATAAAAAAATTTAAAATTTATTAAAATAAAAAATTTTTAAAAAGTAATAAAAATAAGAAGAGAGCAACCAAACCAATAAACAAATCCATAAATGATATCAAGCCCTAAAAACTATACTAAGATAAACATAAAAATCAGAGACAAGTCAGTTGCATACAGCAAACTCCAAGTCTACAGTTGCTCCCAAAGTCCACTGCCTCAATTTTGGGATGATTCGTTGTCTCTTCAGGTATTCCATAGATGCAGGGTACATCAAGTTGATTGTGGGGATTTAATCCTCTGCTCCTGAGGTTTCATGGAGAAGCGTCCCTTTCTCTTCTTTGTTCACACAGCTCCTGGGGTTCAGCTTTGGTTTTGGCCCTGCCTCTGTGTGTAGGTCACCTGAGGGTGTCTGTTCCCTGCCCAGACAGGAGGGGGTTAAAGTAGCGGCTGATTAGGCCTCTCTGGCTCACTCATGCCAGGGGGAGGGAGGGGTATGGTAGTTGTAATTGGAATGTGGGGCAAGCCTGCTGCAGCAGATGCTGGTGTGATGTTGCAACAGCCGGAAGCACTCTGTGTGTTCTCCTGGTGAAATTGTCCCTGGATCACAGGACCCTGGCAGTGGTGGGATGCACAGGCTACAGGGTGGGGGGGTGGGAGCTGTGGATAGTGCCCCGTGCTTGCACACAGGATTCTTGGTGGCTGCAGCAGCAGCATTAGTATTTCATGCCTGTCTCTGGTGTCCTTGATGATAGCTGCAGCTTGCACCCATCTCTGAAGCTCATTTAGGAGGTGCCTTAACACCTCCTAAACACAAAACAATGGTCTCTTGACCCTTAGGCAGCTCCAGACTTTTTCCCGGACTCCCTCCCGGCTAGCTGTGGTGCAGTAGCCCCCTTCAGGCTGTCTTTACACAGCCAACCCCAGTCCTCTCCCTGGGATCTGAACTCTGAAGCCTGAGTCTCAGCTCCCAGCCCCCACCTGCCCTGGCAGGTGAGCAGACAAGCCTCTCGGGCTGGTGAGTGCTGGTTGGCACAGATCATCTGTGCGGGAATCTCTCCGCTTTGCCCTCTGCATCCCTGTTGCTGCGCTCTCCTCTGTGGCTCCGAAGTTCCCCCCCACCACCAGTGAAGGGGGCTTCCTAGTGTGTGGAAACTTTTCCTCCTTCACAGCTCCCTCCCAGAGGTGCAGGTCCCATCCCTATTTTCTCTGCTTTTTCTTTTGCCCTACCCAGGTACATGGGTATATATATATATATATATATATATATATATATATATATATATATATATATACACATATACATATACACACATTATACATACTGGATACTACTTAGCCATAAAAAAGAATGAAAATTTGCCATTTGCAACAACATGGGTGAACCTGAAGGGTATTACGCTTAGTCAGATAAGTCAGATAGAGAAAGACAAATATGATATCACTTATATGTGGAATCTTAAAAATACAACAAACTAATGAATATAACAAAAGAGAAACAGAGTCACAGATATAGAGAACAAACTAGTAGTTACCAGTGGGGAGAGGGAAGGAGAGAGAGGTAAGATAGGGGTAGGGGATTAAGAAGTACAACCTACTATTTATAAAATAAATAAGCTACAAGGATATATTGTACAACACAGGGAATATAGTCAATATTATATAATAACTATAAATGGAGTATAACCTTTAAAAATTGTGAATCATTATCTTGTACACCTGAAACCTAAATAATACTGTAAAACAATTATACCTCAATTTAAAAAATATCCTTGCTCTGTATGTAGTTCTGGGAGCTGCTACCCAGAACTACAGAATGTGTAGCAGAGCATCTGTGCCTTGTCTTTTCTAAAGTATGAACAATTAAAAAAATGATACTATAACCTTGTTTTTTTTTTTTGTTTTTACCTATAAAAATGTTATATTACTTATGTATGGATTTATTATGGATTAGCTAGATTTTATCTGTATAAGAGAAATAAATACAAACACATCATGATGAATATAATTTTAAAAAACAAGAAGAAATTAGGAAAAATGTCTCCACATACTACTTGTTGAATGTGGAGACCTATGAATCTCTGAAGTTTTCTGAGAGCTTGTCTCACTAAGATGTTATGAGGAGCAAGCCATGGCAGGAGAGGAGGCTCAAGGATAGGCATCTAGCTGGATGAGAGAGTGGCTGATAGATTACAAAAATCACAAAGGTTAGCAGTCAAATCCAGAAAAGAGTGTAAGAAAAGGAGGGAAGTAACTAGCCCACACCTAGCCTCCCAGCAAACAAAGGATAAGAGTATTCTAGGAAGAGTTCTTGAGACATGAAATATTACCTACTGTGTTTGGGGAATTTAAAGTCATTCAGCAAGTGATGGGGCCAGAGAAAAGGGTGAGGATGGCCCAGATTATGAAAAAGCATGATATGCCAGGACAGGGCATTTGCATTTATCTTACAGTTAGCAAAGCCAATGAAGGACTTTCAGCATGAAAAAGATATGATGAGATACACAGATCAATGACTTTTGTGGTGGTGAGGCAGATGGATTGGAGGTGTCGAGAGACAGTAAGGCCAGTTAGGAGACTATTGACACATCCAGGTGAGAGATTTGCCTGAACTAAGGCAGTGACAGTGAGTATGGATTGGGGAGAAGACTGACAAATGAAATATTTTGAAGGTAAAACCGGCAGCGCTTGGAGACGGATGGTGGGGTTATGAGTGATGCACGGTTCTCGGGCTTGGGGAATGATGTAGATGCCGGGGGTAGTCCATCAAATACCAAGAAGAGAAAAGCTGAGTGTAAGGCTGAGGGTGCTAATGGTGAGATGGTTTTCTGGGATATACTGAGTTTGAGATATCTACGGGAAATTCATAGAAAAACATGGTATAGGTAGGTTTATAACTTACTTTTATCCTTTTTGGGTTTTATATCTATGAGAGTAGTCTTGGTTGGAAATAAGGATGTGGAGACCATCAATAGCTAGGTGTTAGTTAAAAGCATGGGAATGAATGTTATCTTGTAAGAAAAGGATATAGAACAAGAGGAGAAGGTGGATGAGTGCAGCATTAT